>NC_138174.1:0-1200000 GCF_964165515.1 Mesoplodon bidens
TGACCCGTGCGTCAGCACGTAGCCTGACCCTCCCACGTTTCCGTACCCTCACCTGTGCCCTAAGCCTTGCCGTTCCCTAACCCTAACCCTAGCCCGGAATGGAAACCCACCACCAGCCCTACACCTTACCCTACGCCGTTGCCTACTCCTGGCCTGTACTCTTGGCACTGCCCCGTGCATCAGCACGTAGCCTTACACTCTGGCGTTTCCGTACCCTCTCCTGTGCCCTAAGCCTTGCCGTTCCCTAACCCTAACCCTAGCCCAGAACGCAAATCCACCACCAGCCTACACTTTATCCTACGCCGTTGCCTACTCCTGGCCCGTACGCTGGCACTGACCCGTGCGTCAGCACGTAGCACGAGCCTCCCACGTTTCCGTACCTTCACCTGTGCCCTAAGCCTTGCCGTTCCCTAACCCTAACCCTAGCCCGGAACGGAAACCCACCACCAGCCTGACACCTTACATTACGCCATACCCTATTCCTGGCCCGTACGCTGGCACTGAACCGTGCGTCAGCACGTAGCCTGACCCTCCCACGTTTCCGTACCCTCACCTGTGCCCTAAGCCATGCCGTTCCCTAACCCTAACCCTAGCCCGGAACGCAAATCCACCACCAGCCCTACACTTTATCCTACGCCGTTGCCTACTCCTGGCCCGTACGCTGGCACTGACCCGTGCGTCAGCACGTAGCCCGACCCTCCCACGTTTCCGTACCCTCACCTGTGCCCTAAGCCTTGCCGTTCCCTAACCCTAACCCTAGCCCGGAATGGAAACCCACCACCAGCCCTACACTTTATCCTACGCCGTTGCCTACTCCTGGCCCGTATGCTGGCACTAACCCGTGCGTCAGCACGGGGCCCGACCCTCCCACGTTTCCGTACCCTCTCCTTTGCCCTAAGCCTTGCCGTTCCCTAACCCTAACCCTAGCCTGGAACGGAAATCAACCACAAGCCCTACACCTTACCTTACGCCGTACCCTACTCCTGGCCCGTACGTTGGCACTGACCAGTGCGTCAGCACGTAGCCTGACCCTCCCACGTTTCCGTACCCTCAGCTGTGCCCTAAGCCTTGCCGTTCCCTAACCCTAACCCTAGCCCGGAATAGAAACCCACCACCAGCCCTACACTATATCCTACGGCATTGCCTACTCCTGGCCTGTACTCTGGCACTGCCCCGTGCATCAGCACGTAGCCTTACACTCTGGCGTTTCCGTACCCTCTCCTGTGCCCTAAGCCTTGCCGTTCCCTAACCCTAACCCTAGCCCAGAACGCAAATCCACCACCAGCCTACACTTTATCCTACGCCGTTGCCTACTCCTGGCCCGTACGCTGGCACTGACCCGTGCGTCAGCACGTAGCACGAGCCTCCCACGTTTCCGTACCTTCACCTGTGCCCTAAGCCTTGCCGTTCCCTAACCCTAACCCTAGCCCGGAACGGAAACCCACCACCAGCCCTACACCTTACCTTACGCCATAACCTACTCCTGACCCGAACGCTGGCACTGACCCGTGCGTCAGCACGAAGCCTGACACTCCCACGTTTCCGTACCCACACCTGTGCCCTAAGCGTTGCCGTTCCCTAACCCTAACCCTAGCCCGGAATGGAAACCCACCACCAGCCCTACACTTTATCCTACGTCGTTGCCTACTCCTGACCCGTATGCTGGCACTGACCCGTGCGTCAGCACGTAGCCCGACCCTCCCACGTTTCTGTACCCTCACCTGTGCCCTAAGCCTTGCCATTCCCTAACCCTAACCCTAGCCCGGAATAGAAACCCACCACCAGCCCTACACCCTACCTTAAGCCGTTGCCTACTCCTGGCCCGTACGCTGGCACTGACCCGTGCGTCAGCACGTAGCCTGACCCTCCCACGTTTCCGTACCCTCACCTGTGCCCTAAGCCTTGCCGTTCCCTAACCCTAACCCTAGCCCGGAATAGAAACCCACCACCAGCCCTACACATTACCTTACGCCGTACCCTACTCCTGACCCGTACGCTGGCACTGACACGTGCGTCAGCACGTAGCCTGACCCTCCCACGTTTCCGTACCCTCACCTGTGCCCTAAGCCTTGCCGTTCCCTAACCCTAACCCTAGCCCGGAATAGAAACCCACCACCAGCCCTACACTTTTCCTTACGCCGTACCCTACTCCTGACCTGTACGCTGGCACTGAGCTGTGCGTCACCACGTAGCCTGACCCTGCCACGTTTCCGTACCCTCACCTGTGCCCTAAGCCTTGCCGTTCCCTAACCCTAACCCTAGCCCGGAACGCAAATCCACCACCAGCCATACACTTTATCCTACGCCGTTGCCTACTCCTGGCCCGTACGCTGGCACTGACACGTGCGTCAGCACGTAGCCCGACCCTCCCACGTTTCCGTACCCTCACCTGTGCCCTAAGCCTTGCCGTTCCCTAACCCTAACCCTAGCCTGGAACGGAAACCAACCACCAGCCCTACACCTTACCTTACGCCGTTGCTTACTCCTGGCCCGTACGCTGGCACTGACCCGTGCGTCAGCACGTAGCCTGACCCTCCCACGTTTCCGTAACCTCACCTGTGCCCTAAGCCTTGCCGTTCCCTAACCCTAACACTAGCCCGGAACGGAAATCAACCACCAGCCCTACACTTTATCCTACGCCGTTGCATACTCCTGGCCCGTACGCTGGCACTGACCCGTGCGTCAGCACGTAGCCCGACCCTCCCACGTTTCTGTACCCTCACCTGTGCCCTAAGCCTTGCCGTTCCCTAACCCTAACCCTAGCCCGGAATAGAAACCCACCACCAGCCCTACACCTTACCTTACGCCATACCCTACTCCTGACCCGTACGCTGGCACTGACCCGTGCGTCAGCACGTAGCCTGACCCTCCCACGTTTCCGTGCCCTCACCTGTGCCCTAAGCCTTGCGGTTCCCTAACCCTAACCCTAGCCCGGAATAGAAACCCACCACCAGCCCTACACGTTACCTTACGCCGTACCATATTCCTGACCTGTACGCTGGCACTGACCTGTGCGTCAGCACGTAGCCTGAACCTCCCACGTTTCCGTACCCTCACCTGTGCCCTAAGCCTTGCCGTTCCCTAACCCTAACCCTAGCCCCGAACGCAAATCCACCACCAGCCCTACACTTTATCCTACGCCGTTGCCTACTCCTGGCCCGTACGCTGGCACTGACCCGTGCGTCAGCACGTAGCCCGACCCTCCCACGTTTCCGTACCCTCACCTGTGCCCTAAGCCTTGCCGTTCCCTAACCCTAACCCTAGCCTGGAACGCAAATCCACCACTAGCCCTACACTTTATCCTACGCCGTTGCCTACTCCTGGCCCGTACGCTGGCACTGACCCGTGCGTCAGCACGTAGCCCGACCCTCCCACATTTCCGTACCCTCACCTGTGCCCTAAGCCTTGCCGTTCCCTAACCCTAACCCTAGCCTGGAACGGAAACCAACCACCAGCCCTACACCTTACCTTACGCCGTTGCCTACTCCTGGCACGTATGCTGGCACTGACCCGTGCGTCAGCACGTAGCCTGAACCTCCCACGTTTCCGTACCCTCACCTGTGCCCTAAGCCTTGCCTTTCCCTAACGCTAACCCTAGCCCGGAATGAAAACCCACCACCAGCCCTACACCTTACCCTACGCCGTTGCCTTGTCCTGGCCTGTACTCTGGCACTGACCCGTGCATCAGCACGTAGCCTTACCCTCCCGAGTTTCCGTACCCTGACCTGTGCCCTAAGCCTTGCCGTTCCCTAACCCTAACCCTAGCCCAGAACGCAAATCCACCACCAGCCGTACACTTTATCCTACGCCGTTGCCTACTCCTGGCCCGTACGCTGGCACTGACCCGTGCGTCTGCACGTAGCCCGACCCTCCCACGTTTCCATACCCTCACCTGTGCCCTAAGCCTTGCCGATCCCTAACCCTAACCCTATCCCGGAACGGAAATCAACCACAAGCCCTACACCTTACCTTACGCCGTTGCCCACTCCTGGCCCGAACGCTGGCACGGACCCGTGAATCAGCACGTAGCCCGACCCTCCCACGTTTCCGTACCCTCCCCTGTGCCCTAAGCCTTGCCGTTCCCTAACCCTAACCCTAGCCTGGAACGGAAACCAACCACCAGCCCTACACCTTACCCTACGCCGTTGCCTACTCCTGGCCTGTACTCTGGCACTGACCCGTTCATCAGCACGTAGCCTTACCCTCCCGCGTTTCCGTACCCTGACCTGTGCCCTAAGCCTTGCCGTTCCCTAACCCTAACCCTAGCCCGGAATAGAAACCCACCACCAGCCCTACACCTTACCTTACGCCGTAACCTACTCCTGACCCGTACGGTGGCACTGACCCGTGCGTCAGCACGTAGCCTGACCCTCCCACGTTTCCGTGCCCTCACCTGTGCCCTAAGCCTTGCCGTTCCCTAACCCTAACCCTAGCCCGGAATGGAAACCCACCACCAGCCCTACACCTTACCTTACGCCGTACCCTATTCCTGGCCCGTACGCTGGCACTGAACCGTGCGTCAGCACGTAGCCTGACCCTCCCACGTTTCCGTACCCTCACTTGTGCCCTAAGCCTTGCCGTTCCCTAACCCTAACCCTAGCCCGGAATAGAAACCCACCACCAGCCCTACACCTTACCTTACGCCGTACCCTACTCCTGACCCGTACGCTGGCACTGACCCGTTCGTCTGCACGTAGCCTGACCCTCCCACGCTTCCGTACCCTCACCTGTGCCCTAAGCCTTGCCGTTCCCTAACCCTAACCCTAGTCCGGAACGCAAATCCACCACCAGCCCTACACTTTATCCTACGCCGTTGCCTACTCCTGGCCAGTACGCTGGCACTGACCCGTGTATCAGCACGTAGCCCGACCCTCCCACGTTTCCGTACCCTCACCTGTGCCCTAAGCCTTGCCGTTCCCTAACCCTAACCCTAGCCTGGAACGGAAAACAACCACCAGCCCTACACCTTACCTTACGCCGTTGCCTACACCTGGCCCGTACGCTGGCACTGACCCGTGCGTCAGCACGTAGCCTGACCCTCCCACGTTTCCGTACCCTCACCTGTGCCCTAAGCCTTGCCGTTCCCTAACCCTAACTCTAGCCCGGAATGGAAACCCACCACCAGCCCTACACTTTATCCTACGTCGTTGCCTACTCCTGGCCCGTATGCTGGCACTAACCCGTGCGTCAGAACGGGGCCCGATCCTCCCACGTTTCCATAACCTCTCCTTTGCCCTAAGCCTTGCCGTTCCCTAACCCTAACCCTAGCCTGGAACGGAAATCAACCACAAGCCCTACACCTTATCTTACGCCGTACCCTACTCCTGGCCCGTACATTGGCACTGACCCGTGCGTCAGTACGTAGCCTGACCCTCCCACGTTTCCGTACCCTCACCTGTGCCCTAAGCCTTGCCGTTCCCTAACCCTAACCCTAGCCCGGAACGGAAACCCAGCACCAGCCCTACACCTTACCTTACGCCGCACCCTATTCCTGGCCCGTACGCTGGCACTGAACCGTGCGTCAGCACGTAGCCTGACCCTCCCACGTTTCCGTACCCTCACCTGTGCTCTAAGCCTTGCCGTTCCCTAACCCTAACCCTAGCCCGGAATAGAAACCCACCACCAGCCCTACACGTTACCTTACGCCGTACCATATTCCTGACCTGTACGCTGGCACTGACCTGTGCGTCAGCACGTAGCCTGACCCTCCCACGTTTCCGTACCCTCACCTGTGCCCTAAGCCTTGCCGTTCCCTAACCCTAACCCTAGCCCCGAACGCAAATCCACCACCAGCCCTACACTTTATCCTACGCCGTTGCCTACTCCTGGCCCGTACGCTGGCACTGACCCGTGCGTCAGCACGTAGCCCGACCCTCCCACGTTTCCGTACCCTCACCTGTGCCCTAAGCCTTGCCGTTCCCTAACCCTAACCCTAGCCTGGAACGCAAATCCACCACTAGCCCTACACTTTATCCTACGCCGTTGCCTACTCCTGGCCCGTACGCTGGCACTGACC
This sequence comes from Mesoplodon bidens, assembly GCF_964165515.1. NCBI lineage: Eukaryota > Metazoa > Chordata > Mammalia > Artiodactyla > Ziphiidae > Mesoplodon > Mesoplodon bidens. Next base: position 6,017 of record NC_138174.1, read on the forward strand.
CGTGCGTCAGCACGTAGCCCGACCCTCCCACGTTTCCGTACCCTCACCTGTGCCCTAAGCCTTGCCGTTCCCTAACCCTAACCCTAGCCTGGAACGGAAACCAACCACCAGCCCTACACCTTACCTTACGCCGTTGCCTACTCCTGGCACGTATTCTGGCACTGACACGTGCGTCAGCACGTAGCCTGAACCTCCCACGTTTCCGTACCCTCACCTGTGCCCTAAGCCTTGCCTTTCCCTAACGCTAACCCTAGCCCGGAATGAAAACCCACCACCAGCCCTACACCTTACCCTACGCCGTTGCCTAGTCCTGGCCTGTACTCTGGCACTGACCCGTGCGTCAGCACGTAGCACGAGCCTCCCACGTTTCCGTACCTTCACCTGTGCCCTAAGCCTTGCCGTTCCCTAACCCTAACCCTAGCCCGGAACGGAAACCCACCACCAGCCTGACACCTTACATTACGCCGTACCGTATTCCTGGCCCGTACGCTGGCACTGAACCGTGCGTCAGCACGTAGCCTGACCCTCCCACGTTTCCGTACCCTCACCTGTGCCCTAAGCCATGCCGTTCCCTAAACCTAACCCTAGCCCGGAACGCAAATCCACCACCAGCCCTACACTTTATCCTACGCCGTTGCCTACTCCTGGCCCGTACGCTGGCACTGACCCGTGCGTCAGCACGTAGCCCGACCCTCCCACGTTTCCGTACCCTCACCTGTGCCCTAAGCCTTGCCGTTCCCTAACCCTAACCCTAGCCCGGAATAGAAACCCACCACCAGCTCTACACCTTACCTTACGCCATAACCTACTCCTGACCCGTACGCTGGCACTGACCCGTGCGTCAGCACGTAGACTGACCCTCCCACGTTTCCGTACCCTCACCTGTGCCCTATGCCTTGCCGTTCCCTAACCCTAACCTTAGCCCGGAATAGAAACCCACCACCAGCCCTACACCTTACCTTAAGCCGTTGCCTACTCCTGGCCCGTACGCTGGCACTGACCCGTGCGTCAGCACGTAGCCCGACCCTCCAACGTTTCTGTACCCTCACCTGTGCCCTAAGCCTTGCCGTTCCCTAACCCTAACCCTAGCCCGGAATAGAAACCCACCACCAGCCCTACACCTTACCTTAAGCCGTTGCCTACTCCTGGCCCGTACGCTGGCACTGACCCGTGCGTCAGCACGTAGCCTGACCCTCCCACGTTTCCGTACCCTCACCAGTGCCCTAAGCGTTGCCGTTCCCTAACCCTAACCCTAGCCCGGAATAGAAACCCACCACCAGCCCTACACTTTATCCTACGCCGTTGCCTACTCCTGACCCGTATGCTGGCCCTGACCCGTGCGTCAGCACGTAGCCCGACCCTCCCACGTTTCTGTACCCTCACCTGTGCCCTAAGCCTTGCCGTTCCCTAACCCTAACCCTAGCCCGGAATAGAAACCCACCACCAGCCCTACACCTTACCTTAAGCCATTGCCTACTCCTGGCCCGTACGCTGGCACTGACCCGTGCGTCAGCACGTAGCCTGACCCTCCCACGTTTCCGTACCCTCACCTGTGCCCTAAGACTTGCCGTTCCCTAACCCTAACCCTAGCCGGGAATAGAAAGCCACCACCAGCCCTACACCTTACCTTACGCCGTACCCTACTCCTGACCCGTACGCTGGCACTGACACGTGCGTCAGCACGTAGCCTGACCCTCCCACGTTTCCGTACCCTCACCTGTGCCCTAAGCCTTGCCGTTCCCTAACCCTAACCCTAGCCCGGAATAGAAACCCACCACCAGCCCTACACTTTTCCTTACGCCGTACCCTACTCCTGACCTGTACGCTGGCACTGACCTGTGCGTCAGCACGTAGCCTGACCCTCCCACGTTTCCGTACCCTCACCTGTGCCCTAAGCCTTGTCATTCCCTAACCCTAACCCTAGCCCGGAACGCAAATCCACCACCAGCCATACACTTTATCCTACGCCGTTGCCTACTCCTGGCCCGTACGCTGGCACTGACACGTGCGTCAGCACGTAGCCCGACCCTCCCACGTTTCCGTACCCTCACCTGTGCCCTAAGCCTTGCCGTTCCCTAACCCTAACCCTAGCCTGGAACGGAAACCAACCACGAGCCCTACACCTTACCTTACGCCATTGCTTACTCCTGGCCCGTACGCTGGCACTGACCCGAGCGTCAGCACGTAGCCTGACCCTCCCACGTTTCCGTAACCTCACCTGTGCCCTATGCCTTGCCGTTCCCTAACCCTAACACTAGCCCGGAACGGAAATCAACCACCAGCCCTACACTTTATCCTACGCCGTTGCCTACTCCTGGCCCGTACGCTGGCACTGACCCGTGCGTGAGCACGTAGCCCGACCCTCCCACGTATCTGTACCCTCACCTGTGCCCTAAGCCTTGCCGTTCCCTAACCCTAACCCTAGCCCGGAATAGAAACCCACCACCAGCCCTACACCTTACCTTACGCCATACCCGACTCCTGACCCGTACGCTGGCACTGACCCGTGCGTCAGCACGTAGCCTGACCGTCCCACGTTTCCGTGCCCTCACCTGTGCCCTAAGCCTTGCCGTTCGCTAACCCTAACCCTGGCCCGGAATAGAAACCCACCACCAGCCCTACACGGTACCTTACGCCGTACCATACTCCTGACCTGTACGCTGGCACTGACCTGTGCGTCAGCATGTAGCCTGACCCTCCCACGTTTCCGTACCCTCACCTGTGCCCTATGCCTTGCCGTTCCCTAACCCTAACCCTAGCCCCGAATGCAAATCCACCACCAGCCCTTTATCCTACGCCGTTGCCTACTCCTGGCCCGTACGCTGGCACTGACCCGTGCGTCAGCACGTAGCCCGACCCTCCCACGTTTCTGTACCCTCACCTGTGCCCTAAGCCTTGCCGTTCCCTAACCCTAACCCTAGCCCGGAATAGAAACCCACCACCAGCCCTACACCTTACCTTAAGCCGTTGCCTACTCCTGGCCCGTACGCTGGCACTGACCCGTGCGTCAGCACGTAGCCCGAACCTCCCACGTTTCTGTACCCTCACCTGTGCCCTAAGCCTTGCCGTTCCCTAACCCTAACCCTAGCCCGGAATAGAAACCCACCACCAGCCCTACACCTTACCTTACGCCATACCCTACTCCTGACCCGTACGCTGGCACTGACCCGTGCGTCAGCACGTAGCCTGACCCTCCCACGTTTCCGTGCCCTCACCTGTGCCCTAAGCCTTGCCGTTCGCTAACCCTAACCCTGGCCCGGAATAGAAACCCACCACCAGCCCTACACGGTACCTTACGCCGTACCATACTCCTGACCTGTACGCTGGCACTGACCTGTGCGTCAGCACGTAGCCTGACCCTCCCACGTTTCCGTACCCTCACCTGTGCCCTAAGACTTGCCGTTCCCTAACCCTAACCCTAGCCCCGAATGCAAATCCACCACCAGCCCTACACTTTATCCTACGCCGTTGCCTACTCCTGGCCCGTACGCTGGCACTGACCCGTGCGTCAGCACGTAGCCCGACCCTCCCACGTTTCTGTACCCTCACCTGTGCCCTAAGCCTTGCCGTTCCCTAACCCTAACCCTAGCCCGGAATAGAAACCCACCACCAGCCCTACACCTTACCTTAAGCCTTTGCCTACTCCTGGCCCGTACGCTGGCACTGACCCGTGCGTCAGCACGTAGCCCGAACCTCCCACGTTTCTGTACCCTCACCTGTGCCCTAAGCCTTGCCGTTCCCTAACCCTAACCCTAGCCCGGAATAGAAACCCACCACCAGCCCTACACCTTACCTTAAGCCGTTACCTACTCCTGGCCCGTACGCTGGCACTGACCCGTGCGTCAGCACGTAGCCTGACCTTCCCACGTTTCCGTACCCTCACCTGTGCCCTAAGCGTTGCCGTTCCCTAACCCTAAACCTAGCCCGGAATGGAAACCCACCACCAGCCCTACACTTTATCCTACGCCGTTGCCTACTCCTGGCCCGTATGCTGGCACTAACCCGTGCGTCAGCACGGGGCCCGACCCTCCCACGTTTCCGTACCCTCTCCTTTGCCCTAAGCCTTACCGTTCCCTAACCCTAACCCTAGCCTGGAACGGAAATCAACCACAAGCCCTACACCTTACCTTACGCCGTACCCTACTCCTGGCCCGTACGTTGGCACTGACCAGTGCGTCAGCACGTAGCCTGACCCTCCCACGTTTCCGTACCCTCAGCTGTGCCCTAAGCCTTGCCGTTCCCTAACCCTAACCCTAGCCCGGAATGGAAACCCACCACCAGCCCTACACCTTACCTTACGCCGTACCCTATTCCTGGCCCGTACGCTGGCACTGAACCGTGCGTCAGCACGTAGCCTGACCCTCCCACGTTTCCGTACCCTCACTTGTGCCCTAAGCCTTGCCGTTCCCTAACCCTAACCCTAGCCCGGAATAGAAACCCACCACCAGCCCTACACTTTATCCTACGCCGTTGCCTACTCCTGGCCTGTACTCTGGCACTGCCCCGTGCATCAGCACGTAGCCTTACACTCTGGCGTTTCCGTACCCTCTCCTGTGCCGTAAGCCTTGCCGTTCCCTAACCCTAACCCTAGCCCAGAACGCAAATCCACCACCAGCCTACACTTTATCCTACGCCGTTGCCTACTCCTGGCCCGTACGCTGGCACTGACCCGTGCGTCAGCACGTAGCACGAGCCTCCCATGTTTCCGTACCTTCACCTGTGCCCTAAGCCTTGCCGTTCCCTAACCCTAACCCTAGCCCGGAACGGAAACCCACCACCAGCCCTACACCTTACCTTACGCCATAACCTACTCCTGACCCGAACGCTGGCACTGACCCGTGCGTCAGCACGAAGCCTGACCCTCCCACGTTTCCGTACCCTCACCTGTGCCCTATGCCTTGCCGTTCCCTAACCCTAACCCTAGCCCGGAATAGAAACCCACCACCAGCCCTACACCTTACCTTACGCCGTACCCTACTCCTGACCTGTACGCTGGCACTGACCTGTGCGTCAGCACGTAGCCTGACCCTCCCACGTTTCCGTACCCTCACCTGTGCCCTAAGCCTTGCCGTTCCCTAACCCTAACCCTAGCCCCGAACGCAAATCCACCACCAGCCCTACACTTTATCCTACGCCGTTGCCTGCTCCTGGCCCGTACGCTGGCACTGACCCGTGCGTCAGCACGTAGCCCGACCCTCCCACGTTTCCGTACCCTCACCTGTGCCCTAAGCGTTGCCGTTCCCTAACCCTAGCCCGGAATAGAAACCCACCACCCGGCCTACACCTTACCTTAAGCCGTTGCCTACTCCTGGCCCGTACGCTGGCACTGACACGTGCGTCAGCACGTAGCCCGACCCTCCCACGTTTCTGTACCCTCACCTGTGCCCTAAGCCTTGCCGTTCCCTAACCCTAACCCTAGCCCGGAATAGAAACCCACCACCAGCCCTACACCTTACCTTAAGCCGTTGCCTACTCCTGGCCCGTACGCTGGCACTGACCCGTGCGTCAGCACGTAGCCTGACCCTCCCACGTTTCCGTACCCTCACCAGTGCCCTAAGCGTTGCCGTTCCCTAACCCTAACCCTAGCCCGGAATGGAAACCCACCACCAGCCCTACACTTTATCCTACGTCGTTGCCTACTCCTGACCCGTATGCTGGCACTGACCCGTGTGTCAGCACGTAGCCCGACCCTCCCACGTTTCTGTACCCTCACCTGTGCCCTAAGCCTTGCCGTTCCCTAACCCTAACCCTAGCCCGGAATAGAAACCCACCACCAGCCCTACACCCTACCTTAAGCCGTTGCCTACTCCTGGCCCGTACGCTGGCACTGACCCGTGCGACAGCACGTAGCCTGACCCTCCCACGTTTCCGTACCCTCACCTGTGCCCTAAGCCTTGCCGTTCCCTAACCCTAACCCTAGCCGGGAATAGAAAGCCACCACCAGCCCTACACCTTACCTTACGCCGTACCCTACTCCTGACCCGTACGCTGGCACTGACACGTGCGTCAGCACGTAGCCTGACCCTCCCACGTTTCCGTACCCTCACCTGTGCCCTAAGCCTTGCCGTTCCCTAACCCTAACCCTAGCCCGGAATAGAAACCCACCACCAGCCCTACACTTTTCCTTACGCCGTACCCTACTCCTGACCTGTACGCTGGCACTGACCTGTGCGTCAGCACGTAGCCTGACCCTCCCACGTTTCCGTACCCTCACCTGTGCCCTAAGCCTTGTCATTCCCTAACCCTAACCCTAGCCCGGAACGCAAATCCACCACCAGCCATACACTTTATCCTACGCCGTTGCCTACTCCTGGCCCGTACGCTGGCACTGACACGTGCGTCAGCACGTAGCCCGACCCTCCCACGTTTCCGTACCCTCACCTGTGCCCTAAGCCTTGCCGTTCCCTAACCCTAACCCTAGCCTGGAACGGAAACCAACCACGAGCCCTACACCTTACCTTACGCCGTTGCTTACTCCTGGCCCGTACACTGGCACTGACCCGAGCGTCAGCACGTCGCCTGACCCTCCCATGTTTCCGTAACCTCACCTGTGCCCTAAGGCTTGCCGTTCCCTAACCCTAACACTAGCCCGGAACGGAAATCAACCACCAGCCCTACACTTTATCCTACGCCGTTGCCTACTCCTGGCCCGTACGCTGGCACTGACCCGTGCGTCAGCACGTAGCCTGACCCTCCCACGTTTCCGTACCCTCACCTGTGCCCTAAGCCTTGCCGTTCCCTAACCCTAACCCTAGCCCGGAATAGAAACCCACCACCAGCCCTACACCTTACCTTACGCCATACCCTACTCCTGACCCGTACGCTGGCACTGACACGTGCGTCAGCACGTAGCCTGACCCTCCCACGTTTCCGTGCCCGCACCTGTGCCCTAAGCCTTGCCGTTCGCTAACCCTAACCCTAGCCCGGAATAGAAACCCACCACCAGCCCTACACGGTACCTTACGCCGTACCATACTCCTGACCTGTACGCTGGCACTGACCTGTGCGTCAGCACGTAGCCTGACCCTCCCACATTTCCGTACCCTCACCTGTGCCCTAAGCCTTGCCGTTCCCTAACCCTAACCCTAGCCCCGAATGCAAATCCACCACCAGCCCTACACTTTATCCTACGCCGTTGAGTACTCCTGGCCCGTACGCTGGCACTGACCCGTGTGTCAGCACGTAGCCCAACCCTCCCACGTTTCTGTACCCTCACCTGTGCCCTAAGCCTTGCCGTTCCCTAACCCTAACCCTAGCCCGGAATAGAAACCCACCACCAGCCCTACACCTTACCTTAAGCCGTTGCCTACTCCTGGCCCGTACGCTGGCACTGACCCGTGCGTCAGCACGTAGCCCGAACCTCCCACGTTTCTGTACCCTCACCTGTGCCCTAAGCCTTGCCGTTCCCTAACCCTAACCCTAGCCCGGAATAGAAACCCACCACCAGCCCTACACCTTACCTTAAGCCGTTGCCTACTCCTGGCCCGTACGCTGGCACTGACCCGTGCGTCAGCACGTAGCCTGACCCTCCCACGTTTCCGTACCCTCACCTGTGCCCTAAGCGTTGCCGTTCCCTAACCCTAACCCTAGCCCGGAATGGAAACCCACCACCAGCCCTACACTTTATCCTACGCCGTTGCCTACTCCTGGCCCGTATGCTGGCACTAACCCGTGCGTCAGCACGGGGCCCGACCCTCCCACGTTTCCGTACCCTCTCCTTTGCCCTAAGCCTTGCCGTTCCCTAACCCTAACCCTAGCCTGGAACGGAAATCAACCACAAGCCCTACACCTTACCTTACGCCGTACCCTACTCCTGGCCCGTACGTTGGCACTGACCAGTGCGTCAGCACGTAGCCTGACCCTCCCACGTTTCCGTACCCTCAGCTGTGCCCTAAGCCTTGCCGTTCCCTAACCCTAACCCTAGCCCGGAATGGAAACCCACCACCAGCCCTACACCTTACCTTACGCCGTACACTATTCCTGGCCCGTACGCTGGCACTGAACCGTGCGTCAGTACGTAGCCTGACCCTCCCACGTTTCCGTACCCTCACTTGTGCCCTAAGCCTTGCCGTTCCCTAACCCTAACCCTAGCCCGGAATAGAAACCCCCCACCAGCCCTACACTTTATCCTACGCCGTTGCCTACTCCTGGCCTGTACTCTGGCACTGCCCCGTGCATCAGCACATAGCCTTACACTCTGGCGTTTCCGTACCCTCTCCTGTGCCGTAAGCCTTGCCGTTCCCTAACCCTAACCCTAGCCCAGAACGCAAATCCACCACCAGCCTACACTTTATCCTACGCCGTTGCCTACTCCTGGCCCGTACGCTGGCACTGACCCGTGCGTCAGCACGTAGCACGAGCCTCCCATGTTTCCGTACCTTCACCTGTGCCCTAAGCCTTGCCGTTCCCTAACCCTAACCCTAGCCCGGAACGGAAACCCACCACCAGCCCTACACCTTACCTTACGCCATAACCTACTCCTGACCCGAACGCTGGCACTGACCCGTGCGTCAGCACGAAGCCTGACCCTCCCACGTTTCCGTACCCTCACCTGTGCCCTATGCCTTGCCGTTCCCTAACCCTAAACCTTGCCCGGAATAGAAACCCACCACCAGCCCTACACCTTACCTTACGCCGTACCCTACTCCTGACCTGTACGCTGGCACTGACCTGTGCGTCAGCACGTAGCCTGACCCTCCCACGTTTCCGTACCCTCACCTGTGCCCTAAGCCTTGCCGTTCCCTAACCCTAACCCTAGCCCCGAACGCAAATCCACGACCAGCCCTACACTTTATCCTACGCCGTTGCCTGCTCCTGGCCCGTACGCTGGCACTGACCCGTGCGTCAGCACGTAGCCCGACCCTCCCACGTTTCTGTACCCTCACCTGTGCCCTAAGCCTTGCCGTTCCCTAACCCTAACCCTAGCCCGGAATAGAAACCCACCACCAGCCCTACACCTTACCTTAAGCCGTTGCCTACTCCTGGCCCGTACGCTGGCACTGACCCGTGCGTCAGCACGTAGCCCGACACTCCCACGTTTCTGTACCCTCACCTGTGCCCTAAGCCTTGCCGTTCCCTAACCCTAACCCTAGCCCGGAATAGAAACCCACCACCAGCCCTACACCTTACCTTAAGCCGTTGCCTACTCCTGGCCCGTACGCTGGCACTGACCCGTGCATCAGCACGTAGCCCGACCCTCCCACGTTTCTGTACCCTCACCTGTGCCCTAAGCTTTGCCGTTCCCTAACCCTAACCCTAGCCCGGAATAGAAACCCACCACCAGCCCTACACCTTACCTTAAGCCGTTGCCTACTCCTGGCCCGTACGCTGGCACTGACCCGTGCTTCAGCACGTAGCCTGACCCTCCCACGTTTCCGTACCCTCACCAGTGCCCTAAGCGTTGCCGTTCCCTAACCCTAACCCTAGCCCGGAATGGAAACCCACCACCAGCCCTACACTTTATCCTACGTCGTTGCCTACTCCTGACCCGTATGCTGGCACTGACCCGTGTGTCAGCACGTAGCCCGACCCTCCCACGTTTCTGTACCCTCACCTGTGCCCTAAGACTTGCCGTTCCCTAACCCTAACCCTAGCCCGGAATAGAAACCCACCACCAGCCCTACACCCTACCTTAAGCCGTTGCCTACTCCTGGCCCGTACGCTGGCACTGACCCGTGCGACAGCACGTAGCCTGACCCTCCCACGTTTCCGTACCCTCACCTGTGCCCTAAGCCTTGCCGTTCCCTAACCCTAACCCTAGCCGGGAATAGAAAGCCACCACCAGCCCTACACCTTACCTTACGCCGTACCCTACTCCTGACCCGTACGCTGGCACTGACACGTGCGTCAGCACGTAGCCTGACCCTCCCACGTTTCCGTACCCTCACCTGTGCCCTAAGCCTTGCCGTTCCCTAACCCTAACCCTAGCCCGGAATAGAAACCCACCACCAGCCCTACACTTTTCCTTACGCCGTACCCTACTCCTGACCTGTACGCTGGCACTGACCTGTGCGTCAGCACGTAGCCTGACCCTCCCACGTTTCCGTACCCTCACCTGTGCCCTAAGCCTTGTCATTCCCTAACCCTAACCCTAGCCCGGAACGCAAATCCACCACCAGCCATACACTTTATCCTACGCCGTTGCCTACTCCTGGCCCGTACGCTGGCACTGACACGTGCGTCAGCACGTAGCCCGACCCTCCCACGTTTCCGTACCCTCACCTGTGCCCTAAGCCTTGCCGTTCCCTAACCCTAACCCTAGCCTGGAACGGAAACCAACCACGAGCCCTACACCTTACCTTACGCCGTTGCTTACTCCTGGCCCGTACACTGGCACTGACCCGAGCGTCAGCACGTCGCCTGACCCTCCCATGTTTCCGTAACCTCACCTGTGCCCTAAGGCTTGCCGTTCCCTAACCCTAACACTAGCCCGGAACGGAAATCAACCACCAGCCCTACACTTTATCCTACGCCGTTGCCTACTCCTGGCCCGTACGCTGGCACTGACCCGTGCGTCAGCACGTAGCCTGACCCTCCCACGTTTCCGTACCCTCACCTGTGCCCTAAGCCTTGCCGTTCCCTAACCCTAACCCTAGCCCGGAATAGAAACCCACCACCAGCCCTACACCTTACCTTACGCCATACCCTACTCCTGACCCTTACGCTGGCACTGACACGTGCGTCAGCACGTAGCCTGACCCTCCCACGTTTCCGTGCCCTCACCTGTGCCCTAAGCCTTGCCGTTCGCTAACCCTAACCCTAGCCCGGAATAGAAACCCACCACCAGCCCTACACGGTACCTTACGCCGTACCATACTCCTGACCTGTACGCTGGCACTGACCTGTGCGTCAGCACGTAGCCTGACCCTCCCACATTTCCGTACCCTCACCTGTGCCCTAAGCCTTGCCGTTCCCTAACCCTAACCCTAGCCCCGAATGCAAATCCACCACCAGCCCTACACTTTATCCTACGCCGTTGCGTACTCCTGGCCCGTACGCTGGCACTGACCCGTGTGTCAGCACGTAGCCCGACCCTCCCACGTTTCTGTACCCTCACCTGTGCCCTAAGCCTTGCCGTTCCCTAACCCTAACCCTAGCCCGGAATAGAAACCCACCACCAGCCCTACACCTTACCTTAAGCCGTTGCCTACTCCTGGCCCGTACGCTGGCACTGACCCGTGCGTCAGCACGTAGCCCGAACCTCCCACGTTTCTGTACCCTCACCTGTGCCCTAAGCCTTGCCGTTCCCTAACCCTAACCCTAGCCCGGAATAGAAACCCACCACCAGCCCTACACCTTACCTTAAGCCGTTGCCTACTCCTGGCCCGTACGCTGGCACTGACCCGTGCGTCAGCACGTAGCCTGACCCTCCCACGTTTCCGTACCCTCACCTGTGCCCTAAGCGTTGCCGTTCCCTAACCCTAACCCTAGCCCGGAATGGAAACCCACCACCAGCCCTACACTTTATCCTACGCCGTTGCCTACTCCTGGCCCGTATGCTGGCACTAACCCGTGCGTCAGCACGGGGCCCGACCCTCCCACGTTTCCGTACCCTCTCCTTTGCCCTAAGCCTTGCCGTTCCCTAACCCTAACCCTAGCCTGGAACGGAAATCAACCACAAGCCCTACACCTTACCTTACGCCGTACCCTACTCCTGGCCCGTACGTTGGCACGGACCAGTGCGTCAGCACGTAGCCTGACCCTCCCACGTTTCCGTACCCTCAGCTGTGCCCTAAGCCTTGCCGTTCCCTAACCCTAACCCTAGCCCGGAATGGAAACCCACCACCAGCCCTAAACCTTACCTTACGCCGTACACTATTCCTGGCCCGTACGCTGGCACTGAACCGTGCGTCAGTACGTAGCCTGACCCTCCCACGTTTCCGTACCCTCACTTGTGCCCTAAGCCTTGCCGTTCCCTAACCCTAACCCTAGCCCGGAATAGAAACCCCCCACCAGCCCTACACTTTATCCTACGCCGTTGCCTACTCCTGGCCTGTACTCTGGCACTGCCCCGTGCATCAGCACATAGCCTTACACTCTGGCATTTCCGTACCCTCTCCTGTGCCGTAAGCCTTGCCGTTCCCTAACCCTAACCCTAGCCCAGAACGCAAATCCACCACCAGCCTACACTTTATCCTACGCCGTTGCCTACTCCTGGCCCGTACGCTGGCACTGACCCGTGCGTTAGCACGTAGCACGAGCCTCCCACGTTTCCGTACCTTCACCTGTGCCCTAAGCCTTGCCGTTCCCTAACCCTAACCCTAGCCCGGAACGGAAACCCACCACCAGCCCTACACCTTACCTTACGCCATAACCTACTCCTGACCCGAACGCTGGCACTGACCCGTGCGTCAGCACGAAGCCTGACCCTCCCACGTTTCCGTACCCTCACCTGTGCCCTATGCCTTGCCGTTCCCTAACCCTAAACCTTGCCCGGAATAGAAACCCACCACCAGCCCTACACCTTACCTTACGCCGTACCCTACTCCTGACCTGTACGCTGGCACTGACCTGTGCGTCAGCACGTAGCCTGACCCTCCCACGTTTCCGTACCCTCACCTGTGCCCTAAGCCTTGCCGTTCCCTAACCCTAACCCTAGCCCCGAACGCAAATCCACCACCAGCCCTACACTTTATCCTACGCCGTTGCCTGCTCCTGGCCCGTACGCTGGCACTGACCCGTGCGTCAGCACGTAGCCCGACCCTCCCACGTTTCTGTACCCTCACCTGTGCCCTAAGCCTTGCCGTTCCCTAACCCTAACCCTAGCCCGGAATAGAAACCCACCACCAGCCCTACACCTTACCTTAAGCCGTTGCCTACTCCTGGCCCGTACGCTGGCACTGACCCGTGCGTCAGCACGTAGCCCGACACTCCCACGTTTCTGTACCCTCACCTGTGCCCTAAGCCTTGCCGTTCCCTAACCCTAACCCTAGCCCGGAATAGAAACCCACCACCAGCCCTACACCTTACCTTAAGCCGTTGCCTACTCCTGGCCCGTACGCTGGCACTGACCCGTGCGTCAGCACGTAGCCTGACCCTCCCACGTTTCCGTACCCTCACCTGTGCCCTAAGCGTTTCCGTTCCCTAACCCTAACCCTAGCCCGGAATGGAAACCCACCACCAGCCCTACACTTTATCCTACGTCGTTGCCTACTCCTGACCCGTATGCTGGCACTGACCCGTGCGTCAGCACGTAGCCCGACCGTCCCACGTTTCTGTACCCTCACCTGTGCCCTAAGCCTTGCCGTTCCCTAACCCTAACCCTAGCCCGGAATAAAAACCCACCACCAGCCCTACACCCTACCTTAAGCCGTTGCCTACTCCTGGCCCGTACGCTGGCACTGACCCGTGCGTCAGCACGTAGCCTGACCCTCCCACGTTTCCGTGCCCTCACCTGTGCCCTAAGCCTTGCGGTTCCCTAACCCTAACCCTAGCCCGGAATAGAAACCCACCACCAGCCCTACACCTTACCTTACGCCGTACCCTACTCCTGACCCGTACGCTGGCACTGACACGTGCGTCAGCACGTAGCCTGACCCTCCCACGTTTCCGTACCCTCACCTGTGCCCTAAGCCTTGCCGTTCCCTAACCCTAACCCTAGCCCGGAATAGAAACCCACCACCAGCCCTACACGTTTCCTTACGCCGTACCCTACTCCTGACCTGTACGCTGGCACTGAGCTGTGCGTCAGCACGTAGCCTGACCCTGCCACGTTTCCGTACCCTCACCTGTGCCCTAAGCCTTGCCGTTCCCTAACCCTAACCCTAGCCCGGAACGCAAATCCACCACCAGCCATACACTTTATCCTACGCCGTACCCTACTCCTGACCCGTACGCTGGCACTGACCCGTGCGTCAGCACGTAGCCTGACCCTCCCACGTTTCCGTGCCCTCAGCTGTGCCCTAAGCCTTGCCGTTCCCTAACCCTAACCCTAGCCCGGAATGGAAACCCACCACCAGCCCTACACCTTACCTTACGCCGTACCCTACTCCTGACCCGTACGCTGGCACTGACCCGTTCGTCTGCACGTAGCCTGACCCTCCCACGCTTCCGTACCCTCACCTGTGCCCTAAGCCTTGCCGTTCCCTAACCCTAACCCTAGCCCGGAACGCAAATCCACCACCAGCCCTACACTTTATCCTACGCCGTTGCCTACTCCTGGCCAGTACGCCGGCACTGACCCGTGCATCAGCACGTAGCCCGACCCTCCCACGTTTCCGTACCCTCACCTGTGCCCTAAGCCTTGCCGTTCCCTAACCCTAACCCTAGCCTGGAACGGAAAACAACCACCAGCCCTACACCTTACCTTACGCCGTTGCCTACACCTGGCCCGTACGCTGGCACTGACCCGTGCGTCAGCACGTAGCCTGACCCTCCCACGTTTCCGTACCCTCACCTGTGCCCTAAGCCTTGCCGTTCCCTAACCCTAACCCTAGCCCGGAATGGAAACCCACCACCAGCCCTACACCTTACCCTACGCCGTTGCCTACTCCTGGCCTGTACTCTTGGCACTGCCCCGTGCATCAGCACGTAGCCTTACACTCTGGCGTTTCCGTACCCTCTCCTGTGCCCTAAGCCTTGCCGTTCCCTAACCCTAACCCTAGCCCAGAACGCAAATCCACCACCAGCCTACACTTTATCCTACGCCGTTGCCTACTCCTGGCCCGTACGCTGGCACTGACCCGTGCGTCAGCATGTAGCACGAGCCTCCCACGTTTCCGTACCTTCACCTGTGCCCTAAGCCTTGCCGTTCCCTAACCCTAACCCTAGCCCGGAACGGAAACCCACCACCAGCCTGACACCTTACATTACGCCATACCCTATTCCTGGCCCGTACGCTGGCACTGAACCGTGCGTCAGCACGTAGCCTGACCCTCCCACGTTTCCGTACCCTCACCTGTGCCCTAAGCCATGCCGTTCCCTAACCCTAACCCTAGCCCGGAACGCAAATCCACCACCAGCCCTACACTTTATCCTACGCCGTTGCCTACTCCTGGCCCGTACGCTGGCACTGACCCGTGCGTCAGCACGTAGCCCGACCCTCCCACGTTTCCGTACCCTCACCTGTGCCCTAAGCCTTGCCGTTCCCTAACCCTAACCCTAGCCCGGAATAGAAACCCACCACCAGCCCTACACCTTACCTTACGCCATAACCTACTCCTGACCCGTACGTTGGCACTGACCCGTGCGTCAGCACGTAGACTGACCCTCCCACGTTTCCGTACCCTCACCTGTGCCCTAAGCCTTGCCGTTCCCTAACCCTAACCCTAGCCCGGAATAGAAACCCACCACCAGCCCTACACCTTACCTTACGCCGTACCCTACTCCTGACCTGTACGCTGGCACTGACCTGTGCGTCAGCACGTAGCCTGACCCTCCCACGTTTCCGTACCCTCACCTGTGCCCTAAGCCTTGCCGTTCCCTAACCCTAACCCTAGCCCCGAACGCAAATCCACCACCAGCCCTACACTTTACCCTATGCCGTTGCCTACTCCTGGCCCGTACGCTGGCACTGACCCGTGCGTCAGCACGTAGCCCGACCCTCCCACGTTTCTGTACCCTCACCTGTGCACTAAGCCTTGCCGTTCCCTAACCCTAACCCTAGCCCGGAATAGAAACCCACCACCAGCCCTACACCTTACCTTAAGCCGTTGCCTACTCCTGGCCCGTACGCTGGCACTGACCCGTGCGTCAGCACGTAGCCCGACCCTCCCACGTTTCTGTACCCTCACCTGTGCCCTAAGCCTTGCCGTTCCCTAACCCTAACCCTAGCCCGGAATAGAAACCCACCACCAGCCCTACACCTTACCTTAAGCCGTTGCCTACTCCTGGCCCGTACGCTGGCACTGACCCGTGCGTCAGCACGTAGCCCGAACCTCCCACGTTTCTGTACCCTCACCTGTGCCCTAAGCCTTGCCGTTCCCTAACCCTAACCCTAGCCCGGAATAGAAACCCACCACCAGCCCTACACCTTACCTTAAGCCGTTGCCTACTCCTGGCCCATACGCTGGCACTGACCCGTGCGTCAGCACGTAGCCTGACCCTCCCACGTTTCCGTACCCTCACCTGTGCCCTAAGCGTTGCCGTTCCCTAACCCTAACCCTAGCCCGGAATGGAAACCCACCACCAGCCCTACACTTTATCCTACGCCGTTGCCTACTCCTGGCCCGTATGCTGGCACTAACCCGTGCGTCAGCACGGGGCCCGACCCTCCCACGTTTCCGTACCCTCTCCTTTGCCCTAAGCCTTGCCGTTCCCTAACCCTAACCCTAGCCTGGAACGGAAATCAACCACAAGCCCTACACCTTACCTTACGCCGTACCCTACTCCTGGCCCGTACGTTGGCACTGACCAGTGCGTCAGCACGTAGCCTGACCCTCCCACGTTTCCGTACCCTCAGCTGTGCCCTAAGCCTTGCCGTTCCCTAACCCTAACCCTAGCCCGGAATAGAAACCCACCACCAGCCCTACACTATATCCTACGGCATTGCCTACTCCTGGCCTGTACTCTGGCACTGCCCCGTGCATCAGCACGTAGCCTTACACTCTGGCGTTTCCGTACCCTCTCCTGTGCCCTAAGCCTTGCCGTTCCCTAACCCTAACCCTAGCCCAGAACGCAAATCCACCACCAGCCTACACTTTATCCTACGCCGTTGCCTACTCCTGGCCCGTACGCTGGCACTGACCCGTGCGTCAGCACGTAGCACGAGCCTCCCACGTTTCCGTACCTTCACCTGTGCCCTAAGCCTTGCCGTTCCCTAACCCTAACCCTAGCCCGGAACGGAAACCCACCACCAGCCCTACACCTTACCTTACGCCATAACCTACTCCTGACCCGAACGCTGGCACTGACCCGTGCGTCAGCACGAAGCCTGACACTCCCACGTTTCCGTACCCACACCTGTGCCCTAAGCGTTGCCGTTCCCTAACCCTAACCCTAGCCCGGAATGGAAACCCACCACCAGCCCTACACTTTATCCTACGTCGTTGCCTACTCCTGACCCGTATGCTGGCACTGACCCGTGCGTCAGCACGTAGCCCGACCCTCCCACGTTTCTGTACCCTCACCTGTGCCCTAAGCCTTGCCATTCCCTAACCCTAACCCTAGCCCGGAATAGAAACCCACCACCAGCCCTACACCCTACCTTAAGCCGTTGCCTACTCCTGGCCCGTACGCTGGCACTGACCCGTGCGTCAGCACGTAGCCTGACCCTCCCACGTTTCCGTACCCTCACCTGTGCCCTAAGCCTTGCCGTTCCCTAACCCTAACCCTAGCCCGGAATAGAAACCCACCACCAGCCCTACACATTACCTTACGCCGTACCCTACTCCTGACCCGTACGCTGGCACTGACACGTGCGTCAGCACGTAGCCTGACCCTCCCACGTTTCCGTACCCTCACCTGTGCCCTAAGCCTTGCCGTTCCCTAACCCTAACCCTAGCCCGGAATAGAAACCCACCACCAGCCCTACACTTTTCCTTACGCCGTACCCTACTCCTGACCTGTACGCTGGCACTGAGCTGTGCGTCACCACGTAGCCTGACCCTGCCACGTTTCCGTACCCTCACCTGTGCCCTAAGCCTTGCCGTTCCCTAACCCTAACCCTAGCCCGGAACGCAAATCCACCACCAGCCATACACTTTATCCTACGCCGTTGCCTACTCCTGGCCCGTACGCTGGCACTGACACGTGCGTCAGCACGTAGCCCGACCCTCCCACGTTTCCGTACCCTCACCTGTGCCCTAAGCCTTGCCGTTCCCTAACCCTAACCCTAGCCTGGAACGGAAACCAACCACCAGCCCTACACCTTACCTTACGCCGTTGCTTACTCCTGGCCCGTACGCTGGCACTGACCCGTGCGTCAGCACGTAGCCTGACCCTCCCACGTTTCCGTAACCTCACCTGTGCCCTAAGCCTTGCCGTTCCCTAACCCTAACACTAGCCCGGAACGGAAATCAACCACCAGCCCTACACTTTATCCTACGCCGTTGCATACTCCTGGCCCGTACGCTGGCACTGACCCGTGCGTCAGCACGTAGCCCGACCCTCCCACGTTTCTGTACCCTCACCTGTGCCCTAAGCCTTGCCGTTCCCTAACCCTAACCCTAGCCCGGAATAGAAACCCACCACCAGCCCTACACCTTACCTTACGCCATACCCTACTCCTGACCCGTACGCTGGCACTGACCCGTGCGTCAGCACGTAGCCTGACCCTCCCACGTTTCCGTGCCCTCACCTGTGCCCTAAGCCTTGCGGTTCCCTAACCCTAACCCTAGCCCGGAATAGAAACCCACCACCAGCCCTACACGTTACCTTACGCCGTACCATATTCCTGACCTGTACGCTGGCACTGACCTGTGCGTCAGCACGTAGCCTGAACCTCCCACGTTTCCGTACCCTCACCTGTGCCCTAAGCCTTGCCGTTCCCTAACCCTAACCCTAGCCCCGAACGCAAATCCACCACCAGCCCTACACTTTATCCTACGCCGTTGCCTACTCCTGGCCCGTACGCTGGCACTGACCCGTGCGTCAGCACGTAGCCCGACCCTCCCACGTTTCCGTACCCTCACCTGTGCCCTAAGCCTTGCCGTTCCCTAACCCTAACCCTAGCCTGGAACGCAAATCCACCACTAGCCCTACACTTTATCCTACGCCGTTGCCTACTCCTGGCCCGTACGCTGGCACTGACCCGTGCGTCAGCACGTAGCCCGACCCTCCCACATTTCCGTACCCTCACCTGTGCCCTAAGCCTTGCCGTTCCCTAACCCTAACCCTAGCCTGGAACGGAAACCAACCACCAGCCCTACACCTTACCTTACGCCGTTGCCTACTCCTGGCACGTATGCTGGCACTGACCCGTGCGTCAGCACGTAGCCTGAACCTCCCACGTTTCCGTACCCTCACCTGTGCCCTAAGCCTTGCCTTTCCCTAACGCTAACCCTAGCCCGGAATGAAAACCCACCACCAGCCCTACACCTTACCCTACGCCGTTGCCTTGTCCTGGCCTGTACTCTGGCACTGACCCGTGCATCAGCACGTAGCCTTACCCTCCCGAGTTTCCGTACCCTGACCTGTGCCCTAAGCCTTGCCGTTCCCTAACCCTAACCCTAGCCCAGAACGCAAATCCACCACCAGCCGTACACTTTATCCTACGCCGTTGCCTACTCCTGGCCCGTACGCTGGCACTGACCCGTGCGTCTGCACGTAGCCCGACCCTCCCACGTTTCCATACCCTCACCTGTGCCCTAAGCCTTGCCGATCCCTAACCCTAACCCTATCCCGGAACGGAAATCAACCACAAGCCCTACACCTTACCTTACGCCGTTGCCCACTCCTGGCCCGAACGCTGGCACGGACCCGTGAATCAGCACGTAGCCCGACCCTCCCACGTTTCCGTACCCTCCCCTGTGCCCTAAGCCTTGCCGTTCCCTAACCCTAACCCTAGCCTGGAACGGAAACCAACCACCAGCCCTACACCTTACCCTACGCCGTTGCCTACTCCTGGCCTGTACTCTGGCACTGACCCGTTCATCAGCACGTAGCCTTACCCTCCCGCGTTTCCGTACCCTGACCTGTGCCCTAAGCCTTGCCGTTCCCTAACCCTAACCCTAGCCCGGAATAGAAACCCACCACCAGCCCTACACCTTACCTTACGCCGTAACCTACTCCTGACCCGTACGGTGGCACTGACCCGTGCGTCAGCACGTAGCCTGACCCTCCCACGTTTCCGTGCCCTCACCTGTGCCCTAAGCCTTGCCGTTCCCTAACCCTAACCCTAGCCCGGAATGGAAACCCACCACCAGCCCTACACCTTACCTTACGCCGTACCCTATTCCTGGCCCGTACGCTGGCACTGAACCGTGCGTCAGCACGTAGCCTGACCCTCCCACGTTTCCGTACCCTCACTTGTGCCCTAAGCCTTGCCGTTCCCTAACCCTAACCCTAGCCCGGAATAGAAACCCACCACCAGCCCTACACCTTACCTTACGCCGTACCCTACTCCTGACCCGTACGCTGGCACTGACCCGTTCGTCTGCACGTAGCCTGACCCTCCCACGCTTCCGTACCCTCACCTGTGCCCTAAGCCTTGCCGTTCCCTAACCCTAACCCTAGTCCGGAACGCAAATCCACCACCAGCCCTACACTTTATCCTACGCCGTTGCCTACTCCTGGCCAGTACGCTGGCACTGACCCGTGTATCAGCACGTAGCCCGACCCTCCCACGTTTCCGTACCCTCACCTGTGCCCTAAGCCTTGCCGTTCCCTAACCCTAACCCTAGCCTGGAACGGAAAACAACCACCAGCCCTACACCTTACCTTACGCCGTTGCCTACACCTGGCCCGTACGCTGGCACTGACCCGTGCGTCAGCACGTAGCCTGACCCTCCCACGTTTCCGTACCCTCACCTGTGCCCTAAGCCTTGCCGTTCCCTAACCCTAACCCTAGCCCGGAATGGAAACCCACCACCAGCCCTACACCTTACCCTACGCCGTTGCCTACTCCTGGCCTGTACTCAGGCACTGCCCCGTGCATCAGCACGTAGCCTTACACTCTGGCGTTTCCGTACCCTCTCCTGTGCCCTAAGCCTTGCCGTTCCCTAACCCTAACCCTAGCCCAGAACGCAAATCCACCACCAGCCTACACTTCATCCTACGCCGTTGCCTACTCCTGGCCCGTACGCTGGCACTGACCCGTGCGTCAGCACGTAGCACGAGCCTCCCACGTTTCCGTACCTTCACCTGTGCCCTAAGCCTTGCCGTTCCCTAACCCTAACCCTAGCCCGGAACGGAAACCCACCACCAGCCTGACACCTTACATTACGCCGTACCCTATTCCTGGCCCGTACGCTGGCACTGAACCGTGCGTCAGCACGTAGCCTGACCCTCCCACGTTTCCGTACCCTCACCTGTGCCCTAAGCCATGCCGTTCCCTAAACCTAACCCTAGCCCGGAACGCAAATCCACCACCATCCCTACACTTTATCCTACGCCGTTGCCTACTCCTGGCCCATACGCTGGCACTGACCCGTGCGTCAGCACGTAGCCCGAACCTCCCACGTTTCCGTACCCTCACCTGTGCCCTAAGCCTTGCCGTTCCCTAACCCTAACCCTAGCCCGGAATAGAAACCCACCACCAGCCCTACACCTTACCTTACGCCATAACCTACTCCTGACCCGTACGCTGGCACTGACCCGTGCGTCAGCACGTAGACTGACCCTCCCACGTTTCCGTACCCTCACCTGTGCCCTATGCCTTGCCATTCCCTAACCCTAACCCTAGCCCGGAATAGAAACCCACCACCAGCCCTACACCTTACCTTACGCCGTACCCTACTCCTGACCTGTACGCTGGCACTGACCTGTGCGTCAGCACGTAGCCTGACCCTCCCACGTTCCCGTACCATCACCTGTGCCCTAAGCCTTGCCGTTCCCTAACCCTAACCCTAGCCCCGAACGCAAATCCACCACCAGCCCTACACTTTATCCTACGCCGTTGCCTACTCCTGGCCCGTACGCTGGCACTGACCCGTGCGTCAGCACGTAGCCCGACCCTCCCACGTTTCTGTACCCTCACCTGTGCCCTAAGCCTTGCCGTTCCCTAACCCTAACCCTAGCCTGGAATAGAAACCCACCACCAGCCCTACACCTTACCTTAAGCCGTTGCCTACTCCTGGCCCGTACGCTGGCACTGACCCGTGCGTCAGCACGTAGCCCGACCCTCCCACGTTTCTGTACCCTCACCTGTGCCCTAAGCCTTGCCGTTCCCTAACCCTAACCCTAGCCCGGAATAGAAACCCACCACCAGCCCTACACCTTACCTTAAGCCGTTGCCTACTCCTGGCCCGTACGCTGGCACTGACCCGTGCGTCAGCACGTAGCCTGACCCTCCCACGTTTCCGTACACTCACCAGTGCCCTAAGCGTTGCCGTTCCCTAACCCTAACCCTAGCCCGGAATGGAAACCCACCACCAGCCCTACACTTTATCCTACGCCGTTGCCTACTCCTGACCCGTATGCTGGCCCTGACCCGTGCGTCAGCACGTAGCCCGACCCTCCCACGTTTCTGTACCCTCACCTGTGCCCTAAGCCTTGCCGTTCCCTAACCCTAACCCTAGCCCGGAATAGAAACCCACCACCAGCCCTACACCTTACCTTAAGCCGTTGCCTACTCCTGGCCCGTACGCTGGCACTGACCCGTGCGTCAGCACGTAGCCTGACCCTCCCACGTTTCCGTACAATCACCTGTGCCCTAAGACTTGCCGTTCCCTAACCCTAACCCTAGCCGGGAATAGAAAGCCACCACCAGCCCTACACCTTACCTTACGCCGTACCCTACTCCTGACCCGTACGCTGGCACTGACACGTGCGTCAGCACGTAGCCTGACCCTCCCACGTTTCCGTACCCTCACCTGTGCCCTAAGCCTTGCCGTTCCCTAACCCTAACCCTAGCCTGGAACGGAAACCAACCACGAGCCCTACACCTTACCTTACGCCGTTGCTTACTCCTGGCCCGTACGCTGGCACTGACCCGAGCGTCAGCACGTAGCCTGACCCTCCCACGTTTCCGTAACCTCACCTGTGCCCTAAGCCTTGCCGTTCCCTAACCCTAACACTAGCCCGGAACGGAAATCAACCACCAGCCCTACACTTTATCCTACGCCGTTGCCTACTCCTGGCCCGTACGCTGGCACTGACCCGTGCGTCAGCACGTAGCCCGACCCTCCCACGTATCTGTACCCTCACCTGTGCCCTAAGCCTTGCCGTTCCCTAACCCTAACCCTAGCCCGGAATAGAAACCCACCACCAGCCCTACACCTTACCTTACGCCATACCCTACTCCTGACCCGTACGCTGGCACTGACCCGTGCTTCAGCACGTAGCCTGACCCTCCCACGTTTCCGTGCCCTCACCTGTGCCCTAAGCCTTGCCGTTCGCTAACCCTAACCCTAGCCCGGAATAGAAACCCACCACCAGCCCTACACGGTACCTTACGCTGTACCATACTCCTGACCTATACGCTGGCACTGACCTGTGCGTCAGCACGTAGCCTGACCCTCCCACGTTTCCGTACCCTCACCTGTGCCCTAAGCCTTGCCGTTCCCTAACCCTATCCCTAGCCCCGAATGCAAATCCACCACCAGCCCTACACTTTATCCTACGCCGTTGCCTACTCCTGGCCCGTACGCTGGCACTGACCCGTGCGTCAGCACGTAGCCCGACCCTCCAACGTTTCTGTACCCTCACCTGTGCCCTAAGCCTTGCCGTTCCCTAACCCTAACCCTAGCCCGGAATAGAAACCCACCACCAGCCCTACACCTTACCTTAAGCCGTTGCCTACTCCTAGCCCGTACGCTGGCACTGACCCGTGCGTCAGCACGTAGCCTGACCCTCCCACGTTTCCGTACCCTCACCTGTGCCCTAAGCGTTGCCGTTCCCTAACCCTAACCCTAGCCCGGAATAGAAACCCACCACCAGCCCTACACTTTATCCTACGCCGTTGCCTACTCCTGGCCTGTACTCTGGCACTGCCCCGTGCATCAGCACGTAGCCTTACACTCTGGCGTTTCCGTACCCTCTCCTGTGCCGTAAGCCTTGCCATTCCCTAACCCTAACCCTAGCCCAGAACGCAAATCCACCACCAGCCTACACTTTATCCTACGCCGTTGCCTACTCCTGGCCCGTACGCTGGCACTGACCCGTGCGTCAGCACGTAGCACGGGCCTCCCACGTTTCCGTACCTTCACCTGTGCCCTAAGCCTTGCCGTTCCCTAACCCTAACCCTAGCCCGGAACGGAAACCCACCACCAGCCCTACACCTTACCTTACGCCATAACCTACTCCTGACCCGAACGCTGGCACTGACCCGTGCGTCAGCACGAAGCCCGACCCTCCCACGTTTCCGTACCCTCACCTGTGCCCTATGCCTTGCCGTTCCCTAACCCTAACCCTAGCCCGGAATAGAAACCCACCACCAGCCCTACACCTTACCTTACGCCGTACCCTACTCCTGACCTGTACGCTGGCACTGACCTGTGCGTCAGCACGTAGCCTGACCCTCCCACGTTTCCGTACCCTCACCTGTGCCCTAAGCCTTGCCGTTCCCTAACCCTAACCCTAGCCCCGAACGCAAATCCACCACCAGCCCTACACTTTATCCTACGCCGTTGCCTGCTCCTGGCCCGTACGCTGGCACTGACCCGTGCGTCAGCACGTAGCCCGACCCTCCCACGTTTCTGTACCCTCACCTGTGCCCTAAGCCTTGCCGTTCCCTAACCCTAACCCTAGCCCGGAATAGAAACCCACCACCAGCCCTACACCTTACCTTAAGCCGTTGCCTACTCCTGGCCCGTACGCTGGCACTGACCCGTGCGTCAGCACGTAGCCCGACCCTCCCACGTTTCTGTACCCTCTCCTTTGCCCTAAGCCTTGCCGTTCCCTAACCCTAACCCTATCCCGGAACGGAAATCAACCACGAGTACTACACCTTACCTTACGCCGTTGCACACTCCTGGCCCGAACGCTGGCACGGACCCGTGAATCAGCACGTAGCCTGACCCTCCCACGTTTCCGTACCCTCACCTGTGTCCTAAGCCTTGCCGTTCCCTAACCCTACCCCAGCCCGGAATGGAAACCCACCACCAGCCCTACACCTTACCTTACGCCGTACCCTATTCCTGGCCCGTACGCTGGCACTGAACCGTGCGTCAGCACGTAGCCTGACCCTCCCACGTTTCCGTACCCTCACTTGTGCCCTAAGCCTTGCCGTTCCCTAACCCCAACCCTAGCCCGGAATAGAAACCCACCACCAGCCCTACACCTTACCTTACGCCGTACCCTACTCCTGACCCGTACGCTGGCACTGACTCGTGCGTCTGCACGTAGCCTGACCCTCCCACGTTTCCGTATCCTCACCTGTGCCCTAAGCCTTGCCGTTCCCTAACCCTAACCCTAGCCCGGAACGCAAATCCACCACCAGCCCTACACTTTATCCTACGCCGTTGCCTACTCCTGGCCAGTACGCTGGCACTGACCCGTGCGTCAGCACGTAGCCCGACCCTCCCACGTTTCCGTACCCTCACCTGTGCCCTAAGCCTTGCCGTTCCCTAACCCTAACCCTAGCCTGGAACGGAAAACAACCACCAGCCCTACACCTTACCTTACGCCGTTGCCTACTCCTGGCCCGTACGCTGGCACTGACCCGTGCGTCAGCACGTAGCCTGACCCTCCCACGATTCCGTACCCTCACCTGTGCCCTAAGCCTTGCCGTTCCCTAACCCTAACCCTAGCCCGGAATGGAAACCCACCACCAGCCCTACACCTTACCCTACGCCGTTGCCTACTCCTGGCCTGTACTCTGGCACTGCCCCGTGCATCAGCACGTAGCCTTACCCTCCCGCGTTTCCGTACCCTCTCCTGTGCCCTAAGCCTTGCCGTTCCCTAACCCTAACCCTAGCCCAGAACGCAAATCCACCACCAGCCTACACTTTATCCTACGCCGTTGCCTACTCCTGGCCCGTACGCTGGCACTGACCCGTGCGTCAGCACGTAGCACGAGCCTCCCACGTTTCCGTACCTTCACCTGTGCCCTAAGCCTTGCCGTTCCCTAACCCTAACCCTAGCCCGGAACGGAAACCCACCACCAGCCTGACACCTTACCTTATGCCGTACCCTATTCCTGGCCCGTACGCTGGCACTGAACCGTGCGTCAGCACGTAGCCTGACCCTCCCACGTTTCCGTACCCTCACCTGTGCCCTAAGCCTTGCCGTTCCCTAACACTAACCCTAGCCCGGAACGCAAATCCACCACCAGCCCTACACTTTATCCTACGCCGTTGCCTACTCCTGGCCCGTACGCTGGCACTGACCCGTGCGTCAGCACGTAGCCCGACCCTCCCACGTTTCCGTACCCTCACCTGTGCCCTAAGCCTTGCCGTTCCCTAACCCTAACCCTAGCCTGGAACGGAAAACAACCACCAGCCCTACACCTTACCTTACGCCGTTGCCTACTCCTGGCCCGTACGCTGGCACTGACCCGTGCGTCAGCACGTAGCCTGACCCTCCCACGTTTCCGTACCCTCACCTGTGCCCTAAGCCTTGCCGTTCCCTAACCCTAACCCTAGCCCGGAATGGAAACCCACCACCAGCCCTACACCTTACCCTAAGCCGTTGCCTACTCCTGGCCTGTACTCTGGCACTGCCCCGTGCATCAGCATGTAGCCTTACCCTCCCGCGTTTCCGTACCCTCTCCTGTGCCCTAAGCCTTGCCGTTCCCTAACCCTAACCCTAGCCCAGAACGCAAATCCACCACCAGCCTACACTTTATCCTACGCCGTTACCTACTCCTGGCCCGTACGCTGGCACTGACCCGTGCGTCAGCACGTAGCACGAGCCTCCCACGTTTCCGTACCTTCACCTGTGCCCTAAGCCTTGCCGTTCCCTAACCCTAACCCTAGCCCGGAACGGAAACCCACCACCAGCCTGACACCTTACCTTATGCCGTACCCTATTCCTGGCCCATACGCTGGCACTGAACCGTGCGTCAGCACGTAGCCTGACCCTCCCACGTTTCCGTACCCTCACCTGTGCCCTAAGCCTTGCCGTTCCCTAACACTAACCCTAGCCCGGAACGCAAATCCACCACCAGCCCTACACTTTATCCTACGCCGTTGCCTACTCCTGGCCCGTACGCTGGCACTGACCCGTGCGTCAGCACGTAGCCCGACCCTCCCACGTTTCCGTACCCTCACCTGTGCCTTAAGCCTTGCCGTTCCCTAACCCTAACCCTAGCCCGGAATAGAAACCCACCACCAGCCCTACACCTTACCTTACGCCATACCCTACTCCTGACCCGTACGCTGGCACTGACCCGTGTGTCAGCACGTAGCCTGACCCTCCCACGTTTCCGTACCCTCACCTGTGCCCTAAGCCTTGCCGTTCCCTAACCCTAACCCTAGCCCGGAATAGAAACCCACCACCAGCCCTACACGTTACCTTACGCCGTACCCTACTCCTGACCTGTACGCTGGCACTGACCTGTGCGTCAGCACGTAGCCTGACCCCCCCACGTTTCCGTACCCTCACCTGTGCCCTAAGCCTTGCCATTCCCTAACCCTAACCATAGCCCCGAACGCAAATCCACCACCAGCCCTACACTTTATCCTACGCCGTTGCCTACTCCTGGCCCATACGATGGCACTGACACGTGCGTCAGCACGTAGCCCGACCCTCCCACGTTTCCGTAACCTCACCTGTGCCCTAAGCCTTGCCGTTCCCTAACCCTAACCCTAGCCCGGAATAGAAACCCACCACCAGCCCTACACCTTACCTTACGCCGTTGCCTACTCCTGGCCCGTACGCTGGCACTGACCCGTGCGTCAGCATGTAGCCTGACCCTCTCACGTTTCCGTACCCTCACCTGTGCCCTAAGCCTTGCCGTTCCCTAACCCTAACTCTAGCCCGGAATGGAAACCCACCACCAGCCCTACACTTTATCCTACGTCGTTGCCTACTCCTGGCCCGTATGCTGGCACTAACCCGTGCGTCAGAACGGGGCCCGATCCTCCCACGTTTCCATAACCTCTCCTTTGCCCTAAGCCTTGCCGTTCCCTAACCCTAACCCTAGCCTGGAACGGAAATCAACCACAAGCCCTACACCTTATCTTAGGCCGTACCCTACTCCTGGCCCGTACATTGGCACTGACCCGTGCGTCAGTACGTAGCCTGACCCTCCCACGTTTCCGTACCCTCACCTGTGCCCTAAGCCTTGCCGTTCCCTAACCCTAACCCTAGCCCGGAACGGAAACCCAGCACCAGCCCTACACCTTACCTTACGCCGCACCCTATTCCTGGCCCGTACGCTGGCACTGAACCGTGCGTCAGCACGTAGCCTGACCCTCCCACGTTTCCGTACCCTCACCTGTGCTCTAAGCCTTGCCGTTCCCTAACCCTAACCCTAGCCCGGAACGGAAACCCACCACCAGCCCTACACTTTATCCTACGCCGTTGCCTACTCCTGGCCCGTACGCTGGCACTGACCCGTGCGTCAGCACGTAGCCCGACCCTCCCACGTTTCCGTACCCTCACCTGTGCCCTAAGCCTTGCCGTTCCCTAACCCTAACCCTAGCCCGGAATAGAAACCCACCACCAGCCCTACACGTTACCTTACGCCGTACCCTACTCCTGACCTGTACGCTGGCACTGACCTGTGCGTCAGCACGTAGCCTGACCCTCCCACGTTTCCGTAACCTCACCTGTGCCCTAAGCCTTGCCGTTCCCTAACCCTAACACTAGCCCGGAACGGAAAACAACCACCAGCCCTACACTTTATCCTACGCCGTTGCATACTCCTGGCCCGTACGCTGGCACTGACCCGTGCGTCAGCACGTAGCCCGACCCTCCCACGTTTCCGTAACCTCACCTGTGCCCTAAGCCTTGCCGTTCCCTAACCCTAACCCTAGCCCGGAATAGAAACCCACCACCAGCCCTACACCTTACCTTACGCCGTTGCCTACTCCTGGCCCGTACGCTGGCACTGACCCGTGCGTCAGCACGTAGCCTGACCCTCCCACGTTTCCGTACCCTCACCTGTGCCCTAAGCCTTGCCGTTCCCTAACCCTAACTCTAGCCCGGAATGGAAACCCACTACCAGCCCTACACTTTATCCTACGTCGTTGCCTACTCCTGGCCCGTATGCTGGCACTAACCCGTGCGTCAGAACGGGGCCCGATCCTCCCACGTTTCCGTACCCTCTCCTTTGCCCTAAGCCTTGCCGTTCCCTAACCCTAACCCTAGCCTGGAACGGAAATCAACCACAAGCCCTACACCTTATCTTACGCCGTACCCTACTCCTGGCCCGTACGTTGGCACTGACCCGTGCGTCAGCACGTAGCCTGACCCTCCCACGTTTCCGTACCCTCACCTGTGCCCTAATCCTTGCCGTTCCCAAACCCTAACCCTAGCCCGGAACGGAAACCCAGCACCAGCCCTACACCTTACCTTACGCCGTACCCTATTCCTGGCCCGTACGCTGGCCCTGAACCGTGCGTCAGCACGTAGCCTGACCCTCCCACGTTTCCGTACCCTCACCTGTGCTCTAAGCCTTGCCGTTCCCTAACCCTAACCCTAGCCTGGAACGCAAATCCACCACCAGCCCTACACTTTATCCTACGCCGTTGCCTACTCCTGGCCCGTACGCTGGCACTGACCCGTGCGTCAGCACGTAGCCCGACCCTCCCACGTTTCCGTACCCTCACCTGTGCCCTAAGCCTTGCCGTTCCCTAACCCTAACCCTAGCCTGGAACGGAAACCAACCACCAGCCCTACACCTTACCTTACGCCGTTGCCTACTCCTGGCCCGTACGCTGGCACTGCCCCGTGCATCAGCACGCAGCCTTACCCTCCCGAGTTTCCGTACCCTCACCTGTGCCCTGAGCCTTGCCGTTCCCTAACCCTAACCCTAACCCGGAATAGAAACCCACCACCAGCCCTACACCTTTCCTTACGCCGTACCCTACTCCTGACCTGTACGCTGGCACTGACCTGTGCGGCAGCACGTAGCCTGACCCTCCCACGTTTCCGTACCCTCACCTGTGCCCTAAGCCTTGCCGTACCCTAACCCTAACCCTAGCCCGGAACGCAAATCCACCACCAGCCCTACACTTTATCCTACGCCGTTGCCTACTCCTGGCCCGTACGCTGGCACTGACACGGGCGTCAGCACGTAGCCCGACCCTCCCACGTTTCCGTACCCTCACCTGTGCCCTAAGCCTTGCCGTTCCCTAACCCTAACCCTAGCCTGGAACGGAAACCAACCACCAGCCCTACACCTTACCTTACGCCGTTGCTTACTCCTGGCGCGTACGCTGGCACTGACCCGTGCGTCAGCACGTAGCCTGACCCTCCCACGTTTCCGTAACCTCACCTGTGCCCTAAGCCTTGCCGTTCCCTAACCCTAACAGTAGCCCGGAACGGAAATCAACCACCAGCCCTACACTTTATCCTACGCCGTTGCATACTCCTGGCCCGTACGCTGGCACTGACCCGTGCGTCAGCACGTAGCCCGACCCTCCCACGTTTCTGTACCCTCACCTGTGCCCTAAGCCTTGCCGTTCCCTAACCCTAACCCTAGCCCGGAATAGAAACCCACCACCAGGCCTACACCTTACCTTACGCCATTGCCTACTCCTGGCCCGTACGCTGGCACTGACCCGTGCGTCAGCACGTAGCCCGACCCTCCCACGTTTCCGTACCCTCACCTGTGCCTTAAGCCTTGCCGTTCCCTAACCCTAACCCTAGCCCGGAATGGAAACCCACCACCAGCCCTACACCTTACCCTACGCCGTTGCCTACTCCTGGCCTGTACTCTGGCACTGCCCCGTGCATCAGCATGTAGCCTTACCCTCCCGCGTTTCCGTACCCTCTCCTGTGCCCTAAGCCTTGCCGTTCCCTAACCCTAACCCTAGCCCAGAACGCAAATCCACCACCAGCCTACACTTTATCCTACGCCGTTGCCTACTCCTGGCCCGTACGCTGGCACTGACCCGTGCGTCAGCACGTAGCACGAGCCTCCCACGTTTCCGTACCTTCACCTGTGCCCTAAGCCTTGCCGTTCCCTAACCCTAACCCTAGCCCGGAACGGAAACCCACCACCAGCCTGACACCTTACCTTATGCCGTACCCTATTCCTGGCCCATACGCTGGCACTGAACCGTGCGTCAGCACGTAGCCTGACCCTCCCACGTTTCCGTACCCTCACCTGTGCCCTAAGCCTTGCCGTTCCCTAACACTAACCCTAGCCCGGAACGCAAATCCACCACCAGCCCTACACTTTATCCTACGCCGTTGCCTACTCCTGGCCCATACGCTGGCACTGACCCGTGCGTCAGCACGTAGCCCGACCCTCCCACGTTTCCGTACCCTCACCTGTGCCTTAAGCCTTGCCGTTCCCTAACCCTAACCCTAGCCCGGAATAGAAACCCACCACCAGCCCTACACCTTACCTTACGCCATACCCTACTCCTGACCCGTACGCTGGCACTGACCCGTGTGTCAGCACGTAGCCTGACCCTCCCACGTTTCCGTTCCCTCACCTGTGCCCTAAGCCTTGCCGTTCCCTAACCCTAACCCTAGCCCGGAATAGAAACCCACCACCATCCCTACACGTTACCTTACGCCGTACCCTACTCCTGACCTGTACGCTGGCACTGACCTGTGCGTCAGCACGTAGCCTGACCCCCCCACGTTTCCGTACCCTCACCTGTGCCCTAAGCCTTGCCGTTCCCTAACCCTAACCCTAGCCCTGAACGCAAATCCACCACCAGCCCTACACTTTATCCTACGCCGTTGCCTACTCCTGGCCCGTACGATGGCACTGACACGTGCGTCAGCACGTAGCCCGACCCTCCCACGTTTCCGTAACCTCACCTGTGCCCTAAGCCTTGCCGTTCCCTAACCCTAACCCTAGCCCGGAATAGAAACCCACCACCAGCCCTACACCTTACCTTACGCCGTTGCCTACTCCTGGCCCGTACGCTGGCACTGACCCGTGCGTCAGCATGTAGCCTGACCCTCTCACGTTTCCGTACCCTCACTTGTGCCCTAAGCCTTGCCGTTCCCTAACCCTAACTCTAGCCCGGAATGGAAACCCACCACCAGCCCTACACTTTATCCTACGTCGTTGCCTACTCCTGCCCCGTATGCTGGCACTAACCCGTGCGTCAGAACGGGGCCCGATCCTCCCACGTTTCCATAACCTCTCCTTTGCCCTAAGCCTTGCCGTTCCCTAACCCTAACCCTAGCCTGGAACGGAAATCAACCACAAGCCCTACACCTTATCTTACGCCGTACCCTACTCCTGGCCCGTACATTGGCACTGACCCGTGCGTCAGTACGTAGCCTGACCCTCCCACGTTTCCGTACCCTCACCTGTGCCCTAAGCCTTGCCGTTCCCTAACCCTAACCCTAGCCCGGAACGGAAACCCAGCACCAGCCCTACACCTTACCTTACGCCTCACCCTATTCCTGGCCCGTACGCTGGCACTGAACCGTGCGTCAGCACGTAGCCTGACCCTCCCACGTTTCCGTAACCTCACCTGTGCTCTAAGCCTTGCCGTTCCCTAACCCTAACCCTAGCCCGGAACGGAAACCCACCACCAGCCCTACACTTTATCCTACGCCGTTGCCTACTCCTGGCCCGTACGCTGGCACTGACCCGTGCGTCAGCACGTAGCCCGACCCTCCCACGTTTCCGTACCCTCACCTGTGCCCTAAGCCTTGCCGTTCCCTAACCCTAACCCTAGCCCGGAATAGAAACCCACCACCAGCCCTACACGTTACCTTACGCCGTACCCTACTCCTGACCTGTACGCTGGCACTGACCTGTGCGTCAGCACGTAGCCTGACCCTCCCACGTTTCCGTAACCTCACCTGTGCCCTAAGCCTTGCCGTTCCCTAACCCTAACACTAGCCCGGAACGGAAAACAACCACCAGCCCTACACTTTATCCTACGCCGTTGCATACTCCTGGCCCGTACGCTGGCACTGACCCGTGCGTCAGCACGTAGCCCGACCCTCCCACGTTTCCGTACCATCACCTGTGCCCTAATCCTTGCCGTTCCCAAACCCTAACCCTAGCCCGGAACGGAAACCCAGCACCAGCCCTACACCTTACCTTACGCCATACCCTATTCCTGGCCCGTACGCTGGCCCTGAACCGTGCGTCAGCACGTAGCCTGACCCTCCCACGTTTCCGTACCCTCACCTGTGCTCTAAGCCTTGCCGTTCCCTAACCCTAACCCTAGCCTGGAACGCAAATCCACCACCAGCCCTACACTTTATCCTACGCCGTTGCCTACTCCTGGCCCGTACGCTGGCACTGACCCGTGCGTCAGCACGTAGCCCGACCCTCCCACGTTTCCGTACCCTCACCTGTGCCCTAAGCCTTGCCGTTCCCTAACCCTAACCCTAGCCTGGAACGGAAACCAACCACCAGCCCTACACCTTACCTTACGCCGTTGCCTACTCCTGGCCCGTACGCTGGCACTGCCCCGTGCATCAGCACGCAGCCTTACCCTCCCGAGTTTCCGTACCCTCACCTGTGCCCTGAGCCTTGCCGTTCCCTAACCCTAACCCTAACCCGGAATAGAAACCCACCACCAGCCCTACACCTTTCCTTACGCCGTACCCTACTCCTGACCTGTACGCTGGCACTGACCTGTGCGTCAGCACGTAGCCGGACCCTCCCACGTTTCCGTACCCTCACCTGTGCCCTAAGCCTTGCCGTTCCCTAACCCTAACCCTAGCCCGGAACGCAAATCCACCACCAGCCCTACACTTTATCCTACGCCGTTGCCTACTCCTGGCCCATACGCTGGCACTGACACGGGCGTCAGCACGTAGCCCGACCCTCCAACGTTGCCGTACCCTCACCTGTGCCCTAAGCCTTGCCGTTCCCTAACCCTAACCCTAGCCTGGAACGGAAACCAACCACCAGCCCTACACCTTACCTTACGCCGTTGCTTACTCCTGGCGCGTACGCTGGCACTGACCCGTGCGTCAGCACGTAGCCTGACCCTCCCACGTTTCCGTAACCTCACCTGTGCCCTAAGCCTTGCCGTTCCCTAACCCTAACAGTAGCCCGGAACGGAAATCAACCACCAGCCCTACACTTTATCCTACGCCGTTGCATACTCCTGGCCCGTACGCTGGCACTGACCCGTGCGTCAGCACGTAGCCCGACCCTCCCACGTTTCTGTACCCTCACCTGTGCCCTAAGCCTTGCCGTTCCCTAACCCTAACCCTAGCCCGGAATAGAAACCCACCACCAGGCCTACACCTTACCTTACGCCATTGCCTACTCCTGGCCCGTACGCTGGCACTGACCCGTGCGTCACCACGTAGCCTGACCCTCCCACGTTTCCGTACCCTCACCTGTGCCCTAAGCGTTGCCGTTCCCTAACCCTAACCCTAGCCTGGAATGGAAACCCACCACCAGCCCTACACTTTATCCTACGCCGTTGCCTACTCCTGGCCCGTATGCTGGCACTAACCCGTGCGTCAGCACGGGACCCGACCCTCCCACGTTTCCGTACCCTCTCCTTTGCCCTAAGCCTTGCCGTTCCCTAACCCTAACCCTAGCCCAGAACGGAAACCCACCACCAGCCCTACACATTACCTTACGCCGTACACTATTCCTGGCCCGTACGCTGGCACTGAACCGTGCATCAGCACGTAGCCTGACCCTCCCACGTTTCCGTACCCTCACCTGTGCCCTAAGCCTTGCCGTTCCCTAACCCTAACCCTAGCCTGGAACGCAAATCCACCACCAGCCCTACACTTTATCCTACGCCGTTGCCTACTCCTGGCCCGTACGCTGGCACTGACCCGTGCGTCAGCACGTAGCCCGACCCTCCCACGTTTCCGTACCCTCACCTGTGCCCTAAGCCTTGCCGTTCCCTAACCCTAACCCTAGCCTGGAACGGAAACCAACCACCAGCCCTACACCTTACCCTACGCCGTTGCCTACTCCTGGCCTGTACTCTGGCACTGACCCGTTCATCAGCACGTAGCCTTACCCTCCCGCGTTTCCGTACCCTGACCTGTGCCCTAAGCCTTGCCGTTCCCTAACCCTAACCCTAGCCCGGAATAGAAACCCACCACCAGCCTGACACCTTACCTTACGCCGTACCCTACTCCTGACCCGTACGCTGGCACTGACCTGTGCGTCAGCACGTAGCCTGACCCTCCCACGTTTCCGTACCCTCACCTGTGCCCTAAGCCTTGCCGTTCCCTAACCCTAACCCTAGCCCGGAACGCAAATCCACCACCAGCCCTACACTTTATCCTACGCCGTTGCCTACTCCTGGCCTGTACGCTGGCACTGACCCGTGCGTCTGCTCGTAGCCAGACCCTCCCACGTTTCCGTACCCTCACCTGTGCCCTAAGCCTTGCCGTTCCCTAACTCTAACCCTAGCCTGGAACGGAAACCAACCACCAGCCCTACACCTTACCTTACGCCGTTGCCTACTCCTGGCCCGTACGCTGGCACTGACCCGTGCGTCAGCACGTAGCCTGACCCTCCCACGTTTCCGTACCCTCACCTGTGCCCTAAGCCTTGCCGTTCCCTAACCCTAACCCTAGCCCAGAATAGAAACCCACCACCAGCCCTACACCTTACCCTACCCCGTTGCCTACTCCTGGCCTGTACTCTGGCTCTGATCCGTGCATCAGAACATAGCCTTACCCGCCCGCGTTTCCGTACCCTGACCTGTGCCCTAAGCCTTGCGGTTCCCTAACCCTAACCCTAGCCCGGAATATAAACCCACCACCAGCCCTACACCTTACCTTACGCCGTACCCTACTCCTGACCCGTACGCTGGCACTGACACGTGCGTCAGCACGTAGCCTGAACTTCCCACGTTTCCGTACCCTCAACTGTGCCCTAAGCCTTGCCGTTCCCTAACCCTAACCCTAGCCTGGAACGCAAATCCACCACCAGCCCTACACTTTATCCTACGCCGTTGCCTACTCCTGGCCCGTACGCTGGCACTGACCCGTGCGTCAGCACGTAGCCCGACCCTCCCACGTTTCCGTACCCTCACCTGTGCCCTAAGCCTTGCCGTTCCCTAACCCTAACCCTAGCCTGGAACGGAAACCAACCACCAGCCCTCCACCTTACCTTACGCCGTTGCCTACTCCTGGCACGTACGCTGGCACTGACCCGTGCGTCAGCACGTAGCCTGACCCTCCCACGTTTCCGTACCCTCACCTGTGCCCTAAGCCTTGCCTTTCCCTAACCCTAACCCTAGCCCGGAATGGAAACCCACCACCAGCCCTACACCTTACCCTACGCCGTTGCCTAGTCCTGGCCTGTACTCTGGCACTGACCCGTGCATCAGCACGTAGCCTTAACCTCCCGCGTTTCCGTACCCTGACCTGTGCCCTAAGCCTTGCCGTTCCCTAACCCTAACCCTAGCCCAGAACGCAAATCCACCACCAGCCGTACACTTTATCCTACGCCGTTGCTTACTCCTGGCCCGTACGCTGGCACTGACCCGTGCGTCTGCACGTAGCCCGACCCTCCCACGTTTCCATACCCTCTCCTGTGCCCTAAGCCTTGCCGATCCCTAACCCTAACCCTATCCCGGAACGGAAATCAACCACAAGCCCTACACCTTACCTTACGCCGTTGCCCACTCCTGGCCCGTACGCTGGCACGGACCCGTGAATCAGCACGTAGCCTGACCCTCCCACGTTTCCGTACCCTCACCTGTGCCCTAAGCCTTGCCATTCCCTAACCCTAACCCTAGCCCGGAATGGAAACCCACCAACAGCCGTACACCTTACCTTACGCCGTACTCTATTCCTGGCCCGTATGCTGGCACTGAACCGTGCGTCAGCACGTAGCCCAACCCTCCCACGTTTCCATACCCTCAACTGTGCCCTAAGCCTTGCCGATCCCTA
This sequence comes from Mesoplodon bidens, assembly GCF_964165515.1. Lineage (NCBI taxonomy): Eukaryota > Metazoa > Chordata > Mammalia > Artiodactyla > Ziphiidae > Mesoplodon > Mesoplodon bidens. The sequence goes on from NC_138174.1 coordinate 42,476, forward strand.
ACCCTAACCCTATCCCGGAACGGAAATCAACCACAAGCCCTACACCTTACCTTACGCCGTTGCCCACTCCTGGCCCGTACGCTAGCACGGACCCGTGCATCAGCACGTAGCCTGACCCTCCCACGTTTCCGTACCCTCACCTGTGCCCTAAGCCTTGACGTTCCCTAACCCTAACCCTAGCCCAGAACGCAAATCCACCACCAGCCCTACACTTTATCCTACGCCGTTGCCTACTCCTGGCCCGTACGCTGGCACTGACACGTGCGTCAGCACGTAGCCCTAGCCTCCCACGTTTCCGTACCTTCACCTGTGCCCTAAGCCTTGCCATTCCCTAACCCTAACCCTAGCCCGGAACGGAAACCCACCACCAGCCTGACACCTTACCTTACGCCGTACCCTATTCCTGGCCCGTACGCTGGCACTGAACCGTGCGTCAGCACGTAGCCTGACCCTCCCACGTTTCCGTACCCTCACCTGTGCCCTAAGCCTTGCCGTTCCCTAACCCTAACCCTAGCCCGGAATAGAAACCCACCACCAGCCCTACACCTTACCTTACGCCGTACCGTACTCCTGACCTGTACGCTGGCACTGACCCGTGCGTCAGCACGTAGCCTGGCCCTCCCACATTTCCGTACCCTCACCTGTGCTCTAACCCTTGCCGTTCCCTAACCCTAACCCTAGCCCGGAACGCAAACCCACCACCAGCCGTACACCTTACATTACGCCGTACCCTACTCCTGGCCCGTACGCTGGCACTGACCCGTGCGTCAGCACGTAGCCTGACCGTCCCACCTTTCCGTACCCTCACCTGTGCCCTAAGCCTTGCCGTTCCCTAAACCTAACCCTAGCCCAGAACGCAAACCCACCACCAGCCCTCCACCTTACCCTACGCCGTTGCCTACTCCTGGCCTTTACGCTGGTACTGACCCGTGCGTCAGCACGTAGCCTTACCCTCCCGCGTTTCCGTACCCTCACCTGTGCCCTAAGCCTTGCCGTTCCCTATCCCTAACCCTAGCCCGGAACGCAAATCCACCACCAGCCCTACAGCATACCCTACGCCGTTGCCTACTCCTGGCCCGTACGCTGGCACTGACCCGTGCGTCAGCACGTAGCCTGACCCTCCCACGTTTCCGTACCCTCACCTGTGCCCTAAGACTTGCCGTTCCCTAACCCTAACCCTAGCCGAGAACGCAAACCCACCACAAGTCCTACACCTTACCCTACGCCATAGCCTACTCCTGGCCCGTACGCTGGCACTGATCCGTGCGTCAGCACGTAGCCTGACCCTTGCACGTTTCCGTACCCTCACCTGTGCCTTAAGCCTTTCCGTTCCCTAACCCTAACCCTAGCCCGGAACGCAAACCCACCACCAGCCCTACATCTTACCTTACGCCGTACCCTACTCCTGGCCCGTACGCTGTCACTGACCCGTGCGTCAGCACGTAGCCTGACCCTCCCACGTTTCCGTACCCTCACCTGTGCCCTAAGCCTTGCCGTTCCCTAACCCTAACCCTAGCCCGGAACGCAAACCCACCACCATCCGTACACCTTACCTTACGCCGTACCCTACTCCTGGCCCGTACGCTGGCACTGACCCGTGCGTCAGCACGTAGCCTGACCCTCCCACGTTTCAGTACCCTCACCTGTGCCCTAAGCCTTGCCCTTCCCTAACCCTAACCCTAGCCCTGAACCCAAACCTTAGTTTGGCCTTAGGGCTAGGGGTCGGGCTAGGGCTGGGGCCTTAATTAGTGTCACTGTCACGGCCTTAGTTAGGTTTAGCATCAGAGCTTTCATTAGGTATAATGACAGGGCCTGAGTTAAGGACAGTGTCAGGGCAAGGCCTAGGAGGAGCATAAGGGCCTCTGTAGGATCAGTATCAAGGGATGCGGTTCGGCTTGGGGCTGGGGCTAGGACTGGGGCTGGGGCTGGGGCTGGGGCTGGGGCTAAGGCTAGGGCTGCGGCTAGGGCTGGGGATGGGGCTGGGGCTGGGGCTGGGGCTTGGGCTAGGGTCTTAGTTAGGAATAGGGTCAAGGCCTTACTTAAGGACTGTGTCAGGGCAAGGCCTAAGAGGAGCATAAAGGCCTCTATACGATCAGCATCAGGGGCTGGGGCTGCGGCTGGGGCTGGACCTGGGGCCTTAGTGGGAAATAGTGTCAAGGCATTAGTTACCACATTGTCAGGGGAAGGCCTAGGAGGATCATAAAGGCCTCTATAGGATCAGCATCAGGGGCTAGGGCTGGGGCTGCTGCTAGTGCTGGGGTTGGGGTTAGGGCTGGAGCTGGGGCTAGGGGTCGGGCTAGGGCTGGGGCCTTAGTTAGTGTCACTGTCAGGGCCTTAGTTAGGTTTAGCATCAGAGCTTTCGTTAGGTATAATGACAGGGCCTGAGTTAGTAGTAGTGTCAAGGCCTGAGTTAAGGACAGTGTCAGGACACGGCCTAGTTAGAGCATAAGGGCCTCTGTAGGATCAGCATCAGGGGATGGGTTTCGGCCTGGGGCTGGGGCTAGCACTGGGGCTGTGGCTAGGGCTAGGGCTAGGGCTGGGCCTTGGGCTGGGGCTGGGGCTTGGGCTGGGGCTGCGGCTAGGGTTAGGGCTATACCCTTAGTTAGGAATAGTGTGAAGACCTTATTTAGGGTCACAGTCAGGGCCTTATTTAGGGTTAGCGTCAGAGCCTACGTTAGGTATAATGTCAGGGCATGAGTTAGAAGTAGTGTCAGGGCCTTAGTGAGGGACAGTATCGGGGCCTCGGTTTGGATGAGCGTCAGAGCTTTTTTTATGTATAATGGCAGAGCCAGAGTTAGGAGGACATCCAGTCCCTTAGACAGGGACACTGTCAGGGCCTTAGTTAGGGACAGTATCACAGCCTGAGTTATTAGTAGTGTCAAGGCCTGAGTTAAGGACAGTGTCAGGGCAAGGCCTAGGAGGAGCATAAGGGACTCTGTAGGATCAGCATCAGGGTCTGGGTTTGGGCCTGGGGCTGTGGCTGGGGCTGGGGCTAGGGATAGCTCTGTGGCTGCGGCTGGGGCTGGGGCTGGGGCTGGAGCTAGGGCTGGAGCTGGGGCTGAGTCTAAGGCTACGGCTAGGTCTAGGGCTAGTGCTGGGGCTGGGGCTGGGGATGGGACTGGGGCTAGGGCTAGGGCTACGGCTGGGGGTAGGGCTGGGGCTAGGTTTTTGGCTAGGCCCTTAGTTAGGAATAGGGTCAAGGCCTTACTTAAGGACAGTGTCAGGGCAAGGCCTAGGAGGAGCATAAAGGCCTCTATAGGATCAGCATCAGGGGCTGGGGCTGCGGCTGGGGCTGGACCTGGAGCCTTAGTTATAAATAGTGTCAAGGCCTTAGTTACCACATTGTCAGGGGAAGGCCTACGAGGATCGAAAGGGCCTCCATAGGATCAGCATCAGGGGCTAGGGCTGTAGCTAGGGCTGGGACTGCGGCTGCAGCTGGGGCTAGGGCTGCGGCTGGGGCTTGTGCTAGGGCTGGAGCTGGGGCTAAGGGTCAGGCTAGGGCTGGGGCCTTAGTTAGTGTCACTGTCAGGGCCTTAGTTAGGTTTAGCATCAGAGCTTTTGTTAGGTATAATGACAGGGCCTGAGTTAGTAGTAGTGTCAAGGCCTGAGTTAAGGACAGTGTCAGGGCAAGGCCTAGGAGGAGCATAAGGGCCTCTGTAGGATCAGCATTTGGGGATGGGGTTCCGCCTGGGGCTGGGGCTAGGACTGGGGCTGTGGCTGGGGCTAGGGCTAGGGCTGGGGCTGGGGCTGGGGCTGGCGCTGGGGCTTGAGCTGGGGCTGCGGCTAGGGCTAGGGGTACGCCCTTAGTTAGGAATAGTGTGAAGGCCTTAGTTAGGGTCACAGTCAGGGCCTTACTTAGGGTTAGCGTCAGAGCCTACGTTAGGTATAATGTTAGGGCATGACTTAGAAGTAGTGTCAGGGCCTTAGTGAGGGACACTATCTGGGCCTCGGTTAGGACGAGCGTCAGAGCTTTTTTTATGTATAATGGCAGGGCCAGAGTTAGGAGGACATCCAGTCCCTTAGACAGGGACACTGTCAGGGCCTTAGTTAGGGACAGTATCACAGCCTGAGTTATTAGTAGTGTCAAGGCCTGAGTTAAGGACAGTGTCAGGGCAAGGCCTAGGAGGAGCATAACGGCCTCTGAAGGAACAGCATCAGGGGCTGGGTTTGGGCCTGGGGCTGTGGCTGGGGCTAGGGCTAGGGCTAGGTCTCTGGCTGGGGCTGGGGCTTGGCCTTGAGCTGGGGCTGAGGCTAAGCCTAGGGCTGAGTCTGGGGCTAGTGCTGGGGCTAGTGCTGTGGCTGGGGCTGGGGCTGGAGCTGGGGCTGGGACTGGGTCTAGGGCTAGGGCTGGGGCTAGGGCTGGGGCTGGGGCTGAGGCTAGGTTTAGGGCTAGACCCTTAGTTAGGAATAGGGTCAAGGCCTTACTTAAGGACAGTGTCTGGGCAAGGCCTAGGAGGAGCATAAAGGCCTCTATAGGATCAGCATCAGGGGCTGGGGCTGCGGCTGGGGCTGGACTTGGGGCCTTAGTTAGAAATAGTGTCAAGGCCTTAGTTACCACATTGTCAGGGGAAGGCCTAGGAGGATCGCAAGGGCCTCTATAGGATCAGCATAAAGGGCTAGGTCTAGATCTGGGGCTGGGGATGGGGCTGGGGCTGGGGATGGGGCTTGGACTGAGGCTAAGGCTAGGGCTGGGTCTGGGGCTAGTGCTGGGGCTGGGGCTGGGGCTGGGGCTCGGACTGGGGCTGGGGCTGGGGCTGGGGCTGGGCCTGGGGCTAGATTTAGGGCTAGGCCCTTAGTTAGGAATACGGTCAAGGCCTTACTTAAGGACAGTGTCAGGTCAAGGCCTAGGAGGAGCATAAAGGCCTCTATAGGATCCGCATCAGGGGCTGGATCTGCGGCTGGGGCTGGACTTGGGGCCTTAGTTAGAAATAGTGTCAAGGCCTTAGTTACCACATTGTCAGGGGAAGGCCTACGAGGATCGTAAGGGCCTCCATAGGATCAGCATCAGGGGCTAGGGCTGTAGCTAGGGCTGGGACTGCGGCTGCGGCTGGGCCTAGGGCTTGGGCTGGGGCTTGGGCTAGGGCTGGAGCTGTGGCTAGGGGTCGGGCTAGGGCTGGGGCCTTAGTTAGGAATAGTGTCAAGGCCTTAGTTAGTGCTCACTGTCAGGGCCTTAGTTAGGGTTAGCATCAGAGCTTTCGTTAGGTATAATGACAGGGCCTGAGTTAGTAGTAGTGTCAAGGCTTGAGTTAAGGACAGTTTCAGGGCAAGACCTAGGAGGAGCATAAGGTCCTCTGTAGGATCAGCATCAGGGGATTGGGTTGGGCCTGGGGCTGGGGCTAAGACTGGGGCTAGGGCTAGGGCTGGGGCTAGGTCTGGGGCTGGGGTTGGGGCTAGGTTTAGGGCTAGGCCATTAGTTAGGTATAGGGTCAGGGACTTACTTAAGGACAGTGTCAGGGCAAGGCCTAGGAGGAGCACAAAGGCCTCTATAGGATCAGCATCAGGGGATGGGGATGCGGCTGGGGCTGGACCTGGGGCCTTAGTTAGAAATAGTGTCAAGGCCTTAGTTACAACATTGTCAGGGGAAGGCCTAGGAGGATCGCAAGGGCCTCTATAGGATCAGCATCAGGGACTACGGCTGGGGCTAGGGCTGGGGTTGGGTCTAGGGCTGGAGCTGGGGCTAGGGGTCGGGCTAGGGCTGGGGCTGGGGCTGGGGCTGGGGCTCGGGCTGGGGCTGGGGCTAGGCCTCTGGCTGGGGATAGTGCTGTAGCTGGTGCTGGGGCTAGGGCTGGGGCTCGGTCTGGGCCTGGGACTGGGACTGGGGCTAGGGCTAGGGCTGCAGTTAGGGCTGGGGCTGGCGCTGGGGCTGGGGCTAGGTTTAGGGCTAGGGACTTAGTTAGGAACAGGGTCAAGGCCTTACTTAAGGACTGTGTCAGGGCAAGGTCTAAGAGGAGCATAAGGGCCTCAGTAGGATCAGGATCAGGGGATGGGGTTCGGCCTAGGGCTGGGGCTAGGACTGGGGCTGTGGCTGGGGCTAGGGCAAGGGCTGGGCCTGGGGCTGGGACTGGGGCTGGGGCTTGGGCTGGGGCTGGAGCTGGGGCTGAGGCTAAGGCTAGGGCTGGCTCTGAGGCTAGTGCTGGGGCTGCGGCTGGGGCTGGGGCTGGGACTGGGGCTAGAGCAAGGTCTGTGGCTGGGGCTGGGGCTGGGGCTGGAGCTGGGGCTGGGGCTGGAGCTGGGGCTGGGACTGCGGCTGCGGCTAGGGCTGGGGCTGGGGCTGGGGTTGGGGCTGGGGCGGGGGTTGTGGCTAGGGCAGCGACTGCGGCTGCGGCTAGGGCTGGGGCTGGGGCTGGGGCTTGGGCTCGGGCTGGGGCTGGGGCGGGGGTTGGGGCTAGGGCTGGGACTGCGGCTATGGCTAGGGCTAAGTCTGTGGCTGGGGCTGGGGCTGTGGCTGTGGCTGGGGCTGGGGCTGGAGCTGGGGCTGAGGCTAAGGCTAGGGCTGGGTCTGGGGCTACTGCTGGCGCTGGGGCTGGGGCTGGGGCGGGGGTTGGGGCTAGGGATGGGACTGCGGCTGCCACTAGGGCTGGGGTTGGGGCTGGGGCTAGGGCTGGGGCTGGGACTAGGGCTGGGCATGGGGCTAGTGCTGGGGCTCTGGCTGGGGCTGGGACTAGGGCTAGGGCTAGGGCTGCGGCTAGGGCTGGGGCTGGGGCTGGGGCTGGGGCTAGGTTTAGGGTTAGGCCCTTAGTTAGGAATAGGGTCAAGGCCTTACTTAAGGACAGTGTCAGGGCAAGGCCTAGGAGGAGCACAAAGGCCTCTATACGATCAGCATCAGAGGATGGGGCTGCGGCTGGGGCTGGACTTGGGCTTTACTTAGAAATAGTGTCAAGGCCTTAGTTACCACATTGTCAGGGGAAAGCTTAGGAGGATCGCAAGGGCCTCTATAGGATCAGCATAAGGGGCTAGGGCTGGGGCTGGGGCAGGAGCTGGGGCTGAGGATATGGATAGGGCTGGGTCTGGGGCTAGTGTTGGGGCGGGGGCTGGGGCTGGTGCTGGGACTGGGGCTAGGGCTGGGGCTGGGGCTGGGACTGGGGCTGGGGCTGGGGCTAGGGCTGGGGCTGGGGCTGGGGCTAGGGCTGGGGCTGGGGCTGGGGCTGGACCTGAGGCTGGGGTTGGGGCTGGGGCTTTGGCTGGGGCTGCAGCTGGGGCTAAGGCTAACGCTAGGGCTGGGTCTGGGGCTAGTGCTGGGGCGGGGGCTGGGGCTGGGGCTGAGACTGGGGCTAGGGCTGGGGCTAGGGCTAGGGCTGGGGCTGGGGCTGGGGCTGGACCTGTGGCTGGGGCTGGGGCTGGGGCTTTGGCTGGGGCTGGAGCTGGGGCTGAGGCTAAGGCTAGGGCTGGGTCTGGGGCTTGGGCTCGGGCTGGGGCTGGGGCTAGGGCACGGGCTAGGGCTGGGGCTGGGCTACTGCTGGGGATGGGGATGGGACTGGGGCTAGGGCTGGGGCTGGGGCTGGAGCTGGGGCTGAGGTTAAGGCTAGGGATGGGTCTGGGGCTAGTGCTGGGGCGGGGGCTGGGGCTGGGGCTGGGACTGGGGCTAGCTCTGGGGCTAGGGCTGGGGCTGGGGCTGGGGCTGGGGCTGGACGTGTGGCTGGGGCTGGGGCTGGTGCTTTGGCTGGGGCTGGAGCTGGGGCTGAGGCTAAGGCTAGGGCTGGGTCTGGGGCTAGGGCTGGGGCTGGAGCTGGGGCTGGGACTGGGGCTAGGGCTGGGGCTGGGGCTGGGACTGGGGCTGGGGCTAGGGCTGGGACTGCGGCTGCGGCTAGGGCTGGGGCTGGGGCTGGGGCTGGGGCTTGGCCTCGGGCTGGGGCTGGGTGTAGGGCAGGGGCTGGGTCTAAGGCTGGGGCTGGGGCTACTGCTGGGGCTGGGGCTGGGACTGGGGCTACGGCTGGGTCTGGGGCTAGTACTGGGGCGGGGGAGGGGGCTGGGGCTGGGACTGCGAGTGCGGCTAGGGCTAGGGCTTGGGCTAGTGCTGGGGCTGGGGCTGGGGTTGGGACTAGGGCTAGGGCTAGGGCTGCGGCTAGGGCTGGGGCTGGGGCTGGGGCTGGGGCTAGGTTTAGGGTTAGGCCCTTAGTTAGGAATAGGGTCAAGGCCTTACTTAAGGACAGTGTCAGGGCAAGGCCTAGGAGGAGCACAAAGGCCTCTATACGATCAGCATCAGAGGATGGGGCTGCGGCTGGGGCTGGACTTGGGGCTTTAGTTAGAAATAGTGTCAAGGCCTTAGTTACCACATTGTCAGGGGAAAGCCTAGGAGGATCGCAAGGGCCTCTATAGGATCAGCATCAGGGGCTTGGGCTGGGGCTGGGGCTGGGGCTGGGGCAGGAGCTGGGGCTGAGGATATGGCTAGGGCTGGGTCTGGGGCTAGTGTTGGGGCGGGGGCTGGGCCTGGTGATGGGACAGGGGCTAGGGCTAGGCCTGGGGCTGGGGCTGGATCTGGGGCTGGAGATTGGGCTGGGGATGAGGCTAAGTCTAGGGTTGGGTCTGGGGCGAGTGCTGGGGCTGGGGCTAGGGCTAGGGCTGGGGCTGGGCCTAGAGCTAGGGCTGGGGCTGGGACTGGGGCTGGGGCTAGGGCTGGGGCTTGGGCTGGGGCTGGGGCTGGGGCTAGGTCAGGGGCTAAGGCTGGGGCTGGGGGTGGGGCTGTGGCTAGGGCTAGGGATGGGACTGGGCCTAGGGCTGGGGCTGGGGCTGGGGCTGGGGCTGGGGCTGGATCTGTGGCTGGGGGTGGGGCTGGGGCTTTGGCTGGGGATGGAGCTGGGGCTGAGGCTAAGGCTATGGCTGGGTCTGGGGCTAGTGCTGGGGATGGGGCTGGAGCTGGGGCTGGGACTGGGGCTAGGGCTGGGGCTGGGGCTGGGACTGGGGCTGGGGCTAGGGCCTGGGCTGGGGCTGGGGCTTGGGCTCGGGCTGGGGCTGGGGCTAGGGCAGGGGCTGAGTCTAGGGTTGGGGCTGGGGCTACTGCTGGGGCTGGGGCTGGGGCTGGGGCTAGGGCTGGGACTGTGGCTGCGGCTAGGGCTGGGAATGGGTCTTGGGCTGGGGCTGGGACTGGGGCTAGGACTGGGGCTAGACCTGTGGCTGGGGTTGGGGTTGGGGCTTTGGCTGGGGCTGCAGCTGGGGCTGAGGCTAAGGCTAGGGATGGGTCTGGGGCTACTGCTGGGGCTGGGGCTGGGGCTGGGGCTGGGACTGGGGCTAGGGATAGGGATGAGGCTGGGGCTGGGGCTAGGGCTAGGGCTGGGACTGCGGCTGCGGCTAGGGCTAGGGCTGGGGCTGGGTCTTGGGCTACTGCTGGGGCTGGGACTGGGGCTAGGGCTGGGGCTTGGGCTGGGGCTGGAGCTGGGGCTGAGGCTAAGGCTAGCGCTGGGTCTGGGGCTAGTGCTGGGGCGGGGGCTGGGGCTGGGGCTGGGGCTGGGGCTGGTCCTGTGGCTGGGGCTGGGGCTGGTGCTTTGGCTGGGGCTGGAGCTGGGGCTGAGGCTAACGCTAGGGCTGCGTCTGGGGCTAGTGATGGGGCTGGGGCTCGGGCTGGGACTGGGGCTGGGGCTGGGGCTGGTGTTGGAGCTGGGGCTGGGGCTGGGGCTGGGACTAGGGCTAGGGTTGGGGCTAGGGCTAGGGCTGGGGCTGGGGCTAGGGCTGGGGCTGAACCTGTGGCTGGGGTTGGGACTGGGGCTTTGGCTGGGGCTGCAGCTGGGGCTGAGGCTAAGGCTAGGGCTGGGTCTGGGGCTAGTGCTGGGTCTGGGGCTGGGCCTGGGCCTGGGGCTACTGCTGGGGCTGGGGCTGGGGCTGGGACTGGGGCTAGGGCTGGGGCTGGGGCTGGGGTTGGAGCTGGGGCTGAGCCTAAGGCTAGGGCTGGGTCTGGGGCTAGTGCTGCGGCGGGGGCTGGAGCTGGGGCTGGGACTGGGGCTGGGGCTGGGGCTGGGGCTGGGACTGGGGCTGGGGCTAGGGCTGGGGCTAGGGCTGGGACTGCGACTGCGGCTAGGGCTGGGGCTGGGGCTTGGGCTCGGGCTGGGGCTGGGGCTGGGGCAGGGGCTGGGGCTACAGCTGGAGCTGGGGCTGGGGCTGGGGCTACTGCTGGGGCTGGGGCTGGGACTGGGGCTACGGCTGGGGCTGGGGCTGGTGTTGGGGCTGGGGCTGGGGCTGGGGCTGGGGCTACTGCTGCGGCTGGGGCTGGGGCTGGGACTGGGGCTGGGGCTGGGGCTCGAGCTGGGGCTGAGGCTAAGGCTAGGGCTGGGGCTGGGACTGGGGCTAGGGCTGGGGTTGGGGATGGGGCTGGAGCTGGGGCTGAGGTTAAGAATAGGGATGGGTCTGGGGCTAGTGCTGGGGCGGGGGCTGGGGCTGGGGCTGGGACTACGGCTAGGGCTGGGGCTACGGCTTGGGCTGGGGCTGGGGCTAGGGCTAGACCTGTGGCTGGGGTTGGGGCTGGGGCTTTGGCTGGGGCTGCAGCTGGGGCTGAGGCTAAGGCTAGGGCTGGGTCTGGGGCTAGTGCTGGGGCTGGGGCTGGGGCTGGGGCTGGGACTGGGGCTAGGGATAGGGCTGAGGCTGGGGCTGGGGCTGGGGCTGGGGCTAGGGCTGGGACTGAGGCTGGGGCTAGGGCTGGGGCTGGGGCTTGGGCTCGGGCTGGGGCTGGGGCTGGGGCAGGGGCTGGGGCTAGGGCTGGAGCTGGGGCTGGGGCTGGGGCTACTGCTGGGGCTGGGGCTGGGACTGGGGCTACGGCTGGGGCTGGGGCTGCTGTTGGAGCTGGGGCTGGGGCTGGGGCTGGGGCTGTGACTGGGGCTGGGGCTGGGGCTGGGGCTGGAGCTGGGGCTGAGGCTAAGGCTAGGGCTGGGTCTGGGGCTAGTGCTGGGGCGGGGGCTGGGGCTGGGGCTGAGACTGGGGCTAGGGCTGGGGCTAGGGCTAGGGCTGGGGCTGGGGCTGGGGCTGGGGCTGAGACTGGGGCTAGGGCTGGGGCTAGGGCTAGGGCTGGGGCTGGGGCTGGGGCTGGACCTGTGGCTGGGGCTGGGGCTGGTGCTTTGGCTGGGGCTGGAGCTGAGGCTGAGGCTAAGCCTAGGGCTGGGTCTGGGGCTAGTGCTGGGGCTGGAGCTGAGGCTGAGGCTAAGCCTAGGGCTGGGTCTGGGGCTAGTGCTGTGGCTGGAGCTGAGGCTGAGGCTAAGCCTAGGGTTGGGTCTGGGGCTAGTGCTGGGGCTGGGGTTGGGGCTAGGCCTGGGGCTAGGGCTGGGGCTGGGGCTGGGGCTGGGTCTACTGCTGGGGCTGGGGCTGGGACTGGGGCTAGGGCTGGGGCTGGGGCTGGAGCTGGGGCTGAGGTTAAGGCTAAGGCTGGGTCTGGGGCTAGTGCTGGGGCGGGGGCTGGGGCTGGGGCTACTGCTGGGGCTGGGGCTGGGACTGGGGCTAGGGCTGGGGCTGGGGCTGGTGTTGGAGCTGGGGCTGGGGATGGGGCTGGGACTAGGGCTAGGGCTGGGGCTATGTCTAGGGCTGGGGCTGGGGCTAGGGCTGGGGCTGGGGCTGGGGATGGATCTGCGGCTGGGGTTGGGGCTGGGGCTTTGGCTGGGGCTGCAGCTGAGGCTGAGGCTAAGGCTAGGGCTGGGTCTGGGGCTAGTGCTGGGGCTGGGGCTGGGGCTGGGACTGGGGCTAGGGATAGGGCTGAGGCTGGGGATGGGGATGGGGCTGGGGCTAGGGCTGGGACTGCGGCTGCGGGTAGGGCTAGGGCTGGGGCTGGGGCTTGGGCTACTGCTGCGGCTGCGGCTGGGGCTAGTGCTGGGGCTGGGGCTGGGGCTGGGACTGGGGCTAGGGCTGGGGCTGGGGCTGGGGCTGGGTCTACTGCTTGGGCTGGGGCTGGGACTGGGGCTAGGGCTGGGGTTGGGGCTGGGGCTGGAGCTGGGGCTGAGGCTAACGCTAGGGCTGCGTCTGGGGCTAGTGATGGGGCTGGGGCTCGGGCTGGGACTGGGGCTAGGGCTGGGGCTGGGGCTGGTGTTGGAGCTGGGGCTGGGGCTGGGGCTGGGACTAGGGCTAGGGTTGGGGCTAGGGCTAGGGCTGGGGCTGGACCTGTGGCTGGGGTTGGGACTGGGGCTTTGGCTGGGGCTGCAGCTGGGGCTGAGGCTAAGGCTAGGGCTGGGTCTGGGGCTAGTGCTGGGGCTGGGGCTGGGGCTGGGGCTACTGCTGGGGCTGGGGCTGGGGCTAGGGCTGGGTCTGGGGCTGGGGCTGGAGCTGGGGCTGAGGCTAAGGCAGGGCTGGGTCTGGGGCTAGTGCTGGGGCGGGGGCTGGAGCTGGGGCTGGGACTGGGGCTAGGGATGGTGCTGGGGCTGGGGCTGGGGCTGGGACTGGAGCTGGGGCTATGGCTGGGACTGCGGCTGCGGCTAGGGTTGGGGCTGGGGCTTGGGCTCGGGCTGGGGCTGGGGCTGGGGCTGGGGCAGGGGCTGGGTCTAGGGCTGGGGCTGGGGCTACTGCTGGGGCTGGGGCTGGGGCTGGGAATGGGGCTAGGGCTGGGGCTGGGGCTGGGGCTGGAGCTGGGGCTGAGGCTAAGGCTAGCGCTGGGTCTGGGGCTAGTGCTGGGGCTGGGGCTGGGGCTGGGACTGGGGCAAGGGCTGGGGCTGGGGCTGGTGTTGGAGCTGGGGCTGGGGCTGGGGCTGGGACTAGGGCTAGGGCTGGGGCTAGGTCTAGGGCTGGGGCTGTGGCTAGGGCTGGGGCTGGGGCTGGGGATGGATCTGTGGCTGGGGTTGGGGCTGGGGCTTTGGCTGGGGCTGCAGCTGAGGCTGAGGCTAAGGCTAGGGCTGGGTCTGGGGCTAGTGCTGGGGCTGGGGCTGGGGCTGGGACTGGGGCTAGGGATAGGGCTGAGGCTGGGGCTGGGGATGGGGCTGGGGCTAGGGCTGGGACTGCGGCTGCGGGTAGGGCTAGGGCTGGGGCTGGGGCTTGGGCTACTGCTGCGGCTGGGGCTGGGGCTAGTGCTGGGGCTGGGGCTGGGGCTGGGACTGGGGCTAGGGCTGGGGCTGGGGCTGGGGCTGGGTCTACTGCTTGGGCTGGGGCTGGGACTGGGGCTAGGGCTGGGGTTGGGGCTGGGGCTGGAATGGGGCTGAGGTTAAGGCTAGGGATGGGTCTGGGGCTAGTGCTGGGGCGGGGGCTGGGGCTGGGGCTGGGACTACGGCTAGGGCTGGGGCTACGGCTTGGGCTGGGGCTGGGGCTGGGGCTAGACCTGTGGCTGGGGTTGGGGCTGGGGCTTTGGCTGGGGCTGCAGCTGGGGCTGAGGCTAAGGCTAGGGCTGGGTCTGGGGCTAGTGCTGGGGCTGGGGCTGGGGCTGGGGCTGGGAATGGGGCTAGGGATAGGGCTGAGGCTGGGGCTGGGCCTGGGGCTGGGGTTAGGGCTGGGACTGCGGCTGCGGCTAGGGCTAGGGCTGGGGCTGGGGCTTGGGCTACTGCTGGGGCTGGGACTGGGGCTAGAGCTGGGGCTGGGGCTGGGGCTGGAGCTGGGGCTGAGGCTAAGGCTAGCGCTGGGTCTGGGGCTAGTGCTGGGGCGGGGGCTGGGACTGTGACTGGGGCTAGGGCTGGGGCTAGGGCTAGGGCTGGGGCTGGGGCTGGGGATGGACCTGTGGCTGGGGCTGGGGCTGGTGCTTTGGCTGGGGCTGGAGCTGGGGCTGAGGCTAACGCTAGGGCTGGGTCTGGGGCTAGTGATGGGGATGGGGCTCGGGCTGGGACTGGGGCTAGGGCTGGGGCTGGGGCTGGTGTTGGAGCTGGGGCTGGGGCTGGGGCTGGGGCTAGGGCTAGGGCTGGGGCTAGGGCTAGGGCTGGGGCTGGGGCTAGGGCTGGGGCTGGGGCTGGGGATGGACCTGTGGCTGGGGTTGGGGCTGGGGCTTTGGCTGGGGCTGCAGCTGGGGCTGAGGCTAAGGCTAGGGCTGGGTCTGGGGCTAGTGCTGGGGCTGGGGCTGGGCCTGGGGCTGGGGCTACTGCTGGGGCTGGGGCTGGGGCTGGGACTGGGGCTAGGGCTGGGGCTGGGGCTGGGGCTGGAGCTGGGGCTGAGCCTAAGGCTAGGGCTGGGTCTGGGGCTAGTGCTGCGGAGGGGGCTGGAGCTGGGGCTGGGACTGGGGCTGGGGCTGGGGCTGGGGCTGGGACTGGGGCTGGGGCTGGGGCTGTGGCTGGGGCTACTGCTGGGGCTGGGGCTGGGACTGGGGCTAGGGCTGGGGCTGGGGCTGGGGCTGGAGCTGGGGCTGAGGTTAAGGCTAGGGCTGGGTCTGGGGCTACTGCTGGGGCGGGGGCTGGGGCTGGGGCTGGGACTACGGCTAGGGCTGGGGCTGGGGCTGGGGCTAGACCTGTGGCTGGGGTTGGGGTTGGGGCTCTGGCTGGGCTGCAGCTGGGGCTGAGGCTAAGGCTAGGGATGGGTCTGGGGCTACTGCTGGGGCTGGGGCTGGGGCTGGGGCTGGGGCTGGGACTGGGGCTAGGGATAGGGATGAGGCTGGGGCTGGGGCTGGGGCTAGGGCTGGGACTGCGGCTGCGGCTAGGGCTAGGGCTGGGGCTGCGTCTTGGGCTACTGCTGGGGCTGGGACTGGGGCTAGGGCTGGGGCTTGGGCTGGGGCTGGAGCTGGGGCTGAGGCTAAGGCTAGCGCTGGGTCTGGGGCTAGTGCTGGGGCGGGGGCTGGGGCTGGGGCTGGGGCTGGGGCTGGTCCTGTGGCTGGGGCTGGGGCTGGTGCTTTGGCTGGGGCTGGAGCTGGGGCTGAGGCTAACGCTAGGGCTGGGTCTGGGGCTAGTGATGGGGCTGGGGCTCGGGCTGGGACTGGGGCTAGGGCTGGGGCTGGGGCTGGTGTTGGAGCTGGGGCTGGGGCTGGGGCTGGGACTAGGGCTAGGGTTGGGGCTAGGGCTAGGGCTGGGGCTGGGGCTAGGGCTGGGGCTGGACCTGTGGCTGGGGTTGGGACTGGGGCTTTGGCTGGGGCTGCAGCTGGGGCTGAGGCTAAGGCTAGGGCTGGGTCTGGGGCTAGTGCTGGGGCTGGGGCTGGGCCTGGGGCTGGGGCTACTGCTGGGGATGGGGCTGGGGCTGGGACTGGGGCTAGGGCTGGGGCTGGGGCTGGGACTGGAGCTGGGGCTGAGCCTAAGGCTAGGGCTGGGTCTGGGGCTAGTGCTGTGGCGGGGGCTGGAGCTGGGGCTGGGACTGGGGCTGGGGCTGGGGCTGGGGCTGGGACTGGGGCTGGGGCTAGGGCTGGGGCTAGGGCTGTGACTGCGACTGCGGCTAGGGCTGGGGCTGGGGCTTGGGCTCGGGCTGGGACTGGGGCTACGGCTGGGGCTGGGGCTGGTGTTGGGGCTGGGGCTGGGGCTGGGGCTGGGGCTACTGCTGGGGCGGGGGCTGGGGCTGGGGCTGGGGCTGGGGCTGGTCCTGTGGCTGGGGCTGGGGCTGGTGCTTTGGCTGGGGCTGGAGCTGGGGCTGAGGCTAAGCCTAGGGCTGGGTCTGGGGCTAGTGCTGGGGCTGGGGCTGGGGCTGGGACTGGGGCTAGGGATAGGGCTGAGGCTGGGGCTGGGGATGGGGCTGGGGCTAGGGCTGGGACTGCGGCTGCGGGTAGGGCTAGGGCTGGGGCTGGGGCTTGGGCTACTGCTGCGGCTGGGGCTGGGGCTAGTGCTGGGGCTGGGGCTGGGGCTGGGACTGGGGCTAGGGCTAGGGCTGGGGCTGGGGCTGGGTCTACTGCTTGGGCTGGGGCTGGGACTGGGGCTAGGGCTGGGGTTGGGGCTGGGGCTGGAGCTGGGGCTGAGGTTAAGGCTAGGGATGGGTCTGGGGCTAGTGCTGGGGCGGGGGCTGGGGCTGGGGCTGGGACTACGGCTAGGGCTGGGGCTACGGCTTGGGCTGGGGCTGGGGCTGGGGCTGGGGCTAGACCTGTGGCTGGGGTTGGGGCTGGGGCTTTGGCTGGGGCTGCAGCTGGGGCTGAGGCTAAGGCTAGGGCTGGGTCTGGGGCTAGTGCTGGGGCTGGGGCTGGGGCTGGGGCTGGGAATGGGGCTAGGGATAGGGCTGAGGCTGGGGATGGGGCTGGGGCTGGGGCTAGGGATGGGACTGCGGCTGCGGCTAGGGCTAGGGCTGGGGCGGGGGCTTGGGCTACTCCTGGGGCTGGGACTGGGGCTAGAGCTGGGGCTGGGGCTGGGGCTGGAGCTGGGGCTGAGGCTAAGGCTAGCGCTGGGTCTGGGGCTAGTGCTGGGGCGGGGGCTGGGACTGTGACTGGGGCTAGGGCTGGGGCTAGGGCTAGGGCTGGGGCTGGGGCTGGGGATGGACCTGTGGCTGGGGCTGGGGCTGGTGCTTTGGCTGGGGCTGGAGCTGGGGCTGAGGCTAACGCTAGGGCTGGGTCTGGGGCTAGTGATGGGGATGGGGCTCGGGCTGGGACTGGGGCTAGGGCTGGGGCTGGGGCTGGTGTTGGAGCTGGGGCTGGGGCTGGGGCTGGGGCTAGGGCTAGGGCTGGGGCTAGGGCTAGGGCTGGGGCTGGGGCTAGGGCTGGGGCTGGGGCTGGGGATGGACCTGTGGCTGGGGTTGGGGCTGGGGCTTTGGCTGGGGCTGCAGCTGGGGCTGAGGCTAAGGCTAGGGCTGGGTCTGGGGCTAGTGCTGGGGCTGGGGCTGGGGCTGGGGCTGGGGCTGGGGCTGGGGCTAGGGCTGGGACTGCGGCTGCGGCTAGGGCTAGGGCTGGGGCTGGGGCTTGGGCTACTGCTGGGGCTGGGACTGGGGCTAGAGCTGGGGCTGGGGCTGGGGCTGGAGCTGGGGCTGAGGCTAAGGCTAGCGCTGGGTCTGGGGCTAGTGCTGGGGCGGGGGCTGGGACTGTGACTGGGGCTAGGGCTGGGGCTAGGGCTAGGGCTGGGGCTGGGGCTGGGGATGGACCTGTGGCTGGGGTTGGGACTGGGGCTTTGGCTGGGGCTGCAGCTGAGGCTGAGGCTAAGGCTAGGGCTGGGTCTGGGGCTAGTGCTGGGGCTGGGGCTGGGGCTGGGACTGGGGCTAGGGATAGGGCTGAGGCTGGGGCTGGGGATGGGGCTGGGGCTAGGGCTGGGACTGCGGCTGCGGGTAGGGCTAGGGCTAGGGCTGGGGCTTGGGCTACTGCTGCGGCTGGGGCTGGGGCTAGTGCTGGGGCTGGGGCTGGGGCTGGGACTGGGGCTAGGGCTAGGGCTGGGGCTGGGGCTGGGGCTGGGTCTTCTGCTTGGGCTGGGGCTGGGACTGGGGCTAGGGCTGGGGTTGGGGCTGGGGCTGGAGCTGGGGCTGAGGTTAAGGCTAGGGATGGGTCTGGGGCTAGTGCTGGGGCGGGGGCTGGGGCTGGGGCTGGGACTACGGCTAGGGCTGGGGCTAAGGCTTGGGCTGGGGCTGGGGCTGGGGCTAGACCTGTGGCTGGGGTTGGGGCTGGGGCTTTGGCTGGGGCTGCAGCTGGGGCTGAGGCTAAGGCTAGGGCTGGGTCTGGGGCTAGTGCTGGGGCTGGGGCTGGGGCTGGGGCTGGGAATGGGGCTAGGGATAGGGCTGAGGCTGGGGCTGGGGCTGGGGCTGGGGTTAGGGCTGGGACTGCGGCTGCGGCTAGGGCTAGGGCTGGGGCTGGGGCTTGGGCTACTGCTGGGGCTGGGACTGGGGCTAGAGCTGGGGCTGGGGCTGGGGCTGGAGCTGGGGCTGAGGCTAAGGCTAGCGCTGGGTCTGGGGCTAGTGCTGGGGCGGGGGCTGGGACTGTGACTGGGGCTAGGGCTGGGGCTAGGGCTAGGGCTGGGGCTGGGGCTGGGGATGGACCTGTGGCTGGGGCTGGGGCTGGTGCTTTGGCTGGGGCTGGAGCTGGGGCTGAGGCTAACGCTAGGGCTGGGTCTGGGGCTAGTGATGGGGATGGGGCTCGGGCTGGGACTGGGGCTAGGGCTGGGGCTGGGGCTGGTGTTGGAGCTGGGGCTGGGGCTGGGGCTGGGGCTAGGGCTAGGGCTGGGGCTAGGGCTAGGGCTGGGGCTGGGGCTAGGGCTGGGGCTGGGGCTGGGGATGGACCTGTGGCTGGGGTTGGGGCTGGGGCTTTGGCTGGGGCTGCAGCTGGGGCTGAGGCTAAGGCTAGGGCTGGGTCTGGGGCTAGTGCTGGGGCTGGGGCTGGGCCTGGGGCTGGGGCTACTGCTGGGGCTGGGGCTGGGGCTGGGACTGGGGCTAGGGCTGGGGCTGGGGCTGGGGCTGGAGCTGGGGCTGAGCCTAAGGCTAGGGCTGGGTCTGGGGCTAGTGCTGCGGCGGGGGCTGGAGCTGGGGCTGGGACTGGGGCTGGGGCTGGGGCTGGGGCTGGGACTGGGGCTGGGGCTAGGGCTGGGGCTAGGGCTGGGACTGCGACTGCGGCTCGGGCTGGGGCTGGGGCTTGGGCTCGGGCTGGGGCTGGGGCTGGGGCAGGGGCTGGGGCTAGAGCTGGAGCTGGGGCTGGGGCTGGGGCTACTGCTGGGGCTGGGGCTGGGACTGGGGCTACGGCTGGGGCTGGGGCTGGTGTTGGGGCTGGGGCTGGGGCTGGGGCTGGGGCTACTGCTGGGGCTGGGGCTGGGGCTGGGACTGGGGCTGGGGCTGGGGCTGGAGCTGGGGCTGAGGCTAAGGCTAGGTCTGGGTCTGGGGCTAGTGCTGGGGCGGGGGCTGGGGCTGGGGCTGAGACTGGGGCTAGGGCTGGGGCTAGGGCTAGGGCTGGGGCTGGGGCTGGGGCTGGACCTGTGGCTGGGGCTGGGGCTGGTGCTTTGGCTGGGGCTGGAGCTGGGGCTGAGGCTAAGCCTAGGGCTGGGTCTGGGGCTAGTGCTGGGGCTGGGGCTGGGGCTAGGCCTGGGGCTAGTGCTGGGGCTGGGGCTGGGGCTGGGGCTACTGCTTGGGCTGGGGCTGGGACTGGGGCTAGACCTGTGGCTGGGGTTGGGGCTGGGGCTTTGGCTGGGGCTGCAGCTGGGGCTGAGGCTAAGGCTAGGGCTGGGTCTGGGGCTAGTGCTGGGGCTGGGGCTGGGGCTGGGGCTGGGACTGGGGCTAGGGATAGGGTGGAGGCTGGGGCTGGGGCTGGGGCTGGGGCTAGGGCTGGGACTGCGGCTGCGGCTAGGGCTAGGGCTGGGGCTGGGGCTTGGGCTACTGCTGGGGCTGGGACTGGGGCTAGAGCTGGGGCTGGGGCTGGGGCTGGAGCTGGGGCTGAGGCTAAGGCTAGCGCTGGGTCTGGGGCTAGTGCTGGGGCGGGGGCTGGGACTGTGACTGGGGCTAGGGCTGGGGCTAGGGCTAGGGCTGGGGCTGGGGCTGGGGATGGACCTGTGGCTGGGGCTGGGGCTGGTGCTTTGGCTGGGGCTGGAGCTGGGGCTTACGCTAACGCTAGGGCTGCGTCTGGGGCTAGTGATGGGGATGGGGCTCGGGCTGGGACTGGGGCTAGGGCTGGGGCTGGGGCTGGTGTTGGAGCTGGGGCTGGGGCTGGGGCTGGGGCTAGGGCTAGGGCTGGGGCTAGGGCTAGGGCTAGGGCTGGGGCTGGGGCTGGGGCTGGGGCTGGGGCTGGGGCTGGACCTGTGGCTGGGGTTGGGGCTGGGGCTTTGGCTGGGGCTGCAGCTGGGGCTGAGGCTAAGGCTAGGGCTGGGTCTGGGGCTAGTGCTGGGGCTGGGGCTGGGCCTGGGGCTGGGGCTACTGCTGGGGCTGGGGCTGGGGCTGGGACTGGGGCTAGGGCTGGGGCTGGGGCTGGGGCTGGAGCTGGGGCTGAGCCTAAGGCTAGGGCTGGGTCTGGGGCTAGTGCTGCGGCGGGGGCTGGAGCTGGGGCTGGGACTGGGGCTAGGGCTGGGGCTGGGGCTGGGGCTGGGGCTGGGACTGGGGCTGGGGCTGGGACTGGGGCTGGGGCTAGGGCTGGGACTGCGACTGCGGCTAGGGCTGGGGCTGGGGCTTGGGCTCGGGCTGGGGCTGGGGCTAGGGCAGGGGCTGGGGCTAGAGCTGGAGCTGGGGCTGGGGCTGGGGCTACTGCTGGGGCTGGGGCTGGGACTGGGGCTACGGCTGGGGCTGGGGCTGGTGTTGGAGCTGGGGCTGGGGCTGGGGCTGGGGCTACTGCTGGGGCTGGGGCTGGGGCTGGGACTGGGGCTGGGGCTGGGGCTGGGGCTGGAGCTGGGGCTGAGGCTAAGGCTAGGGCTGGGTCTGGGGCTAGTGCTGGGGCGGGGGCTGGGGCTGGGGCTGAGACTGGGGCTAGGGCTGGGGCTAGGGCTAGGGCTGGGGCTGGGGCTGGGACTGGACCTGTGGCTGGGGCTGGGGCTGCTGCTTTGGCTGGGGCTGGAGCTGGGGCTGAGGCTAAGCCTAGGGCTGGGTCTGGGGCTAGTGCTGGGGCTGGGGCTGGGGCTAGGCCTGGGGCTAGGGCTGGGGCTGGGGCTTGGGCTGGGGCTACTGCTGGGGCTGGGGCTGGGACTGGGGCTAGGGCTGGGGCTGGGGCTGGGGCTGGAGCTGGGGGTGAGGTTAAGGCTAGGGCTGGGTCTGGGGCTAGTGCTGCGGCGGGGGCTGGGGCTGGGGCTGGGACTATGGCTAGGGCTGGGGCTACAGCTAGGGCTGGGGCTGGGGCTGGGGCTAGACCTGTGGCTGGGGTTGGGGCTGGGGCTGCAGCTGGGGCTGAGGCTAAGGCTAGGGCTGGGTCTGGGGCTAGTGCTGCGGCGGGGGCTGCGGCTGGGGCTGGGACTACGGCTAGGGGTGGGGCTACAGCTAGGGCTGGGGCTGGGGCTGGGGCTAGACCTGTGGCTGGGGTTGGGGCTGGGGCTGCAGCTGGGGCTGAGGCTAAGGCTAGGGCTGGGTCTGGGGCTAGTGCTGGGGCTGGGGCTGGGGCTGGGGCTGGGACTGGGGCTAGGGATAGGGCTGAGGTTGGGGCTGGGGCTGGGGCTGGGGCTAGGTCTGGGACTGTGGCTGCGGCTAGTGCTAGGGCTAGGCCTGGGGCTTGGGCTCGGGCTGGGGCTGGGGCTAGGGCAGGGGCTGAGGCTAGGGCTGGGGCTGGGGCTACTGCTGGGGCTGGGGCTGGGACTGGGGCTAGGGATAGGGCTGAGGCTGTGGCTGGGGCTGGGGCTGGGGCTAGGGCTGGGACTGCGGCTGCGGCTAGGGCTAGGGCTGGGGCGGGGGCTTGGGCTACTGCTGGGGCTGGGACTGGGGCTAGAGCTGGGGCTGGGGCTGGGGCTGGAGCTGGGGCTGAGGCTAAGGCTAGCGCTGGGTCTGGGGCTAGTGCTGGGGCGGGGGCTGGGACTGTGACTGGGGCTAGGGCTGGGGCTAGGGCTAGGGCTGGGGCTGGGGCTGGGGATGGACCTGTGGCTGGGGCTGGGGCTGGTGCTTTGGCTGGGGC
The DNA here is from genome assembly GCF_964165515.1 of Mesoplodon bidens. NCBI lineage: Eukaryota > Metazoa > Chordata > Mammalia > Artiodactyla > Ziphiidae > Mesoplodon > Mesoplodon bidens. The sequence continues at coordinate 63,741 of NC_138174.1, forward strand.
TGGAGCTGGGGCTGAGGCTAACGCTAGGGCTGGGTCTGGGGCTAGTGATGGGGATGGGGCTCGGGCTGGGACTGGGGCTAGGGCTGGGGCAGGGGCTGGTGTTGGAGCTGGGGCTGGGGCTGGGGCTGGGGCTAGGGCTAGGGCTGGGGCTAGGGCTAGGGCTGGGGCTGGGGCTAGGGCTGGGGCTGGGGCTGGGGATGGACCTGTGGCTGGGGTTGGGGCTGGGGCTTTGGCTGGGGCTGCAGCTGGGGCTGAGGCTAAGGCTAGGGCTGGGTCTGGGGCTAGTGCTGGGGCTGGGGCTGGGCCTGGGGCTGGGGCTACTGCTGGGGCTGGGGCTGGGGCTGGGACTGGGGCTAGGGCTGGGGCTGGGGCTGGGGCTGGAGCTGGGGCTGAGCCTAAGGCTAGGGCTGGGTCTGGGGCTAGTGCTGCGGCGGGGGCTGGAGCTGGGGCTGGGACTGGGGCTGGGGCTGGGGCTGGGGCTGGGACTGGGGCTGGGGCTAGGGCAGGGGCTAGGGCTGGGACTGCGACTGCGGCTAGGGCTGGGGCTGGGGCTTGGGCTCGGGCTGGGGCTGGGGCTGGGGCAGGGGCTGGGGGTAGAGCTGGAGCTGGGGCTGGGGCTGGGGCTACTGCTGGGGCTGGGGCTGGGACTGGGGCTACGGCTGGGGCTGGGGCTGGTGTTGTGGCTGGGGCTGGGGCTACTTCTGGGGCTGGGGCTGGGGCTGGGACTGGGGCTGGGGCTGGAGCTGGGGCTGAGGCTAAGGCTAGGGCTGGGTCTGGGGCTAGTGCTGGGGCGGGGGCTGGGGCTGGGGCTGAGACTGGGGCTAGGGCTGGGGCTAGGGCTAGGGCTGGGGCTGGGGCTGGGGCTGGACCTGTGGCTGGGGCTGGGGCTGGTGCTTTGGCTGGGGCTGGAGCTGGGGCTGAGGCTAAGCCTAGGGCTGGGTCTGGGGCTAGTGCTGGGGCTGGGGCTGGGGCTAGGCCTGGGGCTAGGGCTAGGGCTGGGGCTGGGGCTGGGGCTGGGGCTACTGCTTGGGCTGGGGCTGGGACTGGGGCTAGGGCTGGGGCTGGGGCTAGGGCTGGAGCTGGGGCTGACGCTAAGGCTACGGCTGGGTCTGGGGCTAGGGCTGGGGCTAGGGCTAGGGCTGGGGCTGGGGCTGGGGCTGAACCTGTGGCTGGGGCTGGGGCTGGTGCTTTGGCTGGGGCTGGAGCTGGGGCTGAGGCTAAGGCTAGGGATGGGTCAGGGGCTAGTGCTGGGGCTGGGGCTGGGGCTGGGACTGGGGCTAGTGCTGGGGCTGGGGCTGGGGCTGGGACTGGGGCTAGGGATAGGGCTGGGGCTGGGGCTGGGGCTGGGGCTGGGGCTGGGGCTAGGGCTGGGACTGCGGCTGCGGGTAGGGCTAGGGCTGGGGCTGGGGCTTGGGCTACTGCTGGGGCTGGGGCTGGGGCTGGAGCGGGGGCTGAGGCTAAGGCTAGGCTGGGTCTGGGGCTAGTGCTGGGGCGGGGGTGGGGGCTGTGACTGGGGCTAGGGCTGGGGCTAGGGCTAGGGCTGGGGCTGGGGCTGGGGCTGGACCTGTGGCTGGAGCTGGGGCTGGTGCTTTGGCTGGGGCTGGAGCTGGGGCTGAGGCTAACGCTAGGGCTGGGTCTGGGCCTAGGGCTGGGGCTGGGGCTGGTGTTGGAACTGGGGCTGGGGCTGGGGCTGGGACTAGGGCTAGGGCTGGGGCTAGGGCTAGGGCTGGGGCTGGGGCTAGGGCTGGGGCTGGGGCTGGGGATGGACCTGTGGCTGGGGTTGGGGCTGGGGCTTTGGCTGTGGCTGCAGCTGGGGCTGAGGTTAAGGCTAGGGCTGGGTCTGGGGCTAGTGCTGGGGCGGGGGCTGGGACTACGGCTAGGGCTGAGGCTACGGCTAGGGCTGGGGCTGGGGCTGGGGCTAGACCTGTGGCTGGGGTTGGGGCTGGGGCTTTGGCTGGGGCTGCAGCTGGGGCTGAGGCTAAGGCTAGGGCTGGGTCTGGGGCTAGTGCTGGGGCTGGGGCTGGGGCTGGGACTGGGGCTAGGGATAGGGCTGAGTCTGGGGCTGGGGCTGGGGCTGGGGCTAGGGCTGGGACTGCGGCTGCGGGTAGGGCTAGGGCTGGGGCTGGGGCTTGGGCTACTGCTGGGGCTGGGGCTGGGGCTACTGCTGGGGCTGGGGCTGGGGCTGGAGCGGGGGCTGAGGCTAAGGCTAGCGCTGGGTCTGGGGCTAGTGCTGGGGCGGGGGCTGGGACTGTGACTGGGGCTAGGGCTGGGGCTGGGGCTGGACCTGTGGCTGGGGCTGGGGCTGGTGCTTTGGCTGGGGCTGGAGCTGGGGCTGAGGCTAACGCTAGGGCTGGGTCTGGGCCTAGGGCTGGGGCTGGGGCTGGTGTTGGAACTGGGGCTGGGGCTGGGGCTGGGACTAGGGCTAGGGCTGGGGCTAGGGCTAGTGCTGGGGCTGGGGCTAGGGCTGGGGCTGGGGCTGGGGATGGACCTGTGGCTGGGGTTGGGGCTGGGGCTTTGGCTGGGGCTTTGGCTGGGGCTGAGGCTAAGGCTAGGGCTGGGTCTGGGGCTAGTGCTGGGGCTGGGGCTGGGGCTGGGGCTGGGGCTACTGCTGGGGCTGGGGCTGGGGCTGGGACTGGGGCTAGGGCTGGGGCTGGGGCTGGGGCTGGAGCTGGGGCTGAGCCTAAGGCTAGGGCTGGGTCTGGGGCTAGTGCTGGGGCGGGGGCTGGAGCTGGGGCTGGGGCTGGGACTGGGGCTAGGGCTGGGGCTGGGGCTGGGGCTGGGGCTGGGACTGGGGCTGGGTCTAGGGCTGGGACTGCGGCTGCGGCTAGGGCTGGGGCTGGGGCTTGGGCTCGGGCTGGGGCTGGGGCTGGGGCAGGGGCTGGGGCTAGGGCTGGGGCTGGGGCTAGGGCTGGGACTGCAGCTGCGGCTAGGGCTGGGGCTGGGGCTTGGCCTCGGCCTGGGGCTGGGGCTGGGGCTAGGGCAGGGGCTGGGGCTAGGGCTGGGGCTGGGGCTGGTGCTGGGACTGGGGCTAGGGCTTGGGCTGGGGCTGGAGCTGGGGCTGAGGTTAAGGCTAGGGCTGGGTCTGGGGCTAGTGTTGGGCCGGGGGATGGGGCTGGGGCTGGGACTACGGCTAGGGCTGGGGCTAGACCTGTGGCTAGGGTTGGGGCTGGGGCTTTGGCTGGGGCTGCAGCTGTGGCTGAGTCTAAGGCTAGGGCTGGGTCTGGGGCTAGTGCTGGGGCTGGGGCTGGGGCTGGGACTGGGGCTAGGGATAGGGCTGAGGCTGGGGCTGGGGCTGGGGCTAGGGCTGGGACTGCGGCTGCGGCTAGGGCTAGAGCTGGGGCTGGGGCTTCGGCTCGGGCTGGGACTGGGGCTAGGGCTGGGGCTGGGGCTGGGTCTGCGGCTGCGGCTGGTGCTGGGTCTGCGGCTGCGGCTAGGGCTGGGACTGCGGCTGCGGCTAGGGCTGGGGCTAGCGCGTGGGCTCGGGCTGGGGCTAGGGCTGGGACTGGGGCTGGGACTAGGCCTGGGCCTGGGGCTAGGGCTAGGGCTGGGGCTCGGGTTGGGGTTGGGGTTGGGGCTATGGCAGGGGCTGGGGCTGGGGCTGGGGCTATGGCAGGGGCTGGGGCTGGGGCTGGGGCTGGAACTGGAGCTAGGCCTGGGGCTGGGGCTGGGGCTAGGATTAGGGATAGGTCCTTAGTTACAAATAGTGTCAAGGCCTTAGTTAAGGACAGTGTCAGAGAAAGGCCTATGAGGAGCACAAGGGCCTGTGTAGGATCAGCATTAGGGGCCGGGGCTGGGGCTTTGGCTGGGGCTGGAGCTGGGGATAGGGCTGTGGCTCGGGCTGGGGTTAGGGCTAGGGCTACGGCCTTAGTTAGGAATAGTGTCAAGGCCTTAGTTAGGGTCACTGTCAGGGCCTTAGTTACGGTTAGCATCAGAGCCTACATTACATAAAATATCAGGGCCTGAGCTAGAAGTAGTGTCAGGGCCTTGGTTAGGATGAGCTTCAGAGCCTTTGTTATGTATAATGGGAGGGACAGAGTTATGAGGTGAGTCAGACCCTTAGTTACAGACAGTATCACAGCCTGAGTTAGTAGTTTCAACGCCTTAGTTAACCAGTGTCAGGGCAAGGCCTAGGAGGAGCATAAAGGCCTCTGTAGGATCAGGGGCTGGGGTTTGGGCTGGGGCTGGGGCTAGGGCTACGGCTAGGGCCTTAGTTAGGAATAGTTTCAAGGCATTAGTAAGGAACAGTGTCAGGGCCTTAGTTAGGGTTAGCATCAGAGACTTCATTAGGATTAATTTCACGGCCTGAGTTAGAAGTAGTGTCATCACCTTAGTGAGGGTCAGTGTCAAGGCCTCAGTTAGTACGAGAGTCAGAGCCTTTCTTATGTATAATGGCAGGGCCAGAGTTGGGACGAGAGTCAGGCCCTTAGTTAGGGACACTGTCAGAGCCTTAGTTAGGGACAGTATCACAGCCTGAGTTAGTAGTAGTGTCAAGGCCTTAGTTACGGACAGTGTCAGGACCTTATTTTCAACGAGCATCAGAGCCTTTCTTCATTATCGTGTCGGGGCCTGATTTAGGAGTAGTGTCAAGGCCTTAGTTAGGGTCAGTGTCAGGGGCTTAGTTAGGAGTACAGTCAAGGCCTTATTTAGGATTAGTGTCAGAGACTTAGTTAGGATTAGCATCAGAGCCTTCATTAGGTATCGTGTGAGGGCCTGAGCTTGTAGTAGTGTCAGAGACTGAGTTAGGAATAGAATCATTGCCTCTCTTAGGAACAGTGTCAGGGTCTGTGTTCAGTGTAGTGTCAGGGCATAAATTAGGACAGTGTCAGGGCCTTACTTAGGACTAGCATCAGAGCCTTGGTTAGGATTAGCATCAGAGCCTTCATTAGGTATCGTATCAGGACCTGAGCTTGCAGTAGTGTCAGGGCCTTAGTTAGGGACAGTGTCAGGGCCTGAGATAGGATTAGCATCAGAGCCTTGGTTAGGTATCGTGTCATGGCCTGAGTTAGCCATAGTCTCAGGCCCTACTTTGGGACTGTGTCAGGGCCTTGGTTAGCACTACCATCAGAGCCTTTGTTAGGGACAGTGTCAGGGTCTTGGTTAGCACTGGCGTCCGGGCCTTCTGTTAGGTACACTGTCAGGGCCTCAGTCAGGCATAGGGTTACAGACTTTGTTAGGGACAGTATCAGGCCCTGATGCTCTCCCCTATAGTCTCAGCTGTCACTAAATAATGCCCTGATCCTGTCCACAACTAAGGCCCTGAATATGTCCCTAAGTGCATCTCTGACGATGTCCTTAACAGCCTGAACTCTCTTCAAGTTATCTCTGAGGCTCTGACACTGGCCCTTCCTAAGGCCTCACCCCGGGGTTGTCCCAGGCTGCTGGGCAGTTTTCTCTTGTCCGCATCTCCGGCCAGCGGCCTGCCATTGGCCACTCTAAGATTCTGCGATGCAGTGGTCCCACGTGGGATGTGCCTGTGTAGGCTCACCTGTGGGAGGAGAGTCATGGCCACTCCGCCCTCCAGGGGACTGCGGCTCAGGGTAGGCATCTCTCAGCCAGTGTCTGGAGAACGGGTTCTGTGTCCTTGTTTGTTGTAAATCCCTTGGAGTTACCTCTAACATTTTTTAAGTGGATATCCCCCTCAGGATAATTTGATAATAATTTGATTATATCAATAATCAAATTACTGATAAATAATATAAATTACTTACCACATAAAAATTCAGGAATGACATTATGAGAATGAGCAGGAAAACACTGGATGCCCCCCACCCCCCATGATCTATTACTTGGAGGAGTTAAAATTCTAATGAGAAAACACTCACTCTCCTCACCCCCTTGGGTGTCAGCACAAGGCGGAAATCAGCTGCATCCTTTATTTATCCCTCTGATTTTCCAGAACCTTTCCTTCAAGGAGAAATCTCTGGGCTCTGCGGGAGCTGTGAGTGGTGACCATCCGGTAAATCTGACACTGAAAAGCAAGAGGAAAAGAGATAGAGGAGGAGATGAGAATCGGTGATGGGGAGAAGCAGGGGCATCCCCGTTCAATCGCAGGCCGAGGGTCTGGGTTAATCTCCAACGAAGCTAAGGACCACCAGGATCTGGCCCCACTGGCCTTGTCACCTGGTGTGGGGACTGGGGACAGCCAAACCACCATGGCCACTCTCAGAGAAATAAAGAAGGTGGGAGGGCACCCCGAGAGCCAGACTGAAAATGGTCATGCTGTGAGATAGTAAGATGCCCTTTTCAGAAAAGTGAAGACTGTTCTCTTGGCTCTCAAAGACTTGCAAATACTCTGTGTCCTTCTGGAGGCATGCTGAAGGCTTCAGCCTTTGAGGGCAGTAATGGGAGTGCATCGGGGCTCAACACCATCCAGCACTCACTCACTCCTTGAGGGTGCCGAGGATGACCAGTGACCACCCCTCGGGTGCCGTGGGGCCTGAAATTCCCTGATCACCGAGGACGGGAGGGGCCGCACAGACACTCCACTGGACCACCGGGGGCTTGGCCGGTGGGCTACATACAGTCCTTTATCAGACACATGGTTTGCAAACATCCTGCGCCATTTTGGATGGTGGATTATCTTATTCCTTGCTCCTTTTACACACAACTCCTTTTCATTTTGAGGAAGTCTAATTCATCTATTTTGTCCCTTGTTGCTTGTGCTCTCGGTAGATCTAAGATATCATGACCAAATCCAAGGTCGTGAAGATTTACTCTCATGTTTTCTTCTACGAGTTTTATAATTTTGGCTCTTGCACCTAGGCCTTTGGTCCATTTTGTGTTGATTTTGTATGTGGGGTGGGGGGAGGTAAGGGTCCAACTTTACTCTTCTGCATGTGGGTATCCAGTTGTTCCACTACCTGTGCTAACTGTTCGGGAGAAAATACCTGCAAATGATGCGACCAACAAGGTCTTAATTCTGAAATATACAAACGGCTCATACAGCTCAAAAAAGAAAAAAAAATCAAAAAATAAGCAGAAGGTCTAAACAGACATTTCTCCAAAGACATACAGATAGCCAACAGGCACATGAAAAGATGCTCCACATCGCTAATTATTAGAGAACGCAAATCAAATCTACAGCGAGTTATCACCTCATAGTGGTCAGAATGGCCATCATTAAAATGTCTAGAAAGAAATGCTGGAAGGGGTGTGGAGAAAAGGGAACCCTACTACACACACTACTGGTGGGAATGTAAATTGATGCAGCCACTATGGAAAACAGTATGGAGGTTCCTCAAAAACTAAAACTAGAATTACCATATGACCCAGCAATCCCACTCCTGGGCACATATCCAGACAAAACTATAATTCGAAAAGATACACGCACCCCAGCATTCACAGCAGCACTATTCACAATAGCCAAGACGTGGAAGCAACCTGAATGTCCCTCAGCAGATGAATGGATATAGAAGATGTGGTACATATATACAACGGAACATTACTCAGCCATAAAACAGAATGAAATAATGCCATTTGCAGCTACATGGATGGACCTAGAGATTATCATACAAAGTGAAGTCAGTCAGACAGAGAACAACAAATACCATATGATATCACTTATATGTGGATTATAAAATGAGACCCAAATGAACCTATCTACAGAACAAACACAGACTCACAAATATAGAAAACAGACTTGTGGTTGTCAAGGGGAAGACAGGGGAGAGGGATGGATTGGGAGTTTGGTATTAGTAGATGCAAATTATTAGATATAGGATGGATACGTAAGGTCTTCCTGTACAGCACAGGGAACTGTATTCAATACCCTGTAATGAACCATAATGGAAAAGAATATGAAAAATATGTATATATGTATGTACGTATATATGAATCACTTTGCTGTGCAGCAGAAATTAACACAACATTGTAGGTTAACTATACTTCAGTATCAATTAGTTTGAAGGCACTTTTATAAATTAGGTCTTCGTTCTCTTGTCCTTTCATCCTGGGACAAATGTATCACAGAAACTAACCTGGATTACTCCCGGATGAACTCATATCACACAGAACTTTAACTGTTGAACAAACCGTGAATACCAGTTACACCAGGGGATGTCCTGATCCAATATGAAGTTTGTAAACCTTGTAACAAGCCTGCAGAATCCACTAAATTTGGAAATTCAAACTGAAATGAAGCCACCTATCCCATGACTTCTCCACAACTAGTTATACAACATCAATTGGAAACCATATACAATCAAATGAATGTAGACAGAAACAACTATAGCCTTCCTTTTTTTCCCTTTTAGATGAAGACGGTACTTAAGGTGATGTCTTGGGCCGTTTCAGGGTGTTACTCCATTTCCTGGGTATCTGCCATGCACACAGGAGGTACACATGTTAGTTAACTTGTTTGTGCAACTAAATGAAGGTAGTTAATACCACAAAACTGTATACATAAAGTGAATTAAATGCTAAAGTCGTGTTTTGTATTTTTAATGACAATGAAAAAAAAACTGTAGCGCTGATATTTGTTACAAAAATGAACGTTAAAAACATTCTTAGTGAAAAAAGCCATACAGAAAAGGCCCCCTAGATCCCATACTCATCTTGTCTGCTTCAAATCCATCAAGGTTGTCCAAATGAGGGAGAAACTCAGTCATGGTTCCAGAAAAAGAAAACTGGATCAGGATGGAAAAAGACATTTTCATACCGTTCGGACAGTAGGTGAAGGTTGAAGTGGGGCTGAGTATTAAATTATAACGTGGACATCAGGATTTCTTCATTTAGGGGTTATGTGCTGGTGCCTTGGGCAAAACACACTGAGCATTTTGTGTCAAGTGGCAAATGTGAGTACTTTTTGACATTATTGCGACTTTTCTGTACATTTTAAATTGCTGGAAAGTAAATTACTTTTCTAGACAACCATGTCAGGATCATGCCAGAAAATCAGAGAAGACAGACATCAAATTTTTCTTACAGAGGCCAAGACTTACCCAGACCACGTTCAACCAAAGTTGTGATACTTATTTCCCTTGTAGGAGTCCGCACGGGATTAAGAGGCACCGTGGGAAGAGTATATTAGTAGCTACCATGTCGTGGGTCCTGTGGATCACCTGGGGGGCAGTAGAAACGGTGAGATTTTAGTATTGCAATTTTTCACATTACTTCAAAAAATATGTTAAAAAATAAATGCAGTAAAGTTGCAAAATATGCACTCAATATACACAAATCAGTTTCGTTTCTATACACTAATAATGAACCACCAGCAAGAAACATTAAGAAAACAATCCCATTTACTATTCCATCCAAAAGAACGAACTATTTAGCAATGAACTTAACCAAGGACACGAAAGACCTATACTCAGAAAACTATAAAGCACTGGTAAAGAAACTGAAGACACAATAGGAAACAATATTCATTGCTCATGCGTCAGAAAAATTACTATTATTAAAATGTTTGGGAGAGGGGGAAGATGGCGGAAGAGTAAGACACGCAGATCACCTTCCTCTCCACAGGTACATCAGAAATACAGCTACACGGGGAACCACCCCTACAGAACACCTACTGAACGCTGGCAGAAGACCTCAGACCTCCCAAAAGGCAAGAAACTCCCCACGGGGCTTCCCCGGTGGCGCAGTGGTTGAGAGTCCGCCTGCCGATGCAGGGGACACGGGTTCGTGCCCCGGGCCGGGAAGATCATCCCACATGCCGCGGAGCGGCTAGGCCCGAGAGCCATGGCCGCTGAGCCTGCGCGTCCGGAGCCTGTGCTCCGCCACGGGAGAGGCCACAACAGTGAGAGGCCCGCGTACCGAAAAAAAAAAAAAAAAGAAAGAAAGAAACTCCCCACGTACCTGGGTAGGGCAAAAGAAAACAGAATAAACGGAGACAAAAGGATAGGGCCGGGACCTGCACCAGTGGGAGGGAGCCGTGAAGGAGAAACGGTTTCCACACACTAGGAGCCCCTTCGCGGGCGGAGACTGCGGGTGGCGGAGGGGGAAAGCTTCGGAGCCGCGGAGGAGACCGCAGCCACAGGGGTACGGAGGGCCAAGCAGAGAGATTCCCGCACAGAGGACCGGTGCCGACCGCCACTCACCAGCCCGAGAGGCTTGTCTCCTCACCCGCCGGGGCGGGCGGGGCTGGGAGCTGAGGCTCGGGCTTCAGTCAGGGCGCGCTGGCGGCGTGAACACAGCCTGAAGGGAGTTAGTGCGCCAAGGCCGGCCGGGAGGGAGTCCGGGGAAAAGTCTGGAGCTGCCGAAGAGGCAAGAGACTTTTCCTTCCCTCTTTGTTTCCTGGTGCGTGAGGAGAGGGGATTCAGAGCGCTGCTGAAAGGAGGCTCCAGAGACGGGCGCGAGGCGCGCCTGAAAGCGCGGACCCCAGAGACGGGCGTGGGATGCTGGGGCTGCTGCTGCCGCCACCAAGAAGCCCGTGTGCGAGCGCAGGTCACTCTCCACACCTCCCCTCCCGGGAGCCTGTGCTGCCCGCCACTGCCACGGTCCCGGGCTCCACAGACAACATCCCCGGGAGAACGCACGGGCGCGCCTCGTGCTGACGCAACGTCACGCCGGCCTCCGCCGACGCACGCTCGCCCCGCCTCCGTGCCCCTCCCTCCCCCGCGGCCTGAGGGAGCCAGAGCGCCCGAATCAGCGGCTCCTTTAACCCCGTTCTGTCTGAGCGAAGAACAGACGTCCTCCGGCGACCTACACGCAGAGGCGGGGCCGAATCCAAAGCTGAGCCCCGGGAGCTGTGCGAACGAAGAAGGCAAAGGGGAATCTCTCCCAGCAGCCTCAGAAGCAGCGGATTAAAGCTCCGCAATCAACTTGATGTACCCTGCGTCTGTGGAATACCTGAATAGACAACGAATCATCCCAAATTGAGGAGGTGGACTTTGAGAGCAAGATTTATGATTTTTTTCCCCTTTCCCTCTTCTTGTGAGTGTGTACGTGTATGCTTCTGTGTGAGATTTTGTCTGTATACCTTTGCTTTCACCATTTGTCCTAGGGTTCTATCCGTCCGTTTTTTGGGGGTTTTTGGTTTTTTTTACTTAAAAAATTTTTTTCTTATTAATTCTTTATTTTAATAACTTTATTTTATTTGACCTTACTTTATTTTCTTTTATCCTCTTTCTTTCTTCCATTCTTTCTTTCTTTCTCCTTTTTCTCCCTTTTATTCTGAGCCGTGTGGATGAAAGGCTCTGGTGCTGCAGCCAGGAGTCAGTGCTGTGCCTCTGAGGTGGGAGAGCCAACTTCAGGGCACGGGTCCAAAAGAGACCTCCGAGCTCCACGCAATATCCAACGGCGAAAATCTCCCAGAGATCTCCATCTCAACACCAACACCCAGCTTATCTCAATGACCAGCAAGCTACAGTGCTGGACTCCCTATGCCAAACAACTAGCAAGACAGGAACACAACCCCACCCATCAGCAGAGAGGCTGCCTAAAATCATAATAAGTCCAAGACACCCCAAAACACACCACCAGACGTGGACCTGCCCACCAGAAAGACAAGATCCAGCCTCATCCACCGGAACACAGGCACCCTCCACCAGGAAGCCTACACAACCCACTGAACCAACTTTAGCCACTGGGGACAGACACCAAAAACGACGGGAACTACGAACCTGCAGCCTGCAAAAAGGAGACCCCCCCCCCAAACACAGTAAGAGAAGCAAAATGAGAAGACAGAAAAACACACAGCAGATGAAGGAGCAAGATGAAAACCCACCAGACCTAACAAATGAAGAGGAAATAGGCAGTCTCCCTGAAAAAGAATTCAGAATAATGATAGTAAAGATGATCCAACATCTTGGAAATAGAATAGAGAAAATGCAAGAAACATTTAACAAGGACCTAGAAGAACTAAAGATGAAACAAGCAACGATGAACACCACAATAAATGAAATTTAAAATACTCTAGAAGGGATCAATAGCAGAATAACTGAGGCAGAAGAACGGATAAGTGACCTGGAAGATAAAATAGTGGAAATAACTACTTCAGAGCAGAATAGAGAAAAAAGAATGAAAAGAACTGAGGACAGTCTCAGAGACCTCTGGGACAACATTAAACGCACCAACATTCGAATTATAGGTGTTCCAGAAGAAGAAGAGAAAAAGAAAGGGACTGAGAAAATATTTGAAGAGATTATAGTTGAAAACTTCCCTAATATGGGAAAGGAAATAGTTAATCAAGTCCAGGAAGCACAGAGAGTACCATACAGGATAAAGCCAAGGAGAAACATGCCAAGACACATATTAATCAAACTGTCAAAAATTAAATGCGAAGAAAACATATTAAAAGCAGCAAGGGAAAAACAACAAATAACACACAAGGGGATCCCCATAAGGTTAACAGCTGATCTTTCAGCAGAAACTCTGCAAGCCAGAAGGGACTGGCAGGACATATTTAAAGTGATGAAGGAGAACAACCTACAGCCAAGATTACTCTACCCAGCAAGGATCTCATTCAGATTGGATGGAGAAATTAAAACCTTCACAGACAAGCAAAAGCTGAGAGAGTTCAGCACCACCAAACCAGCTTTACAACAAATGCTAAAGGATCTTCTCTAGGCAAGAAACACAAGAGAAGGAAAAGACCTATAATAACCAACCCACGCACATATGGTCACCTTATCTTTGATAAAGTGGCAGGAATGTACAGTGGAGAAAGGACAGCCTCTTCAATAAGTGGTGCTGGGAAAACTGGACAGGTACATGTAAAAGTAGGAGATTAGATCACTCCCTAACACCATACACAAAAATAAGCTCAAAATGGACTAAAGACCTAAATGTAAGGCCAGACACTATCAAACTCTTAGGGGAAAAACATAGGCAGAACACTCTATGACATAAATCACATCAAGATCCTTTCTGACCCACCGCCTAGAGAAATGGAAATAAAAACAAAAACAAACAAATGGGACCTAATGAAACTTCAAAGCTTTTGCACAGCAAAGGAAACCATAAACAAGATGAAAAGACAACCCTCAGAATGGGAGAAAATATTTGCAAATGAAGCAACTGTCAAAGGATTAATCTCCAAAATTTACAAGCAGCTCATGCAGCTCAATAACAAAAAAACAAACAACCCAATCCAATAATGGGCAGAAGACCTAGACATTTCACCAAAGAAGATATACAGACTGCCAACAAACACATGAAAGAATGCTCAACATCATTAATCATTAGAGAAATGCAAATCAAAACTAGAATGAGATATCACCTCACGCCAGTCAGAATGGCCATCATCAAAAAATCTAGAAACAATAAATGTTGGAGAGGATGTGGAGAAAAATGAACACTCTCGCACTGCTGGTGGGAATGTGAATTGGTAGAGCCACTATGGCGAGCAGTATGGAGGTTCCTTAAATAACTACAAATAGAACTACCATATGACCCAGCAATCCAACTACTGGGCATATACCCTGAGAAAACCATAATTCAAAAAGAGTCATGTACCAAAATGTTCACTGCAGCTCTATTTACAATAGCCCGGAGATGGAAACAACCTAAGTGTCCATCATCGGATGAATGGATAAAGAAGACGTGGCACATATATACAATGGAATATTACTCAGCCACAAAAAGAAACGAAATTGAGCTATTTGTAATGAGGTGGATGGAGCTAGAGTCTGTCATACAGAGTGAAGTCAGTCAGAAAGAGAAAGACAAATACCGTATGCTGACACATATATATGGAATTTAACGGAAAAAATGTCATGAAGAACCTAGGGTTAAGACAGGAATAAAGACACAGACCTACTAGAGAATGGACTTGAGGATGTGGGGAGGGGGAAGGGTAAGCTGTGACAAAGTGAGAGAGTGGCTTGGACATATACACACTACCAAACGTAAAATAGATAGCTAGTGGGAAGCAGCCGCGCAGCACAGGGAGATCAGCTTGGTGCTTTGTGACCACCTAGAGGGGTGGGATAGGGAGGGTGGGAGCGAGGGAGACGCAAGAGGGAAGAGATATGGGGACATATGTATACGTATAACTGATTCACTTTGTTATAGAGCAGAAACTAACACACCATTGTAAAGCAATTAGACTCCAATAAAGATGTTAAAAAAAAATGATTCTTTGGCAAAATCCTGCACCTTGTTGCTACTTGTTCATTCCTCATTGCTTTCAATTCCTAGAAAGTATCTTTGCAAGGCAACATGGACATTCACACCTGGATGACGCTGTTTCTACAGAAGGCCCTGACACTGGTCCCAAGTATAGACCTGGTCCTGTCCATAACTAAGGCCCTGAAGATGTCCCTCATGAAGTCTCTGACACTGCCCTTAATAAGCCCCTGACACTGTCCCTAGCTAATGGCCTAAGCTATAACTTACAAAGTCCCTAACACTATCCCCAGCACGCTGACACCCTCCCTGAGGCTTTGATGCTGTCCTTTAGTGCCTAAGCGGTGACAAAATAACACCCTGATTCTATTACTAAGGCCCTGAATATACCCCCAAGAAAGTCTCTGAAGTGTCCCTAACTAACGGCCTGAACTGTCTCTTACGAAGGCCCTCAAGTGATCTCTGAGGGCCTGACAACACTGTCCCTAACTAAGGCCCCGTTGCTGGCCCTAACTAACGTCCTGATGCTGAACCTAACTGAGGCCCTGATGCCCATTCTACCTGAGGCCCTAAAACTGGCTGTAACTAATGACCTGACTCTTTTCCTAACTAACACCCTCATTTTGTCCCTCATTAATGCCCTGACACTGGTCGACACCACAGCCCTGATGCTGGCCCAGTCTAAGGCCTTGACGATGTCCCTAATAGTCTTAGATGTCCCTCACCGTTGTCCTGACCCTGTCCCTCACCAAGGCCCTGACCCTCTTCCTAACTGAGGCCCGGATGCCGTCTCTACCTCAGAATCTGAAATTCTCATGTCCCGACTCTCCCTAACATCCTGACGCTGCCCCTAAGTGAGGCCCTGACACTCTTCTTAACTAAGGACTTGCCGCTGTCCCTACCTAAAACCCTGACGCTGTCTGTAACTAATGACCTCTTTCCCTAACTAACACCGCAGTTTTGGCCCTACCTAACGCCCCCACACTGGTTCTAATTATGGCCACGATGCTGGCTCTAAGGCCCTGAAGAGATCCCTAAGTAACAGCCCGAACTGTGTCTAGCTAAGGCTCTCACGTTATCTCTAACTGAAGCACTGACACTGTCCCTAACTGAGGCCCTGATGCTCTCCCCTATAGTCTCAGCTGTCACTAAATAATGCCCTGATCCTGTCCACAACTAAGGCCCTGAATATGTCCCTAAGTGCATCTCTGACGATGTCCTTAACAGCCTGAACTCTCTTCAAGTTATCTCTGAGGCTCTGACACTGGCCCTTCCTAAGGCCTCACCCCGGGGTTGTCCCAGGCTGCTGGGCAGTTTTCTCTTGTCCGCATCTCCGGCCAGCGGCCTGCCATTGGCCACTCTAAGATTCTGCGATGCAGTGGTCCCACGTGGGATGTGCCTGTGTAGGCTCACCTGTGGGAGGAGAGTCATGGCCACTCCGCCCTCCAGGGGACTGCGGCTCAGGGTAGGCATCTCTCAGCCAGTGTCTGGAGAACGGGTTCTGTGTCCTTGTTTGTTGTAAATCCCTTGGAGTTACCTCTAACATTTTTTAAGTGGATATCCCCCTCAGGATAATTTGATAATAATTTGATTATATCAATAATCAAATTACTGATAAATAATATAAATTACTTACCACATAAAAATTCAGGAATGACATTATGAGAATGAGCAGGAAAACACTGGATGCCCCCCACCCCCAATGATCTATTACTTGGAGGAGTTAAAATTCTAATGAGAAAACACTCACTCTCCTCACCCCCTTGGGTGTCAGCACAAGGCGGAAATCAGCTGCATCCTTTATTTATCCCTCTGATTTTCCAGAACCTTTCCTTCAAGGAGAAATCTCTGGGCTCTGCGGGAGCTGTGAGTGGTGACCATCCGGTAAATCTGACACTGAAAAGCAAGAGGAAAAGAGATAGAGGAGGAGATGAGAATCGGTGATGGGGAGAAGCAGGGGCATCCCCGTTCAATCGCAGGCCGAGGGTCTGGGTTAATCTCCAACGAAGCTAAGGACCACCAGGATCTGGCCCCACTGGCCTTGTCACCTGGTGTGGGGACTGGGGACAGCCAAACCACCATGGCCACTCTCAGAGAAATAAAGAAGGTGGGAGGGCACCCCGAGAGCCAGACTGAAAATGGTCATGCTGTGAGATAGTAAGATGCCCTTTTCAGAAAAGTGAAGACTGTTCTCTTGGCTCTCAAAGACTTGCAAATACTCTGTGTCCTTCTGGAGGCATGCTGAAGGCTTCAGCCTTTGAGGGCAGTAATGGGAGCGCATCGGGGCTCAACACCATCCAGCACTCACTCACTCCTTGAGGGTGCCGAGGATGACCAGTGACCACCCCTCGGGTGCCGTGGGGCCTGAAATTCCCTGATCACCGAGGACGGGAGGGGCCGCACAGACACTCCACTGGACCACCGGGGGCTTGGCCGGTGGGCTACATACAGTCCTTCATCAGACACATGGTTTGCAAACATCCTGCGCCATTTTGGATGGTGGATTATCTTATTCCTTGCTCCTTTTACACACAACTCCTTTTCATTTTGAGGAAGTCTAATTCATCTATTTTGTCCCTTGTTGCTTGTGCTCTCGGTAGATCTAAGATATCATGACCAAATCCAAGGTCGTGAAGATTTACTCTCATGTTTTCTTCTACGAGTTTTATAATTTTGGCTCTTGCACCTAGGCCTTTGGTCCACTTTGTGTTGATTTTGTATGTGGGGTGGAGGGAGGTAAGGGTCCAACTTTACTCTTCTGCATGTGGGTATCCAGTTGTTCCACTACCTGTGCTAACTGTTCGGGAGAAAATACCTGCAAATGATGCGACCAACAAGGTCTTAATTCTGAAATATACAAACGGCTCATACAGCTCAAAAAAGAAAAAAAAATCAAAAAATAAGCAGAAGGTCTAAACAGACATTTCTCCAAAGACATACAGATAGCCAACAGGCACATGAAAAGATGCTCCACATCGCTAATTATTAGAGAACGCAAATCAAAACTACAGCGAGTTATCACCTCATAGTGGTCAGAATGGCCATCATTAAAATGTCTAGAAAGAAATGCTGGAAGGGGTGTGGAGAAAAGGGAACCCTACTACACACACTACTGGTGGGAATGTAAATTGATGCAGCCACTATGGAAAACAGTATGGAGGTTCCTCAAAAACTAAAACTAGAATTACCATATGCCCCAGCAATCCCACTCCTGGGCACATATCCAGACAGAACTATAATTCGAAAAGATACACGCACCCCAGCATTCACAGCAGCACTATTCACAATAGCCAAGACGTGGAAGCAACCTGAATGTCCCTCAGCAGATGAATGGATATAGAAGATGTGGTACATATATACAACGGAACATTACTCAGCCATAAAACAGAATGAAATAATGCCATTTGCAGCTACATGGATGGACCTAGAGATTATCATACAAAGTGAAGTCAGTCAGACAGAGAACAACAAATACCATATGATATCACTTATATGTGGATTATAAAATGAGACCCAAATGAACCTATCTACAGAACAAACACAGACTCACAAATATAGAAAACAGACTTGTGGTTGTCAAGGGGAAGACAGGGGAGAGGGATGGATTGGGAGTTTGGTATTAGTAGATGCAAATTATTAGATATAGGATGGATACGTAAGGTCTTCCTGTACAGCACAGGGAACTGTATTCAATACCCTGTAATGAACCATAATGGAAAAGAATATGAAAAATATGTATATATGTATGTACGTATATATGAATCACTTTGCTGTGCAGCAGAAATTAACACAACATTGTAGGTTAACTATACTTCAGTATCAATTAGTTTGAAGGCACTTTTATAAATTAGGTCTTCGTTCTCTTGTCCTTTCATCCTGGGACAAATGTATCACAGAAACTAACCTGGATTACTCCCGGATGAACTCATATCACACAGAACTTTAACTGTTGAACAAACCGTGAATACCAGTTACACCAGGGGATGTCCTGATCCAATATGAAGTTTGTAAACCTTGTAACAAGCCTGCAGAATCCACTAAATTTGGAAATTCAAACTGAAATGAAGCCACCTATCCCATGACTTCTCCACAACTAGTTATACAACATCAATTGGAAACCATATACAATCAAATGAATGTAGACAGAAACAACTATAGCCTTCCTTTTTTTCCCTTTTAGATGAAGACGGTATTTAAGGTGATGTCTTGGGCCGTTTCAGGGTGTTACTCCATTTCCTGGGTATCTGCCATGCACACAGGAGGTACACATGTTAGTTAACTTGTTTGTGCAACTAAATGAAGGTAGTTAATACCACAAAACTGTATACATAAAGTGAATTAAATGCTAAAGTCGTGTTTTGTATTTTTAATGACAATGAAAAAAAAAACTGTAGCGCTGATATTTGTTACAAAAATGAACGTTAAAAACATTCTTAGTGAAAAAAGCCATACAGAAAAGGCCCCCTAGATCCCATACTCATCTTGTCTGCTTCAAATCCATCAAGGTTGTCCAAATGAGGGAGAAACTCAGTCATGGTTCCAGAAAAAGAAAACTGGATCAGGATGGAAAAAGACATTTTCATACCGTTCGGACAGTAGGTGAAGGTTGAAGTGGGGCTGAGTATTAAATTATAACGTGGACATCAGGATTTCTTCATTTAGGGGTTATGTGCTGGTGCCTTGGGCAAAACACACTGAGCATTTTGTGTCAAGTGGCAAATGTGAGTACTTTTTGACATTATTGCAACTTTTCTGTACATTTTAAATTGCTGGAAAGTAAATTACTTTTCTAGACAACCATGTCAGGATCATGCCAGAAAATCAGAGAAGACAGACATCAAATTTTTCTTACAGAGGCCAAGACTTACCCAGACCACGTTCAACCAAAGTTGTGATACTTATTTCCCTTGTAGGAGTCCGCATGGGATTAAGAGGCACCGTGGGAAGAGTATATTAGTAGCTACCATGTCGTGGGTCCTGTGGATCACCTGGGGGGCAGTAGAAACGGTGAGATTTTAGTATTGCAATTTTTCACATTACTTCAAAAAATATGTTAAAAAATAAATGCAGTAAAGTTGCAAAATATGCACTCAATATACACACATCAGTTTCGTTTCTATACACTAATAATGAACCACCAGCAAGAAACATTAAGAAAACAATCCCATTTACTATTCCATCCAAAAGGACGAACTATTTAGCAATGAACTTAACCAAGGACACGAAAGACCTATACTCAGAAAACTATAAAGCACTGGTAAAGAAACTGAAGACACAATAGGAAACAATAATCATTGCTCATGCGTCAGAAAAATTACTATTATTAAAATGTTTGGGAGAGGGGGAAGATGGCGGAAGAGTAAGACACGCAGATCACCTTCCTCTCCACAGGTACATCAGAAATACACCTACACGGGGAACCACCCCTACAGAACACCTACTGAACGCTGGCAGAAGACCTCAGACCTCCCAAAAGGCAAGAAACTCCCCACGGGGCTTCCCCGGTGGCGCAGTGGTTGAGAGTCCGCCTGCCGATGCAGGGGACACGGGTTCGTGCCCCGGGCCGGGAAGGTCCCACATGCCGCGGAGCGGCTAGGCCCGTGAGCCATGGCCACTGAGCCTGCGCGTCCGGAGCCTGTGCTCCGCCACGGGAGAGGCCACAACAGTGAGAGGCCCGCGTACCGAAGAAGAAAAAAAAAAAAAAAGAAAGAAAGAAACTCCCCACGTACCTGGGTAGGGCAAAAGAAAACAGAATAAACGGAGACAAAAGGATAGGGCCGGGACCTGCACCAGTGGGAGGGAGCCGTGAAGGAGAAACGGTTTCCACACACTAGGAGCCCCTTCGCGGGCGGAGACTGCGGGTGGCGGAGGGGGAAAGCTTCGGAGCCGCGGAGGAGACCGCAGCCACAGGGGTACGGAGGGCCAAGCAGAGAGATTCCCGCACAGAGGACCGGTGCCGACCGCCACTCACCAGCCCGAGAGGCTTGTCTCCTCACCCGCCGGGGCGGGCGGGGCTGGGAGCTGAGGCTCGGGCTTCAGTCAGAGCGCGCTGGCGGCGTGAACACAGCCTGAAGGGAGTTAGTGCGCCACGGCCGGCCGGGAGGGAGTCCGGGGAAAAGTCTGGAGCTGCCGAAGAGGCAAGAGACTTTTCCTTCCCTCTTTGTTTCCTGGTGCGTGAGGAGAGGGGATTCAGAGCGCTGCTGAAAGGAGGCTCCAGAGACGGGCGCGAGGCGCGCCTGAAAGCGCGGACCCCAGAGACGGGCGTGGGACGCTGGGGCTGCTGCTGCCGCCACCAAGAAGCCCGTGTGCGACCGCAGGTCACTCTCCACACCTCCCCTCCCGGGAGCCTGTGCTGCCCGCCACCGCCACGGTCCCGGGCTCCACAGACAACATCCCCGGGAGAACGCACGGGCGCGCCTCGTGCTGACGCAACGTCACGCCGGCCTCCGCCGACGCACGCTCGCCCCGCCTCCGTGCCCCTCCCTCCCCCGCGGCCTGAGGGAGCCAGAGCGCCCGAATCAGCGGCTCCTTTAACCCCGTCCTGTCTGAGCGAAGAACAGACGTCCTCCGGCGACCTACACGCAGAGGCGGGGCCGAATCCAAAGCTGAGCCCCGGGAGCTGTGCGAACGAAGAAGGCAAAGGGGAATCTCTCCCAGCAGCCTCAGAAGCAGCGGATTAAAGCTCCGCAATCAACTTGATGTACCCTGCGTCTGTGGAATACCTGAATAGACAACGAATCATCCCAAATTGAGGAGGTGGACTTCGAGAGCAAGATTTATGATTTTTTTCCCCTTTCCCTCTTTTTGTGAGTGTGTACGTGTATGCTTCTGTGTGAGATTTTGTCTGTATACCTTTGCTTTCACCATTTGTCCTAGGGTTCTATCCGTCCGTTTCTTTGGGGTTTTTGTTTTTCTTACTTAAAAAATTTTTTCTTAATAATTCTTTATTTTAATAACTTTATTTTATTTGACCTTACTTTATTTTCTTTTATCCTCTTTCTTTCTTCCATTCTTTCTTTCTTTCTTTCTACTTTTTCTCCCTTTTATTCTGAGCCGTGTGGATGAAAGGCTCTTGGTGCTGCAGCCAGGAGTCAGTGCTGTGCCTCTGAGGTGGGAGAGCCAACTTCAGGACACGGGTCCAAAAGAGACCTCCGAGCTCCACGCAATATCCAACGGCGAAAATCTCCCAGAGATCTCCATCTCAACACCAACACCCAGCTTATCTCAATGACCAGCAAGCTACAGTGCTGGACTCCCTATGCCAAACAACTAGCAAGACAGGAACACAACCCCACCCATCAGCAGAGAGGCTGCCTAAAATCATAATAAGTCCAAGACACCCCAAAACACACCACCAGACGTGGACCTGCCCACCAGAAAGACAAGATCCAGCCTCATCCACCGGAACACAGGCACCCTCCACCAGGAAGCCTACACAACCCACTGAACCAACTTTAGCCACTGGGGACAGACACCAAAAAAGACGGGAACTACGAACCTGCAGCCTGCAAAAAGGAGACCCCCCCCAAACACAGTAAGAGAAGCAAAATGAGAAGACAGAAAAACACACAGCAGATGAAGGAGCAAGATGAAAACCCACCAGACCTAACAAATGAAGAGGAAATAGGCAGTCTCCCTGAAAAAGAATTCAGAATAATGATAGTAAAGATGATCCAACATCTTGGAAATAGAATAGAGAAAATGCAAGAAACATTTAACAAGGACCTAGAAGAACTAAAGATGAAACAAGCAACAATGAACACCACAATAAATGAAATTTAAAATACTCTAGAAGGGATCAATAGCAGAATAACTGAGGCAGAAGAACGGATAAGTGACCTGGAAGATAAAATAGTGGAAATAACTACTTCAGAGCAGAATAGAGAAAAAAGAATGAAAAGAACTGAGGACAGTCTCAGAGACCTCTGGGACAACATTAAACGCACCAACATTCGAATTATAGGTGTTCCAGAAGAAGAAGAGAAAAAGAAAGGGACTGAGAAAATATTTGAAGAGATTATAGTTGAAAACTTCCCTAATATGGGAAAGGAAATAGTTAATCAAGTCCAGGAAGCACAGAGAGTACCATACAGGATAAAGCCAAGGAGAAACATGCCAAGACACATATTAATCAAACTGTCAAAAATTAAATGCGAAGAAAACATATTAAAAGCAGCAAGGGAAAAACAACAAATAACACACAAGGGGATCCCCATAAGGTTAACAGCTGATCTTTCAGCAGAAACTCTGCAAGCCAGAAGGGACTGGCAGGACATATTTAAAGTGATGAAGGAGAACAACCTACAGCCAAGATTACTCTACCCAGCAAGGATCTCATTCAGATTGGATGGAGAAATTAAAACCTTCACAGACAAGCAAAAGCTGAGAGAGTTCAGCACCACCAAACCAGCTTTACAACAAATGCTAAAGGATCTTCTCTAGGCAAGAAACACAAGAGAAGGAAAAGACCTATAATAACCAACCCATGCACATATGGTCACCTTATCTTTGATAAAGTGGCAGGAATGTACAGTGGAGAAAGGACAGCCTCTTCAATAAGTGGTGCTGGGAAAACTGGACAGGTACATGTAAAAGTAGGAGATTAGATCACTCCCTAACACCATACACAAAAATAAGCTCAAAATGGACTAAAGACCTAAATGTAAGGCCAGACACTATCAAACTCTTAGGGGAAAAACATAGGCAGAACACTCTATGACATAAATCACATCAAGATCCTTTCTGACCCACCGCCTAGAGAAATGGAAATAAAAACAAAAACAAACAAATGGGACCTAATGAAACTTCAAAGCTTTTGCACAGCAAAGGAAACCATAAACAAGATGAAAAGACAACCCTCAGAATGGGAGAAAATATTTGCAAATGAAGCAACTGTCAAAGGATTAATCTCCAAAATTTACAAGCAGCTCATGCAGCTCAATAACAAAAAAACAAACAACCCAATCCAATAATGGGCAGAAGACCTAGACATTTCACCAAAGAAGATATACAGACTGCCAACAAACACATGAAAGAATGCTCAACATCATTAATCATTAGGGAAATGCAAATCAAAACTAGAATGAGATATCACCTCACGCCAGTCAGAATGGCCATCATCAAAAAATCTAGAAACAATAAATGTTGGAGAGGATGTGGAGAAAAATGAACACTCTCGCACTGCTGGTGGGAATGTGAATTGGTACAGCCACTATGGCGAGCAGTATGGAGGTTCCTTAAATAACTACAAATAGAACTACCATATGACCCAGCAATCCAACTACTGGGCATATACCCTGAGAAAACCATAATTCAAAAAGAGTCATGTACCAAAATGTTCACTGCAGCTCTATTTACAATAGCCCGGAGATGGAAACAACCTAAGTGTCCATCATCGGATGAATGGATAAAGAAGACGTGGCACATATATACAATGGAATATTACTCAGCCACAAAAAGAAACGAAATTGAGCTATTTGTAATGAGGTGGATGGAGCTAGAGTCTGTCATACAGAGTGAAGTCAGTCAGAAAGAGAAAGACAAATACCGTATGCTGACACATATATATGGAATTTAACGGAAAAAATGTCATGAAGAACCTAGGGTTAAGACAGGAATAAAGACACAGACCTACTAGAGAATGGACTTGAGGATATGGGGAGGGGGAAGGGTAAGCTGTGACAAAGTGAGAGAGTGGCTTGGACATATACACACTACCAAACGTAAAATAGATAGCTAGTGGGAAGCAGCCGCGTAGCACAGGGAGATCAGCTTGGTGCTTTGTGACCACCTAGAGGGGTGGGATAGGGAGGGTGGGAGCGAGGGAGACGCAAGAGGGAAGAGATATGGGGACATATGTATACGTATAACTGATTCACTTTGTTATAAAGCAGAAACTAACACACCATTGTAAAGCAATTAGACTCCAATAAAGATGTTAAAAAAAATGATTCTTTGGCAAAATCCTGCACCTTGTTGCTACTTGTTCATTCCTCATTGCTTTCAATTCCTAGAAAGTATCTTTGCAAGGCAACATGGACATTCACACCTGGATGACGCTGTTTCTACAGAAGGCCCTGACACTGCCCCTAAGTAACGGCCTGACACTGGTCCCAAGTATGGACCTGGTCCTGTCCATAACTAAGGCCCTGAAGATGTCCCTCATGAAGTCTCTGACACTGCCCTTAATAAGCCCCTGACACTGTCCCTAGCTAATGGCCTAAGCTATAACTTACAAAGTCCCTAACACTATCCCCAGCACGCTGACACCCTCCCTGAGGCTTTGATGCTGTCCTTTAGTGCCTAAGCAGTGACAAAATAACACCCTGATTCTATTACTAAGGCCCTGAATATACCCCCAAGAAAGTCTCTGAAGTGTCCCTAACTAACGGCCTGAACTGTCTCTTACGAAGGCCCTCAAGTGATCTCTGAGGGCCTGACAACACTGTCCCTAACTAAGGCCCCGTTGCTGGCCCTAACTAACGTCCTGATGCTGAACCTAACTGAGGCCCTGATGCCCATTCTACCTGAGGCCCTAAAACTGGCTGTAACTAATGACCTGACTCTTTTCCTAACTAACACCCTCATTTTGTCCCTCATTAATGCCCTGACACTGGTCGACACCACAGCCCTGATGCTGGCCCAGTCTAAGGCCTTGACGATGTCCCTAATAGTCTTAGATGTCCCTCACCGTTGTCCTGACCCTGTCCCTCACCAAGGCCCTGACCCTCTTCCTAACTAAGGCCCGGATGCCGTCTCTACCTCAGAATCTGAAATTCTCATGTCCCGACTCTCCCTAACATCCTGACGCTGCCCCTAAGTGAGGCCCTGACACTCTTCTTAACTAAGGACTTGCCGCTGTCCCTACCTAAAACCCTGACGCTGTCTGTAACTAATGACCTCTTTCCCTAACTAACACCGCAGTTTTGGCCCTACCTAACGCCCCCACACTGGTTCTAATTATGGCCACGATGCTGGCTCTAAGGCCCTGAAGAGATCCCTAAGTAACAGCCCGAACTGTGTCTAGCTAAGGCTCTCACGTTATCTCTAACTGAAGCACTGACACTGTCCCTAACTTTATCAGGCCCTGATGCTCTCCCCTATAGTCTCAGCTGTCACTAAATAATGCCCTGATCCTGTCCACAACTAAGGCCCTGAATATGTCCCTAAGTGCATCTCTGACGATGTCCTTAACAGCCTGAACTCTCTTCAAGTTATCTCTGAGGCTCTGACACTGGCCCTTCCTAAGGCCTCACCCCGGGGTTGTCCCAGGCTGCTGGGCAGTTTTCTCTTGTCCGCATCTCCGGCCAGCGGCCTGCCATTGGCCACTCTAAGATTCTGCGATGCAGTGGTCCCACGTGGGATGTGCCTGTGTAGGCTCACCTGTGGGAGGAGAGTCATGGCCACTCCGCCCTCCAGGGGACTGCGGCTCAGGGTAGGCATCTCTCAGCCAGTGTCTGGAGAACGGGTTCTGTGTCCTTGTTTGTTGTAAATCCCTTGGAGTTACCTCTAACATTTTTTAAGTGGATATCCCCCTCAGGATAATTTGATAATAATTTGATTATATCAATAATCAAATTACTGATAAATAATATAAATTACTTACCACATAAAAATTCAGGAATGACATTATGAGAATGAGCAGGAAAACACTGGATGCCCCCCACCCCCAATGATCTATTACTTGGAGGAGTTAAAATTCTAATGAGAAAACACTCACTCTCCTCACCCCCTTGGGTGTCAGCACAAGGCGGAAATCAGCTGCATCCTTTATTTATCCCTCTGATTTTCCAGAACCTTTCCTTCAAGGAGAAATCTCTGGGCTCTGCGGGAGCTGTGAGTGGTGACCATCCGGTAAATCTGACACTGAAAAGCAAGAGGAAAAGAGATAGAGGAGGAGATGAGAATCGGTGATGGGGAGAAGCAGGGGCATCCCCGTTCAATCGCAGGCCGAGGGTCTGGGTTAATCTCCAACGAAGCTAAGGACCACCAGGATCTGGCCCCACTGGCCTTGTCACCTGGTGTGGGGACTGGGGACAGCCAAACCACCATGGCCACTCTCAGAGAAATAAAGAAGGTGGGAGGGCACCCCGAGAGCCAGATTGAAAATGGTCATGCTGTGAGATAGTAAGATGCCCTTTTCAGAAAAGTGAAGACTGTTCTCTTGGCTCTCAAAGACTTGCAAATACTCTGTGTCCTTCTGGAGGCATGCTGAAGGCTTCAGCCTTTGAGGGCAGTAATGGGAGTGCATCGGGGCTCAACACCATCCAGCACTCACTCACTCCTTGAGGGTGCCGAGGATGACCAGTGACCACCCCTCGGGTGCCGTGGGGCCTGAAATTCCCTGATCACCGAGGACGGGAGGGGCCGCACAGACACTCCACTGGACCACCGGGGGCTTGGCCGGTGGGCTACATACAGTCCTTCATCAGACACATGGTTTGCAAACATCCTGCGCCATTTTGGATGGTGGATTATCTTATTCCTTGCTCCTTTTACACACAACTCCTTTTCATTTTGAGGAAGTCTAATTCATCTATTTTGTCCCTTGTTGCTTGTGCTCTCGGTAGATCTAAGATATCATGACCAAATCCAAGGTCGTGAAGATTTACTCTCATGTTTTCTTCTACGAGTTTTATAATTTTGGCTCTTGCACCTAGGCCTTTGGTCCATTTTGTGTTGATTTTGTATGTGGGGTGGGGGGAGGTAAGGGTCCAACTTTACTCTTCTGCATGTGGGTATCCAGTTGTTCCACTACCTGTGCTAACTGTTCGGGAGAAAATACCTGCAAATGATGCGACCAACAAGGTCTTAATTCTGAAATATACAAACGGCTCATACAGCTCAAAAAAGAAAAAAAAAATCAAAAAATAAGCAGAAGGTCTAAACAGACATTTCTCCAAAGACATACAGATAGCCAACAGGCACATGAAAAGATGCTCCACATCGCTAATTATTAGAGAACGCAAATCAAATCTACAGCGAGTTATCACCTCATAGTGGTCAGAATGGCCATCATTAAAATGTCTAGAAAGAAATGCTGGAAGGGGTGTGGAGAAAAGGGAACCCTACTACACACACTACTGGTGGGAATGTAAATTGATGCAGCCACTATGGAAAACAGTATGGAGGTTCCTCAAAATCTAAAACTAGAATTACCATATGACCCAGCAATCCCACTCCTGGGCACATATCCAGACAAAACTATAATTCGAAAAGATACACGCACCCCAGCATTCACAGCAGCACTATTCACAATAGCCAAGACGTGGAAGCAACCTGAATGTCCCTCAGCAGATGAATGGATATAGAAGATGTGGTACATATATACAACGGAACATTACTCAGCCATAAAACAGAATGAAATAATGCCATTTGCAGCTACATGGATGGACCTAGAGATTATCATACAAAGTGAAGTCAGTCAGACAGAGAACAACAAATACCATATGATATCACTTATATGTGGATTATAAAATGAGACCCAAATGAACCTATCTACAGAACAAACACAGACTCACAAATATAGAAAACAGACTTGTGGTTGTCAAGGGGAAGACAGGGGAGAGGGATGGATTGGGAGTTTGGTATTAGTAGATGCAAATTATTAGATATAGGATGGATACGTAAGGTCTTCCTGTACAGCACAGGGAACTGTATTCAATACCCTGTAATGAACCATAATGGAAAAGAATATGAAAAATATGTATATATGTATGTACGTATATATGAATCACTTTGCTGTGCAGCAGAAATTAACACAACATTGTAGGTTAACTATACTTCAGTATCAATTAGTTTGAAGGCACTTTTATAAATTAGGTCTTCGTTCTCTTGTCCTTTCATCCTGGGACAAATGTATCACAGAAACTAACCTGGATTACTCCCGGATGAACTCATATCACACAGAACTTTAACTGTTGAACAAACCGTGAATACCAGTTACACCAGGGGATGTCCTGATCCAATATGAAGTTTGTAAACCTTGTAACAAGCCTGCAGAATCCACTAAATTTGGAAATTCAAACTGAAATGAAGCCACCTATCCCATGACTTCTCCACAACTAGTTATACAACATCAATTGGAAACCATATACAATCAAATGAATGTAGACAGAAACAACTATAGCCTTCCTTTTTTTCCCTTTTAGATGAAGACGGTACTTAAGGTGATGTCTTGGGCCGTTTCAGGGTGTTACTCCATTTCCTGGGTATCTGCCATGCACACAGGAGGTACACATGTTAGTTAACTTGTTTGTGCAACTAAATGAAGGTAGTTAATACCACAAAACTGTATACATAAAGTGAATTAAATGCTAAAGTCGTGTTTTGTATTTTTAATGACAATGAAAAAAAAACTGTAGCGCTGATATTTGTTACAAAAATGAACGTTAAAAACATTCTTAGTGAAAAAAGCCATACAGAAAAGGCCCCCTAGATCCCATACTCATCTTGTCTGCTTCAAATCCATCAAGGTTGTCCAAATGAGGGAGAAACTCAGTCATGGTTCCAGAAAAAGAAAACTGGATCAGGATGGAAAAAGACATTTTCATACCGTTCGGACAGTAGGTGAAGGTTGAAGTGGGGCTGAGTATTAAATTATAACGTGGACATCAGGATTTCTTCATTTAGGGGTTATGTGCTGGTGCCTTGGGCAAAACACACTGAGCATTTTGTGTCAAGTGGCAAATGTGAGTACTTTTTGACATTATTGCGACTTTTCTGTACATTTTAAATTGCTGGAAAGTAAATTACTTTTCTAGACAACCATGTCAGGATCATGCCAGAAAATCAGAGAAGACAGACATCAAATTTTTCTTACAGAGGCCAAGACTTACCCAGACCACGTTCAACCAAAGTTGTGATACTTATTTCCCTTGTAGGAGTCCGCACGGGATTAAGAGGCACCGTGGGAAGAGTGTATTAGTAGCTACCATGTCGTGGGTCCTGTGGATCACCTGGGGGGCAGTAGAAACGGTGAGATTTTAGTATTGCAATTTTTCACATTACTTCAAAAAATATGTTAAAAAATAAATGCAGTAAAGTTGCAAAATATGCACTCAATATACACAAATCAGTTTCGTTTCTATACACTAATAATGAACCACCAGCAAGAAACATTAAGAAAACAATCCCATTTACTATTCCATCCAAAAGAACAAACTATTTAGCAATGAACTTAACCAAGGACACGAAAGACCTATACTCAGAAAACTATAAAGCACTGGTAAAGAAACTGAAGACACAATAGGAAACAATATTCATTGCTCATGCGTCAGAAAAATTACTATTATTAAAATGTTTGGGAGAGGGGGAAGATGGCGGAAGAGTAAGACACGCAGATCACCTTCCTCTCCACAGATACATCAGAAATACAGCTACACGTGGAACCACCACTACAGAACACCTACTGAACGCTGGCAGAAGACCTCAGACCTCCCAAAAGGCAAGAAACTCCCCACGGGGCTTCCCCGGTGGCGCAGTGGTTGAGAGTCCGCCTGCCGATGCAGGGGACACGGGTTGGTGCCCCGGGCCGGGAAGATCCCACATGCCGCGGAGCGGCTAGGCCCGTGAGCCATGGCCGCTGAGCCTGCGCGTCCGGAGCCTGTGCTCCGCAACGGGAGAGGCCACAACAGTGAGAGGCCCGTGCACCGAAAAAAAAAAAAAAAAGAAAAGAAAAGAAACTCCCCACGTACCTGGGTAGGGCAAAAGAAAACAGAATAAACGGAGACAAAAGGATAGGGCCGGGACCTGCACCAGTGGGAGGGAGCCGTGAAGGAGAAACGGTTTCCACACACTAGGAGCCCCTTCACGGGCGGAGACTGCGGGTGGCGGAGGGGGAAAGCTTCGGAGCCGCGGAGGAGACCGCAGCCACAGGGGTACGGAGGGCCAAGCAGAGAGATTCCCGCACAGAGGACCGGTGCCGACCGCCACTCACCAGCCCGAGAGGCTTGTCTCCTCACCCGCCGGGGCGGGCGGGGCTGGGAGCTGAGGCTCGGGCTTCAGTCAGGGCGCGCTGGCGGCGTGAACACAGCCTGAAGGGAGTTAGTGCGCCACGGCCGGCCGGGAGGGAGTCCGGGGAAAAGTCTGGAGCTGCCGAAGAGGCAAGAGACTTTTCCTTCCCCCTTTGTTTCCTGGTGCGTGAGGAGAGGGGATTCAGAGCGCTGCTGAAAGGAGGCTCCAGAGACGGGCGCGAGGCGCGCCTGAAAGCGCGGACCCCAGAGACGGGCGTGGGACGCTGGGGCTGCTGCTGCCGCCACCAAGAAGCCCGTGTGCGACCGCAGGTCACTCTCCACACCTCCCCTCCCGGGAGCCTGTGCTGCCCGCCACCGCCACGGTCCCGGGCTCCACAGACAACATCCCCGGGAGAACGCACGGGCGCGCCTCGTGCTGACGCAACGTCACGCCGGCCTCCGCCGACGCACGCTCGCCCCGCCTCCGTGCCCCTCCCTCCCCCGCGGCCTGAGGGAGCCAGAGCGCCCGAATCAGCGGCTCCTTTAACCCCGTCCTGTCTGAGCGAAGAACAGACGTCCTCCGGCGACCTACACGCAGAGGCGGGGCCGAATCCAAAGCTGAGCCCCGGGAGCTGTGCGAACGAAGAAGACAAAGGGGAATCTCTCCCAGCAGCCTCAGAAGCAGCGGATTAAAGCTCCGCAATCAACTTGATGTACCCTGCATCTCTGGAATACCTGAATAGACAACGAATCATCCCAAATTGAGGAGGTGGACTTCGAGAGCAAGATTTATGATTTTTTTCCCCTTTCCCTCTTTTTGTGAGTGTGTACGTGTATGCTTCTGTGTGAGATTTTGTCTGTATACCTTTGCTTTCACCATTTGTCCTAGGGTTCTATCCGTCCGTTTCTTTGGGGTTTTTGTTTTTCTTACTTAAAAAATTTTTTCTTAATAATTCTTTATTTTAATAACTTTATTTTATTTGACCTTACTTTATTTTCTTTTATCCTCTTTCTTTCTTCCATTCTTTCTTTCTTTCTTTCTACTTTTTCTCCCTTTTATTCTGAGCCGTGTGGATGAAAGGCTCTTGGTGCTGCAGCCAGGAGTCAGTGCTGTGCCTCTGAGGTGGGAGAGCCAACTTCAGGACACGGGTCCAAAAGAGACCTCCGAGCTCCACGCAATATCCAACGGCGAAAATCTCCCAGAGATCTCCATCTCAACACCAACACCCAGCTTATCTCAATGACCAGCAAGCTACAGTGCTGGACTCCCTATGCCAAACAACTAGCAAGACAGGAACACAACCCCACCCATCAGCAGAGAGGCTGCCTAAAATCATAATAAGTCCAAGACACCCCAAAACACACCACCAGACGTGGACCTGCCCACCAGAAAGACAAGATCCAGCCTCATCCACCGGAACACAGGCACCCTCCACCAGGAAGCCTACACAACCCACTGAACCAACTTTAGCCACTGGGGACAGACACCAAAAACGACGGGAACTACGAACCTGCAGCCTGCAAAAAGGAGACCCCCCCCAAACACAGTAAGAGAAGCAAAATGAGAAGACAGAAAAACACACAGCAGATGAAGGAGCAAGATGAAAACCCACCAGACCTAACAAATGAAGAGGAAATAGGCAGTCTCCCTGAAAAAGAATTCAGAATAATGATAGTAAAGATGATCCAACATCTTGGAAATAGAATAGAGAAAATGCAAGAAACATTTAACAAGGACCTAGAAGAACTAAAGATGAAACAAGCAACGATGAACACCACAATAAATGAAATTTAAAATACTCTAGAAGGGATCAATAGCAGAATAACTGAGGCAGAAGAACGGATAAGTGACCTGGAAGATAAAATAGTGGAAATAACTACTTCAGAGCAGAATAGAGAAAAAAGAATGAAAAGAACTGAGGACAGTCTCAGAGACCTCTGGGACAACATTAAACGCACCAACATTCGAATTATAGGTGTTCCAGAAGAAGAAGAGAAAAAGAAAGGGACTGAGAAAATATTTGAAGAGATTATAGTTGAAAACTTCCCTAATATGGGAAAGGAAATAGTTAATCAAGTCCAGGAAGCACAGAGAGTACCATACAGGATAAAGCCAAGGAGAAACATGCCAAGACACATATTAATCAAACTGTCAAAAATTAAATGCGAAGAAAACATATTAAAAGCAGCAAGGGAAAAACAACAAATAACACACAAGGGGATCCCCATAAGGTTAACAGCTGATCTTTCAGCAGAAACTCTGCAAGCCAGAAGGGACTGGCAGGACATATTTAAAGTGATGAAGGAGAACAACCTACAGCCAAGATTACTCTACCCAGCAAGGATCTCATTCAGATTGGATGGAGAAATTAAAACCTTCACAGACAAGCAAAAGCTGAGAGAGTTCAGCACCACCAAAACAGCTTTACAACAAATGCTAAAGGATCTTCTCTAGGCAAGAAACACAAGAGAAGGAAAAGACCTATAATAACCAACCCACACACATATGGTCACCTTATCTTTGATAAAGTGGCAGGAATGTACAGTGGAGAAAGGACAGCCTCTTCAATAAGTGGTGCTGGGAAAACTGGACAGGTACGTGTAAAAGTAGGAGATTAGATCACTCCCTAACACCATACACAAAAGTAAGCTCAAAATGGACTAAAGACCTAAATGTAAGGCCAGAAACTATCAAACTCTTAGAGGAAAACATAGGCAGAACACTCTATGACATAAATCACATCAAGATCCTATCTGACCCACCTCCTAGAGAAATGGAAATAAAAACAAAAACAAACAAATGGGACCTAATGAAACTTCAAAGCTTTTGCACAGCAAAGGAAACCATAAACAAGATGAAAAGACAACCCTCAGAATGGGAGAAAATATTTGCCAATGAAGCAACTGACAAAGGAATAATCTCCAAAAGTTACAAGCAGCTCATGCAGTTCAATAACAGAAAAAGTAACAACCCAATCCAAAAATGGGCAGTAGACCTAGACATTTCACCAAAGAAGATATACAGACTGCCAACAAACACATGAAAAAATGCTCAACATCATTAATCATTAGAGAAATGCAAATCAAAACTAGAATGAGATATCACCTCACGCCAGTCAGAATGGCCATCATCAAAAAATCTAGAAACAATAAATGTTGGAGAGGATGTGGAGAAAAATGAACACTCTCGCACTGCTGGTGGGAATGTGAATTGGTACAGCCACTATGGCGAGCAGTATGGAGGTTCCTTAAATAACTACAAATAGAACTACCATATGACCCAGCAATCCAACTACTGGGCATATACCCTGAGAAAACCATAATTCAAAAAGAGTCATGTACCAAAATGTTCACTGCAGCTCTATTTACCATAGCCAGGAGATGGAATCAACCTAAGTGTCCATGATCAGATGAATGGATAAAGAAGATGTGGCTCATATATACAATGGAATATTACTCAGCCCCCAAAAAAACGAAATTGAGCTATTCGTAATGAGGTGGATGGAGCTAGAGTCTGTCATACAGAGTGAAGTAAGTCAGAAAGGGAAAGACAAATACCATATGCTGACACATATATATGGAATTTAAGGAAAAAAATGTCATGAAGAACCTAGGGGTAAGACAGGAATAAAGACACAGACCTACTAGAGAATGGACTTGAGGATATGGGGAGGGGGAAGGGTAAGCTGTGACAAAGTGAGAGAGTGGCTTGGACATATATACACTACCAAACGTAAAATAGATAGCTAGTGGGAAGCAGCCGCATAGCACAGGGAGATCAGCTTGGTGCTTTGTGACCACCTAGAGGGGTGGGATAGGGAGGGTAGGAGGGAGGGAGACGCAAGAGGGAAGAGATATGGGAACATATGTATATGTTTTACCGATTCACTTTGTTATAAAGCAGAAACTAACACACCATTGTAAAGCAATTATACTGCAATAAAGTTTTTAAAAAATGTTTATTCTACCTAAAGCCATCAACAACCAGTGCCTGGAAAACTAGACACCGGACTCCAAAGAACGACAGTGGTCACCATCTACACTGCATATAAAGCTAACTAAAAGCACACAGTATTCCACATTAAACTCTTTCTCTCCTGAGTCCCCTGAAGATGCACCCACCCAGCCAGCAGTCAGTTGCACAGGAAGATTCTCCACACTTGCTTATTTTTTCCTCTTGCGGAGTCTCCTCACCAGTGGCTCCTGAGAAAACCCAGCCCCTGTCAGTGTGGACAATGCCTCATGTTCCAGAAACCTAAGCCCTGACAGGAGACAAAGCTCCCGTCTGCTTGTCACAGAGCAAAGTCTGTGGGCAGGGTGCACCTGTGCCCCCAGGGTCAGACAGGTTGGTTTGGCGCCCCCTGTGGCACGTGAGAAAAGTGCCGGGAGTGCCGCACTCACAAACCCAGAGGCCTCATCCGGAAGGCAGTTCTGCTGTATATACTAAGTTTGGAAATCCAAACTGAAATGGAGCCAAGTGTCTCACTGTATCTTCTCTAAAATTGGTTAAGGAGCAATTAATTACAAACCATATGTAATGAAATGAATGTAGACACAAACATTACAACTTAAACCAAAATTCACTCAAAATTGCCCATAGACAAATTTAAATTACCAAACTATAAAAATGCTAGACAAAAAAGATAATCTACATGATTTTGGGTCTGGTGACCTTATTCAGAAAACAGGAAGACAAACCACAAACTGCAAGAAACTATTTCCAAAACACATATCTGATAAAGGATTTGTACTCAAATTATGCCAACAACGCCATTAAAATTTAGTAAAGATTGAAACACACACCTAGCCCAGGAAGATAAACAGGCAGTAAATAAGCATACAAGAATATACTCAAGATACTGGTGGAATGCATGTACAACCAACTTTGGAAGACAGTTTGGCAGTTTTTTCCAAATCTAAAAAGTCTCACCTTAGGATCCAAGAAGTGTACCTCTTGTATTTAGACAACTGCTTTGAAAAACTGTGTTCAAACCAAAACTAGCATCAAGTAATGCACAGCAGCTCTATTCATAATGGCTAAAAACTTAAGATATCAGGATGTCCTTCTGTAGATGAATTCATAAGCAAATTAGGGCACATACATGTCAAGGGGAGCAGAATACACCACCCCAAAATATGCCCATTTGACAAAAGGATTATTTTGGACTGGTTAATTTAAGAAACAGCAGACCCAGGAGAATCTTTCAAAACCAAGTAGATGGCTTCCCTGGTGGCACAGTGGTTGAGAGTCTGCCTGCCGATGCAGGGGACACGGGTTCGTGCCCTAGTGTGGGAAGATCCCACATGCTGCGGAGTGGTTGGGCCCATGAGCCATGGCCGCTGAGCCTGCACGTCCAGAGCCTGTGCTCCGCAACGGGAGAGGCCACAACAGTGAGAGGCCCATGTACCGCAAATAAATAAATAAAGTAGAAAATGCCCTTTTAGGAGGTAAATTTCCATTTATTAAGGATATCTCCATTTGTAAGCGTATGTCCCTCTTTGGACCAGGAATTGAAAGATGACTAAATATCAAGAAAAGTTTGTTGGGACTTCCCTGCTGGTCCAGTGGTTAAGACTCCACACTCCCAATGCAGGGGACAAGGTTCAATCCCTGGTCAGGGAACTAGATCCCACATGCTGCAATTAAGGGCCTGCATGCCGCCACTAAAGATTACACAGGCTGCAACTAAGACCCAGTGCAGCCAAATAAATAAATGTTTAAAAAAAAAAAAAGCTTGTCAATGAAATAGGCCTGGATGTAAATCTGTGTAACAACCATACCCTTGTTTACTGGGCTTTGACTAATAACATCCCTTAAATGGCTTCCTCCATTCCCTAACATCTTTCTTTTGTTCTCAGCAGAAGATAGCATTTAAGGTAATGGCTTGGGCCATTTCAGGGAGTGACTCAGTTTTCCTGGGTATCTTTCAAGTATACAGGAGGTACGCATGGTATATATTAAACTTCTGATTGTTTTCTCCAGTTCGTCTCTTTTTCATTACAAGGGAGATCTCAATAAAGAACATAGAAGTGTAGAGGGAAAATTATTTTTCCTCTCATATACATGCCGTGCAATAGTATTCAGAGATATAAAGGAATGGATCATCAACCCATGCAAATATATATAGATAGATATAGATGCAACTAACATGTACATTGCTAAGTGAAAGAATCCAGTCTGAAGTGCTACACACTGTATGACCTCATTTATATGACATTCTAGAAAAGGTAAAACTGACACTGGTAAACAGTTTAAGGAATATGTGGTAGAAATAGTCCATATGATACTTTAGTGGTGAATACCTGTCACTATGCATTTGTCTACACCCACAGATTTTTACAACACAACAAGTAATTTACAATCTATTCAAACTTAGCTACTTAGGATATGGGAGTGTCAAAGACTGGAATACAGAATGTAACAAAGAATCTAACTGTTTCAGAAATGTATGGAAAAACTCACTGTTGGTAGTGGGACAAATGGGCTGACCTAAGTTAACTTTGGAAATGTACAGAATCTGTAGACCAAAGACAAAATGTGCCATACATACACAGTGGACTCTAAGTTCTTTCCCATGATGGGTAGTAGCTAACAGTACTGAAACTACTATATCAGTAATCTAATGGAACAAGCACTGAATTTAATAAATGACAAATGGTGGAAGCCAGGTTTCTTACCACTGGAGTGGGATGTTACAGTCAAACAAAGGGAGAAGGTTACGATATCCACGTCATAACAGATCCGGTTGGAGACATCGGTATAAACTATCTTTAGCCTACACATAGTTCCATATGGATATCTTTATAATTATGTGTATATGCATAGGCTGGGATACATGCATGTACTTCTATGTACTGTCAGCTGAGCATATTTAGCTCCCACATGTAAGTTTTTAATACCATTCTCTAATAAAAGGAACAAGGGCTCTTTGAAGAAAGGGCTGATGCTAGGACTGAGACAGTAAATATATGAAGCAGCGTAATCTTAAAATATCAGAAAGTAAAGAAGTACCCAAAATTTTAAAAACCCACAAAAGAAAAATTATGTAAAATGAAAACAGGAGCAAATGGAAAAAGCTCTCAACAGCCAAAGCAAGAATGAACTAAGCAGTCTAATAATGTAGTGCTGGATTATAACCAAAAGTTTACAGTAATCATTCACGTGTCCAAACTGGTAAAAATAAATTACATAGTTTTCGATGAATGGTGTTAAATAGAAATCTCCTATGCGCAAAGCTTCTAAACAATTCATATAGACACTCAGCTGTCCATCAAGGATGTGAAGCTAACACCTCTCTCCTCAAGTGTGGCTTCTGCATTATGACTTCCTCCTAAATAACACACACAGGATGGACATGGGAAAAAAATTAACCTGTGGGAAAACTTGACAAACACTACTTCAGCTAGGTGACCAAAGTTAAGAATATAAGTGAGAAGTTTCCTTAAGAGCCTGTCCTCTTGATATATAGTGAAGAGGAAGCACTTCACCTCTGTGATCTGCTTTTTCAAAGCCAAGTCTAACCACGACAAAAACACCAAGCAAATCCCAGTGCCCGGCAGTCTATAAAATACCTGACCAGTCCTCCTCCACACTGTCAAGGTCATGGAAACAAGGAGAGTCTGAGCAACTGTCAGAGCCCAGAAGAGACTAAACAGACATGATGACCCCATGTACTTTGAGACACTGGAACAAGGAAAGGTATAACAAAGGAACGTGAATAAGGACTTCAGTTAATAGTAAAGTATCAGTATTTGTTCATTATTTGTCATGATTCTGTAGAAAATTAGACAGGAAAAAGTAAACATCAAATAAGAGAAACCTACTGTAACAAACTGGAAACCTAGAGGAAAAGGGGGATTTCTTTGTAAAAACACATTACCAAAATGGTTCCTAAATTAAGGAAAACACAAAAAGGCCAATTAATCACTGAGGAACCTCTTCCTCTACTGGTTATCCTATCACTCTTCCAGGGTTTCCCCCTCCTGGGACAGGGAAGGAGCAGGGACAGAGATGTCTGGCAGCTCCCCTAGTATATGACCCCACCCAGTGTCTTCACCTCCCCCAGCCACGCCTACCCAGTGAGGACACCTGAGGAAGGATCAGGGATTATTGACTCAGATGTATCAACCAGGACTTTTTCTTTTCCCAGTGACTGGACACACTTACGGAAGTAAAATAAATTAGTATTTATTGTAAGGGTAGAAATACATTAATACTTGCAAGTGACAAGTTGAAGAATGGGTTTGGACCTGGCAGGTCCAGCGGCTCACACTGTCTCAGTGTGATCTTGCTTCTCTCCAAACCTTTGTCCCGCTCAGTGCCTTTGGGGGACCCCATTCACAGGCACAGGCTCTCTCACTGCCCTTGGGCCAACAGCAGTTCTAGGCTGACAACCACTCACCATCCATTTTCCGAGAAAGAGTTTCTCCTTTTCTTGGATTCCAAAAAGTCATGGTTTTAAATGCCTTTGATCTGGTTTGGGTTGCATTCTCATCATTGACCCAACACCAGAAGATGGAAAATGGGACTGGCTAGATGTGGGTTGTAAACCCTTCTTCGAGCTGGGTGGAACATGGGGTCATCCTTCTGCAACTGTTTGGACTGGAAGCAGGTGAGATGTAATTCCCAAAGGAAAACTGAGGCACTTGGGCCTGAGAACAGATGTTCGCTGGGAGAAAGCAACAGATTCTAAGTCAATGACAGCTCACTGCACAGCACAGAATCTGACACAAAAGGAAAAAAGGGGTTCACTTAGGGTCAGGGGCTGCAGCTATGTATCCAGTGCTCTTACTGTCCCTCCCAAGACTGCAAGAAGTTCTTTCACTTGCTGAAAAGTCAGGATCATTGGTGGTGGTAAACTCAAGTCTCTTTCCTTGGGCATCAGGTCCTCACATCTCAGAGGCTGGCCCAGAACAGCCCATGTGCCCTCAGAAGACCCACAGACCTCATTCCTGCCCCTGAGATGTGGGAGCCCATGAGTTATGCCATCTCCCTGGCCATATTAACTACCCATCCCTGAAAAACAATACTGCTCCTTTTCCAGTTTCTTCTCTCTCCTTTTCTAAGGGAAGAAACCAAATGCTAGGGTGGTAAGGAAACTCTTGTGCAATGAAGTAACGGGAGGCTCAAGAATTATTCCATGCCATGGAACCCATAATTGGCAGGCTTCCAGAGGCCACATGGATGCATATGGCTCTCCAAGACAATGGCAGTGTCAGTGTAAACCTCCCACTGGGAGGTCCAGGTGCTCCCATATCTTTGATTCTTAATGAATATGCATGTCAAAAGTTTCTAACGACTGAAAGGACAAAGGATTGCAGGGCCATGGTCTACTGTACGGGTGTTGTGTCAAGGACACACTCCAATGTTTAGAGGATTATTACTTCTCTTGGCAGTCTATGAGGCTGTGAGCGGGAGGCCTTTTTCTCAGCCACATGCATGTTAGTAGTTGAAACTTCTCAAAGAAATGTCTACACTGCCCAGGTAGCTCTTGAATTGCCCAGCATCATGGTCAGCTCCGTAACTGTACATGAGGGCCTGACAATGCCCAGGCTGGACTGAGCTAGAGGACCACAGATGCCTGCCTGGATAGTCAGAGGTCAAAGGCTGTCCTGCCTGAGACTTGATCATCTATTCATGCCCATTCAGATGGAACAAAGGATGCCTCCAGGGCCAGGAGGGCCCCACCAGCCCTTAAGAAGGCGGCATCTGGGGGCTGGCAGGTCACTGCCCCCAGTCCTGTATAAATCCACACGTGTCCGCTGAGTGCCCTCCTGTCTTGGCTGTGCTGGAACCTGGGGCTGCCCAGGCAGAGTAGGGCCAGCATCACCCTTCCCAGGTAGGAGGGCAGAAGGAAACCATACATGACTTCTGACACCCTCCCCAATCCTTGACAGAGGTTGAGTTGGATAAGAAACAGTCCGAGACAAGAACAGACATTTCATTCTTCTCTCAGAGCCCAGGACTGGGGGAAGGGAGGCCAGAAAAACAGTTATTGACCTCAGCTCCCTGACTCCTGTTTGACCCTGGGCAAGTCCTATCCATTCTGGAGGCTTCAGAGAGAAAGAGAGGGGAGGGCAATGAGGGCCAATTGTGCTTAAACCTAACTCTAACCTTTACCCTAATAACCCTAACCTCTAACCGTAACCCCCTAACAACCCTAGCCCCAGACCCCTAGACCCTTGCCCCGACCCCTAAACTCTAACCCCTGACCCTTTAGCCACAGCCCTCTACCAGGACTCTCCAACAATGACCCCTAACCCTAAACCATGACCCCTGAACCCTCACACTGACTCAAACCTAGGCCTAAAGCCTGGCCTAGTGGGTACCGAGGGATGACTGTATGAACTCTCAAATAAACCAAGGAATTAAATCTTCCTGACCATGAATTTACCAATGGTTTCTTAGATTTGACAGTAAAGCATAAGAAATGAAAGAAAAAAATAGATAAATTGGCTTTCCTCAAAATTACAAACCTTTGTGCATCAAAACAGGCTATCCAGAAAGGAAGAAGACAGCCCACAGAATGGAAGACAATATTGGCACATTCTATATCTGATAAGACTCTTTACCTAGAATATACCCAGGACTTTTCCAACTCATCAACAAAAAGACAATAACATTTTTGAAACAGACAAATGGCTGCATGGACTGCTCTCCAGGCAAGATGTACAAATGGTCAACAAGGACATGGAAAGATGTCAAACGTCAGTAGTCATGATGAAAATGCAAATGAAAGCCACAGTGTGATGCCCCTTCACACACACTAGAATAAAAATAAACTTTAAAATCAATTTTAAAATATATAAATAAAAATAACAAATGTTGGCAGCAATGCAGAGAAATTGGAACCCTTAAAAGTTACTTGTGGAGATGCACAATGGTGCAGTCTATGCGTACAAACCTTTACCATTTACTTAAAAATATAAAATATAATTACCATGTGGTTCAACAACTCCACTCCTAGATATATACCAAAAAAATGGAAAACAGGCATTCAAACAAAAACTTGTACACCAATTATTCATAGCAGCACTGTTCACAATAGCCCAGGGTAGAAAAGATTTAAATGTCCATCAGCAGGTAAACGGATAAGCAAAATAAGGTAGATTCATAAGCTACATTATTCTGTCATATAAAGGAATAAAGTAAAATTATACAGCCGCTGTGGAAAACTGTATGGTGGCTCCTAAAACACATGGATGTGATCCCTTGATTCCACTCCAGGGTGTACACCCAGAATATTAGAAAGCAAAGGCTGGAACAGACATTTGTACCCCATATTCATAGCAACATTATTCACAATAGCCAAAAGGTGGAAGCAACACAACACATCCTTCAACAGATGAATGGATAAGTACAGTGTAGTATATACACAATGGAATATGATTCAACCTTTAAAACTAAGGTAATTCTCACACATGCTACAATGTGGATGAACCTTGAAGTCATTATGCTAAGTGCAACCAGCCAGACACAAAAAGGACAAATATTCTATGATTCCACTAGTATGAGGTATCCAGATAAGTCAAACTCAAAGACAAAGTAGAATAAGGTTGCCAGGGGTTGAGATGAGTTCGTGTTTAATGGTTACGGTTTCACATGGGGAAAATAAAGCTCTGGATGGTGAGGATATTTTTACAGCAATGTGAATGTAGTTAATGCCACAGAACTGTGTACTTACAAATGGTTTAAATGGGGCTTTCCCCATGGCACAGTGGTTAAGAATCTGCCTGCCAACGCAGGGGACACGAGTTCAAGCGCTGGTCCTGGAAGATCCCACATGCCGCAGAGCAACTAAGCCCGTGAGCCACAGCTACTGAGCCCTCGTGCCACAACTACTGAAACCTGTGCGCCTAGAGCCCGTGCTTCGTAACAAGAGAAGCCATCGCAATGAGAAGCCTGCACACAGCAACGAAGAGTAGCCCCGCTCGCTGCAACTAGAGAAAGCCTGCGTGCAGCAACAAAGACCCGACACAGCCAAAAAATAGAAAATAAAATAAAATAATTTTTTTAAAAGTTTTTAAAAAATGATTTAAATAGTAAATGTTATGTGTTTTTAATCACAATGGAAAAAATGAATGAAATAATGATCAATGTTACAATGTGGATAAACACTGAAAACATCCTAAGTGAAAGAAGCCATACAGAAAAACCACCCAGATCATGCTCATCTTGTACACTTTAAACCCAGCAAGGTTTTTTAAGTGAGGAAAAGCCCCAGTGATGGTTCCAAGAAAAGAAAACTGGATTCGAATAGAAAAATACATTTCCACAAAGCGGGGGCAGCTGGTGAAAGTTGAAGCAGGTCTGTAGATAGGATTATAATGTGGAAACCATAATTATTCCTCATTTTGGGGTTATGTGCTCGTTCCCTGGGAGAGTGGCCCTCCTACTCTCACAGGGTAAAACAAACTGGAGTATTTTGTGAATGTGGAAAACTTTATACTGCTATTTAAAGTTTTTTATACACTTGAAATTTACTAGAAAATAAAGTACTTATCAAAACAGCCATGTCATACCATGCCAGAAATACAGACAGAGCTATAGGGACTTGCCTGGGGGCGCGGTGGTTAAGAATCCAACTGCCAATGCAGAGGACATGGGTTCGAGCCCTGGTCCAGAAAAATAACACATGCTGCGGAGCAACTAAGCCCGTGCACCACAACTACTGAGCCTGTGCTCTAGAGCCCGTGAGCCACAACTACTGAAGCCCGAAGCCTAGAGCCCATGCTCTGCAAGAAGAGAAGCCACTGAAATGAGAAGCCCATGCACTTCAACGAAGAGTAGCCCCAACTTGCTGCAACTACAGAAAGCCCACGTGCTATAACAAAGACCCAACACAGGCCAAAAAAATTAATTAATTTAAAAAAATAGAGCTACAGAGCATACAGCACTTCCACTCCTGGGTGTATATCTCGGGATAACCATAAATCCATAAGACACAGGCACTTCAACTATTAGTGCAGCCCTTTTGTAGGAGCCTCGACTTAGAAACAATATAAATGTCCTTGGAAGGAAAAAATGGATAAAGATGATATGGTACTTATGTACAATGGAATATTACTCAGCCATGAGATCAATGAAATAAGGCCAGTTGCAGCAACTCAGGTGAACTTAGGTACAGTCATTCTAAGTGACGTAAGTCAGACACAAAAAGACACTTAGCATAAGATATCACTTATAGGTGGAATCTAAAAATGGCTACACATGAACTAAATTACAAAAGAGAGTCACACATTTAGAAAACAAACTTAAGGCTGCTAAAGGGGAAAGGTGGGGTGGGGTGACGCATAAACCAGAGGGTTGAAATTAGCACAGATAGGGTTCCAAAGACCAAATAGGTAATTGACAAGACCTACTCTATAGCTCAAAAAACTA
This sequence comes from Mesoplodon bidens, assembly GCF_964165515.1. Taxonomy (NCBI): domain Eukaryota; kingdom Metazoa; phylum Chordata; class Mammalia; order Artiodactyla; family Ziphiidae; genus Mesoplodon; species Mesoplodon bidens. The sequence goes on from NC_138174.1 coordinate 107,085, forward strand.
GACTGGGCACACTCTAGTCACCATAAAAGAATATATACGACTGGTAAGAATCTGGAAAAGAATTTATGGATGTCTCTCTGTAAGTGAATCAAGTGGATGTGCAGCAGCATTGAAAATCAGCTATACCCCATTATAAAAATAAATTACAAAAAAAAAAAAACCAAGGAGAAACTGTTACAAAATTCGTTCAGGGGCTGTGATGAAACCTGCATTGACCCCATCTAGATCCACAGCTAAACGGGACAAGAGCAGAGGGCTCCATCTCTGTCTTTACGTTTACAGTCTAATGCGAGCTCAAGTCATTTTACCTCTGTTCATACACTGCTGATTATTTTCAACAAATCACAAAGATATTGGTGTTTTATATTTACTATTTGGTGCTTGAGCTGGAGTAGCAGGCAGCGCCTTGAGGATATTAATCCTGGCTGAGCTATGTTAACCTGGAGCGCTACTTGGAGATGCCCAAATCTTTAACGTAGTCATAACAGTCCCTGCACTTGTAATAATTTTCTTTATAGTTGTACCCATTATACTGCAGGGTTCAGAAACTGACTTGGGCCACTAATAACTGGGATACCTGAGGTAGCATTTCCCCAAATAAATCATGTAAACTTTTGACTACTTCCCCCATCATTCTTACTCCTACTCATATTACCAATAGTAGAAGCTGGTTCTGGTAAAAGTGGAACTGTATATTCAGCTCTAGCCTGCAATCTGGCCCACGCAGGAGCCTCTGTCGACCTAACCATTTCCTCCTTACCTTTAGCAGGTGTCTCTTCAATTCTTCGTGCTATTTCTTGTATTACTATAGTCTTTAATCCAAAACCAGCAGTCAAATCCCAATACCAAACACCATTATTTGTTTAGTCTTCCCTAACTATAGCCATATTACTATAATTACCACTCTCAGTCCAAGCAGCCAGAATTGCCACACTGTTAAGAGATAGAAATCTCAACACTACATTCTTTGACCCTGCAGGAGGAAACCGAATCCTATAGCAACACCTAGTTTGATTCTTTGGTCACCCTGAAGTGTGTATTCATGGCCTACCAGGGTTTGTTATAATTTCACATATCATTACATACGATTTAGGACAAAAACTGCCTTTCAGCTATTTGGGAATATTATGAGTCATGTCCACTGGCCTTTTAGGATTTCTCTCGTGGGCCCATCTCATATTTACCATAAGGGTAGCTGTCGACTCAGGAGCATACTTTGCATCAGCTACCATAATTACTTCTATCCCTACAGGAGTAAAACTATCTAGCCGACTAGAAACTCTTTATTTAATTTTTTAATTTTTTTATTTTTGGCTGCGTTGGGTCTTCGTTGCTGCGCACCGGCTTTCTCTCGTTGCGGTGAGCGGGAGCTACTCTTCGTCACCATGCGCAGGCTTCTCATGGCGGTGGCTTCTCTTGTTGCAGAGCACAGGCTCTAGGCATGTGGCCTTCAGTAGTTGTGGCTCACGGGCTCTAGAGGTCAGGCTCAGTAGTTGTGGCGCACGGGCTTTTTGCTCCGCGGCATGTGGAATCTTCCTGGACCGGGGATCAAACCCATTTCACCTATATTGGCAGGCCAATTCTTTACCACTGCATCACCAGGGAAGTCCCTGATTAGCAACTCTTCACGGAGGTAATATTATATGAGATCCCACTCTATTATGAGTTTTAGGCTTTATTTTCCTTTTTACAGTAGGTGGTTTGACAGGAATCATCTTAGCCAACTCATCCCCAGACATTGTCCTCCAGGATACATACTATGTAGTAGCACACTTCCATGACGTAGTGTCCATGGGAGCAGTCTTCACTATTATAGGAGGCTTCCTACACTGATTCCCACTATTCTCAGGTTACACAGTTAACTCAGCAGTAGCAAAACTCACTTCACAGGTATATTTGTAGTAGTAAATATGACTTCCTGCAGCACTTTCTTGGCCTCTCAGGGCGGTTACTACATTCCTCTGAGGCACACACAACATGAAATATTTTGTCTTTAGGCTCATTCGTCTCAGTAGCAGCAGTAATGCTAATAATCTTCATACTGTGAAAGCCATTTGTGTCCAAACGAGAAGTCTCAGCAGTGGAAACTGCTGCTCCTAACCTAGAATGGTTGCACGGATGCCCTCCACCATATCCTATATTTGAAGTCCTACCTATGTAAATGTAAAATAAGGTAGGACTCAAGTCCTTTTCAAGCAGTTTGAAGCCAACAGCATAACAATTATGTCTTTCTCAATAAATGAGATAAAAGTAAAAAGTGATGTAAAATTTTCAAAGTGAAATTATAGGCTAAAATAGTGTATATCACAAAGGCATATCAATTTCATCTAAGCTCTCAAGATACAACATCACCGATTATGGAAGAACTTTCACATTTTCATCACACACATTAATAGTGATTTTTAAAAGAAGTTCTCTAGTCCTCTATATTATTTCACTAATATTGACAATTAAACTAACTCATATATGTACAATAGATGCACAGGTAGAGAAAATTTGAACATTTTACCAGCCATTATTGTAATCTTAGCTGCTCTATCATCATTGTGAATCCTTTACATGATACATGAAATCAATAACTCTTCCCAAAGCATAAAAACTATGGGTCAGTAATGATACTGATGCTACAAATACACAGATTAAGAAGATTTAAATGTTGACTGCTCTGTAATCCCCACATCAGAGCTAAAACCAGGAGAATAGTGATTAATAGAAGTCAACAACCTAGCACTATAGAGATAGTCATTGAATATTAGTTTCATCTGAAATTGTTGTATACTCCTGAGCTGTTCCTTCTCAGGCCTAAAAAGAGCTGCTATCCCAGGACGCCTAAATTAAAGACTCCTAATACCGACAGGACCAGGCCTATGTTGTGGACAATGATCAGTAGAGGTCGTTTTCCTGAGGTCAAAGACAGGACAGAGGGATATGGCTGAGATATGGGGTGAATCTGGAGCCCATGGGGATGCACCCTCCAAGCTCCAGGATAGGAATGGGGCCTCTGGGGTCCCAGGCCACCCACCACGCCCTCCCGAGCAGGATCTTGGCGTCAGTGATAAGGCAACCCTAGCACTTGTCACGCCCCAATGCTGTGTCCTATGTGGGTCCCATGCTCTTGGGACCACACCCACACTCTGCAGGTCCACGCTGCAGGGTCCTTCCTGCCTCAGGAGTACAGACCCCACAGCAAGCAGTTTCCTCCCCAACCAGCAGGAGGAGGGGAGGAGAGCAGGGGCACCAGGGGAATCTCATTCAGACAACACCCCAGGGGTGCCAGCGGGAACAGTGATGATGCAGATGAGGCACAGACCAAGAGATGGATCCAGAGGACCCAACAGGCAGCTGGTCAGGTCCTGGCTCATCTGTACCCTAGACACCTTTGTCCCTCATACAGCCCCTTCCTCATACACCCTCTCCTTAAATGCAGATTCTTCAGATGCAAACAGGCAGAGCTTCAGGCTGAAAGTCAGCTCTTCCAAAGTGACCCCTCAGCAAACACTGCAGGATTCCACTCCAGTGGGTGCCCTGGAGTCCACAACTCAGGGACTGAAGTGGATATCGGTGCCAGGGGCAGTGGGAGAGAATGGGGAGTGAGACGTTCGTGGTTGTGGAATTTTGGTTTTGCAAGATGAAAAGTCCTAGGAATGGTGGTGATGGCTCCACGAGAAAGTGAATAGATCTGATGCCTCAGAAACATGCACTTAAAATGGTGAAGATGGTAAAGGGTATGTGACGTGTGTTTTATTTCACTTAAAATAAATTCTTAAAATAATGTCTTGTTCACTGTGATTCCATTTCGACTCCCCTTCATCACAGATGTCGGAGGCCCAGACACAGTCCCCTACCTTAGGGGCCATCACAGTACCCTCACATGGCACATGGAAGACCATTCTTAGGGGGGGTTAGTCTGTGCTCACCTGACCTCTGTCCAGGGGGACCCAGGCAGTGGTGACCCCCATAGATTAGACATATGATATGATATGTTATTAATATGATACCACCAAGCATTGTCACTCACCAGAACACAGAGCAGCAACCCACTCAAACATGCCTGACCTCACATGAATGTGAGAAGACTAAGAGAAGAAAAGGTACCACAGGTTAATCAGGTCAACACCCTTAATGCAGAGGTTGGAAATCTCAAAGGGGAAAAGACACACTGCAGGCAAAGAGCACATATGGGCTCTCCCCGTACATGTGATCCTGACCCATGCAGATGTGGTGAGAGCCACACAGTCCCCACACCCTTTACCTGGGGTCGCACGTCCACACTCACCACGGTGACCCCACCTCCCTAGACCCTGCACCTAAAGTCACACGTTCTCTCTCAACAGGTGACCCCTCCCACCCAGACCTCTCCACCTGAGTCACATGTCCACAGTCCCAGGGTGAACCGCCCTCCCCAGACTCCCCCAACTGGGGTCACACGTGCACAGTCTCCAGGGTGACCTCACCTCCCCAGACCCTGCACCTGGGGTGACATGTCCCCTTGGTCAGGACACCATGGCTCTGCTGGTGGATCCCCTCATGTGGAAACAAGCTGTGTTCCTGGGGCCTCCTGGGATGGGAAAATGTGGCAGGTGGGTCTCCTCTCCCCACACTTGTACCAGAGAAGTCCTCCTCTTTTCAGTTTGATTCTGTTGATTTTACTTGTTTTTAAAGCTTTCATGCTGAAGTTGAGCACACTACTTGGTTCTGGCAGGCTCAGTCCTTTCTTGTCTCACATGCTTGTTGAGATAACTCACAGGACAGCAGGGCTGAAAGCAGGGGGGCAGCTCTGGACGCTTCTGAGTAGGGACGGTAGAATGGAAGGAGAGCTCAGCAGCAGCCTCAGCTGTTACCCATCGGGCTTTTGCCCGATCTGCGTGCCCTGCAATCAATTCACCAGCTAAACCTGCCTCCCTATGCACCATGCACGTGCTGGTGAATTGGAATTATTGCCAGGTAGCCCTCCTGTGGATTCTCCACGAGCCCCAGGGAAGGTGAACCTTACAGGGATTAAGACTAAGGCCCCGATCACAGCACTGACCCTTGGGAGGACCAAGTAACCACACTCAGAAGAGAGGCTGTTACTTAGAGAAGCCCACCTCAGTTCCAGACCCCAGACATTTAAGCACTCACCTTCAGATGCAGGCACGGAGCTTCCCAGTCCTGAGGCCAGGCCGGGTTTCTACCCAGGTTCCCATAGTCCTAGCATACACAGAACATGGTCAGGCCTAAATCTTCTTCTTATAGACAACACATGGTCAGCTCTGAACATAATCAGTAGAAAGGACATGCAGAGGTCTAAATCTACCGTGTAGACAGAACTTGACCATGTTTAAACTAGCTTAGGGCTGATCTCATAGGAGGTACAGATCACACACATGGGTCTCTCATCTTTGGACACCCACATCAGGAAACTGAACAAAATCTTTGTCATTAAACATTTCAACAGGCAAAACAGAAATGTTACCAGTTTCTTTGGCCACCTGATGGTCAGGATCCATGGGTGAGCCATGAACTTCTGAGAGTGCAGCCCCGTCTGCTGCCAGGACAGACAAGAAGTGGCCTGATTCCAGCCTCCCAGGCTTCCAGAAGGAGGCAGCCACACTGGAACCCAGGCAGGACAGTCCTGCATGGTCCGGGCTGGGAGATCCGGTCTGTCCATTCCACTGGCCAATTCCTGGCGGGGCGCTCAGGGCCGCTGAGAGCCCTGCACTCAGGTCCTGCTTCCCTGCAGCGTGTGCATGTGCATGTGCGTGTGTGTGTGTGTGTGCGTGTGTGTGTGGGTGTGTGTAGAGGGGGCGGTGGCTGACGGCTCCCATGGCTCCCGTCCCGGGCACCGCGCTGTCTTCGAGGGGAGTCACGGGGAGAGGTAGGGGCACAGAAGCTGTTGGAGAGGAGAACCCACCGCGGAGCTCCTTGCACACTGGCTCGCCCCACCTGGTGACCCGCCTGCCCATCGTGGGCCGCATGTCACCCCCCAGCCCCCACCCCCGAGGGCAGGGCGCCTGCTCTTTCAAAAGGACAAGGTCTCACATGAAGGAGACCCAGTGGGGACTGTCACGCCCCCACTCCTGATGCTGACTTTGGGAGAATGAACCCCCTTGACTGGGCGATGGGACACTGTGAGGAAAGAGGTGGCGGCCCCATCCAAGTCGGGGCCTGGCTGAGAGATGGGAACACAGGAGCCAAGTGCAGGGCCTGGAGGCCAGGCCAACAGGAGGGGCATCCCCAGCCTTGGCCGGACTCTCCAACTGTGACATTGTAGCTTTAGGGGACCTGGGGCAGGTGACTGAATGTAATGGGGGTCTAAACTGCACCCTGAATGGGGCTTAAAGAAGGTGTGAAGCATGTTACTGAGACCGTGACAGTCATTGGAAGACAGACTCTGTGTCAGGACATCCTGCTCCATCCATTTAAATCCCTGAGATCTGTGACCTTTACGTGGCTACGCAGGATTGTTAGAGCAGCTGCGTGTGGATATATCTGCAAGTGGTTCCAGCAAACACACAGTTGTGCACACAGGCGGGCACAGCACACACACAAACATATGTAGGTGCACAGCACAAATATATTCACACACTAGCATATGAACACACATGCACGCATATGCCCATGCACACACTAACGTGAGCAAGTGCACACTAAACGAACGTGTGCAAGTGCACATACCTATGCACATGCACAGCATAGGTATGCAAACAGGCACATGCACACGCATGTACATAGCACACACACAGGGAATAAAGTGAATCCATAAAGTGAGTCCGTAAAGCATTAAGTCCTGAACACAAGTGAAGCTGACATGTATTTTTCCCTTTTCTTAGCTTTGATGTTTTTCACAATAAAAAGTTTAAGGAAAAAGTTAATGGCAAATGACTTTTGATTCATAGGACTTTCTGACGTTATTCCACAAATATTATGACAGGAGAAATGAATGTAGATAGTACATGTGTCCACTAATGGATGAATGGAGAAGAAAAACATGGTCCATCAATACAAGGGAATGTTATTCAGCCTAAAAGGGAAGGCAATTCTGACACAGGCTGCAGCAGGGATGAACCTTGAGGGCATTAATGCTCAGTGATGTAAGCTAGACACAAACAAACAAACAGTGCTTGATCCATTCATACAAGGCCCCTAGAGCAGTCGGAAACATAGAGACAGAAAGTAGGATGGTGAGTGCCAGGGGCTGAGGGAGGGACAATGGTGACTGAGTGTTTAATGGGGACTGTTTCAATTTTGCAGGATGAAAAAATTCTGGAGGACGATGGCGGTCAGGTTTGCACAACAGTGCGAATTACTTCTGGACCCTGAAATGTGCACTTAAAAACGGTTAAGATAATAAAGTTTATGTTTTGTGTATTGGACCACAATTTTTAAAACTTTTTAAAAAAAACAACAGGAAGTAGTCCGTGAATAACACAAGATGCACAACTTCACTAACAACCGAGGGATCAAAACCGTAAGAAAACTACTGTGCACACACCTACCAGAATGGCAGACATGAAGACACAGTATCAAATATCAGCAGGATGTGGAGCAATGGAAAGCCTGGTGCGCAGCGGGGGGTGCAACCACTTCTGAAACAATCGGGCCTCAGAGAGCGAAGTCCGTGCACACAGACCCACAGTGTTCCTCCCAGCTGAACACAACCCCCCCAGCCCTGCACCAGGACACACGGACATGGACTCTGCAGCCACAGGAGCCAAACCTGAAAGAACCTGAAGACCATCACAAGCAGATGCAGAAATGAACCATGCACGCTCCTATGAAGGAATATTCCACAGCAATGGAGTACATTTTGTTTAAAGGCAGTAAAACTATAAAAAATTATTTTTTAAAAAAAACTATATTCACAAGATGAAAGAATCTGTAATTCTGGCACCTAAGGATTGTCGAATGCTCCTAAAAGTAGATTGTTGTGGAAACGTTTATTATAAGGAAATTAACATATTCTCTAGGAAGGATGGGGTGAATGGGCCTGCTACATTTTCTACATTGAAGACATATACAGGTTTTGATTCTACTTCTGTTAAATCAAGTGGGACTTCATTGGATTTCTGCTACCGCGGAGATAAATTCTGGGTAGGGGTCAGGAGAAAACTAGTCATAGGCGTTCTCGTGTAATAGTTACTGTTGAAAGTGTAAATGATCCATTTATCAGTAAGACTGAGAATAGAATAACTGCTACATTACTTCATATGGGATTGTGTCTGCTACTGTCCCTAGGGCTCCAGTGAGTGAGTATTTTGAATGTGAAGCTCATCCAGATCTGAGAATGGAATAAATGGCTAAGTGTGATATGGCTAATATAAATAATATGCCAACATTTATATTAATTAGTGGGTAAGATATGGGAAGAGGAATTCATGTTTTGAGAGCCAGGGTTAAGGTTAGCATTGGGGCAATAATATATAAATTGATGATGTTGATGGACATAGCGGTTCTTTAATAAGTAATTTGTATGCCTCAGCAATGGTTTGTAATCATCCATGGGGGCTGAGGATTGTTGGCCCTTTCTGGATTTGTATATAGCCTAGGATTTTCCATTTAATTAATATGAGGAATGCTATGGTGAATTAAATTGGGTCATTTGTGAAAGAATGTTGATTATAAACATATTCTTAGGAAGAGGACTTGAACCAGTGCAGATAAAGGTTTCAGTTTTACATAATTACCGGGCTCTGCCACCTTAACAAACATGGTTCTACAGTAGGGTATGTATAAATTAATTGAATGTAGATTATATCATCATTTAGTTTCCAGACATTTTGTAAAGTAAGCCGTAATGCTCTTGTCCTTTCCTACTGGCAGAAATCTGCAATAGACAGAAAGCAACCAGGATGACTCCAGTCTGAACTCAGATCACGTGAGACTTTAATCGTTGAACAATTAAAAGCAGTTATACCATTGAAATGTCGTGATCCAGCATCAAGGTCATAAACCATATTGCCGCTATGAACTCCAGAATACAATTACACTGTTATCCCTAGTAAAACTTGTTCTGTTGATCAGTGTTTTAGAACAGGTGATAAAGCATTTTGACTAGTTGGTCTAAATTTTGATCACTCAGAGGTAGTTGCTTCTCCAAAAAATAAATGGCACACGGGCCCAAGGCACACCAGCTTCAGTAGTTGTGGTACACAGGCTCAGTAGTTGTAGCCCACTGGCTTAGTTGCTCTGTGGCAAGTGGGATCTTCCCAGACCAGGGATCGAACCCGTGTCCCCTGCATTGGCAGGCGAATTCTTAACCACTTCATCACCAGGGAAGTCCCAGAATCGCAGTCTCCCTTTTAGTATATCTTAAGCCCAAAGAATCCATGGAGAATTGTTACAGAAAATAAGACAATAAAATATTGTAAGGACTGTGACAGAAGCATATAGTACACAGTTCATATAGACACAGCCCAAGCAGTTACAAAGTATATTAAAAGGGAGGCTGCAATTTATTATTTTTTTTATTATTTTTATTATTTTTTAACATCTTTATTGGAGTATAATTCCTTTACAATGATGTGTTATTTTCTGCTTTATAACAAAGTGAGTCAGTTATACATAAGCATATGTTCCCATATTTCTTCCCTCTTGCATCTCCCTCCCTCCCACCCTCCCTATCCCACCCCTCTAGGTGGTCACAAAGCACTGAGCTGGTCTCCCTGTGCTATGCAGCTGAGGGAGGCTGCAATGTTAAAAGAATAAGATAAATTATACCCACAAACTCCCAATCTTTCCTGAAACGTTGCAATCTGGAACCCTATTGTAGGAAGCAGAAGATTCCAGGAGACATTCTACAAATGAAGGACTCTAAACCCTGTGGTTGGATAAGGAATTCTGGAAGGAAGGTATCCTCACCCGAGGAGAGCAGGTTCCTATACTTGTCTAACATCACATACCTGGACAGTTCCCACTGATCTTGGTCCAGGCATTGCCTGTCCTCTTGAGAGAAAACTATGGCTATATCCTGGAATGTCAGCAGTCCCTGAAATTAAAAGTATACATACCGTGTGGCCACGGGAAGGGTTCATAATGTGACCCAAGAAGAAAAGAGCAAGTTAAGAGAACTGGTTTTAATTTAGAAGTGTCTTCAATTACCCACTTATATATATATATATATATATATATATATATATATATATATATATATATATATATTTTTTTTTTTTTTTTTTTACAAAGTAAGTTTCTCTATCTTATTTCTAACTACAAGAAAAGAGTGTGGCATGTGATCCACAAAACCAGTATAGAGACTATACTTATCTGGAAAAGAAATGATAAAATGATGGTTTCAACACAGGCATATGCATTTTTGAGTGTTTTATTTATATCAAATTGGATAAAATGTGTGTATTTCTCAGACAGAAAAGACGTGTCGAGGTAGAAATATACCTTTCAACTATTCATGGGTACACAAGTACACTGGGGAGATTGTAAAAGTTCAGATTGTGATTCAGTAGGTCCGGTGGGCCTGAGTTCTATTTTTTTAACAAGCTCACTTTTAACTAGTGATGCCACAGTCTCTGATTCATTAACGACAATTGTGAATAGCAGAGACATAATTAGAAAGGTAAAAATTCATATTTAATTTTGAACTTAAAGTGTTTTATGGATTTTACACCTTTAATAGGATAGTAAGCACAGCAGCAACAATCATTTGTGAATATTTACTATAGACCGTGTATCTTTCTAACTTTGTAGTGTAGGACTCCAGGAAAAATGCCTGGGCTGCGGTCACAGTGGGCGGGGCCCTCAGGCCGGGCCGCCCCTCCAGGACCCCCGACGGGGCCCTGCGCTCCTGGCGGCTCCCTCCCCCGGCGCCTCCGTCCCTCCCAGAAGGCCTCGGGGCAGAGCGGTCCCACCCGCTGCGCCCAGAACGGAGCCCGCGTTTCCGCAGAGCTGGAGCTCCCGGCTCGGGGTCTCTTCCCTCCGCCTTCACGGAACTGCCCCGGAGCCCGCGGCGAGGGCGGCCTCACTGACGCTGCCGGCTCTGGAGGGGCCCCGGAGGCCGAAGCCGCGACAGTCGTGCGGACGGCGGGCCGGGTAAGTGGGCGCCGACCCTCCGCCTGGTACGGTGCCCTGGCGGCAGGGCAAGACCAGCTTCTGAGGGGCAGGGGTTCGCTGCCACCCGCCGCTGCTGTGCAGAAAGGGCGGCCCCCAGCGTCTGGTCCCGGGAACTTCGGTCCCTCCTCTCGCCCCTGCCCTCGGCCTGGCTCGCGGGGCCCAGTGGGGCGTGGGGAGGGGGTCGGCCTGAGTGTCCTGAGGGGAAACGGGGCAAGGGAGGCGCAGGGCCCGGCTGCAGCGTCAGCGCGCCTCCCCCCGACTGCGGGGAAGGCGGCTAAAAACTCCTCCCGAGGCTCGCAGGCCCCTTATTCAGCGGAGTCCCTCTGCCCTCCTTCCTCCCTGAGCTAAAGGACCGGGGGGAGGGGACAGGGCAGGGCACTGGCGCAGGTAATGGGGACCATCAGCAGGTGATTGTTAACTAAGGAAAACCGGCTCTCCCAACGTGAGGAATGCAGCGCTTTTCTTTGTTTGCGGAGATGCCAGAGGCTGGGCTCCCTGAATTCCTTCCTTTCATATGCACCTCAGCGCTCTGGGGCCTGCATTCTGTATTTGCATATCCTGAGATCCTCAGGGCTCGCGGCTCACACTGGAGGGCTTCAAGGGCTGATGACTGTGATATTCTTTGTTTACTGAGATGGCAAGAAATATTCCATTTCTCACCGGCTTGAGGGGCACAGAGTGAAAAGGGTAGGAGAATCTCACTCGGCATGTACTTTGGTTTACACATAGATAATATGTACACTTAACTGTGCTACTAGAGGTTCTCAAGTGTGATCAATTGTACTACTGCCCTCTATGGATGCATTTCATGAATATCATAAGATACATGCCTATAGAATTGACTTAATCCATTTAAATAGGATAATGGTTTTTAAAGGAAACATAATAGAAATATAACAAAAAACCCCTTACCACTAAAGGCTGGGTCTGGAGCAACCTAAATAAATGTTCCATTGTTAAAATTTTGAAAGATGTATTCAATAGAAATATCAACAAAAATGACAAATAATGAGGGCAGCAGAATGTTGAAATGTTCTATCTTTATCCTTAAAGTGGCAGAACATCATGTATTAGTAGGCGCTAGGGGCAGAAGATGCCTGATTTTATACCTTTGTCATATTTGTACAGTTGTTTCAACAAGTAACTTAAAGACCAAATGGAAAAAAAGGAGGTTTGTGCCTGAGATCATGTTGATGTGAAACCAGGGATGGCCACCTTGTTCCAGGTGAGTTAAGTTTACCTGGCAGGTAGACCACAGAGCTCCTGAGAAGCAAGGGTTGGAATTTTTCTGCTGGGTGCCCCTTAGGTTCTGTGACTTGACTGATTGTGAGTCATGTTTCGGGAAAGACCTGATCACAGGAAAAGGGTGGGAAAGAGTGATTTGGGGAGCAGCTAACAACATGCATCACGGCTCATGGCTTGAATGAATTTTAAAGAAACAGGAAAACAAATGCTTCTTATGGAATCAGAGAATGTCCAGCCGGACAATCCCAGAAAATGAGGAACACCCATCCCATTTTCCAGATGAGAAAACAGAGGCCCAGCAAGGTGAAATCCCTCACCCAAGTTGCACCCGTCTCTCCTCCCCACTACATGGTTCATGAAAGCACGACTTTTCCTGTCGTGATCACTGCTGAACCCCAAAAAGGACCAGGCATCTAGCCGCTGCTCAAAAAATTTTGGTTGACTGTAGGAACAATGCTATTTCTTTCTTTCTCACTCTTATTCAGGATTGTGCCAAGAACTCCCCAGGCTGCAATGTAATTCGATAAATGTAAATATTAATTGAGTTTTGTTGTGATGAGGACTTAGGCTTTGGAGGTAACAGACTTGGTTCAGATCTTGGTTCTGCCACTCAATAGCTGTTTGGCTTTGGGAAAATTACTAAACCTCTCTGAGCTTATTTCCTCCTTTGTAAAGTGGGGATAAATGTATCTGAGCCAGCAGAGCACCTGCATGAGAGATGTGCACTAAATATTGGTCTTTCTCACTCTCCCACGCCATCTCTGTGCTTCCCAGAGAAGTTGTACAGAAGGATATAGTACTTTTTAAAATTAATTAATTAATTAATTAATTTTTGGCTGTGTTGGGTCTTCGTTGCTGTGCGCGGTCTTTCTCCAGTTGCGGCGAGCGGGGGCTACTCTTTGTTGTGGTGCGCGGGCTTCTCATTGCAGTGGCTTCTCTTGCTGCGCTTGTTGTGGAACACCGGCTCTAGGCACACGGGCTTCAATAGTTGTGGCCTGCAGGTTCACTAGTTGTGGCGCATGGGCATAGCTGCTCCGCAGCATGTGAGATCTTCCCTGACCAGGGCTCGAACCCATGTCCCCTGCGTTGGCAGGCATATTCTTAACCACTGCACCACCAGGGAAGTCCAATATAGTACTTTATAAAGAGGGGTTTTAATTGATTTCAGATAGTGTACCTGTTTCTTGTAGAAAAGATTTTTCCACTATAGAAACATTAACATGCAATAGCACTACAAATGCAGTATTCTATGGGTTAGATATTATCAGTAAATTTTATAAGTAATTGGGCAAAGGCCAAAGCACTAGGTACTGGGGAGTAAGAAGTCTCAAGTCTGGGGTGCCCCCCCACCCCAATTTCAAGAGCAGGGTGTGTTTTTCAAATCCATATTTCATCTGGTCTTTGTTTCTCATCCATCCTCTGTGTCTGCCTTTCACAAAAGGCTCAGATCCTCCACTTTCACACCCTCCTTCCTGGCTGGCTGTGCCCCAGCTCCCGTCCTGGAACCTCTGCACGCATGGGTGTGTCTGCTCTCCCTGGGCCTCACCAGCTTTGCCAGGGAGCTGCTGTATCGTGCACTGCTAGCTGTACCCCAGAGTGCCTAGACCCTTCTGGTACATGAAGTACACCCTCATCACCATGAGTGCACGCCCATCCCCTTACCTTATATCCTGCCTCTAAGCCAGGCTTGGGGGTGACTAGTGTGCATTCAGCTATGTGAGGTGCTGGGATCAAAGTGAAGTTCCCAACTTTTGAAGTTGCAGGCTTGAGGGGCACACAGTGATTTAAAGTCGGGTCACCTGACCTAAAGGGGGGGCTGATTGCTTTAAAGCCAGGGCAGCTGACTTAAACCCTGCGTCCCTCCGCTGCAGGACGAGACCAACTTTGGCGCTGCTCGGGTTTGCTCCAAGCCAGCACTGCTGTGCAGGAAGAGCTTCCAGTAGTGCCTTAGTGCGGGGGGGACTTGGTCCGTTGTCTTGCCGCTGCCCTCAGAGCGGGACCACCTGCTCTTCTGGAGGAGAATCAGGGAGGGGGAAGTGCAGAGTCCCAGCTGGAGTTGCGGCACCCCTTGTCTGATGGCAGGGAAGGGGGGACGGGGCTGTGTGGTGTCCTGGGGCTGGACTCACCAGGTCGACTCAGCCTCTCAGCCTCCTAACCTCACCCCACACACCCCACAAGAGTCTCCAATAATATGTAATTGTGCCTTAGGTTCTCGGTCTTCAAACTCATACCCAGGCTCCCAGGTCCCTTGATTTAGCCAATTCCTCTGTGCTCTTTCTTCTATTAGATACAGTCCCAGAGGGAGGGGCTGGGGGATGGGACTGGAGGGACCCCGGCAGCACTGGCCTAGGCTGACTAAAGAGATCCAGGGCCAGCGCTATCACACATGTGCGAGGACCCTTAAGGCACAATCGAGGGGGCCAGTTAGAGGCAGTCCTTGTTGCCTCAAGTGAGTATGGATCACTGTTGGGTGGGGAGCATGCTGACCCCTGAGAAGTACTGTTAGAAGGATGTGTTCCTCCCTCGGCTTCAAGGACGTGGGTGGGCTTCAGGGCTCCATTTCCCCTCCAGACCTCCAGGGCTGACTGCACCCCAGCGGCCTTGCAGACCTGGCTTCCTGTCCCAGAACTTGCCAGGCTCCAGAAGAATCCAGACTGCAGAGATGGTGCTTGAGCGCTCCAGCTTAAGAAGTGCTGTCCCTGGGGACCCAACAGTGGAGGGAGGAAGGGTGAAGGGAGTAGGGGGGTGGGGTTGGGAGGGGTGGCTGCCCTGGGAGATGTTGAGAGAGAAATATCGCCCCCCACACCCCCTGCTCCCTGCAACTGACTGACCCACTGATGCCATAGGATCTCAGGCCCTTTTAGTCAGAGATGCCTCGGTTTCTTTACTCCTGCGTTCAAAACTATGCAAAACCAACTCTTCATCCTCTTGCTGCCTGGCCAGGACTTGTAAAGCACTGTTCTTTTGGAGCACTCGTTCCCTAAACTGCAGTTTGGAGCTGTCCCAGCTATTTAAAGGTGTTCTCCTTAAACTGAGACTAAATCCTACTCTTTTGGAAAAACGCCCTGCACTTCCGAGGAGATCATGTTTTCTGCCCATTCCTTCCTTCTACTTCCCTCTTAAGAAGCCCTGTGCTCAAAGGGCTTGGTGACTTATTTTTTGCTTGATGTCAAAAAGAAACCTTCCCCATGCACCACAAAAATCTTTCCTGGAGCATAGGTGTTTCAAAACCATGACCGTGTTTTGCAGTCAGTATACACTGGGTAGACTGCCTAGCAGTCCCTCCAAGAGCCAGAGGTGAGCGTAATCAACTTATCTGATTGGATTCCCTTCAAGTTTAGGAAGGTCCCATTCTTATGCCCCAGCAGATAAGACAGGGCCCTGGATGGCTGTGGCTGTGATTAGGTAACTTCTGATGATTTTATTTCCCTTACTGAGCTGCTGCTTCTAGGTTAAATTCATTTTATTACCTGTCCTTTTTTTTTTTTTTTTTTTTTTGCGGTACGCGGGCCGCTCACTGTTGTGGTTTCTCCCGTCGTGGAGCACAGGCCCCGGACGCACAGGCTCAGCGGCCATGGCTCATAGGCCTAGCCACTCCGCGGCATGTGGGATCCTCCCGTACTGGGGCATGAACCTGTGTCCCCCGCATTGCAGGCGGACTCTCAACCACTGCGCCACCAGAGAAGCCCTACCTGTACATTTTTAAAGAAAGACTGAAAAAGTCACTGTAATAGGTCAGGGGTCTGAGCTCAGGGTTAGTGAAAGGTACTCACAGGGAGGAAGGTGGATAAACATAGGTGCGTAAAATAGGAGGGTTGGCAAGTACAGCCAGGACGACCGGGTTCACCGTACGCACTAATAAAGGCCAGAATCTCCTCATTTATCTCTGGTGGGAAGTTCTGATGGTTTCTCAGGATCAAACTCAAATCATATTCAAACTAGGGGGCTTCCCAGAAGGTGCTGAAGCACCGGCAGAGCCCACCTGCGCTCCCACCTTGGCACTCCAGGATCAGAGTTGGGTTTGGAGATGGGGTTGCTGTAACCCCAAGGAGGTGAGCAGAGAGGAGGAGTTGATTACCGGTCTCCTCTGACTCTCTGGCCCAAATTGCCTGGCTTCACGGGGGGGGCAGAGTTTTGCTTTGAGCAACTTATGGGGCACTTCCAGACTGGTGGGGTTGCCCAGTGGCCCGACAGTCTGACAGGCTGGCTGCGGTGTGACCGCCCTTTGTTTCTTCAGAATCTGTTCATCAGGAGGTGCATGGTTGCGGAAGCCCATTCACCGCCCCCCACCGAGGGCGATAGCACCTTCCCTGGCTTTACCCTGTGATCACCAGGTACTTGAAATGAATGCAAGGTTTTTGACTTCAAGGAAGAGCTCACATAACCCCTTCTGCCTCATAATGTGTGGGATTTACTATAATGGAAGGACATTATAAAGAACAGGTAGAAAACCCACCTGTTGGTCTCCATGTAGGAGTTTATTTTGCATGAATCTCTCCTACACGAGTAGATAGCAGAGGTTTATTTTTGTTCCCGTGTGTGTAGTTGTGGCAGAGGACGTAGGTATGGTGGTTTGAAGCCCTCAAAGAAATATTCTCAGAATTCTCAAGACTTCTCTTGATTGGAACCGAAAGAGACCTGGAAAAGGAGGAAAAGCAAAGGAGGAGGGAGAACGAATGGCTGTTTCTCAGTAAATTCACCTTCCTGGTTGATTTTTCTGTCTTCTCATTTCTTTTAACTTCTATGTATGTCTAATGGAATGATGTAGAAAGGCTGATTTTCATGCTTTAAAAGATTTTACATCACAAAGAAACTAGAAGTGGCTAACAGAACTTATTCACATCAATGTTACATAGAGACTTTGATATTAAATTTGTATACTAAAATGGGTTAATCCAAATTTTCTCTTTCTTTTTGAGTGAATATTTCTAACATATTTTTGTAGATAATAATTTATCCTAGATATACAAAATTGTGAGAATGGGTACCATTTTTCACCACTTAAATGATTTCTTTTAAATGAATAGATCATACACTTTAAAGGCCAATGTTGTCTTACATGTTGTTTTTTAATTCCTTGATTTCCAAAACTTGTGTTTATTTAATTGATTTCTATCTAATAATCTCTCTCCTTTATTGTTTCTTACTTTATATTTTATTGATCTATAGTTAATTTACATTATTATATTAGTTTCAGAGGTACAACATAGTGATTCATAAATGTTTAGGTTCTTCTCCATTTATACTTATTATAAAAGAGTGGCTCTATTCCCCATGCTATACAGAACGTCACTGTAGATTATTGATTTTATACATAGTGGATTCTTCCTCAGAATCTCCTACCACTATTTTGCCCCTCCACCCTGTCTCTCCCTGCTGGTAACCACTTGTCTGTTCTTTAATCTGTGAGTCTGTTTCATTGTTGTTGTTGTTGTATTCAATGTTTTAGATGCCACGTGTAAGTGATAACCTACCAGGCTTGTTTTCTCTGCGGCTTATTTTACTAAGCATAATACCCTCCAAGTCCATCCATGTTCTTGCAAATAGCAACATTTCATTTTTTGCTGAAGTCATCATAAATATCATTTTTTTTATCCCCTAACCTATTGATGAACACTTAGTTTGACTCTATATCTTGGCTATGGCAAATAACACTGTTATGAACATTGGTGTGCAGTTATTTTTTTTTAAATAGTGTTTTTGTTTTCTTCTGATATACCCAAGAGGGAAATTGCTGGATATTATGGTAGTTCTATTTTTAGTTTTTTGTGGAACCTCCATTCTTCTTTCCACAGTAGCTGCACTACTTCACATTCACATCAAGAGTTTACAAGAGTTTCCCTTTCTCCACATCCTCACTAACCTTTGTTATTTGTGACCTTTTTGATGACAGCCATTCTGACAAGATTGAGGT
Organism: Mesoplodon bidens; assembly: GCF_964165515.1. Classification (NCBI taxonomy): domain Eukaryota; kingdom Metazoa; phylum Chordata; class Mammalia; order Artiodactyla; family Ziphiidae; genus Mesoplodon; species Mesoplodon bidens. The sequence continues at coordinate 125,290 of NC_138174.1, forward strand.
GATATATCTCATAGTTTTGATTTGCATTTTATTGCCGATTAGCTATGTTTAGCATCTTTGTGCATTCTGGCTGTCTATCTGCATTTTTTCCTTGGAAAAATGTCTATTTAAGTCTTCTCATTTTTTAAAAAAATATTTTGGGTGCAGTTCTGATATTGAGTTGTATGTGCTGTTTCTGTAGTTTAGATATGAACCCTTGCTTGGTCATCTTTTTGGTGTTAACCTCTTATCATGTGCAAATATTGTCTCTCCTTCAGCAGGTTGTCTTTTCGTTTTGTCTTTGGTTTCCTTTGCTGTGCAAAATCTTTTAAGTTTAGTGAAGTCCCATTTGTTTATTTTTGCTTTTGTTTCATTTGCCTTAGTAGACTGAACGCAAAACTGTTGCTATCATTTATGTTGAAGAATGTTCTGTATTTTCCTCTCGGGGTTTTATGGTCCTACATTTAGGTCTTTATTCAGTTTTGCATTAATTTTATATACGGTGTGCTAAAATACTCTAATTTTAGTCTTTTCCATGTAGCTGACCAGTTTTCCTAGTACCACTTATTGAAGAGACAGTTCTTTCTCCATATTGCCTGCTTTGTCATAAATCAATTAAATATACGTGTGTGGGCTTATTTCTGGGATCTCTATTCTATTCCAGTGATCTTTGTGTCTGTTTTTGCTCCGGTCCGATGCTCTTTGATTACTGTCGCTTTGCAGTATAATCTGAAGTAAAGGTGCCTGATGCCTCCAGCTCTGTTCTTTCTCAAGATTGTTTGGCTATTTGGGGTCTTTGTGTTTCTATACAAATTTTAAATTTACTTTTTCAAGTTCTGTGAAAATGCTTTGGTATTCTGATAGGGATTGCATTAAATCTGTAGATTGTCTTTGGCAGTATGGTTATTTTAACAGTATTAATTCTTCCAGTCCATGCACCTGCTATATTTTCTCATCTTTTTCTGTTGCCTTCAACTTCTTTCACCAATGGCTGATACATTTCTGAGTACATGTCTTTTACCTGCTTAGGTGTGTTTGTTCTTAGGTATCTTATTATTTTTAGTGTGATTGCATATGGTATTGTTTTCTTAATTTTTTTCTTTCTGACATCTTTGAGTTTTGTTTTTTTCTTCTTTTTCTAATTCCTTCAGGTGTAATGTTAGGTTGTTTATTTGATATTTTTCTTGTTTCCTAAGAATAAGCTTGTATCACTATAACTTCCCCCTGTGAACTGCGTTGGCTGTGTCCCATAGATTTTGGATCACTGTGTGTTCATTTTCATTTCTCTTGGGTATTTTTAGAATCCCTCTTTAATTTCTTCACTGTTCCTTTTTTCCCCTTTTATTCATCTGTGATGTGAGGACTACCTTTAATATGATGTTTGGATTTCTTTCAGTTGTGTGTGTGTGTGTGTGTGTGTGTGTGTGTGTGATTATTTAAGTTGCTGAGCTCTTAGTTTCACGTGGACACTAACAACCCTGCATTGTTACTCTGCTCCCCCACAGTTACTGAATTTGACCTTATATTTTACATCTACTTGTTTTGTGTGTCCCTTAACTTCTTATTGTGAATATAGATGATTTTATTACTGTTTTCTTTCATCCTTCCTATTAGCTGTGTACGTGGTTGATTTACCTCCTTTGTTGAATATTTGCCTTATCCAATGAGGTTTTTCCGTTAGTAAGTTTCCTTTTCTAATTTTTATGTTTCAGTCATGGCCTTTTCTTTTTCACTGAGAAAAGCCCCTTTAAGATTTCTCATAAAGCTGGTTTGGCGATGCTGTGCTCTTTTAGTTTTGTTTCTCTGTAAAACTTTAGATCTCACCATCAAATCTGAAGGAGAGCCTTGCTGGGTAGAGTATTTTTGGTTATAGGCTTTTCCCTTTCATGACTTTAAATATACCATGCCACTCCCTTCTGGCATGCAGAGGTTATCCTGAAAAATCAGCTGATAACTTAATGCAAGTTCCATGTTTGTAACTTGTTGCTTTTCCTTTGCTCCTTTTAATAGTGTCTTTTTATCTTTATTTTTTTGCCATTTTAATTACAATGAGTCTTGGTGTGGTCCTCTTTGGGTTGATCCTGTTTTGGCCTTACTGTTTTTACTGGACTTGGATGTCTGTTTTCTTTCCCAGGTTATGGAAGTTTTCAGCTCTTACGTCTTCAGGTATGCTCTACACTGCTTTCTCTTTCCTTTTTGCTTCTGGGACCAGTATAATGCAAATATTAGTACACTTGACGTTTCACATGTCTGTTCAACTTTCTTCATTTCATTTTAATCTATTGTTTTACAGTTCATCTTCAGTGATTGCCAGTACTCTGTCCTTCAGTTTTCTGATTCATTCCTCTGTCATTTAGTCTACAGTAGTTTCCTTTTAGTGTATTTTTCATTTCAGTTATTGTATTCCTCATCTCTGTTTTGTTGTTCTTTAATGCTCTAACTCTTTTTAAAAAAAATTCTACCTTCTTGCTCTGGTCGTCCATTCTTCTCCTGAGTTCTTTGATCATCTTTTTTTTGTTGTTGTTGTTTTGTTTTGTTGTTTTTGTTTTTTTGCTGTACGCGGGCCTCTCACTGTTGCGGCCTCTCCCGTTGCGGAGCACAGGCTCCGGATGCGCAGGCTCAGCGGCCATGGCTCACGGGCCCAGCTGCTCCGCGGCATGTGGGATCCTCCCAGACCGGGGCACGAAACCGTGTCCCCTGCATCGGCAGGCGGACTCTCAATCACTGCGCCACCAGGGAAGCCCAGATCATCTTTATAGTCATTACCTTGAACTATTTTTTGAGGAGATTGGCTACCTCCACTTCACTTAGATCTTCTTCTGAGTTCTTATCTTGTTCCTTCATTTGGATCGTGTTTTAGTGTCACCTCATTTTTCTTAACTTGCTGTTTTTATTGCTATGTATGTAGTATGTTCGTTACATTTCCTGACCTTCTAGAAGTGGCCTTTTGTAGGAGAGGTCCTATGTGTCCCAGAAGCCCACTGTCCCCTGGTCACTAGAACTATATGTTCTAGGTGTACCCCCTATGTTGGCTACTTGGGCTCTTCTATTGTGGTGGGCTGACTACTGTGGGTGGTCTGGTAGGCTTGGCTGCCCCCAGACTGCTTGTTTGACAGACTCTGCCGTGTATGGAGGCTGTCTGTGCTGCTTGGTGAGGCTAAATCATAAGGCAGTTGGCTGCACGACTCTGTGGGACACCAAATCTAGTGCTCGTTCACTTATGGGTAGAATTGCAGTCCAGGTGATATCAGGGCTAGTGCCCAGTCACTGCGGTGATGCTGGCTACTGGGAGGAAGACACAGGTCCTGAGTTCTGGCTGCAGGGCCCAGGAGTCTCAGAGTTGGTGTTGGATCACTGTTCCTGACACAGCTGTCTGCAGGGTCTGGGGTATCCCTAATCTTGTGCTGTCATTCTGATGGGCAGGGTCAAGACCCAAGTGAGTGCATGGCTGCTTGTGGCCTGCAAGTGAGTGTTCTGGTCACACAGGCTGCTGGGCTGTGGTATTCCTGGAGCTGGTGTGTACCTGTGGGTGTATGAGGCTGATCCCACTGCTAGAGCAGATTTGCTGTTGGGTAGGTCCAAGCTCCATCCAGTCCCTGTGCAGTAATCACCTGCCGACGGTGAGACTGATTCCAAGGCCAGAGCAGGCTCACTTGTCAGAGGGGCCAAGGACTCTGGGGCTGGTGCCTCTCCACTTAGGTGTGGAGGCTGGTCCTGGGGCTTTTGGTTGCTGGGCCCATGTCCAGCGGCAGCTGTGCATTGAGAGGGTCTGAAAGCAGCCTGTTTGCTGGTGGATGGGGCTATGCCCCTGCTCAGTTAGTTGCTTGGCCTGCAGCATCCTAGTACTTGTGTCTATAGTCTGGTGGAAATGGGTAGGGCTAGACCCTGAGGCTAAAAAGATAGAGGGAGGACTCTGAAATTATGCTTGCTGGTACCAGTGGCCACAAGGTAGAAGGAGCTCCCCCAAGTGGCTGCTGCCAGTGTCTATGTCCCTGAGGCTGTGCTGTAGTTGCCTCTGGACTCTCTGGGAGACTCTCCAAGATCAGGAGGTAGGTGTGACCCAGGATCCGTTCAAATGAGTCATACCTGAGGTTTCTAAGGAGTTATATACACAGTTGCTATTTGGATTGCTTGTTGATGAAGATAAGTGGGAAAACTAGAGTCGTTTCCAAGTGTAGGTAAGATATAATGAGAGGATGGAGGTGGGAAGTAGGGAGGCCCAGAGAAAAGTGGGAAGGTCATACTGGGCCAAGATGGTGGTAATATCCAGCAGAATAGATGGTAGGGCAGACTGTGGATTCATCTTTTTTATTTCGGCTCCCCACCTCATCCTTAATAATTCTTTGGGAATATTTCATTGCTCTGTGATGCAGGTACAGAATTCGAGTGAGGAGACTACACCCTCAGGGTCCAGCTGTCTGAGTCCTCAGTGTGCTTCAAATGATGGAGAACTATTGCTTCTTTATGAGAAGAGTTAGTACCTCGTAGCTAAGCTTTAGCTGGAGCTTATGCAGGATTGATTCCAACTTATATATACTGTTGGCATGGAGGTTCCTCCTCCTCTTTTCTTGACCATTATGAAATGAATCTATACTTCTCAATATTTGTGTATATCAGATAAATACATTAAGTAAAGGAATCTTATATATTGCTCCCTGCATAGTTTGCTCTTTCTTGTTTCTCTTTTACCTTTACTAAATTAGCACAGTGAGAGACCGTGCAATGTTCTAATCAGGAGAGATTAGAACATCATATTTCTAGAGAGGTTGGTTGGACAGAGCAGGGGTCCCAGTGAGAATCAAAGCTTCTGTTTCTACTTGGAAGTGTACCTGTATAGAGTAGAGGGCTCCAGGAAATATCCTAGAATATTGCAATGTCCCTGCGGGAGATCATTAAGAGAGGCAGGATCTGGTCCCAGATCACTGTACTATGACATGTTTGTCAGTCATCTGGTGTGAGATTCTCAGAGCCAATCCCATATGGTAAGGCTGAGTGCAGAGTATGAAGCACCTGTGAAAGCCTTTGATTGAATGTTAAAGATGAAGCTCTGATTTTGGGGAGAATTTTCTTACCTGACTGAATGTCACCCTTCTGTGGGGATGAGATTCTGTGCTTTTCTTCTCTTGATGACCACTGACTGAAAGTCATTAGAGGATCATGTCTAGACAGCATTCTTTATTTAATTTCTTAAAGAAGAAAACATAGAAAACATTTTTATCCACTTTCAAATTGAGGATCAAGGGGAATGACATCAGTGAAAATGTCACAGTAGGGAGCTCTAGCTTGTGTCCATCACCAGAAACACTGACATACGTGGTAAAACCTGTCAGAATGATCTTATCAACACATGTAAGTTTTCTTTTCTTTTCACCCTGTAGATTCATCTTTCACTGAAACTTAACTTACTACAAGATGTGGAGAATAAACAGGGAAGTAGAAACTGCATTTCCTGATGAGAGAATCACTAAGTCACATTAGTTGTTCTGAGCTATGTCTTACTCACCGTGACTGTAATTAAAACAAACAAACAAAACACTTTTTTTTGGTAAGTCAGTTCTGACATTTCCTCGTTAAAGACAAAGTAACAGATACAGATTTAGATCTACCAGAATTGAGCAAAATGTTGATTGTACCTGTGCTGCATATATGAGCATGACCTGCTACAAATCTTCATTATACTGATTGCCACAACTGACAAATTCACTTTGGCCACTCCTGATATGTTGCATGTAAGGAATGCATAGGACACTAACCCCAGCTGGTCACAGGTAAACTCTGCCACGTGGATTACCGCATGTTTTCCTGCTGGAAGACCACACATTCTCGAGTATCATGACTGCAGAGTATGTGGGCTCTTCTTTTTTCTGGATAAAGGTTAAATAATCACCTAATTTTATGAGAAATATATAAATTGTATTTGCATATTCTTCAGGTTTTTATTTATCCATTCTCTTTCAAGTCCTAAGTGCAAATATTAAAGTGATTTCCAAGAGGGTGGTAAATAAGACAGCTACGTTTATGCTCCAAAATTAGCAATAAAGCATAATACAATTGTAAATGCATTAATGTGTGATTAATATGTAGATACTATGTAAATGCAATTTTAGTAATGCTTTGTGGAGAGCTTCAGAATCTAGGGATTTAAAAAAAAAAGAAGGAGTTTTTGAAACTCTCAGGGAATTATATAGAAGTTTTTGTGTCTATAATTATCAATCTGGAATAATGCATTTTCTCAGAAATAAACTAGGCATAAAATTGTAGGAAAAAACTTCATGAAATGAAAGAGCATGTGAGATGGGCATACAAGAAAAAGAATATTCTCAGAGAATAATGAACAGTGTGAAGTTCAGCAGAAGTGTAATACAGATTCAAAGAGTAAAACTTTGGAGAGCCTACTTATGAGTTCCTCATATTGCATCTTTGGAGAGACGGTAGTCATTTGAAATATGATGTTATAAGATGACGTTAACATACTTAAATACTTTCGTTTAGAAATGACCACTTAGAACCAGAATAAATGAAAGAGAGCACAAAATTATGTTTTTGTTGATTTTTGAAGATCTCAGGTGAGTGCTGATAATTTAAATATATATGATGTCAGGCTTCCCTGGTGGTGCAGTTGTTGAGAGTCCGCCTGCCGATGCAGGGGACACGGGTTCGTGCCCCGGTCCGGGAAGATCCCACATGCCACGAAGCGGCTAGGCCCGTGAGCCATGGCCGCTGAGCCTGCACGTCCGGAGCCTATGCTCCACAATGGGAGAGCCCACAACACTGATAGGCCTGCGTACTGCAAAAAAAAAACAAAACAAAAAAAAACATGGTGTCTTTCACTGCAAAATAAAGGAGCTTTGGAGGATTCCTGGAATGAATGTCAATATTATGACAATAGTATGAGTGTGTTTCATGTTTGGTAATTACAATCATTGTTGCTTTTGCTGTGGTCATCCATTTACAATGTTTGGTGTCAGTTGATTTTTCTCTTGTAAAAATAAAATACAGTCTGTGTGTGTGGAAAAAAACATACATGATGTCGTGATAAAGTTGTATGTAATTTGAGATCTGGCAAAAAGCATTTCTTTTCTGTAATGCTAGGATGCTAATTGGACATTTTTGCAAGAAAGAGATTTCAGGATGCAAATCTCGTGTCTCTAAGGTAGGAAGCCAGTTCATGATGGAACATTCTATTAAACTTGTGTGAGTGCAGAAATATTTCTTTGGAAGAAAGAGGTCATGAATCCCTTTTTAACAGTTAGTGGTTTATAGTATACCGAATGAGCAAAATGGGTATTTCTGAACTTTAGAAAAAAATAATATAGTTTTTCTGCATTTATATTATGCAGCTGATGTAGAATATCAAAAATTCTTTATTTTGAAAAACAATGTAATCAATTTGACATAATTCATATATATTGAACCTGTGGTACACACACACAATAAAACATACATTCAAAAAATCTTTTTCACTTAAGAAATATTTTCTAGTGTAGTTGATTTACAACGTTGTGGTATTTTAAAATACATGTTTATTAGAGTATAATTGCTTTATAACACTGTATTAGTTTCTGCTTTACAACAAAGTGAATCACCTATATGTATACATATATCCCCATACCCCCCCGTCTTGAGGCTCCCTCCCAGACTCCCTATCCCACCCCTGTGGGGGACATAAAGCACCGAGCTGATCTCCCTGTGCTATGCGGCAGCTTACCACTAGCTCTTTTACATTCGGTAGTGTATATATGTCAGTGCTACTCTCTCACTACGTCCCTGTGTCCCCTTCAGCCCTGTGTCCTGAAGTCCGTTCTCTACATCTGTGTCTTTATTCCTGCCCTGTCGCTAGGTTCATCAGTACCATTTTTCTGAATTCCATATATATGTGTTCACATACAGTATTTGTTTTTCTCTTTCTGACGTACTTCACTCTGTATGACAGACTCTAGGTCCAACCACCTCACTACAAATAACTCAATTTTATTCCTTTTTATGGCTGAGTAATACTCCATTATATATATAGGCCATATCTTCTTTCTATATTCATCTGTCGATGGACATTTAGGTTGGTTCTATGTCCTGGCTATTGTAAATAGTGCTACAGTGAATATTGTGATACATGTATCTTTTTGAATTATGGTTTTCTCCGGGTATATGCTCAGTAGTGGGATTGCTGGGTCATATGGTAGTTCTATTTTTAGCTTTTAGGAACCTCCATATTGTTCTCCATAGTGGCTGTATCAGTTTACATTCCCACCAACAGTGCAGGAGGGTTCCCTTTTCTCCACACCCTCTGCAGCCTTTATATATTATTGTATTAATTTCTGCTGTGCAGCAAAGTGATTCAGTCATATATATATATATATATATATATATATATATTCTTTTCCATTATGGTTTATCAGAGGATACTGAATATAGTTTCCTCTGCTGTACAGTAGGTCTTTGTGGCTTGTCCATCCTATGTAGAATAGTTTGCTTCTGCTATTCCAAAACTCCCAATCTTTCCATCACTCTCTCCTTGGCAACCACAACTCTGTTTTCTATATCTGTGTGTTTGTTTCTGTTTTGCTGACATGTTCATTTGTGTCCTGTTTTCGATTCCACATGTAAGTGATATTATATGGTATTTGTCTTTCTCTTTATGACTTACCTCAGTATCATTATCTCTATGTCCATCCATGTTGCTGCAAATGGCATTATTTCATTCCTTTTTATGTCTGAGTAATATCTATTGTATACGTATACCACACTTTCTTTATACGTTCATTTTTTAATGAACATTTAGGTTGTTTCCATGTCTTGGCTATTATAAATAGTACTTCTATGAACATAGGGTTTTATATATTTTTTGGAATTATAATTTTGTCTAGATATATGTCCAGAAGTGGGATTGCTAGATCAGATGGCAACTCTCTTTATAGTTTTTTTGCGGAACCTCCATACTGTTTTCCATAGTGGCTGCACCAACTTACATGGCCACCAACAGTGCTGAGGGGTTCCCTTTTCTCCATACCCCATCCAGCATTTGTTAATTGTAGATTTTTTTTAATGATGGCCATTCTGATCAGTGTGAAGTGATACCTCATTGTAATTTGGATTTGCATTTCTCTAATAATTAGTGATGATTAGCATCTTTTCATGTGCCTATTGGCTATCTGTATGTCTTCTTTAGAGAAATGTTTATTTAGGTCTTCTACCCATTTTTCCATTGAGTTATTTGTTATATTGTTATTGAGTTGTAGGAGCTGTTTGTATAGTTTGTAAATTAAGCCATTGTCAGTCTCATCATTTGCTAATATTTTCTCCCAGCCCATAGGTTGTATTTTCATTTTGATTATGGTTTCCTTTGCTGTGCAAAAGCTTATAAGTTTGATTAGTTCCTGTTTCTTTTTTGCTTTTACTGTAAGTCCGCTACGTATGAACAAGTTCTGTTCCAAGAGTGCGTTTGTAAGTCCAATTTGTTTGTAAGTCCAACAAAGTTAGCCCAGGTACCCAGGTTACACAGTCGGCTATATGGTATTGTACCATAATGGGTTTATAATACTTTTCACACAAACAGTATATAAGAAACAAACACAAAAACAAAGAAGACATTTTTAGTCTTACAGTACAGTGACTTGAAAAGTACAGTAATACAGTACAACAGCTGGGATACTGGGGCTGGCATCGAGGGAACAGGCGAGAAGAGTTACTGATTGGAGGAGGGGGAGGAGGTGGGAGATGGTAGAGGTGAAGGGTTATCAGCAGTGGGAGACAGGGGGCAAGCTCCAATTTCACTCATACCTGACATTGATGACACAGGTTCTGGTTCCTTGCTGGATTTAATTCTATCTACCCTCTTGAAAAACTGATCCATTGATGTCTGGGTTGTAGCTCGTTTCTTCTCATCATAGATGATGACACGGTAGCACTGGTTTGCCTTCTGAATGGCTGCTGCCACCTTTGGGTACCATTGTAGGTTCGAGCCCTGTGCCTCAGAAACTAACAGTGCCTCCTCAAATTTAGAAGATGCCCTTGGCATTTTCTGTGTCGTGAATCTCTTCAGTTCTTCAGTTACTTCTTCTTCCTCCTGTCCCTCTTCATCCTTTCTCTGCGCCTCCAATTCCATCAGTAAGCTCCTCATGTTGCACAGCAAGGAGTTCAATGAAACCGTCCTCTTGCAGATCTAGCTCCAGCTTCTCGCTGAGGGTCACTACGTTGCTGAAGACCTTTTCAGACTTCTGATCTGCCTTCTCAAGTCCACAAACATCATGAACAAACTGTGGGCAAAGGTTCTTCCAAACCCCATTCATGGTGACCAGCATACACTCACACCATGCAAAGTCAATGTTTTTTATGGCCTTGTAGATGTTATAGTCCTTCCAAAATTGTCCCTAGGTTCTTCCTGATTTCTCACTTACCTTTACTGCCTGACAAAAAGTGTGACATAAATAATATTTCTTGAAAGTCGCTATAACTTCCTGGTCCATAGGATGGATGAGCAATGCAGTATTCGGTGACAGATGCACTACTTTGACGTTGGGAAAAGTCATCCATGAAAGGGGGGTGGCCCAGAGCATTGTCAAGCAGCAAAAGAATGTTTTTCTGGGACGTCCTTCTCCGAGCAATATTTCTCTACATCTGGGATAAAGTGTTGGCAAAACCAATCCTGGAACGTGGCCTGTGTAATCCAGGATTTGGGGTTACACTTCCACACAATAGGAAGAGAGTCATTGGCTATGTTTTTAAGGGTTCTTGGGTTCTCTGAATGATGAACTAAGAGAGGCTTCAGCTTCATATCACTGGAAGAATTGCCACCAAACAACAGTTAGCCTATCTGTTTCTGCTTTACAGCCCGGCATCAACTTTTCCTTCTTACTGATGTAACTTCGGTCTGGCATCCTCTTCCAGTACAGTTGTGTCTCATCCACATTAAACACCTGGTTGGGTAAATGCACACCATTATCAATAATTTCTCAAAGTGTTTCAGGAAGTTCCTGGACAGCTACCCTATCTGCACCTGCTGCCTCTCCACTTACTTTTACCTTGTTGAGGTTGGCTCTACCCTTGAACCGATGAAAACAGCCATGGCTGGCATTAAAAAATATGCCCTCTGATTCTTTCCCGTGTTTCTTCTTCAAGTCTTCATAAAGGCTTTTAGCTTTCTCTTGAATCACCATAAGCTGAGCAGGATTTAGCGCTGATATTGATCCTGCACCTGCACACTGAGAAGTTTCTCCATCTCCTCCATCACTTTTCCGTGCTTCTTTGATATTTTGTCATGAGCATTGAATATTATATTGGCTGTGGGTTTGTCATAAATAGCTTTTATTATGTTGAGATGTTTCCTTTATACCCATTTTAGTAAGCGTTTTTTATCATGAATGGATGTTGAAGTTTCTCAAATGCTTTTTCGGCAGCTATTGAGATGATCATTTGTTTTGTGTTTTTCCTTTGTTGATGGAGTGTATCATGTTGATTGATTTGCATATGTTGAAACAACTTTGTGACACGGGGGTGAATCAGATTCGATCATGGTGTATGATCCTCTTATGTGTTGTCAGATTCGATTTTCTAATATTCAGTTGAGAATTTTTGCATCCATATTTATCAGAGATATTGGCCTGCAATTTTCTTTTTTGCTAGTGTCTTTCTCTGTGTTGTTTTTTTTAAGTCTTTATTGAATTTGTTACAGTATTGCTTCTGTTTTATGTTTTGGTTTCTTATTTGTGAGGCATGTGGGATCTTAGCTCCACCACTAGGCATTGAACCCACACCCCCTGCACTGGAAGGCAAAATCTTAACTGCAGGACCACCAGAAAAGTCCCCATCTGTGTTTTTTTATTTTTCAGTAAATTTTTTTATTTATTTATTTTTGGATGCATTGGGTGTTTGTTGCTGTGAACGGGCTCTCTCTAGTTGTGGCGAGTATGGGTTACTCTTCGTTGTGGTGTGCGGGCTGTTCACTGCACTGGCTTCTTTTTTGCAGAGCATGGGCTCTAGGTGCGTGGGCTTCAGTAGTTGTGGCTATCAGGCTCAGTAGTTGTGGCTCGTGGGCTTTAGAGCACAGGCTCAGTAGTTGTGGCACACAGGCTTAGTTGCTCCACGGCATGTGAGATCTTCCCGGACCAGGGCTTGAAACTATGTCCCCTGCATTGGCAGATGGATTCTTAACCACTGTGCCACCAGGGAAGTCCCCCCCCCATCTGGTTTTGATATCAGAGTGATGGTGGCTTCATAGAATGTCATTGGATGTATTCCTTAATCTTCAATCTTTTCGAAGAGTTTGAGAAGAATCAGTGTAAGTTTTGCTTTGTATATTTGGTAGAATTTGCCTGTGAAACCATCTGATCCTGGATTTTTGTGGGTAGGGAGTTTTTGTAAATTACAGTTTCTATTTTGCTTGTAGTGATCAGTCTGTTCAAGTTATCTATTTCTTCTTGATTCAGTTTTGTTTGGCTGTAAAAAACAAATATTTTAAAGTTATGTTAGCAGCTAAATACTTACCATGTATTAGACCACAAAAGAGCAAAGAAAAAAATATTAAAGTATTTTTTCAAATAGAAAAAATATTGAAATATTTTTAAGAAATTGGGATAATAGTACTAGTTACAATATTGACAAATTGTTCTGAAATTAAACACTACTTTATCTAAGATGCATATCATATGCTTATCGTTTTACTGTTTTTAAATACATGGAATGTTTTCACCTTTCTAAAGTAATTATTTTATTTTACCTGTATATTGGGAAAAATTTTAGTTGCACATAATATAAAAAATTACACTTTAATAGGAGACATTAATCCATTTACCTTTGCTGTAGTATTGAAAATACTTAGGTTTAGAGTTACCATGTTATTGAGTACCCTTTTTTATTTATTTGTTTGTTTGTTTGTTTGTTTGTTTTTTGCGGTACGCGGGCTTCTCAATGTTGTAGCCTCTCCCGTTGCAGAGCACAGGCTCCAGACGTGCAGGCTCAGCAGCCATGGCTCACGGGCCTAGCCGCTCCGTGGCATGTGGGATCTTCCCAGGCCGGGGCACGAACCCGCGTCCCCTGCATCGGCAGGCGGACTCTCAACCACTGCGCCACCAGGGAAGCCCTATTTATTTATTTTTAAAAAAACTTAATTTGGGGGAGGTATAAATTATTTATTTATTTATTTATTTTTAGCATCTTTATTGGACTATAATTGCTTTACAATGGTGTGTTAGTTTCTGCTGTATAACAAAGTGAATCAGCTATACATATAAATATATCCCGATTTCTCCTCCCTCTTGCATCTCCCTCCCACCCTCCGTTTCCCACCCCTCTAAGTGGTCACAAAGCACTGAGCTGATCTCCCCATGCTATGCAGCTGTTTCCTACTAGCTATCTATTTTACATTTGGTAGTATATATAAGTTAATGCCACTCTCTTACTTCGTCCCGGCTTACCCTTCCCCCTCCCCATGTCCTCAAGTCCATTCTCTACATCTGCGTCTGTATTCCTGTCCTGCCCGTAGTTTCTTCCCAACCATTTTTTTTTCTTTTTTTAGATTCCATATATATGTGTTAGCATACAGTATTTGTTTTTGTCTTTCTGACTTACTTCACTCTGTATGACAGACTCTAGGTCCATCCGCCTCACTATAAATAACTCAATTTCATTTATTTTTATGGCTGATAATATTCCATTTTATATTGAAGATGTGCAAAATCTTTTTTATCCATTCATCAGTTGATGGACACTTAGGTTGCTTCCATGTCCTGGCTATTGCAAATAGAGTTGCAATGAACATTGTGGAACATGATTCTTTTTGAATTATGGTTTTCTCCAGGTATATGCCCAGTAGTGAGATTGCTGTGTCATATGGTAGCTCTATTTTTAGTTTTTTAAGGAACCTCCATACTGTTCTCCATAGTGTCTGTGTATCAATTTACATTCCCACCAATGGTGCAAGAGGGTTCCCTTTTCTCCACACCTCTGCAGCATTTATTGTTTGTAGATTTTTTGAATGATGGCCCTTCTTACCTGTGTGGGATGATACCTCATTGTAATTTTGATTTGCAATTCTCTAATGATCAGTGATGTTGAGCATTCTTTCATGTGTTTCCTGGCAATGTGTATATCTTCTTTGGAGAAATGTCTAATAGGTCTTCTGCCCATTTTGGATTGGCTTGTTTGTTTCTTTGATATTGAGCTGCAGGGGGTGCTTGTAAATTTTGGAGATTAATCCTTTGTCAGTTGCTTCATTGGCAAATATTTTCTCCCATTCTGGGGGTTGTCTTTTCATCTTGTTTACATTTTCCTTTGCTGTGCAAAAGCTTTTAAGTCTCATTAGGTCCCATGTTTTTATTTTTATTTTTATTTCCATTTCTCTAGGAGGTGGGTCAAAAAGGATCTTGCTGTGATTGATGTCATAGAGTGTTCTGCCTATGTTTTCTTCTAAGAATTTTATAGTGTCTGGCTTTACATTAAGTCTTTTATCCATTTTGAGTTTATTTTTGTGTATGGTGTAAGGGAGTCTTTTAATTTAATTCTTTTACCTGTAGCTGTCCAGTTTTCCCAGCACCACTTATTGAAGAGGCCGTGATTTCTCCATTCTATATTCTTGCATCCTTTATCAAAAATAAGGTGACCATATGTGTCTGGGTTTATCTCTGGGCTTTCTCTCCTGTTCCATTGATATATATTTCTGTTTTTGTGCCAGTACCATACTGTGTTGATTACTGTAGCTTTGTAGTATAGTCTGAAGTCAGGGATTCTGATTACTCCAGCTCTGTTTTTCTTCTCAAGGTTGCTTTGGCTGTTCGGGGTCTTTTGTGTTTCCATACAAATTGGGAAATATTTTGTGGTAGTTTTCTGAAAAATGCCATTGGTATTTTGATAGGGATTGCATTGAATCTGTAGATTGCTTTGTGTAGTATAGTCATTTCACAGTGTTGATTCTTCCAATCCAAGAACATGGTATATCTCTCCACCTGTTTGTGTCATCTTTGATTTGTTTCATCAGTGTCTTATAGTTTTCTGAGTAAAAGTCTTTTGTCTCCTTAGGTAGGTTTATTCCTAGGTATTTTATTCATTTTGTTGCATGGGTAAATGGGAGTGTTTCCTTAATTTCTCTTTCAGACTTTTCATCTTTAGTGTATGGGAATGAAAGGGATATCTGTACATTAATTTTGTATCCTGCAGCCTTACAAACTTCATTGATTAACTCTAGTAGGTTTCTGGTAGCACCTTTAGGATTCTCGATATATAGTATCATGTCATCTAGTGGCAAACAGTGACAGCTTAACTTCTTCTTTTCCAAGTTGGATTCCTTTTATTTCTTTTTCTTATCTGATTGTTGTAGGTAAAAATTCCAAAAGTGTGTTGAATAATAGTGGTGAGAGTGGGCAACGTTGTCTTGTTCCTGATCTTAGTGGAAATGGCTTCACTTTTTCACCATTGAGAACAATGATGACTGTGGGTTTGTCATATATGGCCTTTACTATGTTGAGGAAAGTTCCCTCTATGCCTACTTTCCAGAGGTTTATCATAAATGGCTGTTTAATATTGTTGAAAGCATTTTCTGCATGTATTGAGATGATCATATGGTTTTTATCCTTCAGGTTTTTTAATATGGTGTATCACATTGATTTGCATGTATTGAAGAATCCTTGCATCACTGGGATAAACCCAGCTTGATTATGGTGTATGATCCTTTTAATGTGCTGTTGGATTCTTTTTGCTAGTATTTTGCTGAGAATTTTTGCATGTATGTTCATCAGTAATATTGGCCTGTAGTTTTCATTATTTGTGACATCTTTGTCTGGTTTTGGTATCAGAGAGATGGTGGTCTCATAGAATAAGTTTGGGAGTGTTCCTCCCTCTGCTATATTTTGGAAGAGTTTGAGAAGGTTAGGTGTTAACTCTTCTCTAAATATTTGATAGAATTTGCCTTTGGAGCCATCTGGTCCTGGGCTTTTGTTTGTTGGAAGATTTTAATGACAGTCTCAATTTCAGTGCTTCGGATTGGTTTGTTTATAGTTTCTATTTCTTCCTGGTTCAGTCTTGGAAGTTTGTGCTTTTCTAAGAATTTGTCCATTTCTTCCAGGTTGTCCATTTTACTGGCATATAGTTGCTTGCAGTAACCTCTCATAATCCTTTGTATTTCTGCAGTGTCAGTTGTTACTTCTCCTTTTTCATTTGTAATTTTATTGATTTGAGTCTTCTCCCTTTTTTTCTTGATGACTCTGGCTAATGGTTTTATCACTTTTGTTTATCTTCTCAAAGAATCAGCTTTTAGTTTTTTTGATCTTTGCTGTCTCCTTCATTTCTTTTTCATTTATTTCTGATCTGACCGTTATGATTTCCTTCCTCTGCTGACTTTGGGTTTTTTTTTTTCTTTCTCTAATTGCTTTAGGTGTAAGTTTAGCTTGTTTATTTGAGATGTTTCTTGTTTCATGAGGCAGGATTGTATTGCTATAAACTTCCCTCTTAGAACTGCTTTTGCTGCATCCCATAGGTTTGGGGTCATCATGTTTTCATTGCCATTTGTTTCTAGGTATTTTTTAATTTCCTCTTTGATTTCTTCAGTGATCTCTTGGTTATAAAGTAGTGTATTGTTTAGTGTCCATGTGGTTGTATTCTTTTACAGATTTTTTCCTGTAATTGATATCTATTCTGATAGCATTGTCGGAAAAGATACATGATACAATTTCAATTTTCTTAAATTTACCAATGCTTGATTTGTGACCCAAGATATGATCTATCCTGAAGAATGTTCCTCAAACACTTGAGAAAGAGTGTATTCTGTTGTTTTTGGATGGAATGTCCTATAAATATCAATTAAGTCCATCTTGTTTAATGTATCATTTAAAGCTTGTGTTTCCTTATTTATTTTCATTTTGGATGATCTGTTCATTGGTGAAAGAGGGGTGTTAAAGTCCCCTACTACGATTGTGTTACCTTCGATTTCCCCTTTTATGGCTGTTAGCCTTTTCCTTATGTATGGAGGTGCTCCTATATTGGGTGCATAAATATGTACAATTGTTATGTCTTCTTCTTAGGTTGATCCCTTGATGATTATGTAGTGTCCTTCTTTGTCTCCTGTAATAGTCTTTATTTTAAAGTCTCTTTTTTCTGATATGAAAATTGCTACTCTAGCTTTCTTCTGATTTCCATTTGCATGGAATATTTTATTCCATCCCCTCACTTTCAGTCTGTATGTGTCCCTAGGTCTGAAGTGGGTCTCTTGTAGACCGCATATATACCGGTCGTGTTTTCAGGTCCATTCAGCCAGTCTATGTCTTTTGGTTGGAGCATTTAATCCATTTACATTTAAGGTAATTATTGATATGTATGTTCTTATTACCATTTTCTTAATTGTTTTGGGTTTGTTATTGTACGTCTTTTCCTTCTCTTGTGTTTCCTGCCTAGAGAAGTTCCTTTAGCATTTGTTGTAAAGCTGGTTTGGTGGTGCTGCATTCTCTTAGATTTTGCTTGTCTGTAAAGGTTTTAATTTCTCTGTTGCATCTGAATGAGATCCTTGCTGGGTAGAGTAATCTTGGTTGTAGCTTTTCCCCTTTCTTCACTTTAAGTATGTCCTGCCTGTCCCTTCTGGCTTGCAGAGTTTCTGCTGAAAGATCAGCTGTTAACCTTATGGGGATTCCCTTGTATGTTATTTGTTGTTTTTCCCTTGCTGCTTTTAATATTATTTCTTTGCATTTAATTTTTGATAGTTTGATTAATATATGTTTTGGCATGTTTCTCCTTGGGTGTATCTTGTATGGGACTCTCTGCACTTCCTGGACTTGATTAACGATTTCCTTTCACATATTAGCGAAGTTTTCAACTATAATCTCTTCAAATATTTTCTCTGTCTCTTTCTTTTTCTCTTCTACTTCTGTGACCCCTATATTCGAATGTTGGTGTGTTCAACATTGTCCCAGAAGTGTCTCAGATTGTCCTCAATTCTTTTCATTCTTTTTTCTTTATTCTGCTCTGTGGTAGTTATTTCCACTATTTTATCTTCCAGGTCATTTATCCATTCTTCTGCCTCAGTTATTCTGCTATTGTTTCCTTCTAGAAATTTTTTAATTCCATTTACTGTGTTGTTCATCATTGTTTGTTTGCTCTTTAGTTCTTCTAGGTCCTTGTTAAACATGTCTTGTATATTCTCCATTCCAGTTCCAAGATTTGGGATCATATTTAGTATCATTACTCTGAATTCTTTTTCAGGTAGACTGCCTATTTCCTCTACATTTGTTTGGCCTGGTGGGTTTTTACCTTGTTCCTTCATCTGCTCTGTGTTTCTCTGTCTCCTCATTTGGCTTTGTGGACGGTGTTTGGGGTCTCCTTTACGCAGGCTGAAGATTCGTAGTTCCTGTTGTTTTTGGTGTCTGCCCCCAGTGGCTAAGTTTGGTTCAGTGGGTTGTGTATGCTTTCTGGTGGAGAGGACTGGTGCCTGTGTTCTGGTGGGTTTGTCTGGATCTTGTCTTTCTGTTGGGCAGGTCCGCATCCGGTGTTGTGTTTTGGGGTGTCTGTGACCTATTATGATTTTAGGCAGCCTCTCTGATAATTGGTGGGCCTGCATTCCTGTCTTGCTAGTTGTTTGGCATTGGATGTCCAGCACGGGATCTTACTGGTCTTTGAGTGGAGCTGGGTCTTAGCATTGAGACGGATATCTCTGGGAGGCTTTCGCCGTTTTGATATTACAAGGTGCCCAAGGTCTCTGGTAGACCAATATTCTGAACTCTGCTCTCCCAACTCAGAGGCACAGGCCTGACACCTGGCTGGAGCACCAAGACCCTCTCAGCCACACAGCTGGGGGTGAGAGCAAGAGCTAGCTTTGGTACATCTCAAAGAACACCAATGAGATTCACTCACCATTTTCTCTCCATCAGTGAAGAAAACAAATTTCAGTGTTCGGTGAGACAGCCACCTTGGTAGCCAGCCTCCAAGAAGGCCCTAATCATACCCTAATTATCTCCCAGTCATCATGCACCTGTGTGCCTCCTCACAGTTGAAAAGGGCTGATGTTTTAACTAATAAGACATTGCAGAAATGACAAAGTGCAGCTTCCAAAGGTATAAAAGATATTGGAGCTTCTGCTTTGGTTTCTGCTAGATCACTCATCCTAGGGTAAGCCAGCTGCCATGTAATGAGGACACTCAAGCAGCCCTAAGGAGAGATTCATGTGGCAAGGAGCTGAGGCCTCTTACTTACAGCCACATGAGTGAGTCATCTCACAAGTCACAGTACTTAATTTTATTTATTTATGGTTGTGTTGGGTCTTCAATGCTGCACAGGGTTTCTCTAGTTGTGTCGAGCAGGGGCTACTCATCATTGTGGTGCATGGGTTTCTCCTTGCTGTGGTTTCTCTTCTTGTGGAGTATGGGCTCTAGGTGCATGGACTTCAGTAGCTGTGTCACGCAGGCTCAATAGTTGTTGCTTGCAGGCTCTAGAATGCAGGCCAAGTAGTCGTGGCACACAGACTTAGTTGCTCTACAGCCTGTGGGATCTTCCCAGACCAGGGATTGAACCCCTGTCCCCTGCATTGGCAGGCAAATTCTTACCCACTGAGCTACCAGGGAAGTCCAGTGTGCTCTTTTTTAAACCTAGTCTGTTTTCATTATTTTCTATCTTAACTGTTCTATATTAAATAAAAAAAATAATACTCCTTTCTACCCCTCCTCTTTGAGGATGATATATGAAGAAGTATGTCTTATTTATTAATCTGAAATTTTCACCTTACTTTTAAGAAGTAATCACAATGTCAAGTATTTAATACCTTTCACTTACACCTTGAAAAGCATGGATATTAAAGTGCTAATATAATTACCTTCCCTAGTCTATCATTTTTACTTTTTGTTATGTATAAAAAACAACTAAAAATATGCATGGTTTGTAAGGAAATGACAAATTTCAGAAAATTCAGAATCTGCATACACTCTATACATAGCTTCTAGATACAGACACAGAAAATTGCCAGATACTCAGAGCCCCCCTTGTCCAATTCTAGTGACTCCCCTTAAGGTTTAATATTGTTCTGGTATCTAACAAAAAGATCACTTTACCTGTATTTTGTATTTTATATAAATGTAATGGCACAGTAAAATCACTTTTGGATTGGGCTTTTTTATTTTATGTTGTTTATGAATACGCCTATATGGTTGCCTGTTGTTGTTGTCATGCACTGGCACTGTTGCATAGGATTCCATAGTGTAAATATTTAACTATTAATTATTTTTTTCCAAAATGTATTACAATATGAGTGAGTTTCAGTTTGGGTCTATTGAGAATTGCACTGGTATATACATACTAGAACTTGAGCTTTGGTGGTATGTGTATAAATTATTGTTCAATATACATGTAGTAGTAAAATTTTTGACTCATGGCTTTCATCTGTTTATCTTTTTAGATATTTCTAAATATTTTCAAAACATTTGTATGATTTTTCATCCTCAGCAGCAGTGAATGAGATTCAAGGATTACACACATTCTTGTCAAACTTGATAATACCTGTCATTTTCATTTGAACTTTCTGGTTGGTGAGTGATAATTCCAGGTATGACTTTTTTGCATTTAATTGACTACTAAGAAGCCAAGCATCTTTTGATATGTTTACTTAACGTTCTGTACTCTCTTTCTTGAAATATCTTTTGGTATATTTTTCCCATCTTTGCTATTACATTATCTTCTTATTGAAGACTTTTTTTTTAACATCTGAAGACTTCTTATTTAGGAATTTTAAATATATACTTGATATAAGTTCTTCTCTCTTTCTGTCTCTCCTCTTTATTTAGATGAGTGTCAGTTTTTAATGTTAATAACATCTAATTTGTTATTTTCCTCTATTTAGTCTTATTTCTATTTATTTATGTAATCTTCTTATCTGTTGCAGAACACATTATATATTCTAAACCACAAATATGTTTTCGTTTCTTCAATAAATCTAATTGATAAGCTTTAAATTTAAGTTAACTTTCTGAACTAAATATGTTGTATCATAGTGAGCATTAATTTGTCTATGACAGCTGAAAGGTTACATTTATTCAGAAAATGTTGTATTCAGCTTTCTTTTCATTTGCTCCTACTTCTCATTGATTCACAGAGGTAAACATCACTTCATCCATGGATCTGACTTTTCTTGATTTCTCACGATCATTCTCATTAATTCTTCTTGCCTCATGAAATCTTTAGGCATTGCATTATTCCACAAAAGCAAAAAGCTTCCTTGGGCCTTTTTCCTCAGAAGATTGATTATTCCCACATTTTAAATGGGAGATTGCAATAAGTTAGGAGAAAATGCCACAGGGGTCTCTCTCTCTTTTTTTTTTTCTTTCACATCTTGTATCAGCCTCTGCTTGCACTCTGTGTTCAAAGATTTTTGTACAACACATTGATAGAAGTGCCAGGTGTTTCTCTCCTTGGGGCAAAAGACAGATTAATTACCTGACAAATAAAATAAAGACAGTGTCGTTCTCTGTTCACATGTTGGAAAGGATTGCTTGCATCCTAATTTAAAAGTTTCAGGTGAGTGAAGCTTAAGATTCCAAAGCTTTAATCCATATTTGCACCATGCACAGCATCCAACAGGACTGCTTTACATAACCCCATGAGACTTTGGTGTGCAAGTGAAATAGATAAAAATATAAAACTATTGCTGTCCTTTTGGGTTCATAAAAAAGATTTTTTGTCTCATTTAAAATATATATATTTTTAAATCCAAAAACGTGTCAGGCTAAAATATTGGAATTTCAAACATAGTAAAACCCCTTTTGAATGATGCGAAGTGAGACTTATTTGTAGTGCTGATTTGCATTGCCCACTTGCTTGGTTGGCCAAAAAGGGCCTATGCGTTTTTTCCTGAATACATTCAGGAAAAAAAAAACGTACGCCCTTTTTGGCCAACTGCATCATTGTCGAAGTTCTGCCGCTTTTCATGTGCTTTAAAGGTGACTCCGATCTACCTCTTGAAAACAGTTTCCTGCAATTCTGCCTTGTTTTCAAATCCTCTTCGTTGCCTTACCTCAATAAGGTACGAAAGTTATCATTTATTATCCTGCAGGTTTGTGAATTTTAGTGCCTCTGAGATCCATTTTTCAACTCGCCTTTTTGGGAGCTGGCCTCCAAACCGCAGGATTGCTTCAGGCCCTATTCTGGTTCCGGGGGGCAGGCAGAGCCTTTGGTTAATTCTTCTTCCTGATTGGAAATTAGAGTGACATGTGTCTGTCCAAACACCTAGAGCTGATCTCTCATTGGTTCCCCCTCTACCCGTTCAGCCTCTGGACAAATTGCAAACTGTACGAAACAGGAGGTTAAAGGTGCTGATTCTCCAAGTGGGGAGATTGTTGGTAAAGCAGCTGGAATGGCGAACCCGAGCACCACGAGATGAAAAATGAGGTGCGTTTTAGAAACGTTTCCCGATCATATGGTGTACCATCCTCTGGGTTTCCCATGCATGTTTTAGCTGTAGGAAGATTCCCTTGAACCTGGAGATTTCTGACCCATGGAATGGGTAGCACGCAGTATTACTTTAAAGGGTCTGCATTTGCTCACGCAACCTCACCAATCCAGTCGCCCCCAAGAGTGTCCAGCCTTATGTCTCTTCCAGCTGTGGGTCTAGATGTGGTCAATCCAGGTTGCATCACAGCCACTGAACGAATTTTGTAAGAATTTCTCTCTCTTTCACTATCTTTGCTTTTTTTTGTAATTTGTATTTATAATGGGATTTAGCTGATTTTCAATGCTGTGTTTGTGCCCCTTTACACCCACTATATTCACTTACCGAGAAATATCAATAAATACTTTTTAAGATTCTTACTATGCAGATATATTTTTCTGTGGTGAATAAGGTGTGTTGAGTCCAGTTCACTGAGCAATGAGTAGGTCTTCTCTATTACATATTTGGTTGATGGAACGGTATCTGTGCTAATTTCAAACTATTGTTTTATGCATCACCCCACCTCACCTTTCCCCTTAAGCAGCCATAAGTGTGTTTTCTAAATGTGTGACTCTGTTCTGTTTTGTAATTTAGTTCATGTAGCGATTTTTACATTCCGTCTATAACTGATATCTATGATAAGTTTCTTTATCTGTGTGACGTATTTCTCTTAGAATCATCGTACCTAAATCCACTCATTATGCTGCTACTAGCCTTAGGACATTGATTTCATGGCTGAGTGATATTCCATTGTACATAAGTACTACAACTTGTTTATCCATTTTACTCTTTCATGAGATACTTAAGGTGTACCCAAGTCGAGGATTTTGTGAACACAGCAGCCCTAAAATTTGGGGTGCCTGTGTCCTGTCGATTTTTGGTTTTCTCAAGATATAAGCCCATGAGTGGAAGTGCCCTGTGCTCTGTAGCTCTGTTTTTTAGATGTTTTAGGAAACACCATACACTTCTCCAGAGTGACCATTGGCAATTTACATCCCGCCCATCAGCGTAAAAAAGCTCCCTTTTCTCCTTGACTTGTCCTGCGTTTCTGGTTTTTACACTTTTTCAGCATGGCCCTTTTGACCAATGCCTAGTGAGACTTCTTTGCAGTGTTGATTTGCATTGCCCGCTTGTTTGGTTGGCCAAAAAGGGCGAATGCGTTTTTTCCTGAATATATTCAGGTGCTCACCAGGGCGTGTAGCAGGTGTGGGTGAGTGTCACGTAGCGCACACCCAGCGCATAGAAGGTACGCAGGATGGAGAGGCTACTGTCCAGTGAGTGGCCGCCCTCCACACCAGTGAGGCAAGCCAACTTCCGGGTATTGTTGAGAGCTGGGGGCAGGTAGGTCAGATGATCATTTTCAGAGGCAGGAGTAGCTTACTGAAGTCCTTAACACCCACCACCACCAGTCTGTTTACCTCTTCTTTTGGCCATGCCGCGCAGCATGAGGGCTCTTAGTTTCCCCACCGGGGATCAAACCCAAGCCCCCTGCAGTGGAAGCGTGTTGTCTTAACCTCTAGACTACCAGGGAACTCCCCCGTCTACCTTTAACTGAGGTCACAAGCTCCAGCTCAGAATAGGAGGCACACATGAGGCGGATGAGGTCAATTTGTTCCATGGTGAGGTGCACAGCATCCCGTTCGTGGGTCTGGCATGGGACGTAGGCTGACCAGAACTGAGGGAAGCCAGGGCTTAGTTTGGGCTTTGGAACTCCTTGGGCTTCTCATAGCCTCCTCAGCTGGCACAGCATTCACTGTGCCCAGAAGTCACATGTAATGCGTTGCTTTTTCTGTGGTACTTGGCAGCCCGTCAGGTGGGCTCACTGTGACCCCTGTAGCCCCCAGCATCCATGGCATGGCACTTTCTAGGTCACTATGGTAACTTCGTTCCAATGTGAGTAACCTGTGGTCTCTGAGGCCCCCAAAGTGCCCCACATTCCCCAGCAGCCATGGCACCTTGTGTGTCCCTTTGGTACCTGGCCACCCACGAGACTGTCTTTCAGCCTGTCCAAGCTGGTCTAGCCATGGCTGAAATTGCGCAGATTAACATGCTGTAGCCCACTGTGGTAAAACTGCCTCAGGACCAGGGGCATGTTGGTGTGGCTGGAGGGAGGTCAAGGCAAATGGGTGGGCTCCTTAGGTCTTGGGATCAGGCAGGACACATTGCCTGGCCTGGGCCAGCCTGGGGGTCCCCCACCTCACACTGTCACACAGACTATACTAGGAGCAGCTGAGGCCTGGGCTGAGGGGTTCTCGCCGGGGAGGGGATGACAGAGAAGGGGAAGGGCATCCATAGATGATGGAGAGGACATCCAGGGGTGGTGTGAGGGAGCTTCCCCACTAGCGCTGCATGCTCCAGACCTCCTCCCCTGCCCAGGGCCAGGCTAGGCCCCCACCGGCCCCCAGCAGCCCGCACACACTGCAGCCACCCTTCCACAAGCGGGAAGTCCCGCATCAGGGCCCGTGTGCGCTCCCGCAGACTTGGGGTGCTGGAGGTGCCCGGCGTGGTCTGCACGCGGGTTACCGGCCGCAGCAGCAGACTCAGCAGGAGCAGCAGGCACAGCAGAGGCCGCTGGCTGCATACACGGGGACCTTCGAGGCCCCCGGGCCGCAAGCTGTGCAGGGCAAGGCAGGCGGGCAGAGGCGGGTCTGAGAGGGGCGGGCGATGGGGTTCTGCCCGTCGACACAGGCCACCCAGCGGCGCGGCCTCGCGAGGGGGGCGGGGTGAGGGAGGGGATACAGAGTCACAGGACCCTGACCCGTGTGCGGAGACCCGCGATCCGGATCCGGGAAGCCCGGCAGCCACAGGGCGGCACTGCCCTCCCGCCCCCTGCTCAGAGGCAGCCCCCGCGGGCTAAGCTGGCCTCTGCTGAGAACCCACTCGCCTCCCATCGTGGGTTCCCTCCACCCCCGCCCCTCTTCCCACTCCCACTGCTCCGAGGGGGTGCCCTAGGTTGCTCTCCCCCGCCTCTGACCTTCCTGTCCAAGCTGGGGTGCTTCTCTCAGAAGGCCACCTGCAGCCCGCGGCCTCCCGGGAGCACACCTCATCCCCATCTGCCTGCAGCCGGCCCCGCCCACCCCGAGGGCTGCGTGCGAGTGTCTCTGTGGCCACAAGTGCTCTGGGCTCCCGGTTTCCCGGGACTGGGCCATGGGGGCTGGTGTGGGGGAAGAGATATGTTCTGGAAATGGGGGGGGTAACCTTGTGAGCTCTGGATTCAGGAGGGGGCCCTCTGCCCCCAACCTTCTCTCTCCTCCTACTTGACTCCCCAACCTGCATGACCATTCTCTGGGGACTTGAACCAGCACCTGGGAACTATCAGGAACCTCCCCCACTTCTGTCAGCCAGCCTCAGGAGAGCGCCCTCAGGAGTTGCTACACCTCCCCAGGGCCTGAATAGAGGGACTTTTGGGATGTGAACTGAACAACCTTCTGGGGAGAGTCAACGACCCTTTTACTCAACAGAGCAGGAACTCAGTCAGTAGGCTATTTGTGTGGAAGGAAATGAAGTCGCTTCCATGGCAGAAGAGCCCCCGCCGCAGCAACCTTTGTCCCAGAGCTGCTGGCTGACCTTCTGGCCAGGATCCCTCCTACCTCAGCGTGGAAGGCCCGGCCTCGTGAAGAAGTGTAGGTTCTGAAGAAAGACCTGGCACCTGGGTTCTGCTGCTACACTTGCCTTATCTCGTGGCCCTTGTGTCTCTAGCTTTCCCAGAAACCTCAAGGGCTAAGTGCCTGTGCTTGCTCAGAGGCCGCACGCCATTCCCCATTTCCAGCCTCAGGCCCTCCTGCTAGCTGCCTCCTCTAGGGACCCCCTCCCCCCCAACACACACACACACACACACTGGGGATGTGCCTTCTCACAGAAGCTCAACCACTGAGATGATTTAGGGACTGTGCCCAAACTCCTGCATCCCCAGCCTCTCAAGTTTTTGCTCTGATCCCTGGCACCCCCTGGAGCTGTTCCACCTTTGGAACCTTTCCCGGGTGGCAGGAGTGCCTAGCACAGGGGTAGTGATCTAAGTCTGAGCACTGGCGACCCTACAAATCTGTTACAGAAAAACATTTTATTGAGCAGTAAGGGACCCCACTGGGGACAGAAAGGGCTGGCAATAAAGGAGCATGTGAACCTCGGGGCAAGGTGCGTGCTGCTTGACTCTCCATCCTGTTCTTGCTTCAGGGAGCAGGGCTTCCTGGGCCTCTCTATCCTGCCTCCTGAGACCCCAGGCAGGAGGCTCTTTGGGAAGCCACAGATTGCTGCTTTCAGCTTCAAAAAGCCCAGCTCCCCCCTGGTTTGTGGTGGTGGCCGCTGACAATGGCTCAGGGCAGGAGCCCATGTGATAGACTGCTAAGGCTTCTCTGCACCCTGTATCTGCTCCTGCATCCTCCTCGGCTCGCAGAGTGCAGACTTAACTTTCTTCAGCTCACAAAGGGGCCCGTGAGGATTGAGCAGAGGAATGCCAGGTTTTCTTCCAGGCCAGCTTCCGCCCTGGGATGTTCAGGGCAGACTCTCATTTCAAACCTCACTTTCTGAGGCTCCTGGCTTATGGCCATTGAGTGTGCAAGGAGGCTCCTGGCTGAGGAAGGCTCAGACAGAACGACGCAGGTTCTAATCTGTGGTAGTGGGCAGTGGGGGGGGGAGGGGTCACTGCAGGAAGAGGCATTCGCTGCCTTAGGCAGTTAAACCATTGCCCTGTCTTCAGAATGGTTCAGCCAGCAAGATTCTGTGGAGTCCACCTCCTGGCATCATGCTACAATCGCCGGATTTTGGGTCTGGAGCAACCGAGATCTTCGTCTGACTCTTCCGGAGTGTGCTTTCTCTCGGGAGCACGTCTGGGGACTGGCTTCTCGGCTTCCACCTTTGCTGGCGTGGCCAAAGGAGCATCCCCGTAGGCCTGGTAGCCACCAACCAGGCAGTATGTCTCCCCATGCCGGCCCAACTGCGTTTCTCCTCACCCTCAGTTGAGGATATGGTAGTGACCAGGTGTAGGAGGAGAAACGGGAGCCACAGCTGCTGCAAAGAAAAGCAGAGCTGATCAGTCACTTCTGCTGTACACAGTCTCCTGCCAGAATTTCCCTCTCTCATGTCTTTCCCAGTTTCTGGCTGAAGACCTTTAATCTACTTGACATCCAAAACACAGCCTTGGCCCATCACCTCTATGAGTCCCTAGAGAAGGGACACTGGCTACAAAAGCAATTCCTAGAGCCTACGGTTGCATCAGGTGAGGTAGTCTCTTCACCGTTTCCAGGGAAAACAGTAGAACCCGAAAGTAATTGCAATCATGATCCTCTCATCTCTCCCTTCCACAACAGAGAAAACATTTCTTGCAGTGTGTCACTTCTGAGGCTTTAATGGAAACGTCTTTCAAGTTTTGGAAAAAGATAATCTAATATAAATTGGTTAAGGACCCCTCCCACCTTGGCAACCCCTCTTGGGCCCCATTTACACTGCCTGTTACAACCACACTGAACTCTAGCCCTCTGATACTTTTATCTAGATTAGAACAAGGCCAAATACTGAGAGTGATCAGGAGACTCAGAACCGGGTTCTGGGTACCAAGTGTAGGCTCACATCCACCCAGCCTCCTGGGACACCATCTGCTCAGCCCTCCAGTCTCACTAGCACTTCATCACCCCCCTTGGTTCTTCTGGTCTTCCCATGAATATGGCACCACCCTCTCCCCTAGTACTCAGCAGCTCAGTATGGGATGTGTCTGAGGGGACCGATATAGATGTGTACAGGACAGCACAGAGGTGCCTGGGTTTGAAGGTGCGGTTCAAGAGTGGCCCTCTGCTTCCCTGGTGGCACAGTGGTTGAGAGTCCGCCTGCCGATGCAGGGGACGCGGGCTCGTGCCCCGGTCCGGGAAGATCCCACATGCCGCGGAGTGGCTGGGCCCGTGAGCCATGGCCGCTGAGCCTGCGCGTCCGGAGCCTGTGCTCCGCAACGTGAGAGGCCACAACAGTGAGAGGCCCGTGTACTGCAAAAAAAAAAAAAAAAAAAAGAGTGGCCCTCTTCCTCAAACTGCTCCGTTTACCATCTGCCAACAAAAATGCGCTTGTCTTTTGCTAAGAGGCCAATCAGGAAAGGGTCTGAATGGAAGCATCCTGTAGCCCAAAGCGGAAGGCTACATTTATAAAGATCAGAAGCTTCCTGAACACTAGTTCAGGGATGACCTTTCACTTGTCCTCAGCAGTGAGCACTGTGGGACCCTGAAGGTGTCCCAGGTCACTGGTATTACTTACAGCTGGGAAAGTGCTGAGGTTTACGTAGTGGGCAAGCCCCACAGGAACATGTGGCAGCCAGGTGAGGTTGTGTGTACACCATGCCTCTTCTACAGATGCCTGGTCTCGGTGTACCTGCTGCACTGCCCAGCCAGGGAACAGAGCACAGGTTTGAGTAAATATAGATGATCCGGTCAGACATTCTCTCTCAGACAACCAAAGAGATTGGTATCTGGTGGAGAACTGGTAGGGAAGTTTCTCTGAGGGCAGCACGTTTCCATAGTTATGCTGCCATGGAAACTGTGAGAAGGCCTGTGAGGTCATCACTACCCAGTGAGGTCATAATAAGGAACCTGTGACTTGCGGGTCAGGCTTCAGGAGGAGGGGCAGTTTTGTGGAGGAGAGCAGGGTGGAGGCAGAGGTACTCTGCCTGGTCCCTCACACCTGGGCCTCCCCGCCCATGCCCTAGTCTAGTAGACACCCCACGTGGGGCGTGCAGGTGGGCTGGTACAGGAGGGCAAGAGAGACCCACATTCTGAAACTGGCTTGAGAGGCAAGATTAACATTAAGAGACAGCTAGGTTGTATGGCACTGACCCTAAGAGGCAGAGAATTGTGTGGACTGGGGAATCAGGGAAGGCTCCTTGGCAGTGGGCCTGAAGGACAAGTGAGATTTGGACCCATGGGGAAGAGAGAGAAGACATTCCAGTTTGGAAGAATAAAAGGAAAGACACACTCTTCTCGACCTTGTCCTGCCCCAAATATAAATTCATAGAACCCTCACATTTTTACACCTGAGGGCTTAAAAAAACCAAGATGTTAAGGGGCCTACCCAGTGTTACACAGCTAGTGGAGAGGGGTTCTGCTCAATGGTTACGTTCATGTTGGGGCACCGGATTTACAGCTGATAGGAATGTGAGGACAAGCTCATGCCATTTCAAACATTTCCAAGTGATACTGAGAGAGATGTTAAAGGTGCAAAATGAGGGTGCTGAATGACCTCACAAAGTGGGAATGGTGGGCCCATTTTAATATGAAATTCAAAACAAATTCATGACAAAAGGACATAATACAAAATGACAACATAATCATTACACTCCCCTCTCCCCTAGAAGTAAAAATCATTATAATCCTCTCTCTCTCCACCATGAAAGGATGAGATAAAGGCTCAGCAGCAGCCCCCGTGAAAAACATGGTCAACGCTGTGAAGAGGGGTTAGTAAGACGACTTGGTCCGACTCAGAGAAGGAAGGAGACAACTCTGCCCTTAGCCTGATCAGGCCCACAGGAAGGAACCACACTTGGGGCAGCCTTTGATAGTGTGGCAATGAGAGAGAACCTTCTTTAAGAGGGGACTCCCTGTTGCCGACCTTGAAAAAGCAAAGATGGGACCTTCGTTTACTGGGGCTGTTGCAGAGGGGATGTGTCCAGGAGGTAGAGACTGCTTGGACTACCCTTTTAGAGGTTGGGCCACCCTGGTCGAGAACCACAGCACCTTCTATCCCTAAACTGCTTGAATCTGGGTGCCCGTTAGGACAGACGAAGTCAGGCCTCATTGGAGCAGACTGCCTTTTGGAGTGGTAGAAGGTAAATGTGAAGGGGAATGCTTGCTCTGGCGGAGGTTTGTCACGGCAGGTGGGCCAGCATGAGACCATTCAGAATCTCCAAGGCTCCAGAGATTACATGGCTGGGAGCATCCCTCTGATGTGGTGTGGGGACTCCTACCTTAACAGGACCTGGCTGGGCATCTGGGGGAGGCAGAATAAACGGTTTATTAACTTAAGAGAGCGAGAGAATCACCTGGGGGGTTCCACAAAACCACTTAAAAAGCCTTGTACCTGGATTCTTGAGCCAACCCTCAGAAAACTTATCTAGATCTGGAGTAGGGCTCAGGAAGCTGCACTTTTAATAAGCTTCCTGGGCAGTCCCACCACAGTGGTCCATGGATAGAGCGACCAAATTATTGTGTATTCTCGGTTGCTTTTGGGAGTCAAAGTGGGCAATATTAAAAACTGCAGCAGGCATACGTATAAACGGAATATTCAAGGCAAGCAGAGGTGTATAGTTATTCTATGCATGAATCAGATTTCAGAAAAGCTAGCCTGGTGGTTAAAGAACACAACCCTTAGGACAGACCAGATTCTTTCCTACTTACTTGGGTGATTTTGACCAAGTTCTTTTATCCTTCTGACTGTTTCTTCATATGGAATAGAGCTATGACTGTACATTTAGCACAATATTCTCTCTCGGCAAAGGTTGCTCTGGGTCCATTTGTGTTCTCTGCAACTTAACCCTTTCCAGTGTGCAAGCATTTTTAAGTTGTTTGGTGAAGTATTACATTTGACTTTCAACAGTTCATTACTTTGGGCAAAGCTTATATAATGCTGCAGAGACTAGAACCTATGCAGAGATAGTGAGAGGATGTTATAAGCTTATTCTGCCGGTTTATAAAAAAGTTTAACCTTTTCTCCTCTTCCTCCACCTGCCACCAAGAGATGAGAAAGAAGGCAGAGCCTGGAAATGCACACCAAGCAATACTTCGGTGTCAGTTTGCCTTTATTCCTCTGCCAGTACTTCCCAGAGAGATTTCACCAAAAGTGCCTAAGCTTGCCATGGCCATTGTTGTGAAGAAAGTTTCTCTCTATTGCTAGTCACATCCCCTTTTCCTTCTCCTGGGGGTTTAATGGATGTTTGGGGGCAGGAAACAAAATTTAAACTAAAACATCAATTGAGAGAGCCTTCGTCCTAAGTGTGGTACTTTGGAGTGTGCATCTTCTCAGAGTCTACGGAATTCTGCCCCAGTGGAAACTGTTATTAAGGGGCACCCATAGAAACATCGCTTATTGTTAGAAACCACGACATAATACAGAGCCAAGATCGACATTATTCTTCACGTGAAAGACTGCAGAGAGCCAAGCGCAGTAGTTCACCCTCAAGTGCTGGCCAGCAACTAACCTTTTGAAGCCAGACTGTAGCCCGGGTCTTCAGAAGGTGACTAGGCAGCCCAGAGCACCCTACTGACAAGTGTGCTCACCCATCCAGCACAGAGGGAAAGATCCCTGTTATGGCATCATATATAAGCCTGCTGCAATAAGGTTTGCTGGTGCAAAGACTCTCTCACTGAGGACCCCAGTCCTGGGAGGCTTCTCCTCTGGCGAGCTGCCAGTTCAATCTTCTGAGCCAGACTCACGTCCCAGGGATGGGTCACAAAGCTGACGACGGTGCCTGGCACCTCGCCCCCAACCCGGCCCACCCTCCCTGCTCTGTGGATGTAGTCTTGCAGGGTGAGAGGGAAATCATAATTGATGACTAGCTCCACCTGGGTGCTGTCCAGGCCCTGAGAGGCAATGTCTGTGCAGAGAAGAATGTCTCGGGAGCCCTTCTGGAAGGACTGGAAGATGCCTGCTCTCATTGAGGCTGGCATCTGTCCCTGCAGTCTTAAGTGTTGGATTTTGTGGTCATCCAGAATATATACCCCAGCCAGTTCACAGTGCTGGAGCAATTACAGAACACCAGAACAGTTCCTGTGGGGCCAATCCTATATGCTCTGTCATGCTGCCTGAGGATCTGCACCAACCCAGTCACCTTCTCTGTTCCCTTTGGCCTCATGAATGTCTGTCTGACATGAGGCATGATGCAGTGGAGCTTGTCACTGGTAACGGTGGTTAGAGAGTCTAAGCTGGCAACTTTACTCAGCAGCTGGCCTACACCTTCGGGAAATGTGGCCCCCACCAGCACTAACTGAGCTTTGAGATTGAAGGGGTCTTTTAAGTCAGCTGGGCCTTCTGCTATATGGCTCCCCTCCAAGATGTAATCCACCAGTTCCAGGAAGCTTTCATCCAACAGCGTGCCTGCATCATCCAACACCAAGAAGGAGAGCGGCTCCAGGCTGATCAGTTGAGTTTTCAGGGCCTTCCACAGAGCCCCCGGAGTGGCCACCAGAATATCTGCTGGAGGTTGTTTGGACAGTTGCAGCCTGATCCTCCTCATGCCATGTACTCTCCCTAACTCCCGCACCTGGAGGTCCAAGGAGCTGCCCAAGGGCTGGGCCACGGCCCGCACCAGTTCAGCTAATTTTCGAGAAGGCACAAGAACCAGGCCTCGAGGAGCAGGGATACGACAGGGGTCCAGGCTTGGCTGGCCCAAGAGCCATTGAAGGAGAGGTAGCATGTAGCTGACAGTTTTGCCACTGCCGGTTTCTGCGGCGCAGAGGATGTGGCGGCCGCGAAGGAGTGGGGGAATGGTACTCCACTGCACGGTTGTGGGCCGAACAACTTCGGGAGCAGCCTCTTGTAGTGCGCTCAGAACGCGGAGCTCCAGACCCAGTTCGGTTCAGCTGCCGTTGGGCGAGAGGTTCCGCAGCGCTGGAGTCTCATATTGCACGCGCTCGATGGAGAAATGGTCCGCGTGGGCGCGCCGATTCCTCCAGCCGCACGAAGCGAGTGGTGCGGGCTCCCAAGGGCCCAGCGTGAGGTGTGCCGCTGGTTCAACTCCGGTCGCCGCGCTGACATCAGCAGCAGCCCCGGTCGCTCCAGCACCGGCCGCGAGGGGCTCCGCTGCCCGCTCTGCCGCTCTTCCTGCCGCCGCTGTAGAGCCCGCGGGATGCGTACCACGGGCAGGGGCTCGTTGGGACCGCGGACCGTCAGGTCCCGGCGAGGCGCCAGAAGCAACTGAACCGCGAGCGACCACAGCCCCACCCGCCGTGCCAGAGCCATACTCCCCTTGCTGCGGGAGAGGCGCACGACAGTGACGTCACGGGCGCGCCAAGGCCTCGCGGACGGTGGCTGGCGCGGCTCAGTAAGGCCCGCGGAATTGGCGAACTGTGTGGAAGGAGCGGGATCTGTAGAGCTCAGCAGTGGCGAGGTCTGTAGGTCCGAACAGGAGATGGTGACTCCAGACCCCCGCCGACCTTGGGGAAGGGTGCGCGGTGGAGGCAGGACCGGGGTCCGGCGATACGCGGCGATGGGGCCCTGGCATTACGAACCAGGAGGGTGGAGGGCTTCTGGCGATCCGATGTCCGATCCCTGCCGTGCTCTTTCGTCGCCCTCACAGCTCCTGTCATGGCTCGGCCAGTTCGGGTCTCCCCCTGTGACTTATGAGGGTGCGGCGATGTTCTCCCAGATGTGGTCCCCGTGTAAGGTCTTTGAATACAAGTATTTATTGAGAGTCTGAGTGAATGGTCAGGCCTGGGGGCCGAGACCAGGAGTCCGGAGTCGTAGGTCCAGGCTCACCCTTCCCTTAGAGCTCCCCAGAGAGCTGAGGGCCCCGAGGGCAAGCTGATGGCTTTCAGCGTATCTTCTCTAAAGTCAAGAGAACTCATCTCTTGGTGCTTTTCCCCTTTCTTTTCAGCTGAGGTTCATTCTCCCTTCCCTTGTCACCCTTAACAACTTCTCATCCTGAACCCACTGCTTTCTTGGGTAGTTCACCTCCACCGGCTTTCCAGTCAGATACCTCAATTCCGTAAATAGCAGCGAGGAGGGTCCTGCTACAGGTTTGTGGCTTGTCTCACAAAGCCATGGTCAGGCAGAATATTTTACTTGAATTCAGTTGTTCAGGTTGCCAAAAAGCCTTACACTACTGGTACTTCTTGAATGGATCCCGAAAATGGGTGTCCGATCATTTCTGTAATTTCCAGTGCCTGGGGTAGGAGATAAGGTAAACGTGGATTAACCACCTGGGAGGTTCTTAACATCTGGAGAAAGAGTTTTACTTTCATCAGATACCGTTATAGAGATAAATACTACTAAATTTCAAATAGCATTTTGATACACGATAGACTTTCTGGAGAGTTACCTGTTAAGCCAGCAGAGAAGAGAGGTTTGAGTTCTCATGGGTGAACAGAGTCACCCATGTATAGTCACCCATTGGATAGAGCAGTGGCTCTTGAGTGAGGGTGAGTTTGCCCTCACCCTTCCTCCAGGATGTTTGACAATGTCTGGAGACATTTTTCTTTGTCACATCCGGGGTGTGGGGGCGGGGGGGCGGTGCTGCAGACATCTAGTGGGTAGAGGCCAGGATGCTACTACATATCGTACAAGGCATAGGACAGCCCTCCCCACCACCCCAAAAGAATTATCTGGCCCAAAATGTCAATAGCATGCTATGGAGAAACCTTGGATAGAGGCTGAGGACTGAAGAGAGGCTGAGGTTCTCACATGTACTCTCCCTTCAGGTTGTCAGTCACATTTGCCAGACTCTTGTGTGGCCCTGCCCCTTTCCCAGAATGTGTAGCAGGCACACTGATGCCATTGCTTGTCATGGCCTTGGGATGAGAAAACCGTGGGGGCTCCTCAGAGTCATAAACACAGGAAGGAGTGATTTAGGAGGGTGACGTGGGAGAAGAGAGCTTTAGGAAGAACAAAATTGTCCTCATGTGTTTGAGAAATGTTCCAGATGGAAAAGCGATGAGGTGTGCCATGGGGTGTACCATTGCAGAAGGCAGACTGGGACTGATGCGTGACAGGGAGTCAGATTCTGAATTTGATATAGACTGCTGTAGCAACTAGAAATGCCTAGATCTGTCTAGAGAGTGCTGGGTTTTCTGTCACTGCAAAGTTCATGTATAGGCTGATGACCACAGATTGGTGATATGATAGAGGGGAGTTGATATAAAGGATGCTCTAAGATACTGTGATTCTACACCACTTTTATGATTCTTTCCCAGAACTCGGAGCTCTTCGTTCGTTAGCTGAAGAGCTCCTTGGATGTCTGCTCTGACAAGTTTCATCCATTTACATGTGCCACTCATTTTTCAGGTACAAAACAAAGAATCGCTTTGCACAAAGCCAGAAGGGATACACTGAAAGAATGATCAGAAAAGAATAATACATAGGTAAGCATTTACATTGACTTTCTCCACATATTTGAGACAGGGTAGCTGGTTAGTGGCTGCTTTCTTGTGCTCGAGTCCTTACAACGTGATCACCTCAGAATGTCATAGGGATTGGAGCCTGTCTGAGCCTGTCTGTCTCTGCCCGTGGCCCCTAGTTTCTTCTTGTCATTGCTTTAGGTACTGTGTAAGGCCCTTCTCTTTTCCTCCCGCTCACAGCAGACATTGAGTAACCTCTGGTTGTGACTGAGATGCATATTTCACAGTATAGTACTTTAGAAATGAGAAAGGTTTACTTATTGTGGAAACAAATGTAGGCCCCTGGGAGTGTTATTGTCACTTGGTAATGATTTTCCCAGGGCTGCCATGGTAACTGACGTTGCCTGGTTAACCCCTAAGTTTTGAAAAGAATTCTTCCTTGGATCTCAGGTGATAGTGGTACATTCCTTCCTTCATTTATTCATTCAGTATATATTTTCTGAGCACTATGTATGTGTCAGGTACTTTTCATATGGACAGTGAATGAAACAGACAAAATTCCTGCCCTAGTGAACTGTATATTCTGATTTAATTGGCTTGGGGTGAGGCCTGGCCATTGGTAGTTTTAAAAATCTCTCCAGGGCTTCCCTGGTGGCGCAGTGGTTGAGAGTCCGCCTGCCGATGCAGGGGATGCGGGTTCGTGCCCCGGTCTGGGAAGATCCCACATGCCGCGGAGCGGCTGGGCCCGTGAGCCATGGCTGCTGAGCCTGCGCGTCCGGAGCCTGTGCTCTGCAGGGGGAGAGGCCACAACAGTGAGAGGCCCGCCTACCGCAAAAAAAAAAAAAAAAAAAAAAAAAATCTCTCCACATGATTCTAATGTACAACTAGGTTTGAGAATCACAGTTATAAGTGAAGCACTTTGGGAATTGCAAAGGCATTGCAGAAATAAAAAGTGGCTATTGGTATTCCTTCGCTATTCCTGCATTCTCCTGCCTGCATCAGGACTGTTGTACAAGTGCCGATCATTTTCTTTTCAGCCCTTTTCGCTGTTTGCCTAGACCCTTTATCCCTCTTTCTAACCTAACACCTTACCTCCTTCTGGTCTTTCAACCTCCAGTCCCTCATCTGTTTGGGATTTATCCTACACTTGCTGGGAAGCCATTGCAGGGTATAAACAGAGAAGTGGTGTTAGCAGAGATGCCTTTTTCAGACACCATACTGGCTATTGTAAGAGAATGGATAGGAGCGGGCAGGAGAAGATTTGGGGAGACTCATTATGAGACTGGCTTTGTGCACAGTGGTGACCTTGGAGATGGAGTAAAGCAGGCAGGTTAGAGTCATATTTGGAAGGTTAGTGATGGCTTGGAGGCGAATAGGAGTAAGTGATGAATTGGATGTGGGGAATGTGGGTTAAGGATGTGTAATTGGGTAAATGGAGGCACTACTTACTGAAATGGGAAAAATTTTCTCCCCACATATTGGCCTGATACACACCTTCTCACCCTTTAGACCTTGAATCAGAGATTCTTTCTTTTTTTATTTTAATATATTTTATTTTATTTCATTTTTACTTGGGCTGCGATGCCAGCTTGCAGGATCTTAGTTCCCCAACCAGGGATTGAACCCAGGCCCCCTGAACTGGAGGCACAGGGTCCTAACCACTGGACCACCGGGGAATTCCCAGCAGAGATTTTTTCTTTGTTTTTTTAAATATAAGTTTTAATTAATTAATTAATTAATTAATTTTTGGTCGCGTTGGGTCTTTGTTGCCGCGCCTGGGCTTTCTGTCGTTGCGGCGAGCAGGGGCTACTCTTCGTTGCGGTGCACGGGCTTCTCGCTGCAGTGGCTTCTCTTGTTGCGGAACACGGGCTCTATGCGCACGGGCTTCAGAAGTTGTGGCACATGGGCTCAGTAGTGGTGGCTCGTGGGCTTAGTTGCTCCGAGGCATGTGGGATCTTCCCGGAGCAGGGAGCAAACCCATGTCCCCTGCATTGGCAGGCGGATTCTTGTGGGGTTTGTTTTAATATATTGGTTGGAGTATAATTGTTTTACAATGGTGTGTTAGTTTCTGCTGTATAACAAAGTGAATCAGCTATATGCATACGTATATCCCCATATCCCCTCCCTCTTGCATCTCCCTCCCACCCTCCTGATCCCACCCCTCTAGGTGGTCGCAAGGCACTGAACTGGTCTCCCTTTGCGACACCGCTGCTTCCCACTAGCTATCTATTTTACATTTGGTAGTGTATATATGTCCATGCCACTCTCTCACTTCGTCCCAGCTTACCCTTCCCCCTCCCTGTGTCCTCACGTCCATTCTCTACATCTGCGTCGTTACTCCTGTCCTGCCCCTAGGTTCATCAGAACCATCTTATTTTTTTTAGATTCCATATATATGTGTTAGCATATGGTATTTGTTTTTCTCTTTCTGACTTACTTCACTCTGTATGACAGAGTCTAGGTCTATCCACCTCACTACAAGTAACTCAATTCCGTTTCTTTTTCTTTTTTTTTTTTCAATTCCGTTTCTTTTTATGGCTGAGTAATATTCCATTGTATATATGTGCCACATCTTCTTTATCTATTCGTCTGTCGATGGACACTTAGGTTGCTTTCATGTGCTG
Organism: Mesoplodon bidens; assembly: GCF_964165515.1. Taxonomy (NCBI): domain Eukaryota; kingdom Metazoa; phylum Chordata; class Mammalia; order Artiodactyla; family Ziphiidae; genus Mesoplodon; species Mesoplodon bidens. The sequence continues at coordinate 163,299 of NC_138174.1, forward strand.
GCTATTGTAAATAGTGCTGGCAGGCGGATTCTGAGCCGCTGCGCCACCAGGGAAGTTCACAGAGATTATTTTTTGAGGGAGGCCCTCCTCAACCCCCATCAGTCTCTTTGCTGCTGAGCTAGACTCCTACAGCCTTACGTAAGTGCTCCGTCATAGCACCATGCACACTTTTATTTTCAGACATATTTGTAAGTTCCCTTTCTATAACCCTCTGTTCTATTGAACCTTACCCTCCTGCCTCATCATTTTGTCTCTAGTGCCTAGCAGTGCTTGGCATATCTTAGGGGCTCAGTAAGTGTCCGTTGAATAAATAATTGGAGACAGAGGACAAGGCTTAGGAAGGGAGATCAAGGCTTTGTTTTCTACATGTGGAGTAGGAGATGCCCTTAACACATCCGAGTGGGGATGTGTTTTGAGCAGTTGGTGTGAGGTTGGGATGCCTTTGGAGATGATCATGGCTAATATTTTAAACCATGGGAGTGAATAAATTTGTGGGGCAGGATGTGTGAAATTAGCAGGGAAGAGGGCCCACGACTGAGGAGCAGCCTCAACATGTGAGGGCAGGAGGTGAAACGAGCAAAAGAGACCGAAAAGCAGGGGTAGAGAGAAAAACTGGGAGAGTGTGCGGTCGACGAACCCAGGGAGGAGAGAGATCAAGCAAGAGGGGAGGCTTCACCGTGCCACGTGCTGCTAGCAGAACACGACTGAGGAGGACGGGTCAGTGTCTCATAGACTGAGCCACTTCGAGGTAATTGGTGACTTGAATCAGAGCAGTTTTGGCAGAGTGGCAGGGGGGGAGGCCATGCCGGAGTGGGCTGAGTAGTAAAAAGGTAGTACCTTTGAGAAGAGCATCCTTGGCAAGCTTTGTGGTTTTTAGAGGGGACCGTGTTTGCTTAGAATAAATAAATTAACAGTTATCTCTGGGACGTGGGATTTTGATTTTCTTCGTTTTACTCCTGTTGCTCTACCTTCAAAATATTTTCAGAATGTGACCACTTCTCACCACCTCCCCTACTATCTCTCCGTCCGGAGCCACCATCATCTCTGACATCGGTGACTGAAGAGCCTTCTGATGACCTGCCAGTGTCTACCGTGGCCCCCACAGTCTCTTTTTCCTACAGCCGTCAGCGTGATCATGGGGAATGTGATCCGTCACGCCACTCCTCTCCTTAAAATCCTTCACTGGCTCCTATCGTGAAGAGCTAACACAGCCCGCAGAGCGTCCGACAAGGCCATTCGGGGTTCGACCACTGTGTCCTACCTGCTCACTGCTCTCCATCCATTGTGTATCTGACTTCCGTTACCCTCTTCTCCTTTCTGTGCTGCAACCACAGTGGCCTCCTTCCTGTTCTTCTAACACACCAGACAAGCTCCTGCCCCAGGGTCTTTGCACTGGCCCTTTCCTCTCCTGTGCACTCTTCCACTAGATACCAACTTGGCTAACTCAAATCTCTGCTCAGATGTCACCTTCTCATTGAAGCTTATCTGGGCTCCTCTATTTAAAATTTTAACCTATGGGGATGAGGTGGGGTGGAAATGGGTGAGGGTGGTCAGAGGATACCAACTTCCAGTTACAAGACAAATACGCTCTGGGATGTAATGTGCAGCATGGCAACTATGGTTAACAATACTGTATTGTATCTTTTTTCTTTTTTCATTTCATTTATTTATTTGTTTGTTTATTTTTGGCTGTGTTGGGTCTTCGTTGCTGCACGTGGGCTTTCTCTAGTTGCGGTGAGCGGGGGCTCCTCCTCGTTACGGTGCGCAGGCTTCTCATTGTGGTGGCTTCTCTTGTTGCGGAGCACCGGCTCTAGGTGCGTGGGCTTCAGTAGTTGCGGCACGTGAGCTCAGTCGTTGCGGCACGTGGCCTCAGTAGTTGTGGCGCACGGGCTGTAGAGCGCCTGCTCAGTAGTTGTGGCGCACGGGCATAGTTGCTCCTCGGCATGTTGGATCTTCCCGGAGCAGGGCTCGAACCCGTGTCCCCGACATTGGCAGGTGGATTCTTAACCACTGCGCCCCCAGGGAAGCCCTACCTCTCATTATTAACTCAATGTATTAACTCAATTTGGGCTATAATTAGTGCAGTTTCTATTATCATTAATGAACTGGGGGAAGATCGGGTGGTTGTCTAAGTAGCCTGAACTGACTAGAGAGAAAGTCCCTGAGGCACAGGGGAGGAGGTGTGCCCACATCCAGAGCAGTCTAGCCATTGGAGGTCCATGGCTCATTAAGTAGCCTGAGATTCTGGGCTGTGTCCAAATAGGTACAAAGATCATTTGTGATTTAGGCATGTTCTCTTCTTGGGCATCTGAACCAGAATTCCCTGAAAGATCCCCAGGTGGTACTCAGTGGGTCAGGATGTGGATGGAGGTGAGCTACACAGAGGGAACCGAGTAAGGTCCACCCTCCCGCAGCCAGAGCCACCCACTGTCTTCTTCCAGTGCTGAGGCAAGCCACCTGGGTTTCCTCAGGCCACTGCCAACAGGTCTTCCTTTAGTATCCGGTGTCTAAACTGCAGGGTCCCCCACCAAACCCCAGTATTGGGAGCCTGCACCACAGACCCCACCACGGAGATGGACACTCATGTTGATTCCATTTCTAAAACATTTATTTTCAGGAAATGTTTGTGCTCGTATGCAAGGAAACTTTGTGGGGTATCTGTGGCTGCCAAAGTGACATCTGGCAGGATTAACTGGATCACCAGAACCAAACAGTGAGGACTGGGAAAGCAGCAATAACTGTGAGGCCTGGGCCCATGTGGGGGCAAGATTTTGAGAATGACCACTTAGGTGACAACATGGGATTCCCACGAACCGCAGCTCTGGTTAGTTTCTGGTCTGGAGCCAGATCCTCTCTCTGATGCAGACGTGGGAGGACGGAGCAGCAAGAGCTGCCCAGCTGCTCATCTGGGAAGTCATCCTCCAAGCGACTCTGTCCCTCGTCCTCCTCCCGTACCTGGAGGCGGCAGTCAGCGGGCAGCACCTCTCACAGCACCCCCGCGGACACCTGCTCAGACCACCTGCTCAGAGCTACTCTTTTGCCCAACCCAGCACACCTGTTCCACCTGTCTGAAGACCCGCCGCCCCTTTCCTCGAAGCACACCCCAGAGTTCTTCCTCACTCCAGCCACGCCCCAGCAACTCCTCTATCAGTACCGGGTATATGGACACATCCTCCAGCCCCTGTGGGAACCTGTGTGGCTGCCAGCCAGCCAGCTCTTGGGCCCCAGACCTGTTCCCTGGTCCTGAGTCAGAACCAAAGCCCTATGTGTCCAGGGTCCACTGAACCCCAGCCTTGGTCAGATATGGAAAATGGAGACTTGGAGAGAGTAAATTATTCACTCCTGCTCTTCATCCTTCAGAGGAAGACCCCAAAAGCGCCTCGACTATTCATCAAAAGTCATTGAGTTGTACTGTTAAGATCTATGCCTTTCACTGAATGCACTTTTTGCCTCCATTTATAAAGAGAAGAAAAGCTTTTTAAGAACTGGGTTGAGCCCCCTGCATGCACAGACCCAACTGCAGGCAGAGAAGATGGTCAGCCCAGCCCAGACCTTGCTAAAAGTCTTCTCAGAGGCCATGGGTCTGGTCTGCTGGCACTGGATGGGCACAGATGCTGGGCAGTTGACCTCTGTGTGGTGTTTTAGACAAATATGATGACCTAGAGTAGGGTCAAACAGACAGGAGAGCCCAGGAAGCAGACCCTGGGAGAGGGGAGATACCATTTGGGCCAGCACACCTGAGGCTATGGTCAAGGCCATGAGGACCACAGTGTGGTGGGCACGTTGGCTGCGAAAGCCCCACTGCTGCCTAGCCAGCCCGAGACAAGCCACGGGGAAGCACCCACCGGCCAGCCCCGTCATAATCTCCGCCAATCCCGATGAACTTGCATCCAATGACTGCCCTGATGTGGTCGAAGTGATCTGAAGAATGGAGAGTCAGCAGTGTGGGGCTTCCAGGGCAGGGGTGGGGTGATGACTGACCTCTGTTGATTCCCTTTTTTGCAGCCTGTAGGCCAAACAGGCCAGTTCCTTCATGGCCTGGCACCGAGAGTACCAACTAGAGGGCTCTGAGGTTTGATCTGAAGTGATCCCAGCTGGCTCTAGAACTGGACTTCAGATTTGGAGTGGACCCCAGAGCCCCCTGTTTGGGCCATTTCCCACCCAAGATTCACCCTGCCTCCCAGTCTCCTTGAGAACCTGTGGGGGCTCCTTTCCCCGGGTGTGGAGGATGAGAGAGCAACAAGAGTACAACTGGTGAAGACCCCAGAGACCTAAGGAGCTGTCCAGTCCCTTGGCCAGAGGTAGGGGCAGTGTGCTTTAGGAGCCCCTGCAGAGGCACAGATGGGCAACACCCGGGCTCTGTGTCTGACAGCCTCCCTGATACCCATCATTATCACAGTTTTGATTCCATGGCTCCAGTTCCACATGGCACCAAGGTGCTGTGTACCATCCATTATTGGGTTTGGGGGAGCTGTACCTAATTGCCAACAGGTGGGTCAAACCACTGGGGCTCTTCTGAAGTCCTCCCCAAATTTGGACCCAGCTTCAGCTCCAAATCAGAGTTTTCAGAGAGCCCAGGGCGAGGCTCACCTGCCCCAGTAGACACGTTGGCTAACGGGTTGCACTGCAGCACCCGCACGGACAAGGACACCATCACGATGCCACCGTTCATCTTCTGCAGGGGCGGACCGGTGGACAGTCAGCTTGGCTCCCAGCACAGCCACCTGCCTGTTCACTCTCTCAGCCCCTGTGAGAAAGGTGTTCAGCCCTGGCTTTGAGGTCAGAGTCATCTCCTCTCTGGGTTTGTGTGAATGGAGGAGCCGCAGCCCTGGTCTGGGTGGTGTCTTGGCCCTGGGTTTCCGGGTTTGGCGGAGTATCTTACCACCTAGACCCCCACCTAGGGCTCAAGAGTTCAGGGGCTGTGGACCATGGGTTTTGGGGGCAGAAGATATTTAACCTGGGGTTTGAGGAAATTGAGGGAGAAGAGTCTCAGGTTCAAGGGCTCCTGGTTTGAACCTCTTGCTTTAGGGATTAGGGCCAGGGCAGTCTCTCACGAGAAGCTGAAGGATATCATCAGGAACATTCCGAGTGTTCTTGCACACCCACCAGGCCACTGAGTGGGAGAAGATGACAGGTGCCTGTGACACTTCTAGGGCTCGCCGTGCCACAGCATCCGAGACATGGGACAAGTCCACCATCGTGGCCAGGCGGTTCATTTCTGCCACCATCTTCTACAGGAACAGGATGGGGAGAGGGCATCAGGGCTGCATTTATCTTGTGTGCATTTATCTGTAGGGAACAGGCGGGGCTGTACATTCATGTGGGGCAGGGTATGGAACCCGGGTACTTACCTTGCCAAGCCGGTGAGCCAACTGACATTGCTGTAGAACGGGTGGATACCCTTCGCTGTGCTCTGTGCCCTGCAGGATGGCCAGGAGGCAGTCTGACTGGTGGCCATGACTTTGCTACAAGAGCCTAGAAAGAGGTTCTTTCGAACTGTCTACACCTGCAACTCCCTGGTGCAAGAGGAGGGACCCAAACTGGGCTGTGCCTGGCAGTAGGAGGGCCCTTCTGGGGACTCAGTCTTGACTATATTCAGGAAAAAAATGCATACGCCCTTTTTGGTCAACTGCATCATTGTCGAAGTTCTGTCTCTTTTCACTTGCTTTAAAGGCCACTCCAATCTACCTCTTAAAAACTGTTTCCTACAATTCTGCCTTGCTTTCAAATTCTCTTCGTTGCCTTCCCTCAATATATTTTTGGACGATAGTTGTCCTTTATAACTGTACAGGTTTTTGAATTGCAGTGCCCCTAAGCTCCATCTTTCAACTCGCTTTTTTGTGAGCTGGCTGCAAAACCGCAGGATTGCTTCAGGCCCTATTCTGGTTCGGGGGGGGGGGGGCGGGCAGAGCCTTTGGTTAATTCTTATTCTTGATTGGAAATTAGAGTGACGTGTGCCTGTCCAAACACCTAGAGCTGGTCTCTCATTGGTTACCCCTCTCCCCGTTCATCCTCTGGACAATTTGCAAACTGTACGAAACAGGAGGTTAAAGGTGCTGATTCTCCAAGTGGGGAGATTGATAGTAAAGCGGCTGGAATGGCAAACCCGAGCACCAGGAGATGAAAAATAACGTGCGTTTTAGAAACCTTTCCCGATCACTGGGTGTACCATCCTCTGGGTTTCCCATGCATGTTTTAGCTGTCGGAAGATTCCCTTGAACCTGGAGATTTGGGACCCATGGAATGGGTAGCACACAGTATTACTTTAAAGGGTCTGCATTTGCTCACCCAACCTCACCAATCCTGTCGGACCCAAGAGTGTCCAGCCTTATGTCTCTTCCAGCTGTGGGTCTAGATGTGGTCAATCCAGGTTGCATCACAGCTCCTGAACGAATTTTGTAAGAATTTCTCTTTCACTATCTTTTTTTTCTTTTTTCTTTTTGTAATTTATATTTATAATGGGGTTTAGCTGATTTTCAATGCTGTGTTTATGCCGCTTTACACCCACTTGATTCACTTACAGAGAGATATCAATAAATACTTTTTAAGATTCTTACTACACGGATATATTCTTCTGTGGTGAATAGGGTGTGTTGAGTCCTGTTCACTGAGCAGTGAGTAGGTCTTGTCTATTACATATTTGGTTGATGGAACGGTATCTGTGCTAATTTCAAACTCTTGTTTTATGCATCAGCCCACCTCATCTTTCCCTGTAAGCAGCCATAGTGTGTTTTCTAAATGTGTGACTCTGTTCTGTTTTGTACAGTTCATGTGTAGAGATTTTTACATTCCATCTATAAGTGATATAAGTTTCGTTACCTGTGTGACTTATTTCTCTTAGTATCATCGTACCTAAATCACTCATTATGCTGCTACAGGCCTTAGGACATTGATTTCGAGTGATATTCCATTGTACATAAGTACCACAACTTGTTTACCCATTTTTTTGTTTCCTGGGATATTTAAGGTGTACCCGAGTCGAGGTCCTTGTAAACCGAGCAGCCCTAAACTTTGGGTTGCCTGTGTCCTGTCGATTTATGGTTTTCCAAATATACACGCCCATGAGTGGAAGTGCCCTATGCACTGTAGCTCTGATTTTTAGATGTTTTAGGAAACACCATACACTTCTCCAGAGTGGCTGTTGGCATTTTACATCCCGCCCATCAGTGTAACAAGGCTCCCTTTTCTCCATGGCTTGTCCTGCATTTCTGGTTTTTACACTTTTCCAGGATGGCCCTTTTGACAGATGCGAGTGAGACTTCTTTGTAGTGCTGATTTGCATTGCCCGCTTGCTTGGTTGGCCAAAAAGAGCGTATGCGTTTTTTACTAAATATATTCAGGAAAAACTCATAGGCCCTTTTTGGCTAACTGCACCATTGTCTAAGTTCTGCCGCTTTTCATGTGCTTTAAAGGCGACTCCAAACTATCTCTTGAAAACTGTTTCCTGCAATTCTGCCTTGCTCTCAAATCCTTTTCGTTGCCTTACCTCAATATATTTTTGGAAGATTGTTATCATTTATAACCCTGCAGGTTTGTCAATTGCAGGGCCCCTGAGCTCCCTTTTTTAAGTCCCTTTTTGGGGCACTGGCCACAAAACCCCAGGATTGCTTCAGGCCCTACTCTTGTTCCGGGGTGCAGGCTGAGACTTTAGTTAGTTCTTCCTGCTTGGAAATTAGAGTGACATGTGTCTGTCCAAACACCTAGGGCTGGTCTCTCATTGGTTCCCCCTCTTCCCGTTCATCCTCCGGACAAATTTCTAACTGTTCGAAACAGGAGGTTAAAGCTGCTGATTCTGCAAGTGAGGAGCTTGTTAGAAAAGAGGCTGGAGGGGTGAACCCGACTACCAGGGGAGGAGGAGATGAGGTGCCTTTTCCAAACTCTTCCGGGTCAAAACGGTGTACCATCCTCTGGGTGTCAGGCATGTTTTAGCTGTAGGTAGAGTCCCTTTCATGTAAGGAGGACACCGGGGATTTTTCCAAATCAGTGTCTCCCCGAACCCCAAACTGGGAAATTTTTAAGCTATGGGTACACGTATGTCCATTAAGGGCCTTAGGCAGAGTCCGAGCTTAGTTGATTGAAATCTTCAGGGTCAGAAGCGCTCACCATCGGCCTCCCTTAGGTTACATTTTATCTGTCATTGATACGTGATGTAGATATAGATATGTATTCTTTTTCAGATGATTTCCCCTTATAGGTTATTACAGAATATTGAATGTTGTTCCCTGTGTTATACAGAAGTTCCTTGTTGATGATCTATTTTATACATAGCAGTGTGTATGTGTTAATCCCAAACTGTTAATTTATCCCTCCTCCCGCGTTTTCCGTTTGGTAATACGGTATAAGGTTTTATACTTCTCGGAAATGGGGGAGCTGAAAGAGAGGTCTCATTTTCAGTGGAAAAGCATTCGAAACAAGATTGAAGCTTCAGCCAAGATTATTAGATGTCCATCCTTGGAAAGATATCACGTCATTTCTCTAATATTGACCTGACAAATAAGACAAACCCCTCTACTGAACTTGCTTATAATAAAGTGATGGAAATATCAAATGGAAGTCTTAGAAACATCTTATTTTACCCGAGCCTTATACACTGCTCTATGTTAATTACAGTTTGGCTCACACATCTGTTCATTGAAGTTACAATGTTCTCAATTTCTGTTACTGATCCTCCAGAGCGGACCCCAACAAGGGTCCCCCTGCCCAGTGTCGTTGGAGCCAAAAGAACGAGACTGAGTTTGGTTCAGAAGCAAAGGAAACTATATTTTGATCAGAGAATGGAGAGGTGAGAGCATGCGCTCCCCCGCGGGCTGTGGGCGGGGCTGCTGTGTAGGGATCCCGGCAGCGGGAGGGAGGGGGCGGAGCTCTCGAGGGCCGGGTTGCCTGCAGCTCAGGCTCTATGTCGCGGAGTCTGCAGGGGCCCCGCGAGCTGAGGTGTCGGCCCAGCCATTCTGCACTAGGAAATCGGGTCTGAAGTGCCGGGTGTGGGACCACTGCATGTGGAAACCTAGGAGCACATGAAATTAGACAAAGCACAAAGGAAAAAAAGGTTAGACTTTATTTTATTGCCCAGATTCTAATTTTATCTCCCAGGAATTTTGAATGGGCCTTGCCGGAGACAAACACCTCCTCTGCTTTTTGTCCCGTTCCTCATTCTTGGGGTGCTGAGGGTGCAGACCCCTCTTCTGTAAATGCTTCGTGCTGAGTTGGGAGTCCTCATACCGGGGGGGAGGGGCAGAACTCCCCAGCAGCCTCCAGGTGTGGTCGATTGTCCCCAGGGCTCCTGCCTCACTGCTCGTCCGCCTGAGCACCAGCAGTGGAAGTGTTATAGATTCTAATGACCTCTAAGGGTCCAGGAAAGAGATGCGCAGAGACGCTGGGGGGGCAGGTTTTACCCCGCCCTATATTTGTTCGGCCACCTTAGGCTGACGGTTTCTGCCAGCCTAGATGCTCTGACCAGTAGTCTGCGCTTTCTTCAATTAGGCCCCTCAACGTACAAACAGCACCAGGTGTCGGAGCCCTGCCTGCTCAACTCCCAGACAGTCCAGGGCCGGTGGTTATCCAGGACCATGACGGCCACTGAGTCAACGGCCTTTTGAAGTAGCCAGGAGTCCAGCCGGTCTCATTGGCCGCTGTCACCGCGGTGTCTGTAGGCCTTTCTATGGTGACAGCATGATATACGGTTCCCCCGCCAAGCTTATTAGCTCCCCTCTGGGTGCAGTAAGTCCTGCAAGCAGTAGTCTGCTCTTTCGGGGCACACTCTTGTTTTCTGAGAGAAACTCCAGGTCAAGTGATGGTCACACGAGTCGTCATTGGGGCCCGTTGCCCCCGGTTGTCTCTCTGGAGGTTGAAGTTGGAGGGCCTCCTCTCTCGAGGTCTGTGTGTCCACCGAGCGACCCCTGCAACTTCAGGGCATGGTGGGTGGTTAGGATCACCACGTGGGGTCCTTTTCCCTTGAGAGGGAGCTGGCCTTGCAGGCTGCTGGTTTCCAGGTTTTTAGATACCCCCAGTATCCTGGCCGGATGGGGCGGCGGGCCAAGCCCTTTGTGCCGTAGTTTCTCCTACCTGGAGGGCATTCTTTCGTTGTTCCATTTCAAGTGATCCCAGTTTTTGCACTAATACTAAAAGGGCGATTCACCTTCGACCGGGAATGTAAAGGTCAAAGGGTTCAGCTAAATTAGGGAGTTCCAGGGCAAGGGTCTGAATTGACTGCTCTTTCCATTCTTGAAAGGCTGCTTCTGGATTCTATTCAAAAGGATCATCATCTTTTCCTGTCAGTGTTTCATATAGAGGCCCAGCTATTAGACTGTGGTTAGGGATCCAGATGCAGCAAACCCCGGCCTCCCCAGGAACCCCTAAGCTGTCTTCTAGTTTTAGAAGGGGTAAGGCTGCAAATGGCTTCTTCCCTTTCCTGGGATGGGCTTCTCCGACCTTCTGTGAGAATGAAGCCCAGGCAGGTCACCTTAGCCTGTGATATTTGAGCCTTTTTCTTGGACACCTTCTATCCTTTATTGGCTAGGTAGTTCAGAGGCCTCCTTAGTAGGGCTGGTGATCAGAATGTCGTCTGCATATTGAAGGAGGGTTCCCTTCTCCAGAGGTAGAACTTTTAGGTCTTTAGCTAACGTTTCCCCAAAGATGGTGTGGGAATTTTTGAACCCTTGGGGCAGGACGGCCCAGCAGTATTGATTTTGTTGTATGTTGTGTCCTGCCACTCACAAGCCAAAATTTCTTGTGATTCTGGGAGTAATGGAATACAGAAGAAGGCATCATTGAAGTCTAATACAGAATACCATGTCCTGGTGGATGGTAGAATGACCAGCAGGGTGTAGGAATTAGGAACTACTGGATGTATATCCTCGGTGGATTCATTGACTGTCCTGAAGTCCTTTACCAGGTCACCAGCAGCCCACGGGGCTCTCGTGGTCAGGCCCCTCCCAGAACACGGAGCTCCCCTGGGCAGGTACCCAGCAGCCCACAGGGCCCTCGTGGTCAAGCCACTCCCAGGATATGGAGCTCACCTGGGCAGGTACCCAGCAGCCCACGGGGCTCTCATGGTCAGGCCCCTCCCTTGATACGGAGCCCCCCTGGGCAGTTACCCCGGCAGGGCTGGGCACACAGGAACCATTCACATAGACGTCACTGCAGAGCACCCCCAGCCCACCTGTCGGTTGAGCTGACCCAGAGCACCTCAGAGCAGGACTTTACCTAACGAACAGTACCTCCTACAGGTCTGTGACCCTGGGCTTCACTCTGTGCAGCCTCCCTCCGCCTGGTCTTCCAGAGGCTTCCACTGCAGCCGAGGCACCAGGCCTCTGTCTGCACCCACCACCCCTCCTCTCCCTGACTCTTGGGTTCCTCTCATTAGGAGAGGGTCTTTTCGAAGTTGTCTCCCACTCATGGGCCAGATAAAATGATTAGAAAACAAGCTAGGGCTGCAGCCCCTTGTCTATCCTGACTCTCAGGAGCCCACACCTGTTCTTTGGACCTGGCCGGTGCAGCAAGGCCCATTTCCTGCAACCGTGAGCCCCTGAGGGGCGAGGATTGGCTGACCTGGGCAGGCTGACCCTGCCGGCTAGCCCTCCCCAGGTGTGCCTGGGTTGAGGTCAATATAAACATCCCTCCAGGCAGCAAGAGCCCCTGCAGCTGTGCCTGACGCCATATTCTCTGCCCCGTCAGCAGTGTCGGGGCTGGGCTGGTGGGAGGGAGTGAGGGCCCACGGCTTTGTGGGTAGCCCAGTGTGAGTGGGGTTCTTCTGGACTTTCCGCAGGAGTTTCCAGGCTGCCACCTGCTAAAGAAGAGGATGTGTTACCCGTACCTGTAGCTGGAATTTCTCCCCGGGCAGAGGTAGGAAGGGAAAAAGCAGTGGGGGCCGGGACAGGAGGGGTACCTCAGGCAGGGAAGTGGAAAGCTTCCAGAAGAGCGCCCAGGGCCAGGACCGTCCTGGCTGGCCTGCAGGCACCAAGTCGGCCTGCGTGCTGTCGCTGGTGTGGCTCCACGGCCCTTCCTCTAGGCTTTCAAGTCCTTGCCCACATTCAGGTGTTTTACCTGGGAAGGGTGGGAACAGTTCAGCAGCACCTGTCCTGGGGCTCACCTCAAGTTTACTCACAGACGCCTCGGTGCGGTCCCCCAGCTTTGCAATGAGGACGCTCCTTGCGGGGGAGCTGCTGGCTGCATGGGAGACGGTTCCCCACCTCTGACCAACTTCAGAATTGTTTACCACTGGAGCAAGTGCCCTGGTAGGGTTATCCTCTGTATGACTGGTGGGTTCTGTTTTTTTTTTTTTTCCTTTTTTGGTTCAAGGTAGGTTTTATTCCTCTTTTTGTATTTATAGATACAAGTATGGAAATAATCCATTCATATAAATACGTCTATGTGAACGAAAGAACATTTTTTCTGTTTTATTTTTATAATATTATTTATTTTTTTAACTTTGAATTTTATTTTATTTTTTTATACAGCAGGTTCTTATTGGTTATCTGTTTTATACATATAAGTGTGTATATGTCAATCCCAGTCTCCCAATTCATCCCACCACCACCACCCTGCCAGTTTCCCCCCTTGGTGTCCATACATTTGTTCTCTACATTTGTGTCTCTATTTCTGCCTTGCAAACCAGTTCATCTGTACCACTTTTCTAGGTTACAGATGTATGCATTAATATACGATATTTGTTTTTCTCCTTCTGACTTACTTCACTCTGTATGACAGTCTCTAGATCTATCCACGTCTCTACAACTGACCCAATTTCATTCCTTTTTATGGCTGAGTAATATTCCATTTTATATATGTACCACATCTTTATCCATTCGTCTTTCTGTGGGCATTTTGGTTGCTTTCATGACCTGGCTATTGTAAATCGTGCTGCAATGAACATTGTGGTGAATGTGTCTTTTTGAATTATGGTTTTCTCTGGGTATATGCCCATTAGTGGGATTGCTGGATCATATGGTAATTCTATTTTTAGTTTTCTAAGGAACCTCCATACTGTTCTCCAAGGTGACTGTATCAGTTTACATTCTCACAAATAGTGCAAGAGGGTTCCCTTTTCTCCACACTGTCTCCAGCATTTGTTGTTTGTAGATTTTCTGATGATGCCCATTCTAACTGGTGTGAGGTGATACCTCACTGTAGTTTTGGTTTATATTTCTCTAATAATTAGTGATGTGGATGGAGCAGCTTTTCATGTGCTTCTTGGCTATCTGTATGTCTTCTTGGGACAAATGTCTATTTAGGTCATCTGCCCATTTTTGGACTGGGTTGTTTGTTTTTTTACTGTTGAGCTGCATGAGCTGTTTATATATATTGGAGATTAATCCTTTGTCTGTTGATTCGTTTGCAAATATTTTCTCCCATTCTGAGGGTTGTCTTCTCGTCTTGTTTGTAGTTTCTTTTGCTTTGCAAAAGCGTTCCGGTTTCATCTGGTCCCATTTGTTTATTTTTGTTTTTTATTCCATTACTCTAGGAGGTGGATCAAAAAAGATCTTGCTGTGGTTTATGTCAAAGAGTATTCTTCCTATGTTTTCCTCTAAGAGTTTTATAGTGTCTGGTCTTACATTTCGGTCTCTAATGCATTTTCAGTTTATTTTTGTGTATGGTGTTAGGGAGTGTTCTAATTTCATTCTTTTACATGTAGCTGTCCATTTTTCCCAGCACCACTTATTGAAGAGACTGTCTTTTCTCCATTGTATATCCTTGCCTCCTTTGTCATAGATTAGTGGACCATAGGTGTGTAGGTTTATTTCTGGGCTTTCTTTATTTTTTTTCTTTTACACTTTTATTGGAGTATAATTGCTTTACAATTGTGTGTTAGTTTCTGCTGTATAAAAAAGTGAATCAGCTATACGTATACATATAACACCATATCTCCTCCTTCTTGCACCTCCCTCTCATCCCCTTATCCCACCCCTCTAGGTGGTCACAAAGCACCGAGCTGATCTCCCTGTGCTATGTGGCTGCTTCCCAGTAGCTATCAATTTTACATTTGGTAGTGTATATATATTCATGCCACTCTTTCACTTTGTCCCAGCTTTCCCTTCCCCCTCCCTGTGTCATCAAGTGCTTTCTCTACGTCTGTGTCCTTCATCCTTTCCTGCCCCTAGTTTCTTCATAAAGTTTTTTTTTTTAGATTGCATATATGTGTGTTAGCATACGGTATTTGCTTTTCTCTTTCTGACTTACTTCACTCTGTATGACAGACTCTAGGTCCATCCACCTCACTACAAATAACTCAATTTCCTTTCTTTTTATGGCTGAGTAATATTCCATTGTATATGTGTGCCACATCTTCTTTATCCATTCATCTGTCGATGGACACTTAGGTTGCTTCCATGTCCTGGGTATTGTAAATAGAGCTACAATGCACATTGTGGTACATGACTCTTTTTGAATTATGGTTTTCTCAGGATAAATGCCCAGTAGTGGGATTGCTGGGTCCTATGGTAGTTCTACTTTTAGTTTCTAAGGAACCTCCATACCATTCTCCCTAGTGGCTATATCAATTTACATTCCCACCAGCAGTGCAAGAGGGTTCCCTTTTCTCCAATAAATGCCTCTCCAGCATTTATGGTTTGTAGATTTTTTGATGATGGCCATTCTGACTGGTGTGAGGTGATACCTCACTGTAGTTTTTATTTGCATTTCTCTAATGATTAGTGATGTTCAGCATCCTTTCATGTGTTTGTTGGCAACCTGTATATCTTCTTTGGAGAAATGTCTGTATAGGTCTCCTGCCCATTTTTGGATTGGGTTTTTTGTTTTTGTGCTATTGAGCTACAGGAGTTGCTTGTAAATTTTGGACATTAATACTTAGTCATTTGCTTCATTTGAAAAAATTTTCTACCATTCTGAGGGTTGCCTTTTCGTCTTTTTTATGCTTTCCCTTGCTGTGCAAAAGATTTTAAGTTTCATTAGGTCCCATTTTTTAATTTTTGTTTTTATTTCCATTTCTCTAGGAGGTGGGTCAAAAAGGATCTTGCTGTGATTGATGTCATAGATTGTTCTGCTTATGTTTTCCTATAAGATTTTGTGTCTGGTCTTACATTTAGGTCTCTAATCCATTTGGAGTTTATTTTTGTGTATGGTGTTAAGGAGTGTTCTAATTTCATTCTTTTACATGTAGCTGTCCAGTTTTCCCAGCACCACTTATTGAAGACACTGTCTTTTCTCCATTGTATATCCTTGCCTCCTTTGTCATAGATTAGTTAACCATAGGTACGTGGGTTTATCTCTGGGCTTTCTGTCCTGTTCTATTGATCTGTATTTCTGTTTTTGTGCCAGTACCATATTTTCTTGATTACTTTAGCTTTGTAGTATAGTCTGAAGTCAGGAAGTCTGATTCCTCCAGCTCTTTTTTTTCCCCTCAAGACTGATTTGGCTATCCGGGGTCTTTTGTGTCTCCCTACAAATTTTAAGATTTTTTGTTATAGTTCTGTAGAAAATGCCACCAGTAATTTGATAGGGATTGCATTGAATCTGTAATTTGCTTTGGGTAGTGTAGTCATTTTCACAATATTGATTCTTCTAATCCAGGAACATTGTATATGTCTCCATCTGTTTATATCATATTTGATTTCTTTCACCAGTGTCTTATAGTTTTCTGAGTACAGGTCTTTTACTTCCTTAGATAGGTTTATTCCTGTGTATTTTATTTTTTTGTTGCAATGGTAATGGGATTTTTTCCTTAATTTCTCTTTCTGATCTTTCATTGTTAGTGTAAAGGA
Source organism: Mesoplodon bidens (assembly GCF_964165515.1). Lineage (NCBI taxonomy): Eukaryota > Metazoa > Chordata > Mammalia > Artiodactyla > Ziphiidae > Mesoplodon > Mesoplodon bidens. The sequence goes on from NC_138174.1 coordinate 179,015, forward strand.
ATGAAAGAGATTTCTGTGCATTAATTGTGTATCCTGCAACTTTGCCAAATTCATTGATTAGCTCTAGTAGTTTTCTGGTGGCATCTTTAGACTTCTCTATCTATGGTATCATGTCATCTGCAAACAGTGACAATTTTACTTCTTCTTTTCCAATTTGTATTCCTTTTATTTCTTTTTCTTCTCTGATTGCTGCAGCTAGGACTTCCAAAACTATGTTGAATAATAGTGGCGAGAGTGGACATCCTCATCTTGTTCCTGATCTTAGAGGAAATGCTTTCAGTTTTTCACCATTGAGAATGATGTTTGCTGTCAGTTTGCCATATATGGGCTTTATTATGTTGAGGTAGGTTCCCTCTATGCCCACTTTCTGGAGAGTTTTTATATAAATGGGTGTTGAATTTTCTCAAAAGCTTTTCCTGCATCTATTGAATGATTATATGGTTTTTATTCTACAATTTGTTAATATGGTGTATCACATTGATTGATTTGTGTATATTGAAGAATCCTTGCATCCCTGGGATAAACCCCACTTAATCATGGTGTATGATCCTTTTAATGTGTTGTTCGATTCTGTTTGCTAGTATTTTGTTGAGGATTTTTACATTTATATTCATCAGTGATATTCGTCTATAATTTTCTTTTCTTGTAGTATCTTTGTCTGGTTTTCGTATTAGGGTGATGGTGGCATTATAGAATGAGTTTTGGAGTGTTCCTTCCCCTGAAATTTTTTTGAAGAGTTTGAGAAGGTTGGGTGTTAGCTCTTCCCTAAATGTTTGATAGAATTCACCTGTGATGCCATCTGGTTCTGGGCTTTTGTTGGAAGATTTTTAATCACAGTTTCAATGTCATTACTTGTGATTGGTCTGTTCATATTTTATATTTCTTCCTGGTTCAGTCTTGGAACTGACTAAGAATTCTTAGAATTTGTCCATTTCTTCCAGGCTGTCCATTTTATTGGCATAGAGTTGCTTGTAATAGTCTCTTATGATGGTTTGTATTTCTGCAGTGTCTGTTGTAACTTCTCCTTTTTCATTTCTAATTTTAATGATTTGAGTCCTCTCCCTGTTTTTCTTGAGTCTGGCTAAAGGTTTATCATTTTTGTATATCTTCTCAAAGAACCAGCTTTTAGCTTTATTGATCTTTGCTCTTGTATTCTTTGTTTCTATTTCATTTATTTCTGCTCTGATCTTTATGATTTCTTTCCTTCTACTAACTTTGGGTTTTGTTCTTCTTTAGTTTCTCTAGGTGTAAGGTTAGATCGTTTATTTGAGATTTTTCTTGTTTTTTGATGTAGGCTTGTATTGCTATAAACTTCCCTCTTAGAATTGCTTTTGCTGCATCGCATAGGTTTTGGATCATCGTGTTTTTGTTGTCATTTGTCTCTAAGTAGTTTTTGATTTCCTCTTTTATTTCTTCAGTGATCTCTTGTATTTAGTAACGTATTGTTCAGCCTCCATGTGTTTGTGTTTTTTACGTTTTTTTCCCTGTAACTGATTTCTAATCTCATAGCATTGTGGTCGGCACAGCTGCTTGATGTGATTTCAGTTTTCTTAAATTTACTGAGGCTTTATTTGTGACCCAAGATGTGATCTATCCTGGAGAATGTTCTGTGTGCGGTTGAGAAGAACGTGTAATCTGCTGTTTTGGGATGGAATGTCCTATAAATATCAATTAAATTTATCTGGTCTCTTCTGTCATTTAAAGCTTATGTTTCCTTATTAATTTTCTGTCTGGATGATCACCATTGGTGTAAGTGAGGTGTTAAAGTCCCCCGCTATTATTTTGTTACTGTCGATTTCCTCTTTTATAGCTGTTAGCAGTTGCCTTATGTATTGAGGTGCTCCTATGTTGGGAATATATATATATATATATACACACACACACACACACATACATACATACATATATTTTTTTTCTGGTACGCGGGCCTCTCACCACTGCAGCCCCTCCCGCTGTGGAGCACAGTCTCCGGACGCGCAGGTTAAGGGGGCATGGCTCACAGGCCCAGCCTCTCCACGGCACGTGGGATCCTCCTGGGCCAGGGCACGAACCCACGTTCCCTACATTGGCAGGCGGACCCTCAACCACTGTGCCACCAGGGAAGCCCCATATATATTTATAATTGTTATATCTTCTTCTTGGATTGATCCCTTGATCATGATGTAGTGTTTTTCCTTGTGTCTTGTAACATTCTTTATTTTAAAGTGTATTTTATCTGATATGAGTATTGCTACTCCAGCTTTCTTTTGATTTTCATTTGCATGGAATATATTTTTCCATCCCTTCACTTTCACTCTGTATGTGTCCCTAGGTCTGAAATGGGTCTCTTGTAGGCAGTATATATATGGGTCTTGTTTTTGCATCCATTCAGCGAACCTGTGTCTTTTGGTTGGAGCATTTAATCCATTCACGTTTAAGGTAATTATCGATATGTATGTTTCTATTACTATTTTCTTAATTGTTATGGGTTTGTCTTGGTGAGTCCTTTTCTTCTCTTCTGTTTCCCACTTAGAGAGGTTCCTTTAACTTTTGTTATAGAGCTGGTTTCGTGGTGCTGAATTCTCTTAGCTTTTGCTTGTCTGTAAAGCTTTTGATTTCTCCATCAAATCTGAATGAGGTCCTTGCTGGATAGAGTAATCTTGACTGTAGGTTCTTCCCTTTCATCACTTTAAGTATATCATGCCACTCCCTTTTGGCTTCTAGAGTTTCTGCTGAGAAATCAGCTGTTAACCTTATGGGAGTTCCCTTGTATGTCATTTGCCATTTTTCCCTTGTTGCTTTCAATCATTTTTCATTGTCTTTAATTTTTGTCATTTTGATTCCTATGTGTATCGGCACTTTTCTCCTTTGGTTTACCCTGCCCGGCACTCTCTGTGCTTCCTGGACTTGGGTGGCTATTTCCTTTCCCATGCTAGGGAAGTTTTCGACTGTAATCTCTTCAAGTATTTTCTCTGGTCCTTTCTCTCTCTCTTCTCGTTCTGGGACCCCTAAAATGTGAATGTTGTTGCGTTTAACCTTGTCCCAGAGGTCTCTTAAGGTGTCTTCATTTATTTACATTCTTTTTCTTTATTCTGTTCCACGGCAGTGATTTCCACCTTTCTATCTTCCAGGTCACTGATCCGTTCTTCTGCCACAGTTATTCTGCCACTGATTCCTTCTAGTGTATTTTTCATTTCAGTTATTGTGTTGTTCATCTCTGTTTGTTCTTTAATTCTTCTAGGTGTTTGTTCGTTAATTCTTCTAGGTCTTTGTTAAGCATTTCTTGCATCTTCTTGATCTTTGCCTCCATTCTTTTTCCAAGGTCTTGGATCATCTTCACTATCATTATTCCGAATTCTTTTTCTGGAAGGTTGCCTATCTCCACCTCATTTCGTCTTTTGTCTGGGGTTTTATCTTGTTCCTTGATCTGGTGTAAAGTCCTCTGCCTTTTCATTTTGTCTGTCTTTCTGTGAATGTGGTTTTCCTTCCACAGACTGCAGAATTGTAGTCCTTCTTGCTTCTGCTGTCTGCCCTCCAGTGGATGAGTCTATCTTAGAGGCTTGTGCAAGCTTCCTGATGGGAGGGACTGGTGGTGGGTAGAGCTGGGTGTTGCTCTGATGGGCAGAGCTCAATAAAACTTTAATCCACTTGTCTGCTGATGAATGGGACTGGGTTCCCTTCCCTGTTGGTTGTTTGGCCTGAGGCAACCTAGCACTGGAGCCTACCTTGCTCTGGGTGGGGCTAAAGGCTACACTGGGAGGGCTTGTGCCAAGGAGTATTTCCCAGAACTTCTACTGCCAGTGTTGTTGTCCCCACGATGAGCCACAGCCACACCCCGCCTCTGCAGGAGACCCTCTAAAACTAGCAGGTAGGTCTGGTCAGTCTCCTATGGGGTCACTGCTCCTTCCCCTGGGTCTTGATATTCACACTACTTTGTGTGTGCCCTCCAAGAGTGAAGTCTCTGTTGAGAATCTGAGTCTCTGAGTGGAGTTGAGACTGAGACTCTGAGTGGAGTCACACAGACTCTGGGTCCTGTGAAGCTTCGATGCTTTGTGATTCTAGAAATCCTATAGGAGATGGTCCAAAGCAGGTGAAGCTAATGCTGTCAGTAGCGATGGTGAAGCCAAAGATCCGCAGTTCTGACTAGAGGTGCCGATGTACATACAGGACAAAATCATCTCGTGTTAATGTAGTTCAGGCACGTTTAAGATGAATGCAGTCATGTTAATACCTAACATATTCTATCCCGTGCCTCCCCTCAGGGACCCCCTCCTCAGTTCCTGAGGCTCCTGTAAGTCATGTACAGGGGAATGGAGAGTGGGCTCTGTCCAGTCTGAGCTCTGAGTTTCCCTGTGTGTATCTTAGGATACTTTGTATTTCTGTGGTGTCTGTTGTAACATCATCTCTTTCATTTCTGATTTATTTTGGCCCTCCATTTTTAAAAAAACATACTACTGTTGTCTTTTATTCTTTACAGAAGCTTAATAAGTGTTAGATCTACCACCCGTACTCTATGTGTACTTTTTGCAGTGAGATTTTTACTTTTGTTTTCTTGTTACTATCAATAGTTAGTCAGACTTCTTTTAAGCTACCTTCAACATTGCTTATAAAGCTGCTTTATTAGTGATGACAGAGCCTTAATGGAAGTCGTGTTCTGGTTGTAAATTAGAATGCACTGTGCCAGCAAAAAGCCCCTTAAGTTTAGGTCTCATTACTTCTTGTTCGTTTTTTTTTTAAATTATTTATTTATTTTTGGCTGTGTTGAGTCTTCGTTTCTGTGCGAGGGGCTTCTCCAGTTGCGGCAAGCGGGGGCCACTCTTCATCGTGGTGCGGTGGCCTCTCACTGTCGCGGCCTCTCCCGTTGCGGAGCACAGGCTCCAGACGCACAGGCTCAATAGTTGTGGCACACGGGCTTAGTTGCTCTGCGGCATGTGGGATCTTCCCAGACCAGGGCTCGAACCTGTGTCCCCTGCATTCGCAGGCAGACTCCCAACCACTGCGCCACCAGGGAAGCCCTCTTGTTCTTTTTTTAATTTAATTTTTATTTTTTATCAAAGCAAATTTGATTAAAATGTTTTGTTTGTTCTAGGTGTGCAACATGTGGTTCTTTTACAAATATACATATATCTATACTTCTTCGGATCATTTTCCCATGTAGGTTATGGCACAATGTTGAGTAGTCTTCTCTCGGTTTTCCGTGGGTCTTTGGTGATGATATATTTCACATGTGTTTCTATATCTGCGTTAACCCCAATATCCTAATGTATCCAATCCTCACACGTTTCCATTTGGTGAACCATAAGTTTGTTTAATGAATCTGTGATTGCCTTTCTTTGTGGAAATATCTTCATTGGTATCAATTTTTAGCTAACACCTGTAAGTGATATTATAGAATATGTGTCTTTTGCTTTCTGACTTAGTACACTTTGCCAGATTACCTCTAGAATCATCTATGGTGCTCCAAATGGCATTGTGTCATTTTTTTCCTTGTCTAATATTCCATCTGTACATGTACCAGTTCTTCTTTGTCCACTCACCTCTTGATGGACTTTTTGGTTGCCTCCATGTCTTGGCTATTGTAATACTACTGCAATGCAGATTTGCCTGCCTGTGTCTTTCCAATTCTGTCTTCTTATGTTATAGGCCCAGGATCGGGCCTGCTGTATCATATGGTAGCTCAGTGTTTACCTTTTTACCTTTTAAAGGTACCTCCATTCTGTTCTCATTAGTGGCTCTTTCCAGGTTACGTCCCGCTTAAAGTGGAGGGTATGCGTTTCTCCACAACACCTTCAGCATTTATTGTTTGTAGTTTCCTTGCTGATGGTTATTCTGACTGGTGTGAGCTAGTATCTCTTTTTGGTTGGATTTGCATGTGCCTAATAATCCATTGAAATTTAGCTTTAAGGCATGTCCTTTCTTTTTCAAACTGTGAATAGAGCTTACCTCTTCAAATTCTTTTCTTGAGTATGTGCCACATTTTGAAATTTCTTGGCCATTACTTCCCTCAAGACATTTTGAGGGCAGGTTTCATATTCAGCCCTGCAGTACTTGTGCATATGAAGCGATCCTTAGCACAGGTTTTAAAGCTTCTGTTGCAGGTAACGGCAAGAGGGCAGCAGCATTTCTGTGTTCCCCACCCTGGTAACTAGGGAAACAGACCTTCCTGCCAGCGGTGTTCATCAGTTATAAGTTAGAGTAGAATGTGCCCGGATAAACCCCCAAATGGTTATGTCTCCATACTTACGTTGTGTTTTAAATTTAATTTATATTTTTCATTGTAGTAATACTCCATCGTGTACATGGACGACTTCTTCGTTGTGCAGTCCTCTGTTGATGGACATTTTCATTGCTTCCAAGTGTTGGCTATGGTAAATATTGCTGGAGGACAGGATTGCCAGCCTGTGTCTTTTTGATTCTCATCTTCTCAGGTGATAAGCCCAGCAGTGTGTATGCTAGATGGAATGGTAGCTCAATGTTTACCTTTTCAAGGCACCCGAATTCTGTTTTCATTAGTGACTCTTACCACGTCCAACATACAACCGAGTGTACGCCTTTCTCCACAACCCCTTCAGCATTCATTGTTTCCAGAAATTTTGCTGATAGCCATTCTGACTGGTGTGAGATGATAAATTTTTGTAATTTGCATTTGCTGGTCTTTAATAATTACTAATGTTCAGCATTTTTCCAGGACTTTTCCTTTTCTTTAAAAAAAAAAAGAGAAGAAAAAATGTGTGAGTCCAATATACCTCTTGAAATTGTCTTCTTGGAATGTTGCCTTCTTTTGAATTTTTTGGTCGATTTTTGACCCCAGGACTTTTTTGAGAGCAGGTGTCATTTACAGGCCTGCAATGATTGTGAATATTTGGTGACCATTAGCACTGCGTTTAAAGCTGCTGTTGAGGGAAACGGCCACAAGGCGGCAGCATTTCTCCATTCCCAAATCTGGTTATTAGGATAGCAGAGCCTTTCTGGAAGTCGTGTTCCTAGTTTGTAAATTAGAATGGAATGTGCCAGGAAAACCCCCCATAAGTTTATGTCTGATTACTTCTTGTTCGTTATTTTAATTTTTTTAATCGGGGTAATGATTAGAATATTGTTTGCCCTAGGTGTACACAATCTGGTTTATTTAGACATTATGTATGTCTAGTCATGTACAGAACCTCTTCCCATGTAAATTATTAGAGTGTTCCATACACCTCCCTTGCTATATGGTCGGTCGTTTTGTTATATGTATTTAATAGGTATTTGTATACGTATGGTAAAATTAATCTTAATTTATCCATTCCCCCACCTTTCCTTTTAGATGAGCACGGTTTGTTTTCTAAGTCTATGAGTGTCTTTCTCTGTGGAAATATGTTCATTTGTGTCAGTTGTTAGATAACACCTATAAATGATATCATAGGATATATGCCGTTAGCTTTCTAACATACCTCATGTTCTGTGATTATCTCTAGGCTCATCTGTGGTGCCTCAAAGAGTAGTGTTTCATTGTTTTCCATGGCTAATATTCCACTGTGTACATGGACCACTTCCTCTTTATCCATTCATCTGTTGGTGGACATTTTGGTTGTTTTCATGCCTTGGCTATTGTAAATATGGCTGCAGTGCAGCTGCTGCAGCCTGTGTCTTCTCGATTCTGGTCTTCTCAGGTGAGAGGCCCAGTGGTGGGCCTGCTGCATCGAATGGTGGCTCAATTTTCACTTTTAAACGCAACTCCTTTCTGTTCTCATTATTGGATGTTACCACTTTACATCTCACCAGCAGCTAGAGGGTACACAGTTCTCTAAAACCCCTTCAGCATTTATTGTTCATAGACTTTTTGCTGAAGGTCAGTCGACTAGTGTGAGTTGAATCCATTTTGTAGGAAAGATTTGCATGAGTCTAATAATTCCTGATGTTGAGCTTTTGTTGATTTTCCTGTTTTTAAAAAAAGAGTAAAACTTACCTCTTCATACTATCTCCTTGAAAAATTTGCCTGTTTTGAATTTTTTTGGCCATTCCCTAGCTCAGGATACTTTTTGAGGGCAGGTGTCCTTTACAACCCTGAGACCTTATGAATGTTAAGTGGCCATTAGCTGTGGGCTTAAACCCCTCTTGCGGGAAATGGCCACAAGTCAACAGCATTTCTACATTTCGAACTCTGGGTTTTTGGGCAACAGAGCCTTCTTGGAAATCGTGTTAGGAGGCTGAAAATTAGAGTAGAATGTGCCAGGGCAAATCCCCAAGAGCTTATATCTCCTTATTTCTTGTTTGTTATTTAAATTTAATTTTTATTTATTATTAAAGCAAATTAGATAAAAATGTGTTTTTCTAGGTGTACAGAGTTTAGTTTATTATGTCTATGTATCTGTCTATTCATCTTTGGGTCCTTTCCCATGTAGGTTATTACAGAGTGTTGAGTAGACCTCTCGGTATTCCATAGGTATTTTGTGATTATATATTTCATATGTATTAGTACATGTCTGTTAACCCCCATATCCTAATTCATCCATTTCTTACACCTTTCCATTTGCTTAAACATAATTTTCTTTTGTTAATCCATGCATGTCCTTCTCTTGGAAACAAGTTCTTGGGTATCAGTTTTTAGGTAATACCTAGAAGTGATGTCATAGGATATTTGTCTTTTGGTTTCTTTCTTACTTCAAGTTGAGTGATAATCTTAAGGTCCTTCTATGGTGGTGCAAACGGCACTGTTTCATTCTTTTCCATGGCTAATATTCCGTTGTATACGTGGGCCTCTTCTTCTTTGTATGTTGTTCTGTTGATGGACATTTCGGTGTCTTCCAAGTCTTGGCTATGGTAAATGTTCCTGCAGTGCATGATTGCCAGCCTGTGTCTTTTTGATTCTGCTCTGGTCAGGTGATAGGCCCATCAAAGGGCCTACAAGATCACATAGTACCTCAAGTTTTTCGTTTAAGCACACATCCATTCTGTTCTCGCTACTGGCTGTTACCAGTTTACATCCCCCCAACAACTAGAGGTTATACAGTTCTCTGAAAGCTCTTCAGCATTTATTCTTTGTAAACTTTTTGCTGATGATCATTCTGACGGCTGTGAGGTGAACGTTTCTGTAGATTGGATTTGAATGGCTTTATTAATTCCTGATGTTGAGCATTTTACCATGCCTCTTTTTCTTTCAACAAACAAAAAGAAAGAAAGACAAAGTTTGTGTAACATAAGCCTGTTGAAATTGTCTTCTTGAAATGTTGATGTCTTTTGAATTTTCTGGTCGATTTAGGAAACAACTATATGTGATATCATAGGATAGGTGTCCTCCGCTTTCTCACTTAATATCAGTTGCGTGATTACCTCTAGACTCATCTACCGTGCTGCAAATGGTATTGTTTCATTTTCTTTCTTGGGTAATATTCCATCTGTACATGTACCAGTTTTCTTTGTCCACTCATCTGTTGATGGACTTTTTGGTTGCTTCCATGTCTTGGCTATTGTAATACTGCTGCAGTACAGATTTGCCTGCCTGTGTCTTTCCAATTCTGTCTTTTTACGTTATAGGCCCAGGAGTGGGCCTGCTGCATCCTATAGTAGCTCAATGTTTACCTTTTCAAAGCACCTCCATTCTGTTCCCATTAGTGGCTCTTACCAGGTTACGTCCCACTTCAAATTGAGGGTATGCATTTCTCCACAACCCCTTCAGCATTGACTGTTTGTAGTTTTTTGGCTGATGGTTATTCTGAGGGGTGCGAGCTGTTACCTCTTTGTGGTTGGATTTGCATGTGTCTTGTAATCCCTTGAAAGTGAGCTTTCAGGCATGTCCTTTTATTTTTCAAACTCTGAGTATAGCTTACTTCTTCAAGTGGTTTTCTTGAAGTTATGTGCCACATTATGACATTTTTTGTCCTTTACCTGTGTAAAGACATTTTCAGGGCAGGTTTCATTTACAGCCCTGCAGTAGTTTTGCATATGAACTCACCATTAGCACAGATTTTAAAGCTGCTGTTGCAAGTAAGGGCCAGAGAGCAGCAGCATTTCTAGTTCCCTACTTTGTTACCTAGGGAAACAGCCCTCCTACCAGTGGTGTTCCTCAGTTATAAATTAGAGTGGAATGTGCCCTGATAAACCCACAAAAGCTTATGTCTCCTTACTTGTGTTTGTTTTTTAAATTTAATTTATATTTTTTAGTGGAGTAATATTCCATTGTGTACATGGACCACTTCTTCTTTGTGCATTCCTCTGTTGATGGACATTTTCGTTGCATCCAAGTGTTGGCTATGGGAAATATTGCTGGAGTGAAGGATTGCCAGCCTGTGATTTTTTGATTCTCATTTTCTCACGTGATAGGCCCAGCAGTGGGTATGCTTAATTGACTGGTAGCTCAATGTTTACATTGCAAAGCACCTCCATTGTGTTTTCATTAGTGGCTCTTACCATGTCCCACTTAGTACCAAGGGTAAGCATTTCTTTTTTTTTTCTTTTTTTTTTTTTTAGTTTCTGCTTTATAACAAAGTGAATCAGTCTTACATATACATCTGTTCCCACATCCCTTCCCTCTTGCGTCTCCCTCCCTCCCACCCTCCCTATTCCACCCCTCCAGGTGGTCACAAAGCACCGAGCTGATCTCCCTGTGCTATGCGGCTGCTTCCCAAGGGTAAGCATTTCTCAAAAACCCCTTCAGCATTCATTGTTTGCACAATTTTTGCCTATGGCTATTCTGACTGGTGTTAGCTGACAGGTTTTTGTAAATTGGATTTGCATATCTTTAATAATTACTCGTGTTAAGCATTTTTCCAGGCCTTTTTTTTTGTATTAAAAAAAAAAGTGTGTTGGGCTTCCCTGGTGGAGCAGTGGTTGAGAGTCCACCTGCCGATGCAGGGGACACGGGTTCGTGCCCCGGTCCGGGAAGATCCCCCATGCCGCGGAGCGGCTGGGCCCGTGAGCCATGGCCGCTGAGCCTGTGCGTCCGGAACCTGTGCTCCGCAACGGGAGAGGCCACAACAGTGAGAGGCGCGCGTACCGCTAAAAAAAATAAAATAAAAGTGTGAGTACGATATACCTCATGAAATTTTCTTCTTGGACGGTTGCCCTCTTATGAATTTTTTGGTCGATTTTAGATCCCAGGATTTTTTTTGAGGTTAGGTGTCATTTACAGGTCTGCAATGATTGTGAATATTTAGTGACCATTAGCACTGGGTGTAAAGCTGCGGTTTGGGGAAACGGCCACAAGGCGGCAGCATTTCTCCATTACCAAATCTGGTTACTAGGGTAGCAGAGCCTTTCTGGAAGTCGTGTTCCTAGTTTGTAAATTAGATTGGAGTGTGCCAGGAAAAACCCCTATGAGTTTATGTCTTATTACTTCTTGTTCGTTTGTTTTAGTTTTTTAAATCGGGATAATGATTATTCTTTGTCCTAGGCGTACACAATTTGGACACTATCTATGTCTATTCATGTACAGAACCTCTTCCCATGTAAATTATTGCAGTGTTCCATAGACCTCCCTTGCTATATGGTCAGCCTTTTTGTTACATGTATTTAATTCGTATTTGTATACGTATGATAACCCTAATCTTAATTTATCCATTCCCACCACCTTTCCTTTTAGATAAGCATAGTTTGTTTTCTAAGTCTGTAATTGTCTTTCTCTGTGGAAATATGTACATTTGTGTCAGTTGTTAGATAACACCTATAAGTGATATCATAGGATATATGGCTTTTGCCTTCCGAGTTACCTCATGTTCCGTGATTATCTCTAGGCTCATCTATGGTGCCTGAAAGAGCAGTGTTTCATTGTTTTCCATGGCTAATATTCCATTGTGTACATGGACCACTTCTTCTTTATCCATTCATCTGTTGGTGGACATTTTGGTTGCTTCCATGTCTTCTCTATTGTGAATATGGCTGCAGTGCAGCTGTTTCAGCCTGTCTTCTCGATTCTGGTCTTCTCAGGTGAGAGGCCCAGCGGTGGGCCTAATGCATCTAATGGTAGCTCAATTTTTACTTTTAAACGCAACTCCTTTCTGTTCTTATTACTAGCTGTTACCACTTTACATCTCACCAGCAGCTAAAGGGTACACAGTTCTCTAAAACCCCTTCATCATTTATTGTTTGTAGACTTTTTGCTCGAGGTCAGTTGACCGGTGTGAGCTGAATCCATTTTGTAGATTAAATTTGCATGAGTCTAATAATTCCTGATGTTGAACTCTTATCGATTTTCCTGTTTTTAAAAAAAGAGTGAGTAAAACTTACCTCGTCATACTATCTTCTTGAAAAATTTGCCTGTTCTGTATTTTTTTTTAATGTTAAGCCTTCTTTTAATTAATTAATTAATTTTTTAATTTTTGGCTGTGTTGGGTCTTCGTTTCTGTGCAAGGTCTTTCTCTAGTTGTGGCAAGCAGGGGCCACTCTTCATCGCGGTGCACAGGCCTCTCACTGTCGCGGCCTCTCTTGTTGCGGAGCACAGGCTCCAGACGCACAGGCTCAGTAGTTGTGGCTCACGGGCCCAGCTGCTCCACAGCACGTGGGATCTTCCCAGACCAGGGCTCGAACCCGTGTCCCCTGCATTAGCAGGCAGATTCTCAACCACTGCGCCACCAGGGAAGCCTGCCTGTTTTGAATTTTTTTGGCCATTCCCTAGCTCAGGATATTTTTTTAGGGCAAGTGCCTTTACAGCCCTGAGTCCTTGTGAATGTTAAGTGACCATTAGCTGTGGGTTTAAAGCTCGTCTTGCTGGTAACGGCCACAAGTTGGCAGCATTTCTACATTTCGAACCCTAGGTTTTTGGGCAACAGAGTCTTCCTGGAAATCGTGTTAGTAGGCTGAAAATTAGAATAGAATGTGCCAGGGCAAATCCCCAAGAGCTTATATCTCCTTACTTCTTGTTTGTTTTTTAAATTTAATTTTTTTATTTATTATCAGAGCAAATTAGATTAAAATGTTGTGCTTGTTCGATGTGTACAGTATCCAGTTTTTTATGTCTATGTATCTATCTATTCAGCTTTGGTGCTTTCCCATGTAGGTTATTACAGAATGTTGAGTAGACCTCTCTTGGTATTCCATAGGTATTTTGTGATTATATATTTCATATGTATTAGTACATGTCTGTTAACTCCCACATCCTAATTCATCCATTCCGTACACCTTTCCATTTGGTTAAACATAATTTTGTTTCCTGAATCCATGCCTGTCCTTCTCTTGGAAATAAGTTCTTGGGTATCAATTTTTAGGTAACACCTAGAAGTGATGTCATAGGATTATCAGTCTTTTGGTTTCTTTCTTACTTCAAGTTGGGTGATGATCTTAAGTTCTGTCTATGGTGGTGCAAACGCACTGTTTCATTCGTTTCCTTTCTTTTTTTTTTAAAGAAGATGTTGGGGGTAGGAGTTTATTAATTTATTTTTGCTGTGTTGGGTCTTCGTTTCTGTGTGAGGACTTTCTCTAGTTGTGGCAAGCGGGGGCCACTCTTCATTGCAGTGTGTGGGCCTCTCACTATTGCGGCCTCTCTTGTTGCGGAGCACAGGCTCCAGACGTGCAGGCTCAGTAGTTGTGGCTCACGGGCCTAGTTGCTCCATGGCATGTGGGATCCTCCAAGACCAGGGCTCGAACCCATGTGCCCTGCATTAGCAGGCAGATTCTCAACCACTGTGCCACCAGGTAAGCCCTGTTTAATTCTTTTCCATGGCTAATACTCCATTATGTACATGGACCTCTTCTTCTTTGTGCGTTGTTCTGTTGATGGACATTTTGTTTTTTGCCAATTCCTGGCTATTGGAAATGTTCGTGCAGTGCAGTATTGCCACCCTGTGTCTTTTTGTTTCTGCTCTCTCAGGTGATAGGCCCATCAAAGGGCCTACCAGATCACATTCTACGTCAATTTTTACGTTTAAACGGACATCCATTTTCTTCTCACTACTGGCTATTACCAGTTCACATCCCCCAGCAGCCAGAGGGTACACAGTTCTCTGAAACCCCTTCAGCATTTATTCTTTGTAAACTTTTTGCTGATGATCATTCTGATGGCTGTGAGGTGAACCTTTCTGTAGATTCGATTTGCATGGCTTTATTAATTCCTGATGTTGAGCATTTTTCCTTGCCTCTTTTTTATTTTATACAAACAGAAAAAAGAAAAGAGACAAAGTGTGCGTAAAATATGCCTGTTGAAATTGTCTTCTTGAAATGTTGACGTCTTTTGAATTTTCTTGTTGATTTATGACGCCAGGATTTTTTTTTTTTTGATGGCAGGTGTCATTTACAGGCCTGCAATTATTTTGAATATTACATGACCATTAGCGCTGGGTTTAAAGCTGCTGCTGTGGGAAACGGCCAAAAGGCGGCAGCATTTCTCCATTCCCAAATCTGGTTGCTAGGGCAGCAGAGCGTTTATGGAAGTCCTGTTCCTAGGCTGTAAGTTAGAATGGAATGTGTCACGAAAAAGCCCCTTAAGTTTATGTCTCTTTACTTCTTGTTCATTATTTTAATTCAATTTTTATTTTTTATCACAACGAATTTGATTACAATGTTTTATTTGTTCTAGCTATGCGTGATGTGGTTCTTTTACACATATACATATATCTATTCTTCTTCGGATCCTTTTTCCATGTAGGTTATGACACAATATTGAGTAGTCTTCTCTTGGTATTCCGTAAGTCTTTGGTGATTATATATTCCACATGTGTTTGTATATCTCTGTTAACTCCAATATCCTAATGTATCCAATCCTCACACCTCTCCATTTGTTGAATCATAAGTTTGTTTAATGAATCTGTGTTTACCTTTTACTGTGGAAATATCTTCATTGGTATCAGTTTTTAGCTAACACCTATAGGTGATATCATATGATATGTGTCTTTCATTTTCTGTCTTACCACAAGTTGCGTGATTACCTCTAGACTCACCTTGGGTGCTGCAAATGGCATTGTTTCATTTTTTTCCTTGGCTAATATTCCATTTGAACAGGTACCAGTTCTTCTTTGTCCACTCAATTGTTGATGGACTTTTTGGTTGCTTCTATGTCTTGGCTATTGTAATACTGTGCAACACAGATTTGCCTGCCGGTGTTTTCCCAATTCTGTCTTCTTAGGTTATAGGCCCAGGAGTTGGCCTGCTGAATCTTATGGTAGCTCAATGTTAACCTTTTAAAGGCACCTCCATTCTGTTCCCATTAGTGGCTCTTACCAGGTTACGTCCCACTTCAAATTGAGGGTATGCATTTCTCCACAACCCCTTCAGCATTTATTGTTTGTAGGTTTTTTTGCTGATGGTTATTCTGAGGGGTGCGAGCTGATACCTCTTTGTGATTGGATTTGAATGTGTCTCATAATACTTTGAAGTGAGCTTTCAGGAATGTCTTTTTATTTTTCAAACTCTGAGTACAGCTTATCTGTTCAACTTGTTTTCTTAAAGTATGTGCCACATTTTGAAATTTTTGCCCTTTACGTGCGTCAAGACATTTTGAGGGCAGGTTTCATTTACAGCCCTGAAATACGTGTGCATATGAAGTGACCATTAGCACAGGTTTTAAAGCTGCTGTGGCAGTTCACGGCCAGAGGGCGGCAGCATTTCTACGTTCCCCACTTTGGTAACTAGGGAAACAGACCTTCCTGCCAGTGGTGTTCTGGGTTATACATTAGAGTGGAATGTTTCCGGATAAACACTCAAAAGCTTATGTCTCCTTACTTATGTTTGTTTTTGAAATTTAATTTTTATGCTTTATTGGAGTAATATTCCATTGTGTACATGACCACATCTTCTTTGTGCATTCCTATGTTAATGCACATTTTTGTTGTTTGCAAGTGTTGGCTATGGTAAATATTGCTGGAGTACAGGATTGCCAACCTGTGTCTTTTTGATTCTTATCTTCTCAGGTGATAGCCCCAGCACTGGGTATGCTTGATTGAATGGTAGCTCAATGTTTACCTTTTCAAGGCACCTCCATTGTGTTTCCATTAGTGGCTCTTACCATGTCCCACTTAGCAACAAGAGTATGCATTTCTCGAAAACCCCTTCAGCATTCATTGTTTGAACAATTTTGTCCAATGGCCGTTCTGACTGGTGTAAGCTGATAGGTTTTTGTAATTTGGATTTGCATGTCTTTAATAATTCCTAATGTTCAACATTTTTCCACACCCTTTTCTTTTCTATTAAAAAAAAAAGTTTGAGTACAATATACCTCTTGAAATTTTCTTCTTGGTAGATGGCCCTCTTTTGAATTTTTTGGTCTATTTTCGACCCCAGGATTTTTTTTGATGCCAGGTGTCATTTACAGGCCTGCAATGATTGTGAATATTTAGGTTGTAAATTAGAATGGAATGTGCCAGGAAAAAGCCCCTTAAGTTTATGTCTCAATACTTCTTATTAGTTTTTTTGATTTAATTTTTATTTTTTACCACAACAAATTTGATTACAATGTTTTGTTTTTTCTAGGTGTTCATGATGTGGTTCTTTTACACATATACATACATGTATTCTTCTTTGGATCCTTTCCCCATATAGGTTATGACACAATCTTGAGTAGTCTTCTCTTGGTATTCCGTGGATCTTTGGTGATTACGTATTTCACATGTGTCTCTATACCTCTGTTAACCCCAATATCGTAATGTATCCAATCCTCACACCTTTCCATTTCGTGAACCATAAGTTTGTTTAATGAATCTGTGGTTGCCTTCCTCTATGGAAATATCTTCACTGGTATCATTTTTAGAAAACAACTATATGTGATATCATAGGATATGTGTCTCCTTCTGACTTACTACAAGTAATGTGATTACTTCTACACTCATCTACGGTGCTGCAAATTGCATTGTTTCATATTTTTCCTTGTCTAATATTCCGTCTGTACATGTACCAGTTCTTCTTTGTCCACCCATCTGTTGATGCACTTTTTGGTTGCTTCCATATATTGGCTATTGTAATACTGCTGCAATGCCGATATGCCAGCCTGTGTCTTTCCGATTCTGTCTTCTTAGGTTATAGTTCCAGGAATGGGCCTGCTGGATCATATCATAGCTCAATATTTACCTTTTAAAGGCACCTCCATTCTGTTCTCATTAGTGGCTCTTTCCAGGTTACGGCCCACTTAAAGTTGAGTGTATGCATTTCTCCCCAACACCTTCAGCATTCCGTGTTTGTAGTTTTCATGCTGATGGTTATTCTGACTGGTGTGAGCTGATACCTCTTTGTGGTTGGATTTACATGCGTCTAATAATCCATTGAAATTGAGCGTTAAGGCATAACCTTTTTTTTTCAAACTGTGATTACAGCTTACTTCTTCAAATTTTTTCTTAAAGTATGTGCTACATTTTGAAATTTTTTGGCCATTACCTCCCACAAGACATTTTGAGGGCTGGTTTCACTTATAGCCCTGCAGTACTTTTTCATATGAAGTGACGATTAGCACAGGTTTTAACGCTGCTGTTTCAGGTAACGGCGAGAGGGTGGCAGCATTTCTACATTCCACATGCTGGTACTAGGGAAACAGACCTTCCTGACAGTGGTGTTGCTCTGTTATAAATTAGAGCGGAATGTGCCCGGATAAACCCACAAAAGCTGATGTCGCCTTACTTATGCTTGTTTTTTTAAAAATTTAATTTATACTTTTTAGTGGAGTAATATTCCATTGTGTACATGGGCCACTTCTTCTTTGTGCATTCCTCTGTAGATGGACATTTTTGTTGCTTCCAAGTGTTGGCTATGGTAAATATTGCTGGAGTACAGGTTTGCCAGCCTGTGACCTTTTCATTCTCATTTTCTCAGGTGATAGGCAAAGCAGTGGGTATGCTTGATTGACTGGAAGCTCAATGTTTACCTTTTCAAAGCACCTCCATTGTGTTTTCATTAGTGGCTCTTACCACGTCCCACTTAGCACCGAGGGTACGCATTTCTCCACAACCCCTTCAGCATTCATTGCACAATTTTTGCTGATGGCCATTCTGACTTGTGTTAGCTGATAGGTTTTTGTAATTTGGATTTGCATGTCCTTAGTAATTCCTAATGTTTAGCATTTTCCCACACCTTTTTATTTTCTATTTTTAAAAAAAGAAAAATAGTGTGAGTAGTATATATCTCTTGAAATTTTCTTCTTGGAAGGTTGCCGTTTTTAAATTTTTTAGTCGATTTTCGACCCCAGGATCTTTTTTGAGGGCACGTGTTATTTACAGGCCTGCAATTATTGAGAATATTTAGTGACCTTTAGCACTGGGTTTAAAGCTGCTCTTGTGGGAAACGGCCACAAGGAGGCAGCGTTTCTCCATTACGAAATCTGGTTACTAGGGCAGCAGAGCTTTTCTGGAAGTCGTGTTCCTAGCTTGTAAATTAGAATGGAATGTGTCAGAAAAAAGCCCCTTAAGTTTATGTCTCATTACTTACTCTTCGTGTTTTTACTTTAATTTTCATTTGTTATCAGAGCACGTTTGATTACACTGTTCTGTTTGTTCTAGGTGTGCAAGATGAGGTTCTTTTACACACACACACACATATATATATATGTATTCTTCTTCAGATCCTTTTCCCATGTAGGTTATGACACAATGTTGAGAGTCTCTTGGTATGCCATAGTTCTTTGGTGATTACGTATTTCACATGTTTTTGTATATCACTGTTTACCCCAATATCATAATGTATCCAATCCTCACACCTTCCATTTGGTGTACCATAAGTTTGTTTAATGAATGTGTGATAGCCTTTCTCTGTGGAAGTATCTTCATTGGTATCAATTTTTAGGTAACACCTATAAGTGATATCATAGGAAAGGTGTCTTTCACTTTCTGACTAACTACAAGTAGCGTGCTTACTTCGAGACTCATCTATGGGCTGCAAATGACATTGTTTCATTTTTTACCCAGGTAATATTCCATCTCTACATGTAGCAGTTCTTCTTTGCCCACCCATCTGTTGGTGGACTTTTTGGTTGCTTCCATATCTTGGCTATTGTATTACTGTGCAGTGCATATTTGCCTGCCTGTGTCTTTCCAATTCTGTCTTCTTAGGTTATAGGTCCAGGAATGGGCCTGCTGGATCATATGGTAGCTCAATGTTTACCTTTTAAAGGCACCTCCATTCTCTTCTCATTAGTAGATCTTTCCAGGTTACATCCCTGTTAAAGTTGAGGGTATGCATTTCTCCACAACACCTTCAGCATTCAGTATTTGTAGTTTTCTTGCTGATGGTTATTCTGACTGGTGTGAGCTGAGACCTCTTAGTGGTTGTATTTGCATACGTCTAATAATCCGTTCAAATTGAGCTTTAAGACGTTCTTTTTTTTTCAAACTGTGATTACAGCTTACTTTTTCAACTTGTTTTCTTAAAATATGTGCCACATATTGCAAATTTTGGCCATTACCTCCCTCAAGACATTTTGAGGGCAGGTTTTATTTCCTGCCCTGCAGTACTTGTTCATATGAAGTGACCGTCAGCACAGATTTTAAAGCTGCTGTTGCAGGTAACGGCCAGAGAGCAGCAGCATTTCTGTTTTTCCCACTCTGCTACCTAGGGAAACAGACCTTCCTGCCAGTGGTGTTCCTCAGTTATAAAGTAGAGTGGAATGTGCCCTGATAATCCCCAAAAGCTTATGTCTCCTTACTTACGTTTGTTTTTAAAATTTAACTTATATTTTTTATTGGAGTAATATTCCACTGTGTACACGGACCACTTGTTCTTTGTGCAGTCCTCTGTTGATGGATATTTTCATTGCTTCCAAGTGTTGACTATGGTAAATATTGCTGGAGTGCAAGTTTCCCAGCCTGTGACTTTTTGATTTTCATTTTCTCAGGTGGTAGGCCCAGCAGTAGGTATGCTTGATTCACTAGTAGCTCAATGTTTACATTTTCAAAGCACCTCCATTGTGTTTTCATTAGTGGCTCTTACCATGTCCCTCTTATAACTGAGGGTACGCATTTCTCCACAATCCCTTCACATTTATTGTTTGCAGCATTTTTGCTGTGGCCATTCTGACTGGTGTGAGCTGATAGGTTTTTGTAATTTGGGTTTGCCTGTCTTTAAAAATTCCTGAAATTTATCATCTTTCCAGGCCTTTTTCTTTTCTGTTAAAAAAAAAAGAGAAAAAAGTGTGAGTACAATATACCTCTTGAAGTCTCTTGTTGAAAGGTTCCCCTCCTTCAGAAAGTTCTGGTGGATTTTGGTCTACAGGATATTTTTTTCAGGGCGGGTTTCATTTACAGGCCTGGAATGATTGCAAATATTTAATGACCATTAGCACTGGGTTTAAGCTGCTGTGGTGGGAAACGGCCACAAGGCAGCAGCATTTCTCCTTTACCAAAACTGGTTACTAGGGTAGCAGAGCCGTTCTGGAAGTCGTTTTCCTAACTTGTAAATTTGAACGGAATGTGCCAGGAAAAACCCCCATAAGTTTATGTCTCATTACTTCTTGTTTGTTTTTTTAATTGGGGTAATGATTAGAATGTTGTTTCTCCAAGGCCTACACACTCTGGTTCATTTGCACATTATATATATATATATATATATATTCATGTACGGTACCTCTTCCCTGGTAAATTATTACATAGTGTTCCATAGATCTCCCTTGCTATATGGTCAGTCTTTCTGTTATATGTATTTAATATGTATTTGTATACATATGGTAAACCTAATCTTTATTTATCCATTCCCACCACCTTTCCTTTTAGCTAAGCATAGTTTGTTTGCTACGTCTGTGAGTATCTTTCTCTGTGGGAATATGTTCATTTGTGTCAGCTGTTATATAACACCTATAAGTGATATCCTAGGATATGTGTCTTTTGCTTTCCGAGTTACCTCATGTTCCGTCATTATCTCTAGGCTCATCTATGAGCACTGTTTCATTCTTTTCCATGGCTAATATTCCATTGTGTACATTGACTTCTTATTCTCTGTGCGTTGTTCTGTTGATGGACCTTTCGGTTTCTTCCAAGTCTTATCTATGGTAAATGTTCCACAGTGCATGATTGCCAGCCTGTGTCTTTCTGATTCTGCTCTGCTCAGGTGATAGTCCTATAAAAGGGCCTACCAGATCACATACTATCTCAATTTTTACGTTTAAACGCACATGCATTCTGTTCTCACTACTGGCTATTACCAGTTTACATCCCCCAGCATCCAGAGGGTACACAGTCCTCTGAAACCCCTTCAGCAATTATTGTAAACTTTTTTCTGATCATCATTCTGATGGCTGTGAGGTGAACGTTTCTGTTGCATGGCTTTATTAATTCCTGATGTTGAGCAGTTCTCCATGGCTGTTTTTTTTAACAAGAAAAAAAAGAAAAGTGTGCATGAAATATGCCTTTTGAAATTGTCTTCTTGAAATGTTGACGTCTTTTGAATTTTCTGGTCGATTTATGACGCCAGGATTTTTTTTGACGGCAGGTGTCATTCACAGGCCTGCATTTATTTTGAATATTACTTGACCATTAGCGCTGGGTTTAAAGCTGCTGTTTTGGGAAACGGCCACAAGGCGGCAGCATTTCTCCATTCCCAAATCTGGTTGCTAGAGCAAAAGAGCGTTTCTGGAAGTCGTGTTCTAGGTTGTAAATTAGAATGGAATGTGCCAGGAAAACGCCCCTTAAATTTATGTCTCATTAATTCTTGTTCGTTTTCTTAATTTTTATTTGTTAACAGAGCAAATTTGATTTCACTGTTCTGTTTGTTCTAGGTGTGTAAGATGAGGTAAAAGTACACACACACACACACACACACACACACACACACACACACATATTCTTCTTCAGATCCTTTTCCCATGTAGGTTATGACACAATGTTGAGTAGTCTTCTCTTGGTATGCCATAGGTCTTTGGAGATTATGTATTTCACATGTGTTTGTATATCTCTGTTGAGCCCAATATCGTGATGTATCCAGTCCTCACACTTTTCCATTTGGTGAACCATAAGTTTGTTTAATGAAGCTGTGATTGACTTTCTCTGGAAATATCTTCATTGGTATCAATTTGTAGGTAACACCTATAAGTGATATCACAGGATATGTGTCTTTCACTTTCTGACTTACTACAAGTGTGTGATTACTTCGAGACTCATCTATGGTGCTGCAAATGACATTGTTTCATTTTTTCACTAGCTAATATTCCATCTCTACATGTAGCAGTTCTTTGTCCACCCATCTGTTGGTGGACTTTTTGGTTGCTTCCATGTCTTGGCTATTGTAATACTGCTGCAATGCAGATTTGCCTGCCTGTGTCTTTCCAATTCTGTCTTCTTAGGTTATAGATCCAGGAATGGGCCTGCCGGATCATATGGTAGCTCAATGTTTACCTTTTATTTTTATTTTTTTATTTTTATTTTTTTGCGGTACACGGGCCTCTCACTTTTGTGCCCTCTCCCATTGCTGAGCTCAGCGGCCATGGCTCACGGGCCTAGCCGCTCCGCGGCATGTGGGATCTTCCCGGACCGGGGCATGAACCCGCATTCCCTGCATCGGCAGGTGGACTCTGAACCACTGCGCCACCAGGGAAGCCCAATGTTTACCTTTTAAAAGCAGCTCCATTCTGTACTCATTCGTGGCTCTTTCCAGGTTACGTCCCTCTTAAAGTTGAGGGTATGCTTTTCTCCACAACACCTTCAGCATTCAGTGTTTCTTGTTTTCTTGCTGATGGTTATTCTGACTGGTGTGAGCTGATACCTCTTTGTGGTTGGATTTGCATGTCTAATAATCCGTTCAAATTGAGCTTTAAGGCATTTCCTTTTTTTTTTCAAACTGTGATTACAGCTTACTTTTTCAACTTGTTTTCTTAAAGTATGTGCCACATATTGCAAATTTTGGCCATTACCTCCCTCAAGACATTTTGAGGGCTGGTTTTATTTCCTGCCCTGCAGTACCCACAGTGCTCCTCCCAGCTGAACACAAACCCCTCAGCCCTGCACCAGGACACATGATCATGGACTCCGCAGCCACAGGAGCCAAACCTGAAAGAACCTGAAGGCCATCAGAAGCGGATGCAGAAATGAACCATGCACGCTCCTAGGAAGGAATATTCCAGAGTAATGGAGTACATTTTGTTTAAAGGTAGTAAAACTATAAAAATTATTTTTTAAAAAACTATATTCACAAGATGAAAGAATCTCATGGACACAATGCTGAGTCATCAAGAGCAATAAAGCAGCAAGCACGGTACACCCCCTTACAGACTTTGGAACTAGGCAAAGTTGGGCTGCATTGTTTAGGGATGCGTGCTTATGTGTAAACTATGAGGACAAGTCACTGACGCAAAATCAGGAGAACAGCTACTACACAGTGGGGAGGAGGCTGGGACGAGGGAAGGGCACTCCTGGGTGTCCACTCATCATGTTCTGTTTCTTGTTTTTTGCGGTACGCGGACCTCTCACTGTTGTGGCCTCTCCCGTTGCGGAGCACAGGCTCCAGACGCGCAGGCTCCGCGGCCATGGCTCACGGGCCCAGCCGCTCCGTGGCATGTGGGATCTTCCCGGACCGGGGCACGAACCCGTGTCCCCTGCATCGGCAGGCGGACTCTCAACCACTGCGCCACCAGGGAAGCCCCATGTTCTGTTTCTTGATGTTTATGATTATTCTTTACATGTATATAACCTAATCCTTAATATGTACTTACAGCTTATCATTATTCTTTATTAAGAAGGGCGTCCAAAGTAGAAGGAGACCTGCTTCTCCCAAGGAAGAAAAGGAATAGTTTTTACCAGTGAAATCGCGATACCATGGCTGCTTCAACCATCAAGCCTGACAACAACTCCCGTGAGAGGGGCACCGGGGCCACAACACGCAGAAGGAGGCTCTGGGGCCTCAGTCCTGGGTCACTGCCTCTGAGGAGCCCACGGCACCTGGTCAAAGTTCTCAGTCATTCTGTGCACGACCCTTTTGCCTTGGCTGCTCTGGCACAGCTCGGCCAGCACCATCGCTGGGAGAAAAAGAAGAAACGTGCAGAAGAGGGAACCGGGCTTCAAGCTGACCCACCTCCTTCTACAGAGACGATGCCACACTCCCTAAGGGAGAACAGCAAGGCCACAGAATCCAGCCTCTCTGCCTGAGGCCTGGCCACACTAGCGCCCCACGCTTCTGATGCCACAGGGAGAATTTCGCTAGGTGACCTCAGACCACCTGGTTGGACACATGGGGCTTTCAGACACGCAGGTCCTGTCCGACCCCGCACCTCTGGGGTCACAATCTGGAGGTGGGCCTGGAAGCCTCCAGGTTTTTGCTTTTGATAACATCTTTGTTGACGTTGAATTTCTTTACCACACAGTTAGTTAACCCATTTTAAGTATTAAGCTCAGTTGTGTTTTGCATACTCACAGGGTTGTGCAGCCACCAGCACAAGGCACTTGACAACATTTCCATCATCCCCCCAGAACCCCACTCTTTAGAGGTCACCCCTCATTTCCCACAGCCCAGGCATCCCCAGTCCACTTTCTGTCTCTGTGGGCTTGCCTGTTCTGGATGTCTCATGTAAGCGGAATCCACTAAGTGTCTTTTTCTGTCTGGCCTCTCTCACTGAGCATCATGTTTTCGAGGTTCATCCACATCAGAGCCTGTGTCAGTGCTTCACTTCTTTCCCATGGCTGAGTCGCCCTGACCCTCTCTGCTTTTAACTCTATAATTAACTGTGTCTCCCTGCCTGCACCACACGCAGCTGAGGAGGATTTCACCTTCTGTCATTCTTGGGGTGTAAGCTGAACTTTGAACCAACACCAAGGGGTCCTGTGCAGAGGCTGAGAGCCCAGCCCCACACGGTGCACAGTTGCCCTGTGTGACCAGAGCCCAGGAGGAAGGGTGAGATTGGCCTGCCCATTCACAGGACCAGCGTCCTACGGTCTCATGGGAAACCAACTCGCTCGTCAGCGTCTCGTGAGAGCTGCTCCCCACCATGCCACGCGGGCAAGACAGGCTGGTCAGGGACCACGGTGCTGCCTCCAGCTCAGGCCCACTCACACTAACTGTCTAGTTGGCAAGTGCCGAGGCTCCAGGGGAGGGTCCTTCCTGCTTCTTCCAGCTTCTTGAGGCTCCAGGCATCCCTGGGCTTCTGGCTGCATCCCTCCCACCTCTGCCTTCATCTTCACGTGGCTTCCCCCCTGTGTCCGTGCCTCCACTCATCATATAAGCACGCAGTTACACAGGATTGGGACCACCCTAGGGCCCCTGTCTCACCTAGTTACACGACCAGGCCCTGCTTCCAAATGAGGTCATGTCCTGAGCCCCTGGGGTCAGGACATGGATGTCCCTTTCCCTGGGGGGTACACAATCCCGCTTCAGTCTGAGGTAACAGTAATGTTGCCCAGGAAACAAGCCAGCCCCTTACCTAAGCCAGCCCCTCGAAGAGGTCTGAGCCTGCCTGGTCTCCTGGAAACTGGGCAGGAGAGTGTGGCTCAGGACCCGAGTGTGAAGGACACCAGGAAGCTCCCGTGTGAGGCTCCTCTTCGCAGCAGCAGCACTGGACCAGCTGATGAGGTCCGGCAGGGCAACCCCGAGCTCTTTAGGGGACTCGACCCACATGGACTGGGGGCGACAGGCAGCAGTGAGTGGGCGTGTGATGAAGTGTATGTGACGGGCCTGCAGTGAGCAGGTGAGCACGTGTGTGTGTGACATCAGGCACACATGATGGGTCAGCAGTGAGCACACATATCTGAGATCAGGGGCGGTACACACTCACGTGACCAGGTTCACATGGCATCTTAGCGGGCAGGGCACCACAGGGCTGCAGTGCTGCCACGGGCTCGAGCCACCCACCCTGCCTGGTGTGGAGCATCCCTCCCCCACCACGTGCCCCAGCAGCTCCCATGTCCGCAGCCGCGCAGTGGCTGCACCTGCGCAGAGTACTTCGCCTGGGCAAGTACTTCTTGAAGAGGGTCACCTCCGTGGTGACGGCGACCTTCCTCTTCTGCTGCTTCAGCGGGGGTGCCCCTGCCAGTGCCTGCTTGTACCAAGGCATCCGGGCCGCAGAGGGCTGGTCTCTGCACCTGAGACCAAAGAGAAGGGCTTGAGGGGCTGCACTTTCTCCCACCAGGAGCCGCATTTCCAGGGGGACCAGCGGGGGCATGTCAGACACACAGGGCCGGACATTCTGGTTCATCTTCCCCCAACACGGTGGGTGAAAGGACAGCCACGTGGGACCTCAGACCACGTAGGACAAGGCGCGTGTCGAGGACCAGTGAGTGTCCGTTGTTGCAGCACGTCCATCCTCCATCGGCTGGCCCCCCTCCCCCGAAGGCTGGGTCTATTAACACAGGGGACCCTGGAAGGGGGTTTTCTGTGTGGCTGGCTCACTGAAGCTGGGTGTTTGGGGGACATGGGGCAGTCTGCAGTCTCGGTGAAGACGTTGTTCTCTCCGGGGAAATGAGGCGGACACTCAGTCCCCGGTCTGTGGATGGTCTAGTCCTCTGGGTGTCATGTCTCTTCTTGGGGGTCACTGGGGCTTTCTCCTCACCCCCTGGGGTACAGGAGGGGAGGGATGGACACGTCCTGGGCTCAATGCACCTGGGCTCCTGGGGAGGACCTCCCCGGCCAACATGTTCACAGGCCTCAGTCACCCCTGCTCGACACCCCCTTCAGGGACTCGGCAAGTGGACCTGCCCTGTGAAACGGGGTGCCTGGGTCGGGGGGCTGGTGGGTCCCTTCTCAGATAGTCATACTCAGGTCTCGGGGTGGGTGCGGAGGCCTGTGGCCACTCGCCAAGGTCACCACGCGGTTGCGGCTCATTTCTGGGGTCTGAGATGCCCCAGAGGTGGCTGGGGGAGGGCCGGAGGTCGCTGGGACTGGGACTTGTGGGACGGAGGTCCTGGACCCTGGGTCCCTCCCCGAGGAGGAGTGGGGGTCATGCCCAGAGAGGGGAGGCCGGTGACGGTCCTGGGTGTCAGCAAGCACAGCGCCGCGCCGCGCCCCGCCCCGCAGGCCGGGTGTGTGATTCCTGCGGTCCCGGCACAGAACACCAGACGGGGCATGGGGTTGGGACAGGGGACGCTTCCTCTCAGGCCTGGAGCCCGAGGTCAAGGTGCTGGGGGCCCGCTCCTCCGCGGGATCTGGGGTCAGTCGGTCCCAGGCCACTCCCAGCCCCATCTCCGTCTCTGCCATGACATCGCCTTCTCCCCCGTGTGTCTGGGCCCAAATGCCCCCCATGAGGACGCCTGCACACAGGTCAGTGACCTCGGCTCACCCCGGGCAGCTCTGCGGTGGCCCATCTGCACACAAAGCCCCATTCTGAGGTCCCGGGGAGTCCGTCTTCCGGGGCCTCTTGAGGTGAGAATCCTCGTGGTCGACACAGCTTGTGGGGGCGTGGGGGCCCCCCAGGCCGGAATCCAGGAGCCTCACGGAGGAAGTGGTGTCCTGACTCAGGGAGGCCGAGGGGCGGTCAGCCCTGCCCTCCGGGGAGTGGGGAGTCCCTAGAGGTCCGGGCCGGAGCTGGCAGGGGGACGCGGCGGTCAGAGGCGGGCGGCCTGGGCTGCGATGGGCGGGGTCGCTTAGGGGCAGGGGCACGGGGGCCTCAGGGATGCCCTCTGTCTGCTCCTACGAAGGCGGCCGGCCGCGGGCTCCCAGCCAGGTTGGGCCAAACGTGGAGCGGTTTGAAGACACACCCCAGGGCCTCCTTCGAGAAGTGCCTTGTGCCTGGGGACATGGAGCCTCCAGCCTGCTGGGGAGTGTGTGGGCTGGTGGCACATGGGGCTGCATCAGGGCCCTGAGGAGCTCGAGGTGCATGCTCCAGGCCTCACCTGGTCCGGGATGGAGGGTGGCTGCCCAGGGCCTCCTGCTTCAGGCACCGCCCCTGGGCTGGGCGGGGCCAGCGGGTCCCCTGACCCGTCACTGCAGCCAAGCTGAGGCTGCTGAGCAGCCAGGGCCAGAGCACGGCCTGTGGGTGGGATGTGCATGGGGAGGCCCCATCAACAGAGGCGGGTCATCCACTGGACATAGGACAGGAGCGAGCGGGACAGCAAGGCAGCCGGACGCCCAGCTCGGGTGGGGAGGCAGCTGCATGTCCTCCATCTTCAGCAGCCAGACGTGTGTGTAGAGATGCTCGTCCAGATACCGAGGGGCTCTTTCCTCTGATGCCTCGTGTCTCATCATCTGGCAGGTGTGAGGGTCCTGGGGCGACCGTGACAACATGCCGGAAGCCGGGGGGGGTCACAACAGCAGAGATTTCTCTCTCGCAGCTCTGGACGCTGGAAATACACAATGAAGGTGCGGTTGGTTCCTTCTGGAACTTCAGGGAATCTGCCCTGGCCTCTCCCAGCTTCTCTGGTCTCCAGAAATCCTTGGCGCCTCTGTACTTGGGGCTGCATCACCCCCATCTCTGCCTCCATCATCACGTGGCTTCTCCTCTGTGTCTGTGTCCAGATTTCCCTCTTCTTATAAGGACACCAGCTGCTGGATTTAGGGCTCTCCCTAATCCAGCATGACCTCATCTTAACCACGTCTGCAGAGACCCTGTTTCAGAAATAAGGCCTGATTCTGGGGACAGAATGGATATAAATTGGGGGCGGGGGGGACACTACTGAACCCACAGTAGTAAGTGAGATGTTAGCGGATGGAGGGAACGAGAAGTGCCCACCGAACTGACAGGGCATCATGAGACCGAAAAGCGAGGCAGGCAGCTCCAGGTAATTAATGGATCCGTTTATTATTGGGTAGTTTACTCACAGGGTGGGACTGGGACGAGGTGGACAGCGATCGGAAGCGTGTGCCGCCGTGCTCTGCATGGCCAAGGGGTCACCGGGACAACTTATGGTTAACTTGTGGGCGGGGTGTGCTTGGAAACAGGACATACATTCCTAAGTCAAGGTTCATGAATGGGTAACTGGCCTCGTGGGCGCTGGGAACACGTCAGTGAAGGTCTTCCTTGTTTGGGGACTAACAAAGCATAGAGGCCACCTGGTCCTGATAATTACTAAACAGCCTCTATTAACTAGAAAAGCCTTGAGGACAGAGAAATGATCGACCATACAGTACAGTCCTGGGTAAGGTCAGCGGAAGGACAAGCCCAGGATGGCATCAATTATGCTAACAGCCTTACATGGCGGGGAGGCAGGCCTGGGGAAGGTGTGGGCTTGAGTCCCACAGGTGCCCCAGAGAAATGGACGCGGGCCAGGCAGTGGGGTGGGCCTTGCACCTCGAATGGGACAGGGACGTGGCCCTAAGAAGTGACCTGACACTTGTTCGTAGGGACCCCTCTGTTCAGGGTGGACACGCCTGTGTCCAGGGTCACGTCCTGCTGCATGGGGCCCGACCTCTGCGGGCCGTCCTGAGTGGGAGTATATTGTGTCAGGAGCCTCAGGCAGGACACATCCTCCGGGTTTGGGGAGGACCCCAGGAGGCCTTGGAGGTCAATGCTGGTGGGGGAGGGGCGAGGGTTCAACTCTGCCACCGTAAGGGCGGCGTCCACACATGGAGGGGGCAGTGTTATCAGTTTACCTGAGAAAACACACCTTCAGGTTCCCCGTGCGTTACGGGAAAATCCTGCCTCTAACATGCGGGTGTTCAGGTAGCTGGAAGTGCTCCGGCCTTACTCTGTGGCTGGGCCCGTGCTCCTGCAGCTCCCGAGGACTGACTGCAGCGCAGTTGGCTTCACCTGGCAGGTCCCACCCTTGGGGCGAGGGAGATCGGGCCACGGTCCCGGTGTCCACGGCTGCAGTCAGGCAGTGCCCGGCCACCGGCCCCATGGGACTGTTCACAGTGCGATGACAAATCCAAACGGATTCTGTCCTGTGCTGCTGGGGATGAGCCCTGGGTCTGCCTCTGGACCGTCCCTGTGTGGGGTTGTTCATGCCCGCATTTACACTCCACGGCCCCCACGAGGTCACCCGGGGTCCCAGGAATCACCTGGGCAAGCAGACAGGGTCTCCTGGCAGAAATGGAAATTCCCTGAAGTGTCAAGTTGTTGATGTGATGAATTTTGGTTTTTTTAATTGTGATTAAAATTATGCAAAATAAAATTCACCATTTACCATTAACTTGAACAACTCAGTGGTATTGATCACATTCACAGTGTGGAGCCAGCACCACCTCCCTCTGGTTGTAAAACATTCTCATCCCCCAAAAAGGAGACCCCTCCCCCCCAGCCCTTGGCAACACTAACCCACTTCCTGTCTCTGTGGCTTTGCCTCTAATGGACATTTCATATAAATGGAATCATACAGTTTGTGGCTGTTCTTGGCTGAATGTTGTGTCCCTCCAAAATTCACATGTTGAAATCCTTACCCCCAAGGTGATGGTATTAGGAGGTGGTGCCTTTGGGAAGTGATTAGGTCATGAAGGTGGAGCCCCTATCATGGGATTAGTGTCCTTATAAAAAAGACATCACAGAGCTCCCTCACATCTTCTCCGTGTGAGGACACAGGGAGAAGATGCCACGTACAACGAAGAAGAGAGCCTCACCAGAACCTGACCGTAGTGGCACCCTGATCTCTGACTTCTGTCCTCCAGAACTGTAGGAAACACATTTCTGTTGTTGAAGCCCCCAGCCTGGTAGTTTCTTATGGCAGCCCAAGCAGACTAAGACAGTATCCTTCTGTGTCTGGCTTCTCTCGCTGAGCATTGTGTTCTCGAGGTTTGTCAACATTGTAACGAGTGTCAGTGCTTCACTCTTTTTCATGGCTGAGTAATAGTCTATTGTGTGGATGGACCACATTGTATGTATCTGTTCTCTATTTACCAGTTGATGGTCATTTGGGTGGTTTCCACATTTTGGCTGTTGTGAGTCATGCTGCTATGAACATGCATGTACAAGTGTTTGTGTGGACGTGTGTTTTCCTTTCTCTTGGGTTTATACGTAGAAGTGGGATTGCTGGGTCTTGTAGTGACTCCATGTTTGACATTTTGAGGAACTGCCAGACTGTCTTCCAAAATGGTGGCACCATTTCACATTCCCACTAGCGGTGTTTGAATGTTCCAATTTCTTCCCTTTTGATCGTCTGTCTTTTGGAGTCTAGCACCTTAGTGGGAATGAAATGCCATGTCCTGGGTGTTCTGTCAGCCCATCAGACCCTCACCCCTTTTATATCAAGTACTTTGTAACGCTCCCCTCACTTTCTGAAATCAGATGCAGAGACTAGATAATCTCTCTACCCATATAACTTAAGTATAATTATGTATATGTGTGTATGCATCTCTAGTTACAATAGAAATAAAGATAAACACATTTTATTGAAATAATACAAAACTTAATAGGTGAATGCTTGGCTTCAGCTACACTAAGTTTATTCTGACTAGTTTATTCTGATGTTTATTCTGACTGGTTTGAGCTGATACCTCTTTGTGGTTGGATTTGCATGCATCTCTTAATCCCTTGAAATTGAGCTTTCAGGCATGTCCTTTTCTTCCTCAAACTGTGAGTACAGCTTACCTCTTCAAATTGTTTTCCTGAAGTATGTGCCACATTTTGAAACATTTTGGCCATTACCTCCCTCAAGACATTTTGAGGGCAGGTTTCATTTACAGCCCTCCAGTACTTATACATATGAAGTGACCATTAGCACAAGTTTTAAAGCTGCTGTTGCAGGCAACGGCCAGAGGGCGGCAGCATTTCTGCGTTCCCCACTCTGGTAACTAGGGGAAACACACCTTCCTGCCAGTGGTGCTCCTCGGTTATAAATTAGAGTGGAATGTGCCCGGATAAACCCCCAAAAGCTGATGTCCCCTTACTTATGTTTGTTTTTTAAATTGAATTTATATTTTTTATTGGAGTAATATTCCATTGTGAACATGGACCACTTCTTCTTTGTGCATTCCTCTGTTGATGGACATTTTGGTTGCTTCCATGTCTTAGCTAGTGTAATACTGCTGCAGTGAACATATTTCCAAACAGAAGGACACTCACAGACTTAGAAAACATACTATGGTTATCTAAAAGGAAAGGTGGAGGGGATGGGTAAATAAAGATTACGTTTACCATATTATACAAATACATATTAAATACATATATCACAAAGACCGACCATTTAGCAAGGGTGGTCTACTAAACACTCTGTAATAATTTACATGGGAAGAGGATCTGTACATGAATAGATAGATATATAATGTGCAAATGAACCAGATTGTGTACACCTAGAACAAACAATATTGTAATCATTACCCCATTCTAAAAAATTACAACAGCGCACAAGAACTCACGAGTCATAAACTTATAGAGGTTTTTCCTGGCACATTCCATTCTAATATACAACCTACGAACACGACTTCCAGAAAGGCTCTGTTGCCCTAGTAATCAGATTCGGGAATGGAGAAATACTGCCGCCTTGTGGCCATTTCCCACAACAGCAGCTTTAAAACACAGTGGTAATGGTCACTAAATATTCACAATCATTGCAGGCCTGTAAAAGACACCCACCCTCTAAAAAAGTCCTGGGGTCGAAAATTGACCCAAAAATTCAAAAGAGGGCAACCTTTCAAGAAGACAATTTCAAGAGGTATATTTTACTCACAATTATTTTTAACAAAAAAGAAAAAGGCATGGGAAAATGCTGAACATTAGGAATTATTAAAGACATGTAAATCTAAATTACAAAAACCTATCGGCTCACACCAGTCAGAATGGCCATCAGCAAAACTTCTGCAAAGAATAAATGCTGAAGGGGTTGTGGAGAAATGCATACCATCGGTTCCAAGTGGGACGTGGTAAGAGCCACTAATGAAAACACAATGGAGGTGCCTTGAGAAGGAAAACATTGAGCTACCATTTAATCAAGCATACCCACTGCTGGGCCTATCACCTGAGAGGATGAGAATCAAAAGGACACAGGCTGGCAATCCTGCACTCCAGCAATATTTACCATAGCCAACACTTGGAAGCAACGAAAATGTCAATAAACAGATGAATTCACAAAGAAGAAGTGGTCCATGTACTCAATGGAATAATACTTCAATAAAAATATAAATTCAATTTAAAAAACAAACATTTAGTAAGGAGACATCAGCTTTTGGCGGTTTATCCGGGCACATTCCACTGTAACTTACAACCGAGGAACACCACTGGCAGGAAGGTGTGTTTCCCTAGTTACCAGAGTGGGGAACGCAGAAATGCTGCCGCCATCTGGCCGTTGCCTGCAACAGCAGCTTTAAAACCTGTGCTAAGGGTCACTTCATATGCACAAGTACAGGAAGGCAGTAAATGAAACCTGCCCTCAAAATGTCTTGAGGGAGGTAATGGCCAAAATATTTCAAAATGTGGCACATACTTCAAGAAAACAATTTAAAGAGGTAAGATGTACTCAGTTTTAAAAAAAAGGACATGTCTTAAAGCTCAATTTCAAAGACTTATTAGACGCATGCAAATCCAACCACAAAGAGGCATCAGCTCACACCAGTCAGAATAACCATCAGCAAAAAACTACAAACAATAAATGCTGAAGCGCTTGTGGAGAAATGCATACCCTCAACTTTAAGTGAGACGTAATCTGGTAAGAGACACTAATGAGAACAAAATGGAGGTGCCTTTAAAATGTAAACATTCAGCTACCATATGATCCAGCAGGCCCACTCCTGGACCTATAACCTAAGAAGACAGAGTTGGCAAGACACAGGCAGGCAAATCTGCATTGCAGCCGTATTACAATAGCCAAGACATGGAAGCAACCAAAAAGTCCATCAACAGATGAGTGGACAAAGAAGAACTGGTACATGTACAGATGGAATATTAACCAAGGAAAAAAAAGGACACAATGCCATTTGCAGCACCATAGGTGAGTCTAGAAGTAATCACGCATCTGGTAGTAAGTCAGAGAGCAAAAGACACATATTGTATGATATCACTTATAGGTGTTACCTAAAAATTGATACCAATGAAGATATTTCCACAGAGAAAGGCAATCACAGATTCATTAAACAAACTTACTGTTCATCAAATGGAAAGGTGTGAGTATTGGATACATTAGGATATTGGGGTTAACAGAGATATACAAAAAAAAATGTGAAATATGTAATCACCAAAGACCTACAGAACACCAAGAGAAGACTACTCAACATAGTGTCATAACCTACATGGGAAAAGGATCCGAAGAAGAATAGATATATGTATATGTGGAAAAGAACCACATCTTGCACACCTAGAACAAACAAAACACTGTAATCAAATTTGCTGTCATAAAAAATAAATATTAAGGGTCTTTTTCCTGTCACATTCAATTCTAATTTACAACCTAGAACACGAGTTCCACCAAGGCTCTGTTGCCCTAGTAACCAGTTTTGGTAAAGGAGAAATGCTGCCGCCTTGTGGTCTTTTCACACAACAGCAGCTTTAAACACAGCGCTAATGGTCACTTAATATTCAAAATAACTGCCAGCCTGTAAATGACACCTGCCCTCAAAAAAATTTCTGGGGTCGTAAATCGACCAAAAAATTCAAGAGATGTAAACATTTCAGAAGACATTTTCATGAGGCATATTTTACGCATATTTTGTCTCTTCTTTTTTTTGTTGTTTAAAAAAAGGGCGTGGAAAAATGCTCAATATCAGGAATTAATAAAGACATGTGAATACAATGTACAAAAACGTTCACCTCACAGTCGTCAGAATGATCATCAGAAAATAGTCTACAAAGAATAAATGCTGAAGGGGTTTTAGAGGACTGCATACCCACTAGTTGCTGGTGGGATGTAACCTGGTAACAGCCAGTAGTGAGAACAGAATGAAGGTGCGTTTAAAGGTAAAAATTGAGCTACCATGTGATCTGGTAGGCCCACTGATGGGCCTATCACCTGAGTAGACCAGAATCAAAAAGACACAGGCTGGCAATCCTGCACTTCAGCCACATGTACCATAACTAAGACTTGGAAAAAAACAAAATGACCATCAACAGAAAAATGCACCAAGAAGAAGTGGTCCATGTACACGATGGAATATTAGCCATGGAAAAGAATGAAACAGTGCCGTTGGAAACACCATAGAAGGATCTAAAGATAATCACCCAACTTGAAGGAAGAAAGAAACCAAAAGACAGATATCCTATGATATCACTTATAGGTGTTACCTAAAAATTGATACCCATGGAATTATTTCCAAGAGAAGGACATGCATGGATTCAAAAAACCAAATTATGTTTAACCAAATGGAAAGGTGTAAGGAATGTATGAATTAGGATATGGGGGTTAACAGACATGTACTAATACATATGAAATATATAATCACAAAATACCTATGGAATACGAAGAGAGGTCTACTAAACACTCTGTAATAACCTACACGGTAAAGGATCCAAAGATGAATTGATCAATATACAGATATAATGAACCAGATTCTGTACACCTAGAACACACACAACATTTTTATCAAATTTGCTCTGATACCTAATAAAAATTAAATTTAAAAAACAAACAAGAAGTAAGGAGATATAAGCTCTTGGGGGTTTGTGCTGGCACATTCCACTCTAATTTTTAGCCTACTAACACGATTTCCAGGAAGGCTCTGTTGCCCAAAAACCCAGAGTTGGAAATGTAGAAATGCTGCCGCCTTGTGGCCGTTTCCAGCAAGAGCGGCTTTAAATCCACAGCTAATGGTCACTTAACATTCACAAGGACTCAGGGATGTAAAGGACACCTGCCCTCAGAAAATGTCCTGAGCTAGGGAATGGCAAAAAAACTCAACACACAGCAAATTTTTCAAGAAGATCCTATGAAGAGGTAAGTTTTACTCACTCTTTAAAAAAAAAAGGAAAATGAACAAAAGCTCAACATCAGGAATTATTAGACTCATGTAAATCTAATCTACAAAAGGTTTCAACTCATGACACTGCAATGACCATCAGCAAAACGTCTACAAACATTAAATGCTGAATTGGTTTTTGAGAACTGTGTCCTCTCTAGCTGCTGGTGAGACGCAAAGTGGTAAGAGCCAATAATGAGAACAGAAATGAGTTGCATTTAAATGTAAATATTGAGCTACCATTCGATCCAGCAGGCCCAACGCTGGGCCTCTCACCTGAGAAGACCAGAATCAAGAAGATTCAGGCTGCAACAGCTGCACTGCAGCCATATTGTCAATAGCCAAGACATGGAAGCAACTAAAATGTCCATCACCAGATGAATGGATACAGAAGAAGTGGTTCATGTACACAGTGGAATATTAGCCATGGAAAACAATGAAACACTGCTCTTTGAGGCACCATAGATGAGTCTAGAGATAATCACAGAACATGAGGTATGTCAGAAAGGAAAAGATACATATCCTATGATATCACTTATAGGTGTTATCCAACAACTGACACAAATGAACACATTTCCACAGAGAAAGACACTCACAGACCTAGAAAACAAACTATGGTTATCTAAAAGGAAAGGTGGGAGGAAAGGATCAATTAAGATTAGGTTTACCATACGTATACAAATACATATTAAATACATTTATGAAAAAGACCGACCATATAGCAAGGGAGGTCTACGGAACACTCTGTAATAATGTACATGGGAAGAGGATCTGTACATGAATGGATATATATAATGTGCAAATGAACCAGATTGTGTACACCTAGAACAAACAATATTGTAATCATTACCCCGATTAAAAAAATTAAATTAGGGCTTCCCTGGTGGCGCAGTGGTTGAGAGTCCGC
Source organism: Mesoplodon bidens (assembly GCF_964165515.1). Classification (NCBI taxonomy): domain Eukaryota; kingdom Metazoa; phylum Chordata; class Mammalia; order Artiodactyla; family Ziphiidae; genus Mesoplodon; species Mesoplodon bidens. The sequence goes on from NC_138174.1 coordinate 215,445, forward strand.
CTGCCAATGCAGGGGACACGGGTTCGTGCACCAGTCGGGGAAGATCCCACATGCCGCGGAGCTGCTGGGCCCGTGAGCCATGGCTGCTGAGCCTGCGCGTCTGGAGCCTGTGCTCCGCAATGGGAGAGATCACAACAGTGAGAGGCCCACGTACCGCAAAAAAAAAAAAGAAAAAGAAAAAAATATATTAGAACAACGGACAACAAGTAATGAGACATAAACTTATGGACGTTTTTCCTGGCACGTTCATTTCTAATTTACCACCTAGGAACACGACTTCTAGGAAGGCTCTTCTGACCTAGCAACCAGATTTGGGAATGGAGAAATGCTGCCGCCTTGTGGTCTTTTCCCACCACAGCAGCTTTAAACCAAGTGCTAATGGTCACTTAATATTCATAATTATTGCATGGCTTGTAAATGACACCTGCCCTCAAAAAATGTCCTGGCATATGTAATGGCCAGAAAAAATTCAAAGCAGCAAAAATTTTTCAAGAAAATTATTTGAAGACGTAAGTTTTACTCACTCTTTTTTTTAAATAAAAGTACATGGATAAAAGCTCAATATCAGGAATTATCGGTCGCATGCAAATCCAAACTACCAAAAGGTATCACCACCCAACATTCAAAATGCCATCAGCAAATGTCTACAAGCAAGAAATGCTGAAGGATTTGTGGAGAAATGCATACCCACTATATGCTCTTGGCTGGATATAAAGTGGTAACAGCTAATAATGAGAACAGAATGAAGCTCCGTTTAAAAGGTAAAAATTGAGCTATCATGATCCGACTGATCCACTAATGGGCCTATAACCTAAAAAGATCAGAATCGGAAAAACACAGTCAGGCAAACATGCACTGTAGCCATATTTACAATAGCCAAGACATGAAAGCAACCTCTATGTCATCAACAGATGAATGGATAAAGAAGAGGTGATAAATATATACAATGGGATATTGCTCAGCCATAAAACAGAGTGAAATAATGTCATTTGTATCTACATGGTGGACCTAGAGATTATCATATTAAGTGAAGTCAGACAGAGAACGACAAAGAACATAGGATATCACTTATATGTGAAATCTAAAATGAGACACAAATGAATCTACAAAACAGAAACAGACTCACAGACATAGAAAACAGACTTGTGGTGGTCAAGGGGAAGATGGGGGAGGGACGGATTGGGAGTTTGGGATTAGCAGATGCAAACTAGTATATATAGGATGGATAAACAACAAGGTCTTACTGTACAGCACAGGAAACTATATTCAGTACCCTGTAATAAACCATATGTATATATGTAATAAACAGTACGTGTGTGTGTGTATATATATATATATATATATATCTGAATCACTTTGCTGTACAGCAGAAATTAACACAGCATTGTAAGTCAACTATACTTCAATGAAATAAATTTTTAGAAAACTAGGTTGAGATTATACCATCAATTAGTGTGAAGACACTTTTATAAAGTAGGCCTTATTTTTCTTGTCATTTCATCCTGGGTCAAATGTATAACAGATAGAAACTAACCAGGATTATTCCAGTTTGAACTCATGTCACACAGAACTTTAACTGTTGAACAAACCATTAATACCAATTACACCATGGGATGTCCTGATCCAATATCAAGTGTGTAAACCTTGTATCAAGCCTGCAGAATCCACTAAATTTGGAAATTCAAACTGAAATGAAGCCAACTATCCCATGACTTCTCCAAAACTAGTCATACGACAATCAATTGGAAACCATATGCAATTAAATGAATGTAGACAGAAAGAACTATACCCTTCCATTTTTTTCCTTTTAGATGAAGGTGGTCTTTAAGGTGATGTCTTGGGCCATGTCAGGGTGTTACTCAATTTCCTGAGTATCTCCCATGCACACAGGAGGTACACATGTTAGTTAACTTCTTTGTGCAACTATATGAACGTAGTTAATACCACAAAACTGTATATGTAAAATGAATTAAATGGTAAATGTCATGTTTTGTATTTTAATGACAATGAAACAAAAGTTTAGTGCTGATATTTCTCACAACATAAATGAACATTAAAAACATCCTTAGTATGCAGCTCAATAACAAAAAAAAACAAACAACCCAATCCAAAAATGGGCAGAAGACCTAAATACACATTTCTCCAAAGAAGACACACAGACTGCCAATAAACACATGAAAGAATGCTCAACATCATTAATCATTAGAGAAATGCAAATAAAAACTACAATGAGATATCATCTCACACCAGTCAGAATGGCCATCATCAAAAAATCTAGAAACAATAAATGTTGGAGAGGGTGTGGAGAAAAGGGAACACTCTGGCACTCCTGGTGGGAATGTGAATTGGTACAGCCACTATGGAGGTTCCTTAAAAAACTACAAATAGAACTACCATATGACCCAGCAATCCCACTACTGGGCATATACCCTGAGAAAACCATAATTCAAAAAGAGTCATGTACCAAAATGTTCATTGCAGCTCTATTTACAATAGCCCGGAGATGGAAACAACCTAAGTGTCCATCATCGGATGAATGGATAAAGAAGATGTGGCACGTATATACAATGGAATATTGCTCAGCCACAAAAAGAAACGAAATTGAGCTATTTGTAATGAGGTGGATGGAGCTAGAGTCTGTCATACAGAGTGAAGTAAGTCCGAAAGAGAAAGACAAATACTGTATGCTGACACATATATATGGAATTTAAGAAAAAAAAATGTCATGAAGAACCTAGGGGTAAGACAGGAATAAAGACACAGACCTACTAGAGAATGGACTTGAGGATATGGTAAGCTGTGACAAAGCGAGAGAGAGGCATGGACATATATACACTACCAAACGTAAAATAGCTAGCTAGTGGGAAGCAGCCGCATAGCACAGGAGATCAGCTCGGTGCTTTGTGAGCACCTAGCGGGGTGGGATAGGGAGGGTGGGAGACGCAAGAGGGAAGAGATATGGGAACATATGTATATGTATAACTGATTCACTTTGTTATAAAGCAGAAACTAACACACCATTGTAAAGCAATTATACTCCAATAAAGATGTTAAAAAAAAAACATCCTTAGTGGAAAAAGCCATAGAGAAAAGGCCACCCAGATCCCATACGCATCTTGTCTGCTTTAAATACATCAAGGTTGTCCAAATGAGGGAAAAACTCAGTAATGGTTCCAGAAAAAGAAAACTGGATTGGGATGGAAAAAGACATTTTCATACAGTTGGGACAACAGGTGAAATTTGAAGTGGGTCTGAGTATTAAATTATAATGTAGACATCATGATTTCCTCACTTAGGGGTTATGTGTTGATTCCTCAGGAGAGTGTCCCTCTCACTATCCCATGACTTCTCCAAAACTAGTCATGGTTTTGTGAGCATTTTGTGTGAAGTGGCAAATGTGAGTACTTTTGCCATTAATGAAACTTTTCTGTACATTTTAAATTACTGGAAAGTAAATTACTTTTCAAAACAACCATGTCAGTACTATGCCAGAAAATCAGATAAGGCAGTCAACAAACTTTGTTATAGAGGCCAAGACTTACCCAGACAAAGTTCAACCAAAATTGTGACTGTTATTTCCTTTGTAGGAGTCCACATAATATTAAGAGGCACAGTGGATGGGGCTTCCCTGGTGGTGCAGTGGTTAAGAATCCGCCTGCCAATGCAGGGAACATGGGTTCAACCCCTGGTCCGGGAAGATCCCACATGCCACAGAGCAACTAAGCCCATGGGCCACAACTACTGAGCCTGCGCTCTAGAGCCCATGCATCACAACAAGAGAAGCCACTGCAATGAGAAGCCCGCGTACTGCAACGAAGAGTAGCCCCCGCTCGCCGCAACTAGAGAAAGCCCGCGTACAGCAACGAAGACACAATGCAGCCAAAAATAAATAAAATAAATAATTTTTTTAAAAAAGGCACCATGAGAAGAGTATATTAGTAGCTACCAAGTCTTGGGTCCTGCGGATTACCTGGGATGCAGTAGAAACAGTGAGATTTTAGCATTAAAAATTTTCACATTAAAAAAAATGTTAAAAAAAAATAAATTCAGTAAAGTTGCAAAATATGGAATCGATACGCACAAATCAGTTTTGTTTCTATACACTTAACGAACCATCAGAAAGAAAAATTAAGAAAACAATCCCATTTACAACTCCATCAAAAAGAACAAACTACTTAGGAATAAATTTAACCAAGGACATGAAAGACCTATAATCAGGAAACTATAAAGCATTGATAAAGAAATTGAAGACACAATAGAAAACAATATTCCATGCTCATGGATCAGAAGAATGACTATTAGTAAAATGTTTATTCTACCCAAAGCCATCAACAAACAGAACCAGGAAAACTAGACACCAGACTCCAAAGAACGACACTTGTCACCATCTACACTGCACATAAAACTAACTAAAAGCCCACAGTATTCCACATTAAACCCTTTCTCTCCTGAGTCCCCTGAAGGTGCACCCCACCTACCCCGCAGTCAGCTGCACAGGAAGATTCTCCACACTTTCTCATTTTTCCTCTCGTGACATCTCCTCACCAGTGGGTCCTGAGAAAAGCCAGCTCCAGTCAATATAGACACTGCCCCGTGGTCCAGAAACCTAAGCCCTGACAGGAGACAAAGCTCCCGTCAGCTTGTCAGAGCAAAGTCTGTGGGCCGGATGCACCTGTGCCCCCAGGGTCAGACAGGTGTGTTCATTGCCCACTGTGGGACATCAGAGAAGTGCCAGGAGCGCCACACTCACAAACCCAGAGGCCTCATCCCGAATGCTGTTCTGCTGTATGTACTAAGTTTGGAAATCTGAACTGAAATGGAGCCAAGTATCTCACTGTATCTTCTCAGAGCATGGTTAAGGAACAATTAATTAGAAACCATATGTAATGAAATGAATGTAGACACAAACTTTACAATGTAAACCAAAATCCACTCAAAAGTGTCCATAGACAAGTTTAAATTACCAAACTATAAAAATTCTAGAAGAAAAAAGAAAATCTGGGACTTCCCTGGTGGCACAGCGGTTGGGAGTCCACCTGCCAATGCAGGGGACATGGGTTCAAGCCCTGGTCCGGGAGGATCCCACATGCTGCAGAGCGGCTGGGCCTGTGTGCCACAACTACTGAGCCTGCACTCTAGAGCCCACGAGCCACAAAGACTGAAGCCCGTGTGCCTAGAGCCCATGCTCCACAAGAGAAGCCACCACAATGAGAAGCCTGCACACTGCAACAAAGAGTAGCTCCCCGCTCCCTGCAACTAGACAAAGCCCGCGCACAGTGACGAAGACCCAATGTAGCCATAAATAAATAAATGATTTTAAAAATAATAATAAAAAAAAAGAAAATCTAGGACTTCCCTGGTGGTGCAGTGGTTAAGAATCTGCCTGCCAATGCACGGGACACAGGTTCGAGCCCTGGTCCAGGAAGATCCCACACACCACAGAGCAACTAAGCCCGTGCGCCACAACTACTGAGCCTGTGCTCTAGAGCCCACATGCCACAACTACTGAAGCCGGCACACCTAGAGTCTGTGCTCCACAATTAGAGAAGCCACCGCAATGAGAAGCCCACGCACAGCAACAAAGAGTAGCCCCCACTCGCCGCAACTAGAGAAAGCCCACGTATAGCAACGAAGACCCAACGCAGCCCAAAATAAATAAATAAATAAATTTATTTTTAAAAAAGAAAATCTACATGACCTTGGGTCTGGTGATGCGCTTTAAACACACAACACCAAAAGTCAATCAACAAAAGACAAATAATTGATAATGTGGACTTTATAAAATTAAAAATTTCTACTCTATGAAAGAACTTATTCAGAAAACCAAAAGACAAACCACAAACTGGAAGAAACTATTTCCAAAACACATATCTGATAAAAGGTTTGTACTCAAATTATACCAAACAATGCCATTAAAATTTGGTAAAGACTGAAACACACACCTGGCCAAAGAAGATAAACAGATACTAAAAAAGCATACAAGAATATACTCAAGATGCTGGTGGAATGCATGTACAACTAAGCTCAGAAGACGGTTTGGCAGTTTTTTTCAAATCTAAATAGTCTTACCTTAGGATCCAAGAAGCATACCTCTTGTATTTAGACAACTGCTTGGAAAACCTGTGTTCAAACAAAAACTAGGATCAAGTAATGCACAGCAGCTCTATTCATAATGGCTAAAAACTTAAAGATATCAGGATTTTCTTCTGTAGATGAATTCATAAGCAAATTAGGGCACATCCATGTCAAGGGGAGCAGAATACACCACCCCAATATATGTCCCTTTGACAAAAGGATTATTTTGGACTGATTAATTTAAAAAAGAGCAGACCCAGGAGAATTTTTGAAAACCAAGTAGAAGATGCCCTTTTATGAGGTAAATTTACATTTATTAAGGATATCTCCATTTGTAAGGGTATGTCCCTCTCTGGACCAGGAATTGAATGATGACTAAATATCAAGAAAGACTTGTTGGGACTTACCTGGTGGTCCAGTGGTTAAGACTCCACACTCCCAATGCAGGGGCCTGGGTTCGATCCCTGGTCAGGGGGCTAGATTCCACATGCCGCAACTAACCCCTGGTGCAGCCAAATAAATAAATATTTTTTTAAAAAAGAAAGCTTGTCAATGAAATAGGTCTGGATGTAAATCTGCATAACAACCATACCCTTGTTTACTGTGCTTTGCCTAAAACCTCCCTTAAATGGCTTCCTCCATTCCTTAACATCTTTCTTCTGTTCTTAGCTGAAGGTAGCCTTTAAGGTAATGGCTTGGGCCAGACTAAGTTTTCCTGGGTATCTTTCAAGTATACAGGAGGTATGCATGGTATATATTAATCTTCTGATTGTTTTTCTCCAGTTCATCTCCCTTTCATTACAAGGGGGATCTCAATGAAGAACACAGAAGGGTAGAGGGAAAATGATTTTTCCTCTCCTATACATGCAATGCAATAATATTCAGAGATATAAAGGAATGAATCATCAACCCGGGCCAAAAAAAAATAGATGAATCTAACACTTATATTGCTAAGTAAAAGAATCCAGTCTGAAGTGCTACACACTGTATGACCTCATTTATATGACATTCTAGAAAAGGCAAAACAGACATGGTAAACAGTTTATGGAATATGTGATTGAAAGGTCCGTATGATACTTTAGTAGTGAATACCTGTCACTATGCATTTGTCTACACCCATAGATTTTTTTTTTTACAGCCCAACAAGTAAATTATAATCTATTCAAATTTAGTTACTCCAGATATGGGAGTGTCAAAGACTGGCATACAGAATGTAACAAACAATCTAACTGATTTAGAAAAGTATGAAAAAAACTCACTGTTGGTGGTGGGACAGAATGGGCTGATCTAAGTTAACTGTGGAAATGGGAGGACTCTGTAGGCCAAAGGCGAAATATGCCAGACATACACAGAGGACTCTGTAAGCTCTTTCCCATGGGGAGCAGCAGCTAACAGTCCTGAAACTACTATATCAGTAATGGAACGGAACAAACACTGAATTTAATGACAAATGGTGGAAGCCAGGTTTCTTAACCACTGGAGTGAGAAGTCACAAACAAAGGAAGGTTACAATATCCATGTCATAACAGATCAGGTTGGAGACATCAGTATAAACTATCTTTAGCCTAACAGAGATACACATAGTTCCACATGGAAATCTTTATAATTATGTGTATATGCATAGGCTGGGATACATGCATGTATTTCTATGTACTGTCAGCTGAGCATATTTAGCTCCCACATGTAAGTTTTTAATACCTTCTCTAATAAAAGGAACAAGGGCTCTTTGAAGAAAGGGCTGATGCTAGGACTGAGACAGTAAATATATGAAACAGGATAATCTTAAAATAATCAGAAAGTAAAGAAGTAACAAAAATTTTAAAAACCCACAAAAGAAAAATTATGTAAAATGAAAACAGGAGCAAATGGAAAAAGCTCTCAACAGCCAAAGCAAGAATGAACTAAGCAGTCTAATAATGTAGTGCTGGATTATAACCAAAAGTTTACAGTAATCATTCACGTGTCCAAACTGGTAAAAATAAATTACATAGTTTTCGATGAATGGTGTTAAATAGAAATCTCCTATGCACAAAGCTTCTAAACAATTCATATAGACACTCAGCTGTCCATCAAGGATGTGAAGCTAACGCCTCTCTCCTCAAGTGTGGCTTCTGCATTATGACTTCCTCCTAAATAAGACACACAGGATGGACATGGGAAAAAATTCACTTCACTGTGGGAAAACTTGACAAACACTACCTCAGCCTGGTGACCAAAGTTAAGAATATAAGTGAGAAGTTTCCTTAAGAGCCTGTCCTCTTGATATATAGTGAAGAGGAAGCACTTCACCTCTGTGATCTGCTTTTTCAAAGCCAAGTCTAACCACGACAAAAACACCAAGCAAATCCCAGTGCCCGGCAGTCTATAAAATACCTGACCAGTCCTCCTCCTCACTGTCAAGGTCATGGAAACAAGGAGAGTCTGAGCAACTGTCAGGGCCCAGAAGAGACTAAACAGACATGATGACCCCATGTCCTTTGAGACCCTGGAACAAGGAAAGGTATAACAAAGGGAACGTGAATCGGGACTTCAGTTAATAGTAAAGTATCAGTATTTGTTCATTATTTGTCATGATTCTGTAGAAAATTAGACTGGAAAAATTAAAAGTCAAATAAGAGAAACCTATTGTAACAAACTGGAAACGGGTGATTTCTTTGTAAAAACACATTACCAAAATGGACCCTAAATTAAGGAAAACACAAAAAGGCCAATTAATCACTGAGGAACCTCTTCCCCTACTGGTTATCCTATCACTCTTCCAGGGTTGCCCTCTCCTGGGACAGGGAAGGAGCAGGGACAGATGTCTGGCAGCTCCCCTAGTACATGACCCCACCCAGTGTCTTCACCTCCCCCAGCCACGCCTACCCAGTGAGGACACCTGAGGATGGATCAGGGAGTATTGATTCGGATGTTTCAACTAGGACTTTTTAAATTCTCAGCGACTGGACACACTTACTGAAGTAAAATAAATTAGTATTTATTGTAAGGGTAGAAATAATTTAATACTTGCAAGTAGCAAGTTGAAGAATGGGTTTGGACCTGGCAGGTCTAGTGTTCACACTCTCTCAGGGTGACCTTATTTCTCTCCAAAACTTTGTCCTGCGCAGTGCCTTTGGGGGACCCCATTCACAGGCACAGGCTCTCTCACTGTCCTCAGGCCAACAGCAATTCTAGGCTGACAACCACTCACCATTCTTTTTCCAAGAAAAAAGTTTCTCCTTTTCTTGGGTTCTAAGAAAAGTCATGGTTTTGAATACCTTTGGTCTGGCTTGGGTTTCACTCTCATCCTTGACCCATCACCAGAAGATGGAAAATGGGACTGGCTAGATGTGGGTTGTAAACCCATCTTCGAGCTGGGTGGAACATGGGCTCATCCTTCTGGAACTATCTGGACTGGAAGCAGGTGAGATGTAATTCCCAAAGGAAAACTGAGGCACTAGACTTGGACATGAGAACAGATGCTGGCTGGAAGAAAGCAGCAGGTTCTATGTCCATGACAGCTCACTGCACAACACAGAATCTGACACAAAAGGAAGAAAGGGGTTCACTTAGGGTCAGGGGCTGCAGCTATGTATCCAGTGCTCTTACTGTCCTCCCAAGACTGCAAGAAGTTCTTTCACTTGCTGAAAAGGCAGGATCATTTTTGTTGGTAAACTCAAGTCTCCTGCCTTGGGCATCAGGCCCTCACATCTCAGAGGGTGGCCCAGAACAGCCCATGTGCCCTCAGAAGACACACAGACCTCATTCCTGCCCCTGAGAGGTGGGAGCCCTTGAGCTATGCCACCTCCCTGGCCATATTAACTTACCCATCCCTGAAAAACAATACTGCTCCTTTTCCAGTTTCTTCTCTCTCCTTTTCTAAGGGAAGAAACCAAATGCTAGGGTGGTAAGGAAACTCTTGTGCAATGAAGTAACAGGAGGCTCAAGAATTATTCCATGCCATGGAACCCATAATTGGCAGGCTTTCCAGAGGCCACATGGATGCATATGGCTCTCCAAGACAATGCAGTGTCAGTGTAAATCTCCCATTGGGAGGCCCAGTTTCTCCCATAACTTTGATACTTAATGAATATGAATGTCAAAATTTCTAGCAACTAGTTCTAAATTATTACCCACACGTGTTATTGGTAGACTTTACTTGACCTAGTCATTATGTCGTAATATTTCATTGTGGTTTTTAATTTGTATTTCCCTGATGATGGGGGAAGTTGAACACCTTTATTGGTTTATTGGTTCTTTGGATTTTCTTCTCTGTGAAAAGCCTGTTCAAGTCTTTTGCCAATTTTTCTATTGGGTAGTCTGTCTTACTGATTTGATTTTCATAAATGCTTTATTATATTCTGGGTACTAGTTTTGTGTCATGCAACTATATTACAAATATATCATCTTCCATTGTGGGTGTCTTAATTTTCATTTCCTTTGTGGCCCATGAAGTTCAACATCTTTTTATATTTATTAAGCATTTGGACATTCTCTTGAGAGAAGGGTTCAACTCATTTTGTACAGTTTTTTATGTGTTGTGTAATTTGCAAGAGATTACTGATTTGTAGGAGTTTTTTTTAATATATCATGGGTATAAGTTCTTTGTCAGATAAATATACTGTAAATATTTTTTTCTGCCCATGGGTTGCTTTTAGACACTGTTATGATTGTCTTGATGAACATAAATTCTTAATAAAATTCCATTATAATTAAAAAATTTTTTCTAACACCTAAAAGGACAAAGGATTGAAGGGCCATGGTGTGCTGTGTGGTTGTTGCGTCAGGGACACACTCACATATTTAGAGGGTTATTACCTCTCTTGGCAGGCTACGAGGCTGTGAAGGCTGGGAAGGGGAGGCCCTTTTCTCAACCACATGGATGCTGGTAGTTGAAACATCTCAAAGGAATGTCTACACTGCCCAGGTAGCTGTTCCATTGCTCAGTAGCACGGTCAGTTCACTAACTGTCCGTGGGGTCTTGACAGGGCCCAGGCTGAACTGAGCTAGAGGACCACAGATGCCTGCCTGAATAGTCAGAGGTCAAGGACTGTCCTGCCTGAGACTTGATTGTCTATTGCTACCCACTCAGATGGGACAAAGGATGCCTGCAGCCCCAGGAGGGCCCCAGCAGCCCTCAAGTAGGCAGGGGGCCGGCAGGTTGCTACACCCAGTCCTGCATTAATCCACACATGTCCACTGAGTGCCCTCCTGTCTGGGCACTCTGCTGGAACTGGGGCTGCCCAGTCAGAGCAGGGCCAACACCACCTTTCCCAGATGGGAGGGCAGGAAGGAACCAGGCATGACTCCAGACACCCTCCACAACCCGTGACTGACATCGAGTTCAATGTGAAACACTCAGAGGCAGTACAGACATTTCATTCGTCTCTCAGAGCCCAGGACTGGGGGGTAGAAAGACAGTGGTCCAGCTCAATTCCCTGACTCATGTGTGACCCTGAGCAAATCCTATCCATCCTGGAGGCCTCAGAGAAGAGAAAGGAAGGGCAATGGGGGCCAGTTATGCTTAAACCTAACCCTAACCCTAAGGAACCCTAACCTCTAACCCTAACACCTTAACCCCAGACCCCTAGACCCTCTACCCTGACTCTCAAACCCTGACCCCTGACCCTTAAACCCTGACCTGACTCAAACCCCAGACCTAAACCCTAGCCCAGTGGATACCAAGGGATGATGGTACTCTGGAATAAACCAAGGGATTCGTGACCTTGCATTTAGCAATAGTTTCTCAGATCTGACACTAAAACACAAGCAATGAAAGAAGAAAACAGATAATCTGGAGCTCCTCAAAATTACAGACCTTGGTACATCAAAAGAGGCTATCCAGAAAGTAAAATGACAGCCCACAGAATGGAAGAAAACATAGGCACATTATATACCTAATAAGAGTCTTTATCCAGAATATATCAAGAACTTTTCACCATGCAGTAAAAGGGCAACCCAATTTTTGTAATGCACAGAGGACTTGCATGGACTGTTCTCCATACAAGGCATATAAATGGTCAACAAGCACATGAAAAGATGTCAAACACCAGTAGTCATGATGGAAATGCAAATTAAAACCACAATGTGATAGCCCTTCACACACACTAGAATGGTTATATTAAAAATAAATAAAAATAACAAATGTTGGCAACAATGTAGGGAAATTGGAACCCTTAAACTTTACTTATGGAAATGTAAAATGGTGCAATCTATGTGTACAAAACTTTGGCATTTCTCAAAAATATAAAAATGTAATTATCATGTTTCAACAACTCCACTCCTAGATATATACCCAAAGAACGGAAAACAGTGTTCAAATAAAAACTTATATACCAATATTCATAGCAGCACTGTTCACAATAGCCCAAGGTAGAAACAATTAAAATGTCCACCAACGGGTGAATGGATAAGCAAAATAAGGTAGATCCATAAGCTGCATTATTCTGTCATATGAAGGAATAAAGTAAAATTGTGCAGCTGCTGTGGAAAACAGTATGGCGGCTCCTCAAAAACTTAAACATGGAATTAATGTATGATCCCTCAATTCTGCTCCAGGGTATACACCCAAAATATTAGAAAGCAAGGACTGGAAGAGATATCTGTACCCCACATTCACAGCAACATTATTCACAATAGCCAAAAGGTGGAAGCAACACAAGTGTCCTTCAACAGATGAATGCATAAGTACAGTATAGTATATACACAATGGAATATGATTCAAACTTTAAAACTAAGGTAATTCTCACACAGGTTGCAATGTGGATGAACCTTGAAGTCATTATGCTAAGTGAAACAAGCCAGACACAAAAGGACAAACATTCTATGATTCCACTAGTATGAGGTATCCAGATAAGTCAAATTCAAAGACAAAAGGTAGAATAAGTTTGCCAGGGGTTGAGGGGAATAAGTGTTTAATGGTTACAGTTTCACTTGTTCTGGAGATGGGTGGTGAGGATGTTTTTACAACAATGTGAATGTATTTAATGCTATAGAAGTGTATACTTAAAATGACTTACATGATAAATGTTATGTGTTTTCAATCACAATGAAAAAAATGATACATATTACAATATGGATAAACACTGAAAACATCCTAAGTGAAAGAAGCCATACAGGAAAATCCACCGAGATCATACTCATCTTGTACACTTTAAATCCATGAAGGTCTTTAAAATGAGGGAAAGCCCAGTGATGGTTCCAGAAAAAGAAACCTGGATTAGAATGGAAAAAGACATTTCCACAAAGTTGGGGCAGCTGGTGAAAGCTGAAGTAGTCCTGTGGGTAGGATTATAGTGTGGACACCATAATTATCCCTCATTTGGGGGTTATGTCCTGGTTCCCTGGGAGACTGGCCGTTTTGGCTAAAACACACTGCAGTATTTGGTGTGAATGTAGAAAACTTTGTACTGTTACTTAAAGTTTAAACATTTGAAATTTACTAGAAAATATCTTCCAATACAACCATGTCAGTAACATGCCAGAAAATCAGAGACGACATCAAACATTGCTAGAGAGGCCAAGACTTACCCAGACCAAATTCAAGCAAAGTGGTGATGCTAATCACTTTGTCCACATGGTATTGAGAGACAGCGTGGGAGATAATATTAGGAGCCACTAGGTCTTGGGTGCTGTGGATGACCTGGATGGAGTGGAAAACAGTGGGATTTCTGAATTCTAGGTTTCTACATAAAACCACCAAAAAAACTGTCAGAACTAAAAAACTGAATTCAGTAAAACCGCAGGATCATTTGTGATTCTATACACTAATAATGAACTATCAGAAAGAGGAATTAAGAAAACAATTCCATTTATAATCTCATCCCCCAAAAAACTAGGAATAAATTCAACCAAGGGCTTGAAAGACCTGCACACTGAAAACTAAGACATTGATGAAAGAAACTGAACTGACACATATCAGTGGAAAGTTATCCCGTGCGCATGGGTGAAAATATTGTGAAAACGTCCATGCTACCCAAAGCAATGTACACATACACGCAACCACCACCAAAATTTCAATGACATTTCATAGAAACAGAACAAACAACCTTAACATCTCTGTGGAGCCACAAAGGACCCAGAAGAGCCAAAGCGACCCTGAGGCAGGAGGACGGGCTGGAGGCATCTCGCTCCCTGACTCCACACTTCATTACAAACCTACAGTCCCAAAAAAGTGTGGAATTGGCACAAAAACAGGCACAAGGAGCAGAGAGCCCAGGAATCAACCTACAGGTATGTGGTCAGTTCCTTCACAAGAAAGGAGCCAAGAACATACACCAGGGAAAGGACAGTCCCCTCAATAAACGGTGCTGGGAAAACCAGATGCCACATGCCAAAGAACAACACTGCACTCTGTCTACACCACACACAAAAGGGGCCGAAACCCCAGTTTTCCACATCAAGCCCTTCCCCTCCTGGGTCCTCTGAAGACAGACACCCTCAGCGGTCAGTCACGCACAGGAACCTTCTGCCCACTTTTCCTCACCTTCTCCCTCAGCGGCATCACCTCCCGGCAGGTCCTGAGGAGACCAGGCTCCTGTCAGCATGAACTGGACCCCACAGTGTCCCAAAGCTGAAGCCCCAGCGGGTCCTGAGGAAACCTGGCTTCTGTGAGTGTAACTCGACCCCGGCTTGTCTCGAAGCCCGGCCGTCAGCGTGGACTCGGCCCCGCGTGTCCCAGAAGCCAAAGCCCCAGCGGGTCCTGAGGAGACAGGGCTCCCGTCAGCATGAACATGAACAGCATGATCTGAACAGACATCCCGCCAAAAAAGATACACAGATAGTAAAAGTCTTACAGAAACAAGCTCAACATCATATACCATTAGGGAATTACAAATTAAAATCATGAGACCTCACAGCACACCTATTAGGACTGCTAAGCTCCAAAAATAAGACAATACCAATTGCTAGAGGGTGAGGAACAAAAGGAACTCTCCCTCATCGCTGGGGGGATGCATGTGCAGCCACTTTGTAAGACAATTTGGCAGTTTTTTCCAAAGCTAAACAAGTCTCATGTTGGGATCCAACAATCATGCTTCCAGTATTTGGTATCTGAAAATCTATTTGAAAATAGATTTGAAAATCTATGTCCAAATGCAAACAAAGATGCAATTATGCACAGCAGTGCTTTCGTAATGACTAAAAACTTGAAGAAATCAGGATATCCTTCAAAAGATGAATGCATAAGCAAATTGGGGTACATCCATGTCAAGGCGAGAATATGCCACCCAAAAATATGTCTCTCTGGCATAAGGATTATTTGTCTGCTTTAAAAAAAAAAAAAGGCTTCCCTGGTGGCTCAGTGGTTAAGAGTCCACCTGCCAATGCAGGGAACACGGGTTCGAGCCCTGGTCCAGGAAGATCCCACATGCCGCAGAGCAACTAAGCCTGTGCACCACAACTACTGAGCCTGCACTCTAGAGTCCGCGAGCGACAACTACTGAAGCCCGCATGCCTAGAGCCTGTGCTCCACAAGAAAAGCCACCACAATGAGAAGCCCGTGCACCGCAATGAAGAGTAGCCCCTGTTCACCGCAACCAGAGAAAAGACTGCACACAGCAACAAAAAACCAATACAGCCAAAAATAAAATAATAAATTTATTTTTTAAAATCTCAGAAAACTGAGATTGCCGTTTTATGAAGGACATTTACAATAGAGAAATCTCCATTTATAAGGGTATGTCTCAGCAGAAAGGAATGCACCACCAACCTATGGAAAGACATGGATAAATCTTCAGTATATACTGCTAAGTGAAAGAATCCAGTCTGCGGAGGCTGCACACAGTATGACCCCATTGATGACATTCCGGGAAAGGCAAAGCTACATAGATGATAGCAGATCATGGGGTGGGGGGTTTGAAGTGTCCCACGTGATACTCTAGGGTGGATACCTGTCACTATGCAGTTGTCTAAGCCCACAGATGTGCACAGCCCAAGGGGCCAATGATAATCTATTCAGATTTAGTTATTTAGGATGTAGGAGTGTTGCAGGATGGAATACATAATGTCACAGAGTCTAACCGTGTTAGAAATATATGGAAACAACTCAGTGTAGGGGATGGGGTAAAAGGTGCTGACCTAAGTTTGGAAATGAATGGAATCTGTAGACTAAAGGCAAAATGGACCGTATATAAACAGTGGGCTTTACTCTACGAAGTTCCTTCCAGGGTGTAGTAGCTAACAATTCTGAAACCTCTGCACATGTAACCTGGAAAGGAGCAATGCACAGATAAATGGCAGATGGTGAGAGCCAGGCTCCTTGCTGTGGGCGTGCGAAGTTACAGATAAGCAAGGGGAGAGCCTCTGCCCTCGTAATCCTGGATCTGGGCTTCCTGGGAGGATGCTGACTGGCGGGGGGAAACACACACATCTTCACGCTGGGAAGACCCTGCAGACATAGGAACCTCACGCCCCATCCTTCCACCCGTACCTGCTGGAAACACTCGGCCCTCCATAATCAGGCAATTGCAGCATTTAAGACATTCTCACCCCCAGGCAGATAAAGGAGCATGAAGGTCTTGCTTACCCCTAAGCTGTCCCAGAATCCAGGCCCTGGGGGTGGAGCCAGGTTGGGAGTTCCTGGGCCTCTGACCAGCAGGTGAGAAGAAGGAGGAAGACCGGTCCTGAGGACAGAGGTTCCCTGAAGTCTGTGAGCCCAGAAGCCCCAATGGGGTTCATTCCCAGTGAGGACATGGGCGGGGCCTGCAGTGGTTGTGTTCCCCCTGGGCCCTTTGATGAAGCCATGGCAGCACTGGGCCCAGACGTCCCCTGGCGGTGTCTCAAACTCTGACACAGCGGTTTTACAAAGGAGCAAGAGAATGGAGCTGAGCCCCTGATGGCCACTCCTTTCTGGCTCTGAGTTGCTTCCACCAGGACCGCAGTCACCTGCACGTAGTCTGCTGTGACCTACCTGCCCCCATTGGCCTTTCCTCTCCCTCCCTGGGATGATTCCTGTGACATTTCCAGCCTGGACCCCTCCCCCAGGCCAGAGGCCTCTGTCCAGCCACTGCACCCCCATCTCACCTTGGGGGCTAACAGGCCTCTCAGAGGACTGGGATCCCGCAGCTCCCCACACCCAGGAGCAGCCCACCTTCCCAGGTTGCTGAGCCCAGGCACCGGGTGTAACCGAGCAGGACCCTACGGGGCCTTCCCAGGACAGAGCCCTCCCCCACGTCCTCTGCTGTAGGTCCTCTCTGAAGTACCCGGATAACAGTGTCTGACGCACGCTTCCTCCACCACCAAGTGGAAGGAATTAACTACTTGATGATCATGAACAGGTAGCCCCGGAGCTTCTGGGGCCTAATAATTTACAATGTTTACCGCCTGTTACCTCACCATCAGCCAGAGAACTGTGCACCAGCTGATCACATACCCTGCGACCCCTCTCCTTCACTTGGCCTTTGAAACTGCTTTGCTGAAATCCTTCAGGGAGTTTGGGGTTTTAGAGCACAAGCCACCTGGCCTCCTTGTATTGGCACTTGTACAATTAGAGCTGCACTTTCCTTCACCACACCCGGTGTCAGTAGAGACTGGCTTTACTGCACTCGGGCAAGCGGAACCACGTTTTGTTCGGTAACACTGGGGTCTCCCAGGCTCCCACTCTCCTTGTGCCCCACTGACTGTCATCTGCTCCTCCAGAGTCTTGTTGCAGCAAAAATAGAAATGAAGTTTTCCTTCCCCTGAGAACAAGGAAAACAAAGGGGACAGGGAACAGGCTAGAGAAGAAACACAACCTGGCCTGAAAGAGTTCATCACTCCTTGTTTTACTTTGTCACTAATTTGTAGTAACTAGATTTGTACTTCGCAAAGCTAACCTCACTCCCTAACACTATGTAATTTACATTCGGCACCCATCACCCCTGACTCTGTGAGAGTTACATCCCCTGCCTCTCGCTCCCTCACCTTATCATGTCCAGCACTTACATTCTATACGCCCCTCATAAAAAATCACCCCCTAGGGGCTACCCTGGTGGCACAGTGGTTGAGAGTCCGCCTGCCGATGCAGGTGACACGGGTTCGTGCCCCGGTCTGGGAAGATCCCACATGCCGCAGAGCGGCTAGGCCCGTGAGCCATGGCCGCTGAGCCTGCGCGTCCGGAGCCTGTGCTCCACTAAGGGAGAGGCCACAACAGTGAGAGGCCCGCCTACCGCAAAAAAAAAAAAAAATCACCCCCTATAGTTTTTGCATTTCAGAAACAAGTTCACCGCCGATAAACCAGAGGCAAACAGATGCAATTACCAGACTGCCAGACCCTATTACCAGGCGGCCTGATGCCAACTGTGACTGTTTTGAAATAATGCAAAGGAAAGGAGGAATGCAAGACCTTCACTACTTTGATCCTCATCCTATACCCCGGACTGCGAGAGCCCCACATATAAGATCTTCCCTGATTCTCAAGGAGGGGTGCCCAGTTCTTGAGGCGCTAGCCGACTATGTCTTCCCTGCTGCCTGGCAGAAAAATAAAGCCATCTCTCTCTTCCTCCAAAATCCCTGTCTCCGTATTTCTGTTCGGCCTCGGTGCACAGGGAAGCCGATATTTTGACAACAGTCTGTGGCCAGTTCCCACACTAATTTCCCTCTACACCCACTGCCCTGGCCCAAGCCCGATCTTGTGCCTGGTTCCTCCATCAGGCCTGAGAAAGCTCCCTGCCCCCACGGTGCATTTCACATCCCACCCCAACGTGGTCTTTCTGAAGCATAAACGAGACTGACTCTCTCCCACCTGTAATTCCCCAAACTTTCCCCACTTTCGCTAGGGTACCTGCCAGGAGAGACATCTGCCAAGACCCTGAGAGTCCCCGGCATCCCCACTAGGCTGCTGGCTCCTGGGTTCCCTGACAACGAGCACCTCAGCAGGCCAGAAGACACGGCAGGAAACCCCAGAACTGCTCACCTCCGGAGGGGACTGGCACTGCCACAGCCTGATCAAAGAGAGCAGAGAAGGGTTCCCCAGCTGGGACACAAACTCTGCACGAGTGGCCTCTCCTTGAGCCATTACGTCACGTCGTGTGACTTGAGGGAAGGAAGGACCGAGGCACCCTTGGTTCCTAAGGAGGATGGTACAGGCTCAGCCACATGGAGAACCCCTAACCCCCAGGACCCCAGGACGTGGCTGTATTTGGAGATGGGATTTTTAAAGAGGTGATCAAGGTAAAAATGAGGTCACTAGGGTGGATCCTAATCCAATAGGATTGATGTCCTACAAGAAGAGATTAGGACACAGATAGGCACAGGGGGAGACCATGTGAGGACCTGGGGAAAAGACAGCTGTCTAAGCACCAAGGAGAGAGGCCTCAAGAGAAGCCAGCGTGCACACACCTTGATCTCCGACAGCATCCAGGACTGGAAGATGTCTGTTTTTCAAGCTGCTGTCTGTGGTATTTGTAACAGCGGCCCCGAACAGACTCACACACAGGGTAACTCAGGGCTCAGACTGGACAGAGCCCACTCTCCATCCCCCTGTACGTGAGTTACAGGAGCCCCAGGAACTGAGGAGGGGGTCCCTGAGGGGAGGCACAAGATAGAAGATGCTAGGCATTAACATGACTGCATTCATGTTAAACATGCCTGAAATCCATTCACACAAGATGGTTTTGTCCTGTATGTACACCCACATCGGCACCTTCAGTCTGAACTGAAGATCTCTGGCTTCACCACCTCCACTGAGAGCATTAGCTTCACCTGCTGTGGACCGTCTCCTAGAGGATTTCCAGAACCACAAAGCATCAAAGCTTCACAGGACCCCAAGTCTGTACGCTACCATCCAGGTGACCCTCACAGCAGAGCCGCGCAGCTGCCCATCAGAACCCATTTCCCTTTTTCCTGTTCATGGCTACCCTGCACCTCCCAGCCTTCCCACCCCTTACAGCTGGGGCACAGTGTCTCGTGTTACCAAGGGGAAGGGGTGGAGGTGGTGAGGGCCTTGACCAGCCTGCATCCTAGGACGGAGGGCATGATGCCCACCTGGTCACCCCACCCTGCTGGTTGGAGCCCTCACCTGGAAGCAGGGAGGAGAAACAAGGGGGACAGAGCCTGGCACCTGACACCCACCTGCCCTGGACTCTCACAAGCAGGGAACAGAGACATTTTGAGCTTCAGCCCAGTTTTGGAAGACACTTTGTTCCAGCAACAAACTTTTGCCTTAAAAGCCAAGGTGGGGGCTTCCCTGGTGGTGCAGTGGTTGAGAGTCCGCCTGCCGATGCAGGGGACACGGGTTCATGCCCCAGTCCAGGAAGATCCCACATGCCACGGAGCGGCTGGGCCCGTGAGCCATGGCCGCTGAGCCTGCATGTCCGGAGCCTGTGCTCCGCAATGGGAGAGGCCGCAACAGTGAGAGACCCG
The DNA here is from genome assembly GCF_964165515.1 of Mesoplodon bidens. Lineage (NCBI taxonomy): Eukaryota > Metazoa > Chordata > Mammalia > Artiodactyla > Ziphiidae > Mesoplodon > Mesoplodon bidens. The sequence continues at coordinate 235,839 of NC_138174.1, forward strand.
TGTACCGCAAAAAAAAAAAAAAAAAAAAAAAAAAGCCAAGGTGCTTTACAAACTCCTTCCCAGCTGTCACAGAAAGTCAGGCTTAATCTCATCACACTTTTCTCAAACCCCAGCTCACGCTGAGGCCACCTCTCAGGTGATGGTGCTTAAGAGCAGCCGCTTTAAAAGATCTCTGGAGTTCAGCTCTCCCAGCCCTGCCTTCAATTTAAGGGAGAAGTTTCCTTGACAACCTTAACAAACCTGCTCAGTTTCCTTGACAGCCAAGCTTCGCAATCTCCCAAACTCTCCTTCAGACGTTCCTATTCGAGGCTGGATGAGCCTAAAGTGCCAGTGCTGTCATCATGTGCCAGAGCGACTCCTCCAAGCCCGTAGTTATTGGTTACATGATGCTACCGATGATGAAATCCCAAAAGAGCCAGCTTTGCAATATAACCATTTCTGGACTCGGCACTGGGTCCCTTTCCACGGACAGAGTGGAGTGGCTGTTTCCACGGGCCCCGTGGTGGAACAGCTCACCTAATGCAGCCAGGACTTCATCCTTTCCAGGTGATTCCAGGGTCCTCATTCTCCCCAGACCCCCACCCACATGGCTGCTGTCTGAGCCAGTCTATACGGGACCTTGGTACTCTCCTAAAATGAGGGTTATTTTATACACAGGTAATGGGTTCAATGCTGGCCCCAAAATATGTGCCCCCCAGAACACGTGAATAGGACCATATCTGGGAAAAGCATCTTTGTATATGTAGTTAACGATCTCGAGGTGAGGTCATCTTGGGTTAGGGTGGCCCTCAATCCAATTGAGAGAGTCCTTATGAGAGACAAAAGAGGAGAGACACAGACATAGAGGAGAAGCCAGGTGAAGACAGAGGCAGAGACAGGAGGGATGCAGCCACAAGCCTGGGGATGCCTGGAGCCCCCAAAATCTGGAAAAAGCAGGAAGAACCCTATCCTGGAGCCTTTGGAGAGACTTCCGTCCTGCAACACCTTGATCTCAGATGTCTGGTCTCCAGAACTGGGGGAGGATGAATTCCTGTTGTCTTAAACCACCCAGCTTGTGGTCATTTGTTACAGAAGCCACAGAACGGTCACACAGACCCTGCTCTATAGGATCCTGGAAGTGCGGGTCTCACTAAAGGCCGATAGAGGCTGGATTGCAGAACCCTTAGAGTCAGCACTGAGCCCCAGAAATCCTAAAGCAGAGGCTGGACACCAGAATGTTGAGGGGTCAGTCGGAAGCCCATCCCTAAGGGTGCTGGCTGCACACGGCCTCCCCAGGTTTTTACGCCTGTACATGTTGGGGATAAGAACTTCCATCCTGACTCCGGACCTCTGATGTCACCCTTCACATTGCTAATTAAGAACCCACTAGTTACACAGATGAAAACCTTATCAGGGCACTTGCTCCAGTAGTAAACAATTCTGAAGTTGGTCAGAAGTGGGGAATCGTCTCCCATGCAGCCAGCAGCCCCCCCGACCCCCGCAAGGAGCATCCTCATTGTCAGGCTGGGGGAACGTTCTGAGGTGTCTGAGTAAACATGAGCTGAGCCCCAGGCCAGCTGCTGCTGAACTTTTCCCACCCTTCCCAGGTGAAACACCTGAATGTGTATAAAGACCTTAAAGCCTAGAGGAAGGGCCGTGGAGCCACACCAGTGACAGCACGCAGGCCAACTTGGTGCCTGCAGGCCAGCCAGGGCGGTCCTGGCCCCAGATGCTCTTCTGGAAGCTTTCCATTTCCCTACCTGAGTTACCCCTCCTGTCCCAGCCCCCACTGCTTTTTTCCTTCCTCACCTCTGCCCGGGGAGAAATTCCAGCGGCAGGTATGCGTGACACATCCTCTTCTTTAGCAGGTGGCAGCCCGGCAACTCCTGCAGAAAGTCCAGCAGAGCCCCACTCACACCAGGCCACCCACAAAGCCACAGCCCCTCACTCCCTCCCACCAGCCCAGCCCCGACACTACTGGCGGGGCAGAGAATATGGCGTCAGGCACAGCTGCAGGGGCTCTTGCTGCCTGGAGCGGTGTTTATATTGCCCTCAACCCAGGAACACCTGGGGAGGGCTGGCAGGCAGGGTCAGGCTTCCCAGGTCAGCCAATCCTTGCCGATCAAGGACTCAGAGTTGCAGAAAATGGGCCTTGCTGCACCGGCCAGGTCCAAGGAACAGGGTCCTGAGGGTCAGGATAGACAAGGGGCTGCAGCTCCAGCTTGTTTTCTAATCATTTTATCTGGCCCATGAGTGGGAGACAACTTCGAAAAGACCTTCTCCTAATGAGAGGAACCCAAGAGTCAGGGAGAGGAGGGGTGGTGGGTGGAGACAGAGGGTGCCCCGGCTGCAGTGGAAGCCTCTGGAAGACCCAGTGGAGGGAGGCCGCACAGAGTGATGCCCAGGGTCACAGACCTGTCCAGAAGCTGCTGTTTGTTAGTTCAGGTCCTGCTCTGAGGTGCTCTGGGTCAGCTCTGACGGACAGGTGGGCTGGGGGTGCTCTGCAATGAGGGCTACGTGCACGGTTCCTGTGCGCCCAGGCTTGCTGGGTGCCTGCCCAGGTGAGCTCCATATCCTGGGAGGGGGCCTGACCACGAGGGCCCCGGGGGCCGCTGGGTACCTGCTCAGGTGAGCTCCATACCCGGGGAGGGGCCTGACCATGAGAGCCCCATGGGCTGCTGGGTACCTGTCCAGGTGAGCTCCATATCCTGGGAGGGGGCCTGACCACGAGGGCCCCGGGGGCTGCTGGGTACCTGCTCAGGTGAGCTCCATACCCGGGGAGGGGCCTAACAATGAGAGCCCCGTGTGCTGGGAGGGGGGCGTGTGTATGAGCGTCCTCTTTGTGCAGCTGGCACAGAGTTGCTTAGCAACTTCCCTGTGGGCCGTGCTGGCATGAAATGAGAACCAGGAGAAACCACGGACCCCCTGAACCCGTCCATCTAGAATGATGAGGTGAGTAGGTGGGTGCTGGCCACTGTGCTGCGTGAGGGAGGCCCCATGGGTACCTCTTGTTTCTTCCACCTGACACCACGGAGGCCTCCCCAGGACAGAGCAGACAGCCTGCCTGGGGCAGGTGGGAGCTCCTGGTGACGCTGCAGGGGACATGAGAGGGACGGACCAGGCAGGAGGAGGTGGGAGCCCAGGCAGAGCCATGGGGTTCGGGGCCGAGGGGGCCTTTCTGGGTCTGAGCTGAGAGTGGACGTGCAGGCGGTGAGTGTGATCCAGGAAAGCTGCCCTGGTGACGTGAGGCTGATCCTGCTTCAGTGACAAGCCTTCCGGGTGATCCCAAAACAGGATAGTGAGACAGATCCTGTTAGAAGAAGGTAAGTGAATCCCCCCAAGAAGATGCTCTGTGAGTTGGTCCCGGGAGGGCGGGTGAAGGGAACAGGTGTGGAACCTGCGGGGAGTGGGCAGTCCTCCTGGGCGGGCGGCGGGTGCAGACCCCACTCCGTGTCCCACATCTGTGCTTCCGGCTGGATTACCTGGCTTCTCGGAGCCTCAGCTTCCTGGTCTGCTCGTGGGGTGATGGTAGCATGGACTGACCAGTGATTTGCTCAGAACAGGGTAGGAAGGGGTCTAGTGGAAATTCCACGGAACACCGTCAGTATAGGAATCGCAGGCCCTGTTCCCGCAGGTCTACCTTCAGGATCGGGAGAGCAGATCCAAGCAGACTTGCAGCAGAGCCTGGGGACGGGCTCCATGTGGGGGGTCTCCCTGCTTCCTGAGTCTCGGAAGGAGCAGCTCCAGCGGGCAGTGGCAGCTTCATCCCACACCTGGAAGCATCCAGACCTCAAGGCCCAGCAGCCCCCGAGCCCTGTGTCTGGGCCCCCGGGAGGCAGACGGGACAGGCCGGCGTCCTCCTCGGCCCTCTTCCTGCCCAGAACATTCGGGGTCCAGGCCGTCATTAGGGAGAAGCAGGGATGAGAGTGTCCCATGTGGGAAGAGGACACGGAGCAGCTTGTGCACGTGGACGTCCACACCGGGAACGTGGGTCGGTGGGACGCGGGCACCAGGAGGGGCAGATGGTGGGCCTGAGGAAGCAGGGCTGGGCCAGGGGTCCTGGGGGGGGCGGGTGCGAGCTTTGCCTGTGCCGGGTCTGAGACTCCACGGGGCTTCCCTCCCCTGGTCACTGGGGAGGAGGGGCTGAGCAGCGCTGGTGGAGGGACCCCTCGCGTCCCCAGGCCCTGGCAGCCTCAGCCCTTCAGGCTCTGGGTCGGGGAGCCTGAGGAACGCAGGCCCAGCTGTGCCCACAGGGAGGCCTGGAGGGGTCGGGCGGGTGGTCTCGCCTGTGCGGAAGCTTCCGAGCCAGTATCCAGTGGGAGCTCTCACCTCACACGTGGGTTTCAAGTCCACAGCTCAGATCACCTTCTAGCCGCTTGGTTTGTTTTCTAGACACAAAGTCCTAATATCTCCTATGTCCCCTGCCCGTGAAAAGGCACGTCTCACCTGGCACCAGGTGCTGCCTCTGGTCCCTCCTGACTGGACGCCCAGCAGCCAGGGTCACCGCGTCACGACTGTCAGGGGGTGTCAGGTGTGGGGGGACGAGAGCACACGGTCCAGGCCCACGAGGGGCCGTGCCGCCCACGGAGCCGGCGCTGTGGCTGTAGGTGTTCCCTGCCCCCACCCCGCGGGCAGAGACCGCCGCCCCCTTACAGACTGTTCCCAAGTGACGTCACATGGACCCTGCTCGGGCCCCAGCCTGGCGAGGCGCTCTGCCTCAGCGGGGGAGGTTTCCTTTGTCCACGTGGAGTCAAGTAGGCAAATAACAAAACCAGAGCCGAGACCACCACAGCACAGGCTCTAGTCAGTGGCCAAAGAATGGAGAAGCGGGAACTAAATTCACAGATCAACTTCTCGCCCTCCTGGAGAGAGCGGCTTAATTGTAAAGAGTGAAGACAAAGGGAGGAGGAGCGAGGCTAGTGATGGGATGAAGAGGCCTTCCGGGGAAGGGGCGGGGCTTTTCCCAAGGGGGCGGGGCACCACCTCCTTTGACCCGTTTCTGGTCCTTCACGTCCAGTCATGGCCGCCGGTGGGTGTGTCACTTAATATGCCGATATAGTAAATTCAACCTGTGATGAGACTCAGGGTCTGTTGGGGGTCAGATTCGTTGCCATCTTGGTCCCAGCTGGTTCCATCTGTTTGTTTGTTTGTAGCTTCCTTTCTTATCTCTGGACCCCTTCACTTAAATACTTAGGTGAACTCCTGCTGAAGATGGGGGGTGGAGGACAGCCCTGTGAAAGGTGGGTCCACGGGCTTTGAGCAGAGCCTGGAGCAGCTTTGACAACAAGAGGAGGCTGAGACGGGCGGTCAGTCTGACGCCCGCACTGGGGCCTGTGGTCGGCATGCGGAGGTGGTCAGCTGGGGCAGGTGTCAGGTAAGGTTCTCAGTGTTTACACAGAAGATGTGAACGTGGGCCCAGATGCAGAGCTGCCTGCAGACGCCGCTACAGAAACCTCTGATTCTTTCCTGAGAAAACTGGTGGGGGGCATTCAGGCAACAGGGCAAACTGCTTGCTCTGGAGGCTCTTGTGGGGAAGTGGGGACTTAGCAACAGGGGCTCAGCCTGCATAACCCCAGAAGCCCTCCCAGGACAGCCCCAGAACCGCTTCTGGAATGACAAGCAGAAGTGGGTCTTCCACCTACTAGACGTGGAGGAGAGGGCTGGGGTCTGCAGGGCCGCCCTCACCTTCAGGGACTGGCTGGAGGCTCACAGGATTCGGCACATGCTCGTGGCTTGTGTCCTCACAGCTGAGATGGGTCACAGCACGCAGTAGGGATGCCCGGGCGGGAGGGCCCCTGCTCCGGCCACCTCATGACCCTCATGCCCCCTCCTTCCCTCGAGGGTCTCTAGGGTGTCTCTTCCCCCAGCGACGCAGGGCAGAACCACGACAGTTACCCGCACCCCCGTGCCCCCAGGGAAGCTCACTAGAGGCTTGGCACCGGCTGGGGGCTGGTCACGTGGTGTGCTCTGCCCTCACCCTCCAAAATGCCAGTGCCTAGAAGGGGAGCCGGGGTCCAGCATGAACCACATGGTTTGTGCAACAGCACAGGCACAGGGGGCTGCCCCTAACGGGAGGAGGGAGGGTTTAGATCAGGCCCGGGAACTGCTTACCAGCTGCATTAGCTTCCCGGGGCAGCTGTGATGAACGACCACAAACGGAGGCTCAGAGCAACAGAAACCTGTCCTCTCTCAGTCCTGGAGACCAGACGTCTGAGGTCAAGATGTCCCAGGGCTGCGCTCCCTCCGGAGGCTCCAGGGGAGGGTCCTGCCTGCCTCTTCCAGCTTCTGTGGGCTCCAGGCGTCCCTGGGCTTGTGGCCACATCCCTCCCGTCTCTACCTCTGTCTTCACGTGGTGTCTCCTGTGTGTCCGTGTCTCTGCGCTTGTCTTTTAGAAGGACACTGTCAGTGATTCAGGGCCACCCGGATCCACGATGACCTCATCTTCTGATCCGCAACTAATTATACCTGCAGAGACCTTACTTCCAAAGAAGGTTCTATTCTCAGATTCTGGGGGGCATGACATGGACATAACTTCTGGGGGGGGCCCCATTCAACCCACCATAGCACCCAGTTTCCAGATGCCAGCCGACCTTCCTCAGGACAGCATCAGGCTTGGGATGTTCCGTGTTTCCTCACGGAGTTGCCTCTTGTTTCCTGTGGTAACAGTGAGGTTGGGTGGGGGGCGCTGCCGGCTGACCTCCCGGTCATTCCAGGGGCCATGCTGACGTGTCCTTCCCGGGAGGGTGTGAGCACGGCCAGGGCCCCCTGGGAATCCTCCACACTGACCGCTCGGTGGTCAGACACCTGCATGGCTGCACCGGTCCCCACACCTCTGCACCTTCTACCACGTCCACAGCCTGGTGGACTCTGTGCGGGCCTGTGACCAGGAGGTGTGGACCGGCAGGCTCGACGCAAGCCCTCCTGCCTGCCACGTGGCCTCCAGCCCACCACAGGCCCTCCAGTCCTGCCATGGACACCCCCATCCCATGAACCCCCAAGAGGCCTTCTGGGAGGGGTGAGAACTTGGCCATGAAGAAGACAGGGCAGGCCCTAACTGCAGCAGGTGAAGGCAAGGACTGAGGGTGCTTGGCTATTTGTCCCCCAAAGACCCGAAATGTGGGCTCCGACTTGATGGGTCCACATCCACCTGGGCTCACCTGGGGGGTCGCTGCAGGGAGAGCGTGTCCTTGGGTGATTTTCCAACTCTCCCCACATCAGCCTCACTCCCTGGTCCCCACTGGGCCCATTAATAGTCTTTAAAGAGTGTCTCTCACCCATCAGGCCTGCGTGGGAGATTTTCATATTGTGTGGGAGGCCAGCGACCAGCGCCCATGTGTCCTGGGTGTCTTGGGAGGGGAGGGGGCCTCGCTCTCACGTTCCTGTCCCAGTGCACCTGGGGGCAGGGGCAGCAGACCCAGGCTCTGTTCCGGCAGAAGCTCCCTTTCTGTGAACAAGTCTTCCCCCACTCCCGTTATCCTCACTGGAGGCTCAGGAGGCCACAGCATCGGGGCACCTCCAGCACCAGGACCCCACCCTAGGGAATTTCTCAAGAGCAGGGAGCAGGCCTGGAGGCGGAGGGGAGGAGGGAGCCGGCCTCTTCGGGATCCTGGGGGCTAGGATGCCTCCTACGCAGGAGGGTCTTGGACTCAGCTTAACTACCACCCGGGGTCTCCTACCCCTCCCCTGGTAGAGGGGCCCTTCAGATTCCAGGGCCCCAAGATCCTCCCCACCGACTTCTGACCCCAACTGCAGAGTTGGGGACCCAGAGACCCCTCTCCGGCTTCTTTTTTCTTGGAGGCTCCCAGAATTCCCTGAAGCTGTTATACCCAGGGTTTATTATGGTGAAGGATGCAAGTTAAAATCAGCAAGGACAGGGGGGATGAGCAGGGTCCAGCCTCCTCGGCTGTGGCAGCCCAGGGAAGCCCACCTGAGTCCTGAAGTGCAGGGTTTATTGGGGTCTGTCATGTCAACGTGGGGACCACAATGTGCCTGACCTTGGCCTCCAGCCCCCGGCGGTGACTCAGGAAGCCCCACCGTGTATCACGCCGTCAGCACAGACCAGCCTGGAGCGAGGCCCATGGAGCACGGACATTCCTGTCAGACTCAAGGTGACCCCCTAGAGCCAGGACAGAGGCCCGGCCTCTCTACGGGCAGGGGAACCCACACCGCACGGGCCCTGTTGCAGTGCCCGTTCCACGTGGTCAGTGTGTGTGCACGCGGGTCAGCCAGTGTCTGTGTGTCTCAGCCTGTGACCACAGACCACACTGTCCTGCTCTGCTCACAAGAGCGAGGCCAATGGAGGGACAACGGGGGTGGGAACAAAGCCGGGTCCTGGTCAGGCTGGGTGAGAAAGGGTCCAAGGAGCGAGAACCCGGCTGCCCTTGCCTGGTGAGCCGAGAGCGGACGTCCGCCCTGTGGGCAGCCCCTCTCCCCACGTCCCGAGGTAAGGCTGCCTTTCCTGCACCCTGGGGCAGGGTCATGCCTGTGTATACAGCAGGACGCACAGCAGTGCACGCAGCAGGCCCGATGCCTGCCCTTGGCATGTACTTGGGGGCTTGGTGAGGGTGGAACATCCCGACAGGACATGGGCCGACCCCAGGGAGGAGGTAGGGGTGAAGCGTTTGGGAGCCTCTGAAGGGGATGCTCACCTGTCTGCACAGGTGGACTGAGGACACCGACCAGAGTGGGCAGGCAGGGGAGCCCAGGAAGGGTCCTGGGTCATCCCTGAGGCTGGACGAGGGGTGTGGAGCTGGGGGTGATGGCGGTGGGGAGGAGGGGCTGATCTCCAGACAGTGTGGAGAGGGACCACCCTAGGTAGCGGGGAGGGTGAAGACTGTGCCGGATGGGAGGACGGAGAGACCAGCAGGCGGCACTGTAGGCGCGGGATCAGGGCTGCTCCCGGCAGGGCGCCGCTGGAAGCCACCTGGTGTCCAGGCCAGACCCCCGCCAGGAAGAGAAAGGAAGCCCCGTCTACACTGCTGAAAACACCAGTGCGGGACGTTTGCCCTCCTCTTCATCTAGCGGGGAAACAGGCAAATTGAAGTGGAGGTGGGAAATGTGGGTGCTCGGAGCCTGGAGAGGAGGGTTCCTGAGGGGGTGAGGCCACAGGGCGCAGAAGGGGGCCAGGGGGATGGGCAGGGGGACGGGCAGTGCGTGTCCGGCGCTGGAGCACGTGCATCCTCGCTCGGGCCGGCCCCCCTCCCCCGAAGGCTGGGTCTATTAACACAGGGGACCCTGGAAGGGGGTTTTCTGTGTGGCTGGCTCACTGAAGCTGGGTGTTTGGGGGACATGGGGCAGTCTGCAGTCTCGGTGAAGACGTTGTTCTCTCCGGGGAAATGAGGCGGACACTCAGTCCCCAGTCTGTGGATGGTCTAGTCCTCTGGGTGTCATGTCTCTTCTTGGGGGTCACTGGGGCTTTCTCCTCACCCCGTGGGGTACAGGAGGGGAGGGATGGACACACCCTGGGCTCAATGCACCTGGGCTCCTGGGGAGGACCTCTACGGCCCACATGCTCACAGGCCTCAGTCACCCCTGCTTGACAGCCCCCTCCAGGGACTCGGCAAGAGGACCTGCCCTGTGAAACGGGGCGCCTGGGTCGGGGGGCTGGTGGGTCCCTTCTCAGGTGGCCACACTCAGGTCTCAGGGTGGGGTGGGGTGGCCTGTGGCCACTCGCCAAGGTCACCACGCCGCTGTGGCTCCTTTCTGGGGTCTGAGGTGCCCCAAGAATGGCTGGATGAGGGGGGGAGGTCGCCGTGACAGGGACGTGTGGGTCAGGAGTCCTGGGCCCTGGGTCCCTCCCCGAGGAGGAGTGGGGGTCATGCCCAGAGTGGGGGCGGCCGGTGATGGTCCTGGTTGTCAGCAAGCACAGCGCCGCACCCAGCCCCGCAGGCCGGGTGTGGGATTCCTGCGGTCCCGGCACAGAACACCAGATGGGGGGGGCGGGGTTGGGACAGGGGACGCTTCCTCTCAGGCCTAGAGCCCGAGGTCAAGGTGCTGGGGGCCCGCTCCTCTTTGGGTTCTGGGGTCAGTCGGTCCCAGGCCACTCCCAGCCCGTCTCCGTCTCTGCCATCACATCGCCTTCTCCCCCGTGTGTCTGGGTCCAAATTCCCCCCATGAGGACCCCCCGCACACAGGTCAACCTGGGCAGCTCTGTGGTGGCCCATCTGCACACAAAGTCCCAATCTGAGGTCCTGGGGAGTCTGTCTTCCCAGGGGACGATGTGGGCGGCGGGGGGGGCCTCCAAGGCGGGAATCCAGGAGCTTCACGGAGGAAGTGGTGTCCTGACTCAGGGAGGACAGATGGACAGGCAGAGGCGGGAGGGAGGCCGAGTGGGCGGTCACCCCTATCCTCTGGGGGATGAGTCGTCTCTAGAGGGCCGGGCAGGAGCTGGCGGGCAGGACGCAGAGGTCAGAGGCAGGCGGCCTGGGCTGCGATGTGTGGGGTCACATAGGGCAACCATAACCCAGTCCCAGCCCTAATGCTAACCCTTCAAACCACCAACACCAAGCCACATGTAATCAAGTCACACAAATACATCATAAAAAAGAAAAGTACAGCAGTATACCTTTTAAGTATGAACGCAAGAATCCTCCACAAAATTAGAGCAACATGAAACCAACAGAACATTAAATGGATGATGCCATAAGCAAGTATCTCTACACCAGAAATGTCAGGGTGTTCAACATATTAAAACTAAGCAATGTATTGAACAACTATAAAGATGTGAAGTAAAAACACATGATCATATCAATTACTGCAGAAAAAGCTATAATCAAAATCCAGTGCTATTTCATGATACAAACACTCAAGAAAGTAGGAATAAAAGAAAGCTTGTTCAATATGAAAAAGAGTAGTATACAAAGCCACAGCAAACATCATGCTCAGTGTTAAAAACTGAAAGATTTACTCCTGAAATCAGGAACAACGCCAGGATGCTGGCCTCCACCGCTGATAATAGTGTATTGGAAGTTCTACCCAGAGTTTTGAGGAAAGAAATAAAAGGCATCCATATGTGAATGGAAAAATTAAAACTGTGTCTATTCACAGAACACAGATCACACCATCTTATATATAAAACTTCCTATAACAACAAAAAATTATTTGACTAGTCAATAATTCAGCAAAGTTACAGGAAAAAAAATCAATTCACAAAAATCAATCTTATACACTGGCAATAAATAATCTCAAAAAGAACTCATGAAAACAATTCCATTTCAAATAATGTCATCATTAATATTTAGGAATATATTTAATCAAGATACAAGACTTGCTTTTCTGTATGTAAAGTTGTCTGTATGTTTGAAATTACTGGAAAGTCAATTACTTTTTAAAACACCATGTCAAAACCATGCCAGAAAGGCAGAAGAAACATCAAACTTCCATACAGAGGCCAAGCCTTACCCAGATCCAGTTCACCCAAAGTCCACATGTCATTTAGAGGCATTGTGGAAAGACTTATTAGGACTTCCCAATATAAAGGACCCCTTTCTTCCCTGTTGTGGATGACTTGGATGTGGTAGAAACAGTGGGATTTTGGAAGTTCAATTTTCCACATCATTCCACCAAAAAAAACTGTTAGAGGGCTTCCCTGGTGGCGCAGTGGTTGAGAGTCCGCCTGCCGATGCAGGGGACACGGGTTCGTGCCCCGGTCCGGGAAGATCCCACATGCCACGGAGCGGCTGAGCCCGTGAGCCATGGCCGCTGAGCCTGCGCGTCCGGAGCCTGTGCTCCGCAACAGGAGAGGCCACAGCAGTGAGAGGCCCACGTACCGCAAAAAAAAAAAAAAAAAAAAAAAAAACTGTTAGAAATAATAAATAAATTCAGGAAAGATACAGAATCAATACACACAAATCAACTGCATTTCTAAACACTAATAATGAACCATCAGAAAGAGAAAAACAAAAACCTATTTACAATTGCATCCAAAAGAACAAAATACCACGGAATAAGTTTAACCAAGGATGTGAAAGACCTGAAAACTTGAAGACATTGAGGAAGACATTGAAGAACACACAAATCAATGGAAAGACACCCGGTGCTCATGGAATGCAAGAATTACTGTTGCTAAAATGTCCGTTCTACCCAAAGCGGTGCACACAGTGAATGCAGGCCCTCCTGAAATTCCAACGGTGTTTTTCACAGAAACGGAGCAAATCCTCCTAAGACGCGTGTGGAGCCACAAAGGACCCCAAATAGCCAAGGCGACCCTGAGAAAGGAGAACGGGCTGGAGGCATCTCCCTCCCTGACTTCACACTACATGGCGAAGCTACAGTCCCCAAAACAGTGCGGAACTGGCCCAAAACAGGCGCACAGACCAGAGGGACGGGACAGAGAGCCCAGAATCCACCCCGCACGGGGTGGGGGGCCGTTAAGTTACGACAAGGGGGCCAAGGACACACCGAGGGGAAGGGAAGCCCCACGGTAAACGGTGCTGGGAAGACCGCACACCCCATAACCCACGCGGCTCCACCGCGCACCAACCTGACCAAAGACCCAGCTTTGCACACCAAGCCCTTCTGGGTCGCACGAAGACGGGCCCCCTCAGCCGTCAGTCGCCCCCAGGAAGCTTCTCCCCACTTCTCAATTTCCCTCACCTTTTCCTCCCGGCGTCGCCGGCGTCCTCAGGAAACCCAGCTCCCGTCAGCGTGGACGCAGCCCCACGTTGTCCTGAAGCCGAAACCCCAGCGAGTCCTGAGGAGACAGCTCCTGTCAGCAGAGACGCCGAGCCCAGCGTCCCAGCCGCAGCCCCGGCGGTGCGTGAGGAGACACAACTCCTCTCAGCTGCGCTCAGAACCTAGTCCGCGGGGAACGCGCATGCGCTGTGGGTCAGAGAGGCGGGCTCGGCGCCACCCTGTGGTCCGTGCGGGAAGTGCAGGCCGTGCCTCCCTCACGGGTCACTGGAGATAGCGCCCCCTGCTGGCAGAACTGCTGAACCCATTAAATTGTGGAAATTCAAACTGAAATGAAGGCAATATCCCGTAACTTCTCCAAAGTAGTTAAGGAACAATGAATTGGAAACCGTATGGAATGAAATGAATGTAGACACAAGCTTTACAACTTACACCAAATTCACTCAAAATTATTCATAGACAAGTTTTAAATGCAAAACTATTCAAAATTATGGGAGAAAACATAAAAGAAAATTGATATGAGCTTGGATTTGGTCATGTAGATTAGAAGCTTTGTAGTTTTAACACACAACACAAAAAAGCAATCCGAAAGACAAAGGATTCCATGGACTTTATAAAATTAAAGATTTCTACTGTGTGAAAAACCTCATTCAGAAAATCGAAAGACAACACAAACTGGGGGGAAAAAACTGCAAACCTATCTAATAAAGAATCTGTCTCAAAATATACAAAGACCTCTAACACAAACAACCCCATTAAAAATAGGGAAAGCTCTAAATGGACACCTGGTCAAAGAAGGTACACAGTACACAAAACTGTGCCCAGGACTGAGGGGCAGAGAAACAATGGCCCAGCCCAACTCCCTGAGTCATTTGTGACCCTGGACAAGTCGTGTCCTTCCTGGAGACCTCAGAGATGGAGCGGGAGGCAGGGGAAGAAGAGCAGTTATGCTTAAACCTAGCTCTGTGGTCCCCAAACCCCTTGAAGATCAATGTTCTAAAAGGAAACAGAGCGAGCAAAGTCCAACAAGAGGCCATGCATATGGTCAGTGTACGTTACAGATGCTCGACCCCTCAGATGAGGAGGCATGCAAACAGAAACACTATGGAGACAGCATTGGCCACCATCACACTGGCAGGTTTCTAGTCTGGTGGTCAACAAAGGCAAAATGCATCATACATAAATACTGGAGTCTATAAAGTTCTTTCCCATGGTGGTAGTAGCTAACAATACTGAAACTACTATATCGGTAATCTGGAATGGAGCAAGCAATGAATTCAATGAATGACAAATGGTGGAAGCCAGATTTCTTCCCCTTAGAGTAGGAAGTTACAGATAAGCAAAGGCAGAAGGTTACAATACCCATGTAACAATGGATAGATTAGATTTCCTCAATTTTAAAAACTTCTGTGCATCAAAAGGTGCTATCCAGAAAGTGAAAACACGGCCCACAGAATGGAAGAAAATATTTGCACATGAGATATATCTGACAAGAGTCTGATCTTCAGAATACATCAAGCACATTTATAAATCATCAGCAAAAGGACAACCCAATTTTTTTAATGGAAAAGGACTTGAACAGACCCTTCTCCAGACGAGAATGGTCAACAAGCACATGAAAAGATGTCAAACATCAATAGTCATAATAGAAATGCAAATTAATACCATAATGTGATACCCCTTCACACATACCATATGGTTATAATCAAAAAACAGAAAAAAATCAAATGTTGGCAATAATGTAGAAAAATTAGGACCCTTAAACATTGCTTGTGGAAATGGAAAATGGTGCAGCTTATGTGTACGACAGTTTGGAATTTCCTCAAAAAGATAAAAATGCAATTACCATATGGTTCGACAACTCCACTCCTAGACATAGACCCCAAAGAACTGAAAACAGGTCTTCAAACAAAAACTTATACATGAATATTCATAGAAGCACTGTTCACAATTAGCCAAAAGGTAGAAATGACTGAATTGTCCATCAAAGGATGAATAGATAAACAAACTGTGTAGATCCATAAACTGCCATATTATTCTGCCGTACAAAGAATAAAGTAAAATGGTGCAGCCACTGTGCAAAACAATATGGCAGCTCCTCAAACACTTAAGCAGTTAACGCATGATCTGTCAACTCGCCTTCAGGGTACAGTATATACTCAAAATATTTTAAAGCAGGAATTGAAACAGATATTTGTACAACCATGTTCATAGCAGCATTATTCACAATAGCCAAAAGGTGGAAGGAACCCAGGTATCCATTGACAGATGAACTAATAGGGCTTCCCTGGTGGTGCAGTGGTTGAGAGTCCGCCTGCCGATGCAGGGGACACGGGTTCGTGCCCCGGTCTGGGAAGATCCCACATGCCGCGGAGCGGCTGGGCCCGTGAGCCATGGCTGCTGAGCCTGCGCGTCCGGAGCCTGTGCTTCGCAACGGGAGAGGCCACAACAATGAGAGGCCCACATACCGCAAAAAAAAAAACCCAAAAAAACAAAAAAACAAAAAAAAGACAGATGAACGAATAAACAAAGTGTGGTATATACACAATGGGACATGATTCAGCCTTTAAAACTAAAGTAATTCTCACATCCTACATGTAGATGAACCTTGAAGTCACCTTGCTAAATGAAGTCAGTCATAGAGGGATGAGTATTATATGATTCTATTTATATGAGGTATCCAGATAAGACAAATTCAGAGACAAAAAGAATGTGGTTGCCAGGGTCTGAGGGGAGTTAAGTGTTTAAGGGATACAAAGTTTCACTTGGGGCAAATGAAAAAGTTCTGGAGATGGGTGGTGAGGATATTTGTGTAATAATGTAAAGGTAGTTAATGCCACAGAACTGTATACTTAAAATGGTTCAAATGGTAAATGTTATGTATTTTGTATCACAATGAAAAAAAATGAAGGGCTGATACATGTTAAAAACATAGATGAACATTGAAAACATCCTCACTGAAAGAAGCCGTACAGAAAAGGGCACCTAGATCTGACTCATCTTGTGCACTATAAATCCATCAAGGTTGTGAAAATGAGGGAACGACTAAGTAATGGCTCCAGAAAAAGAAAACTGGGTTAGAATGAAAAAGATATTTCCATACAATTGGGCACCTGGTGAAAGTTGAAGTGGGCCTGTGGATAAGATTATAAAGTGGAAACCATAATGATTTCTCATTTGGGGATTATGTGCTGATTCCCTGGGAGAGTGTCCCTCTCTCTCTCTTTTTTTAAAATATTTATTTATTTATTTATTTTATTTTTGGCTGCATTGGGTCTTAGTTGTGGCACACAGGATCTCCGTTGCCATGCTCAGGCTTCTCTCTAGTTGTGGCATGCGGGCTCTGTAGTTGTGGCACGTGAGCTCTCCAGTTGTGGTTCATGTACTCAGTAGTCGTGGTGCACAGGCTTAGTTGCCCAGTGGCATGTGGGATCTTAGTTCCCCGGCCAGGGGATTGAGCCCATGTCCCCTGCATTGGAAAGAGGATTCTTAACCACTGGACCACCAGGGAAGTCCCAAGAGTGTCCCTCTCTTGAGTAAAACACACTGGAGTATATTGTGTGAAGTGGCAAATGTCTGTCCGTACCACACCAGAAAAGTAGAGAAGATGTCAAACGTCCTTATAGAGGCCAAGCCCTACCCAGTTCACCCAAAGTAGTGACGCTAATCACCCTTGTAATTAAGAGGCACCATGGGAAGATTGTATTAGTAGCCACTATGTCTTCGGTGTTGTAGATGATCTCAGATGTGGTAGAAATAGCAGCATTTTTTAATTCCAATTTTCCACACCATTGCACTAAAAAACTGTTAGAACTAATAAATGAATTCAGTAAAGTTGCAAGTTACAAAATCAATACAGAAAAATCAGCTGAGCCTCTATGAACTAACAATGAACCATCAGAAAGAGAAATTAAGAAAACAATTCTGTTCACAATTGCATAAAAAAGAACAAAATACCTAGGAATAAAGTTAACAAAAGATGTGAAAAACCTGCACACTCAAAACTGTAAGACACTGATAAAGAAATAGAGGAAGACACAAACAGATGGAAAGAAATTCCGTGCTCATGCCTTGGAAGAATATTGATAAAATGTCCATTCTACCCAAACCAATGTACACATGCAATGCTATCCTGGTCAAAATTCCAATGTCATTTTTCACAGAAACAACAATTCTAACATTTGTATGGAACCAAAATGGACCACAAATAGGCAAGAGATCCTGAGAAAGGAGAACAGGATGGAGGCATCTCGCTCCCTGACTTCACACTAGATTATAAAGCTACAGTCACCAAAACAGTGTGGAATTGGTACAAAAACAGTCACAGGGACCAGAGGAACAGAACAGAGAGCCCAGAAATAAACCCACGCACATGTAGTCAGTTAATTCAGGACAAATGAGCCAAGGACATACACTGGGGAAAGGACAGTCCCCTCAATAAACGGTGCTGGGAAAACTGGACACCACACACCAAAGAATGACAGTGGACACCATCTACACCACACAAAAAACTGAATAAAAACCCACAATTTTCCACATGAAGTCTGTCCTCAGGTGAGTCCTCTGAAGACGGTCTCCCCTCAGGGTCAGCCTCGCGCAGGAAGCTTCTCCTCACTTCTTTTTTCACTATTCCTCACCTTCTCTTCCCATCGTGCCACCTCCCAGGAGGTCCTGAGGGGACCCACGTCCTGTCAGCTGCACGAGGAGCGAAGCGGAGGGCAGAACACGCGTGCGTGTGCAGGTCAGAGAGGCGGGTTCCTCCCGGGGCCGGCAGGCTGGGAAGCACCTGCTGCGCCGCCTACAGTTCTCTGGAGTCTGGGAGCCATGCTGAATCCACTAAATTTTGGAAATTGAAACTGATGGTGGCCAATATCCCATGACTTCTCCAAAACTGGTTATGGAACAATCAATTGACAACGATATGCAATGAAATGAAGGTAGACACAAATTTTACAACTTACCACAAAATTCACTCAAAATTGTCCATAGACAAATTAAAAATGCCATATTATAAAAGTTCTAGAAAAAAACATAGAAAAACATCTACGTGACCTTGGGTTCGTCAATGAGTTTTAACACACAACCCCAAAAGTCTACGCACAAAAGAAAAGAAATAAATAACGTGGACTTTAAAAAATTAAAAATTTCTACTCTTTAGGGCTTCCCTGGTGGCGCAGTGGTTGAGAGTCCGCCTGCCGATGCAGGGGACACGGGTTCGTGCCCCGGTCCGGGAAGATCCCACATGCCGCGGAGCGGCTGGCCCCCTGAGCCATGGCCGCTGAGCGTGCGCGTCCGGAGCCTGTGCTCCGCAACGGGAGAGGCCACAGCAGTGAGAGGCCCACGTACCGCAAAAAAAAAAAAAAAAAAAAAAAAGAAGAGCCTTCCTACCTGGTCTTTTTCTATCTGCATGAATGTCTGACCTGTGGGCTGGAAGGAGGCAATAGTGGTGTTTCTTATGTCAACGTCGACCATCTAGATTGAATGCCAGAAGGGACCTTGGAAATCATCAGCTTCACTTTACAGAAGTGTGAAACGAGGTCCAGAGGTGTGAAACCACTCCCCACCATCACAGAAATGGTGTGAACCCTGCTAGAGCCCAACCAGAGCCTTGTCCCAGCCCAGACCTCTGGCTACAGGGCAGAGCCATCTCCTGGACACCATGGTGTGGCCCTGGCTGTTTTCAGGGCCTCGATGCTTCGTCGAGGTCAGGGGCAGAGGACCAGGGCCTGGACACAGGAACGGCTCACCCTGGATGTCTGTCCACAGAGGTTCTAGGGGGCTGTGTCTGCTTGCCACTGAAAGGGTAGGAAGGGTCCCCTGACCTGGGACTGGACAGCAGATTTGGGATGATAGGGTGATGTTTCTAAGTTGCTCTGTGAGTAGGACGTTTGCAGGTAGAGATAAAAGAGAGGAAAACAGTGACTCAGTAGAGGGGCCTGAGTTGAGTCAGGGGCGTTTCCTGAAGAGAGGAAGGGCCCAGGGTTCAGGACGCCACCAGGGCAAGTTTAGTGAGGAAGGAAACACGTCCTGGGAGAGGGTGGGTGGCTCCGCTGAGCCTAGCCTCACCAGGACCTGTGCCGGAAGGGTGGTTGGGCTTCCGTCCGGCCATCTCTGCAAGTCCTGCTGCCCCTCCCCGGTGTTCAAAGCTGTGCTTTGTTCTTAGAGACTAACCAGCACAGTGGGCCCAGACCCATCCTTCCAAGGGAGCGCCAGGGTCCACCTGGTCCAGCGTGGCCCCCACGGCATCCTTGGCTTTGTCATCTCCACACGGAACGTGCTGGGCTCCTTCCTTCTCAGTGAGTGCGGAGGGGTACCGAGCCAGGCTTTCCCAGAGAGGGTGGAAGGAGTGGGGGGATCCCTCAGTCTGGCAGGGATCACAGGTCATGTGGGAAGACAGCCTTTGGGGAGGTGAGGCCCCCTGAGGCCTGGGACTGCTCCTCAAGGGGAAGCAAGACAGGTGGGGCCCAGAGGTAGGTGTGTGGCTCCCCAGGCAGGCCCAGGTCCTCCAGCTTTCCTCCCCCAAACTGTCCCAGGTCCGCCTGTGTCCAGCCCATGGCAGCAAGGGCGTCATCGGACTGCAGGCCCGGAGCACCCTGCCCCCCAGGATCCCAGCACCCAGCCCTCTATTCCAAACCCAGTGATCTGCCTGGCACAGGGGGACGCAATTCTTCTCCAGCTTCATGTTCTTCTCCACAGTGAGTCCCGCCCCGACTCTGTCGTCCTTCCCCCGCCCAGCTGTCCAGGGACCTCACATACAGACCGGACTCCACAGCAGCGAGTCACAGGTCTGCGCTGTCCCCTTGCTCTTGGCCTGATTGGTCGTTTCACTGGGGGGCCTCGATTCCGTATCTTGGAGCTGATGTTCCAGCTCCAGGTGGGGTTGTCAGACCTCTTCGCCTTGGGACGAGGCGGGGCTCACCAAGGTGACCTCTGACCGGGCTCCAGTCCCTCTGCAGGGCTGCTCTGTGCCAGGGCCAGACCCTAGCCCTGCCCACAGCCCCTCCACCTTGGACGCCTTGGTTTATAAGGATCGTCTTCCCCACCGTGACCCCAAGCCTCCCCGTGACCCCCAGCCCCAGACTTCACAGAGCAAGCCTGAGTTCTCCTCCACGAAACTGTTTCCCTGGTGGAAGAGGCTCTCATCCCCTCCATGCTCGCATTCACCCTCCACGCGCTGAGCGGTGGTCCAGGCCCTCAGGAGACTTTAACGCTCTCCCGTTCTCCCACCTGGTGTTTCCCCCGGCGCTGCTGCGGGGATGGGCGTCCCCCAACCTGCTCACACGCACGGCCGTCACAGGACGCCAGGCAGGCAGCCAGCCGAGCCGAAGGCAGGAGGCAGCTAACCCCCAGCTGGCTTTTTTGTTTTTTCTCCAATAGATTTTTTTTAAAGAATGGATTTTGAGAGAGAAAACAGGGGGCAGAGAGCTTACAAATGTAAGCTAGCTTGCTAATTGCTTTGAAACCACAACAAATCAGTACAAAGGATATCTGCACAAAGCAAGGCAGTAAAGGTTCAGAGAGCGAGGTGTTCCCTTAGGCAAGGCTGAAGACCCTAGCCTTAATCAGCTTTGAACAGAGCAGCCGCCTGGCCCGGGGAGAAGGAGACCAAGTGTTTGGTGTCACGTGTCACGTAGGTGCCCAAGCTCCTCCCCCACAAAGCAGTGCCAGGGCAGCGAGGCCGAAGAGGGAAAGGACTCACGCAGCGTGAACTCCAGGCTGGGCATTTCCAGGCCCAGCTCTCCCGTAAACCCGTAAACCCACTGGGCCTGGGGCAACGTCACCCTCTCAGCCTCGGTATTTGCATCTGTGACGCCTTGGCGGGCAGGTGACAGGTCTCGGGGAGAAGAGGGGGAGAAGAGCCGGCACTGGTGCGTGAGAAAGGCCTCGTCAGAGGGGACGGCCAGGCCCAGGCTGCCTGTGCTTCTTCCCCAACTACCCCACAGCATGACCTGAGTGCCTGCTGCGTGCCTGCACTGTGCTGCCTGCCAGGGGTACAGAGTGGAGCAGACCCCACCACCAAGAGCACCGGGGCCTCCGCTCATACTCACCCCAAAGGGGCATCTCTCTCCGTAGGCCAAGGGGAGGAGGGTCTCGCCCTGGCCCCAAGATTAGTACGTGAAAGGCTGAAAACGGTCTCCTGGGGACAGGGCGTGGGCTGCCCGGGGCTGGGTCTGGGAGAGCCTCTGGAACCCAGGCCAACTGCTTCGCTCGCCAGATCGCTCTGCCAGTCACTACCCCGTGTACCAGGAGCGGCACCTGCTCAACGGCAACCCTCACTGGGACTTCGGGGCCTTCAGGCACCTCGGCCTGAAGTGCGGAGACTCACTTCAGCTTCTCCAGGTGACCGCACCTGGGCTGACGGACGCCTCAAGCATAGGTCACAGCCTCTTCGGGGATGGGCGACAGGAGGGCCGGGCAAGGGTGGGGGGCTGCAGACCACGTGGGAGGGGGGTCACGGGTGGCCTCCCTGGACCTCGTTACTCCTCGGCACGGCGGGAGGCCCTGCCACAGCTCGTGGCACCCAGACCTGCTCACATTCTGGCCCTTCGCCCCCCAGGTTTGCTCACCAGTTTCTAGATCTGGGCATGTACGTGTTTCGGGACAACGGGCCGCCTGAGAGCATCGCTGTGGTGCTGGTGAAGGAGAAGGGGGTGGCCTGCGACCTGGGCCTGTCCCCTGTGCAGCCCTCGTCACCCTATCAGCTCACCAGGCACGGCGTCCTCAGGCACCGGGTGCCTAACCTGGGCCCCGACTGGGCGGCCATCTCAGGTGCTGACCGCAGATCAGGCAGAGGAGCCAGGCCGCGGAGGGGCCGTGGGAGGGCCGGGCTCCAGCCTGTGACTCTGGGCATGGCCCCGCAGAGACGGGGACAAGCTTGTCCTTAAACCGGGGCTGCCTTTGCTGGGCAAAGGACACTGAATTTCCCTCACTGGGGTCGCCTGTCTCACCCTCCCTGCTCCCTTCGGTTCTGGGACCCACCCTGGTGAGCGGGACCCCTGAGCGGAGGCATCCAGACACACCTGTTCCAGCCTCCTCTGTGGGTCTTCCGCCTTCTTCCCTCCATCTTCGTGAGCTGGCCGTCTGTGCCGAGCTCCCCAGGCTGGGCCTAGCCAGGTGGGCGGAGGGGAGGCGGCCTAGCCAGGTGGGCGGAGTGGAGGCAGCCCACCTGGGCACAGGGCCTGGGCCTGGCCCTGGGTGGCCAGAGGAGGGCAGAGAAGCAGCGTCCCAGGAGGGCCCCCCGGAGGGTGCAGGGTGGAGGAAAAACCCCGTCGGAGCCCTGACAGGGTTAAGTGCCGAGGCAGGACGGAGGGCTGCTTTGCAGGGGGCTGTGAGGCGACAAAGCTCAGAGGCAGCGGGAGGAGAAAGCGGGGAACTGCGTGGTCTCACGGGCCCACCCCTCTCCCCCACCTTTCAGGGGTGCTGCTGGCTGTTGGCTTGGCAACTGTGCTGCTGACGGGCCTGGGCCTCGTGCTAAGACCCTCCTCGCTGGCCCCGGCCTGCCCCGCGAGGGCTCGGGGGCCTCACGTGCCTACGGAACATGTGCCCCTCGGGGACTGGTGAGTCCCCTTCCGCCCCGGCTCTGGACCCGTGTCTCCTGTGGTGTGTGTGTCTTGCACTGAGGCTGGTGCTTCTTTGCAGCCTTCCGTTCACTAAAGACCTTGGTCCCTGGGGCTCTGAGGAAGGAGCGGATTCCACGGGGAAAACCACTGCCCAGGGTGCAGGTAGCAGCCCCACCTGTCCTCCCCCAACCTGCACCCCAGGTACACGCTCTGCGGAGCAGCTGGTATTTCCACTGATGGTTTATGACTGTCCGTGCCGTCCGTCTCAGCCTAACAGCAAAACCTAGAAGTGGGTGTTTTCGGGGGTGGTTCTGTCCCCCTTTTACAGACAGAGACCAAGGCTCTAGGGGATGTGAGTGGCTTGCCCAGCGCCCCCAGGCGATGAGGCCGGAGAGGGGCCCGAGCTCTCCCATCCTTACCGTGTGGTCAGGGCTGGGGTCGGGGCAGCGATGAGCACTGCCCTGTAGGATCCCTTTACGGGACGAGTCACCTGCCCCGTCAGCGCCTCTTCGCACCTGGAAAGCTGGGGACTGCCTTGGAGCTCAGGAGGGCCCGGGGGACCTGCACCTCCCCCATCCCCACCTGGCCCCCTGCTCCACCTGTGAGCAGGAAGCGTGTGCAGAGGGGCATGGAGCAGCGCCTGGCGGAGGAAAGACCCTTCACTGCCCGGGCGGCCTCACCTCCGACGTCGGCGGAGCCGGGGAGGGCCCTGGTCGTGCTCCCTGACCTGGATTCACGCAGCTCATGTCACCTCCACTGGTTCCTAACTGCGGAGGTGCAGGGGCCCCAGGAAGTGGGTTGGATGCTCAGGGGCCTGGGAGGCAGTGACATGAGGGTTACAGGCGCCGTCGTCGTGGGATGAGAGCAGCCCTGGGGTCTTGCTGGTCATGTGAAGCTGAGCACAGACCTCCTCCCATGTGCTCACCCACCCAGACCACGGGCGGGCCTGGCCCTGCAGTCCCTGAGCTCCTCGCTTACAGGCCAGGGGCTTGCAGGCCAGTTGCCGCTCCCCTGCTGAGGGCTCTGGACAGTGAGGACAGCGCCCTCCTGGTGTGGGCAGAGGACTGACCGAGCCCAGAACAAGTCACCCTCCCCCGGGTCGCCCCTCACGGGTGACCAGCGGGTGGGCTGTGCTGAGTGTGAACCGTGGACACAGGCAGGGGCTGCATAGAGCGGGACTGAGGCCAGCGCTCTACCCCCCAGGGCAGCCTCCATTCAGCCCAGGGCTGGGCCGGGGCTCACTGCCGCGGGCTCCCGCAGAGGGGTGGGACAGGGTTCTTGTGGATGGAAGACTGGTCCCTTCAGCGGGGCGGGCAGTGACGGGGCAGATGGGGAGGAAGATCTTGACAAAGTGGGAAGTCACGGTCCGGTCTTCTGGAAAGCTGCCCTCCCACCCCGCTTCCCACCTGACGGCTGGTACGCTCGGGGGACAGACCCCACCCTGGACGCAGAGAGAGGAAAGAGGCAACGCTGGCCCTGCTTGGCCGGGCCCACGTTTGTTGCTCAGAACGAGAATGCCCCCATCACTTTTCCAGCGTGAACGGGCTCGCCTTCCCCCCATACACACCCCCAGGCCTGGGAGCGGGCAGTGGGCGGTCATTCGGCGTCCCGCTCACGCTCCTGCCGGTGCTGCCCTGGCTGAGCCCCAGGCCGGCATGGGGGCCTCCCACCACCTCCCGACCTCCTTGCTTCAAGATGGCTCCACAGGGGAAGGCGTGTCCTTCTAGCAGAGCAGAGTGGGTTTGGGGGAGACAAGGTCGAGGGGTTCAGGCCCTCCCTCGGCCAAGGGGTGTTCCGGCCGGATGTGAGGGAACCCACTCAGGCCCAGCAGCTTCGTGAGGTCACCCAAATTCAGTCCCCTGGGGTCAGCCTGGGTCACAGCCCTCGGCCTGAAGGAGGGGACCCCACCTCGCCCCAACGAGTGCTTTGCCAGCTCGGCCATCTGCCCAGCACGGCACGGGTCACGGGTCACTGGGAGCAGCTGTCAGCCCGGGCAGACGGGGCGAGAGCTGCGCAGGGGAGCTCGGGCCCTTGGTGGGGACTTGGGACAGGAGATGAGCTTATGGAGGAAAGGGGCAGGGGTACACGCACAGCCAGGAGCCTCCTCAGGTGGCTGGCGGGGCGTCCGGGACATGGAGACCCACCCTCAGCAGAGCGAGGGGGCAGCGCCCGTCGCCCAGATCTGGTGTGACGTCAAGCCTGGGACAGGCAGAGGCCACAGGCCCCGGTCCGTCGCGCCCACGCTGAGGAGGGTCTCCCTGCAGCCGCCTCCTGTGTCTCGAGGTCTCCCCCTTCCCCTGCTCCAACCAGCCTGAGCCCAGCCTTTCCTCCCTCCCCCTGAGCGGGCCTCTTCCTGCAGGCAGGCCTCCGCCCTCCTCTGCCTCTGCATCCTGCTGACAAAGCCCCCCGGGGAGGAGGGAAGCTGCTGCGCTCAGGGCCCCGCTCATCCCACAGTCTCGTCCCAAGGCCTCTTCCTGCAGGGAGGCCACTCCCAGCCAAGACCCTGGAGGACTTCAGCATCCGGACGCTCTATGACAAGCTTGAGGACCAGAGCCTGCACGTGGCAGCCCAGCTGAGCAAGCACCGGAGCGACGCACTGGCCTTCTACACGGGTGCCCGCCAGCAGCTCCGGGGGCTCCAGGTCAGCCCCAACCCCAGACAGCCAGGCCCATCATCTCTCCCGCCCAGGAAGCAGCCACCCACCCCTTCTGGAAATTGCCTGAGCCGAGGAGGACGTTCACACCCGAGAGGGTGACGCAGCCCTGGTTCTCCCAGGACCTCCTACAGGGTCTCAACGAAGCCAAGCGGCCAGGCCTGGGCAGGGCTGGAGACCCGGAGGTGGGGGCCAGAGCCGCTGCCAGAACGCACGCTGTGCAGAGCGAGGACTCGTGGGGTAGCCACGCTGCAGCTTCTCCCAGGGAGCCCCGGCAGCGTCCTCCAGGTGAGAGGCAGGTGCCTGGGGCGGGGCCACAGCAGCAGGTGGAAAGCCGTGATAGCGACGCTAGCACTGGGTACTGCCTAAATGCATCTCACTTGTGTCATCCCACTGGGGACGGTGACCAGGCGGCGTCCACCCTGATCGCAGAAGACGGTCCTGGGCACAGGGCCAGGGGAGAGGTGCTCCCAGGGGGAGACCAGCACACATGGTGGTCTGGCGGAGGACGGGAGCCTGCCCCAGCCCTCCTGAGCCCGCTCCCTGGGGCCACAGGGGCCCTGGGACCCTACCTTCTCCAGGCGCCGTCCTCCACAGGCCTCAGTGCTGTATAATCACCCGACAAGCGTTGCCTCCGTTAACTAACCAACTCAATTGTCGCAGGAAACCTGTGAGTGGTATTATCACATCCCCATTTTATGGATGAGTTAACTGAGGCCTAAAGAGGCTAAAGGACCCGCCCAGCTTCACACAGAGAACGAAGGGCCGGCCCAGAAGCCCGATCCCGGCTGCACGTGCCTCACATGCCTCCTCCACCTCTAGCTAACGGCACAAAGGAACGTGCCCCACCAGAGCCCACGGGCCCACTGGTCAGCGCCAGGCTTCTGCTCTGAGCCCAGCCCCTGTCCCCCATGGAGCTGCCTGGCCCTTTGGGGGAGGTAGGCTGTTCCTCAGTCAAGGTCACTCCCTGGAAAGGGTGAGGGGGCTGAGGCCCAGGCAGCTGTGCTACTTTTTCCATAAACAGCCCTCACGGTCCCAGCCCTGGGGAGGAGACTCAGGGGGCAGTTCAGAGGCGCCAGAAACCCTCCCTGGCAGCTGCACGTGTGTGTGCACGTGTGCATGAGCGTGTGGTGTGTGTGAGAGTGTGTGAGTGGTGTGGGGGGTGTGCGTGTGTGTAGGTGTGTGCGTGCGTGCATGTGCATGTATGAGTGGTGTGGCAGATGTGTGCGTGTGTGTGTTCGTGTGCATGTATGAGTGGTGTGGCGGATGTGTGTGCATGTGCGTGTATGAGTGGTGTGGTGGATGTGTGCATGTGTGTGTGCATGCATGTGTGTGAGTGTGCGTGCATGAGTGGTGTGGTGGGTGGGTGGGTGTGCATGCGTGTGCAGGTATGAGTGGTGTGGTGGATGTGTGCGCATCTGTGTGCGTGCATGTTTGTGAGTGTGCGTGTATGAGTGGTGTGGGGGGTGTGTGCACGTGTGAGCGTGTGGCCTATGGAACCCTGGGGACTGAGCCGTGATGTCGAGAGCCTTCCTTGACCTTCCCTCCAAACCACTGCTTCTTAAACTTCTCGTCTGTACATTTCTGGTCTGGGACACCTGGCCAAGTGGTCCTGAGAAGGAGGGCAGAGAACACGCTTTCCTCTGAAGCTTGCCTGAGACCAGGCCGTGGCCCTTTTGGTCCCGGGCACTGACGGGAGCTGGGTTAGAAGCCTGGATGCTTCTGCAAACTGAAGGGAGGGGGGTCCATTTTTCCTTGGTGGGGGACAATTTTTCAAAAATAATATGTGAGGAGGCTTTAGCAAATCAAAAAGAAAAAAGCAGTTTATCAACGCTTTAGCGAAATCCTTCTATAACCCAGGAAGCTTCACTCACTGCCTGGCCCTGAGAGGTGCACGGCCACAGCGTGTGCCTGGTGGCCTGGGGGACACAAAACACAGCACGGCTCGCACAGGGGACAGATGAGACGCGTGACTAAAAGATGGGCGCATCTTTAAACATTTCTGAGTTTAGAAACAGTAAGAAACAGAATGAGATGTACAGAAAGGAGGAAGCCATCCAGACTCAAGGCAGCAGGCCACACGCCTCGAGGCCCCGTCCCTGTGTGTGTGTGTCCAGCCCGGTGTGTCCAGCCTGGTGTGTGTCCAGCCTGGTGCGGTGTGTCCCTGTGTGTCCAGCCCGGCGCGGTGACGGCCTAAAGGAAGAGAGGGTGGGGCGGGTGCTGGGAGGAGAGGGAAACAGCACGAAGGCGAGGGGCACACACACCAGCCTCCCAAAAGTGGAGGAGTGAGGCGTCGGGCAGGGCGGCTGCGGTGGGGGGAGGGGACGTCTGAAGCAGTTCTCTGTGTCCTTCCCCCCAGGCTGCGCCCCCAGCGCCCCCCGCCCGGGCTGTGAGGAGCTCGACCGAGCCATCGAGGCCCTGGCGGCCGCACTTTCTCAGGCGCGTGGGCAACCAGCTGGGGCCCGGAGAAAGGTGAACACTGAGGGGCAAGCGGTCAGCCTGACCCTGTGGAGACTCATTTGGTGCACGGGCACACACACACGCACACGCGCTCACATGCATGTACACACGGGCCACAGTCACGCACACCTGCACATTCACACACACACATCCAATTCACCACACACTCGTACCACATACATACACACGTGCCCACAGATACACTCACACGTGCACATACATCACACGTACCACACACGCACACGCACACACTCCACCACGCTGATGTCCACACGCTCACACACACCTGGGCCTCATGCTCAGCAGGTGCCCCGCACTCGGGTCAGAAACCCAAGACGCGTGGCCTGTGCTCGAGATGAACCCCTGCTCCACCGGGGGCCTCTGTACCTCCTCTAAGAAGTGTGTCTGAGACACACTCCCCAATCCACTAACTTACCTGGACCCTCACGGGGAGCTCAGGAGGGGGGCACAGTTCCCAAGTCCTGCCTGAGGGCAGCGTGTCTGAGAGAAGGAGGACTCAGAAGGCCTCTGCTCAGGAGTCCCCACCTGGGCGCCCCCAGCGCAGTAGGGCAGAATCCATCACGGCACACGAGTCCTGAGGAGCCTGGGGGCACAGACTAGGGAGGCCACGACCCTCGTCAGGTCTTAACTGATGCCGGGCAGGTGCCTGGGCCCCCCAAGAGCACCCAGCAGTCAGCGGCCAGGCTCCACGGGGACACAGAGTCCCAAGCTCAGGTCGGCGCACTTGTCCACGTTGATATAGCAATGATGTCCTGGTCTATCGCTGTTCCTTTCTGGGCCCAGAACTCGAGGAAAGTTACAGGATTGTCTGTTCTTCCAAGGCATCTGGTCGGGTTGGTGAATGGCCTCTCTCTGCCTGTCAACAAGACCCTCAACTGGCGAATGACACACTCCTGAAGCCCCAGCCTCTACCCTCCCACGAGGAGCGCCAAAGCCCAAGGTGGGGCAGGCATCGGCACCCTAAGCTCCCTGGCACCAAGATTCTTGTTTTTACAACCAGCACCTGATTTAGAGCCTCAACCCACTCTAATCCAGCTACAAGTCTTCAGGGCTCCCTGCCCGTGGTAACCCCCATTGTCGTGGCCACCCTCGTTTGCCAAGCGGTTGCTGGTTTGAGTAGCTCATCAGAGCTCGTGTCACTCACTGGGGTTGTTCCCACCCATGGGGACGAGGCCACGTTCACTCGGCTGATCCCAGACTTCATATCCCGCCCCTCCTTTTGATTTGCCCTCCTATGACCTGCACCTCTCTCTGGGTGTAGACCCACGGTCTCTGGTCTTCCTCCAAGTCCAGGAGAGGCTGAGATAGTTTGCTCGCTTATGCTGACTTGCTTTCTCTTCATCTGTGCAGACCCCGTGGTCTGCAATTCCCTTCATCCCCGCGCCACCCCTGTTTACTACCAATAAGTGGTAACATCATGGATGGCTTGTGTTTACTGATACTGAGATAAGCCCTTTATCTGCTATCTAATCCTCACAACAACCCTGTGAAGTGGATATGATTGTTTATTTTAAAGGTGAGGAAGCTGGGGCTCAGAGAGGTTATGTTACAGGAAGGAGCTGGGATTTCTGCCCAGGGAGTCTGAATCTCAGAGCCTCAGAGCTCACCCTGCCCGGCCCTCCCCTCTGATCCGTCCACCAAAGCCACAATGGTCCTTCTTCCCAGAAATATCTCTCCTGTTGGTTTGCTGATTTAAGGTGCCTAGAAAGCTTATACAAATAATTGAAGTCTCCTGCAGGAAAGGGGGGAAGAATCTAGACACTCCTGCTAAGATCAAAAGGCCTGGGGCCCTTGGAGGGTCAGGGACTCCAGAAAGAAGAATCACACAAAAGAAAGGCCAGTTAGGAACATGGAGGCCTGGATTCTAGACTGGACTCTGCCCTGGACACTGTAGATCTTGAGAAAACATCTTCCAGCCAGCTCCATGGGCTACAACCTGGGGATAATGTCACTCCACAGATGTTTATTGCTGCCTTTGACACAGGGCCGAAAGGGTCAGGAAGAACCATATAACCATTATAATAAAAGATTCTAGAGATTTAAAGAAGTGTGTAAGGATCAGGAAGGATAAGATAGGCTTTAAATAAGGGTGGGTCCCACCAGCTGGTGTTGGCGAAGGGTCTTCCTAGAGGAGAACAGATGGCGGTGAGAGTGCTCAGGCTTGACTCGTGAGCTGAGACCCATCCTCAAGGCCCGAAGGCTCCCTGGAGGTCACCCAGCCGTCCCATTTCAAGGCGTGGAAACTGAGATCTGGAACTGACGGGCCCAAGAGGACCCTGAAGAGTACATCCTGTACTGACCAGGGCCACAGCAGGAAGCAGCTGGCTTATTCTAGATGGAAAGTTTGAGAAAAGTGTAATAAGAGAGTCATGTGAAGGCTGTGCAGGTGCAGGCAGCACAGTCCCCTCCCAGGCCTGGAAGGTGACGGCAGAGAGCAGTCACTGGACCACAGGAAGAGAGCACGCAGCTTCGGGCAGAGCACAGCCAGCTGACGTACGGAAGGAAAAGACCCTTTTCCTCTACCCTTCTTAGGCTCTCCACGTGGGCAACAAGAGAAAAGCAAGCAGAAGCTCATTCACATGTGCATGGCCCAAGGGTAGGAGCCCTCAATGCTGAGTAACTGGAAGGGGTGGTTAGAACTGGGGCCTATATAGCGTCTTAACCAAAGAACAGTACATTTTTAGAGAAGTGACAAGACGAAAGAAAAGCACTTTGAGTTTCTAGGATGGCAAATTGTGGGATGGTAAATATATGGGAAAGTCATGGTGGATAGGGCTGGTTTTTATGTAAATTCCTCTGGTGGCATCTCTGGGCTGGTAAGTGATTAACTTGTGAGCTTCCTGGTAGAGAGGGGAGGGGGCCCTTCAAAAGGTAAGTCCTGTTTTTAGGCAAATATGGGAGGCAGAGAGCTTTGCTTATATCTCAGTTGCCTTCAGCTCAAAATAATCAATATGCCGAGCTGGCTTATGTCGGGGTGAATTCTGCTCCCGGCACTAAGTCACCCACCTGCTGGACAGGGAAGGCTGCGTGGGCCCAGTCGTCCCTGTTCAGGGGATCTAAGGGTTTGTCAGTTTCTCCATCATGTAAAATCTCATCTTTCTCTAAGCTCAGACACCCCAGGGAGACGTTAAAAGCAGCCAGTGTCTTTTTTATTCTGGTTGAGGGGGTGTCTCACCGGGCAGCAGAGGCCTGAAAGGGTGCCTCTCGTCCCTCTTATTCCAGCCCCGAGCAGCACCCAGGACCCAGAAGCCTCCCCTGGGGTGACACCAAAGGAGGAGCCGCCGCGAGCCCAGGCCCCGCACGCAGGCACGGAGCCTTTCCTGAGCTGCAGGTAGGAGCCGGGCAGCCTTGGGCACGGGCACAGCCAGCTGATGTGGGGAAGCTGCCTCACCCCCAGCCTGCTTGTTAGCTGCACCCTCCTGCGACTCTGGGAAACACAAACCACACACAGTGTTGAAGGAAAAGTGCCCGGGAGGGATATCTTGTGCAGAAAGAAATTACGATGGGAGAATACTGGTCAAGAAAATCATTCTTTCAGTCAACAAGTGTGCATTGATTTCTACAATATTCACCCGGGCAAGAGGTGAGAGCCTGTGAAGGTTTAAAAGAATTTTCAAAATAATGGGGGAAAGAATCCCAAAGGGAAGCAACAATAGGTATGATCACAAAATAATACAAAACTTCTAGGTCAAAATTTTCCCATTAGTAGATACTTTTTCTCTTTTGAGAAAACTTATGCACATGGCCCTAAGAGAAAGGAAATACAAACAAGTAAATTATCAAAACGTTCAAAGAATCAGAAAAAATTAAACTACATGCCCTTTTTTATCTACC
This sequence comes from Mesoplodon bidens, assembly GCF_964165515.1. Lineage (NCBI taxonomy): Eukaryota > Metazoa > Chordata > Mammalia > Artiodactyla > Ziphiidae > Mesoplodon > Mesoplodon bidens. The sequence continues at coordinate 266,976 of NC_138174.1, forward strand.
TAAAACATTTAACTAAAGTGCTAAGTAATTGTGAGGAATAAGGAAATAAACACTCCCATATTCCACTGGTTGAACGGTACAAAAATTAAACCCTTCTGGAAAGCAGTCTGTCAATTTCTACCAAAAGCTTCTAAAATATTCATTCCATTTGACCCAGTATCTCCAATTCTAAGAATCTCTCTGAAGAAATCATTTTTACATATAAGTAAACATGAAGAAACATGTTCATTGCAATTTTTAATGATATAAAAATAAATGGAGATGACCTAAATTTCCAATAATATGATTTATCTGAATTATGGTAAATACCTACCATGAAATACTAAAGTGTCCACTAAAAATGATGTTATAGAGAACCTTTTGTGTCTTTAAAGTGAAAGATGAGGATAGGGAATTTCACGTATGGCAGGATTTCATATGTGAGGATTCGCCTGTTCTTCAAAAGAGAAAAGGGAACAGCAGAGAAAGAGAGGGAGTGAGACCAGCTTGGGGGAGAGACACTGAGACGAGAAACCCCCAGGTGGAAGAACGATGCTGGGTTGCCAGCTTTTGCCGCAGGGAAACCTCAGCAGAAAAGAACGGGAGCCCTTGCTGCTCGCACGTCTGGGGGCTCAGCTGATCTGCTCCCGGAGGCCAGGGTCTCGGGCAGCTCGCAGCTCTAGGCGGGGCCTGCCTAGGGCACTGCAGCAGGGCAGCTGTCGCCTGGAGTCTCCCCTCCTCCAGGACCAGCGGGCCAGCCTGGACGCGGCCTTGTCATGGCTGTGGCAGAACCACAAAAGGGCTCTGGGGCGCAGCCTCAGGAACGGCACAGGGTGACGTCTGCCCGTCCTAGGGGCCAAAGCAAGCCAGGTGGCAGGGCCCAACGTCCAGGGGTGAGAAAAAAGCCCACTCCCAGAGGGAGGGCACCACCAAAGAACATGGCAAAGGGCACTGGCTCAGAGAGCGGGCAAAGGACTGGGGCCGTGAGTGGGTTAGGATGACTTTAATGTGCTTGTTTATATGCTTAAATGGTATATTTACTAATATTCTACACCAAACAGGGTACTGCTTACAATTAGAAAAACAGAAGTCGGGAGATTTTTTGTTCTGGCATATTTTTATTTTTCGTTGTCTTTTTCATTAAAAGATACTAGGGCAAATCTGATGTGAAAGGAATAGGAATGTGAGGTAAACATATGAAATATAATTTTCTGTCAATAAGGTAGCCTCAGAAATCGTTTGTTCCCACTCACAACAAGTGACGCTGCTCCTCGGGGTGTAGCAAATCCTGCAGATTCCAGGAGCACTGTTCCCTCCCGTCCCAGGGTGGGGACAGACTGGGAGACTTTTTCTATGGAACAAACACTTTTTCCTTTTCCCTCTTCGTGAGGGTGAAAGAGCAGAGAGTGTGACAGCTCGTGACCCATGGAGCCACCTGGTATTCAAAATGCACGGTAACTACTTTACCCATCATTCCCACGAACAAAGCCGTGGTTAGTTTTCTTTCTGCCAGACGCACAGGGAGTCTCATCAGTGCCCAAGGGGAGCAGAAAAGGGGGTTATTTATTGAGCACCTCCTGTGAGCCAGGCCCTGGGCTGGTCACCGTCCCAGAGCACACACCTCCAATGGCATCTTGACACAGACCTTCTCCTCATCCAGCCTTCGGACGTGGAAGGTGAGCCTCCGAGACGGGCAGTAACTTTGTCCAGGAGAGTTTCCTGTGCTTTTCCTTCTGTGTCACCCACCCAACCTCACTCAGAAGCGGAAGAGGTGCAGGAAGGAACGCTCACCCTCCTGAGCTCCCTGTCCTGCTCAGGCAGCGTTTACAGGACCAGGGCTCCCAGCACAGGCCTAGGTCCCTCCTCCAGGGCCCAGCAGGCAGGTCCGCAGGGCTGAGAAGGCAAAACACACACACAATACAGACGCTCTTGGAAACGTTCACGCGACAAAGCGCCGTCTATTGATGGGCACAGCCTGACAATACTTGAAACTTCTACCTCCCTGTTTCTCCCCTTCCCCTTCGTGTTTCCCATCTATTGGCCCCTCAGTGCTACATTCCAGGTGATTTCCTACCAAGTTTCACAAGCTCACTCCAGCCAGGTCAGTAGGTAATCCACCAACCCCATGGTTGTTGCCTTGGCATTTCTCATTTCTAGATTTCTCTTCTCCACAAGATTCCTGTCCTTGCCTCATGGCTTCTCTTCCTTCTCTGTCCCTCTTCACACGTTGAACATGCTTCCGTGACAGGCACACTCAGCTCATATATTGTCTGTGGTCTCTTGGGTGCACTGTTGTCTGAGCCGTCTTCCAAGGGACGGTCCTCCATGCAGGCCTCCGCGAGGGGCAGCTGTGTGTTTCCGCTCACACACTGTGGCGTCACTGCTCCAAGTCCTGCCCGTAGGTCGCTGCCATGTCTCAGCTCTGGGCTCCTTGCGGTGCGAGGTGCCCCTCCGGTTCCAGTTTCTCACATCAGCTCTGTTCCAGCCTCAGCCCCAAGCAAGAAACCTGCGCAGCTACGGGGCTGTGTGCTCAGGCTGGACGCAGGTGCTTCATTCACGTTCAGAGAAGGGTCAGCCACTTACGGTCCAGACTTCACTCAGTTTCCACCATAATGGCCTCGTTCCTCTAAGGAGAAGCACCCTCGCCCGTGCCTTCAGCTCCCACCTACCTCAGCTTGCACCTTCATCTCTGGGGTCGAGAGAGGTCCCATTTAAACGTGGCTCTGCATTTGTATTGTATTTGCGTTTTATCTGGCATCTCAGGTGTGGAGCAAGAGGTGGCCTTTCCTTGACAGCCGAGTTCACTGAGCATCAGATGTTCTGTTAACTCATGGGAAGCCCCACAGGTAGCTTACATTTACTATGTTCAAAGCAAACCCATCAACATCCACAATGGCCTACAAACTCGAGGACTCTGTGACCCTTAACTCATGATTTCATCTTCATGGTCGCGTCAGTCACACGACGGCTGCTAGAAAGGCAGGAATGTGAAAGGGTAACGGAGTCAGCTCTCTCTTTAAACAGTTTTACAGAATCTATCCCCTCAACAATATCCTTTTGTATCTCATTGGCCAAATCTTAGCCACACAATTGTTTCTGTCTATAAGAATGTCTGAGATAAGCAGTTTTTTGTCTGAAAACACTCACTCTCCCAAAAAATTCATAAGAAAGTCTCTGCCGTAGTAGCCAAGATCACCACACAAGGCCCGTCACAGCCTGCTGTCTCCAGCTCACCACCCCTATATCTCCAGCAGCATCTCCTTCCACTTTTCCAAACAAATTCCATGCTACCACCAAACTGAACCTTGACTACTTCCCACAGCAATCTGAACATCCCCTCGGGTAACATTTGTCACTGATAATTCCTTGTTCTATGTCTGCCTTTCCTTATAGACTCTAAACCCCATGGAAGTTCACTAATGGAATCAACCATTGGCTTGACAAGTAGTGGGTGCTCAGTAAAGCTTTCTTCACCTCAGAGTGGATGGACACATGGATGGATGGATGCTTGGATGGAGGGATGGATGGAGGGATGGATGGATGCATGGAGGGATGGATGCACGGATGGATGGAGGGATGGATGGATGGGTGGATGGATGGATGGACGCATGGAGGGATGGATGGATGGATGCATGGAGGGATGGAGGCACAAATGGATGGGTGGATGGATGGACGCATGGATGGATGGATGGATGCTTGGATGGATGGATGAACTGAGAGATGGATGAACTTCCCTGCATACTCTTGTGTCTCTGTGTTTCCCACACATGCTGTTCCCTTGCCCAGCATGCCATTCTCCCATTGTCCACCCAGGTAATTCCTATTTGTTGTTAACATTCAGCTGAGATGTCTCCCCTCTTCCAGAGAGTTCTCCCTGATTGCACCTGCATGGGTTAGGTTTCCTGCCTTTGCTCCTGTAGCCCCTGCACATCCCTCCCCAGCAGCCTTCACTCTACCAGATTGTAGGCCTGGGTTTACTTTTCTTTAGGCGCTGAGCTCCTCGAGAGCAGACCTGACTCCAACTCTGTACATCCAGCACTGACGCCCCTGCCTGTCATGGGGCAGGAGCTCAATGGATTTTTAATAAAATCAGAATAAAAAGGAAAGTAATGAAGACCATGTGTCCCTTGTTTCTAGAGGAAGATATGGCAGGTGGAAGACAATTTGGATGAGCTGAATGAGGAGTTCTTCCAGCTCACTGCTCAAGCGTTAGCACTCCAGAAAGAAGAGGACAGGACAGGCCACCTGCCACCAAGCAAAGGCAGTACGTTTGTGGTAAGCCTGTGAGACCGCCATCTCAGCTCCTGAGGTGTCCACGGACCGCTGGACCTCATGAGGTGGGGCCCACAGAGTCACAGCGCCCTCTGCAGAAAGGGGTTCAGAACAAAATGAAACAACCAGCTCTGACCCGAAGGCCCACCGGTTTTGCCTCTTGCCTTTGGCAAATGGAAGGCTGACCCTGGAAGACAGGGCTGCGTCAGGGGTCAGGAAAGCGTGTCGGCCACCTTGGGTTTACAGGTCTCTAAGTAAACTGATGGCCTGGAAAGACCAGGGAAGGGCATGAAAGGGGGGCAATGGAAATAGCTATTCTAGCTGCAGCCTGACTGATAGCCATGGTTCTGGAACAAGCTTTCCGTGAGATGAACTCTGATCTCAACTCGGGTCTCTGGAGGTGTAGACATGGGGAAGGTTGGAGGGGACACAGGCGTGAGATACAGTGATAACTCAGTTGTCTCTGCCCTGAGCTCAATAAAACTTTCTTTCCTAAAGCAGGCAGCAGCTTGTGGGCCTCAGTTTGCCAATTTGGCTTTTAAAGCTGCATTAAAATACTATTTCTCCTGAGGTGAGTTTTCGGTGCCCCTTTGACTTTCACACCCAAGCCCAGGGCCTCCCTCGTGTCCCCCTAGTTCCCGCCTTGCTGAGTTGCTGAAGATGGGCAAAGCCCTGGTGGTGGGGGGCAAGGTTAGGCACCCTTGTCACCGGGCTTCTGGATCCAGCATCAGCGCCAGGATATCCTGTTCACCAAGGCCGCCCTCTTCACCACCAGGGAGGGCCCACCTGCCGGTGACCCCGAGAGCAGGAGCCCCGGGGCCGAGATGCTTCCCGAGTACAGAGAGTTCCACCCGGACAGAGCGCGCGCCTGAGCCTGGATGTTAGGGGGTCTGGAAAGTCAGTCCTTCTTCTCAAGACAAGAGCACAGGAAAGCGCCCTATATGCTCACGGACAAGTGAGGGAAGGTTTCTCTGTGCGCACGAGGCACTGTAGGCATGTGACACCCACAACGTGCACAGATCCCTTCCCAGCAGGAGCTGTGTCTTCCACTGGTCCCAAAGGGTCCCTGAACACCCCCCTCACGAGTCCTCCCTGTGAAACCCAAACGGAGACGCTGGCCCCGCGTGTCCCCCACCCGGTGTGTCTGTCACTCCTCCCCAGATCTCATCCAGACCCCTTCCAAGAGGCCACGCTAAGCTGAGGGGCTGGTTGGTCAGGGCGGCCACGGCACCAGCTTCAGTGTGGAGGGCGAGGTGCAGGCACCCAGCGTCGGCTGCATTGAGGGGCTCAGAGGAGGGCAATTTAGTGAGAATAAAGTAACGGGAAAGTTTCATGCTTGAAGAGACATTATATAAATATCCCTGGTATTAAGGAACGAACAAACAGGATGAGCTGAGGGGCTATAAAAAGGCTTAGTTACTCCACTGTTGTCCGAATTATTAAAGGCGATGATGGTGCAGTGACGTAATTAGGTGCTGCTGTGCACGGATGTGGCAACGTAAACCCGGGACGCTGTGTCCTTCGTGAACGTGAGGCCAGACCCTGGACGTAAGCCGCTGGCGTCTTCCCAAGCACGCGGCTGGGTGTTGCCTGGAGACCGGCAGGGTGCCCACAGTCACGCGGGGTCTCAGGGTGGGCTCAGCGCTCGCAGGGCCCCGTCGCCTCTTCCACTGGTGTCTTTTCAGGTGGTTCCCAGAATCTGCCCTCCTGCGCGGCAGGAAGACACACCTGGCCCGGCAGAGGCGGGCGGCCCCGGCGGAGAGAACCTGGACTGCTGGACCCTGCAGGGTGACCAGGCCCTGGCGCTGGAGGTGAGGAGAGCCCGGCTGGCCTGGAGGGCAGAAGAGCTGGAGTGGGAGCTGTGGCTTCTCCTCCAGATGGCAGACAGCAGCCGGCCCCGCCTGGGGGGATGCTGAGCCACACAGGATGCTGGGGCGCAGCCAGGGACCTCTGCCGGCAGGAGGGGTGGGTGCCTGGGGACCACCGGCCGCGACAGTGCTCGGTGTTAGGACATGCTCCCTGAAGCACCCAGACTCCTTTCAGAGCCTGCACCTCAGCCTGTGCCGACTTCTGCCTGGGGCCCTCGGGGTGAGGGAAAATAAAGTCACTCAGGTGAGAAAACCCACAGGCGTTCCCATCACTGAGTCTGTCCCTCAAGCCTCTGTGGTCTGGGCCAAATGCCCCCACGTGCCTTCAGGGGGAGAGCTTAGGTGCAGCCACAGCATAGAGCTCCATGACAGCTGAGTCCCCACTGGGAGCAGAGGGACCGCATCCCCTCCCTGCGCTGTGACCTCCTGGAAGACAGAGGAGCCGCCATGCCTGCCCTGAGGGCCTCCAACCCCAGAGGACACTCAGCCGGCCGCAGGGCCAACACAAACCCTTGGGCGTGTCTCACAGAGCAGCAGGTAAGGGGACAGCTTGTTAGAAGCCCCTCTGCCCAGGACCTGCCTTTAGTGGTTAAGGCTGTTTTCCCTGTTGTTTATTCCCCTTTCTCTAACTGCATCATACAATCCAAGCGTCGCAAAGCCGAGGTAATGTATCACCAGGGTGCTTAACCAGCCCTGTAGAGAAGGCTTCTGACATAGGGGTCACTATAGTAATGGGGGCTTAAGTTGTTTCCAGAAACTTGGAGTCGGCTCTGGGCAGTTCAGACGGGGAAAGACTGGCTGGGGCCACCAAGCCTAAAATGGCCTGTGCGGAACACAGATGAGCTCACCTGTGCTCCACCTCCGGTCCCCTTGCCCCACCTCCGGTCCCCTTGCCCCACACCTACGACCTCCCCGCTCCGTCACCCCATAAATATCTCACGCCCCTGGCCTTCAGGGAGGCAGACCTGAGATGTGTGCTTCCTTCTCCTCACTTGGCCGTCTAGTGAAACTTCTCTGCTGCAAACAAACCTGATCTGGTTATGAAACTCTCGTCGCCCCCCAAGACCTACCCCGGAGGCCACTTGCTCCACCAGGCTCTTCCACACCCCTTTCTCGACCTCTCCCTCCTTTAACCCTCGTGTTGCCTGCCCGCCGTCTGATTCCTACTTTAGTCGGCATACCATATTCTAGCCTCCTTCCTAGACTGTGAGTTCCTTAAAGGCAGAGCATGTAACACACACACACACACACACACACACATACACAGCACCCAGCACACTGCTTCCCACGTACTGGGCATCAGGTGACCCAGACACGCTTCATGAATATAACTGGCCTTATGGATACAGACTAAACCTGAGATCACACGGTCACATCGGGACCACACCAGCACACAGAAACCACAGAGAACGGTGACTGCCAACCTCCGGGATAAATGGGGAGGCACTCGGAAGCGAAGGAGATGGAGCTCCAGGGCTGGAAGCCTCAGGACAGCTTCCAGGAGAGCTGGGACTCCGCCCAAGCCTTCGAGGGTGTGAAACGTGGATGGCTGGAGAGGGGCAAGGAGAAGGGAGAGCGCTGCAGACTACTTAGGTGGCTGGAAAGAGGGAGGTGAGGGAGAAGAGCGTGCAGGGTGTGGTCCAGAAGGAACCAGAGCAGAGTCACTTTAGGAAGAGGAAACCACAGAGGCAGATGTGGTGGACAGTGTCCTGGGCTCCTGGGGCCCCTTCCCCGCCCCCAGCTGCTGCTCCTCAGCCCACAGGCAGGCCAGGCCACAGAACTGTGTCCAGCCTCTTCGGGCAGCCAGTGTTGAGTCGAGGCTCTCAGCCCTCGCAGCCAGATCAAGCCACGCCTGGACTCCAGTATCTCAGAGCTGTGCTCCAGGCCGGGGACCCAGGGGGCCCCAAGCAGATGTTCACCCAGGGCCTAGAGGAACGGCCGCCCCCTGTCATGCCCCAAACACTTCAGGAGGGCACTGCCTCTGCCATAGGACGTGAGGGTCTGCAAGGTCTCTCACCCATGAGACCCTACAACTCAGGGCTCCAGGTCACTGGGGGAGGGACAAGCTGCCTCAGGGTGGAAGTCCCCTATCGAGTCCTCACTGGTGGGCATGGGCTAAGAGGGGTGCTCTACGGACTGCCAGCTGGTCTGCTTTTCTGGCTGGTACAACCTTCTCAGAAATGCTTTTCTCCACAGGTGAGTGACTCCTGCCCCTTTTAGCAGCTTGAGTCCCCACCTCAGGCAATTAACAAACCACCGGGATGCCTTTCCCCCCGCTGCCCCCGGGGCCTCCACGCAGCTCTGTACATCCACACTGCTTCCCACCAGCTTCAGGGACTGACACAGCTGACCCCAAGTGTGTGCGTGTGCCTGCACTCACGTCAGACACGTGGTTCGGGGCGGACCCAGGCCCAGAGGTGAGCTGTGAGCAAGACAGAAGTGACCCCCATGGGGGGGTCCCACTGTGGGTCTGAAAGATCAGCCTGGAGTGAAAGGCATGTCCACCCAGACCTGAGCCCAGGGCCACCTCTTGTGGGTCCTAAATCAACCACCCGAGCAGCCAGACATTTAGCAACCTGGACAGCAGCCTTCATTCACAGAAGGGAGCCCAGAAAGGGGAGCAGCTGGTCCAGTGTTTCATGGTGATGGGCCTGGACTGGACCCGGGCCAGTGACAGCGAGGGGCCCAGGTACAAATGTCCCCATGGTCCCCATGAGGTGGGGTGGGGAGTTTGGGGCCTCCAGGGCTGGGGCTCAGGTGCCCGGAGGACAGTGACCCTTGAGGGGTCAGAGCAGGAGGCGGTCAGCACATCACAAGGAGAATTGCCAGGGATCTTGTTAAAAGGCAGCTTCTGATTCCAGGGGGCCAGAGCGCCTGCATTTCTAACGAGCTCCAGCAGAGACGCCCAGGCTGCTGGTCTGTGGCCCCCCAGGAGTCAAGGTCATGGGAGAATACGGTCTGCGGTTTACAGGTTGGGAGTGCCCAGGGGTCATGGATTTCATCTGTTCCTCAGTTTGAACAGCTATTCGATGCCCAAGTCCAGTACAAGCCGTGCCTGTGAACCGGGAGCTCGGGTGACACAGGAGCCAGACTCGGGAGCCCCCAGAGCCCCTCGTCCCTGAGCCCGTGCAGCCCTTGGAGCGCCCCAAAGGCTGTCCCCGCCCCTACGTAAGTGCTCTCTGGAGGCGGAAGGCTGGGCTGAGAGCCTTAAGGGCACAGTCGCGCTGCCCTCGGGACCGCACAGTGGGGTGGCGCCGTTTCCGGTCCACACACGAGAAACAGTGGTCGTGGGCACCGCTAAGCAGCAGGTGGTGTCCGGATCCGGGTCTGTCTGACAGCAGAGCCCAGGCTCTTCACCACCACGCTACAGCAGTGCTACCGATGGGTTCACAGCTGCTGGAACGTACACAGTCAGTAACGGGTGGCCGGCTCTCATCCAGAGGCCCCGCCGAAGGGCCCCCGACTGGCCTGGGCCGCTGGGTCGCAGCGCACGTGCCTCAGAAGCCTCGTGAGCGCCCTGGGCCGGCGTCCAAGGTTCTACAGGGATTCACCTTCACTTTCCAAGTATGATTTCTGAACTGTTTCTAAAATGAAAATTAAGAAAATGCATTCAAAGGTATAACAGTCAACATACAGATCATTGGAAATCACCAAAGTTTTAACTTCAGCTACTAGGTGAGTGTGTTTTCATGTAGATTCCAAGATACATCTCCTGCCGTCTCTAATTTTAAAATATCCTGAAATTGCAGAGCAAGACCTTTTCAGACTTTTGGAACTGGTAATAGTGGATCTACATGAATCTGGACTTTTCTCAGTACAGTGCCACCAGCTGACAAGCGGGGTGCCGGCGGGTGCCTGTGTCCACCCTCCCGTTCAAAACATTCGTGTCCATTAGCAGAGCCTCACTGACCTCACTGAATGCCGTGTAACAAGTCAAATAAATTTGAACCCATAAAATAATGCATACCCCAGAAGGTGGCCTTTTCCCCACTTCCTGCGCTGCATCCTCACAGGATTTTGTTGGCAGGAAGGCTCCCCTTCTCTGCCTGCCTGCGTCCTGTCTGAGCCTGAGGCTCTTGGGCCACCCTCCTGCCTCTCATGGTGAAGCCCTGGGCCTCGGGCACTTTTGTCAAGTCGTCTCCCCAGCGTGGGCAGCGTCTCTGGGGAACACGCCACAGCGGTTCCGTGTTGGGGCTGCTCCCAGACTTGGTCTTTCTGTCCCTACACGGAGGAGGGTCAGCCCCCAGAGCTCAGGGGCCTCAGGCCACAGCCCTGCCCCATCCCGCCCTGCATTCCTTCCTTCTGTGCTGTTGGCAGGCCAGCCTCCCCGTCTGCCCCCAGTGGCCCCAGCTCTGCTCTGGCACCAGGAAGCTGAAGGACTGATACAAAGGCATCCTCCTGCACGGCCAAGCGTTCTCACCTGCAGCTCAGCTTTACCCTGAGGGCGACGACCTGCCCCTGGGAGAGGCGCAAAGGGCCCTGCAGTGAGAGCCTCCTCTGCTTGCACCTGGGCGGGTGAAGAGGGGACCACGGCCCCCTGCTCCACAAGGAGAGCTGCTCACTGCTGGCTCTGCCTGGGGCACATGAGGACTGAGATGCTGCACCTTACTTCCTTGGCGCCATGACCTGAGCCTCCGTCGTCCCCTTCCTTGTTCTGTCACGTGGGGTTAATAATAACACCTGACTCGGTATTGTGTTGAGGGCTAAGTGAGTCAACATACGTAACATCTTTAGAAGAGCTTTGACACATAGCAAGCGCTTTGTGAGAGTTCCTATGAAAATACGATGTTATTATTGCTGCTGTGTATTTCAGGCCAAGATGGCATTAGCAGCCCAGAGGCAAGCTTCCTGTCCCTCTTTTGGGGACAGCTTAAAACACTTTATCCACAGCCAGTGAAGACAGAAGAGCCCCTTCACACCCACAGGAACAACATAAGAAGGGGTACCTGATCTTCATTAACTGTGTCGAGTATGTAACTGATTCTCTGGCATCTTCAAAGCAGGAAGCGCTTCCCGAAGTCAGGCCTCCAGATTCCCGTGGCCAGGGGCCTAGGGGGAGGGGCGGCGATGGTTTGGGGCAGGACCTGCTCTTCAAGCCCGAGCTCTGAGTTGCCCTCCGGCCTCCACAGGGGTCTTCCCTTGGGCCGTTTAGTGTCAGAGGCTCGGTTTCCCAGAAGCAGACCCTGAGGCAGAGTTTGAGGCACAAGATGTTACCTGGGGACCCACACCTGTGGGGGGCAGGGACAGGAGCCAGGATGGGGGCGCAGGCCTGACACCCGGGAGCTCTGAGCAGACGCCCCGCGGTGCGCCCTGCGCCCCACTCCGCGCTGCCCCCCGGACCCCTCAGGGACGCTTCCAAACAAGCTCATGTCGTGTTAATCAAATATGTCCCACGATAGTTCTAATACACGTAAATCCAGAAGAAAAATTTTAGCACTTAGAATCGTACAGTCACAGGAAAAAAATACTTTCAATTTGTATATATACAGACTGTATACATATATTTATGTGTATATATGTCTCTTCCTCAAAGAAATATGATAGGATGATTGATATACTACAACTATTTACACCTAAAAATGAAAAAGTTTACACGTCATCTGAAATGTGAAAGCCGGTACATAGTTGTTGTTGTTTTTTTGTGCCCTCTCCCATTGCGGAGCACAGGCTCCAGACACACAGGCTCAGCGGCCATGGCTCACGGGCCCAGCCGCTCCGCGGCACGTGGAATCCTCCCGGACTGGGGCATGAACCCGTGTCCCCTGCATCAGCAGGCAGACCCCAACCACTGTGCCACCAGGGAAGCCCCAAAAGCCGGTACATAGTTTTACAGAATTCTGTCAGGGGGTACGTGAGCTCAAAAGCCTAGAAAACCTTCCCCCTGGGGGAAGGGTCCAGGCATGCATGTCCTTTCCCTGGTCCTGCCTGTCATTCGCTGTGGGACCCTTGGACCGGGAGCTGAACCAGCCCAGACAGGCAGCACCAGGAGCAGAAGCCCAGACCGAGACAAAGGGAACAGGGACCCCATTCTTCCAAAGGAAGCCGTACAAGTGCTCACACCAAAAACGTTCTACGCACGATGCATCTACAATGGAAACATCCAGTATTCTCCACATCAAACTTGGGATTTGTCAGTATTTCAGTCATCCTGAGTCTATCTTCCATCAACAAACTGAGCAAAAGCCCTCTTGCCTTCTGATTTGTATTGTAGACAGATTTTCACCAGCCTGGAAACAGCCCCTTCTCCAATTATGAAGGGGCATAATAAGACTGATGTTTCTGTTTGCTGAGCTCTGATCCTCCCTGCAAACGGGCAGTTGGTTAAGGATATGCGTAGTTCACAAAAGCCCAGGAGCAGCTATAAACTCCACAAGAGGGAGACAGGCTCTTCCCTGAACGGAGCAAGGGCGATCTCAGCACCATGACTGGGCCTTACTTGGCAGACACCTTAGACCCCAGGGACCAGGCACAAGTCTGGAGAACCAAGAAAAGGCCAGGCCCTGACAGTGGCGTCGGCTCGGGCTCCTCCTGGACCGCCCTTCCCTGTGCTGTTCGTTCTCATTTACACCGGCCCACCTTTGCTTTCGTGCAGGTCAGTTGAGCGTGAGTCCTGCTAGAGAAGAAGCCCCGCACAGAGCCAACTCCATTCTCCTGGGGGCTGCAAAGGAAGACAAACTTGGGCAAAAGCATTTGTTTAGTTGGTAGCGATGCAATAGCACGATTTAGAATAAACACACGCAGACCTGCTGACAGCCAAAAATATGCACAAACGCTGTCAATGCCTCATTACCTACATGTGGCTTGCCTGCTTTATTAATTTTTACCTAACGTTTTTAACTTTAAAATTGTGTTGAAATTTTATTGTATAATACAGTCTACCTAAACTTCTTTACACAGAATTAAATTTCATAATTTCAAAGAGCTCACGGGACTTCCCTAGTGGTCCGCTGGTTAAGAATCCTCACTTCCAATGCAGGGGACGCAGGTTCAATCCCTGGTCAAGGAACTAAGATCCCGCATGCTGCATGGTGCGGCCAAAGAAACAAAGAGATCACTGTTCACATCTTGTGTTGTCTCCTCCGGGGCTATGCATAGGTACTAAAAATTGTTATCAGCATTTGCATATCGTGAGTTCTGCTTTTTTATACTTATTTTATCTGTAATACTCTTTTCCTATATCTGAACAGGACAATGTCAGGATTCACTTTGATTTTTTACCTATGTGGTATTGGAGCAATGTACCATAATTTGTTGAGTCATTCTCCTATTACTCTCTGCTTACTTCTCTAGTTTTCTACTTTTGAATAGTGCTATGATGAATACCTTTACAAAGATTAGATTTTTTTTCTTCTCAGTTATTGTATTGTAATATGTTTTTTTGTTTTTTTTTTTTTTTTTTTTTTTTTTTTTGCTGTACGCGGGCCTCTCACTGCCGTGGCCTCTCCCGTTGCGGAGCACAGGCTCCGGACACACAGGCTCCGCGGCCATGGCTCGCGGGCCCAGCCGCTCCGCGGCACGTGGGATCCTCCGGGATAGGGGCACGAACCCGTGTCCCCTGCATCGGCAGGCGGACTCCCAACCACTGCGCCACCAGGGAAGCCCCATGTAATATGTTTTTTTAAGGTGACTTTATTCAGTCAAAGGGCTTGAGTGGTTTTTGAGTTTTAGCTATATTATCAGGTTGTCTTATTATGTCTGATCCTTGAACCTAGACAGGCCCCCAACCCTGAGACAGAACACAGCTGAGATGATGCTCCGAAGAGACCACGGTGCCTGAGCACCTCGCCAGCCAGGCCCTCTCTCCTCTGTGAATAACCTCCGCACTGGTCGTCAGACACTCAGCATGAGCTTGTTCTAGCCTGTTTCTATGTGTGTATCTTCTCAGCCTAGCTCTTTGATGAAAGAAGGAAAATACAATTGATTAAGTGTCTATAATGCTCAAGGCGGTGTTTCACACTCACAAAACCCTACAAGGAAGTCATTCTTGGCCCCATTTCTGAAGATGAAAACACTGGGGAATTCCGTGGCGGTCCAGTGGTTAGGACTCCGCGCTGTCACTGCCGAGGACCTGGGTTCATTCCCTGGTCAGGAAACTAAGATCCTGCAAGCCACAGGGCGTGGCCAAAAAGAAAAGGAAAATGAAGATGAAAACAGTGAGCTTCATGGAGATTTAATAAGTTGCCCCAGCCCCAGAGGCAGCAGAGGACTGTGTGGACACCGGCCTTCCACACCCATGCCAACACGCTGTCACCCCACAAAGCTCTGAAAAGAACAGTGCTGGTGCTGGAGACAATGACAGGAAGGACGCGCAGTGGCGTCGGTGGTCAGGCATCCTTAGCTGCAGGGGCAGCAGGAGACGCGCCTCCCAGTTGTGAATCGCTGGCGGTAGCACTGGCCAGGAAGAAGAAGGTGGAGGTCTGGCTTGTCTGGCCTCGTGGCTCCCTGGATGTGGGGACGGCGACACTTGACCGCATTCCCAGCACAGTCTCTTCCCTTTCTTCCACACTGATCGCTCCAGAGAGATCGTCCTCCCTTTACAGACTCCTCTGGGCTGAGGACGGGGTGACTGTCACCCTTCCACAGAGTTGCTGCCCGTCTCTGGCCAAAGCAGGACCAGCAAAGGTTTTGCCTCAATTCAGCTGATTCTGGAGCCAAGGCTTCTTTCTTGTAGAAGGAAATAAATATCCGGCTCTTAGGGCTCAGGGACCATCCCCGCCTTACAGGCAGTGGGGAAAGAGGCTCCAACCCGGCTCCAGCCCTAACTAGCTGTGTGACCCAGGACAAGACACTGGCCCTCCTCGCCTCCAAGACGTGGGCAGCGATGGGACCTACCTCTAGGGCTGGGTTAAGGACTCCTTGAGACATGCAAAGCCTTCAGAACCGTGTGTGGCTCGCAGAAAGTGCCGACAGATGTTAAGTGTTACTATTTTACTTGGTCCATAGTAAGAATTCAATTGGGTAAGCATTTTTATTGAGAACCTGCTGTATATAAGGCATTCTTCTAGGCAGTGGTCCTGCCCTCTGTAGACCACGAGGCTGACACAAATGTACTAATTAGAACATTCAGAAGGTTTTAGCTTTTTTATATATATAATTTACAGGAAAGGGCCGTGGAAACACAGGGAGGGGGAGTCCAGGAAGGATCTGGAAAACCTTTGTGGACAAGTTGACACTTCAGCTGGCTTTGAAGCTGGGATTCTGCCGTCAGAGGTGGTGGAAGGAGATGGAATTTTCTAGGCAGAGGGAGGGCAAGAGCCAAGGCCTGGAAGCTGGGAAGGGAGTACGACCTGGAATCGTGGCTGGTGTAGGTACAACACAATCCCTGGACAGACTCGGCGGGACACACAAAGGTGCGCTGACAGAGCCGGACCCGTGTCTGAGGAGCTGGTTTGAGAGTGTGGGTTTTGCTATTTCCTGGGAGACCTTTGGTGGGTTAGTTAACATTGACCTTCTGACTCCTCAGGTGTAAGGGGGTGAGGTAACACCCTCACCTCACCGGGTTGTTGCAAAGACTGGCCGCTCACTGTGTCTGAGAAGAGCTGTGCACACTGCAGAGCATTATGCGAACACCAGCAGCCTCCCTGTTGTGGGTCCTCCCTGGAGCGCGAGAAGACGGGCCGGGGGGGCCTTCCGGGCGTCCCTGGAACATGGGGGAGAGGTGTGAGTCCGCCTCCGTGGATGTTTCCTGCTGCTGGGTCGCCCTGCTTCACTGTTCTCCGAGCCGCGGAAGCACATTTATTGAGTTTAGAGGTTTAGAGTTCTCCAGGCTGGTTTAGAGTTCTCCAGCTCCAAACCAGCGCACATTCATGTAGAACAGTGCAAACTCCTGCAAGACACTTGGGTCAAGTGCTTTGCAGACAAATGGATTTTTTTTCTCCTCATCCTTGGAACCTATTTATTTTTTTCATAATCATTTGTAGCAAAAGACATTACTCTAGAGAAGCAAAAACCTTTCTCCTACAACTGCTCTGTGTGTCTGATTTGATTTGCACAGGTGGGTTGGCAAAGGCAAGACTGAGGCTCCAAAATAGACTCAGAATTGAAACCTGGCTCTATCAAATAACTTTCTTTCTCAACCCCTTGGCCCCCACTTGCCAGGGTTCCAGTATTAGGGGTTTTTAATAGAAAATCAATAAAATACATAAAATAATAGAAAAAAAAGCACAGGATTTGAAGTCAGAAGACTTGCATTCAGAGCCTGTTCCTTCCACTCCCTGACCTGTAATTATAACCCTCTAATCTGTAGGAAGCCCCAGTTTGGCACCGAGCATCTGAAAATATGTTTGAGGTAACATAAGTGAATGCACAATAGATAAAATGTTTGGTCAATGATGGATACTAAACAAACTTTAGCAGCAGCCGTCATATTTTAAATAAGTAACCAGCAAGTCTATCTATCGTTAGGTGCTCTGGGGATACAGAGGGGAAACCACTTTCCCCAGCTCTGGCTGAAGTGGAGTGCTGGCATTCCGTCAGAAAGACGCCAACACGGGAAAAGAATGAGCCCTCCGATTCTTCCCTGGGTCGGGACCTTCTGCCTTCAGCCTGCAGTTACTCGCCTCCACCGCCAGATGGAGGTCGAGGGTGGATAGGACGCCGCGTTCACCCCGGCTCTTCTCAGAAGGGGAAGGGGAGCACCCTTGGGGCAGAGGGGTCCCCTCGGGTTCCGAGGCAAGGCAGCGACTGATGAAAGTGCATCTGGGGACAACAGTCGAGGCCTGAACCAGTATCCTTTAGGCTCCAGCCTGGCTGGGGGTTGGGATGGGGGAGGGGGATGATGACGATATTGATTCCCCTTCAGCCTGAACTTTCAGACCAGCTCCTATAGGAACGGCCCCTGTAGTGCAGACGTTCGCGCCAGAGCAGAAGAGGAAGCGTGGGGACGTGTGCGGGGAGGGGCAGAGGGATGGCGGGGCCGCGGGAGTCCTCACCGCCGCCCACGCCCCGAGGGGCCGCGTCCCCTGCAGAATGAAGCTGCTGGGAAGCGTCCGCCCAGCCAGGGGCTTCGTTCCCCGGGCCCCTTGCGCAGGGTGAAGCGTGTGCCTCTGGGCCACCAAGAGTGGGCCGGGTGGCTGGCCCGTGGCCGCCCCCCGAGGGATCCTGTCGCTCTCTCCCTCCTTCCCCTGCTAGGTGTGGACACGCCGGCAAGGCAGAGCTTCCCGCCGCCGGGCTCCGGACTGTGAGGAAATCCCCCGGCCACCCTGCCGCTTGCCTCCCCTCCAGACCTCATGCGAGAAATAAACTTCACTTGTGCTAAGCCACTGAAACTTGGGGGTTTATGGCATACAGTAGCAAGGGTTTGAGAAATCTGTTGAATTGATGGGAATTTAACTGAATTTTTTATGCCCAGCAGTTGTACATGTCCCAGGTCTAGCTGGAAGGAGGGGCTGAAGCATCACCCCTGAGAGCATCTCGATGAAATGAGCACTTGGAAGGGTCCCAGCCACCACCAGGGGATCACCCCCGCGTGGGAGGGTTTGGCCCCTTCAAGGAATTTCTTGTAATTGTATTAAAGTCTGGTCTCTAAGGCTTTTTACAAAACTTGAGGCAGATAAATCATGTGGGACGAGATTTTGAATTGCCAATTGCCTGCAAAGCGTTTACAGGCTGAGGGCAAAGTCTTCTCAGATCCTTCTCTACCCAGTTTTCTTCTGGAGGGAACAGGTCACCCACAAATCCTAACCCTGAATTCAGCATTAAAAGTAATCATTGAGCAAGACATTCCCACACAGCACAAAGGTTCCCGGGAAGTCATAGAAAGAAGCAGAAAAGATCTTTTTTATCCCTTTTCACAAAAAGAATCAAGGTTTCATGACCCTGGTCCCCAAGTGGTCCAGACTAATAAGTCAGAGAACCATCTCCAGCCCTTTACAGGAGAATCATCCCTGCTCATTCTTTTTAAGCCAGTCTTTCTACCTGGACTTCTTTCTGCAGCTCTTTACCAAAACATCAACATAGCAGGGTATTCTTGCGGGGTGCCACCCAAAGTAAATTATTCTAGCTTGAGTGGCGGGGAGTGGGTGAGAGGAATGCATTCTAGATGCAGAGGAGTAGAAAGACCACGAATCATAGAAATGATAAAGAGTTTGTAAATACCAGGACTCCCCCTGAAGGACAGTAGTGTCACACCTGATGAAAACCAGGAACTTTAGCTGACAGCAGCCAGCACAACTCTGGGGCAAACTCAGCTCTTCATAAGTGTTAGTCCCTTTCCTCACCTTTCTGTCTTCTGTTTCATGGGGCTTTCAGGTGAGGGTTTATGGGGTGAAGAGACACAGGAGGTGGCCTGGCAGAAATCTGAGTTCTCCTAAAATTTGGGTCAGGAGAATCATAGAAGCTGGAGCTGGAAGGTGCCCTAGAGTTCATCCAACCCTTCGTTTTACAGATGAAGAAGCCAAGCTCCCAGGTGGAAGTGACTTCCCTGAGTTTACACAGCTTACGAGTCAAGAGGAAGAGGAGGCTCTGGGCCACAGGTCCCCACTGGACTCTCCAGGATGACAAAGAGCAGGACACAGCGAACCGGGAGCCGTGTGAAACAAGGGACAAAGCCACCTCTGGAGCCGAGGACTCCCACATGTTGGTGTCTCCTCCTCCTGGGCAAACCCCTTGGATCCTCTGACCCTCAGCTTCCCATCTGTAAACACATGTACGCTAATATGTATGGGGCGGAGGATTTGGGAGGATGAGAGGGGCCGTGGGCTGCCACGGCTCAGTGCACAGAGGCTGTCACGAGGGAGAGGATAGGACAGTGGCCAGTAGACGGAGGCAGACTTTGCGAAGCTGGGGATCTGAGCAACCAACTGATGTGGCTCCAAATCCACATCCACGTGAGTCTGTCCTGACGTAACGTGACTGCTTCCTCTACTGCCCAAGGGAAACTCTTGAGCCCTGGAGAAGGAAGAATTGCTTTAA
This sequence comes from Mesoplodon bidens, assembly GCF_964165515.1. Taxonomy (NCBI): domain Eukaryota; kingdom Metazoa; phylum Chordata; class Mammalia; order Artiodactyla; family Ziphiidae; genus Mesoplodon; species Mesoplodon bidens. The sequence continues at coordinate 286,007 of NC_138174.1, forward strand.
TCTGTAATAATTCTCCAGTACCTTCCCTCCTATTGAAGTGGAAATGTCAAGTTCAAGATTCTTATGTAAAGTAGAAAGAGAATCAAGTCAGTCTTTCAAGGTCTCCACACCCTTTGCCAGCTCCTCAGAACTTTTCCATCTTCAGCCCAGTGACTCAGCTTCCTTCTGGGCCTCTCCACCCACCGCGGGGCGGGCCTGAGCCAGGGCTTCAGCGTAGCTGACACGTCCCTGGTGCTGGCTTCTCCTGGGACAGGGGAAAGGTAAAGAAGATGGAAACAATGTCCCCATTCCTGTGGCCACACACAGAATCAGTCCCTGCAGACTTGGCCACACTTGGCCCCTGTCTCCTGCTGCCCTGTGTCTCATTTCTCCTTCCTGGTTTCATCCGTGGTTCCATCCATTCAGCCCGGTGTTCACCAAGCTGGGGTGACACCGGAAGGTGTGAAGGGTCCCGGGCTCTGTTGCCGAGGGCGTGCGGTCCTGTGCTTGGCCCAGACTTGGCAGAGAGCCGTGCGGGCCCCTCCACACGCGTCCTGCAGGGTCACCCCGAAAGCAAGAGGCTCACGTCCCCAGGGTGCAGCGAAGGAAAGCGAGGCCTGGGGAGGCTGTCCGGTACCACAGCCGCCACGCAGGTGAGCAAGGCTCTGAACCTAAAGCCTGTGACCTCCTTATCTCCCACACTTACCTTGGAAGACAGATAAAGCAGAGGAGAGTCAGAAAGTTGGACTATAAAACTGAGGCATTATTGAGCTTAGGGATGGTTTTATCACCGGCCTTAGTCTCAAGGGAGGAGAGGAAATACTGGCTAGAATACTTACTGTTTATTGGTGGCAGTTACTATATCCAGGCACCATATATTCTCTTCTTTTTTTTTATTGAAGTACAGTTGATTTACAATGTTGTGTTAATTACTGCTGTACAGCAAAGTGATTCAGTTATACATATAGATACACTCTTTTTCTTATATTCTTTTCCACTTTTGTTTATAGGATATGGAATATAGTTCCCTGTGCTGTACAGTAGGACCTTGTTGTTTATCCATTCTCTATATAAAAGCTCACATCTGCTCACCCCAACCTCCCGTTCCATCCCTCCCCCAACCCCTCCCCCTCGGCAACCACCAGTCTGTTCTCTATGTCCACGATTCTGTTTCTGTTTCATAGACAGGTTCATGTGTGTCACATTTTAGATCCCACATATAAGAGATATCCTATTGTAACAGGGCAGAGCTAAATCGGACTCCATGTTCGATCTGTTTCTTTGAATTTAACCTTTGCTTTCCGTTGCTTTTGTTATTATAATCATACAAAATGGCCTGCCTCGGGGAACCCTGGCCACCTGTGAAGGGCTGCAAGAAAAAAGAAACTGACACATCCCCTCACAGAGGCTGGTCATTCCAGGAGATGTTTTGCAAGACTGGTGGCCCTTTTACTTTACCTCCTCATCACCTCTCTCTCTCTGAGTCTAGAAAAGAAACTGGCTTCGAGACCCCAATAAGGTGGTTTCTCAGAGACACTAGTCTGCCATCTCCGCGGTCAGCTGGCTTTTCGAACAAAGTCATCTTCCTGGCCTCAGCACCTCGTCTCCGATTCATTGGCCTGTCGTGCGGCGAGCAGAGCGAGCTTGGACTCAGGAACGATATGGTATTTGTCTTTCTCTTTCTGACTTCACTTAGTATGATAATCTCTAGTTCCATCCATGTTGCTGCAGATTTTGTTCTCTTCTATGGCTGAGCAGTATTTCATTGACCACATCTTCTTTATCCATTCATCTGTCGATGGATATCTAGGTTATTTCCATGTCTTAGCTATTGTGAATAGTGCTGCTATGAACATAGGGGGTGCAGGTATCTTTCTGAATTATAGTTTTGTCCAGTTAAATGCCCAGGAGTGGGATTGCTGGATCATATAGTAATTCTATTTTTAGTTTTCTGAGGAACCTTCATACTGTTTTTCACAGTGGCTGCACCAGCTTGCGTTCCCACCAACAGTGCAGGAGGGTTCCTTTTTCTCCACACCCTCTCCAGCGTTTGTTATTTGTAGACTTTTTGATGATGGCCATGCTGACCCGTGTGAAGGCACCATGTATTCTAAGCACTTTATATGCAGTATCGCATTTCATCCTCACCATGACCAGGTAAGACAGGTATTATTGTCCCAATTTCGTATCTGGGAAGACCAAAGCTCAGAAAACAGTCAGCCCACAATCTCAAGCAAGATTAGTGACAGACCTGGGGCTGAGACCCAGAGGTGAGGAACACCAGTGCCTCTGCTCTGAGCTGCTGAGGCATCCTGGCCGCCTCCCCAGGGCACAGCAGGAGCACAGGGGAGGGCATCCTCACACTTCCTGAAAGTTGGCTTGTGTATCAGCATCTCTACCTGAATAGATACAGACGTGCAGCATTTATAGCATAGGATGATGCAAAACATGATTTTAAAACACCGGCAGCTCAATCCAATCACCTGGATTGGCCTGTCAATCCAATCACCACTGATACGCAGAAACAACCATAATACATACACTTTATCCAACTTTATTCGTGAGGTTTCTATATCTGTCAATACAGCTGACTTAAATTGCCTAAAATCCTTAGGACTGCTAAAAATAGAGCAACCTTTAAGCAAGCTGATCTGGAAACAAAGAAGTGTGGGCAGGGTGGGGCAGGGAAATTCTCAGGTGCCATAAACTAGGAAGGAACTGAGAACTGGAGCAGTCAGTGTGTGAGCTGAGCTGTGGCTGCCCCCAGGGCAGGGTGGTCCCAATCCCCTCAGAGCTTGAACAGAAAACAAGATTTAAATTCTCACAAGGAGGGCTCCCCGGTGCGCAGTGGTTAGGAATCCACCTGCCAATGCAGGAGACACAGGTTCGAGCCCTGGTCCGGGAAGATCCCACATGCCTCAGAGCAACTAAGCCCGTGCGCCAGAACTACTGAGCCTGTGCTCTAGAGCCCATGAGCCACAACTACTGAAGCCCGTGCGCCTAGAGCCCATGCTCCGCAACCAGAGAAGCCACCACAATGAGAAGCCCGCGCACCGCAACAAAAAGTAGCCCCCGCTCGCCACAACTAGAGAAAGCCCTCACGCAGCAACCCAGACCCAACGCAGCCAAAAATAAATTAGAAAAAAATTCTCACAAGGAGGGTAACTGGAGCTGAGAACACAGCCTATACAATACTTAGTTCCAAAACCCCTCTTCACAGGGGTGGACTAGGAAAAACTCACACGCTTAGGAACAGGCTGCTGGAAAGAAGTGTATCTGCTCTAGGCACTGGGTGAAAGAAATGTTTCCCTGAGAATTCAGGACCCCAGGCCTTCTCCTCAGAGGTGGAACTTGAATGTATGTTACCCTTGGGATTCCCAAGCCATGATATTATCATAAAACTGGTTGCAAAACTGGTCTGGGAGGACTTTCACAACAAAGGTTCAAGAGATTTTCATGGTGGAGACAAGCCCCACTAAAACAAACTCCATGACCAGAAATGAAAAGACACATGAGGAAGCAGCCAGTGCGAGTGATAGCACACAACATGAACAGCACGGTTAGAGCGGTCAGTATTGGAGGTAAGAGAACGGCAGCGTGGAAGAGAATGTAAACATGTGTTGAACCATTAAGAATCAAGTTTCTCAAAAAGAGTAAGGTCCCATTTAAAAATAAGGGGGGAGGGGGACTTGAAAAAATACCAAACAGAACTTTCAGACATGAAAAACCTAGGGTCAAATAACAGAATATACACAGCTAAAGAGATTTGGTAGAACTGGAAGGTGCATTTAGGGAAACTGCAGCAGAGGAAAGCAAAGAGATCAGAAATCTGCCAGTGACGCGACAGACGTGGGAACCAGAGTGAGAAAGCCCAGCACACTCACAGGTGCCTCCCTGGAGAACAGGGAGGGGGCCACGTACGAAGAGACGGTGGCAGACGAGTTTCTTAAATCTTCAGATTCAAGAACTTCAAGTCCAAAACAGTACAAATAAGTAGAAATCCTAACTGAAGAAGTGAAGAAAAAAGGAAGCACACTTGTCCAAAACTGCTGTTGACCAGGTGTATCTCTGTTCTCTGAGAATGAATTTGCATTTTGTCACCAGCAGGACAGACCTTGAGAGCAGAACTAGGAGGAACAAGGGAACTGGAGTAAAAGGAGCTTCAGGAAGGCAACCAGATGGAGGAAGGGAGGAAGCAAAGGCAGGTGGGAAAGGGGTCAGGAAGGGAAAGGAGCGCAGGAGGGGCTTTCTCTGCAGGAGCCGCTGAGTCTGGGTGTCAGGAAAGAATAAAGCCGTGTGCACGGGACAAGAGGCTGGGAAAAGCAGCATGGCTTAATGAAAATGACATTTTCGTTAGCATTTACCAAATCTTTATTACTGGGAAGGTGGCTCTCCTCTTTGCCATACTCGCTGGGCTCTTACTGTGATTATTAATGGTCTTTATTCCTGCAAGTCTGGACACATTGCTGATGACAGGTTTTTAGGATTTTTTTGTTTGTTTTTGTTTTTCTTTTTGTCTCTGTCCGGTCTTCTTCATTGTGGCACGTGGACTTCTCTCTAGTTGTGACGTGCAGAGAAGCCACAATTTCTCCGAACAGGAGAAATTATGTAACAATGACAAATAATTGTGCCTACAAGCCCTTTCTGTGGGAAAAAGCGCTGGTTACTTTTATTAATACAAAAGCTTGAGTGAAAACGGCTACACCTCTCTACTATGAAGTGGGGGTCAGACACGGATTCGAGCCCTGGTCTGGGAAGATCCCACATGCCACAGAGCAACTAGGCCCATGCACCACAACTACTGAGCCCACGTGCCACAACTACTGAAGCCCGTGTGCCTAGAGCCCATGCTCTGCAACAAGAGAAGCCACCGCAAGGAGAAGCCCACGCACCGCAACGAAGCCTAGTCCCCGCTTGCCGCAACGAAGACCCAATGCAGCCAAAAATAAATAAATAAAATAAATAATTTTTTTAAAAAACTAGACTATAAATATGTAATTGTCCCCAAAATGGCCTCTAAAGAGTGCTTTAGTCATGTTTAAATGACTGCACATAAATGTGTTTCCACTTATATCACTAGGATTTCAGTAAGAGAAAGCATTTCTTTCTGAAGTCCATTAACAAACTGATAAGATCACTATCATATATAAAGTGACTGCTGCCATTTATCACCCAAATCTTCTGAGGTGGACATATTCCCAAGTGATACCTCTTTTGCATCAGATATTGGAATATGTTTAACAGAGGTTACTATTCTAGAAAGGACACAATACTAGCTACACTGACGAGCGCTCACTACCTCCCAGACCATGTGCTGACACATTCCAGGGAGGTGAGTACGTTGGCCCCTGTGCAGGTGAGGACGTTAGGTTGTGAAAGAGGCCTCTCCACTGGGCACGGCACACGACCATCTGGGGCTGGAAAGAATGTACACACGGCAAGACGCAAAGACTCCAGAAAATACTTGATTCCCATCTCCCTCGGACTAGATGAGCATCACCATCTCTGCCTAGTGAGCCATCTCAGCCCACAGCCCCAGGGACTGTGGGCTTCTCCCTCATCCACCTGAGTCTTCAAGGGTCAGAGGATTGAGGGGATGGGGTGATGTGCAGCCTCGCAGAACTGTCTGCATCAGGAAGAACGGCCCGCAGGAAAGCACTACTGAAAATAGGAGATCGCTGTTGCTTAAATGAAGCCTGAAACAGGTGGGCCAGGAAGCACTGCCATTCCTGGGCGATCGTCCACTGGTTCTACTCTGTTCAGTCAACAGAGGGTCATGACACAGTCACGAAGCCGACCTAGAGGGTGGGCCAGGCTGAACCATAAATCAGCCTCTATTCACTGGCCATTCTTTGGGTTTTAAGCTATTTTTATAAAAATTGAGGGTAGAGCAGTTAAATCTGCCATGGATTTAACTGGGTGAGAACTGAAGAGGAAAAACACTGTCGGTAAATAGTTATTTGTGAACATTACGTAAATGTTTAATCTCTTGAGCCCTGAAGTGGGTGGACAGGGAAGCAAAGGGAGGTGAGGTGACTGGAGGCTTGTCCGTGGGACGAGGGAGGGCCCCCCGGACCAGTTTGCACTGACCTGTGTCCCTGGGTGGGTGTGGGTGTTTGTTCGTGTGGACTCTCCCCATGCCTGAGCCAGCCAGTTCTCAGAGAGTGGCTTTTTTCACTTTGGGGGTCACCACTTAGCAGTTACAGCACGCACCCTCAGTCTCTCTGCAAACCCACGACTTCGGCCGCCAGAGAGCTGGGGAGGGGAGAGTGGAGGCTGGGTCCCAGGGCTGGCGTGGCGCACCAGTGCGCCACGGGGGGGTTGGTTGCCACCTCTTCTGTTCTGCTCCATATCTTACTATCAACCCTGAAGCAGGCGACCCCATCGTCCCACACCAGCACCATCCGCCAAGTGACAGAGGCTCGCCATCCCCTGTGCTCCTGCCCGCTTGGCCCTGTTTCTCTCCGCCTCTGCACAGAGCATATGTGGCCGCCCTGCCTGGCCGCTGCTCAGCCCTCATGTCCTCACACCCCTTCCTGAGAACTGCCTGCACCTGCCCGCGCTGCAGGCTCCCCCTCAGCCTGGTCCTGGTGCCCTCAGGCTCCTTTGGGGACAAGCAGTGCAGACGTCCTTCGAGCACCATCACGGCCGCAGGTTCAAATCCACCGAGGCTGTCATTGTGCCGGCTTGCCGTCCTCCTCCTGGCGTATAACGGGGCCTGTTCCAGATTCTCCAACTCAATCAAGGAGAGACCCGGGCTTATTCTGATGCCACTTTCCACTTGCTCTTTGGGCCCACTAGCCTGGTTTCCACATTCTCAAGAAAAAACAAGACACAATTTACAGATAACTTTAATAATGTGTTCTAGCACATTCCCTTCTAATGTTTGACATTGGAAGTTTTAAAATTTGTATAGACAAATCCATTGATGTTTTCTTTTGTGGTTTCTTCCATTGCTTAGCCCATCCTTCCCTATCCCAAAGTTAGCCCTATTGTCTATTTTTTTGTTTCTTTGTTCGTGTATGGTATGAGGTAGGAATCTAATTTCATTTTTTTACATGTAATGTTATTCCTCTACTTTTTTTTTTTTTTTTTTTTTTCTTTTTGGCGGTATGCGGGCCTCTCACTGTTGTGGCCTCTCCCGTTGCGGAGCACAGGCTCCGGATGCGCAGGCCCAGCGGCCATGGCTCACGGGCCCAGCCGCTCCGCAGCATATGGGATCCTCCCAGACCGGGGCACGAACCCGTATCCCCTGCATCGGCAGGCGGACTCTCAACCACTGCGCCACCAGGGAGGCCCTATTCCTCTACTTTTAATACCTTCCCTATCTTACATCAAGTTCTTATATAAACACATATGTTTTATATTCCATTGATCTATTTTTGATCTCTTGTCTTTCATTTGCCTACTTTGATTCAATACCACTGTGTTTTAAATACTATAGCTTAATGATAATTTCTTACATCCAATAATTCAAGTTCTTCCTCTTAATTCTTTTTTTTTTTAGAAACATTTTAGCTATTCTTAGATATTTTACTCTTTCATTGGCGACATTCCACCAAAAAATTTGTTGGAATTTTTGTTGGAATTGCGTTGGATCTACAGATCAATTTCTGTAGAATCTACATTTCTTGGATACTGATCTCTACATTCATGATACCTGGCCTATTTCTCTATTTGGATCTTCCATGTCTTTCAATAATATTTAATAATTGATTCCATAAAGTTCTTGTACATTTTTGTTTGTTTTAATTTGAAGTAACTCGTAGTTTGTTGCTATTGTCTTTTTTTTTTACTATATTTTCAATTTGGTTATTGCATTAAGGTGTTATTAATTTTTTAAAACCAACTTCATTAAAGTATAATTTACACAAAATAAGATGCACACATTTTAAGTGTACAGTTAGATGAGTTTTGACAAACATATACACTCATGTAACTGATACCTCAATCACGATACAGAATGTTTCCATCACCTCATAATGGTTCCCAATCTTTACCCATAACCTGGAGCACCACAGATTCATTCATCTGCTTTGTAGCACTACAGATCAGATTTGTCTTTCCTAGAATTCTACACAAATGAAATAATAAAGCATATACCTTTTGTCTCTGGCTTACTTTGCTCAGCATAATGGGTTTTTTTTGTTGGTTTTTGGGGGTTTTCTTGGCTGCATTGGATCTTCATTGCTGCACGTGGGCTTTCTCTACCTGCGGTGAGCGGGGGCTACTCTTTGTTGCAGGGCTCGGGCTTCTCATTGCGGTGGCTTTTCTTGTTGCGGAGCACAGGCTCTAGGCACGCGGGCTTCAGTAGTTGTGGCACGTGATGAGGTTGCACCCAAAACCCTGCTGAGGGTCCTCTGAATCAAATCAAATCCAGCACATGAGCAGGTACGGCCCAGGTGTGTGTGCTCCAGACTGCTGGTCCATAGCTGCACCGGTGGGCGGCGTCATGCTGCCCACCGACCGAGGGTCTTCCCTCTGGGTGAGGCTGTCGTGCACCAGGAAGCCTGTGTCACAGCCCGCAGACTGCAGCAGCCGGGCCAGCGCCCCCAGCCCCCGGCCCGAGGAGCCAGGAGTCCCGGCTGGCCGCCAGCCCCACTGAGCAAAATATAGTTTATCCTATAGCTAATTTTTCCTGTATCATCTATTGAATAATTCGTGTGTTTTTCATTGGTGTGTGATCTAAATATTTTTTGTCTTTCTTTTAAAATAATTTAATTATCCTGTGATTTTAATTAATGTATTTTAATGTTATTGTCCACTTCAGATTTTTCTTGAAAATAGGTTATAAACAGGATATCAGAGATTTTCTCATACAGGAAAACAAAAATATCACTCTCATAAGAGTGTTTCTTGACCAGAAATACTTTTCCTCAGTGAAAGGTAATTTTAGGTAAAAGGGAGCTCTGCGTATCTCTGCAAGAATATGTACTGCCTCCCATTACCATAAATGCATTTTCATTGACGGGAAGGAAAGCAAGGCCAGTCTGGTCCACCTAAGTGATAACACCGGTTGAAATCCAGCTTGAGCTGGGTCTGGGTAAGTGATCTTGTTAGGAAAAACTCTCCAAGGACAAGGCTCTGACCCTCCAGAGCAGGCAGGACTGTGGCCAGTCCCAGGCCGTTGCCAGGACGTGACCACTGTTCTCAGTTTGTGTGTATCCTTCTAGAACCAGGATGCATTCGCTTACATCTGTGTGTGTTGATCACACATACCTTCAAGAGTACAGAGGAGTGCTGCGGGGACGGGCATGGCCCGCTTTACACAGTGGCGTTACTTATTCTTTTTTTGTTTTTAAAGCATTCCCTTTATTTTATTTATTTATTTATTTATTTATCAATTTGGTTGTGCCAGGTCTTAATTGCAGCATGTGGGATCTTCGTTGCTGCATGCAGGATCTTTAGTTGTGGCATGTGAACTCTTAGTTGAGGCATGCGTGCGGGATCTAGTTCCCCAGCCAGGGATCAAACCCAGGCCCCCTGCATTGTGAACGCGGAGTCTTACCCACTGGACCACCAGGGAAGTCCCCGGTGTTACTTACTCTTGATGGTTTTACTCAACAATGCCTTGGAGATCTTTGCATGTGAGTTCACCTAGGTCCAAGTCAATCTGCACAGCTGATGCATGGTGTGCCGTCAATGGGAGCATCCTAACTTATTTAACCACCCCTGACTGACCGCCATCTGGGTTGTCGCCAGTTCTTCACTGTGACATTGAAAGAGCAGCCTTTCAGGATAAAGTTGAAAGGTATCCCATTCAAGATAAAGTTGAAAGGTATCCCATGGCCTATGAGGCTCTCTTCCATGTGTCCTCCGTCTGTCTCCGAAGTCTCACCTCCCAGTCATGCAGCATTCCCGGAATAGTACGCTCCAAACTAGTCTAACATGATTTTCTGGCCTCAGAAGTTTTGTGCACATCACTCCTTCCCCCAGAAGGCCCTCTCTCTTCTCGCCTTCTTTCTAAATCCGGCCTATGTCATGGAGCCATCTCACACCCCACTCTTTGTGAAGTGTTTCCTCTTCCTGGTCTCCCAGCCCACAATAATGTCTCTTTCTACAAATATCTGCTACATTCTATACCACTCAGTCAATATTTGTACAGTCGCTTGAATTGTATTTCCTGAGGTGAATAATCCTGGTTAATCCTGATGTCTCCAACTAGAGGTATTCGAAGTCAGAGAAATTCTCTCCCCTTTAACTGACCTGCCTGGCTCTATTTCCTTTCCTCTCCAGGCATCCTTTGCTCTAAATCCAAACAAATCTGTCCCCGTTCTTCCTCTGCTCAAACTGACAGTGTTGCTGTCATTCTCCTAAGGAACATTCCCAGCCTTGCTCAGATTCAGTGTCACAACGAGGTGACCTGACTTGGGCCCACAAAAGCCCTTGCCGTTTCCACTTCTCCACCCCCAGTAGATGCCACGCCCCATCGTCTGTGCACCCGAATCATCGATCTGGACAAGCTATACCATGTGCAAACAAGGAGTTCCCAGCTAGCACCACAAAGGGTTTTCTGCGTCATGCCAGGCCAGGCGTGGGTCCGGTGGCCTCTTTGGAGGCTCCTCCAGCGCCTCTGCTGCCCAGGTCCTCACGTGCAGCCACTCGGATGAAAAAAGGAGCGAGCTGAAGGCTCACACTCGGTCCTAACTGCTCTCCCCAGTGGCCCCCGGCCTCCACTCAGCCCAGCAGCACTGCTTGTCACATGGGCAACGTGACTGGAAAGAGCCTGGGGGGACGGGGCCCAGGTAGGATGTGGGAAGGGGACCGGCCGCCTCTGCACGGCGCCCTCGAAGGCAAAAGAGCCTCAAGAAGTTGCTCGGGAGACAGTCTGCCGTGTAAGCCTGAGGTGGCGCCCCTGACCCAAAATATCTCGCCCGCCCGATGGGAGAACCTTGACCACGTCGGTCAGTCTGCCCAAAATTCTACCAATGACACAGCCGTTTGGCTTAACTAATTTTCTTCTTGTAATCTGCAGCAACTTTGAGGAATCTAAGTGGTTGCTTTCTCTCTCTCTCGGAGTTAATTCAAATAAGGTTTTCCCCACAAGCGCTTAGTGGGGTCGGTGAGAGAAGAGGCAATTCGTTGGGAAACGTGAAGAGGTCATTTTGGAGAGGGATTATGGGAAAGCAGGCACCGCTGGGCATGGCGCCAGCGGCCCGGAGGCCTGTGGGGAAACGGGAGGGAAGAGCCCGCGGTGGGAAACAGCGGGACCCAGATTTCTGCGTTTCCACTCCCGCTGCTTCTCCTTCAGTCAGTCACTTCCCACTTCTACCTCGTCCTCCTTCTCCTGGAGCAGATTTCAGGCCACTCCATAGGGAGATGGAAATCCCTTTGAGAAACATGGCAGAGCTAATAACTAGATTAGCCTTATATTTTCGATTACTTTGTAGATTATATAGAATTTTATATTCTTTTGTTTTTTTTGTTTTGTTTTTTTTGCGGTACGCGGGCCTCTCACTGCTGTGGCCTCTCCCGCTGCGGAGCACAGGCTCCGGACGCGCAGGCTCAGCGGCCATGGCTCACAGGCCCAGCCGCACCGCGGCACGTGGGATCTTCCCGGACCGGGGCACGAACCCGCGTCCCCTGCATCGGCAGGCGGACTCTCAACCACTGCGCCACCAGGGAAGCCCACAAATCTCTTATGAATGAAATCAAAGACGAACTAAATAAATGGAGGAAAAGAAAAAGTGTGTCACAATTATTAATACCAGAAAAATAGAATATAAGGCAAAAATTATCAATAAAGATAGAAGGTGTCTACCTAATGATGAGAGGGAAAATTCGTCGGGAAGATATAATAGCGCTATTGAGACTCTAAGCCATATAGCAAAAACTGGCATAAATTACTAGAGGGCACGAACCAATCCACAGTCCTAATGGGAGATTTTAAGACGCCTCTAAATCAGAAACTAAAAGATCAAACATGTAAAAAAAATAATAAAATTACAGAATGACTGAGCAACACAATTAATGAGCCTAATCCCAAGGTTCCCAAGCTCTACACCAAGGCACCCCAGGGTGCTTGGTGCAGAAGAGGAGTTATGAGGACACCCTGGGACAGTTCAAGCTTCAAGGAAAACAGCCACACTCAACATCTGGTCAGACGCTCAAGGCCTGAGCTTGAGAAAGTCACCGTTTCAACGTTAGATCGTATGACATTCTTTCCACAACCTCGTATCTTTGCGAAGCCGGGGTTTCAGCACTTGTCCTGATAAAAACCAATTACCATGGGAACGTAAAGCTGGCTGGGAAATGAGAGTGGCAACAGCGTTCAATCTGCTTCCAGGGTTTGAGAACTCATGCAGGCCCAACAGGCAGCTGTGTCCCATTCCTAAGCTACATGGTGATTGAAGAAGTGAAAAAAAAATTTTTTTTCTTTCAATATAAGTATTATTTTTTCAAACAGCTACATGTTGTTAGAACACAAATACTTATTAAGTCATTTGGATCTAACTACTTAAACAGACCTAGTAGGCATTTCTTTTGGTCTAGGGGTGCTGCAAAGAAATTACCAAGACACTAGGTGCTGAGAAGTTTCGGAAGTCTCTGGCCTAATCTAGCGATATATGTAGAAACCTATACCCCCACGTCAGGAATACAGGAATATACATTCTTTTCAAGCATACAAGAAATGCTTTAGAAAATCTGATTCTGTGTTAGGTCACAAGGGAAGTCGGCAGCTAGTTAAGGATAATGTTGCTGCTCCACAAACCGTGTGTCAGATCATAACATCTTTAAATGAGAAATCAATAATAAAGATGGTTTTAAAAAGCACCTATATCTAGAAATTGTAAAGCACACTTCTAAGTATCATTGGCTCAACAGAAAAACACAATGAAAGTTTGGAAATATTTCTAACTTAAAAAAAAAGCCTGCATTTTAAGAACCTGTGGATAATACCTAAGGCAAGTTATAGAGAGAATTTAAACTTTTATGCATTTATGTGAAAACATGAAAAATTGAAAACAAACACAGTGAACTGGGGAAAGGACAACAATGTAAAGAAAGTAGTAGAAAGAAAATAAATAATACAGATAAGAGTAAAAAGTAATGAAATTAAAAAATACAAAAATAATAGAGGCAATCAACAAAACCAAAGCTGGTTCTTCACAATGAGTATTAAAATATATAAACCTGGGCTTCCCTGGTGGCGCAGTGGTTGAGAGTCCGCCTGCCGATGCAGGGGATGTGGGTTCGTGCCCCGGTCCGGGAAGATCCCACATGCCGCGGAGCGGCTGGGCCCGTGAGCCACGGCCGCTGAGCCTGCGCCTCCGGAGCCTGTGCTCCGCCACGGGAGAGGCCACAACAGTGAGAGACCCGCGTACCGCAAAAAAAAAAAAAAAAAAAAGTAATGCATTTAGGGCAGCGGTCCCCAACCTTTTTGGCACCAGAGACAGATTTCGTGGCAGACAATTTTTCCACGATGGCGGGGTGAGGGGGGAGTGGTTCCCGCGGTAACGGGAGCGATGGGGGGCCGCAGTTGAAGCTTCCCTCCCTCACCCGCTGCTCACCTCCCGCTGTGCAGCCCGGTTCCTAACAGTCCAAGGACCGGTACCGGTCCGGTCCGTGGCCTGGGGGGTTGGGGCCCCTGATTTAGGGAATTCCCTAGCGGTCCAGTGGTTAGGACTCAGCGCTTTCACTGCCTGGGCCTGGGTTCAGTCCATGGTCAGGGAACTAAGATCCCGCGAGTCACATGGTGCAGCCAAAAGAAAAAAAAGAAAGAAAGAGAAGCAAAAGCTATTAGGATCAGAGGTTTACATCTCCTTCCACCATGAGACCATCAAGGTCACGACTCCAGGACCAGCCCGGCCAGGAGAGCAGTTGTGTGGGCGGCAGCCTCATGTCCCCAGGTGCCTCCCCACCAAGCCCATAACCCTAACGATGCAAACTCAGGGCTTCCCGTCTCCCGTCTCAAGCAACAGCAGGTGTCCCCCTAGGAGGACAGAAAACTCCAGGAGCAGAACCTGGAGCTACACAGACCCTACACCAGGGAGAGCTGGGCTGACCCCATCATAGCAAAACTGACTTTCCACCTCCTGGCAAATGGATCTTGAAATAGAAATTATACCTTAGTTATAGAAAATAAAGTGCTTTTCCTCACATACCCAAGCTTGTGATCTGAGTCTCATTCCCACCACCTGAACACTATTGGTGCTCAGTGAATATTCAGGGGTCACGAGCCTTAACCTCAGTCACAGACGCTGCAGCTTGGGTGACCTCCATGAGTGGCAGAAACCTGTGGCCTCTTGAAACTGTCTTTCCCAGCGATGTCAAGGTGATGATTTCTGAGAACAAGGATGGAGGGGGGTGGCACTTTATACAGTGCTATGTTACTTTTGTAATTTAAAATTTTTGACTAAAAAAGAGCTTTATGTCAATTATATCTCAATTCAAAAACCTTTAATAAAGTTATATTTATAGTATACCCATCGCATAAGAGCACTCACTAAATGATAGCTACCAGTGGAAAGGTCAATGTGAAGCAATGATTCTTACAAGACAGGAAATCATGTCCTTTCCAATGAAGATTCGCTTTTATTATTGTTGTTGTTTATTCTGCCCAATCTTTAGAGTATTTTGACTCACCAATCATGTATTTCATCAATTAATTAATGTAAATATTAACAACTTCTAAACAACAGAACATAATACATAAATTCAAATAAAATCTGATACTTAAGTGGGTACTTCCAAAGATTACAAGTGTATCTCTTTTTTTATTTTGAGAACATTTTAAAAAATATTTTATTTATTTAGTTGCACAAGTCTTATTTGAGGCAGGTGGGCTCCTTAGTTGAGGCAGGCAGGCTCCTTAGTTGCGGCATGCATGTGGGATCTAGCTCCCTGACCAGAGATCGAACCCGGGCCCCCTGCATTGGGAGCGCGGAGTCTAAACCACTGCGCAAGCAGGGAAATCCCTATGTATCTTACTTTATGGAAGAATGAATTTTTTTTTAAGTGAAGTGGGAGTCGATGGGTTTCTATTTCATGATTAGCAAAATAAGCTGGCCATTTAATCTCTTCATACTTTAGATACACACATAAAATATTTTTTATTTTATTTTATTTTATTTATTTTTTTTTTTTTTCTTTTTGCGGTATGCGGGCCCCTCACTGCCGTGGCCTCTCCCGTCGCGGAGCACAGGCTCCGGACGCGCAGGCCCAGCGGCCATGGCTCACGGGCCCAGCCGCTCCGCGGCATATGGGATCCTCCCAGACCGGGGCACGAACCCGTATCCCCTGCATCGGCAGGCGGACTCTCAACCACTGCGCCACCAGGGAGGCCCTTATTTTATTTTATTTTCTGCTTTATAACAAATTTAATCAGTTATCCATATACATATGTTCCCATATCCCCTCCCTTTTGCGTCTCCCTCCCACCCTCCCTATCCCACCCCTCCAGGCGGTCACAAAGCACGGAGCTGATCTCCCTGTGCTATGCGGCTGCTTCCCACTAGCTATCCACCTTACATTTGGTAGTGTATATATGTCCATGCCGCTCTTTCGCTTTGTCACAGCTTACCCTTCCCCCTCCCCATATCCTCAAGTCCATTCTCTAGTAGGTCTGTGTCTTTATTCCTGTCTTACCCTATGTTCTTCATGACATTTTTTTTTCTTAAATTTTTTTAATAAAGTGATTCCTAAAATTATTCTTACCAATTTCCCATAGTTTTCTATCATAAGTGACAAGGAGTAGGAGAAATAATATGCTAGTCTGAAAATTTTTTGTCTAAGGCTATTAAAATGCTTGTCATGGAAATCAAACAACTGAACATTAACCAATGATTCCAGTCGCCTCTTCACAGTTGGAGTTTCCCACAAACATCTTTGTCCCGAGCATCTTTGTTCGCTGTCAGCTACCTACCTGTTTTCCTTCTTGAACCTCCCCAGCTTTACACCCACTGCTTCCATCTTTGTGGCTTTGCCCTCCTTCATTACCTAACAAGGCTGCGTAGTCCTCTCACACCTTACAGTCTAACACATGGCATTTTAATTTTGAGGGTGGAGAATACATAAATTATTTCCCTGCTTTATTAAGCATAGAGTATTGTATGTTGTGTTTACTTAAAAAGAGAATTACTCATGTTACATATAGCATGCAAAAATGTTGTACAAAGGCCCTTATCAAATTCATAAAGCTTTCCTTATACAGTCAGGGCCATCATAAAATTCATTTCTATCTTTCCATCCTTGCTGGTTCTTTGCTCCCCAAATGAGGGGATTACTAGAAGAAACTGAATCTTCCTTGCAAATCATACATCTGGCCTCGAAGATATAATTTTCCAACCTATGTTAGAATCCGTATTTACACAGACTTTAAGAGAACACAGATGGAAATTCTATTTTAAGGATATGATGAACTCATAAGGAAACTACAGAGTTTAATCCTAAGTATGTACACTTGGGGCGTCCTCTCCCTTCTTACGCCCAGGGTTTTTACCTGGTTGGTGTGGAACTATCCCTCTGACGTGGAAGGATAAATTTAGTGCCTCATTATGTACAAACTCATTTTTTCTGGAGGGAATTTTCCAAGACTTTCCAATCTGTCTCCCTGCCTCTAGAGTTAATGAGCTTTCCGGGTTTCTGAGAACAGAATGCTGCGTGTTGCCTGTGAGAACACGGCTTACACCTCTCTCTGCCTTGTTCTTTCGCCACCTGCAATCCAGTCAAGTCTGGGGACTGTGGGCGCTGACTTTCCTGTGTGGCTACAAGGCGGGAAGTGAGCTTACGCAGCTGTAACCGCCAGTTCCCCTTGGAATTCCTTTTTGCCCCCTTTCCCTGGAATGCTGCCTGTTGGGTCCCGGGACCCTGCAGTGTGGCTGCCTGGCTTCAGCAAGGAGATCAGCAGTGAAACGGGTCCCTCAGGAGCCCATGCTCTTCTCCGAGCTTGGAGCAGGGAGGGGGCTGGACACGTAGTTTCTAGCATTTCAAAGGCAGTTCCATCGGCTCTCATAAAACTTTCTGTGGAACTTTACAAAGAAGGCCACCCTTCTTTGGGTGGTTCGACAATGCCACCCTTCCCTTTTGCCCCAAGTCAGAAAAATGAAGCAGAGTCTGCGTAGCAGAGATACCTCCAGGTTGCAGGTCTGGATCATCCTCAACGTCACACACTTGCTCTGGGCTCCCCACCGAGTTTCCATCTGCCATCTCTAAAGTGCTTCTAGCAACTTGGTCCAAATTCAACCGTAGGAGCAAAACCGGTAAGAGACAGGTAAGTGAGAGACCTGGCTCACGGCATCGTGCGGGCCGGAAGGGCAAGTCCGAAGGCCGTCAGGGAGCGGGCTGGGGGCCACGAGAGCTGCCCTCAAGTCCTTCGGTCTGCCTGCACGGGGCCCACCCAGATAATCCAGGACCATCTGCCTAAGGTCAACTGACTCTCAACGTCACTCCCCGCTTCCAATTGTCTCACAACAGCACTGACAAGGGCATTAAATTGAATTACCTGAGACTGCAGCTTCGCCAAGTGGACACATCAAGCTGACCCTGGCCTGAACGCCTGTCCTTGCCCAGCCCCAGGTACGTGAAATGACGGCCCCCACTTCACATACTTGGGAGGTTTTCCACCTGCTCTCGTTTAGAAACTTGAGTAGTTGGGTAAAAAAATGCCCAATGAATATTGCATTCTAAACCAGCAACCTCATTCAAATTCTCTCATGTTTGCTAACGTACATACATATAATTCCACATCATGGTAATCATTGTGCACATAACCTATTTTCTGCTATTTTCACCTAACTTTATTTCACTTAAGCATGCCCTCATACTGATATTTTCTACATGATAGCCATATTTTCCAATTAATTCATGACATTCATTCATGTTACTATGCTATAATTTTAAGTCATAGCCCCTTTTTTGACATTTGAATAGTTCCAAATGTTTGCCACTTAAAAATCACTACTGGGCTTCCCTGGTGGCGCAGTGGTTGAGGGTCCGCCTGCCGATGCAGGGGACGTGGGTTCGTGCCCCGGTCCGGGAGGATCCCACATGCCGCGGAGCGGCTGGGCCCATGAGCCATGGCCGCTGAGCCTGCGCATCCGGAGCCTGTGCTCCACAACGGGAGAGGCCACAACAGTGAGAGGCCCGCGTACAGCAAAAAAAAAAAACAAACAAACAAACAAACAAACAAAAAAAATCACTACTGTGGGGCTTCCCTGGTGTCACAGTGGTTAAGAATCCACCTGCCAATGCAGGGGACACGGGTTCGAGCCCTGGTCCAGGAAGATCCCACATGCCGTGGAGCAACTAAGCCCGTGTGCCACAACTACTGAGCCCACGTGCCACAACTACTGAAGCCTGCATGCCTAGAGCCCGTGCTCCACAGCAAGAGAAGCCACCGCAATGAGAAGCCCACGCACAGCAAACAAAGAGCAGCCTCCACTCTCCACAACTAGAGAAAGCCCGCACGCATCAACGAAGACCCAATGCAGCCAAATAAATAAATAAATAAAATTAATTAAAAAAAAATTTTAATAAATTAAAATAAAATAAAAATCACTACTGTGGACATATTTATGCAAATAATTTTTTAAACTTTTGAATAAAACCATTCTTATTACTTCCTCATATCCTCCAAATCATCAAGCCCATTGTAGCTGCTGCACTAACACCTGCCCTGCTCGGCACCTGGCAGAGGAGAAATGAAGGATCTTACCTCAGTGTCCACGCTCCTGGAGCAGGCTGGGTCTATGAAGAAGTCTGCAGGCTTCGAAAGGCAGAAAACTTTCTCAGTGCAGGGTTAGATGCTGCATGTGAACTGTGTTTGGACAAATTAACCTCTTCCTTCTGATTTAACATGGCCTTGTAAAATCAGATTTTCTGTTCCAGTAAACGTCCCTCTGAGGGAGGTTAGTGGGGTCCTAGCACCTTTTAAATGCTAATAGCTTAGCAACTCTCCAAGGACGAAAAGTGCACAGTATAAAACATTGTTGAATGTATCAATATTTGTCCTTATGACGATGTTGCAGGACTAAGATTCCATGGCACACATTTGGGGAACCACATAAGATAAACAGAATCCTCGAGAAATCACCCTTCTGTGTTTCCCCTTCTCATGCATTAATAATTATAGCTGAATAATCTGAGTCTATGTGGCTGAGACCAAAGTGGCCAAGAAAACAAGGGTGTTTAGGAGATTGTTTGGATCTTTCTGGTTCCCAAACCTCCAAGTCTAGGGGACCCTGTGAGCTGCAGACGTGATGTCTATGTTGATCAAATCCACCAGAAAGTTGCTGAATGCCCTTTTTCCTTTTATTTTGTAGAAACAGTTTACATGCTGCATTTGAAAACAGAGCTTATAACCAGCATAAAATTTAGCAGAAGCAGTTTGGCCTCTCTGAGTTCCTAGGAAAACTAAGAACTCAAATCACTTTGCTGCAGCCCCTCAAATATTTCACAACCAGAGCCTCGACTGCTCACTTCTCTCTCCTGGAGCTGACTGTTCATCGTCTGCCCCCCACTGCTACCCAGACACCCCAAGGTTAGAAAAATGGCTTCAGAACAAACCACAAGGAATCTGGCTCTAAAACAGTGTTTATAAAAATGGGACAGCTGGACTTCCCTGGTGGTCCAGTGCTTAAAAATCCACCTGCCCAAGCAGGGGACACGGGTTCGATCCCTGGTCTGTGAAGATCCCACATGCTGCGGAGCAACTAAGCCCACGAGCCACAACTACTAAGCCTGCGAGCCACAGCTACTGAAGCCTGTGCGCCTAGAGCCCGTGCTCCGCAACAAGAGAAGCCACCACAGTGAGTAGCCCGCGCACCACAACAAAGAGTAGCCCTCACTCAACGTAATTAGAGAAAGCCCGTGTGCATCAACGAAGACCCAATGCAGCCAAAAATAAACAACAAATAAATAAAAATTTTTTTAAATAAATAAATAGAATGACATTTTAAAACGTTTTTCATTTCTCCAAGAGAATTGAGCCGTGGAGGCACCTACTACATGCCAGTGGCCATGGCCGTGTCTTGAGAGACCAAGAAAGTCTGTGATGTGGCATAGAAGGGCATATCTCCTTGATGGGGAGACAAACAAATGAACTGAAGCATCAGGGCTCTGTAGGGCCAAGACTCCTGTTGGGGAGGAAGAAATTCTCCTCTCTCTTCTAGGTTCGTCTGGCTGGTCTAGAATTGAATTGACATGAGACAGATGAACAGGGGGAAGATCAAACAGAAGTTTAATAACGCGTACATATGGAAGAGACCCAGGAAAACGGAGTAACTCGCCAAAACGGACGAAGCCCTCACCTCATGTACCGTCCTCAGCCAAAGACCAAAGAGGATGTTGAGGATGGGGAAGCAGTTAGGGGCAGCGACCAGGCAAAGCACAGTAGACAAGGGCGGGGCCGTCACACAGATGGAAGTCCTTGCTGCTCCACTGATGTCTCTGGAGGTTTGGGAGACACCCTTACAAATGGAGATTTCCCTTACAGATGCAAATGTTTCTCACCAGAGGGCAGCTCCTACTTGGTTTTCAGAGTTTTCCCCATGCCTGCTGTTTCTTCGAAAATAACCAGCTTAAAAGAAGTAATCCGCCCGAGAGACAGATCTGGGGAGGGAAATCCTGCGCCCCTTCACTATGAAAGCATTAGCCCCTTGGAGAAGGTAGCGGGTGAGGCGGGCTGCGCCTCAGAGGATGCCTCAGGGAAGAAGCAAGTCTTGGAAGGTTGAATGTGATGTTTCTAATTCCCATCCAGCCGTAGGAGTAGGGAAACCGTGACAGTTTGCTTTTTCTGGTAACGCTGTAGTTCACTGTTTCTTTGTGGTAATTATCACTGGGGTTTTATTGTTGCTTCTTTTCTTTTACTGGCGTTCTTTTTTTAGTGGTTTGTTTGCTTGGGATTGCCTTTTACCAAGTTGTCCTTTGCTCCATCAGAAATGAAGTATTTGGCACGAAGTGGCCACGCCTGCGGGTGTTCTGTAAATTCTTGGTGCCTGAGCGACTGCAGGTGGCCTGGTGGTAGGTGATGAGCTCACCAGGGATGCTGAGTCCAGGTGTGGTGGTGGGATGTGCGCCCTCTGCTGGTCGCTTCTAGAAATGACAGTTGGTCTAGAGGCAGCACCGAATTCCCTCATTTCCAAGAATGTGACCCCTGCACAGTGGTAAGAATTTTCTGGCTAAAGAGATAGGTGATTAAAAACAAAAAACAAAAACTTACTTCCACACTCATTCAAGTTGACCGTCTTAAGACAAATCCGGGACTGGCGCGGCAAAAAGAGAAAGTCTGAATATTTTTATTTTTTATTTTCCTATCGGGTGGAGAAAAGGAAGACAGGAGAGCTTGGGCCAGGGTCCCTGTTGTGCCTGTTGATGAGCAGTAAGGGGCCCCACGGCATCCAGAGGGAGCCAGTTGCCAACGTTAGCAAACAACATCTGGTTAAATTTGCACTTTAGCTCAACAATGAATAGTTTTAGTATAAGTATGTCGTATGTGATATTTGAGACATGCTAAAAAAGTATTCACTGTTTTTCTGAAAGGCAACACTAACAGGTGCCTGCGTTGTTTTGTTTGTTTGTTTGTTTGTTTTTACATCCTTACTGGAGTATAATTGCTTTCCAATGGTGTGTTAGTTTCTGCTTTATAACAAAGTGAATCAGTTATACACATACATATGTTCCCATATCTCGTGCCTGTGTTTTATCTGGCAACCCTAAGAGGGAGGAAAGAGAGACTAAGATGAGGAGAAAGGTCAGTCCAGAGTCTAAGAAGGCTGGAAGCTGGTGACCCGAGGCTCCCCCGCTGTCATGCTGGTCGCAGGTTCACTCACACAAGCTGTGCTTCGGCAGCCGGTGGCCTCCTTTCTTCAGGGGACACTTTGGCAGCCGCAGTAGGACCTCCTTAAACGTGCTCATGTTCCTCCTAGCTTTCCACCTCTCCCCGGGGCCCAGCGGCTCGTTACCCAGCAGGTCTGACCCCTTCCCGCCTGACGGCAGACACCACTTCAGAACCTCAGTTGCTCACTCGCCTCTTCGGGGAACTTCCCAGTAGAACATGCAGCCAAGCAGCTGCCCCTGGAAAGCAGTTTCTCAGTTCCTTCACTTGCTTTCCTTTCCTCAGGCCTGTGTTCGAAACGGCCAGCCTAGCCACGCTGTGGAGTCTGCGCCACATGGTGGACGGCCCATTCCTGTGCACCTTTCTGGATCAGCAAGGACTAAGTCGGGCCCTGGTGTGAATGAAGCCAGGCCTTCGGGCTGTCTTCCTTCTCTTTTATTCCCGTTTGCTTCTAGAGTAAATTCTGGAATTTTGAAGCGCTGATCCCGGGAGAGATGCGTTCATAGAGCTAGGCCAGCTTACTTCATGCTGACTTAAGATGCTGGGTTATCGCAGTCAGTTATTTAAAGTATATCAGAGAGGACGAGAGCTAACTAAGATGGTGAAGCGACGGTTCTCTGTGCCTGGCTTACATGGAACACCGAGCCCATAAGGATCAGGTCGTTCTTCTCACCCCACATCCGAACGTGGCATCTCACAGGGACAGATCAGGCGTGAAAACTGGGGGAGATGAACACAGTTCTACTAACATCGCTGGGACAAGGTCACACTCGTTTTTAATTAACTTAGATCTTTGTGAAGGATGACAGCCCCTCATCACTATTATGAGATCGAAGCCGATCTTTGTGGGTGAGATGGAGCACGTCTCTTGTGATGTTCTTTAATCCCATAGCTCCCCTCTCCCACAGACCTTAGCTCAGTTCACCCTGGAAACATAGGATAAATGTACATTTATGGGGGGTACCCGGGGGGAGAGCCTGGAAACTCCTCTAACTTAGATTGGGCGACCATCGTTTGCCCTTTCTTCCCTTGTTTCATTTCAAAGACTCTTGACAGAACAAACAAATTTTATCTGAAATAACGGTTGCTTAGGGCCTAGACATGTTCAGGGCGTCAGGGTGCCAACATTCAAACCTCACTGACGCTCTGCTGGCTGGCGGGAGCCTATGATGGGGGCAGCTGGGCTCAGGTCTCATGTCGTCGGGGCAGCTGCAAGCCCGGCCCTGCGCCTTTGCTGCAGAACCTCTCATCTTCCCCAAACATCGCTTCCTTTATGCCATCTCATCGTCAAGCGCTCCCCAAGGCATACGGATGGAGCCCACCCTGAGAGCCGGGCCTCCTGCTACTCCCAGAAACGCTCTTGGTCATGTCTGTGCAGGAGCCAGTGCCCTCCCCTGCCCCCCTTGAGTCAGGTGACCCAGCCTTCAAAATGACTGGCACTCAACCCACTTCAGGAAGTACCCATCATTCCACTGCACGGTTCACTCCTTCCTCGGCTGTTCTGGAGTCTGGCTTCTGCCCACCGACTCAGCGCTGGACCTCGTCAGGCCTTTGACTGTCATGTGTGAATATTCAACCTGGGGTGATACAGCTTGCCCCGTCAACCAGGTGGAAAGCTCCTTCCCAGGAAGGACCTGGTATGATGCGACATACGTATCACAAACCTCCAATAAATATTCCAGGAATAAATAAATATCGAGTGTCTGCGTCTGGCTCCCTAACTCTGAAGAATGTGGGAGCTGGTGGCCAAGAGAGCATCACCTCACTCATCAGAAGAGGCAAATTCCTGCAAACTTAGCCCAACATATTTGTATGAATGATATGCTTCATATCATACATATTATGCATCTTGTATGTTACATATGTATATATGTTATAACTTCCATGACAAAGATGAAGATGATTCAAGTGGGGAAAATCTGCGTCCCCCCTAAGATTAAAAAACATAAATCAAAGACTTCAGAATGCAATCAGTATTTTTCAACCACTTATTAAAAGGAAAATGGTAAATTTCTGAAAAAGGCTCTTATTCCCCAAAATTAGTCACAGAGAACGAATGCCGTAGTGCCTAACACTTGGGGGAGCATATCCACGAGGAGAAAGGTGAGTGTGGCTGCCCCCAGCCCGCCCTGAGCCCCTGCAGGCTCCACCCCATCCTGGAGCACCTTGCCCACCTGGTCCTGGGCTTCGCAGGCAGGGCTATAACCACAGCACAGGTGCTGATTTCTGGAAGCCAGTTTCCTCTCTGCAGGATGTTCATACGCCCATATAAATGAAGAAATGAGGAAACAGTGCAGAAGCCTGCTTGATGGAAGCTTTGTTTTTGTTTTTTCATTCTGACCGCAACTCCAGGAGGCCCCCACGGGGGGAGAAATGCTGTCCAGTCATAACCTGGCAGGACGGGCGGACACAGGTGTGTGTGGCTGCCGTGTGCCTGGGAGACGAGGGTGGTGGGTGTGAGGCCAGAAGGGAATCTTCCTGGTCCCATTGTCGCCTGGATCCACTTCCTCCACCTAGGGAGCCAGAGGGCGACGTCTGTCCCCCAGGACTGCAGCAGGAGGGGCCTCTCAGGGACCAGGAGTAACTGACACACACAGGCCCACCTGCCTCTCTCCCACCTCTCGTGGAGGCTGCTAAGGGAGAGAAAAAAATCTGGATAACTAATTTTAAGTAATGAGATCATCCCATCTTTAAACTCCTAAAGCACTTAGAACCTATACCATTTAGTGCTAAATTCTGTTCTTTCTGGGATCACTTACAATCGTTTATTTGTTGAGTTTGGGTCTTCAACTCAAATGTAACTTCCTCCAGGGCAGAGAATAACACAACTTTAGGACCATTTCTCCCAACCACCCCCTATGTCTAGTGCAATTTCAAATACGTTAAGCACATTAATTGATTAAAATGAGCTAGGAATAGTTACATATATTATGGCAGTCTGCCCCAATATGTAATGTCTGTCACTCAGAAAAGTCCTAGAAGAGACCCAGCGTGGATATGCTTCTTTTCAAAGACAGGAGGACCCAGCTTCAGTAGAAGCTGCTACTGCAGGCTCGGGCTGAGAAGGTGTCCTAGTTTGTACCTTGGCCTTTCCGGCCAGCCCAGGAGAGGTCACCAGAACTGGGTGGAGGTCAGGGTCGATAGGCCCTGGGGCCTGAGAGAGGTGAGTCTGTGTCTCTCTCAGGTGAGGACTACTCCAGGTTCCTGCATCACACACACCCGGAGGCCATTTCCTCGCGGGACTCTGGGGCAAGGTGACTGGCAACGGCGAAGCAGTACCTGTGGAGTTAGGCTGGGTGTGGGGCAGTGACAAAGGTCACACCCAGGACACCTGACGGCATCAGAGGCTGCCACAGGGGCCACAGCAGCAGTGGCTGAGACAGACACCTGGCGGAAGCCGGCATCTCTGCAGGGCCATACAGTGCAGGACAGTGTTCTCTGCCGTGCAGTTGGTAGGAACTGAGATCTTTTCCAAACTTGACACCAACAAGATTAACAGCAATCTTCTCCGAGGGGGTTGCTTCCACTGGGAGTGCGGAGTCTTAACCACTGGACCACCGGGGAAGTTCCCAACTTACTCATTTTTAAACCTGTGCCACCTCCTCTCCCCACCTCCCTCTCTCCTGGCCCCCTAACCAAGTCAGTGTGAATCGGGTTTGCTCTGGAAGCTTGAACTCCACTCGAGTCCAGGGGCCTCTCTCTAGGCGTCCTCTACTCCACGTGTCCACGTGTCCAAAAACATGGCGCAGGGGCAGCCACTCTGTGCCCGCAAGACCCCTTCTCCCGGATTCCCAGCAAAGTGGGAACACATTTCATACCAAGTTTGTATCTCCTTACACAGACCTCCCCAGGAGTCCACTGCTGCTTGAGCTGCGACGCTGGAGAACCTGTGATGTGTATCTGTAACCAGATGTCGCCGGAGTCTTCCCGTCCCTTAGGACTCAGTGACTCACTGCTGTTGCCCTGCTGCACGGGGGCGGGGGGAGTGAGGGGCTGGGAGTGGGATTTGAGTTCAAACGCTGCCCTTTCGGAAAGAAGGGAAGGGGGGTGATGGCGACTGTGGGGCAGCCCTTGCGGAGGAGGGGAGGCTCCATCCCCACGGGGCGCCTCGTCCGGAGCCCTCGGGCCTCACAGCGCCTCCATCCCCGTCTGGACCTTGCAGAGGAACGGGGCTGCCCCTCGGAGGGTCTCCAGGTTATCCCCCGGTTCGCTCTGACCCCATCACCGCCCCCTGAAGCCGATTCTCCGATCATCCGGGGCTTCCTACTGCCGGGACACCGGGAGCTGCAATCCCCACCGACGAGCAATTAGGTCTCGAAGAGAAGGGCGGGCGGGGGCTCTCCCCGGGGCGGGGCGCGGCGCACAGCAGGTCGGGGCGTTGGACCGCACTGCCCACCTTGCCCACGCTCGCCGGGCGCGCAGCCGGCAGGAGGGGCGGGGCGGGGCGGGGCGGGGCGGCGCGGGCCGCACATTTAAGGCCGCACCGCCGCCCGAGCCGGACGGGCATGCGCTAGGCTGCCGCAGGAGCGAGGAGCGCGCCGCCGGCCTCGGACCCCGCCCACCCCCGGGGCCCCCGCACGCGCCATGAGGCTGGTGCGTGCAGCCGGGGCGCAAACGCGCGGGGCGGGCGGGCTTCGCGCGGCTCCCACCGCTGCGCGGAGACCCAGGGCTGCCAGCGTGAAGACGCGAAGCCAGACGCGGGGCGGGGGCCGCGGTTGTCCTGATTCGCAGGCGGCTCGGGGCTGGAGACTCCACCGGTGCGCTGTGGTCCTGAAGCCGCCCCGGCCTCTGAGGCCCAGGAGTTCAGTGGGCGCCCCCGCCGAGGAACGGCGCGCTGGCGTGTCCCGTGGGGACCAGTTACGAGGGAGACCCTGCCCTCCTGGGGCACCTTGTCTCGAGCCTGGGAAATAACTTGCCCAGCCCTGCGCGCGCCCAGCCAGCCCTTCACCCCGGAGCAGAGGAGGGAGAGGGCGCGGGGGTCGCTGTTCGCGGGGCGGGGAGGGAGCAGCTCCTGGGAGGAGGGGCCGGAGGGAGGGCGGCGCGTCTTCCCTGCAGGTCCCGCCGGGGAGGCCTCGGCTCCGCTTCGGAAAGCCCACCTCGGGCCAGCACCGCACCTGTGCTTCTCTTTCAGAAAACAGAAATTTACTCTGTGGAGCTCAGTGGAACCGGAGACATTGGGAAGACGGACAAGGGGCATGGCAAGAAGTTCGGGGGCCTGAAAATGAACTGCTTGGAACGCAAAACGCATCAGCCGAAAGAGGAGCTTAAGAAAGAACTCGATCTGGTCAGTTGAGCCAACAGGGTGCCCCTGAGCACTGCCCTCCCCGCTGAGACCTCGCCCCTATAACCCACCTCCCACAGAAGAAAATTCAGTCTCAAGAATTTGAAAAGCCCTGAGACTTGTTTCCTTGGTTTTTTTTTTTTTTTTAAATGGTGTGATAATATCTGCCCAGGGGTCAGGCCTCTGAAAGCTCCCTGCATTCAGGCTGTAGGCGCGCCCAGGTGGGACTCATTCAGAGGGGAGTCTCTGATTCCAGTCCCCACAGGCATGGATGGCCCAGACCGCTCTCCTTCCTGGCGGCTTCGCTGAGATGATACAAGCAGCCAGCTGCCACATTTTAGCTGATAAGATTGAACTATTTGAGGCAGAACCACCCCGGAGGAAAACCAAAAGCACTACACTTGCTAGGTTTCTGGGTATATTTGCCCCACGAGAAAGAATTTCAGCGGTAAGAGAGTTGGGCTTGGCTTCAGACAACCTTAGGCTCAGCTGAGGTCCAGTTCTCCGTGGCTGATCTGTGACTGGGAGCAAACTACTTAGCTTCGCTGAAGCTCCGTTTTCTTTAGGTAAAATGGGAAATAAACAATTTTTGTGGGTCTGTCAGGGGAAAAGTGAGATAAGAATGAGAGTGTTCTTAATGGAAGCGTTTTGTGGACGTGCAACCCTGTTTCTAGTAAAGCTGGCTGCCCCGGAAAAGAGCTGCCCTAGAACTGAAAGGTGACACTGCATCTCGGGAATGCCAAAGGGGAAACTTCTACCGTGAGTCTGAGATGATGCTAGATTGTCTGCACTTCACTGCAGACCTTAAAGCTGTGATTCTCTGAGCAGTTGGTAGTAGTGTGTGCTCATGTGTGCTGTAGAGCCAATTGTTAAACACTCAGGAAGTCTGCAAGCTGACTGATACTGTATTAGTAGCGTGAAGTGTGACTGGGGTGAGAAATCAGTAAATGCTACAAATCGGAGCTCTTTATTTCTTTTTCCTGGAGAGCTCATTAAACAGCACACACCACTAGGCATTTGTCCATGTATCTTCTGATGACACTTAAGACCACAGCCCTGGAACGGGACTGACCTGAATTGAAATCCCAGTTTGACTGAAATTCAGTTCCCTGTTTTGAAAAATTGGAATTAAAAACGGTACCTACCTCTTAGCGTTGTTAAGAGGGTTACAGGGAAAGCAGGAGAAAGACTGAGAGAGTCACTCTTATTTCCTACGTATCTCTAGCAGTTAGGGGTGAAGACATAACTCGTCTTACTTGAAATTGCTAATTATAACATGAATATATATCCATTGTATCATATGCCTGTAAATTACAATGAGAACCTCCCTTGAGATTGGAGCATTCTGTGAAGATGTATAATACACAAAAATAATTTCCATAGTATTGGCCAACGTGTTCCCTTGCTTCCTTGCTCAGATACATCTTTCTTTCCCTCTTTTTTCACAGCCTTCTCACCAGAATCCTATAATTTGTGACTGCGTACTTGGATGCCCTTGCATCCCGACCCCTCCAGCAAGTTAGAACCTTGATGAGAACTATAGCATCCCTGGCTTCTGAAGACAGAGGCGGGTAGTGACTCAAGCCTGAGCCACCTGGTGCTGCCCTGTCCCAGCAGAGTTCACTCCCGCACCCTGCCCTGCTCTCATCCCCAGAGCTGGGCTAGCAGGAGACGATAGTGTAGTAGAGCCCCTTAAAGTCTGAGGTCCATCCATGAAACCAACAGCTCTAATCATCCTTTAACTTTTCTCTGGCCAGGACTTGGTGTACTGTGCACAGAACTGTGTCTTGGTCCTTTGACTCGCCAGCAATGTCATATTCAGTTGATACTGGTACAGTGAACGAATGAGCAAAGGCAGATCTGGCTGAGGAGAGGACAAAAAGTCTCTTTTGTTACATGAAGCTTTTTTTTGCATATACTTGAGAAAAGAGATACGTTCTGGTACCGGTCACAGTATAAATTTTTGTTTCAGACAATCAGAGTTTTAGAATCCTGAATGCTGGGTTTTCTAGGTGGGGTGAGGAAGACTTAGCCCCTGGGTTTTCTGCCACAAGAAGAGGCTTCTAGTCCTTTAGCCCAGAGATTCTCAAAGGGAGAGGAGAGGGGGACTTTGCTCCCCAGGGAACATTCAGCAGTGTCTGGAGACATTTATGGTTATCACTTCTTAAGGGAGGGCGCTGGTGGCTAGAAGCCTCCACAACGGAGTTACTGGCCCAAAATGTCAATAATGCCAAGGTTGAGAAACTCTGCTTTAGCCTAATGATTCTGTGGCAAAATTAGCAAGTGTGGGCCCCTCCGTCCTCGGCCAGTATTTATTTGGCAGGTTTTTAATCTGAGGGCTTCCCTGACAGTGAACTGAGTCTCAAGTACTGGAATAAGGAAAGGCATGCTTCTCTCTACCAGACCGCCTGCTCAGTGAGGGCTGCATGGGTAACAGCTGTCAGGACATGAAATGGCTTGGCACTGCTCATAGCCCTCCGTGGATCCCACAGTTCAGGTCTGAGTTAAGTATCCAGATCACTGGTGCCTGGACAACAGGTGTGCTAGGATTTGCATGTGCCGGAGACCAGAGTGAGGTGAAATGCATTGCTTTGCTCAGAAAAACTAAGGACAGCTACTTTGTGGTAAATGGCAAGTTAAGTCTGAACTATTCAGGGATGGCCAGAAAATCCCCTGGCCAGTGACCTCTCCTGCAGCGAGGTTCTCTTCTCTCACTGCAGTAGCCCCTGGGACAAAGGTTCCTTCTTTTCATCCCACACTCCCTGGCCCCTCTGCCTTCCTCAGTGCTACTCCCAGCTTTCATGGGCTTGTCAAGGCTTAGGGTTTGAGTCTTGTAATTATCTAATTCACTCTGTTCTTCTTTTCATGGGCTTCAGGATGACCACAAACTCAGCAATGAGGAACTGGAAACAAAATATGGTACAAACATCATTACGGTAAGTCATCAGAGAACAAGGGGAGAGAATCCCGGGACTGTGCTCAGCGTTTGTAGAAAAGAATGAGTGACCTAAAGCTGCAGCTTTGAGAATGCCAGCCACCCACATGCCCACCATGTGAGACGGCTGGTTCCCCTCAGGAGCTGGGCCGTCTGAACCACAGCCCTGGCCAAGCCCTCTGTTGAGCTGTGTGCTTGGTCACAGACAGTTCTTTGACTGTGACCGCAGCGAAGCTGTGGTGACCCCAGGAAGGTTTGGATGCTTCCTCGTTGTCATGGTCAGGGGTTGCTTTTAAACCCTGTGCCCAGGACGTATTAGGGTCTTATCAAGGCCTCCTCCGGAAAGGGACAAGGCTGCAGGGCACACCATGTGCCTCATAAAATCTCCCACCGCAGAAGTAGGGCTTTCTTCTGTGAATTCGAATCTCAAATCTCAAAAGTTTTGGTGTCTTAACATCAGGAGATTTGGGTGCACCTGTTCAAGTCAACAAGAATACCTGCGGTGTGAGGAGCAGGCGATGCCTGGGTTTCAGGAGTTCGCAGTGGGCGGGAGAGGCAGATGTGTAGGAAAGCGCTCGGCAGCCACGCTGCTCCCCGAGGCGGCATGTGAGAGGCCAAAGGGCAGGCTGAGGGAATGGCGGAGTCTGACAGGCGAGGCTCCCTGGGTGGTGCAGTGATTGAGTTGGGACATAGTAACCCCTACCCACCCTCTGCAGAAATGTGACATCCAACCCAAGGGGGGAGAAACGTCTGATTTCTGTTTCTTTTGGCTCTGCTTTCTCAGGGTCTCTCCAGCACCCGGGCTGCTGAGCTCCTGGCTCGGGATGGGCCCAACACCCTCACCCCACCCAAGGAAACCCCGGAGATTATCAAGTTCCTCAAGCAGATGGTGGGGGGCTTCTCCATCCTCCTGTGGATAGGAGCCATCCTGTGCTGGATCGCGTACGGGATTCAGTACTCCAACGATAAGTCCTCTTCCCTGGACAATGTAAGGCCCTGGGGCTCCTCCTGGGTTTGCTGGTAACGGGGCGGGGGGCGGGAGGGGTCCGCACCATGACGCAAGGGTAGAGCATTGGGCTGGGGTCAGGGGTCCAGCACTGATCAGTCACCACATGAGTTTGAGAAAATCAGTCATTTTCCCAAGTGTAAAACAGAAATTATGTCTGACTTTCTGGTGTCTCAGAGGCAGTATGAGCATGAATTTTTTTTTTTTTTTTTTTTTTTTTTTGTGGTATGCGGGCCTCTCACTGCTGTGGCCTCTCCCGTTGCAGAGCACAGGCTCCGGACGCGCAGGCTCAGCAGCCATGGCTCACGGGCCCAGCCGCTCCGCGGCATGTGGGATCTTCCCAGACCGGGGCACGAACCCGTGTCCCCTGCATCGGCAGGCGGACTCCCAACCACTGCACCACCAGGGAAGCCCCGAGCATGAATTTTTAAGAGAGAGAGACAAACACAAAAGTTCCTACGTGGAAAAAAAAATCGATATCCACGTGAAGTGTTTTTGGGCTTTCTCTCCTCAAAGCTAATTCTCTCCCTTTACTGTGGAGAGCTTCTGTGCCGGCTGATAACGGAGGACTGAAACACAAAACTGTTTCTGCCGCCATGATGCCGAGAGAAGGAAGCCAGATGCGAAAGGCCGCATACTGCACGATTCCATTGTTGTGAAATGTTCAGAGCAGACCTGCCCTGGATTCAGAAAGCAGATCAGTCAGTGGCTGCCAGGGCTGGGCTGGAGTGGGGAATGATGGCCAGTGGGCTCAAGGGGACTTACTGGGATGATGGATTGTGGTGATTGTTGCACAACTGTGTACCTTATTAATGATCACTTAATTATATACTTCAAGTGGGTAAATTGTGTGGCCTGAAATTACACCAGGACACTACTGCCATCTCTCTCACTGGCCATGGAGCACCCTGGCCCTAGGATCTGGCTCATTCCTGATGCTTGTTTTTCTGATTGATGCCTGTCCTCCTCACCCAGGTGTACCTGGGCTCCGTGCTTGCCGTGGTGGTTGTTTTAACCGGGGTCTTTGCCTATTACCAAGAGGCGAAAAGCACCAACATCATGGCCAGCTTCCGCCAGATGATTCCACAGGTGGGTGTGGCACCCACTGTGGTGTCTGCGAGACTTGAGATAAGCGAGCATCAGGCTGGGGGGGTGGAGGAGCTTGGAGGCCTGGGCCCCCTCCCTGCTGCCTGCAAAGTGACCTAATCTCTGTGGAGCCACTGTTTCTTCCCAGGGTTTTGAGATGATCAGCGAGATAAGATGGAGAAAAGTGCTTAGTCGAGAGCAAAGTGCGACGGGAACAGGAGTCGTTGCACAGCATCTCCTGTGGCTGCTCCTCAGCGCTGGTGACCTGTTTAGACAAAAGCAGTTCAGGTGGTTCTGAGCAGGAACCAAGGAGGCCGACCTGGGATTCTTTTTTTTTTTTTTTTTTTTTTCGGTACACGGGCCTCTCACTGCTATGGCCTCTCCCGTTGCGGAGCACGGGCTCCGGACGCACAGGCTCAGCGGCCATGGCTCACGGGCCCAGCCGCTCCGCGGCATGTGGGATCCTCCCGGACCGGGGCACGAACCCGTGTCCCCTGCATCGGCAGGCGGACTCTCAACCACTGCGCCACCAGGGAAGCCCGACCTGGGATTCTTTCAGCCTCACCCTCTTTGCTCCCATTTCTGAGCCTCCCCGCATGTTGCCCCAAAGTGCTCTCGGTATGGGAGGCCCCCCCATCCCTCCGCCCACAGGAACCCAGGAGGGGTCCTCTAGGGAGACCGTGCACTGCTGTCAGCACGGCAGGAAACCTGCACCCTCGCTGGCCTGCAGACCTGCTGGACAGAGGGGACTCTGGCTGGGATCTTCTGTGCTAGGAAGTAGAGACCCTTCTCTCGCGCCATTAAAGTCTTCCCGACCTGAGCAAGATTGTTAAACCCTTTGGCTCAACCTTCAGCAGTCTTCCTGGACCTCCCAGCAGGATCGTTCATC
The DNA here is from genome assembly GCF_964165515.1 of Mesoplodon bidens. Lineage (NCBI taxonomy): Eukaryota > Metazoa > Chordata > Mammalia > Artiodactyla > Ziphiidae > Mesoplodon > Mesoplodon bidens. The sequence continues at coordinate 318,958 of NC_138174.1, forward strand.
CTTAATGGGCTCCCTTCCCGCCAGGGTCAGGGCTGTCGCTTTGCTGTACCCTCCCATGGTGGAATTGTTGGGGTCGAAGAATATCTCCCTGAGCTCCTACTCAAGAAAAAATAGTTCTTAGGGTCTTCAGGCCCCAAGTAAAAGTCTTTGTCTCATTTTCTGCTGTTCTGACAGCTGCGGACCCTAGCGCCTCCCTTCCTGAGGTTTGGGGAGGGTGCAGGAGGGCCAGCATCGTTCCAGGACGGAATCTGAGGCCTGGGTCATGGTTTTCTTTCGCAGCAAGCTCTTGTCATTCGAGATTCAGAGAAGAAGACAGTTCCTGCAGACCAGCTGGTGGTGGGGGATATAGTGGAGATTAAAGGAGGAGACCAGATCCCCGCGGACGTCAGGTTGCTCTCTGCTCAGGGCTGTAAGGTGAGCGGCACAGGCACCCCAAGGGTCGTGCTCGTGACCAGCTGGCTTGCTGTGGCCTTTCCAGGTCTCGGCGTAACTGGGGAAGGGACAAGGTGCCTGACCCTGAACTTGTTTCAAAACTTCTAGGTAGACAACTCATCTCTCACTGGGGAGTCTGAGCCCCAGCCCCGCTCCTGTGAGTTTACCCATGACAACCCCCTGGAGACAAAGAATATCAGCTTCTTCTCCACAACCTGTCTGGAAGGTAAGTCCAGCTGCTTGCAGGACCGCATGTTCAGCTCATAGCACTTCTCCGTCTGCAGGCTTTGTTTTCCTCTCTTTACCATCACTTGCTGCAAAGCTTCTCCAAGAGAAAACGTGGAATTGAAGAACCTAGAGAGCTGATGTTTGGCCTTAGTAATGTCATGTGCTGACTGGCCACGCAAGCCACCAAAGAGAGGTCTGTGAGGCCGTGGTCGCTCCTAGCTGAGGACCCCTGGAATAAAATGTCTGCTCCACCTGTAGGCACAGCGACCGGCATGGTCATCAACACGGGTGACCGCACCGTCATTGGGCAGATCGCCTCACTGGCCTCGGGAGTCCAGAACTCGAAGACGCCCATTGGCATCGAGATCGAGCACTTTGTTCACATCGTGGCAGGCGTGGCGGTCTCCATCGGCGTCCTTTTCTTCATCATCGCGGTGTCCATGAAGTATCATGTCCTGGACTCCATCATCTTCCTCATTGGCATCATTGTGGCCAATGTGCCTGAGGGTCTCCTGGCCACTGTCACTGTGAGTCCGCTCTACTAGTGGTCGCACCCTGACCCTGCTACCATGCCATTCTGCTGTGCTGGGTGAGCACCCACCACGGCTGAGTCTGCTCCGTCAGGGGCAGCCGTGGTACATTCTGAACAGACTGTTTCTTAGAGGGACAAAAAGAATTGCGATTTGTTAATATCTGAATGCATTGTCCTTGGAAACTTATATTTTCATTTTCAGGAGATCTGTCTGCAGATCCCTTAAGATCTAGATAAGACAGTCTTGAACCACCATTTGCAGATTTTCTAGAAGCCGGATACCTTCCCCCACATTTCCACTGTCCTTAAAAGGAAAACAAACCAACCAACTAACAAACAAACTCCTTTGGCAGTTTCTACAGCTGAGGGACTTGAGCACACTTTTTACCTCGCTTCTCTTCCCTCTCAGACTCCCACAGACACACACAAATGCCTTCTGTGTGTTTCTGCAGAATTGTTCAGCCCTTTCCTGTGCTTACGTCCAGGTTCAGCTTTGGTTCTCCCTGCTTAGCTCACCCTTGAACAAGGCCCTTCTCTGCGGTGCGGGCCCCACAGGCGGGGAAGAGGGCTTTGTATCTTCAGTCCTGTGTGAAGGTGGCCTGGCGCCATCCTGAGCAAAGACAGAAGTTTTTGATTCCAGGTCTCCTCTGACTCCAGCAGAGAGTAATTTGACAGAACTGGAGGCAAACAGAACCCTTTGAGATCTGCAGGGTTCAGAGAGAGGGAAGAATGTTTAAATATGGAGCTCTTAAAGTGACACAAATGCTTCTTGATTCCCCAAAGCAACAAGGTAGCCCTTTGGGACAAGCCCTTTGGCAAATAGCTGTCGAAGTCTGTCTTACGCGTTCTTGCTTGTGAATGACAGCCAAGGTCCCCTTTGTAATTACACGTGACTTGCCTGGCTCTGCGACCTGTGGGTGCCTTAGGATCATTTTCCTCAAGGAGCAAAGGGACAAAAGAGTGTTCCACATTTAATAGAAGAAAGGACTGTGGCATATCCATGTGTAGGGCTTTATATGCTTTCTCAGTCACTGGGGCTGATGCCACTTTACTGCATCTGTAACCATACCTGACACTAGTCCAGCTCTACCTGTTTCTACATTATTGAACCCGAGTTCAAAAGGGTGGTTTTTCTCCAAGCTTCTCCCTCTCTCCTCCGTCTAGGTGGCTCTGTCACTGACAGCAAAACGAATGGCCAAGAAGAACTGCCTGGTGAAGAGCCTAGAGGCCGTGGAGACCCTTGGTTCCACCTCCATCATCTGCTCAGACAAGACGGGGACCCTGACCCAGAACAGGATGACCGTGGCCCATCTGTGGTTCGACAACCAGGTCTTCGTGGCGGACACTAGCGAAGACCATTCGAGTGAGTCTTCGGGCGCATCCAGCCTGGCCCTGCGCCGCAGGCTCAGCAGAGGGGCTGGTCTGCGGCCTTGGGGTGGACAGTGCTGTTCGTGGGTGCGAGCCCAGCTCCCTTGGCATCCACTCTTCTTCCTTCCAGATCAAGTCTTTGATCAAAGCTCTGCAACCTGGGCCTCCCTGTCAAAGATCATAACGCTGTGTAACCGCGCTGAGTTCAGACCAGGACAGGAGAGCGTCCCCATCATGAAGGTGAAGGCCCTGCTCACGGTCTCAGTTGCAGCCAGAGCCAAGTCACTTTCTCTGTTCTGATCTGGTGTTTGACTTAATCTCTCCAGCTGGGTAGGGTTTATACTGTAAGAGCAAGTCTAATCACAACACCTGTAGAAAAGTTTTTCGCTGTAACTAGCTTCGAGAAATCTGAAAGTTCTCAGAATATTCAGTTGGGCCTTTAGAAAATTCTGTCTCTTTCCAGACAATGAATGTGCCTTTAAGTTACTTTCCTAACTTCTTTATCAGCTAAGAAGATATAATCAAAGGTTACTTATTACATAAATGCCATTCACTGATGTTTAAAATGTAATCGGCTAGAAATAGCAGGAGGGGTCTTAGAGCGGCTTCCTCTGGGCTGCCTGGAGCGCTTCTCTAATTGCAACATACGAAACCTCTCTCTCTCCTCCCCTGCTTTCCTCCCCCTCCCTCTCCAGAGTCACTGAATCTGTGTCCTCCTGGCTTTTCTGTTTGCCATCTGTTTCCTTCATTGACTCTTACTTATAGTTTTTGTTTGCTTTTCTTTATCAGCCAGCTCATTAATTCTCCTTTTGGCCAATCACTTCTCTGTATCTTTCAAGTCCTTATCTCCAGTTTTAATTTCTCACCCAAATTCCATGCATCTCCAGCTAGCTGTGTGTGTTTCCACTTGGAGGTTTTGCATGCTAGACACTCAACATATTATACTTGTCACCTTCCACCTGTACCCAAACTTGCTCCAAATTAATATCTTATCCCCAATTTTCTATTTTTCTATGCTGTAACCATTTTACTTGTCATCCTTTTGAAAGTCATCTTTAACTGACTCCTTCCCAAATATCTAGTGAGTCAACAAGGCCTGTTACTCTTGTTTCAGAACATCCAACTTTACGTTTCTGTTATCACTAATACCTTGCATTGGAACAAGTGTACCAACCTCTTAATTGGCCTCCATGATTCTAGTTTATCCCTCCCCCGTCTTTCTTGCATGCCACTAATTTTCCTTAAATACTTCATTAGTTACATGGACTACTTCATCTGACTTTGCTCAAAAACTTTCCATGCTTCTCTATTTTCTGCTTCTCGAGTGTGGGTCTCAGTGCTTTTGCCTTTTGGGGTTCTTTACATCTGCCACATCTGCCGTGTCCACCTGTGCTTCAGCACTCATGATAGAGTTTCCCCACCACGTGCCTTCCTTCAAGGCTTTCTGGTTTCCAGAAGGCTTTCTTCTGCTCCTCTCTCTGTAGGTAACCCACCTGTCTTTCTTTCTCTTTTTTTTTTTTCTTTTGCGGCTTGCGGGATCTTAGTTCCCTGGCCAGGGATTGAACCCCGGGCCCTGGCAGTGAAAGCGCCAAGTCCTAACCACTGGACCGCCAGGGAACTCCCCCCACCTGTCTTTCAAGATCTAGTTCCTCACTGCTTTTTTCATGAAAACTTCCTGCTCTCAGGGCTCTCACTTTTCTGAACTCCCCTAATGCCAGCAGGTGGCGCCCTGCAGTTAACAGTCCTAAGTCGGTCACCAGTTGTGCGGTAGTTGTTTCTCTCTCCAGTAGATAGTAAGCTTAGGTAACGTGTTGGTTCGTGGCAAATGATCAGAGAAGAACCAGATTATGTGCTGCAACTATTTATCTCTTGATTTGCAGAAAATTGTGGTTGGAGATGCCTCAGAAACTGCTCTTTTGAAATTCTCAGAGGTCATTTTGGGTAACGTGATGGAAATTAGAAAAAGAAACCGCAAAGTAGCCGAAATACCTTTTAACTCGACCAACAAATTTCAGGTTAGTTTTTCGTCACAACTGAATCTTTATCATCACTAGAACAGCATTTCCACCTGTGTAAGTATCCTTTGGTTAATATGTATTGTGAGTGACACTTGACTTCAAAAATAGTCCTCAGAGATGCAGGGCCTGGACGTCTGGTAAACCCAGAACAGGTTTCCCTGCAGTAAGTATAGAAAAAGAACGGTGAAGGTCCTGCCCTCCCCACGCATGATCTGTCTGTGTGACGTGCACACTCACATGCACACAGACGCACCAGCACCCGCACTGGGTAACTTTGGCCAAGGAGGGGCCACGGCCACACCCCAAAGGACGAGAGAAGGGTGGGGCGTGGGGAGAAGCAGCGCTGCCCCGCGTCTGTGTCGCGCACTTTACGTGCTTTGTCTCATTTAATCCTCATGATAAGCCTGTGAGGTAGGACCAAGTAACCCCAACTGAAGGGTGAGGAAACAAGCCTTAGAAAGCGCTGAGGTGACAGAGTCACACAAGCATCTAAGTGGCACAAGCAGTTTTCACACCTCTGACTCCTGAGTCTATGCTTTTTCTACCACAACACAGAGTCTGGGCAGTTCAGTTCAGGCCATGTTGGTAAGCCTTGCCCTTTGTGAAGACCAGTGAGCACCAGCCACACTGCTTTCCCGTTCTGCCCCGCAGGCAGCGCATAGGGATCTCCTCTCCCCTGTGGCTCAGGAAGAGAACGGCGATCCTTGCCTAGTTGTCACCCCTCATGCCAGGGGTGCCCAGCAGTCATGTTAGGACAACGAACAGTTTCTAGCCCAAGGTGCTGGCAGAGGTGGGAGTCCCTGTAGACTCCAGAGCTGAGAGTGGGGCATCGTGACGTGGTCTTTGTATAACAGTAATTTATATAAATAGGATAACCATGTTTGTGTGCAAGTTTCTGGTGATAACCCACACATTTTCTTTTTTTTTCTTAATTAATTATTTATATTTGGCTGTGTTGGGTCTTCGTTGCTGTGCGCGGGCTTTCTCTAGTTGCGGCGAGCGGGGGCTACTCTTCGTTGTGGTGCTTGGGCTTCTCATTGCAGTGGCTTCTCTTGTTGTGGAGCTCGGGCTCTAGGCACGCGGGCTCAGTAGTTGTGGCTCGCGGGCTCTGGAGCGCAGGCTCAGTAGTTGTGGCGCATGGGCTTAGTTGCTCTACAGCGTGTGGGATCTTCCCGGATCAGGGCTCGAACCCGTGTCCCCTGCATTGGCAGGTGGATTGTTAACCACTGCGCCACCAGGAAATCCCACCCACCCACACATTTTCTTTGGAAGGAATTAAGGACTGGAAAATAACTGTGGAGCAAAGATCTTTGTGGATGATTGAACAGTAAAAAATCATGGTTACCAAAACAGACAACTAATAAAATGTATGATGTAAAATGTAGAGGAAATCAGATTTCTGTTCAAAAACATAGTGAAAATAGAATGAGTAGCAATTCTAAAATAATAATTGTAACCATAGCTATCATGTGCTAATTTCCACACTTCTCACAACAGATTTTTTAGGCAGTAGAGAAGGAGGAAACAGGACATAGCCAGCAGGGGCCAGAGCCAGGGCTCAGGCAGACCCAGGGGACCATGCTCCTAGGACTAGGCAGGATGGCCTTCCAACCATGAACGAGACTCAGAGTCCCCCCGGGGCTCCGTCTCCTCCAGGGAAGGCTTCCTCGTCGTGTGAGATGTGAGGAAAAGCGGGTCCTGTGAGGCCTCGTGTACAGAATGTTGAGGGAGAAGTGGGCTCCCCAGCATTGGTCTAGAAAGGAGAGGGTCCTTCAGAAGAGGCCACAGAGCCTCTGGGAAGCTATTAGTGTCATTTTATATCCACACACGAGCAACACTCGGCACTAAGCAAGGTGGTTGGGTGTCATGACCTTGGAGGGTCTCTGGGGCATCGTTCAACCCAAGGAAACAAAGTGGACAGTCTTAGAATAGCAGTTCCCCAAACGGAGACTGGTCCATTCAAATATTTTCCATAGTTTATGGCAAATTGGAAAATTAGGACAATATTTTATAAAATTTTATATAGAGATGAAGGTATTGAATTTAGAAGATTATCCTTTATGTCCTGCATGGTTAGAGCAGGGACTCTGGGGCCTGCTGGCCAGAATTCAGGTCCCACCTCTGCCCCCTGCTAGCGGTCACTGAAGTCTCTGCACCTCAGATTCCTCCCTTGTAAAAGACAGTAATAATGGTACCCATGGCCATAGTTTTGAGGGTAGTTTTGAGAATTAAATGAGTCCATTTAATTTCGGGGCACTCAGAACAGTGTACACGATAAAAGTATTTATTATTCCTACTTTAAATGCTAAAATGCCCCACCTTTCAGAAAATGATAGGGACAGTAGATGGAGGTTTTGGGTTTGGTTGGTTAGTTGGTTTTTTTAATGTCTGTACTTGGCCATGTGAAAAAAGCTGCAACCTTACGTTTGCCCTCTATGGTTTTGCTTTTTTTCGGTACTCATCTCTGATATCCACAAGTCTATAAACGACTGGTTTAGAATCAACTGGTAGACCCCAAATGATAGAATTTTTCTTTGTAACCTACTCATTCTCTCCCAAACACCCCAGCTTCCTAAAATTCTTTCCAGGGCTTAGAAGGGTACGTGGTATAAAATAGGGTCTAGACTTAGCCACTTTATTATTGTCTATAAATTTTTTCACAGTTTTCCCGATTATCTTATTAGGGTGCATCTAGAAGTAGAATTGTGAGGTCAAAGGGTAGTGATGATGCAGCTGTGATTCTTGTTACTTAGCTGTCCCCCCGGAGGGCTGTGCATGGGGCCCGTCCTCACAGCCCTCGCGTCCCCTGTCACATCCAGGCAGCGACGCTGCCCACGTGCCTGACTGAGTGCAGGACGGCTCGGGTCTGCAGGGAGGGCAGTCGAGGCAGGAGGTGAGACAAGGCGGCGCCCAGCCCTCTGGCCCCACGGTCGCCCCGGGAGATGGTGTTCAACGCAGAAGGTTTCACAGGATGACAGCGCACCTGGCCTCCCTAAAGCATCCAGTTTCTGTTTGAGAGACAGGCTGAGTTTCCCTCTGCAAGACACCCTGATTCAAATTCAGGGTGTCCCCCTGGGCTGGGACGGAGTCTAGCTCTCTGCATATTGCTTGGGCACAAAGTAGAAAGGACAGAATGCGCCTGCAGAGAGCACTGCTTCTTTATATATCAAGGACCAGTAGCCAACAGAGAAAGGGGTGTTTTTAATCTTGTCGTGTTGCTCATTTACAGATCTGTCCAGTTCAGGCCCTTAGCAGTAAAGACGGTGTCATTGCCCGATGCCACACTGAACATGCTCGACCCCTTTCCCCCGCAGCTCTCCATACACGAGACAGACGACCCCAGTGACAAGCGTTTCCTCGTGGTGATGAAAGGGGCCCCCGAGCGGGTCCTGGAGAAGTGCAGCACCATCATGGTCAACGGCCAGGAGCAGCCTCTGGACGGGAGCACGGCCAAGGCCTTCCACACGGCGTACATGGAGCTGGGCGGCCTGGGGGAGCGCGTGCTGGGTGAGCAGAACCCTGATCCCGCTCGTGAGGCCCGCGGCTCTCTGCCGGCCTCCGGCACACGAGGACACAGGCCTGTGATGTAGTGGAGTAGCTCTGGCGTCCACTTGAGTCATAAAGGAGAAATGGTCAATGTACAAGAGACACTGTGTGACGGATAGTGTGCGGGACGGTCCCGTCCAGATCGGGGAAATCTGGGAAGTTACTGTGGGACGGGTTGCATTTCATTCTGGACCTTGAGTGAGGGAGCTTGAAGGGAGGTGGGGAGCGTGCTCACACAGAGGGAGCCTCGTGGGCCAGAGCACAGTGGTGGGAACAGACGGAGTGGCACGCGCCTTGTCGCGGCTGCAGGTGGACGAGGTACCACGGTCCTGGGAAACAGGGCTAGAAGGCTCGTATGGAGGTCGGCTTGCAGCGCCCTTCTTGGCGGGGACAGGAGCAGAGTGGGTCTCAGCAGGAGGTGCTGCCCTCACTCAGGCAAAAAGGGATTTGATCCCAGACAATGGGAACGTGAAGGTCACATACAGAGACTTTGTGGAGGCAGAATTGGTAAGACTTAGCAGCTAATTAGAGGGGAAAAGTAAATTTAAAAAAATGTTGAGGGGCTTCCCTGCTGGCGCAGTGGTTGAGAGTCCGCCTGCCAATGCTGGGGACACGCGTTCGTGCCCCGGTCCAGGAGGATCCCACATGCCACGGAGCGGCTGGGCCTGTGAGCCATGGCCGCTGACCCTGCGTGTCCGGAGCCTGTGCTCCGCAACAGGAGAGGCCACAACAGTGAGAGGCCCATGTACTGCAAAAAAAAAAAAAAAAAATGTTGAAGTTTCCCATTGAACAGTTAGGGAAAACGTACAGCCAGTAACTGAGAGAAGGGGGCGTTAGAGGTGGAAGGAACCTTAGAAGCACAGCCACCGTGGCAGAAGCCTGTCAGTGGCAACGTAAGGGGTATCACAGGACATGTTCTGCTGGGAGAATCAGGGGCCGATGAAACAGCAGCTCTGAACTACAGGGTGATGGATGGGTTCAAGGTAGCAGAAGTTCATACTGACGATAAGGCTCATTAAACATGGTGAAAGCTCTTGCCAGTAGAGATGGAATCTGTGGAATGTGTGTTTCTAAAGGACATTTGAGTCTGTAAAGCAAATAAAATACATAAATGAGTTGATAATGCTTGAAGCGTGCCCCACAGCACCAAGTAGTCTTTCAAGGCAGGATTGCTGCCCGTCTGAGTTGCTCTAGGACCCTCACGTATGACCTTTCCCTCACACGTGATTAAAGGCTGAGCATCATGCCCTTCCCCTGATGCCCCAGTTCCTTCCCTGGTTTGTGCAGGAGCACGTGCTGTTTTCTCTGCCGAAAAGGGCCTTCCCACCGCCCGTCCTCCCTTCTTTCCCCGGAAGACCTCCGGCTCCTTGCTCAAGAGTGAGCTCACATGACCTCCTTGGCGAAGTCTTTCGTGTTCTCAGGTGGCAGGGCATAGCCCTGCTCTGTGATGCTCACCACGCTCCAGGCTCTTCATCTCTTTGTGTCTGTCCCCCACTAAACTGCAACCTCTTGAGAAGTAAAGGCTCTCCACTTCTGGGCTTTCTGTTTCCAGAACATAACAGAGAACCTAATGGGCACAGAGTAAATTATTTTGGGATGAAACAGGTCTTTCCTAAAAACAACATGTGTTATGGAACTGAAGGAATTAAACAGTTCTGGTTAAACTCTAGGGCTTCCCTGGTGGCACAGTGGTTGAGAGTCCGCCTGCCGATGCAGGGGACACGGGTTCGTGCCCCGGTCTGGGAAGATCCCACATGCCGCAGAGCGGCTGGGCCCGTGAGCCATGGCCGCTGAGCCTGCACGTCCAGAGCCTGTGCTCCGCAACGGGAGAGGCCACAACAGTGAGAGACCCACATACCGAAAAAGAAAAAAAAAAAACAACTCTAAAGTATTGGTAAAATACAAAGGACTGAGAGTGTATGAAAATGTTCCTTCTTTCTTTCATTCATTTTTCTTTTTTGTTCCTTCTTTCTTGTGTCATTTCTTATCCTAGTTTCATTGACTCCCAAATTTATACCCATTTCAGGTTTCTGTCATCTCTACCTGCCAGCAGACGAGTTTCCAGCCTCCTATTCATTTGATGTAGACACAATGAACTTTCCTACTTCCAACTTCTGTTTTGTGGGCCTCTTATCGATGATCGACCCTCCTCGGTCCACCGTCCCTGATGCGGTCACCAAGTGCCGGAGTGCAGGGATCAAGGTGGGACTTACACATTCCTGAATTAACAAGTCCTCCATCGATGTTGGATCCCTTTCTAGGAACATTTGTCATGGGAGAGTCAGTATTTAGGTCTCTTCAACTAAATGTCATTAATTCCCCTTTTTTTAGTCTCCACTTTCACTGTACTAAGATTTCAGTAACTGTCCCATAAAAGCAAAGTGACTGCGTCTGTGTGGAATAAACCACAAGAGTAACTGCAGCGAGCAGAAAGCTGTGTCCCTGTGCCATGAGGTGGTCACATCTTGCCCTATACTGTGATAGACAGTAATAGGTTTTATTACTTAATCTCGAGGTCTAGCTTCCATACTCCATTTCCCTCATGATATAAAAGCCAAAATATTAATTCCATTACCGTGTAAATTCCAAGGCTGTGGAGCATCATGAAGCTGCCCAAGGAGACATCCTGTCAGCCCTTTCACAGATAAAGTTATGTCCAAAGGAAAGGCTGGATGTCAGAGGAGGAAATGTAAGAAGCTTAGGAGCAAGGGTAGATCTAGTGGGATCAGTGTGCCCTTCAAAGACAGCTGTTTCTTTGACCTAAAGATCAAGGACGGCTCATTAGGGCAAACCATAGTCATCCCTAGCCGTGCTGTACGGGGCCATGGTGGAGCAGACGATACTGAGTTGTCCCTGCTTGGGTACCTGAGTCCCTCACCGTCCACATGCCCTTCTCATTGTTTATGTTCTAGATCATCATGGTTACAGGCGATCATCCAATCACAGCCAAAGCTATTGCCAAGAGTGTAGGTATCATTTCCGCCAACAATGAGACAGTGGAAGACATTGCAAAACGCCTCAACGTTGCTGTGGAGCAGGTTAACAAGCGGTGAGCTCGGAACCCACCCAGCAGAACTCAGGTTCTTAGCCACGGGGCCCTGTTGCCTCTAAAGAGCCCCTTCCTGGCAGACGTCCTCTCGGGGTTATGCGAGGCTGCTTTACTCTATAGTGTATGTATCCATTCCTTCCTCAGAATTTCATTGAGCACCGGACATGTGCCAGGCATGGTACTGATACCATGATACTGATACCATGAGGGTTACCTGTATGCATGCGTCTTGTGTGAAATTTCAACCCAATGAAGTAGATCTGAAAGCTTCAGTGCCTAACTTAGCGTGAAGAAACTGAAGCAAAGACTTTACAGGAAATTACCAGCCACTGATGCAGTTGTATAATCAAGAATATTGAAAACACTTTGCGTTCCACGTGCCCTCCTAGTCTGCATCTTGCGTATTTATTCCATTGGCTTCATAATGCGTAGCTATGGAAACATACTTCTCTTTACTTTTTACTTGGTAGTAAATAGAATGGAAGCTTTGTAAGGAAAGACTTTTTCTTGTGTCTCCTGATTCTTTAAATCATGTTCATCCTTTAGTCCAGTCATCTGTCCATTTATTCTGGATTCTTTCAACAAATAATTGTTGAGTGCCTAGTGTGTACTAGGCTCTGTGCCAGACACTAGAGCTATAGCAGAAACAGACCAGACACTCTCCCCACACTTGGGGAGCTTTCCATTGAGCCAGAGGGGAAGAAAAATAAATTAATTGTGATGTGGTAAGTTCAGTGAAGGGCACACAGGGACAAAGGAGCTGGCAGTGGGAGCCTGGACTGTTGATCATTTAAGTGAGTCGAAAGCTCCAAAGTCTTAGTCTGAAAATTAGTGTCATTGGCTTTATTATACTTTCACGCATGTGGGGAAAAAAGGGAAAAACCAAAGAACCTCTTCTAGTTTACCCAAGCATTTATGCCTTTCAGGAACACAGAGCTGTCAGGTAGTGACTTACTACCAGGGCAACAAATTACCAGTTAAGACAACCAAACAGTTGAACAGCCTATGGGCACAGCAGCAATATCTGAAGTCTAAGGGTCTTCCACTGCTCCTTTGTGTCAATAGCATTCATCTATGAAGACAGGTTTGGAGCTTCTGTTTTATCTGTTTTGATTTTTTTTTTTTTTTTGCGGTACGCGGGCCTCTCACTGTTGTGGCCTCTCCCATTGCGGAGCACAGGCTCCAGACGCGCAGGCTCAGCGGCCATGGCTCACGGGCCCAGCCGCTCCACGGCCTGTGGGATCTTCCCGGACCGGGGCACGAACCCATGTCCCCCTGCATCAGCAGGCGGACTCTCAACCACTGCGCCACCAGGGAAGCCCCTGTTTACTTTTTTATTTATTTATTTTTGGCTGCATTCGGTCTTTGTTGCTGTGCATGGGTTTTCTCTAGTTGTGGCAAGCAGGGGCTACTCTGTTGCGGTGCGTGGGCTTCTCATTGCGGTGGCTTCTCGTTGCGGGTCGTGGGCTCTAGGGGTGCGGGCTTCAGTAGTTGTGGCTCGTGGGCTCTAGAGCGCAGGCTTGGTAGTTGTGGCACAGAGGCTCAGTAGTTGTGGCACACAGGCTTAGTTGCTCCGCGGCATGTGGGATCTTCCCGGACCAGGGCTCGAACCCATGTCCCCTGCACTGGCAGGCAGATTCTTAACCACTGTGCCACCAGGGAAGCCCCATATATATACATTTTCTTACCAGAATATAGGAAGACCTGTAGTTTGAGTCAAGTGCTAGAATTCCAATATTTAGCACTGATAGGAAAGAACAGACCTAAAAAAAAAGAAAAAAAGCTCCGAACTTTAAGAATGAAAAAGGCATGCAGTGTTTTGTACTTAAGGACGTTTAAGCTGAGATTAGAAGGCTGAAATGTGGAGTGTTCGCCAAGGGAAGGGAAGTCGACGTAGCAGGACGTGTGAGGCCTTTGCATGGAGAGTCCGGGGGCTCAGAACTGAGAAGCCCAGTGGGCTGCGGGCAAGAGTCAGAGGGGACAGACAGCACGGGCTGCACCCAGCCCTGCAGACCGAGCAGGGATTCCGGGGTCTGCTCAAAGCACAGTGGAAGCCTCGGGAGAGTGTTCACAGGGGACAGCACAGTCAGATCTGCACACTCAGTAGTTTCTAGAACCTCACTTTTATAGTCAGCAGATAAAAGCTTTCCTCAAAGAAGACCTCAATAAACTTTTCTCCCTGCATAGCTCGTGGCATAGCAGACACTATAAATAGGAAATAAACAACACTAAAGAATTGTTACCCATGTGTTCAGGCGTACGCTGGATTCTAGGACCCAAAACGTACAAACAGGCAGGTTTTTTTACCCTCCTTTTACTTGTTGAGTAAAGCATTGCCCCAGGAAGTACCACCTCTCACACATTCCTGGAAGGAAATGGCTAACTGGCTTTTTCCTACTGTTGAGTGACGCAAGGAAATGCCTTATTTGTCAGCCTTAGTTCACTGTCTTGAAATGAGACCAAAGTATCCCCAGTACTCACACACCCGGTTATCCCACCAGAGGACTAGGTGTCAGGACTTTGGGTTCCAGGTAAGATCAAAGAAGTTCAGCCCACCTCCCGCCCAGAACAGTGTTTCAACCTTGGGCCTCAGCCCATTCCTGCTGCCCTTCTAGGGACGCTAAGGCCGCTGTGGTGACCGGCACGGAGCTGAAGGACATGAGCCCGGCGCAGCTGGACGAGCTCTTGGCCAACCACTCGGAGATCGTCTTTGCCCGGACGTCCCCCCAGCAGAAGCTGATCATTGTGGAGGGCTGTCAGAGGCAGGTGGGTGGATGCAGCGCCGGGGGAACCTTCCAGGTCTGTCACCATCCTGCGGGGACATGCAGCGCTGAGCGCTGGGCCCCCATCCTCACCACCCCACATCTCCACCCGTCGGGGCTGGCCCTCTGCTCACTTTGGGGCCTTGCTGCAGGCTCCCCAAGGGCCTTGCAACAGGGAAGTTTGGAGCTATGGGGGATGTGAGTGGATGCAGAACAGAAAGGGCAAAGCCATAAGACAGGGTACCCACTGTCGCCTGCACACACACTGGGTTTTTTCCTTCCAGTTGTGTCGAGATATAATTGACACACGGCACTGTATACGTTTAAGGTCTGCAGCATAGTGATCTGACTTGCATATGTCATGAAATGATTATCACAGTAAGTTTAATGAACAGCTGTCTCATATAGATACAAAATTAAAGAAAAAGAAAATCAATTTTTTTCCTGTGATGGGGACTCAGGATGAATTCTCAACAGCTTTTCTGTAATGTTGTAATGTTACATCCCCAGCACTCCTTGTAACTGGGAGTTGGTACCTTTGACCCCCTTCCTCCAATTCCACCTCCCCTCACCCCCCACCTCTGGTAACCACAAATCTGATCTCTTTGTTTATGTGTTTGTTTGTTTGTTTGTTTTTACGTATAATTGAGCTACAACACTGTTAGTTCCTGGTGTGCAACATAATGATTTGATATTTCTTTACAATTCAAAATGATCACAACAATTAACTCAATTACCACCTGTCACCTTACAAAGATATTACATATTGACTGTGTCTCCATGCTGTACATTTCACCCCTGCGACTCATTTATTTTGTAACTGAAAGTGTGTCTTCATCCCCCGTGCTTGTTTCACTCAACACCCCCAACGTCCCCTCTGGCAACCACCTGTTCTCTGTATCTATGACTGTTTCTGTTTTGTCATGTTTGTTCATTTGTTTTGTAGATTCCACATATAAGTAAAATCATACGCTACCTGTCTTTCTCTGACTTATGTCACTGAGCATAACACCCTCTAGGTCCATCCACGTTGTTGCAACTGACAAGATTTCATTCCTTTTTTTAATGGCTGAGTAACATATTTACACACTACATCCTCTTTATCCATTCACCTATTCATGGGCATTTGGGTTCCTTCCATATCTTGACTATTGTAAATAATACTGCAGTGAACATCGGGGTGCATGTATCTTATCTAATTGGTGCTTTTGTTTTCTTCAGAAAAATACCCAGAAGTGGAATTGCTGGATCCACTGGTAGTTCTATCTTTAAGTTTCTGAGGAACTTCCATACTGATTTCCACAGTGTCTGCACCAATTTACAGTCCCATCAACAGTGCACAAGGGTTCCCTTTCTTCCATATCCTCGCCAGCACTTGCTATTGGTTGTCTTTTTTTTTTTTAAGTCTTTATTGAATTTGTTACAATATTGCTTCTGTTTTATGTTTTGGTTTTTTGGCCACGAGACACGTGGGATCTTACTTCCCAAACCAGGGATCGAACCCGCACCCCGTGCATTGGAAGGCGAAGCCTTAACCACTGGACTGCCAGGGAAGTCCTTGGTTGTCATTTTGATAATAGCCATTCTCACAGGTGTGAGATGGTACATCATTGTGGCTTTGATTTGCATTTTCCTTATGGTTAGTGGTATGGAGCATCTTTTCATGTGCCTGTTGACCACCTGTATATCTTCTTTGGAGAAACGTCTATTCAGGTTCTCTGCCCATTTTTTAATTGGATTTTTTACTTTTTTAATGTCAGGTTGTATGAGCTCTTTGTATAGTTTGGATATTAACCCCTTGTTGGATATATCATTTGCAAATATCTTCTCCCATTCAGTAGGTTGCCTTTTTGTTTTGCCGATAATTGCCTTTGCTGTGCAAAAGCTTTCTGGTTTGATATAGTCCCACTTGTTCACTTTTGCTCTTGTTTCCCCTACCTGAGAAGAGAGATCCAAAAAAATATTGCTAAGACTGATGTCAAAGGTGTACTGCCTATGTATCCTTCTAGGAGTTGTACAGTTTCATATCTTATATTTACATTTAAGTCTTTAATCCATTTTGAGTTTATTTTTGTATATGGTGTGAGAAAGTGGTCCAGTTTCACTCTGCATGTAGCTGTCCAGTTTTCCCAACATCATATAGTAAAGAGGCTGTCTTTCCTCCATTGTATATTCTTGCCTCATTTGTTGTAGATTAATTGCCCACATTAGTGTGGGTTTGTTTCTGAGCTTTCTGTTCTGTTCCATTGAACCATGTGTCTGTTTTTTTTGCCAGTACCATACTGTTTTGATTACTGTAGCTTTGTGGTATAGTTTGAAATCGGGCAGTGTAAAACCTCCAGCTTTGGTGTTTTTTCTCAAGATTGTTTTGCCTATTTGGGGTCTTTTGTGGTTCCATACAAATTTTATAATTACTTATTCTACTTCTGTGAAAAATGCCATTGATATTTTGTTAGAGATGGCATTGAGTCTGTAGATTGCCTTGGGTAGTATGGTCATTTTAACAATATTATTCCAATCCAGGAACACAGTTCATCTTTTTATCTGTTTGTGTCATCTTCAGTATCTTTCATCAGTGTCTTATAGTTTTCTGAGTACAGGTCTTTTACCTCCTCAGTTAAATGTATTCCTAGGTATTTCATTCTTTTTGATGCGATTGTGAGTGGGATTGTTTTCTTCATTTCTCCTGAGAGCTCGTTTTTAGTGTATAGAAATGCAACAGATTTCTATTTACTAATTTTGTATCTATTAGTTCTAATAGTTTTCTGGTGGAGTCTAGGGTTTTCTTTGCTTAGTCTCAGGTCATCTGCAGACAGTGACAGTTTCACTTCTTCCTTTCCAATTTGGATTTACATTGGTTTTATTTATTCACACACATCTTGTTTGGAGCTTGTTGCTCTTGCTTCTGGGATTTCCTGTCTTAATCTTTCCCCCCAAACCCAAAGCGGGCCTTCATTTTGGCTCTGGCTGACCTCGCAGCCTCAAGACAAAGGGAGTGGGTGGGCCCTGCCCAGGCTGCTCACTCACCTCCTCTTGGTGTCCCCACAGGATGCTATTGTCGCTGTGACAGGGGACGGAGTTAATGACTCCCCGGCTCTAAAGAAGGCAGACATCGGGATCGCCATGGGGATAACGGGTTCTGATGCAGCCAAAAGTGCAGCCGACATGGTCTTGCTGGATGACAACTTCGCGTCCATCGTCACAGGGGTGGAGGAAGGTGAGTGGGGTCTCAAGGGGTCTTAGCGAGGGCTGGGGCCGCCTGCGAAATCAGAAGCGAGTCCTATAAGGAGAAACGTAACGTCTTTGCCTAGGTCGCCTGATCTTTGACAACCTAAAGAAGACTATCGCATACACCCTGACCAAGAACATCGCTGAGCTCTGCCCCTTTCTGATCTACATCATTGCTGGGCTTCCCCTGCCCATTGGCACCATTACTATCTTGTTCATCGACCTGGGCACAGACATAGTAAGTAGCCCTAAAGGGAACAACAGCGTCTGATAACTTCCCCAGGTGATGGAAACTTCAGAGTCATTACCTTCAAGAGCAAGAGATGCACTAAATCAATGCTTCTCAAACCTCGACGTGATGGGGCCTGAAGTTCTGCATTTCTGACAAGCTCTTAAGTGATGCCGAGTCTGCTGGTCTGCCAACCACACTTCAAAGCAAAGGACTAGAGAGATCTGTCAAATGTTTGAAAATTAAAACCACTGCACTCCATATAAGAACTTTTCAAGACATAAGTTCTTCACCATTCCGAAAAAGCATGCCATTGGTCAGTTTCAGCTCACATGCCTCCCTTTTCTTTTGAGAAGATGCAGATGTCACCACAGTGGTCCCTGTCCTGCTGGGGGCCCCATGGCTGAAGTGATAACCCACAGCCGCCCCTTGTTAAGGAAAAGAATCTGTGACCTGGAAGCCCCTCACCAAACACAGTAAGAAGTAGCCATGATTAACACTCTGTAAAGCTGCACACTGACCTACAGTAACGTCACCTAAACCCTCCCCCCTTCTCGGACGAATCCCTTTAAGAAAGCTTCGTGGCAGTTATTCCCGTGGCTCTGGCTTACACAGGTGACAGACAGCGAGCAGAACTCATAGCCCTGCAAGTTGCCGCCTCCCCCCGGTCTCATGGGACAACTGCAGGGCACCCTCCACGCTGCAGGGGGCTGGGGGTATCCTTACCTTAGTGGGGATCTGAGGCCCCAGAGCCTGCAGTCAGATCGCTTTCCAGGCCGTTGAAGTTGGCTCATTTTCTCCATTCTAGTGGTTCTTCCAGGCATCACCGGGGAACTGGTTAGAAATGTAGATTCTCTGGGGCTTCCCTGGTGGCACAGTGGTTGAGACTCCGTCTGCCAATGCAGGAGACACGGGTTCGTGCCCCGGTCTGGGAAGATCCCACATGCCGCGGAGCCTACAGGTCCGGAGCCTGTGCTCCGCAACGGGAGAGGCCACAACAGTGAGAGGTCTGCGTACCGCAGAAAAAAAAAAAAAAAAAGAAATGCAGATTCTCTGCCCTCCAGCGGGGAGGACCTGTGCGAGAACCACTGGTCAGCGGCAGGGCGAAGTGGGAGAGGACACAAGGAGAGGCAAGTGCTTCATAACCAGTGTTGTTTAGAGCTGGAGGCACAAGGCGATGATCAGAGGCCGACTGTTTCTTAAATTCTCTACAGATGACGACGCACCCCGTGGCCTGCACCCTGGAGAGACCAGTTCCCTAACCCCACTGCCACGCCCCGGGCCCTGGCTGTGCTGCCGCTGTTCCCTTCTGTCATGGTGTTTCAGGGCCGGGCCTCACGGGGTCTCTCTCCCTCTAGATTCCCTCCATCGCCCTGGCTTATGAGAAAGCTGAAAGTGACATTATGAACAGGAAGCCTCGCCACAAGAAGAAGGACAGACTGGTGAACAAGCCACTTGCCGTGTACTCCTACCTGCACATTGGTATGAGCAGGGGCCTCCCAGAGAATTCTTTTCGCCTTGTGGGGCGGGGTTGGGACGTGAGGAGGAGCCCAGAGGAGAATGAGGTTGGGGCACTTCTGAAGTCATTACAGAACCTCTTCTGTTCTTTCAGGCCTCATGCAGGCCCTGGGAGCTTTTCTTGTGTATTTCACCGTGTACGCACAGGAAGGTTTTCGACCCAGCACTCTCCTTAACCTCCGGGTGGAGTGGGAAAACGGCTACGTGAACGACTTGGAAGACAGCTACGGACAGCAATGGGTAAGGGACTTCCCTGGTGGCGCAGTGGTTGAGAGTCCGCCTGCCGATGCAGGGTTCACGGGTTCGTGCCCCGGTCCAGGAGGATCCCACATGCCGCAGAGCGGCTGGGCCTGTGAGCCATGGCCGCTGGGCCTGCAGGTCCGGAGCCTGTGCTCCGCAACGGGAGAGGCCACAGCAGTGAGAGGCCGGCGTACCGCAAAAAAAAAAAAAGAATGGGTAAGGGCGTGGCCTCCAGCAGTGTCCTCCTGGGGACAGAGCACGTGACAGCTTTCTCGGTTAACAGGGCTTGTGGGCCCCTTGGTCACAGCGGTTTGCCTCTGTCGGGGCTCAGCTCATCTCTCGAGTTAGGTGCCTAGAGCTCACCTTTTCACATTAGCTTTGCGATAGGTGTGTAAGAGTAACCAGCCAACATTGCCACGGTTGGGCCAAATCCATTAAGTTAGCATCTTTTCCTACTCACCAGGTTAAAGGGAAGAAAGGTTTCTTTCCAAACACAAGGAGCTGATCCTCCCTCAGTCTGGGTGAGGGGGAGAGAGAGCAGAGGCTTACAGAAGAAGTGCGCTGATGCCTCCCTGAAGTTTCCATCTGGGCCCTCATGGTCTTCTCTTTCTCTGGCCATTGACAGACGAGCTACCAGAGGAAATACCTAGAATGGACAGGCTACACAGCATTCTTTGTTGGCATCATGATCCAGCAAATAGCAGATCTGATCATCAGGAAAACCCGGAGGAATTCCATCTTCCAGCAGGGTCTCTTCAGGTACTGCCGGCATCCACCCTCATGGTTCAGCCTGGGCCTTTGCTGCGGGGATGATGAGGCGTTGACTGTGTTGGGTGTGCGGGGCTGAGCCTGGGAGTTCAGAATCTGTTCGCTTTTGTGTCTTACAGAAATAAAGTCATCTGGGTGGGGATTGCCTCGCAGGTTATCATCGCGCTAATCCTCTCCTACGGCCTCGGGAGTATCGTGGCCCTGAACTTCACGATGCTCCGGTGAGGTTCCCTTCAACAGTGGGGAGAGGGCTTCCCTGGTGGCGCAGTGGTTGAGAGTCCACCTGCCAGTGCAGGGGACACGGGTTCGTGCCCCGGTCCGGGAAGATCCCACGTGCCGCAGAGCGACTGGGCCCGTGAGCCATGGCCACTGAGCCTGCGCGTCCGGAGCCTGTGCTCTGCAACAGGAGAGGCCGCAGCAGTGAGAGGCCCGTGTCCGGGAGGGAGGAGTGAGCCCCGATCTGCTGTCACGGCCTAAATAATCACTAGGGTTCCAGAGACTCTTTCCCCTCAAGTCTTTCAAAAGAGGTAAAATGGAACCGGTTGTATATCAGTCTGAGTCTTTGACCTGCTAGTTTTTTTCAGAAGAGGAGGTGGGTTTTCCATTCCTCACCATCCCGTCTCTACCCTCGTCCGGCAGACCACTTCCCAGGCAGGCACTGTTTCTAGTGGTCACAGTCCAGTGTGGTTTTACGCTGTGTGACGCAGTGGAGTCGTTCTCTCCAGTGAGGCAGGGAAGTGAACGAGAAGCTCGGCCGCTTGTGGGGCGGGCCCCCCTCTGGGTGCGTGGGTCTCACCTCCCTCCCTCTGCCCCCTGCCAGGCCTCAGTACTGGTTCGTGGCTGTACCACACGCTGTTCTGATCTGGGTGTATGATGAGGTGCGGAAACTTGCCATCAGACTCTACCCTGGAAGTAAGTAGTAGTGTGATTTGGGGGACTCTTGTCTAGTGCAGCAGACTCCCCTCCGTTTCTAGCTCACTGTTTTCTACCTCTATAGGCTGGTGGGATAAGAACATGTACTATTAAGACCACCTTACTTCCCGAGCCCCCAGCTGCACGTCAGAATGTTCTTCATCTTCCGGCCGCCAGCTGGGCGATTGCAGCCGTGGGGACATCGTCAGAACGCGTTTAAGAAATGACAGAACTGTAGGAAAGATACTCAGTAATGTTTTGTAATTGAAAGCAGAGATTTAACTGTTTATACATGATTTTAATTTATATATCTATCTCGTTATTTTAAAACATGTGAATTTCAAGGTAACGGTGTAGGGACGCATGGCATGTGTATATGTATATAAAGGTCACTCGTGTTAAATAATCTCGGGTAATCCAGACATCTGCTGGGGTCTCACTGTCCCTTAATTCTAGACAGGACTGCTCAAACCTCCATTCCACACTCTGTTAAAAGTCCAGTGACCTCCCTGAGATTCCTTGTGAATTCCCAGGGAATTTATTACTTCACAGTCATCTTGCTCAGAAAAGGCTAATTCAGCTAGAGGTTTGCGAGGGATGAAGCGATGGCACATTTACATCACAGCAACTGGGACGGCCTCGGTTTGACTCTGAGGCGTGGTCCTGTGATGCCCTCCCTCCTCCCAAGCTGACCACCCTGACCACCAGCTCCAAAAGGGAGCCCCCGGGGCGCTGGCATAGGCTAGCTCCAGGTGCTCCCCTGGCCCAAAGGGGTTTTCATTTACCAGGATTCATCCTTGGTGGAGGACCACTGTGACTTAACATGTAATATTTATTTCTTGTAAGACAGTCGCAAAGCACCCTGCAGCACTAATTTTATGTTTCATGCTTTAACTTAGGTTTATTCATGTGTAACACGTGTGCTCACACCCATATTGACACCCCAGAGAGGCTTCGTTTTTAAGTAAAAGATGTTTTATGAAACTAGACCTGAGAGTGGTGTTCTAATTAATTTGAGTTTGTCTAAAATGCACAGCATAGGACAGAAAAAAATGAGATGTGATTTCAATTTTTTTTTTTTTTTTTTACTTCTTCTGGTCATTTTACTTTTCCGTGGAAGGTCTGCACTCTTCCCTCACCAACATCGCTGCTTTGTCCCCTCTCGGATGTGTGTGCACTTTTAAGGCAGAATTTCTGTGGAAGGGTCTGTCTAGCAGCAGCAGCACGAGAGAAAGCTGTTTTCACAGCCTTTCCGTCATCAGCTGCACGCCCAGCACAAACTGATTTGACAGGATGACATGAGTGAGCTTCTCCCATTCAGTGGCCGCTCCTCCACCTCTTCTCCATCATTCGCGCAGGCAAGGACATTCCGCTGCTGACGGCGCTAGGTTGTGTCTCTGCAGCAGGACAAGGGAGTCTTGGAGCCATGGTTCTCTGCCGTGTTCTCAGAGCCATCATTGTAACTTCATGTAAATAGATTATAATGTACTGTGTCACTGTGTATATTGAAGTTAAAATAATGTATTTAATCTCGGGGGTTTTCATCTCTGTCTTCAGCCACAATTATCACTGGACTAATCTGACGTTAGTAATTCAGTGAACCAGAACCCTTTCCAGGCAGTGTCATGACGGCCTCCTCATTCCAGTCCTGGCAGGGCAGTAATGCTTCCTAAACTTCAACTAAGAAGAATCTGTCCTCACTCTTTTCCCTGCCAGACTGTCCAAGTGCCCCTAGCTGTGATGGCCGGCAGCTCATGGTCCTGCCAGAGCCAGTGGGAGAAGGCTATAAATAGAGCACAAAGCTGTAAGGGGTTTATGGTGTGTTGGATTACACTTGAAAGGAGTTAAGTTTGAAGTAGAAGTCTCTTCACAGCAGGAACCCTGTCTGGAATAACTTTCATATTGTACGTACCTACCCTGGCAAAAAGCTGACACTCAAATGTTTGTAAAATGAATAAATAACAAACTTAAGGAATCACAGAAATTATATCAAGTTATATCAAGTGGCTTGATTAAGTTTTAGACAGAAAAGAGGCAGTAAAATCTCATATCAGAGGTTTTTGTTTTGTGTTGTTTTAGAGAGACTGCTTCATTGACCCACCAAGGCCTAGACACTTTTTAGAAAAAATAACAGTTAATTTAAATCTAATTGGTGTGGCAGAGTAACTCAGAGATATATAGAGATGAGGGTGGATTTATAGAGCATTTTTTAAAACAGTCTGTTTTATTCTGATTATAAAATTGTAACTCATTTTAGAAAATTTGGAATATCCAAGAGTAAAAAGAAAATTAAAACCACCGAGAATCTCACTACCTAGTTATATACCCAAACAAGAGTGGTTACTTTAGGGTTTTTCTATACATATATTTATTTTTAGGCAGAACTGAAATATAAAGTTTTCCATCTGCCTTTCTATTTAACATGGAGGATATGGTTCCAATAACTACACATTATTCCATATTGAGAGTGCTTTTACCATATCCCCACTGTAGGATGGCTCATCTATTTCCTACTGGTCATCCTTTTTTTTTTTTTTAAGATTGCATCTTGTCACTAAATCTTATACCACATATCTCTTTTTTTTCCATAAATTTATTTATTTTTGTTTATGATTTTTGGCTGTGTTGTGTCTTCGTTGCTGTGCACAGGCTTCTCTAGTTGTGGCGAGCAGGGGCTGCTCTTCATTTGCTGCGTGTGGGCTTCTCATTGTGGTGGCTTCTCTCGTCGCAAAGCATGGGCTCTAGAGCACACGGGCTTCAGTAGATGTGGCGCGTGGGCTCAGTAGTTGTGGCTCTAGAGTGCAGGCTCAGTAGTTGTGGCGCACGGGCTTAGTTGCTCTGCCGCATGTGGGATCTTCCCGGACCAGGACTCGAACCTGTGTCCCCTGCATTGGCAGGCGGAATCTTAACCACTGTGCCACCAGGGAAGCCCTATACCACATCTCTTATTATTTTATAATAGATTCCTCAAAATGGAATTAAGGGGTTAAGAGTATTTTTAAGGCTCTTGATAAATAGTGCCAAATTTATTTTCAGATAAGCTGTAGCAATTTATATTCCTGCCAGCAATAATAAAGTGAATATCTTGCCTGTCAATAGGATATGAAAGATGTGTCAGGTATAAGAGGTTTTTATTCATTCAGTGTCTGCCGTGCAGTCTGAGAAAACAGCAGGGACAAGACAGACTCATGGAACTGGTGCTCCAGGGGAGGGGCAGAAAAAGTATCATAAATTGCGATCAGGGTTTTAATAGGTGGAAAGAGGCTTAGACAGTTGTCGGATGGGGCAGTGGGTGAGCCCTCTTTAAAGGGGTGGTCAGGAAAGTCCTTTCTGAGGTGAATGAGCACAGAGGAGAATTCCAGGAGGTGTGGCAGAACAGGGATGCAACAGGAAGACTGGTTCACCAGGCAGCTGGAGAAGCAGGCGGGAAGCTTAGAGCACAGGGTCTCGCAGGGTTTCATTGCAAACGCAACAGCAGGCTGTTGAAGATTATTAACAAAGACAGGGACTTGCTCCAGTTCACATGTTCAGGTCACTTTGGCTTCTGTAGCACGTCCAGGCAAGAATGGATACGAGCAGGTGAGTTCGGAGCGAGGGGAGCGATGATTAAACTGCACAGGTGGTGACAGGTGTGAGGCCCACACGGGAGGCCCTGGGCCCGTGTGTGTGTGTGTGTGTGTGTGTGTGTGTGATGTCTCCTAACAGGACAGCGTCAGCAGCTGGTAGTTATCAGATACACGACTGTCCAGCACTGTCAAGTTCCCTCCACTAAAGCGGCTCAACTTTAGAATCTGTGAGGTCATGTCAGGAGAATCTGTGCTTGGACAGAAAACTGCACACTGCACACAGCACAGCCTTCAGGCACGCTTTGCAGGTCCGGGGTTGTGGAGGAGTGACAGCAGCTCAGAACGGTCCGTGTCTGTGACACGCAAACAGGGACAGCCCTCCTTCCTCTGGAAAAGCCAGTTTCGCTGCACTTGCACAATCCTCTGGCATCTTCGAGTTCAGATGGACGCGTGCCTCTCCCTTGAGCCAGTTCTAGCAACTGCCTAGTTCCCACATGCAACTATGAGCGGAATACATTTAACACTTGTTCATTTTATATCTGAATGGGAGCCATGATTTTACCTTTTCTTTGAAAAGTATCCTTCCACACTGAAAAGAGAGGCAGAAAACCAGTATTTACTCCTTTCAGGGGCGCTGGGCCTTGACACAGACACCTGCCCGCTCCAGCTGCTGTGCAGGACCGGGGCTGCCCCGGCCGGGCTCCAGGGCTGGCTCTGCCCTGCGCTTTCACTGCACTGACGCTGCTTGTTCCGCTTCAGACCAGATCTCTGGGCAGGCTCCCTCTCCTCTGTCCCCATTCCTGGGTCCCGGCCCTCCCCGCGACATACCAGAGCCCAGCTCGGGGGGTTTTATCTTTTTGGTCCAGAGGTTCTAAGATAAAGTGTAATGGAAATTTAAGGCAAAGGCCTGATTCATTTTAAAGGGATAGAAACTTCCTTCTACGGACTTGTGAAGATAAACTGAGATACTGTGGAGAAAAGTATTTTGTAAGCCTGAAAGTACTAGAATTTATTAGTTGGTGTTTTTGCCTACATTTTATATTTGCAACATGGGATTTCTTCCTCTTGCTTTCATTTCTTGACAAATGAATCACCTGCTGGACAGGGCACGAGGCTACAGGGTGTGAGCAGAGCTGAGGATGAGCAACGTGGTGGCGCCTCGGAGGAGGAACGGTGAGACGGGAAAGACAGACTGTAAATAAACTGTCGTCCAGGGCATGACTGGAGGCCACAGCAGAGGCACGAGGGTTGTGGAGTTCAGGGGCCACCCTCAGGGGCCCAGCTCAAGTTTTATGAGGTGAGATTTCAGCGGCAGAGATGAGGGAGAGCCTCACAGGCACCGGGGAAGGAAGCGGCAGGGACCAGAGATGCACACACGGGGGGCTGTGGTCACGATGTGGCCCTGGAAGCGGGCGCCCTCGGAGCAGCTTCAAGCTCCCAGGGGAAGTGACGGTAGGGTGGAGACAGCTCCGCCCTCAGAGCCCCCGTGAGCCTGGGCCAATTACTGCCCCCTGTCGTCCCTGGGGGGCTGCGGTGTCTGTGACCCAAACCCCTGAGAGGCAGAAATGAGCTTCCCTGTGGGGTTAACACCCTAACCCACGCACCCAGAGCCGGAGCAGGGATGGTAGAGCGTCCCCATAAATCGGGTGGCTGATGGCAAAGCCTGTCGGTCAGAAAGTGGCTGTCCTCAGTGGCCTCCAGCCCTGCGGTGAGCCTCTGACCCCTCCTGACCTGTCCACACAGGCCCTGGTCGCCTAGCTCGGGGGCCTTGAGCTGGCTGCTTGTTCCACTGAGACGCCTTCTCCCAGACGCCCCCCGGACCCCAGGCTCCTTCCCCTCCCACCCCTCCCAGGTCTCCTGACCAGCACCCCTTCTCCCCGACACTCCCCTCCCCTTCCTGTCTTCCCTTTTCTCCATAGCAGATCCGAGCATCTGTCCTCACGTTTTACTGCTGATCTGCTTTTAGCCTGGAGTGTAAGCTCCATGAGGGCAGGGACTGCTCAGAAGAGGGCCTGCCTGGCACACAGTACAAGCTTAGTAAATGTTTGGTGAGTGAATGGCTGGGAGAGCAAGGAACAGACCGTCAACAAGAGAAAGAGGCAAGGGACTTCCCTGGTGGGCCAGTGGGTAAGGCTCTGCGCTTCCACCCAAGGGGGCCCGGGGTTCGATCCCTGGTCAGGGAACTGGATCCTGCATGCCTCACGGTGCAGCCAGAAAAGAAAAAGAGAGAATGAGGCATGAAAAGAGGCTGAGAAACAGAAACATGGAAAGACCTACACTCAGAAGGCAAAGGAAAGAGGGGGCGGACTGATCCCAGAATTTGCGAGAAATGTTCCACAGAGTAAAGTGTCCTGGGCACTGGCGCCAGATAGAGCTGGTTTGAACACTCTTTGTCACGTAGTTTTGTCAGCTCCAGGAGAGGGATCATAATACCTGCCTCATGGGGCAGTTGAGGGAATTAACCGTGAACACAATACGTGGTCTAGTGGTTAGGATTTGGCACTGTCACTGCTGAAGGCCCGGGTTCAATTCCTGGTGGGGGAACTGAGATCCCCCGAGAGGTGCAACCAAAAGAAAAAAAAGGGCTTCCCTGGTGGCGCAGTGGTTGAGAGTCCGCCTGCCGATGCAGGGGACACGGGTTCGTGCCTCAGTTGGGGAGGATCCCACATGCCGCGCGGAGCTGCTGGGCCCGTGAGCCATGGCCGCTGAGCCTGCGCGTCCGGAGCCTGTGCTCCGCAACGGGAGAGGCCACAACAGTGAGAGGCCCGAGTACTACAAAAAAAAAAAGAAAAAAAAAAGGAATAGTGAGTTTAGTTCTTTTACCATCCTCGTGGAGCTCAGCCTACTTTTAGACAAATAATAGCCTCTCAATAGTCATCAAAAAAAAGTGAACAAATCAGAAAGTACACTGAGCCCAGACTGGGGGTGACAACAGGAAGGGTGTCAGCATTGCATTGCAGGGGATAACGTATATGCTGGCTATCTTTAGGAAAATGCAGTTTGCCTCAAAAAGCAAGGCTAATCATGAAAGAAAGACCAAAAAAAAAAAAGAGAGTAATTGAACCCTACAATGGATGGTGCAGAAAAAGAGATTTGAAAAGAGTGTTTGGTGCTGCTGGGAATCCACCACCCGGGGTTCAGCCCTGGTGGGGAAGGTTTGTGTACAAAAGGAAGCATCTTTATGTATAAAAACCATGGTGAAATATGACATTTAATATACTGTTTTCACTAAAATGAGATGGGCCGGTGAATATAGGAATGAGTGTATTAGTTTCCAGAAAATTCCTGTCAATTCAGATGTGAGTTTTATTTGCCATTCAGATAAAAGGTGAGGAGGTGGGAGAAGGTAAGAGGAGAGTGTCTGAGACAGGCTGAGCATTAAATTTCCCTGGTGAGCCTCCATTCTTCGTGGCTCTGAAATTCCCCTTTGCCACAGTGAGCTTAATTAAACACGCCTCCAGCGTTTGTTCACCTTCTCCCAGAAGCCATCATCCAAATGGAGGCCATCCTGTTAGAATCATAACCAGAGTTTGTGACCCGCATTTAATGGCATATCTGACTAGAGTGTGGGGAGTAAGGGTGCATTTACAACCAAAAGTGGCAGCTAGAAAATACCACGGCGGGACAACATCTGCCCGAAGAGGTGACTGTGCTTCTCGAGCTTTGCGTGAAGTGTTTTTATTCTTTTATGACATCAGAGAGGAGGGATGGAGAGCCTCTGCCCGTGAGAAAAAGGCAGGTCAGAGTTCGGAAAGGTCAAGGGCACCCCTCTGGCCAGGTGCCTTACAGCTAACAGCACAGCAGCGCCCTCAGGGACTGTTAGAGTCTGAAACAAGGGGCTGCCGACCCCAGCGCGCTCCCCTTGGCCTGCCTCACCACTGAGGGATCACAGAGCCTGGGCTTGTCGCTGACTCTGCCCCCTGGGGATTTCCTAATCATAATTCCTTGCCTCAACGCAAGCGAAATAAATCTCTGAAAATATGAGTGTTGTTTCTTCCTTGGTGTCTACAGCTTTACGTTTCCAAAAGAAGAAAATCTGATAGCAGTGAATGTATGTCTTGGAATGAGAGTCACTAGAGAAATGCACATGGGCCACAGAGGAGTCAGGAGAGACCTCAAGAGTGTAAGGCGATGCGAGTGAGAAAATGTCGTTGCCACGTCAGGAAACCAAGCGTGCTGCAGCCATCAGGCCGTCACAGTACAGCGGCCCAGCGGTGAGCCCTGAGGGAACCGCGATGGACCACTGCAGCCCTCCCACACAGCAAACCATGAGGAGTCTCCAGATGGGAAAACACAGGGTACTGGCCCCAGGTAGCTGAGGAATGATTTCAGGGAGCCCAGACTTCTGCATCTTCCCATACATAGAAGAGCACCAAATTCATTCCCTTGAGGTGTGGTGTCTGGTTTTCTTTAACTCATAGTAATCGCTTGATGTTCCAACTACCTAGTCTTTGTGGCAAAAACTCCCTGACCCTTTCAGGGTCGCCTGACACCTGCCTCCGCCCAGGCTGAAGCCCTCAGGTTTGTTTTTTGTATTTTTGAATTAATAATCTAATCTATTATACATTTTAGAAGAACTCATAAGGCTTGTATTGTACTTGATAGTTTACAAGTCGTTCATCTATTATCTTGTTTAATCCTCACAGTATCGATATCAGCCCCATTTAGCAGCGAAGGAAGCTGACGCTCAAAGATGTAGAAATCTTCCTCCAGGCTGCACTGAGAAGTGGGGATTTGAATACAGCCCCCGGCCCTCAGGTGCCAGGGTTGTGACCAACTGATGAGGTCTCTTGATAAGGTTTTTGCATATCTGGGAGCTTTGTTTTTAAAAAAAAAAAATGAAAAAAATACCTTCTTATCTTTAGCAAGTGCCCTGCATTGGTCTGAATGGTTTTTGTACTCCAGTCTCATTAGAGTTGGGTGATTTAGTTTCTTTTACTGACCCTTGATATAGTTCTTTAGGGAATTAATTTCTCTGGCATTGTGAACTGTGAAGCTCTCAGTTTTGTCCACCAAATAGAATATAACTCTCAACTTTTAGGTTGTGCATTTTTTTCCCATCGACAGCAATCTGTCTCTCAGTGTGGGACTTGGTCCCGTTACAGCCAGCCGCAGGACGGCTATTAGATAGCACAGGCCTGGGCTTCACCCTGACCTTCTGAGTGAGAACCTCTAGGTCCTAGGCCTCTGCAGTCTCATAACCTCTCAAGGAATTCCTAAGCGCACCAAAGTCTGGGAACCACAAGTCAACCTCTGCTGGTTAAGTTCAGGCCAGAAGTGTCTTGAGCTCTGCAGCTGAGGGCCCACACCCAACTCACCCAGGAAAGCCCCAGAGCTCTCCTTGGGACTACTTTTCAAGAAAGGACACTGCAGACCCCATCCTGTCCCCTAACTCTTCATAGCAGCAAGGTTGAAGCTTGCTCATCCCTACAAAGGCCCCCAAATCTGGCCTGGAGCAGCACTGGTCATCTGTCCATTAATCTAAAATTTCATGTCTATGCAGTGCATCTCTGTTACAATTCCCAAAGTTGAGTTTTCTGAAAGTGGACATGGGAATTGGTGTAGTAAAGTCCAGGAGCATGGTCCAGAAATCAAAACACTGGGACTCTAGCTCTACCCAGGAAGGTCAGAGCCTTAGCTTCCCCATCCTGAATGAGGATGTGGGATTCAGTGATTGCTAAAGGTCCTTCCTGCCCCATTGCCCTGAAATTTCTAGGGACAAAGCCAGAGTCACTTCCTGAAAGAGGGGTATTCTGCCCCCTCCAGAATATTCATGGAAGACAGCTTATACCTTCTCAATGCACACCTCTGCTAGCAGTGACTCAGAACAGAAAGGTCAGAGGTAAAGTAGCAGAGGACCTGAAAACCACCTCCAAAGGTAAGAAAGGCACCAAACTGCAAATGCTGTTTGTCATGGGCCTGGCGCCATCTGGTGCCCTTGGAGACCGTGTCACGCTGGCTGGCGTGTCCTCCCTACTGCTGGGTTCTGACACCAAGTGAGCGTTCACAGCTTCATTTCTACTGGGCGCATACCGTGTACCAGCCTCTGTGAATGTTGTATAATCAGTTATTTTCATGACAACCTGATACTTTTAGTGAGTCTAGAAGGAAAATGGTAAACCCAAGGTTTTATCGAAACAAAAGCAGAATTGAAGTTCAAATATACTTGATTCTTTTTTAAAAAATCATAATAAAATGCCACCGTGGAATATCTGTCTCTATGTTCTGAGGTGGCACTACACCAACAGTGTACAGGAAAAGGGTAAATCAAGGTTCATGACCCTGTCTATCCAAATTACTGGGTTCCATCGCACCCCACTTCCTCCCACTCCTATGCATATACCACCAACAACAAAACTGAATTTTAAAGTAGAAGGGAAGGTAATACAGCTCATGGAAGATAATGAATCACATGAATGTTTAGCTTGGGGAAAGACTTCTTAAACAATATGCAAATATTGCAAGTCTTAATGAAAATACCATAGTGAAATAAAACACCTTGGGACAACAAGAGATATCAAAGTGAAAAAACAAGTCACAGCCTGAAAAGGATATTTGCAATGGAATCCAGAATAAATAAGGAATTGATACAAATCAATAAGAAATAGACAAACATGTCCCCCCACCAAACAAATATGAAAGCCTGAATGACCAATAAATATGACATGATGCCAGCCTTATCAGTCTTTAGAGAAATGCAAATTAAAGCCACAAGGAGATATGAAAGGACAGCCATGAATTAGCAAAAAATAAAACCGATGCTAATCCAAGCATTTGCTAGAAGGTTCATACACTGCTGGTGGGCATGAACAAGTTGGCTAAAAGGCAAAGAAGTTTGTCTATCTTGTATACTTTTGGGTGGGGAAAATACCTCCCCAGGTAATCTAGAATACACACCTGCCTTCAGGGGGGCTTGGGATTCAAAATATGCTATTGGAGTAGTCTAGGAAAACACAAGCCAAGAAATTAAAGTGGTCCTAGATTCATAGTTCTTTGGGAACTATGTTCTACAAGAAGCAAAAACATAATCTGGAGAAATACATCCTTAATGCTGGCTTCAAAGGATTCCCTGGGAATTCCCTGGAAGTCCAGTGGTTAGGGCTCTGCACTCTCACTGCCAAGGGCCTGGGTACAATTCCTGGTCAGGGACCTAAAATCCCACAAGCTGCATGGTGTGGCCAAAAAAAAAAAAAAAAAAAAAAGGATTCCCACAGATAAACACTCCCAAACGTGAGTTTAAAATCCAAAATTACCAAACACATGAGGAAACAAATCACCATGAATGAAAATCAGTAGACATAATAAATTGTAGAATTGGACCCCTCAAGAATGTCAGAGAAAGAAATTTGGAGGTACATAATGAAATAAGTGTTTAAAATATTAAATTAATAAAAGATAGAATCAAAAACATGAGAAAGGTACACAATACTATCCAAAAAGATCAGGCAAATTTGGAAATTTTTAAAAAAAGAAAAAAAACGTCTAGAATTAGATTAGTCATTGAAAATTTAACTCAGTGGTCAGGTTAAATGCAAATCAAATCCAGGTGAAGAGAGCACTGATTAACTAGGGGATGCATCTGAAAAACATTATGCAGAATGCAGCACAGAGATAAAGAGTGGAAAATATGAAAGAGAGGTTAAGAGAAATAAAGGATAGAAAGAGAAGGTCCTGTTACTGTCTAAAAGGAGTTCCGGAAGAAAACAACAAGGAAGAGGTAGTATTCAAAAAGACAAATGGGGCTTCCCTGGTGGCGCAGTGGTTAAGAATCCACCTGCCAATGCAGGGGACACGGGTTCGAGCCCTGGTCCGGGAAGATCCTACATGCCGCGGAGCAACTAAGCCCGTGCGCCACAGCTACGGAGGATGCGCTCTAGAGACCGCGAGCCGCAACGACTGAAGCCTGTGTGCCTAGAGCCCATGCTCCACAACAAGAGAAGCCGCCGCAATGAGAAGCCCGCGCACTGCAACAAAAAGCAGCCCCTGCTCGCCGCAAGTAGAGGAAACCCACGCGCAGCAAAAAAGACCCAATGCAGCCAAAAATAAACAAATTAATTAATTAAAAACAACAACAACAGCTGTCGCTTGAAAAACCTTCTAAAAAAAAAGACAAATGACTGAGAAATTAAATATTAAGGTAATTCTGGCTGCTCCATTTGAAAGGTCCGGGAGGTACTAAGACCTATTATATGAGGTCTAAACATGTCATTGTATTTCTCACTGACCCCGATTTACCCAGAATTTATTCAGCTGGGATTACCAAGGCATAATTCCCTCCATTTGGCCTGGTGATAATCAGAGTTAATTCCTTTGTACTGCACCACATTCAATTCACCTTACGGCGCAAGAAAAACCCCTATGCAATGAGATTGTCATTATTCAAATTACGGTGGAAAAGGAGATGTGGCTAATTGCTACAATGTTGAGTGCAGGGAGAAATCTGAAGGTTTGGAGGAGGGGTAGGTGGCTCTAAAGCTGACCCATGAAGGATGAGGAGAATATGAATTGATGAAGAGGAAAGAGTGGGCATTCCAGATGAGGGGAACAGGTAATACCACTCACAAAACTGTAGAAAAATTAGCAGGCTACGTGGGAATACTGGCTTGATTGGTACTCTAAATTCCGTTTTGGATTAGTAATAGAAACTATTGGTTGGGTAGTGTGGAGATAGGTTAAGAAATCAGGACTTTTTCCTGAGGGCAGCAAAGTACAAGGATTTTTGAGTACGGGTGAGCTTTTTTAAAAATTGGAATATAGTTGATATACAATGTTGTGGTAGTCTCAGGTGTACAGCACGGTGATTCAGCTTTTGTTCTTTGTGGGGTTTTTTGCAAATTATATTCCACTGTAGGTTATTACAAGATATGGGGTGTAATTCCCTGTGCTATGCAGTATATCTTTGTTGATTATCTACTTTATGTATAGTAATGTGTGTCTGTTAATCTCATAGTCCTAATTTGTCCCTCCCACCCCGTCCCATTTGATAACTGTAAGTTTGTTTTCTATGTCTGTGAGTCTGTTTCTGTTTTATATATAGATTCATTTGTATTAATTTTTAGATTCCACATATAAGTGATATCATGATATTTGTCTTTCTTTGACTTATTTCACTAAGCATAATATTCTCTAGGTCCATCCACGTTGCTGGAAATGACAATATTTCATTCTTTTTTATGGCTGAGTAATAGTCCATTGTATATATAGACCACATCATCTTAAGCCAATCGTCTGTTGATGAGCACGGGGGTTGCTGCCATGTCTTGGCTATTGTAAATAGTGCTGCTATGAACATTGGGGTGCATGTAACTTCTTGAACTAGAGTTTTTATTTTTTCCAGATATATACCCAGCAGTGGAATAGCTGGACCATATGGTAGTTCTTTTTTTAGTTTTTTAAGGAATCTCCATGCTGCTTTCCATAGTGGCTGCACCAATTTACATTCCCACCCAGAGTGCAGGAGGGTTCCCTTTTCTCCACACCCTCTCCAGCGTTTATTATTTGTGGACTTTTCGATGGTGGCCATTCTGACTGGTGCGAGACAATTCCTCATTGTGGTTTTTATTTGCATTTCTCTAATAATTAGCAATGTTGGGCATCTTCTCATGTGTTTGTGAGCCATCTGTATGTCTGCTTTGGAAATGTCTATTTAGGTCTTCTGCCCATTTTTTTAAATTCAGTTGTTTTTTGATATTGAGATGTATGAGCTGTTTGCATATTTTGGAATATTAACCAGGAGTGAGCTTTTGAACAGAATACTTCTGTTTCTATTTCCAAAAAAACATAGAGGGAAAAAGAGAAAATGAAACTTATGTGCTGGTTTTTATTCTTAACAGCTGAAGGCACCCTGCCATCCCCAGGTGCTTCATCCACAATATACTTGCCAAATTGCTACCAGATTACTTCATCCCTTGCTCACTCGATTTCCCCAGGACGCTACTGCTTAAAGGGTAAGTCCAAACTCCTTAGCCCAACATTCAAGACTCTTTAAAATTCGACCCCAATATACTTCTCCAAAAAAGCTCACTTTAAGGAAATTAAAACTCTGGCCAAATGGTCTGTAAATTCCGAATAGGCCACAGCATCTCCCACCTACTTTCCCTTGCTTACGTGGTTCTTTCTCCCTGGAATGCCTCATTTCTTCTGTTTACCTCTGTAAGTTCTACCCAGGTTTTAAGGTCTAGTGCAAACCCCATATTCGCTAGGAAGGCTTTTCATACAACGCAGACAATTCTTATTTTCTCTAACTTTCCTCTGGCATTTAATACAAGCTGCCTTAGTAGAAGTTACCCTTTTAGGTAGAGGGCTACATACCTCTCAAGCAGGAACCTGTTAGT
This sequence comes from Mesoplodon bidens, assembly GCF_964165515.1. NCBI lineage: Eukaryota > Metazoa > Chordata > Mammalia > Artiodactyla > Ziphiidae > Mesoplodon > Mesoplodon bidens. The sequence continues at coordinate 353,688 of NC_138174.1, forward strand.
TTACAAATTCTTAGCAGCCCCAAACTTTCTCAGCACAAGGCCTTGTATATATACCATTAGTGTCGACAACTGTTAGTAATAATGACCACCCCTTTGGTTTGAAATTGTTAACCAAATCTCCCCACCGATGGGTAGCTAGATTGGCTTCTCCACTAAGGCCGCTACGATCCACTAGCGAAGGAAGACAACTTCAACATAAAGGATCGTTCGCTACTTGCGACGTCTAAAGCAATATAGTGAGTAATGCGTGCTGGTGATGCTTTCGACACAGGTTGGGCCATGAAACGCTTCCTGAGGACCACGCGGCCTTGTCTCTCAGGGTCCAGGGGGTAAAACAAAAAACAGCTTCGGGCAGCCGGCCGCCCCAGGCTGACTGGGGGGAGGGCTGGAGCTTCCTCGCCGCCGATTGGCTCCCTGGAGCCGCCGCCTCCGGTGATTGGCCACTGCCGCGAGGGACGACGGGACGGCACGCGGCGCTGGCCTCACATCTCAGGCGGCGACGATGCAGGCGGCGGCGGCGGCGTCCTCTTGCGGGCAGGTGGAGAGCGATAGCCAGGCCTGGGGAGCCGCCGAGGCCCTGTGCAGCCGGTGTGGAAGAAGGTCGTCCGGAGCTCCGGGTGAGGGGCTGGGGGTCAGCCGCGGCCCGCCGGCCGGCGGGGGAGCCGAGGGACGGGCGGGTGGGCAGTGGCCGCGGCGGCGAGAGAGAGCGGGAGAGCCCAGGCCCCGAGCCCGAGTCCGCAGGCCGCCTGCGAGGTCGGGACGCAGAGGCCTGGAGTGCGCCCCCACCCCTCCCTCACACCCCCTCAACCCCCCTTCACCCTCCCCTTCCATCCCCTACGCCCCGCCCCCTCACCCTCACCCCTGCCCCACCCCCCGCACCCCTACACCCCCTTCGGCCCCTCCAGCCGCTCACCCCCTGCCCCTCCACCCCTTCCCCTTCACCCCCTGCCCCCTCCACTCAACCCCCTCACGCCCCCGCCCCACCCTACCCTCCACCCCCTTCTCCTCACCCCACCCCCTTCACCCGCCCCCTCCACTCAACCCTCACCCCCCACTCCCCGCCCCACCCCTGACCCCTCACCCCCTCGCCCCCGCCCCCTCCACTCCACCCCCCTTCTCCCCCAGCCGCCACACCTTGCGCCGCCCCCTCCCTCACCGACCAGTTCGCAGGTTCGGAAAAGGGGAGATGTGGGAATTTGGCCGTCATCCTGTGGTAGAGCAGCAACGACAGGTGATTTTCTTGTGTGGCTCTTGTTGTGGTAACGAAATGTTCCTAAATTAACGGGCGGGGGCGGGGGGCGTGTTGCTCCGTTTGGCTCCAGGCGTTGTTTGGAAAGCAGCCCGTCACTTTCGTGCGTCTTGTGTTCTTCGGTCCTGGGCCGTCAGGGGCACCGTGCGCTCTCCTCCGCTGAAAACGGGTTCAGGTTACTTGAACGGCACCTAACGGGCCTTAGAGGGCTGTGCCTCTGCCGGGTCCGGGGTGAGTTGTTGACTGTCAGCGCCTGGAGCTGCCAGAAAGCCTTACCGTCGCCCTGTGTGACTGTCACATCTTTGTACTTGCAGAGCGAAAGTCAGTTTTCTCAGTCTCTCCGGGACTGAGTTTTCCGGGGGAAGGGGCAAGTTTCTCCTGCCCGGATTTCGATCGCTGCTGTTACGTAGAACATCTCCATTATTTGAATGATGTAGTACTGCAGAATAGAGTTTTAGAACGTGACACTTTTTAAATCACTGGTTCTTTCATACATTTGTATTGTCGTGCTGAGAAGTACTCAGTTGGAAAGATGGTGCCTCTGCATGTAGAATTGTCAGAGTGCTTTGTAAGCTGTAATGCAGCACACCTTATCTCGACTTGTACAGTATCAGAATCTTATAAACATAAAAGCGTTTTGATTTCTTTAGTAACATTATCTCTGGAATTTAAATAGAGCTTTAAAATTTAGCTTGGTTGTAAGAAAGTTTAAGATGTTTCCTTGGCTTAAAAACTAAAGCTCTTTTTTAACAAAAGAATGCAATTATTATAATATAAATCAGCAGGAACGCTATAATTTTATAGTAAATGATGACTAATTTTATTTAGCTACTTTTCCCTTTTTCTTGTGAAGTCTTTTAAAATGACAACCTTTTGAAGTGACATAGCTATAATGTTTATTATGATAAAGTTCTGCTTAGAGTATTAAAATCTTGGTATTAGATTTTCAGTCAAGATTATGGTATTTCCCTTCATACATGCTAAGTTTGTGAAAATGATCTTTATATGGGTCGTGTGTGTGACAGTGGTGGCATCTGACTTCTGCCCTGGCTTCTGTCTTTGCCAACGTCTTAGATCATTAAGGGGGGGGGGGTCTTTTTTTTGGGAATATATTTGATTTACAATGTTGTGTTTCAGTTGTACAGCAAAGTGAATCAGTTAAACATATACACATATCCGCTCTTTTGTTTAGATTCTTTTCCCATATAGGCCATTACAGAGTATTGAGTAGAGTTCCCTGTGCTATACAGCAGGTTCTTATTAGTCATCTATTTTATATATAGTAGTGTGCATATGTCAATCCCAATCTCCCAATTTATCCCTCCCCCCTCCATCCCCTGGTAACCATAAGTTTGTTTTCTACATCCATGACTCTACTTCTGTTTTGCAAATAAGTTCGTATGTACCCTTTTTTAAAGTTTATTTTTATTATTTATTTATTTTTATAAATCTGTTTATTGATTTATTTTTGGCTGCGTTGGGCCTTCGTTGCTGCGCGTGGGCTTTCTCTAGTTGCAGTGAGCAGGGGCTACTCTTTGTTGCGGTGCGCGGGTTTCTCGTTGTGGTGGCTTCTCGTTGCGGAGCACGGGCTCTAGGCGCGCGGGTTTCAGTAGTTGTGGCTCGCGGGCTCTAGAGCACAGGCTCAGTAGTTGTGGCTCACAGGCTTAGTTGCTCTGCGGCATGTGGGATCTTCCCGGACCAGGGCTCGAACCCGTGTCTCCTGCATTGACAGGTGGATTCTTAACCAGTGTGCTACCAGGGAAGTGTCTATACCCTTTTTCTTAGATTCCACATGTAAGCAATATCATATGATATTTGTCTTTCTGTGTCTGACTTAGCTTCACTCCGTATGACAATCTCTAGGTCCATCCATGTTGCTGCAAATGGCATTATTTTGTTCAGGAGAGAGGTTTTGCCAGTTTCTCATGTCGGCCCTCACTGTCCCCTTCACAGGATAGGAAATATAAATTAGCAGAGGGAAGTATGATCAAGTAGAAAGAACATTAGACTTGGAAACAGAACTAGGTTGGAGTCTGGATTATACCATTTACCCCAGATCACCAAAATGTTTATCCATCTCTAGGTCGAATAAATATTCCCAGCCTACTTAGCTGTGATATATACAATGACCAAATGAAGTACGTCAGAGCACTTTATATGATTATAATAGATGGCAGATTCAAAGTATTATAGGTACCAAATAACTATATAAACAAAGGCAAACAATACTACATAGCTCTGCCTGTTTTTTCTTCTGATTTTTCTCCCTCCTTCTGAGTTGTATTGTTTCTCCTGAATTTTGTTTAATCATCCATTTCTAACTAAACTAGATATCTTTTCCTATACAGGAGAATTCCCTTTAATTTTCTCCTCTGATTATACTGAATATTCAATGTTGACAAACTGAAAAGTTTAATTCACAATAGAATTTCATCAATAGGTCACCACCATGAACTTCAATGTGGACATGCTTTTTGTGACCTGTGCTTGTTAATAACTGAAGAATACAGCACAATTACATGCCCCGATTGTGAGGTAAGTTTTATTGTCTTTCATACTGAATGCATTACAGCCTAATGTTAAAGGTTAAAATGTTAGAGAAATAAAACATACTTCTAGTTAGGAACTAGAAACTTGCATTTTTGCTGCTGAGTCTTTTAAGTAAAGAAACCTAGCAAAAGGTAAAGCTTTTCACATCCATTTTATAATTGTTCAAAGAGATCAAGAAGAATGCAAGGTTAAGGTCATACACTTATTAGCCTACATATTTTGACTCTGGAGATTTCTGTGGAATATTTCCTTTTTTTATTTATTTTTATTTTAATGAAGTATATTCCTTTCAAATCTTTATACCCCCCACCCTTTTTTCGGGCCGCACAGTGAGCGAGATCTTAGTTCCCTGACCAGGGATCAAACCTGCGACCCCTGCAGTGGAAGTGCAGAGTCTAACCAGTGGATGGCCAGGGAAGTCCCCAAATCTCTGCTCCCCTTTTCCACACCAATACCATGCAAGCAAATTTTGAATTTCCCCTGACCCTCAACCTTTGCGTGTCATCAGATTTACATTTGTGGAGATGTGTAATAAAACAAAACAGAAGGCAAACAACGGCCTAAAGTTAATGTTAACTTCAGAAGTGCTAAAAAATAGTACAGTTACACTAAAATCTGTGCGCCCAAAATAATGAGAACAAATTAAGGATTTAAAATGAAATTTACTGAACATTCTTTGCATTTTCTACAAATATAAATGTTGCTCAGTTTATATAGTATGTTCCTGGAAAGTTGTCTTAATCTCTAAATTCATAATGTTCCACTTGAGAGATCAGAGTTTGGGGATTTGTATCCATTGTTTTCTGTGGCAAACAATTAACATAGAGGCAGAAGACCTGGAATGCAGTCCTAGTTCTGTCACCCTAAGGCTGAGTTTCCTCATTTGTGAGATGGAAATAATACCTGCTTTTTTTTATCTCATAGGATTGTAAGAGTCAAATCTGAATTATGTGAAAGTTCTTTACAAGCTTTAAAATAAGTGTTATAGTCGACCCTTGGTTATTTAGGTGTGGATTAACTGGTTTGCAGGTTAAACGTGATAAAAATATATATAATAATGTGTATATGCACATATAAATGTATAATTTGTGAAAGTTTCAATTATAGCATAAACATTCACATATAAGAAAACATCTGTTTTGGAATTACATACTTTACAAATCATGGCCTTTATTGTGGGAAATTCCTGTCCCCTTTCCCTTTTTTTTTTTTTTTGACAGTCGGTTCCTCAGATGTGGCTAGCTGCATAGTTAAGACAAAGGGGAACCTAGCTCCTGTGGTTGAAATGGAATATCCCCGACACATTGAGTCTTGTGGTGGGTAAAGAGTGAGTGAAGGGAAAAGGAAGAGACAGAACTGTCCCTGCTCATATCCATCCTGTTCTGATATTCAAAAACAGCAGGTTTATTAGAACAGTAACCTCTTGCCTTTTGTGGCAAATGACTTTGTGTTTAATGGTCTCTTAAGTCACTATGCTTGTATTATTTTTAGTGTTTTGGGTAACATCTAATGAAGTGTTTATAGTGTATTTACAAATACTGGTTTTTGATTTTAGGGTTGTAACGAATCTATTTTGTATCATTTGACTAGTTCGGACCCTAACTTTGGGGGATATGTGATCTGTCCCATCCTTCCCTCCTTTTCCCCTGTGCTGAGTCCTTCAAGAAACCATCCTGAAATTGTTACCACTCTTATTAGTTTTTAAAGTTTAGATTTTTCTGATATCTTATATTTGGAATAAGAGATAATGGAAGAATCAAGTCTAAATTAGTGAAAAGTCTGAATTTATAGACTATTTCAGGATTGAAGTTTATTACTTTTAAATAATGTACATTGCTCTAAAAAGTAAGATTTAGGTACCTATATTCACATTAGACATATTTATAATTTATCTTTAATGTTGAAGGCCTAGGTAGTGCTGATTATTTCAAGCTTAAGCCTAAAATGATTCCTTTCAGGGTTAATGGGTACACTTGTGTTCTTATTTTTGAGTTTGGGTGAGTATGAATTTATCTACCAGTTTTTATCTTTTATACTTGTATGGTTTTTTTTAATAGCATCCCTTCTCTGCTTTTGATTGATATTAATGGTTAATAATAACCATTCTATAATTATATACAGCAATATGGCAGGTTTTGTTCAAGGATAGGATCATGCTTATGTACCATTCCAAAAATACTGGCATTTTATTGATAATTTAGACCTGAGTCCAAAAATACATTGGGCCATGAGGAAATGATAATTTATCCAATCAATAGGTAATTAATAAATATTAGAATCCCATGTGGATTGGAAATGTTAATAACATGCAAATTGAAAATGTAAAATAGAAGAGACTATAGATAATTGTGTAATCTTGGATGGCGAAGCCTTGTTAAATGTATCACAAGTCAGAAACCATAGAAGAAATGCCATTTAAATTTGACCGCATTTTTTCATTTACAAGTAGAAAAAAATAACCAAGCAAAAACACCACCATAAATAAAACTTAAGTGACAAGCTGTGCTGGGGGAACGGGGAGAAAATCTTTATTATATATATTAGAAGTTAAGACTCTTTACACAATTTTAACTGAAATCTTTTAAATCAGTTGTATTTAATATTTTCTTAAATTTCCTGGGAGAAATGTCCTGTATCAAATCTACTGGTAGTAACATTAGCTTCTTACTATGAAATGACCAGCCAAAGGGGCATAAATGAGAAGGTGGATAGAAATTATTAAGGTTTTAGCCCCCAATTTTGGGGGGTGCTCTTAAAAATAACATTTGATCCAATGTTATGTTTTTAAAGTAACGCTTTTCTCCTAATTATCTAATAATAGATAACTGTCTTTGGTACGTTATACTTGAAACCTTGCTAGGACATCCTCTTCCCACCAAAGACACTTATGTATTCACATGGGAGACTATAACACTTAGTAGTCTGCTTTATTTCTCTCAGCATTAACCTATCCTCATGAGAGTCTCCTACGTTACTTTTAATGGCTGCATAATAAACCCTGGTACATAAGTGCTGTAATCGCTTTATCAAAAACACTTAGGTGGTTTTCAAATTCTTTCACTATATTTTTGCATAATTCCTCAAACCCACTCCCACCAAAAAAAAATCCCATCAGCAGGTTCTGTTAATTTCTGTGTCTTAAAAAAAAAAAATCGGTGTTTGTATTTGTCACATTTAAAAAAAAATGTTTGGCAATTTAATGGGCAAAAAAATGGGTATCTGCTTGTTTTAAATTGCAAATCCCTGATTACTAGTGAAATTGAGCAATTTTTCATATGTTGACTTCTCAGCTCTTCTGGGAGGATCTTTAACAGATCCTTCAAGGTCCTTTCCATATTTTCCTTTTGAATTGTCTTTTTCCTAACTTGTAAGAATACTTCATGTGATAGAAATATTAACACTTCGTTCTGTGTATTTTAACTATTGATATTTTCTCCCAATTTTTCACTTTTAATTTTATTACTTTTTGTGTGTGTGTGTGGTATGCGGGCCTCTCACTGTTGTGACCTCTCCCGTTGCGGAGCACAGGCTCCAGACGCACAGGCCCAGCGGCTATGGCTCACGGGCCCAGCCGCTCCGTGGCATGTGGGATCCTCCTGAGCCGGGGCACGAACCCGCGTCCCCTGCATCGGCAGGCGGACTCTCAACCGCTGCGCCACCAGGGAAGCCCTAATTTTATTACATTTAACCATTCAGAAATGTTTCCTTTTTCAGTTGGTTTTTTTCCCCCTCCTTCATGGCTTCTAAGTTTTCTTTGATTAGGCAGACTTTTCATCTCAGAATTATACATATTTATTTTTTCAATACTTATATAAGTATTGAAGTATAAGTATTATATAAGTATTTTTAAAAGGCGCATATTAAATCTCTTTCTGTTTTATATGATGTAAGGAGGGTATGTAACTTTCTTCTTCAGAATGATTAGCTGGCTTTCCCACATGATTTATTGAATAATCCTTCGTCTATTTAATGGAAATGCCATTTATAGTCTGTAGGAAGTTCCCGTGTATATGAGGATCTGTTTCAGGGCTTTGTTCTGTTCATTTGCAGTTGACCCTTAGACAACTCAGGTTTGAACTGTGTAGGTCCATTTGTACGTGGTATGTTAAAATTTTTGTAATTCTTGCACATTATATTTTCCATATGAACTTTAGGATTATATTAATTTTATATTAGACGTGTTTTAGGGTATTAAATCTTTGTCTTCAGGAACCTAACATAATTTTCCATTTATTCAGTTTTTGTTTTATGATACCCAGTAAGTTTTTTTGGTTTTCTTATTTTAGAGCTTATATTTTTCTTATTAAAGTTATCCCCAAGTATTTTAGAGTTTTGAACATACCTTAAGATAGCATTGTAAAATTTTTACAGTAAATTTTTAAAGTAATGTTCCAAGTATTTCCTTTATAAGTGTGGTATTTTAGTTAATGTTCTGTTTAATTAATAGCTGCCAAATTACTGATTTCCTCAAAAATTAAAATAGGATAAAAATATCACATAAGTACAATTTTTCTTTGATTTAAAGAGGATTTAAGGATCTTTTCATTTATCTATGAATGGCTCACTAGTTTTTTGAATTCTGGATAAACAGAATTTATTGAATGACTTTCTGTTTTTTTGTTTTTAATCTTTTGTCCTAAGGTTGTTTCAACTATAAATACAAAACAAGAATACTGCCCAATAGACAGATGTATTAAAGAAGATTCTTTTATGGAAAAACTTCAGCCTAAAAAGTATGTTCCATGTGCACTTATTTTAGTATTTAAAGTTCAGTATATTTCTGAAAGAGTTATTTTAGAATTATTGATTAAAGGTCATTCTTAGATTAGTGTTTCTAACCCATTGTTTACAGAGAGCTCTTTAAGTTTATAATTTGAGCTGTTAATGAAATGGAGAATCCAGCTCCTAAAGAAGCAGCATTAGTTTGTCCTTATTTAAAGTGAGGCAAAAAAAAGAATTCAAGATTACCATTTTTTTTTTTTTTTTTTTTTTGCGGTACGCGGGCCTCTCACCGCTGTGGCCTCTCCCGTTGCGGGGCACAGGCTCCGGACGCGCAGGCTCAGCGGCCATGGCTCACGGGCCCAGCCGCTCTGCGGCATATGGGATCCTCCCAGACCGGGGCACGAACCCGTATCCCCTGCATCGGCAGGCGGACTCTCAACCACTGCGCCACCAGGGAGGCCCAAGATTACCATTTTTACACCCTATTTAATTGTTTTAGTCTCTTTTGCCTACCTTTAGCTCTTCCAGACTCTTTCCTGTTCTGTGGTTCTTCATTGCCTGTCCAAATAAAATCCAAAATCCTTTAGGCTAGCAGTCATGACTTTTCACATTACTGCTGCATTTTCTCTGTCCAGATTTAAATGGGTGCTTAGAAACCAACAGAAGAGTTATTTCTTTGGGTACTAAAACCATTTAGCTAAAGTCTGGCAACTGGTTATTGATAGAACCAGCGATAGCACTCAGGCTCATTGAATGCAGGTACTGCTCCCAGCTCTTCTGTATTCCATCAGTCACTTCCTCCATAAGCTCTGAGTGGAGTGATGAGAATAAATCTTCAGGAATCTTTGTGGCTCTGTGTGAGTCATACATATAGGAGCACCTACGTATCTAGCAGATGACTTACTGTGTGAGGGAGACCGACTTTAAAAGGGCAGTAAAGGTTGTGCACCCGCTCCAGAGGAGGGAGCCCCTGCTCAGCTCCAGCCAGTCCCTGGAGCTGTGTGTTGAGACCATCCCAGTGGTCCCAGATTATCCTTTTCTTTTCCAAGACAAAAGAGAAATCTGGACTTCTATGTGAAACTTCCTTACTTTTTAAACATCATGCAAGTCAAGTCTGATTGTACCTTTGTCTAGATATGTGTAATGTCAAATACAGTTGCAAAGTAAAATTTTACTTTCAGAAGTAGATGAATCTGTTTTAGGTACCCCATTTTTTTTTCCAAATTGCCATTTTTTAATTAGTTCTCCATGTCGAGTGTACTTAATGTTAGAAACTCCTGTTTCCTAATTTCAGTAGAGTTTGGTTTAAATAGTCATATATTTTAAAATAGAAGTATTCCTTGATACATATAGTATTTCCTTCCTGATTTGTCTTTAATATTTTGAAACAGGAATTGAATGATGGACTCCTTATGGCTAATGCATTCACATATGTTTTCAAAAACATGAATATCCACTTTTTAAAGTAATTGGATGTTTAAAAATTACCTAGTGTATTATTCTATGAGAGTAACATTTAATCATAGTAAACTATTATAGGCTATGATTAACTTATTCAGCAAACACTGAGTGCTTACTGTGTGCCAGCCAACACAGGGATATAAAGATAAAAATAGGCCGAAACTCTAGCATCTGTAGACAAGAAATGCAGCTTACTCTTCTGTTGAAATTAACTTGCCTAGTAAATTCATTACCTTTATGTACATTAGGCAGGCCTATAAGTACATTTTTTAATAGCTGGCATTTGTGTGTATAAATACTTTAATTGAGCTTAGGACAGTTAAATGATTATCAACATCTCTACCAAAAAATACCAGGGAAGGAGAGATGATTAGGAAATTAAAGCACAATTTATACTGTAAGCTGTTATTTTTAGGAATTTGTTAAGTTGAATTCTTGATTAAAATTGTTTTATGTGAAAGCGTATTTAGTCATGGTTTTCCTCTCTTTGCATATCATAGATAATTGAGAACCCACTGTAAGTGTTCTTATAAATCATCGTAAGAATTATTTTTGATAGAGGGTAAAAATCAGAATAGAAGATTTAAATCATTATATAAATGTTGATACTTAAAATAATGTACTTGACATTTTTCCAGGATGGAGAATTGTTCTCAGGACTTTAAAAAGACTGCTGATCTACTAACTGTTGGTTTAGAACATTCAGCCTCCACACATGGGACTGTTTTGAACCCATCAACTGTAATAGAGGTATGAAAAATGTAATTCATGAAGTGAGATGAGGCCAAACATTTTTACTTTTCTCTGGTAGCTTAACTTGCCTCTCCTCTCAAGGGTCCTGTAATTATAGATTGTTTTGGAAGCTTAAAGGTAACAGAGGTAAACCTATACTCCTTGCATGAATCTCTTGTTTTATTCTAAACTATGTCTCAACAATTCTCTTTTCTTCCCAAGGCAGCCCATTCTACCTTTGACCAACTCTGTTAGGGCTCTTGATATTTACGTGTATGTAGCAGCTTCCCTTTGAACCTAGTTACTGAATTCAGATTCTGTGAAACTTGTTTAAAGTACAAGCTTCTAAATTCTTTCCTTTAAAAAAATTTTTTTTGATGTGGACCATTTTAAAGTCTTTATTGAATTTGTTACAATATTGCTTCTGCTTTATGTTTTGGTTTTTTGGCCGTGAGGCATGTGAGATGTTGGCTCCCTGACCAGGGATCAAACCCACACCCCCTGCAGTGGAAGGCGAAGTCTTAACCACTGGACCGCCAGGGAAGTCCCACAAGTTTCTAAATTCTAAGTGTGATTTTCCAGTTGTTTTAATGACAACTAAAAGGCCTAATGGCACTCGTTGATGATGATGTAATTGTTGGAAGATTTGAATTGTACCAGTAACTACTTTTGATGACTTTAAATAATGTATTCTTTTAATTGAAGGTTAGAAACCGAATAAACTCCAAAATGCAGTTGAATGGAGTATTAAGTTTTTTTGTTAAGGAGATCATTAGTGGGCTGCGAGAGGAGAGAGCACTATCTTCAGTGTTTAAATCTTAATGTAGCCTAATCATAATCTTGTTTTCTTAAAAACTATTACTTTTTACATGTATATATTTATGGCCGCGATAAAATTTTCAGGTAGTTTTAAGTTGCAAAATGTTTATAGGACATAATCCCATTTATTCAAAAAGATAGCTAAAAAAAAGAAATCCGGAATGCTATCACCAAAACTCTTAAAATGTTCATTGTTGCTTGTTTTCAGATTTCTGTAATGGGTCTATGTTGCTTTTGTAGCCAAAACGTTAGCTTGATGTTTCTACAACTAATACAGTATATCTAAGCATCTATTATTGTATTTTGTATTTGTATGTGGTCCCCCTACCCCTTTTTAGGAGACTGAAACTGTGGAAGAAATTGATGAAGCATTGAAGGTGGCAGGCCAAAATTTTGAACAATTAAGTATTGCTGTAAAAGTAAGCATTCTGAATGATCAAAGTCTATCATTAATTAAGGCATGTTCTCTTTAAATGTGTATATTTAGATGTAACATCACTGAAGGTAGAGCTTAGCGCGGAGTTATTAAGTATGATAATCTAATGAGAGAGAAACGTACAAAAGAATGGAAAACTCTCATGGCCTGCTAGGATTAGTCTCCCAGCATTGTTGTGCTAGCAGCCTACTGCAGTTGGAGCTCTATTAAAGAACTCTCATTTCTGCTTGCTGTGAGCTGAATTTTGTCTTGGAAGCATTGCAGATCACCCTTCTAACATTGCTCATTATTTGGCTGTATACTGTTACACTGAGTCTTATGCTCTTTTCTTTCTTACCTCATCACCCAAGAGAGAGACTCCCTCATTTATTGACAAACAGCAAGCTCCTTGAACCTAGCAATGGCAAATTTACAACCAGAGCATTCAAAAGGTTATAGTTGATATGAAATTTAAGACTTCGACAGATGAATTTAGGAGGGGGGTAAAAATTCAACCCATAACAGGTTCATGTCCTTCTCACATGCAAAATACATTCAGCACATCTCACACCCCCAAAATTCTTAACCTATTTCAGCATCAACTCTAAGTCCAAAATCTCATCTAAGTATCTTCTAAATCAGGTATGGGTGAGACTCAGGGTATGACTCATGCTGGGGCAAAATTCCTCTCCAATCTGAAAGTGTGAAACTAATAAATTATCTCCTTCTAAAATACGTTGGTTGGGCAAGCATAGGATAGACATTCCCATTCCAAAAAAGGAAAAATTGAAAGAAAAAAAAAAGATCTCAAGCAATGATTCTTTGTTTAAATTTATAAAGAAGTATGTAGAATAGTCAACATTTTAATTCAAGTATTTTTAAAATATATAGGTATAAAGTTTTTTTTTTTGGCCGCAGCATGCAGGATCTTAGTTCCCTGGCCAGGGATTGAACACATGCCCCGGTACTGGGACCGCAGAGTCTTAACCAGTGGACTGCCAAGGAATTCCCTAATATTATATTTTAAGTTTTTATGAATTTAAGGAATCCTGCCAGAGAGAAACTCAGCTATCCAAAATGATTCATTTCCTGTGCTGATTAAAAGTGATAAGAAGTTTAGAAAACTTAGTCAATTTTCTAGGCCTTTTTGCTAATTTATCAGTACAGAGTGCTAACAAAGATGTGATCTTGTTGACAAGTACCAGGATTTAAAGTTTAATCTTTTGACTTATTTTTACTATCTGATCTCTTGTGTTGTTATTTTGAAAAGTCCAAAAAGTACCTTTTACTTTCAAAAGTATGTTGAATAGTACAGTTCCTACAAAATAAAAATACCAAATTAGGTCTTTGTGTTATGCTCTTCCCAGATGCTCGAACATATATACAATCAAAGAAAAGAGGAGACAGTCAGTCTTATAGAGGTTCTGGAGAAGCAGTTTGATCAGCTTTTCACTTCTCTTGATTCCAGGTAATAAGTTAAAAATATAGACTCAGTGCAACTGAAGCTTTTAACATTAACTTGTCATTTTATTCCTTTGTACAGACTGAAGAAATGAGTAAATTTTAAACGAGTTTGGAAGGTAATGGGTGGTCCCTACAGGCTGATGTTTACAGCTTCAAAATGAAGAACTATTTATTTATTCATTTAGCCTATTTGTCATCTGGTCCCAAAGCTGTTAAAATAAACAATTTCTTTCTTAAAGCAGTCAGCACAGAAAAATACTTTCTAATTCTGAATCCTGTTGTAGAATTCAGCATACTTGGGAAAATGCAAACATACATTTTCATGTGGATAATTCCATCTTTTTTTTCAGGTATTTGCATCAGAGCATATAATACTCTAGTGATTTTTCTAAACAAATACCATACTGTTACATATCCATTCTTTTTAAAAACGTTGATATATATGATCTCAAATAACCTTTAATCACACTTTGCATTTCAAGAGACAGGCTCATAAAAGTTGTGATAAATATATTTAGAACTGGTACTTGCCTGTTTGGCTCTTAGTTCATTTTTTCAGTCTGATTAGGATGACTAGAGCATATGCTCAACACCATGAATGAATCAGTTGATATTCTTTATTCCTCAATGCTGATGGTATCTCACATTTGGTATTTAATTATAACACTTCAGTGATAGGTCATGTGCATGCATTTAAAAAATATTTCTTAAAAGTAGTGAATATGGGGCTTCCCTGGTGGCGCAGTGGTTGAGAGTCCGCCTGCCGATGCAGGGGATGCGGGTTCGTGCCCCAGTCCGGGAAGATCCCACATGCCGCGGAGCGGCTGGACCCGTGAGCCATGGCCGCTGAGCCTGTGCGTCCGGAGCCTGTGCTCCACAATGGGAGAGGCCACAACAGTGAGAGGCCCGCATACCGCAAAAAAAAAAAAAAAAAAAAAAAAAAAGTAGTGAATATACATAATGAAATTTACCTTTTTAACCATTTAAAAATACAGTTTAGTGGTGGGAGGAGGGGTAAATCAGCAGCTTGAGATGAACATACACACACTATATATAAGATAGATAACCAACAAGAACCTACTGTATAGCACAGGGAACTGTACTAAATATTCTATGGTAACCTTTTTGAGAAAAGAATCTAAAAAAAAAATGAATATACGTATATGTATAACTGAATCACTTTGCTGTATACCTGAAACTAACACAACACTGAGTATCAACTATACGCCAATAAAATTAAAATTAAAAAAGTACAGTTTAGTGGCATATGGTAATTTTATGTTTAACTCTTTGAAGACTGCCAAACTGCATTCTATGGTGGCTACACATGTTACATTCCCACCAGCAGTGCACAAAGGTTCCAATTTCTCCACATCCTCACCAACATTTGTTGTTTTTTTTTTAAAAGATGAGCCATTTTCAGAATGTGAAGTGATGTCTCTTTTTTGGATTTGACTTACATTTCCGTAATGGCTGGTATTGTGAAGCACATCTTTTCATGTGCTTATTAATTGACCATTTGTTTATTTTCTCTGGAGAGGTATGTATTCCAGTCCTTTGCCCAATTTTGATTTGGATTATTTATTTTGTTGTGGTTGGAGTAGGAGTTCTTTATACATTGTGGATGTTAGTCCTTTATCAGATACATCATTTTCAGATATTCTCTCTCTTTCTGTGGCTTACCTTTTGTTTGTGTTTTTTAAAAAAGTTTTTTATTGGAGTATAGTTGATTTACAATGTTGAGTTAGTTTCAGGTGTACAGCAGAGTGATTCAGTTACACATACATGTATTCTTTTTCAGATTCTTTTCCATTATAGGTTATTACAAGATGCTGAATAGGGTTCCCTGTGCTGTACAGTACGTCCTTGTTGTTTATCTACTTTATATAGGGTAGTGTGTATCTGATAATCCCAACCTCCTGATTTATCCCTCCCTTCCTTTCCCCTTTGGTACCATAAGATTGTTTTCTACGTCTATGAGTCTGTTTCTGTTTTGTAAGTAAGTTCATTTATATTATTTTTTAGATTCCACATAAAAGTGATATATGATATTTGTCTTTCTCTGACTTCACTAAGTATAATATTCTCTAGGTCCATCCATGTTGCTGCAAATGGCATTATTTCATGCTTCTTTATGGCTGAGTCGTATTCCATCATATACATATATCACATCTTCTTTATCCATTCATCTGTTGATGGACACTTAGGTTGCTTCTGTGTCTTGACTATTGTAAATAGTGCTTCTATGAACATTGAGGTGCATGTGTCTTTTTGAATTAGAGTTTTCGTCTTTTCCAGATATGTTCCCAGGAGTGGGATTGCTGGATCATATGGTAACTCTATTTTTAGTTGTTTTTTTTTTTTTTTTTTTTTTGCGGTACGCAGGCCTCTCACTGTTGTGACCTCTCCTGTTGCGGAACACAGGCTCTGGACGCGCAGGCTTAGCGGCCATGGCTCACGGGCCCGGCCGCTCTGCCGCATGTGGGATCTTCCCGGACCGGGGCACGAACCCATGTTCCCTACATCGGCAGGCAGACTCTCAACCACTGAGCCACCAGGGAAGCCCCTATTTTTAGTTTTTTAAGGAACCTCCATACTGTTCTTCATAGTGGCTGTATCAATTTCCATCCAATCTGGAATCAATTTCCATCCAATTTCACTCTACACCAACGGTGTAGGAGGGTTCCCTTTTCTCCACAGCCTCTCCAGCATTTATTATTTATAGACTTTTTGATGATGGCCATGCTGACTCATGTGAAATGATACCTCATTGTAGTTTTTTTTTTTTTTTTTTTTTTTTTTTTTTTTTTTTTTTTTTTTTTTGTGGTATGCGGGCCTCTCACTGCTGTGGCCTCTCCCGCTGCGGAGCACAGGCTCCGGACGCGCAGGCTCAGCGGCCATGGCTCACGGGCCCAGCCGCTCCGCGGCATATGGGATCCTCCCAGACCGGGGCACGAACCCGTATCCCCTGCATCGGCAGGCGGACTCTCAACCACTGCGCCACCAGGGAGGCCCTCATTGTAGTTTTGATTTGCATTTTTCTAATAATCAGTGATGTTGAGTATCTTTTCATATGCCTGTTGACCATCTGTATGACCGTCCTCTTTGGAGAAATGTACGTTTAGGTCTTTTGTCCATTTTTGGTTTTTTTTTTTTATATTGAGCTGTATGAGCTGCTTGTATATTTTGGACATTAAGCCTCTGTTGATCACATCGTTTGCAAATATTTTCTCCCAGTCCATAGGTTGTCTTTTGTTGTCTTGTTTATGGCTTCTTTTGCTGTGCAAAAGCTTGTAAGTTTGATTATGTCCTATTTGTTTATTTTTGCTTTTATTTCTTTTGCCTTGAGAGACTGACCTAAGAAAACACTGCTTCTGTGGCTTGTCTTTTCACTCTCTTGATAGCATTCTTTGATCCACAAAAGTTTTTAATCGATAAAGTCCAGTTTATCTGTTTTTTCTTTTGCTGCCTGTGTTTTGATGTCATATCCAAGAAATCATTGCCAAATCTAACATCATGAAGCTTTTCCCCCCTGTGTTTTCTTCTAAGAGTTTTACAGTTTTAGCTCTTACATTTAGGTCTTTGAGTCATTTTAAGCTAATTTTTGTATATAGTGTAAGGGAAGGGTCCAACTTATTCTTTCCCATATGGATATCCAGTTTTCCCAGCACCGTTTGTTGAAAAGATGGTCTTTTCTCCATTGCATGGTCTTGGCACCCTTGTCAACACTCAGCTGAGCCGTACCTGTGAAGACTTGGTGCTGGGTGCTCTATTCTGTTCCGTTGGTCCATCTGCCTGTCCGTGGGGCAGTTGCACACTGTTGTAGTTACTGCGGCTTTGTAGCCAGTTTTGAAGTCAGGGTGTGTGAGCTCTCCAACGTTGTTCTGTTTCAAGGTTGTTTTGGAAGTTTAGGGTCCCTTGAGGTCTCATGTGACTTTTAGGATGGGCTTTTCTATTCTACATGAAACATCATTGGGATTTTGATAGGGATGGCTTTGAATTGTAGATTGCTTTGCGTATGGACATCTTAACAATATTAAATCTTCTGGTTCATGAACGTGGGAGATCTTTCCATTTATTTTGTCTTCATTAATTTCAGCAGTGTTGTGTAGTGTACAACAAGTGTACAAGTCTGTGGCATCCTCAGTTATGTTTATTCCTGAGTATATTCTTCTTTTTATTCTGTTGTAAAATGAATTGTTAATTTCCTTTTCGGACTGTTCATTGTTAGTGTGTAGAAATGCATCTGACTTTTTGTGTGTTCATTTTGCATCCTACATCTCTGCTGAATTCGTTTATTAGACCTACTAGTATTTTTGTGGCATCTTTACCTATAAGATCATGTCATCTGCAAAAAAAGATCATTTTCCAACTTCTTGTAAATTTGAATGGCTTTTATATCTTTCTTTTTTTTGCCTATTTACTCTGGCTAGAACTGACACGATATATTAAATAGCAGTGGCAAAATCTCACGTCCTTTTCTTACTACTGTTCTTAGAAGAAAAGCTGTCGGTCTATCATCTACTGTAATGTTAGCTGTGGGTTTTTCTTACATAGCCTTTATTATGTTGATGTAGTTTCCCTCAATTCCTAATTTGAGTGTTTTTATCCTGAAAGGTGGTGAGAACGTCACATCCTTTTTCTCTATCATTTGAAAGGACCCTGTGGGGAGTTTTACTTGTTTCTGTTAATGTGGTGTATAACATTAATTGATATTCATATGTTGAAGCTTCCTTCATTCCAGGGAATAAATCCCATTTGGCATGATGTGGTATTCTTTCACTATACTGCTGATTCAATTTACTAGTATTTTATTGAGGATTTTGCATTAATACTTGTAAGAGATGTTGATCTATAGTTTTCTTGTAGTGTTTTCATATGGCTTTGGTATGAGGGCAATGCTGGTCTCATAGAAAAAGTTAGGAAATGTTTTCTCTGGCTCTTCAGTTTTTTGGAAGAGTTTGAGGAGGATTCGTGTTAATTCTTCATAAAATTTTTGGTGAAGCCATCTAGTCCAGGACTTTTCTTTTTGGGGAAGCTTTTGATTACTGATTCAATCTTCTTACTTTTTTTTGGTCTGCTCAGATTTTCTATTTCTTCATGATTCAGTGTTAGTAGGTGGTGTGTTTCTAGGAATTCATCCATTTTGTCTAGGTTATCCAATTTCTTGGCATACAGTTATATACAGCACTGTTTCCAAATATTTTTTGTTTCTGTAAAATTGATCATCCTATGCCTACTTTATTTTTGATTTTAGTAAGTTGGCTCTTCTCTTGTTTTCCTAGATAGTGTAGCTGAAAGTGGTCAATTTTGATCTTCTCAAAGAACCACCTTTTGGTTTCTTTGATTTTTCTCTGTTTTATCCTATTTATTTACTTACTTCCACTCTAATCTTACTACTCCTTCCTTCTGCTAGCTTTGGGTTTAGTTTGTTCTTTTCTGGTTCCTAAGGTGTAAAGTTAGGTTGTTGGTTTGCCATGCCTTTTTTAATGTGTTTACAGCTGTATATTTCTCTTTTAGCTCTGCTTTCACTGCATCCCATAAATTTTGATACTTTGTTTTTCCATTTTCATTTGTCTCAAGATATTCTCCTTGTGTTTTTTTTCATTCATCCATTTGTGTTTAGTAGTATGTTATTTAATTTCCACATATTTGTGAATTTTCCAGTTTCCTTCTATTATTGATTTCTAGTTTCATTCCATTGTTATCAGAAAAGATACTTTGTATATTTTCAGTCTTTTAAAATGTATTAAGACTTCTTTTTTGCCCTAATATGTGGTCTAACGTGGAGAGGGCTCCATGTATGCTTGAGCAAGATGTGTATTGTCTGGGTGGAGTTTTTGGTTTTTTTGTTTGTTTGTTTTTTGTTTTTTTTGTGGTACGTGGGCCTCTCACTGTTGTGGCCTCTCCCGTTGCAGAGCACAGGCTCCGGACGCACAGGCTCAGTGGCCATGGCTCACAGGCCCAGCTGCTCCGAGGCATGTGGGATCTTCCCGGACCGGGGCACGAACCCGTGTGCCCTGCATCGGCAGGCAGACTCTCAACCACTGCGCCACCAGGGAAGCCCTGGGTGGAGTGTTTGTATGTTAGGTCCAGTTGGTCTACAATGTTGTTTAAGTAGTCTGTTTCCTTACTGATATTCTGTATGGTTTTTCTGTCCACAATTGGAAGTGTAGGATATTGAAGTCTCCACCTATACTTACAGAGCTCTCTCTTTCTCCTTTATTACATCAATGTTTGCATCATATATTTTGGGCCTCTGATGTTTGGTACATATGTATTTATAATTGTTTTATCTTATTGGTGAATTGACCCTTTTATCAGTCTATAATGTCCTTCTTTGTCTTGTAATAGTTTTTGACTTAGTGTCTATTTTGCCTGAAATTAGCATAGCCACCCTAGCTCTCTTTCGGTTACTATTTGCATAGAATATCTCTTTGCATCCATTCACTTTCAACCTATGTTTCTCTTTAGATCTAAAATGAGTCTCTTATAGACCTAACTATATGCTGTCATTAAAAAAAAAACCCAGGCTTCTCTGGTGATGCAGTGGTTAAGAATCCGCCTGCCAATGCAGGAGACACTGGTTCGAGCCCTGGTCCAGGAAGATCCCACATGGCGTGGAGCAGCTAAGCCCATATACCACAACTACTGAGCCTGTGCTCTAGAGCCCACAAGCCACAACTGCTGAGCCTGCGTGCTGCAACTACTGAAGCCCGGGCCCCTAGAGCCCGTGCTCCGCAGCAAGAGAAGCCACCACAATGAGAAGCCTGTGCGCTGCAACGAAGAGTAGCCCCCGCTCACCACAACTAGAGAAGGCCCGCGCACAGCAACGAAGACCCAACGCAGCCAAAAATTAATTAATTAATTAAAAAAAACTGTAATAGATTTCAGTTCAGTTGAATGCCTCATTAACCATGTTATATTATTTAAGTTCATAAAATAGTGAATTTACCTTTTCAATACTGTTGAGTTACTTTAAATTTACTTTCATAAAAATGTTTATGAAATACTGAAAAATAACTTTATCTTACATGAAGGAAAAAGAACCTGTGTGAAGAGGTAGTAAGAAATATGGATGATTACTTATCAGATATAATAACGGCTAAAAGATACATTGAAGTGAAAAAAAATGATTTGGATGCAGCTATGAAGATAGCAAGAGAATTAAAATCCACACCTTCTCTAAGAATATACTGTGACCTGAATCAGGTAGTTTTACCAGTTCATAACGTGAATTATTTCTGTGGTGGCTTATATTACCTACTTTGGAATATAGTATTTAAGACTTAAGAAGAATTTGTTTTCCAGATTATCCTAATTTGTATTGGCATCAATTTAGAATTCTTAGGTGTTTGAATTCTAAGATAAACATTAATAAACTTGTTTGGCCTTTTATTATTATTTACCACTTAGGGAAATGGTGCAGTAAAGTCTTTATAACACACAGTCTGAGAACAAGTAGGATGACATTGAGTCAAAGGTTGTTTCTAGGAGTTGAGTTAAAAATGAGGACAAGTAAGAGTAGTGAAGTAAACAGGACTATTTTCTTTTTATAAACAGTTAGGTATGACTGTCAACTCTTGACTTAGAGACTTATCAAGATGCCATTTAGGTTTTTCTCCCAGCCCCCAGCTGTGCACCTCAGGAGACAAGGTGATTCAACTCTGCCCTGTCATCCAATCATGTGCCTAGAATTAGGCAGCAATAGAAACATGTTTCTTATGAGATCGTTTGGCAGGATGGGGTTAACCATCGATCCTCTTTGCTAATTTCTGTCTTGCTCCCTTGGGGTGTAGATTCTACTCTGTTGACTTTGAATCTTCAGGGCCTCATTACCCATAGATGATCAGATATTTGGATTGAACTGAAGTATAAAATAGAAGCCATTGGTTTACCTGCCTCCAGAGTCTTGAACTTTGAAGGAGAAGAGTTTGCCACTATCTTACCTTGACCAGGCCTCCTTCCAGCTGTAGTTCTAAGAATAGTAATAGTTCCTGTGTATTACATGTGAGGCATTAGGAGGTGAAAAAAAGTAAAATTTGGTCTTTACCCTAGTTAGCTGCATTAGGAAGATGGGGGGGAAAAAAAAACAAAAACGTTTAAGGACAGCGGTGCAGGTGCAGAATGAATCTGATCAGAATTCTCCCTGATCATGTAGCGGTATCCCATTTATTAACTAGTGTCTTTTGTTATCTGTTAATACATATCTTCAAAAGATTTTAAATATTTTGGGGGGAAAAATTCATAAACTCTTATTTGCATCTCTCCCTTTGCTTGCCTGAAATCAAACCCTGAGCACATTAATTAGTGAAAATACCTAAAGGGTCTAGTTTTTTTTTCTAAAATCTTACTCTGTTTCAACGGTATTTATAAGAAAGCAAAATGCACATATGAGTGATACTTCTCTTTTGATTTTAGATTATCTGGACTTTGAAATTAACATTTGAGAGCGAATTGTCACAAGTCAGCTCTCTAAAACTAAGGAACTCTCCCAAGTAAGTAAGTTAAAATTCAGGAGAGCGTGGTAATTAAATATAAAAATGTATTAGGCTAGATTTATTAAAGTAACAAGCAGTTATAAACTGAGAATTTGGGTCAAAAAATGTTTCCCAAATTAGCAACCAAATTAAAATAAGTATAATTTGTGATAAATTAGAAAGTTATTTAAATGTTCTGTGTTTCAGAGTTTTTAATGTTAGCAACTAATTTTTTATTAGGGAAAGTAATAAACTTGTATTAGAACATTTTTTATGCTAAGTATTTAATTTTAGGTTGAAAATGAATTGCAGTGAGATCATCTGTATGTTCAATAATATGGGAAAGATTGAATTTGAGGATTCAACAAAGTAAGTATGAGAATGGCAATATGCTATTAGTGTCTGACATGGTGTAAGGGACAGAAGTATTATTTGAGACAGAAAAATTGATGTTCAGTGTAATATTTATGATTCAAAAGCTGAAAAATAATATAAAGGGCAAAATGGTTTCTATCAGTTAAATTCCACAGAAAATATTTAAGAATTAAAAGACCTAGAAGGGGTCAGTATTCAGTGATATATATATGTCAGAGTCATCTTTTTATTTAATAAATTTATTTATTTATTTATTTATTTTTGGCTGCGTTGGGCGTTCGTCGCTGCGTGCGGGCTTTCTCTAGTTGCGACGAGCGGGGGCTACTCTTTGTTGCGGTGCGCGGGCCTCTCACTGCAGTCACTTCTGTTGTCACGGAGCACAGGCTCTAGGCGCATGGGTTCAGTAGTTGCAGCATGTGGGCTCAGTAGTTGTGGCTCGCGGTCTCTAGAGTGCAGGCTCAGTAGTTGTGGTGCACAGGCTTAGTTGCTCTGCGGCATGTGGGATCTTGGACCAGGGGTCGAACCTGTGTCCCCTGCATTGGCAGGCGGATTCTTAACCACTGTGCCACCAAGGAAGTCCTCCAAGTCATCTTTGAGATTCATTCATTCAGCTAGCATTGAACACTGATGTTGTGCTAGGCTCTAACACCCTAGATACTGAGATTTATGCAGAGAAGTTTAAGTAGACAGTGACACACATAAATGATAAAGTACATACTTGCGATAGTAGTTTGTGCAGAACTTAATGGAGATGCAGAGGAAGGGAATGATCAGTTCTTTGAGATGTAACGGGTCTTGGAAAGAGGAGACTTTATTTTCCCTCATCCATGAAAAATGAGTAGCAGTTGGAAAGGAGGACACAAGGGAGGCTGGCGGGCATCTTTGCAGAAAGAACTGTGTGGGCAGTGAGACCACATACTACATTCAGGGACCTGCGTGTATAATTCCATACGGCAGAGGATGCAGAGAGGCTGAATCCTAAAGACTTTGTCTGTTGTGTGGTGGTATTTGGACCTTATTTCTTAGACCTGTGCTATCTGGTATGGTAGCTGCTAACCACGTGTGGTCATTTACATTTAAGCGTAAATTAAGTAAAACTAAATAAAATGAAAAATTCAGTTCTTTGGTTGCAGTAGCCACATTTCAGGTGCTCAGTAGCCATGTTTGGTTAGTGGCTGTCAGGTAGTGCAGCACAATTTCATTATTGCAGAAGGTTCTGTTGGACAGCACAGCTGTAAATAATAGAAAGCCGCTAAAAGATTTTTAGCATGAAAGTAAAAATAATTAGGTTACATTTGTAGAAGATAATTCTAGTGAGCATAGAGGGTTCTTTGGAAGAATAGGAGGCCGGAGGCTGAAGGATGGGTTAGGCTGTTATATAAATAGTCTCAGCAAATGATGAGAAACCAAATGTAGGGAGTAGCACTGGAGAGGAACAGATAATGACAAATGCTGAATAGGGAAAAGTGGTGTAACTTAGTAACTGTTTGGGTGTGGGGAATGAGGAAAAGGGAAGCACCCTCAGTGGTTTATGGGTCTATATTTGGTGATGAATTGTGGTGTTATTCACCAAGTTTGGAAATACAGGAAGAAGAGTTGGGAGGGGGAAGATAGTGGGATATGTTGAGTTACTGTTGTTTACTAGGTATCTCGGGAGAAATGTCCAGAGGGAAGTGAGCTGTATGTGCTGAAACTTAACAGGAGGTTCTGGATTTCATTCTTGATTTAGGAGTAGTCAGAATGTAAATGGTTTAGAAACCCCCAAAATAAGTTTATTCAGTTGTAGGTGGTATGACTCCTAAGGAAATCGTCCCCCAACAAGCATCACGTTCATTACTCTGAGGAAATAATGAGGGTCCAGCTCACATCCTTACAAGCTCAGAAACAGACATGAGCAGATCTCACTCTAAGCCAGGTAAACTCATGTAAGCCAAGTTCACAAAACTGACATATAGTCAGAATGCTAGTTTATTAACTTAAGGGGCAAATATAATTGCCACAGGGACTAGAATACTTATGTTGGCATTCTTTTCCAATATCCAGACAGACACAAGAAGCCAAATCATCAGAAGTTGCTTTGTTTGAGGTGTTTTCCGAATAAAGGGAATAAGGTTTATCGAATAGCTGAACAGTGTTGGTCCTGGACAGCCCGCTACATTCCTTTCCCCCCAGGGAAGACCTTGCCAGAGGCCTCAAGTACAGTCCTTTGGCTCAGCTCATCTTCCCCACGTGTGGAGCCCTGGCCTCTATTTGCCTCTGTGACTTGACTTTTTGCACTTTCGTGGATGATCATCCTTTCCAGTCAGTACGTTCTTCTAGATATTTTCATAACTTGAATATGGTTACTATCAAATATTTTTAATACCAAAGGGTATGTTGTCTCTTTAAGAGCCTGTATTGATCTTGCCTTGGTTTTAAATTTAACTCAGAAGTCTTTTAAATTTCTTCCTAGTTTTTAGGGAAAGTATCACTGTAGCCTGCCTCTACGGATGATGGGTGGTAATTAAAGAATGGGTTTGCCCAGTGAGAGCAAGTATTGAAGTGGGTCAAGGACAGTGCCCTGGAAAAAATATTAAATTTTAAGACAGGGAAAGGGTAATCTGCAAACAAAACAAAACAAAACCAAGAAGGGGTAGGAGAGAGTGGTGTTCTACAAGTAAGAGGAGAAGTCTGTGAGACAGGTTGGTTGGTGGCATTGTCTCAGTAAAGCCAGACAAGAGTTACTGTAAAAAGAAATGTTTTAGATTACAGAGTTGTCAACCTATATGAATCCTCAGAAGGTATTTGGACCTTTAGTCAGTGTGTATTAAGAGATGGGTAAGATAGGTCTGCTGAATCCAGTTGGCTTTTTAGGTTCTTATTTCTGATTTTATTTGTCTTTTTTTTTTCCTCTAAATTTATTATTTATGTTTGGCTGTGTTGGGTCTTCATTGCTGCACGTGGGCTTTCTAGTTGCGGCGAGCGGGGGCTACTCTTCGTTGCAGTGCATGGGCTTCTCATTGCAGTGGCTTCTCTTGTTGTGGAGCACGGGCTCTAGGCGTGCAGACTTCAGTAGTTGTGGCTCGTGGGCTTAGTTGCTCCTTGGCTGTGGGATCTTCCCGGACCAGGGCTCGAACCTGTCTCCCCTGCATTGGCAGGCAGATTCTTAACCACTGCGCCACCAGGGACGTCCTCACTTGGCTTCTTAAATGGTGATCTGTGAAGAAGCTAAATGTGTCATGGGTTAACGAAAATTAAAGCTTTTGAAAATCTCATTTTTTGGTTAGAATATCGATACTTTTAGATTTGATAGCACGTATCTGTGGGGATTTATGAAGAAGATAGAAAAATTTGTAGATTAGTGGCTATTGAATATTCATACCCAAAGGATTCAGACTGATGGTGATTTTTAGCCTAGATGGAGGTTTCTAGTAATTTTCTCAGGATTGTATCTCTCACTGCTTCCTATACTTTATTTTTAAGCCAGTGAGTTAAAAGAAGAAATAATCTTAGCATAGTTTAAAATCAAACACCTAAGCCAAATCAAAATTTGGATAATTGAAACTGAAAACCTATATCCACTGTCCTTTTAGGATCAGATCATTGTGACATGACTGTATATCAAGTTCTTTCTTCAGCTTCTCATTGATTTTACCTCTTGTTGACCTTTTAAACCCCTTGGGCTTGCTTGGGAATGGGCAGAAGTTTCGGGATAGTGGAAATGTTCTACAATTAGATTGTGGCGATGGTTACCCAACTTTAAATTTAGTAAAAATTAATTGGATGTTATAGTGTGTAAATTATATCAATACAGCTGTTTAAAAAAATACCAGTGGGACACCTGTACAACTTTAACTCTTCGTACGTGTCACAATACTGTCATGTGGAAAGGGAATGGTTTTAAGGTGGTTATAAAAAATTATGAAACGATTTAAAGTAGCCTCTGTATTTTTAAACAGATTTGATCCTCAAGAAAGTGAAATGGGACAGAATGTTCAAAAGAAATATAATCATAAAAAGGAATTTTCTTGTAGTGGTACATACCCATCACTAGAAAAGAAGGTTGACATTTCTATCCTAACGCGTGAAGCCGCCCCGCCAACTCCTCTGCAACTGGAAAGTAGTGCTTCGCATTCAGAAGCAGAACACTTCCCGCCGCAGAGTGAGGTGGTTGCAATAACCCCCCGTGAAACCGTTGCTGCTCTGCCTCGGGTGGGACCAAGCCCTGATGTGATCATCGAAGAAGTCATCGACGAAGACCTGGAAAGTGAGTGCAACTAGCAAAGCAAGGAAACAATATATTGTGTCTGGAACTAGAAACGAAGTTAGTACCTCTTTGTCCCTGTACTTAACAAACATTGCTGTTATCTTACACCTCATTCTGGGTTAATCTGTTGATTCCACGCCCCTACTTTCACATTTTCCAAAGTTAGGGTAATTTTTAATGCAATAATATAGCTAAACTATAATATTTGGTTTAATTAGGGTGTTTGACTTTTTAGTGTTCCACATACAAACCTCTATAAAAGATGAAAATACTATAAATAAATGACAACCATATTAGTAGAAGCAGTCTGATGACTTTGTTCTTAAATTTAAGAACAGCATATCTTAAATCTTTGTTCTGAGATACAGTCCTTTGTAAAATGAACTAGCATGAATGTAGTAGCATCTGTTAATAATGTTTAACATTTAAATGCATCATAATTGTTTGATTAGATTTCCAATGTTGGTGTTCTCCCCATCAACATCAGGGTGAGATACTACTGTGTGTAGTTACATTGTCAGTCTTCTTTAGGACCATTTTCAAGATTTGGTTTTCTCCTCCCCCCTGCTCCCAGTCTATTTCATTGACTGAGTTTCCAGAATGGTATTTTGAATACAAAAAAAAGGACATGCTGTTTTCTTTCATTTCTACAATATTATTATTATCACTGATTATCTCAGTGAGTTAAGAGAACTATCAGGACTTTGCCTGCTGATACAAGGGGGTCTTGCCCTTCCAGTATTTTGCCCATTCAAGTACAGCTTTTTAAACAGTATGTTAAGTATGCCATTGTCAACGTAATAAAACTAAAAACAATTGCCTTTATTTTCTCTTTTGACGAAGCATGCTTCACAGATCATCTTGTGGAGACACCTAGATATCCAAAAGAGCCTCTTCAGGAAAAACCATCTGTTCCTTTTGGATCAAAAGCAGGTACGTTAACAACTCTGAACTTGATGCAGCAGAGTTGATACATAGTAACTCTTATGGAGAAGGAGGCAGTGAGTTAAATGAATTTTACTAATAACTAAAACTTATTTATTTATTTATTGTTGCCACGCCACACGGCTTGTGGGATCTTAGTTCCCCGACCAGGGATCAAACCCCCAGGCCCACAGCAGTGGAAGCGCCGAGTCCTAACCACTGGCCCTCCAGGGAATTCCTAAAATTTCTTCCTTTTTAATGTTAAAAGTTCTGGCTGTTACGGGCAAAAACATTTCTGAAATTTATAACACTTCTCTCAGCTGTCTCCCCAGCTACACATACTTATCTCTTTACCTCATTCTCAGTATGGGTATTATTCTGTGTGATCTGTATTGGATAGGTAAAATGATCTATTTGTTCAATTTTTATCATCTATCTATACTTCAGTTCCTCCTAGTCTTTGTTTTTTAAACATTTTTACTAGATATACTAGGATACCTACATTGTTCAAAAATTAAATATATATATATTAAAATACCCTGTGAACCTTTTCCCCTAACCTATTCCCATTCCATTTGTCTCTTCTTCCCTTCCAGTTTCTTTATTCATATTTGAACAAATACACATATATTATTTTTCTAATTCTCATTTTTGGTTGTTTTTGTACACAAAACATAGCATGCCATGTTTTTTTAATTCCTTTTTCCCTTGGGGTTTTTTTTTTTTTTTTTTTTTTTGGTCTTTTTTTTTTGGCCACATCACATGGCATGCAGGATCTTAATTCCCCAATCAGGGATCGAACCTGTGCCCCCTGCAATGGAAGTGTGGAGTCTTAACCACTGGATGGCCAGGGAAGCCCCTTAATTCCTTCCTTAACATGTTATTCTGGAGATCTTTTCATATCAGTAGAAACACTTGGCTTAATTACTGCTGTATACAAAAAGTTTCTCACTGTCTTTTATTCTGCCCCACCCTTACTTCCACCAAAACACACATATCTCCCCCTAAATGCTGCTCAGTATATTGGCTTTCCCAGACTTTTTTTCATACTTCTCCAGCCTGATAAGATTTAAGATTCAAAGTGGCTGTGAGCTAATTATTAGTTCTTTCAGTTTAGTATAGTTTAAACAGGATTTTGTTTCTGTATTAGAAGCATCGTTATCAGTGGGGTTCTGAGTTCCAATTATGTTTATAAGTAAATTCTGAAGTTTTGTTGTAATACAGTAGAGTTACAGCATATACTCTGACTTTAGAACCTAACTAACCACTTGAACTTAAATTCCACTTATTTAACATATTTTGCAAATAAAATAAAAGGTTTGCAGTTCAGGTTGCTAAAGAAATCATTGTGGAAGTGGAATGTGTTTGTTTTATCAGTCTAGTTACTGTTTGGGGTTTGGGTTACCGTAATTTTGTGGGCCTAGGTATTCTAGAGTTTGCAGTGCTACAAGACACATTCTTTCAAAGGATACTGCATTCAGTTTCTATGACTTCTTTCCTGACTTTTGGCTTATTAATATGGTTTAAATATTCTCATCCAGGTTCTCCAGAGCTAGTTTTTGTAAGCCATGTAATACATCCTTGCCACTTCTACATTCGGAAGTATTCACAAATAAAAGATGCAACAGTATTGGAAAAGAAGGTGAATCAGTTTTGCAGTAAGAGTGTATACCTTGATCCTTCAGACATTTTGGAGCTAGGTAATGAAATATTACTCTAAGTTAAAATATGAAGCTTATTTAAATATTGTAATATTGGCCAACCCATATAGACTTTTTGTAATACAGATTTGTGCAAGCATAAAGGTTTTGGAATTATTTAACATAAGTTAAATTTTATTTAGGTAACTTAGCTAAGTATTAAAATTGACTGGGGTTTTTTTTCTGCTCAGAGATACCTAGTAGTAATATTATTACAGTATACAGTATACATAATTCCAGCATTTTTAATGTCATTTAAAAATGATTTTAAAATATTTTTAGTATCATTTGCCAAGTTTAACTGGAGTCATACTAATTTGGAACTTGCTTTCTTTTTTTTATGTTCTTTTCCATTATGGTTTATCACTGAATATTGAATATAGTTCCCTGTGCTATCCAGTAAGACCTTGTTGTTTATCCATTCTATTTATAATAGTTTGCATCTACCAAGCACAAACTCCCACTTCATCAAATACCACATATGGTATTTGTCTTTCTTTTTCTGACTTCACTTAGTATGATAATCTCTAGTTCCATCCATGTTGTTGCAGATGGCATTATTTTGATCTTTTTTATGGCTGAGTAGTATTCCATTGTATATATGTACCACATCTTCTTTATCCATTCATCTGTCAGTGGACATAAAATTGACTGTTGAGTGAGATATACACAAAGACTCCATTATGGAGTAAGGTGAGATATTTTTTAAATTACAAAACCCGTGATGGGTTATACAATTTGTCCCCTCACCTCCAGAGAAAAGTATTCCTCTAAGTGTTACCTTGTAGTATGACTACAATCCCTTGCTGTCTACATGTGAATGTTGAAGATGTTGTTGAACACCTGAGTGAGATAGATGCAGGACAGTGGCATCCATTTCCTAGGGTCACACAGAGGGTAGTTGGTAAATTTAATCAGTCCATCTTAATTCTAAGGCTGTGTGTAATTTGCTGTAATTTAGGCTTTCATTACAAACGTTTTCCTTGTAACACTTGATTAAATTTGATTATACTCTGTAATAAGATGAAGCTATGATTTGTTTGATTTATTAATACAGCATTTTTCTCATTCTGTTAATATCAATGCCTATATATAACTAATACCAAAAAGTACTATATTGTCTGTTCAGCTTTATATAGTAGGTTTTTTTTCTTTTTTTTTTTTTTGTGGTACGTGGGCCTCTCACTGTTGTGGCCTCTCCCATTGCGGAGCACAGGCTCCAGACGCACAGGCTCAGTGGCCATGGCTCACGGGCCTAGCTGCTCCGCAGCATGTGGGATCTTCCCGGACCAGGCACAAACCCGTGTCCCCTGCATCGGCAGGCGGACTCTCAACCACTGTGCCACCAGGGAAGCCCAGTAGGGTTTTTTTTTTAATTTTTAAATTTTTTGGCTGCATCAGGTCTTGGCTGCGGCACGTGGGACCTTTCATTGCAGTGCGTGGGCTTCTCTAGTTGCAGTGCACGGGCTTCTCTCTAGTTGTGGCATGTGGGTTTTCTCTCTCTAGTTGTGATGCATGGGCTCCAGGGCACGTGGGCTCTGTTGTTTGTGGCACTCGGGCTCTCTAGTTGAGGCATGTGGGCTTATTTGCCCTGCGGCATGTGTTATCTTAGTTCCCCGACCAGGGATTGAACCCACATCCCTTGCATTGGAAGGGGGATTCTTTACCACCAGACCACTGGGGAAGTCCCTATAGTAGTTCTTTAAAAGTGTTACTAACTCTCAGCTCATCTTTGTAGCTTATCAGAATATCAGAAGGCTAGAATCATCATATACTTCTGATAAAAATGAAAAATAATTTTTAAAGTTAAAAAATAGTGTTTAGGGACTTCCCTGGTGGCACAGTAGTTAAGAATCCTCCTGCCATTGCAGGGGACACAAGTTTGAGCCTTGGTCCAGGAAGATCCCACATGTCACAGAGCAACTAAGCCTGTGCATCACAAATACTGAGCCTGTGCTCTAGAGCCTGCAAGCCACAACTGCTGAAGCCCATGTGCCTTGAGCCCGTGCTCTGCAACGAGAAGCCACCACGGAACTTCCCTGGTCACGCAGTGGTTAAGAATCCACCTGCCAATGCAGGGGACATGGGTTCAATCCCTGGTCTGGGAAGATCCCACATGCCGTGGAGCAACAGCCTGTGTGCCACAACTACTGAGCCCGCATGCCACAACTACTGAAGCCCGCGTGCCTAGAGCCCTGCTCTGCAACCAGAGAAACCACCACAATGAGAAGCCCGTGCACTGCCATGAAGAGTAGCCCCCGCTTGCCACAACTAGAGAAAGGCGTTGTGCAGCAATGAAGACCCAAAACAGCCAAAAATAAATTTGAAAAAGAAAGAGAAGCCACCACAATGAGAAGCATGTGCACCTCAACGAAGAGTAGCCCCCACTCACAGCAACTAGAGAAAAGCCCATGTGCAGCAACGAAGACCCAGCACAGCCAAAAATAAATAAATAGAATAAATTAATTTAAAAAATCGTGTTTAAATTCTGAATATCTAAGGAAGGAAAAGTGTAGCATTAAACTTAATTTTTACGGCTTCAAATAATTCTCTAAATTTAATATATGCACAAAAGAGCTCAGTTTAGATTTAGAAAATGTTCTAAGAAAGCCAAAAAGTCATCCTTTAAGTCGTCAAGGATAATTATTATTTCAAGGTAGATATACATGATTTAAATACTCATTTATCGTTTTTCTTTCAATTTTTTTTATTTTTAGCTGCGTTGGGTCTTTGTTGCTGCATGTGGGCTTTCTCTAGTTGTGGCGAGCAAGAGCTACTCTTCGTTGTGGTGCACAGGCTTCTCATTGCAGTGGCTTCTCTTGTTGCGGAGCACGGGCTCTAGGCGCATGGGCCTCATAGTTGTGGCTCACAGGCTCAGCAGTTGTGGCTCACAGGCTCAGTAGTTGTGGCACACGGGCTTAGTTGCTCCAGGGCATGTGAGATCTTCCCAGACCAGGGTTTGAACCCGTGTCCCCTGCATTACCCTGGATTCTTAACCACTGTGCCACCAGGGAAGCCCTCATTTATCTTTCAAGAAATTAATGGTAAGGGAAGAAATGTAATATAATGCTTTAACAGAGTATCCTCTTGTTCCCTTTTCCTACCTGTGTTCTTCATTATAAAGAACATCAGGGGCTTCCCTGGTGGCGCAGTGGTTGAGGGTCTGCCTGCCGATGCGGGGGGCGCGGGTTCGTGCCCCGGTCCGGGAGGATCCCACGTGCTGCAGAGCAGCTGGGCCTGTGAGCCATGGCCGCTGGGCCTGCGCGTCTGGAGCCTGTGCTCTGCAACGGGAGAGGCCACAGCAGTGAGAGGCCCGCGTACCACCAAAAGAAAAAAAAAAAACAAGAACAACAGATGACTTCAATAGACTTTTATCTCATCTATTGCAAGAAAGAATAGTTTAATAGCATATAGTTTAAAACTAAGAATATTGGTTATATGGTATATCAGCATAAGAGAAGGGTTGATGACAATCTCAAGGCCAAAACAGATGTTTTGGTAGAACTTAAAAGGTTGCCCTGATGTGCCTCTCAACTATCCTGTTTTTATTAGCATGTATAGAGGGGATTATACAGCATCTCTCTGTATGTAATCAGTGATCAAGTCTTACCAAGTATATCTCTGATGCTAGCTGAGTTTTTAAGAGGATGGGCTCTAAGACTACCTGGGTTCTCTTCCTACCTCTTCTAAGTAGCCATGTGGCTTGGGCTGGGTTTTCAGCTTCTTTTTGCCTAGTTTCCTCACCTATGGGATGGAAGCACCATCTCCATGGGGTTGTTGTGGGGAGGAGGTGAATTCAAACACAAAATACTGAGAACATTGCTGAGCCTATAGTAAAAATAAAACTTCTTTCTAACTTGATCTTTTTTGTGGTTATTAATTTGTAATTCACCTGATCCCTCCATAAGGGAAGACCATAACGTCTTCCTCTGCTGCTTGGTCCTTGGTTCATCTTCCCCTTCTCTGAACTCCACTGTGTATTAATTTCTTAATTTTGGCCTTTCACACTCTCCCTTTCTTGGTTTCTTTACTTTCACTCCCCTTTTACCAAGAGAAGGTCATTGCTGCTTCCTTTATGCTACTAAAGTATTTTATAGATTTCGGTATATATATATATATCTGTACTTGCATGTGTGTACATGCACAACGATAGGTCTTTATTGTTATAAGTACAGTGTATTATAGTCACTTACTTGCCTGTCTCCTTTCCTTTCTTGAGCTTCTTGATAGCAGGACGGTCTTACTCATCTTTGTTATAGTTTATAAAACACAGGTCCTCAGTAAAGGACTGCTGGCTTTGTTTTCTTTGTTTTTACCTCCCCGTCTAGGACATAAGTTTCTGTATAACAGAAACTGCCAAAATACACTACCTTTTAATCCCTCTCATAGCACTTGACACAGTACTGTATCATCAGTTAATAAATGAATTAAGACTTCTTAGTGGTGGAACTAATGTACATGTTTGTAAATTAGAGCTAATTAGATATTTTTTTTCATAAACATTGATAATGATTTGTCTCCATTATTTAGGTGCAAGAATATTTGTCAACAGTATTGAAAATGGAATGTGGTGTCGAGGAACTATTACTGAATTAATTCCAATAGGAAGTGAAAGTATTAGAAAACCTTGTATTCCAACCAAATTCTCAGTCCACAAAGTTGCACTAATACAAATATTCATGGTAGATTTTGGAAATTCTGAAGTCCTAATTGTTGCAGGGTATGTTATTTTATAATTACTATGTGTTCCTGGTCTGCTTAGAAACACTTGTGATGGGGGAGGAGGGGAGATACTAAAGAAGAAAGAAAAGTAAGAAGAGGTAGAGAGGAATAAGTTATCCTTCTTCATTTCCAAGGCATATACCTTTTATTTTGCTCTGTAATTTGTCTTACTAATTACTAAATTAGTAAAGTATTAGCTATCAGTGTTACTAGATGGAGAGCTTGGAAAAAGAACTTTCTGATGTTTCAAACTTAAATGCTCTACTATATAGCCTCAAAGCAGGAAAGGAAGCACAAAAATGGTTCTTTTAAATAAAATTTACAGTTAGTTGCCAGACGATTGAGTAAAATTTTTAATCATATTTCTATAATTTCATTATTGTATGTTAAAGTGGCATAGTGTCTGACTCTACGTGTTCAAAACTGTTTCCCTCAGTCTTCTAGGAAAATAAAACAAACTGAAAATGTTCTTCTAGTAAGGACCAGTATTAACTCTTGCATGGACCAGTATTAACTCTTGTACTTTATTAAATGGTCATAGCTTTATAAATAGATTTCTGTTTGGGGGTGTCATTATGCCTTTAAATTTAAACCAAATAGGTATATGAAAGACAATCCAGGTGAAGGCAGTTGAGATTTATTTCTATGGGTAGAAGCAGTGTCTGTGTTTATAAAAGCTAGATTAAATCTATATAGTGAGATAGTATGAATCAGAATATAACTTTCTAAGAGAAAAATACTGTATATTAACACATTTATATGGAATCTAGAAAAATGGTACTGATGAACCTAGTGGCAGGTCAGGAATAGAGATGCAGATGTAGAGAATGGACTTGAGGACACAGTGGGGGAAGGGTAAGCTGGGACGAAGTGAGAGAGTGGCATGGACATATACACACACTACCATACATAAAACAGACAGCTAGTGGGAAGCAGCCGCATAGCACAGGGAGATCAGCTGGGTGCTTTGTGACCACCTAGAGGGGAGGGATAGGGAGGGTGGGAGGGAGACGCAAGAGGGAGGAGATATGGGGATGTATGTATATGTATAGCTGATTTACTTTGTTATACAGCAGCAACTAACACATCATTGTAAAGCAATTATCCAATAAAGATATAAAAATAAATAAATAAAATTTTAAAAGACTATAACTTCCTAGAAGATTTAACTTAAAGAGAGTATCCTTAGAAATGCATACCTTTTGTGGGGTAAGGCAAGTTTGGGCTTGAAGCATTATTTTCAGTAAATATTGCTTGAATTTTTCCCAGAGTTGGTGATACTCATGTGAGATCAGAACACATTGCTAAGCAGCATGTAACACTAAATGACTTGTGTCTGGCTCTGAGGAAGTCTGAGCCATATATTGAAGGGCTGCTGAAAGACATCCAGCCATTAGCACAGCCATGCTCATTGAAAGACATTGTTCCACAGAATTCAGTAAGTGAGACTTAAATTATTTCTTGTTCAGGGGCCAAATAGTCCAGTTTTAGCTATGCATTGCTGATCAGATTACTGAATGTAGGTTCAGTTCTCTTATTAAATACATTTTGTATAATAAACTGTTGGTGCCAATAAAAAAGGAAATGAACTTCAGTTTCTACAATTAGAATCGTTCTTAATGGGAAATTGAGTTGAATATGCATATATGAACGTAATGATGAGTGAAATATCCAAGTAAACCACAAAATTTTGGAGTCAAATAAATATGGAGAGAAATTTTAAATATTATGTGGTATGTGTTTCCATTCATTTCTTCCCTATTTCCATGGCCCTTTGCTCACTACTTATAGCCTATATTGCATTCTGCTTTGTATTATTAATGAATATTTATTCCCCAGAAAGATTTAAAACTCCTATGAGACAAATTGTATGTAAAGATACTTGTTAAGCAGTTATATTATTATAAAGTCTGAAAGCAGGAGTCTGCACCTTTGCTCATCTTTGTATCCAGCACTTAGCAAATCACTGAGCACGTAGTAGGTATTCAGCAAATATTTTAAAGAATGAACAAATGAATAAAAAAGTAAAAGGAAACACATAAACATATTAGCCCTGGTATTTTCCTCAAAATGGGAAAATTATTTTGGCTTTAATTTTATCTCTTTTTTTTTTGCCTTTTCTATTCTGATTGGGCTTTACTTTTATACTCACAAAATCTTTAGAAGATGTTTTATTTTTAAGGAATGTGTAGTTTTGGCCCATGAAGTTTACTTTAGGTATGAGTACTTAAAGTTTCAAAGTTCAGTGAGAAATTTTTTTTTCAATGGGTAAGTATTTTTCCTTATTGTTTAAGTAGCATTTACCTCATATATTGCTAGTAATGGAAAAACTAAGTTACCTGGTAATGATTGTAAATATCTTTAATGTATTACATGGCTTCCATCATGCTTTCAAAATTACCTTTTGGATTTCATCGTTTAAGTGGAAACTTCATATATAATACTTGTTTTATTTTTAAATTTTTATTTATTATATTGATATTAATATTCAGAAATAAAACCAAGTCCTGAAGTGCAATAGCTTATGGTCACCTTGAGACCATGTTTATAAAATCTAAGTGTGATCCGTACATTGTGCATACGTAAAGACTGTCCTTGGGTTTGTGGGCCCAGCTGCTTCTAAATATCTATGGTTGGTTCAGTGCCTTTGTTCAAATTTGCAGACTTCGGCTGTTACAAAGCTAAATCTACAACATTGTACCATTAGAGCTAATTATAATTACTGAATACATTGGAATTTTACTTTTTCCACAGACTAAAGGCTGGGGAGAAGAAGCTAAAATAGAATTTTTGAAAATGGTAAATAAGAAGGCTGTTTTAATGAAAGTTTTTAAAGAAGAAGATGGTATGCTAATTGTAGATCTGCAGAAGCCACCAACAAATAAAATAAGCAGTGATATGCCTGTGTCTCTTAGAGATGCATTAATTTTTATGGAACTAGCAAGGTAGGTAACTTATTAAAATGTAAATAATTTCAAGGTTATAGCTATAAATTGGAACAGCAGATTTTACCTTTAAAAAATATGGGCTCTAAAGTGAACTGTAACATACACTAAGAGGGAGCACCAGATCCTAACCACTAGACCACCAGGGACATCCTAACATACTTGAAGAGGTTACAAATATTGCTGTCAGAGTGTTCTAAGTACAGTTGTCTGTGAAAATTGCATTCAGATCATTTGATGTAAGGAAATAGAAAAATTAAGATAGCTCAAAATAGAAACGATTGGTAGATACGGAACATTTTTTAATACTCTTGCTGACTTTTACAAGTAGCTTCAGTAGGGTTTCAAGAATTACAGTTTAACAGTTCTTACATTTTCTAACCTTTGGAATAAGATCATGATCACCACTCTATATTTAACGTATGAATCTAGAGTAGATACTTAAATTTCTTTCCTTTCTCATCTCTGATGAACAAAGTAAGATGACTAAGTAACCACAGAGATGATGGAAGATACTACTTTCTGTCCTGAGCAATTA
Source organism: Mesoplodon bidens (assembly GCF_964165515.1). Classification (NCBI taxonomy): domain Eukaryota; kingdom Metazoa; phylum Chordata; class Mammalia; order Artiodactyla; family Ziphiidae; genus Mesoplodon; species Mesoplodon bidens. The sequence continues at coordinate 391,030 of NC_138174.1, forward strand.
CACGACTCTGGAAGTGACCCAAGTAGATTCCATTCTGGAAAAATAAAACTTAAGTCGAGTATTGGAGCTGAAAGCGGTCACAGAAACCCCTCAGCTGGCCTTTCTGATTGCTACCATAGATGCTGGGTATTGTCAACCAAAAGAGTAGAAACTTTGAGTAGAACATACAGGCCCAACTCAAAAATGTTCCAGCACAAACTTGAAGGTTAATTAATTGAGTTTTGAGACTTGACCTTTTATTTATCCTGGTTTGATCAATTGGAGACAATACTAAGAAATGTTGTAAGTTAGAAGAGAGAAATTGGAAAAATACTCTTGGTAGATAAATCAGTATGTGTGTAAGTCCTTTCTTCAGATCAATTCACTGAGAGAAGAGAGACTTAATGGCTCTTGCTTATGCTTTTAATTAGGTTCAGGTCTCAATTAGCAAGAAGTCACTCTGAAAAAAATGCGACTCTACACTATCATCCACCTGTTTTGCCTAAGGAAATGACAGATGTTTCAGTTATGGTTTGTCATATAAATAGTCCTACTGATTTCTATCTTCAGTTGGTAAGTATATAGTGGTCCTTTGAGAAAAGGATTTTTTCAAATTTTAAGTAGAAATTTGTAATGGAAATGAGTGCCCAGTATGAGTTTAGAGCAAACCACTATCAACCTTCTGTAAATATAAGTTTCTTAGTAGCTTAGTAGTTTCTTGTTTTTAAACAAGAAATTCATGTGATTCATAGTAAATTGAAGGAAATCTTTATCATGCAAGTTAGTGAAGTATGGAGGGGAAGGAAAATGAAGGATCCCTGATGTGTAAATGTTTCTTGCTACCTTCTGAAATCTAGAAACCAGGAGAGCACATAGAGCTGGCAAATCAAAATAAAATGATAACACCTGCTTCTGATAATGTATGAGAATTTACTTTTTATTCCTAGGTAATTTTCTGAATTAGAATACCAAAATAGATTCAGATTAAAGGCATTCATAGAAAATTTTGGATATATGACTGATGGGTTTGTTTTAGATAGCTACCAGCATTAAGGTTCATCTTTATTGATCTCTCTGTGTCCATGATTTATGTGTCACACAAAACATTATGGCCCTTAGAATGAGTTAATTCTAGTCCATTGCCCATTTTTGAATTGGATTATTTATTTTGCTGTTGTTAGGTTATAGGAGATCTTTATACATGATGGATATTAATATTTTATCAGATGTATCATTTTCAGATGTTTTCTCTTATTCTGTGGCTTACCTTATCACTCTCTTGATAGCATTCTTTCAAAAAGTTTTTAATTGATAAAGTCCAGTTTATCTACTTTTTTTTTGTTGCCTGCATTTTGATGTCATATCCAAGAAATCATTGCCAATCTTAACATTGTGAAGCTTTTCCCCCCTGTGTTTTCTTCTATGAGTTTTATAGTTTTAGCTCTTACATTTAGGTCTTTGAGCTGATTTTTATATATGGTGTAAGGGAAAGGTTCATTCTTTCCCATATGGATATCCAGTTTACCCAGCACCGTTTGTTGAAAAGATGGTCTTTTCTCCATTGTATGGTCTTGGCACCCTTGTCAACACTCAGTTGACCATGTACGTGAATGTTTATCTCTGGGCTCTCTATTCTGTTCCATTGGTCCATCTGTCCGTTCTTACGGCAGCAGCACACTGGGTTTTTTTGTTTTCTGTTTTTAATTGGAGTGTAGTTGATTTACAGTGTGCCAGTCTCTGCTGCACTGCAGAGGGACTCAGTTATATACATATATACATTCTTTTTTTTTTTTTTTTGCGGTACGCAGGCCTCTCACTGTTGTGGCCTCTCCCATTGCGGAGCAGAGGCTCCGGACGCGCAGGCTCAGCGGCCATGGCTCATGGGCCCAGCCGCTCTGCGGCATGCGGGATCCTCCCGGACCGGGGCACGAACCCGTGTCCCCTGCATCGGCAGGCGGACTCCCAACCACTGCACCACCAGGGGAGCCCTACGTTCTTCTTTAATATTCTTTTCCATTATGGTTTATCCCAGGATATTGAATATTGTTCCCTGTGCTGTACAGTAGGACCTTGTTGTTTATCCATTGTAAATGTAATAGTTTGCATCTACCAACCCCAGACAGTCCATCCCTCTGCCTCTCACCCTCCCCCTTGGCAACCACAAGTCTGTTTTTTATGTCTGTGAGTCTATTTCTGTTTTGTAGATAGGTTCATTTTTGCCATATTTTAGATTCTACATGTAAGTGATATCGTATGGTATTTGTGTTTCTCTTTCTGAATTACTTCACTTAGTATGATAATCTCTTGTTGCATCCATGTTGCTGCAAATGGCATTATTTTGTTCTTTTTTTTGTTCTTCTTTATGGCTGAATAGTATTCCACTGTATATATATACCACATCTTCTTTATCCTTTCATCTTTCAGTGGACATTTAGGTTGCTTCCATGTCATGGCTATTGTGAATGGTGTTGCTATGAACATAGGGGTGCATGTATCTTTTTGAATTATAGTTTTCTCTGGATAGAGTGGAGTTGCTGGATCATATGGTATATCTCTATTTTTAGTTTTCTGAGGAACCTCCGTACTGTTCTCCATAGTGGCTGCACCAATTTACATTCCCACTAACAGTGTAGGAGGGTTCCCTTTTCTCCACAGCCTCTCCAGCGTTTGTTATTTGTAGACTTTTAATATTTTTATTTTTAATTTTTTTGTTTTTATTTACTTTTTTGGTCACGCCACATGAAATGCAGGATCTTAGTTCCCCAGCCAGGGTTTGAACCTGTGCCCCCTGCAGTGGAAGCACGGAGTCTTAATCACTGGACCATCAGGGAAGTCCCTATAGACTTTTTTTTTTTAATGGCTGTGTTGGGTCTTCGTTGCTGCACGCAGTCATTCTCTAGTTGTGTCGAGTGGGGGCTACTCTTCGTTGTGGTGTGCAGCCTTCTTATTGCAGTGGCTTCTCTTGTTTCAGAGCACGAGCTCTAGGCACACGAGCTTCAGTAGTTGTAGCACACGGGCTCAGTAGTTGTGGCGTGTGGGCTTAGTTGCTCCGTGTCATGTGGGATCTTCCTGGACCAGGGCTCAAACCCGTGTCCCCTGCATTGGCAGGTGGATTCTTAACCACTGCACCACCAGGGAAATCCCCCTATAGACTTTTTTTTTTTTTTTTTTTTTTGCGGTATGCGGGCCTCTCACTGTTGTGGCCTCTCCTGCCGCGGAGCACAGGCTCCAGACCCACAGGCCCAGCCGCTCCGTGGCACGTCGGACCCTCCCAGACTGGGGCACGAACCTGCGTCCCCTGCATCAGCAGGCAGACTCCCAACAACTGTGCCACCAGGGAAGCCCTCGCTATAGACTTTTTAATGGTGGCCATTCTGACCGGTGTGAGGTGTTACCTCACTGTAGTTTTGATTTGCATTTCTCTAATAATTAGTCATGTGGAGCATCTTTTCATGTGCCTACTGACCATCTGTATGTCTTCTTTGGGGAAATCTATTAAGGTCTCCTGCCCATTTTTCAGTTGGGTTTTTTTTGTTGTTGTTGAGTTGTATGAGCTGTTTATATATTTTGGAGATTAAGCCCTTGTTGGTTGCATCATTTAGAAATATTTTCTCCCATACTGTAGGTTGTCTTTTCATTTTGTTTATGGTTTTCTTTGCTGTGCAAAAGCTTGTGAGTTTCATTAGGTCCTGTTTGTTTATTTTTGTTTTTATTTCTATTGCCTTGGAAGACTGACCTAAGAAAACATTGGTACAGTTTATGTCAGAGAATGTTTTGCCTATGCTCTCCTCTAGGAGTTTCATGGTGTTATGTCTTGTAAAAGTCTTCAAGCCATTTTGAGTTTATTTTTGTGCATGGCGTGAGGGTGTATTCTAACTTCATTGATTTACATGCAGCTGTCCAACTTTCCCAGCACCACTGCTAAAGAGACTGTCTTTTTCCCATTTTATGTTCTTGCCTCCTTTTTGAAGATTAATTGATCGTAGGTGTGTGGGTTTATTTCTGGGTTCTCTGTTCTGTTCCATTGATCCATATATCTGTTTTTGTACCAATACCACACTGGTTTGATTACTGTAGCTTTGTAGTATTGTCTGAAATCTGGGAGAATTATGCCTCCTGCTTTGTTTTTTTTCCCTCAGGATTGCTTTGGCAGTTCTGGGTCTTTTATGTTTCCATGTAAGTTTTTAGATTATTGTTCTAGTTCTCTGAAAACTGTCATGGGTAATTTGATAGGGATCACATTAAATCTGTAGATTGCTTTGGGTAGTATTGCCATTTTAACAGTATTAATTATTCCAATCAAAGAGCATGGGATATCTTTCCATTTCTTTGATTCCTCTATAATTTCCTTTATTAATGTTTTATAGTTCTCAGCATATAAGTCTTTCAGCTCCTTGGTCAGGTTTATTCCTAGGTGGGTTTTTTGGTGTAATTTTAAAAGGTATTTTTTTTTACATTCCCTTTCTGATATTATTTCATTGTTAGTGTAAAGAAATGCAACTGATTTCTGAATGTTAATCTTGTATCCTGCTACTTGGCTGAATTCATTTATTAGATCTAATAGAGCTTTTTTTTTTAATATTATTTATTTAGGCTGCACCAGGTCTCAGTTGCAGCATGCAGATTCTTAGTTGTGGCATGCAGACTCTTAGTTGCAGCACGCATGAGGGATCTAGTTTCCTGACCAGGGATTGAACCAAGGCCCCCTGCGTTGGGAGTGTGGAGTCTTACCCACTGGGCCATCAGGGAAGTCCCAGATCTAGTAGTTTTTGTGTGGCATCCTTAGGGTTTTCTATGTATAGTATCATGTCATCTGCATATAGTGACAATTTTACCTCTTCCCTTCCAATTTGGATACCGTTTATTCCTTGTCTGAATGCTGAGTAGCACACTGTTTTAATTACTGTGGCTTTGTAGCAAGTTTTGAAATCAGGATGTGTGAGCTCTCCAACTTTGTTCTTTTTCAAGTTTGTTTTGGAAGTTTAGGGTCCCTTGAGATCCCATGTGACTTTTCAGATGGGTTTTTCTATTCTACATGAAACATTGTTGGGATTTTAATAGGGATGGCTTTGAATTATAGATTGCTTTGGGTACTGACATCTTAGCAATATTAAATCTTTCAGTTCATGAACATGGGAGATCTTTGCATCTTTAGTTTGTCTTCATTAATTTCAGCAGTGTTGTGTAGTGTACAACAAGTGTACAAGTCTGTGGCATCCTCGATTGTGTTTATTCCTGAGTATATTCTTTTTATTCCATTGTAAAATGAATTGTTTTCTTGATTTCCTTTTCAGACTGTTCATTGTTAGTGTGTAGAAATGCATCTGATTTTTTTTTTTTTTTTGCGGTACGCGGGCCTCTCACTGCTGTGGCCTTTCCCGTTGCGGAGCACAGGCTCCGGACGCACAGGCTCAGTGGCCATGGCTCACGGGCCCAGCCGCTCCGTGGCATGTGGGATCTTCCCAGACCGGGGCACGAACCCGTGTCCCCTGCATCGGCAGGTGGACTCTCAACCACTGTGCCACCAGGGAAGCCCCATCTGATTTTTTTGTGTGTTCATTTTGTATCCTACATCTTTGCCAAATTCATTTATTAGACCTACTAGTATTTTTGTGGCATCTTAGGGTTTTCTACCTGTAAGATCATGTCATCTGCAAAAAGAGATCATTTTCCTACTCTTTGTCAATTTGGTTGGCTTTTCTATCTTTTTTTTTGCCTAATTACTCTGGCTAGAACTTAAAATAGTATATTAAATAGCAGTGGCAAAAGCATGCATCCTATCCTGTTACTGTTCTTAGAAGAAAAGCTGTCAGTCCTTCACATACAAAATTTGCCCTCTTAACCACTTTAAGATGTACATTCAGTAGTGTTCACTATATTCACGTTGTTGTACAACAGATCTCTAGAATCTGTTCATCTTGCAAAACTGAAACTCAGTACCCCTTGAACAATAACTCTGTATTTCATTCTACCCTCAACCACTGACAACTACAATTCTACTCTCTTTTTCTATTAATTTGGCTATTTAGATACTTTATGTAAGTGGAATCATACAGTACAGCTTTACCCTGCTTTTCGGAAGTTCGCTTTACATCAGCTTCACTTTTCTGAAAGACCTGTATTAGTATCTGTTTTTACTAACTGAAAGAAATCTGAAGAGAATTTTTGGTCTTAGCAAAAATAGTGAGCTTATTTGCTTTACTACATTTCGGCTTACAAAAGATTTCATAGGAACACTCTACTTTCAGATAGCAGGGATACCTGTATTTGTCCTTTTGGCACTGGCTTTTTTCACTTAGCATAATGCCCTCATGGCTCATCCATGTTGTAGCATGTGACAGGACTTAACTTCTTTAAGGCTGATTAATATTCCATTGTATGTATATACCACATTTTATTAATTCATTCATCCATTGATGGACATTTGGTTTGCTTCTATCTCTTGACTATTGTGAATGATGCCGCAATGAACATGGGCGTGGAAATACTGTAGTGTCATGTTTTGGTTTCCTTCTTATTTCCTTTTGTGTATCTATATATTTATCTATTGTTACCATGGGGATTACATATAACATTCTAAAGTTACAGAAATCTAATGCGAATTGATACCAACTTTAATTGAACAAAACCCTACTCCTGTATAACTCCATTCTCCTTTTATATTATTGATCTCAGAAATGAACCTTTGTACCTTGTGTGCTCAGTAATGTAGATTTATAATTATTTTTATGCATTTGTCTTTTAAATCCTGTAGAAAATAAAAGTGGAATTACAAACTAAAGTTAATAATGTTGGCTTTGATATTTGTCCATGTATTTATGTTAACCACAGATCTTTACATTTGAATGTGGCTCTCAGTTACACTCTAGCACCTTTCATTTCCTCCTGAATGACTCCCTTTAGCATTGTTTATAAGATAGGTCTAGTGTTAGTGAACTTCCTCACCTCTTGTTTATCTGTGAATAGCTTATTTCTCCCTGTCTTTTGAAGGATAGTTTTGCTGGATCTATGATTCTCAGTTGATGCTTTTTTCTTTCAGTTTAAATATTATTATCTGACCTCCAGGATTTCTGATGAGAAGTCAGCTGATAATCTTATTGATGATCCCTTATATATGACAAGTCACTTCTCTCTTGCTGCTTTCACAACTCACTTTGTCTTTGGCTGTTGACAGTTGTTTATCATGCATCTAGTGTGTCTCTCTTTGAATTTATCCTACTTTGCGTTTTTTGAGTATAGTAACTTTCTAGGGCAGCTATAACGAACTGCCACAGGGAATTGCCTGGCGGTACAGTGGTTAGGACTCTGCGCTTTCACTGCCAGGGGCCATGGCGGTTCAATATGTGGTCAGGGAACTAAGATCCCACAAGCTGTGTGGCATGCCCACTCCCAGCCCCCCACGCAAAAAGTGCCATATACTAGGTAGTTTAAAAAAGCAGAAATTTATTTTCTCACAGTTCTGGAGTCTGCAAGTTTAAGATCAAGGTGTTGGCAGAGTTGGTTCCTTCTGCTTTCTGGGAGGGAAGATCTGTTCCATGTCTCTCCCCTAGATTTGGTGGTTTGCCGGCAGTCTTTAGCACTCATTGGCTTCTGCTGCATCATCCCAGTCTCTGCTTCCTTCACATGGCACTCTCTCTGTGTACCTGTCTGTCTCAATTTTTTTTGTTTTTACATCTTTATTGGAGTATAATTGCTTAACAATGGTGTGTTAGTTTCTGCTTTATAACAAAGTGAATCAGTTATACATATGTTCCCATATCCCCTCCCTCTTGCGTCTCCCTCCCATCCTCCCTATCCCACCCCTCCAGGCGGTCACAAAGCACCGAGCTGATGTCCCTGTGCTATGCGGCTGCTCCCCACTAGCTATCTACCTTATGTTTGGTAGTGTATATATGTCCATGTCTCTCTTTCGCTTTGTCACACCTTACCCTTCCCCCTCCCCATATCCTCAAGTCCATTCTCTAGTAGGTCTGTGTCTTTATTCCTGTCTTACCCCTAGGTTCTTCATGACATTTTTTTCTTCTTAAATTCCATATATATGTGTTAGCATACGGTATTTGTCTTTCTCTTTCTGACTTACTTCACTCTGTATGACAGAATCTAGGTCTATCCACCTCATTACAAATAGCTCAATTTCATTTCTTTTTATGGCTGAGTAATATTCCATTGTATATATGTGCCACATCTTCTTTATCCATTCATCCGATGATGGACACTTAGGTTGTTTCCATCTCCGGGCTATTGTAAATAGGGCTGCTATGAACATTTTGGTACATGACTCTTTTTGAATTATGGTTTTCTCAGGGTATATGCCCAGTAGTGAGATTGCTGGGTCATATGGTAGTTCTATTTGTAGTTTTTTAAGGAACCTCCATACTGTTCTCCATAGTGGCTGTACCAACTCACATTCCCACCAGCAGTGCAAGAGTGTTCCCTTTTTTCCACACCCTCTCCAGCATTTATTGTTTCTAGATTTTTTGATGATGGCCATTCTGACTGGTGTGAGATGATATCTCATTGTAGTTTTGACTTGCATTTCTCTAATGATTAAAGATGTTGAGCATCCTTTCATGTGTTTGTTGGCAGTCTGTATATCTTCTGTGGAGAAATGTCTATTTAGGTCTTCTGCCCATTTTTGGATTGGGTTGTTTGTTTTTTTGTTATTGAGCTGCATGAGCTGCTTATAAATTTTGGAGATTAATCCTTTGTCAGTTGCTTCATTTGCAAATATTTTCTCCCATTCTAAGGGTTGTCTTTTGGTCTTGTTTATGGTTTCCTTTGCTGTGCAAAAGCTTTTAAGTTTCATTAGGTCCCAAGTGTTTATTTTTGTCTTTATTTCCATTTCTCTAAGAGGTGGGTCAAAAAGGATCTTGCTGTGATTTATGTCATAGAGCGTTCTGCCTGTGTTTTTCCTCTAAGAGTTTGATAGTGTCTGGCCTTACATTTAGGTCTTTAATCCATTTTGAGCTTATTTTTGTGTATGGTGTTAGGGAGTGATCTAATCTCATACTTTTACATGTCCCTGTCCAGTTTTCCCAGCACCACTTATTGAAAAGGCTGTCCTTTCTCCACTGTACATTCCTGCCTCCTTTATCAAAGATAAGGTGACCATATGTGCATGGGTTTATCTCTGGGCTTTCTATCCTGTTCCATTGATCTGTATTTCTGTTTTTGTGCCAGTACCATACTGTCTTGATTACTGTAGCTTTGTAGTATAGTCTGAACTCAAGGAGCCTGATTCCTCCAGCTCCATTTTTCGTTCTCAAGATTGCTTTGGGGGCTTCCCTGGTGGCGCAGTGGTTGAGAGTCCACCTGCCGATGCAGGGGACACGGGTTCGTGCCCCGGTCAGAGAAGATCCCACATGCCGCGGAGCGGCTGGGCCCGTGAGCCATGGCCACTGAGCCTGCGCGTCCGGAGCCTGTGCTCCACAACGGGAGAGGCCACAACAGTGGGAGGCCCGCGTACCGCAAAAAAAAAAAAAAAAAAAAAAAGATTGCTTTGGCTATTCGGGGTCTTTTGTGTTTCCATACAAATTGTGAAATTTTTTGTTCTAGCTCTGTGAAAAATGCCAGTGGTAGTTTGATAGGCATTGCATTGAATCTGTAGATTGCTTTGCGTAGTAGAGTCATTTTCACAATGTTGATTCTTCCAATCCAAGAACATGGTATATCTCTCCCTCTATTTGTATCATCTTTAATTTCTTTCATCAGTGTCTTATAATTTTCTGCATACAGGTCTTTTGTCTCCTTAGGTAGGTTTATTCCTAGATATTTTATTCTTTTTGTTGCAATGGTAGATGGGAGTGTTTTCTTGATTTCTCTTTCAGATTTTTCATCTTTAGTATATAGGAATGCCAGAGATTTCTGTGCATTAATTTTGTGTCCTGCTACTTTACCAAATTCATTGATTAGCTCTAGTAGTTTTCTGGTAGCATCTTTAGGATTCTCTATGTATAGTATCATGTCATCTGCAAACAGTGACAGCTTTATTTCTTCTTTTCTGATTTGGATTCCTTTTATTTCCTTTTCTTCTCTGATTGCTGTGGCTAAAACTTCCAAAACTATGTTGAATAAGAGTGGTGAGAGTAGGCAACCTTGTCTTGTTCCTGATCTTAGTGGAAATGCTTTCAGTTTTTCACCATTGAGGACGATGTTGGCTGTGGGTTTGTCATATATGGCCTTTATTATATTGAGGAAAGTTCCCTCTATGCCTACTTTCTGCAGGGTTTTTATCATAAATGGGTGTTGAATTTTGTCGAAAGCTTTCTCTGCATCTATTGAGATGATCATGTGGTTTTTCTCCTTCAATTTGTTAATATGGTGTATCACGTTGATTGATTTGCGTATATTGAAGAATCCTTGCATTCCTGGAATAAACCCCACTTGATCATGGTGTATGATCCTTTTAATGTGCTGTTGGATTCTGTTTGCTAGTATTTTGTTGAGGATTTTTGCATCTATGTTCATCAGTGATATTGGCCTGTACTTTTCTTTCTTTGTGACGTCCTTGTCTGGTTTTGGTATCAAGGTGATGGTGGCCTCGTAGAATGAGTTTGGGAGTGTTCCTCCCTCTGCTGTATTTTGGAAGAGTTTGAGAAGGATCGGTGTTAGCTCTTCTCTAAGTGTTTGATAGAATTCGCCTGTGAAGCCATCTGGTCCTGGGCTTTTGTTTGCTGGAAGATTTTTTATCACACTTTCAATTTCAGTGCTTGTGATTGGTCTGTTCATATTTTCTATTTCTTCCTGATTCAGTCTTGGCAGGTTGTGCATTTCTAAGAATTTGTCCATTTCTTCCAGGTTGTCCTTTTTTTTTTTTTTTTTTTTTGCGGTATGCGGGCCTCTCACTGTTGCGGCCTCTCCCATTGCGGAGCACAGGCTCTGGACGCGCAGGCTCAGCGGCCATGGCTCACGGGCCCAGCTGCTCCACGGCATGTGGGATCTTCCCGGACTGGGGCACGAACCCGTGTCCCCTGCATCGGCAGGCAGACTCTCAATCACTGCGCCACCAGGGAAGCCCCAGGTTGTCCATTTTATTGGCATAGAGTTGCTTATAGTAATCTCTCATGATCTTTTGTATTTCTGCAGTGTCAGTTGTTACTTGTCCTTTTTCATTTCTAATTCTATTGATTTGAGTCTTCTCCCTTTTTTTCTTGATGAGTCTGGCTAATGGTTTATCAATTTTGTTTATCTTCTCAAAGAACCAGCTTGTCAACTGTTTCTTGCATTTTGTCTATTCTATTTCCAAGATTTTGGATCATCTTTACTATCATTATTCTGAATTCTTTTTTAGGTAGACTGCCTATTTCCTTTTCATTTGTTAGGTCTGGTGGGTTTTTATCTTGCTCCTTCTCCTGCTGTGTGTTTTTCTGTCTTCTCATTTTGCTTATCTTACTGTGTTTGGCGTCTCCTTTTTGCAGGCTGCAGGTTTATAGTTCCCATTGTTTTTGGTGTCTGTCCCCAGTGGCTAATGTTGGTTCAGTGGGTTGTGTAGGCTTCCTGGTGGAGGGGACTAGTGCCTGTGTTCTGGTGGATGAGGCTGGATCTTGTCTTTCAGGTGGGCAGGTCCACATCTGGTGGTGTGTTTTGGGGTGTCTGTGGACTTTTTATGATTTTAGGCAGCCTTTCTGCTAATGGGTGGTGTTGTGTTCCTGTCTTGCTAGTTGTTTGGCATAGGGTGTCCAGCACTGTAGCTTGCTGGTCGTTGAGTGAAGCTGGGTGCTGGCGTTGAGATGGAGATCTCTGGAAGATTTTCACCATTTGATATTATGTGGAGCTGAGAGGTCTCTTGTGGACCAGTGTCCTGAAGTTGGCTCTCCCACCTCAGAGGCACAGCACTGACTCCTGGCTCCTCAATTTGGGATGATTCGTTGTCTATTCATGTATTCCACAGATGCAGGGTACATCAAGTTGATTGTGGAGCTTTAATCCACTGCTTCTGAGGCTGCTGGGAGAGATTTCCCTTTCTCTTCTTTGTTCTCACAGCTCCCGGGTCTCAGCTTTGGATTTGGCCCCGCCTCTCCGTGTAGGTCGCTGGAGGGCGTCTTTTCTTCACTCAGACAGGACAGGGTTAAAGGAGCAGCTGCTTCTGGGACTCTGGCTCACTCAGGCCTGGGTGAGGGAGGGGCACGGAGTGTGGGGCGAGCCTGCGGCGGCAGAGTCCAGCGTGACGTAGCAGCAGCCCAAGGCGCGCCGTGCGCTCTCCCGGGGAAGCCGTCCCTGGATCCCGGGACCCCGGCAGTGACGGGCTGCACAGGCTCCCCGGAAGGGGGGCGTGGACAGTGACCTGCGCTCGCACACAGGCGTCTTGGCGGCGGCGGCAGCCCCAGCGTCCCACGCCCATCTCTGGGGTCCGCACTTTCAGCCGCGCTCGCACCTGTCTCTGGAGCTCCTTTAAGCAGCGCTCTTAATCCCCTCTCCTTGCGCACCAGGAAACATAGAGGGAAGAAAAAGTCTCTTGCCTCTTCGGCAGGTCCAGACTTTTTCCCGGACTCCCTCCCGGCTAGCTGTGGCGCATTAGCGCCTTCAGACTGTGTTCACGCCGCCAGCCCCAGTCCTCTCCCTGTGCTCTGACTGAAGCCCGAGCCTCAGCTCACAGCCCCGCCTGCCCCGTCGGCCGAGCAGACAAGCCTCTCGGGCTGGTGAGTGCCGGTCGGCACCGATCCTCTGTGCGGGCATCTCTCTTCTTTGCCCTACCCAGGTACGTGGGGAGTTTCTTGCCTTTTGGGAGGTCTGAGGTCTTCTGCCAGCGTTCAGTAGGTGTTCTGTAGGAGTTGTTCCACGTGTAGCTGTATTTCTGGTGTATCTGTGGGGAGGAAGGTGATCTCCGCGTCTTACTCTTCCACCATCTTCCCCGGAAGTCTCCTCAGTTTTTTAATACAGACAACAGTCATGTTGAATTAGGTCCAGCCTAAGACTTTAACTTGATAATACCTATCAAGGTAAAACCCTATCTCCAAATAAGGACACATGTTGACGTACTAGGGGGTTAGAAGTTCAACATATTTTGGGGAGAAAACACAATTCAACCCATAAGCAGTCCACTTTCTGCTGTATCAAAAATTTCCTCCCGGGCTTCCCTGGTGGCGCAGTGGTTGAGAGTCCGCCTGCCGATGCAGGGGACACGGGTTCGCGCCCCGGTCTGGGAAGAACCCACATGCTGCGGAGCGGCTGGGCCCGTGAACCATGGCCGCTGAACCTGCGTGTCCGGAGCCTGTGCTCTGCAACAGGAGAGGCCGCAACGGTGAGAGGCCCACGTACTGCAAAAAAAAAAAAAAAAAAAAAAAAATTTCCTTCCCACATGCAGTAACCCCATCCCAACGTTCCAAAAATCTTAATCATTCTAGCATCAAATCTGAATCCAAAATCTCATATAAAATCACTAAATCCCTGATTATCTGAATCAGGTATAGGTAAGAATTGTTTTAACTCAAGCTGAGGCAGAACTCCTCTCTGTCTCTGAATCTGTGAGACCAGACAGTAAGTCTAAAACCTAGCAGGGAAAATTCCATTAGATTCTTATGGCTTGAGAATAATCCTCATTGGCTGGATGCTCTGTCCTCCAGTCCCACTAGGGTGGTGGCCCTACCCCTTAGTCATGGCAGCAACCTTACCCATTGGAATTGAGGATTTATCCTAACCCTCTGGAACCCAGGAGGAGGCCCCATCCCTGGAACAGAGGAGGAGCCAGCCTGCCTCTCAGGTCTGTGCCCTCTGGGCCTGAGTAGCAGTTGCAGACACACTAGCCTCTGAATCTCCTTCAGGATCAGTCTTCCCTTTTCTTGAAACATACGTTCATAACTGAATAGCTCTGTCAGCTCACTTGCTGTCTATAGATTCCCACAAGCCCACCGGCCCCCCTTCATTTCCTCTCACCTCTGTCCCCTTCAGTTCACGCTGGCATTTTTTCTGCTGCGATGAATGATTAGATCCACAAGTCATACACCCATAATCTCTTGAGCAGACACTGTCCAGCCATGCCCTTGGTGTTCTCTCCAGAGCTTGCTTTCTCATTTTTTGAAATACAGATAGGCTGAGAATTTTGTAAATCTTCAGATTCTGCTTCCTTTTTGTTTAACAATTTATTCTTCAATTTATGTCTGTCCTCTCACATTTTATTATAAGCAACAAGGAGAAACCTGGCTGGCACTTTGACACTTTGCTTAGCAATCTCCTCAGCTAAATATCCAAGTTCAACTTTTCACCCAACAGAACATAATTCAGCCAAGTTCTTTACCACTGTGTAACAAGGATTGCCTTTCCTCCAGTTTTCAGTATCATATTCCTCATTTCTGTCTGAGATCTCACCAGAAGCACCTTTAACATCCATATTTCTGCCAGTAATCTTTCCAAAGCAATCTGGTTATTTTCATTCAAGTACCGCATAATTCTTCCTTTTCTTTCTATTCATTACCCAATTTCAAAGTTTCTCCCATATGTTAGGTATTTATTACAACAGCACCCTACTTTCCCATTCCAAAATCTGTATTCATTTCCTAGGGGTGCCATGAGAAAGTTCCACAAGTTAAGTGGCTTAAACAACATACATTTATTGTCTCACAATTCTGGAGTCTAGAAGTGTGAGATCAAGTTGTTAGTAGTGTTGGTTCCTTCTGAAGGTTGTGAGTGAGAATCTATTTCATGCCTTTTTCCCTAGCTTCTGGTGGTTAGCTGGAAAATTTGGTGTTCAGTGGCTTCTGCCTCACTCCAGTTTCTGCCTTCATCTTTACATGCATTCTCCTGTGTATGTGTCTTTGTGCCCAAATTTACCCCTTTTAATAAGGACACAAATCACATTGGATTAAGGCCCACTTTAACAACCTCATTTTAAATTGATAAATACCCTATCTCCAAATAAGGTCATGTTTTGAGGTTCTGGGGATTACAAATCCAACATATCTTTCTGGAGGAGACATAAATCAACCCATAACATTGAACTGCTTGGATTTGTAGATTTGTGTATTTCATCAAATTTGGGGAGTTTTCGGTCATTATTTCTTCAAATACTCTTTCTGCTCCTTTCTCTCTTCTCTTTCTGGGACTCTCATAATACATATATTGGTGTGATTAATGATATCTCACAAATACTTTGGTCTCTGTTCATTTAATTCTTTTTTCTTTCTGCTCCTCACTATTTCAGTTGTCCTATATTGAAGTTCACTGACTCTTACGCCTGCTCAAATCTGCTATTGAACCCCTCCAGAGTATTTTTTGTTTCAGTTATTGTACTTTTCAGCTCCAGAATTTGATTCCTTTTTATAATTACTGTCTCTTTGTTGATACTTTCATTTTGATCCTTTATTGTTTTCCTGGTTTTCTGTGGTTCTTTGTCCATGTTTTCCTTTAGCTCTTTGAGCATATTTAAGACAGTTGTTCTAAAGTCTTTGTCTGGTAAACCCACTATCTGGGCTTCCTAAGGGCTGATTTCTGTCTGTTTATTTTGTTCCTTGGAATGAGCCATGTTTTCCTGTTTCTTAGTATGCCTTCTGATTTCTTGTTGAAAATTGGGCATTGACTGTTATATAACTCTGAAAATCAGATCACCCCACACATACATCCTGGATTTTTAAAAATTGTTGAAGACTAGTAGTTGGTTTATTTTAAGACTTTTTCAAACTATTCTTATAAGTGCTATTCCTAGTATGTGATCACTGAAGTCTCTCTGTTCTTTTAGCTTGCATTCAGCAAATGTTTATGTTGATTTCCTTGAATGTTGAAAGCTTGCTTGGGTGTTTGCTTGGGTGCTGTAAGCCTTTAAGTATTTCCCAGAGCTCTAACAAAGTTGGTTCGATGGTTTCTCATTTTTTCAGTGTTTCTATGGGGAAACAAGAGCTTGGAGCTTCAGAGTCTGTTGTTTTGCTGATGTCATTTCTCTGTTGAATTTTCCAGTGTTCCATTTGGGTGATCTGTTAATGGAAGAATATGAGTAATACCTACTTAGAAATAAAGGTTTACAGTCTGTGCATCCAGACCTCCAT
The DNA here is from genome assembly GCF_964165515.1 of Mesoplodon bidens. Taxonomy (NCBI): domain Eukaryota; kingdom Metazoa; phylum Chordata; class Mammalia; order Artiodactyla; family Ziphiidae; genus Mesoplodon; species Mesoplodon bidens. Next base: position 406,983 of record NC_138174.1, read on the forward strand.
CCATTTCCTCCATCACATATAGTAGTCCCCCCTTGTCTGCAGGGGATACAAGACTCCCAGTGGACGCCTGAAACTGTGGACAGTACTGAACCCTGTATATATGATGTTTTTTCCTGTACATGTATACCTAAGATACAGTTTAATTTATAAATTAGGCACAGCAAGAATTAACAATAATAACCAACAATAAAATAGAACAATTACAACAATGTACTGGGGGAAAAAAAGAAAGGTTTAAAAGGTTTAAAGTGTTGTGAAAATAATTTATATGAAATAACGAAAGATTCAGAAATTTTCCACTTGCATTATTATACCCACAAAACAGAAAAACTTCATTTTTTGACCATTTGAGATGGATTTTTGTTGTTGTTGTTGTTGTTGTTGTATGCGGGCCTCTCACTGTTGTGGCCTCTCCCATTGTGGAGCACAGGCTCTGGACGCACAGGCTCAGTGGCCATGGCTCGCGGGCCTAGCTGCTCTGTGGCATGTGGGATCTTCCTGGACCGGGGCACAAACCTGTGTCCCCTGCATCGGCAGGCAGACTCTCAACCACTGCGCCACCAGGGAAGCCCTGAGATGGATTTTAAAATATTTTTCATCTTAAGAATTGGTATTTGGAAAAATAAACATTTATCCTTGGTTTTGTTTTAGGAGCTGTGTTTTAAGTAGTATAAGAACATCAGGAACTATGTTTTAAAGTAACCAAATAGTCCCATTTAATAAGATAAAGCTCTATTCAATTATGCAGTCATTTCACAAACTCACTGAAATGATTGATTTAAAGAAGATTTATCAATTCACATTAAAACCATTAGATGGATGGCTGATGGGAAATTGGACATTCATACAATGCCAAAGTAGTACTACATGAATTACCTGGTGACCACAAGGGAAAGACGTAACTGTATAATGAAGGGATGAGAATCACAAGCCCTTTCCGTAGGTGAATCTTAGCATATCATTAGTGAGTCAGTAATATTGTGTCTTGATGTGTTGCAACTTGACGTATTCTAGCCAAAAGGCTTGGCTTGAATCCATCAAACTTGTAGATATAACTCTCAGTTTGGGAGAAATTCCAGGGATAGGCCCTAGTCAATGGAGGAACAAGATAAATAACAGGATGAAAACATAACCACTTAAATCCAGGAGATGGGGCATTCTGCAGAAAAATAGCACACTGTCTTTAGCAAGACAGGGTCATTTTAAAAAGAACACTACACTAAATTATAAGACTTACTGAGATAACCAAATATAGCATGCAGTCTTAGATTGGGTACTGGGTTTGGTCAGTTTGGGAAATCTAATATGGTCTGGAAGTACTAGTAGGAACACTTACTGAAGCAGAAAAAGTGAGAATGGCTAGAAAAATGCAGATTATTGAATTATATGTATGGTATGGTCTCATTTTTGGTACATACAGAAGTATGGAAAGTGTGCTTAGAAAAAGATCCAGGAGCGGGAGTTCCCTGGTGGTCCAGTGATTAGGACTCAGCGCTTTCACTGCTGTGGGCCTGGGTTCAGTCTCTGATCGGGCAACTGAGATCCTGCAAGCTGCACAGTGCAGCCAAAAAAAAAAAAAAAAAAAATGAAATACCTAGAAGCATATATATTTTAGATATCTGGAAAAAATGTGATTTAAAAAAAATTTTGTTATGTTTATATATGCTAATTTTGTATACTACTTCTGTAACAAAATACTTCAGATATAAATTACATGACAGTTTATATCTAACTCAATTCTAATATTTCATAATTTTATGAGCAGTGCCTGTAAACATGCAACTTAAATTTTAAGTTTCTATGAAACTACAGTGCTTTGATCCCTGCTTTAACTCTGTTTCTTAGACAGAGAGCCTGGATTTTTTATTTCTATTAAAGGCAATTAAGGAATTCTATAAAAATGAAGATGCAGAAAATCTGGAAATCCTCTGTCCAGTTCAAGATCAAGCCTGTATAGCTAAATTTGAAGATGGAGTTTGGTACCGAGCAAAAGTTATTGGTAGGAAATTGCACACTATTTCCTCAGGGAAGTGTTATGCTTAAAAATAGATACCATTTGAGTCAGTACAAATTAAATCATGGAAGTGATATTATTTGATCTTACAGTTTTGCTCTTTAGAAAGCTAGCAATAGTGTTGATAGATGAACCTCTGGCTCCTTAGATTTCATTCGATTTGACTAGGACTTCACCATTTTTTTTTTGTTTTCTAACATTTGCCTTATTTAAAAAGTTATATAGTGGTAAATGACACATACTCCACTCTCCTCCAAAAAGGCAAATACTTTTTGTCATTTATCTGTGTTGTTTCTTCTAAATAATATGCAGTACTTTGTCGGTACTTCGGTCTTAGGTATTAATTATGTTAGATGAATTTTAGATCTCTTGTAGCTCTTTTGTCCCCTCTCTCCCCCCACATAGTTATCGATATATCACAATTTTTAGTTATATTCTTATTCTATGCAAGTATTTTCAGTGCTACTCCATAAAGTATACTTTAATTCTGAGTTAACAGTTGCATCAATTTTTCACTTTATTTTCTTTTATTGGGTTGGCCAAAAGGTTTATTTGTTTTTCCCGTAAGATGGCTCTCATAGCACTTAGTTGTCTTTAAGTTCATTCGAAACAATTTTGTTAGATTGTATTGTGACAGCTGTCGTATCAGCATGCATTTAAAAAAAAACATCAAAATTGGTGAAATTTGTGTAGCTATTTTAATTTTGAAGATGGAAGAGAAAAAAGCAACATTTTCAGCATATTATGCTTTATTATTTCAAGAAAGGTAAAAACGCAACTGAAACGCAAAAAAAGATTTGTGCAGTGTATGGAGAAGGTGCAGTGACTGATAGAACGTGTCAAAAGTGGTTTGCGAAGTTTCATGCTGGAGATTTCTCGCTGGACAATGCTTCACTGTCAGGTAGACCAGTTGAAGTTGATAACGATCAAATAGAGACATTAATTGAGAACAGTCAACGTTATACCATGCTGGAGATGCTTTTGAGTAGCTGACATACTCAAAACATCCAAATCAAGGGTTGAAAATCATTTGCACCAGCTTGGTTATGTTCATCACTTTGATGTTTGGGTTCCACATAAGTTAAGCGAAAAAAACCTTCTTGACTGTATTTCTGCATGCAATTCTCCACTGAAACGTAACAAAAACATTCCATTTTTAAAACAAATTGCGACAGAGGATGAAAAGTGGATACTGTACAGTAATGTGGAACAGAAGAGATCGTGGGGCAAGCGAAATGAACCACCACCCACCACACCAAAGGCCAGTCTTCATCCAAAGAAGGTGATGTTGCGTATATAGTGGGATTGGAAGGGAGTTCTCTATCATGAGCTCCTTCCGGAAAACCAAACGATTAATTCCAACAAGTACTGCTCCCAATTAGACCAACTGAAAGCAGCACTCGACGAAAAGCGTCCAGAATTAGTCAACAGAAAACACATAATCTTCCATCAGGATAATACAAGACCGCATGTTTCTTTGATGACCAGGCAAAAACGGTTACAGCTTGGCTGGGAAGTTCTGATTCATCCGCTGTATTCACCAGACATTGCACCTTCGGATTTCCATTTATTTCGGTCTTCACAAAATTCTCTTAATGGAAAAAATTTCCATCTCCTGGAAGACTGTAAAAGGCACCTGGAACAGTTCTTTGCTCAAAAAGATAAAAAGTTTTGAGAAGATCAAATTATGAAGTTGCCTGAAAAATGGCAGAAGGTAGTGGAACAACAAGGGTGAATATGTTATGTTGTTCAATGAAGTGCTTGGTGAAAATGAAAAATGTGTCTTTTATTTTTACTTTAAAAACCGAAAGAACTTTTTGGCCAACCCAGTAATCTATGGCTACATTTTCCGAATAGTTTAAAACAATTTTCCACATGATTAGACTTTTCAGATAATGCTGGTTTGATTTTTTTTTTTTCCATAACAGTGAAAACATCCTATTATCTGCTCCAATTAGACTGCTTGTCCCCTAGGCTTGTTATTCTGGGAGTTTATTTCACTTGTTTTCCTAAATTGGATTGCTTGTTTTCTGGATCCCATTTACCTTTTTGGTTTACTCCCATATTTTGGTAGAGCATTTTCATCAGAGAGAATAAATGGAAGGGAAATTTTGAGACCTTCCATGTCTCCTGATTCTACTCACACATGATTGATAATTTGGGGAAAACTGTTCTTTAAGTCCCATCCCATATCCATTTGTTTGTTTTTGTTTAAAACCGCATCTGCATTCAGAGACTTGAGGAATGGTAAGAATCTAATGGTGTCGTTACACTTGAGATTATCTTTCTTGCATGAGGATTCCAGTGGAAACAGGGCAATGTCCCCTCACCTCTTTACCTTACTCTTAGAGTACACACGTCTTCTCAGGTACCTGAGCTGCTTGAGTGCCATCTTGAGCGGTGCCAGTGTTGTTCCATCTGCTTTCACTTCTCACAAGGGCCAGAGAATGCCCAAACTTTTTCCATTTTGAAATTATATGTACTGTATTAGTTTTTTTTTTTTTTTTTTTTTTTTTTTTTTTTTTTGCGGTACTCGGGCCTCTCACTGTTGTGGCCTCTCCCGTTGCGGAGCACAGGCTCTGGATGCGCAGGCTCAGCGGCCATGGCTCATGGGCCCAGCCGCTCCGTGGCATGTGGGATCTTCCCGGACTGGGGCACGAACCCGTGTCCCCTGCATCGGCAGGCGGACTCTCAACCACTGCGCCACCAAGGAAGCCCTGTATTAGTTTTTAAATTTGAAAGTAATGGAAACAAGTTTTGTAGCATTGTACATACGTGTGCTTAGGGGACTAAAGTCAGTCGTATTTCATATTCTGAGTATTTACACAAAGGTCACTTTATGATAGATCTTTATTCAAACTTCGATGTGTTCAAACCTTCCAGAGGTTTCTTTGGTATCCTTTAAAATACGAAAACTAGTTTCACATAGAGGTCTCTTCCTGCTCATTTTTCACGATATCCCCAGATAATTTTTTAAAATTTCACAATTAGATATTATACGAATGAACCTGTGTCTTGATCATTAAGTCTTTTGCCTTGTTTGATTACCTATGTTGACTAACAAACATTAAGTGCTTATTTTGTGCTTGGTTCTTTGCAGAGTATTTTAAATAGGTGAGTCCTCAAAAAGAGTCTTAATAAGATTTGATTCTATTGGTACACCCACTTTACAGGTGAAATAATGAGGCCTACAGAGAAAAAGTAACTTGCTCAGGGTAGTATCTTAGAGATATTAATTAGCTTTCTCAGAGTCACATGTCATTTAAGTGTGTAACTCCAAACCTAATTCTTAACTTTTAGGCCATAACACCTAGCATATGATGGCTATTTTATAATCCTGATTTTGTTTGTCCTTTAGATATCTTTAAATTGTTGGTTTCTCATTCACCGAGTCTGAACAGTTATGCATTATGGTTGATTTTGTGAAGTTCACATATTAGAAATATTTTTTACATTTAAAAAATATTGTTTGTATGTTGAACATAAAAGTGTTCAAATCTAGTTGATCGTAGATCAGTCTAAATTTTGCTAGATAATTCTTTTTTTTCCAAGTTTGTGATTTCCAATTTCATAATTTTTGAAGGATTGCCTGGACATCGTGAAGTTGAAGTTAAATATGTGGATTTTGGCAATACAGCAAAAATAACACTTAAAGAAATGCGTAAAATAAAGGATGAGTTTCTGAATCCTGCAGAGAAGGTAATCTACTTATTATAAATCATAGGGTTAGAATATTAGCACAAATATAAAAGTATTTTTAGAAGTTATTTTCACCTTAGAAATGTTCTTTTAACTTTTTCTGTAAATAATTTCTGATTCATGGGCTATAGAAAAGAGTCGCTATAGTTACTGTTTAAAAAATAATATGTATCTTAGCAAATAAGCATTAATTATAAACGTGTATATATTTGTGTTTTTATAAGTACGTACTGGTCTGCAGCTTTTAGTGTTTTTTTGAAATATCTGTATAAGGTAGTAAGAATATGATATATTATGTGAAAAAAACTGATTACAGAAATGATTTTACTGTGATCCCATTTATGTTTAAGTATATATAATGTGTGCCAGAGAAAGAGAGAAGTCTGGAAGAATAAGTATCAATAAAAAACTTATCCTTCTCTTGGACTCCTGCTCCCCAGAGATAAGTTTAAGGAGGTTTATTTCCTAATTCATATACTCCTAGTATTTGAATTGTTATTAAGCAGTATTTTTCATTTAAAAATGGGTAAAATGATACAGGAAAAATTTGAAAATACAGATGAGTAAAATGAGGGGGGAATCACTCAGAATTATTCAATATTTTTGATATATATACTTCTAAGATACATCTTCTGTGTTTTTAAGAATTATGGGATTAGACTATATATAGTCCTATAACCTGATTTTTCATTTAACAATGTATCATAATTCTTTCAGTGGATGCTTATTATTCCAGTGTCTGAGTATACAATAATTCACTCAACAAAATACTCTGTTTTTTTGTTGTTTTTTTCATTTTTGGTTTGGATTTTTTTAATAGGTTATTGCAGATTTTATTTTTTTAATTGATGTACAGTATATAAGTTGCAAGTGTACAATATAGTGATTCATGATTTTTTAAAGTTATACTCCATTTATAGTTATTGTAAAATATTGACCGTATTCCCTGTGCTGTATAATATATCCTTGTAGCTTATTTTATACATAATAGCTTGTACCTCTTGATCCCATACTCTGTTGATTCCAACTGTTTGTATTTATAAAAGTACTGTTAGAGACATCTTTGGGCATTTTATTTGTTTTCTAAATATGTATTAAATTCAAATGCAAAGTTTAGTTTTGTACACATTTAACACTTTATTTTAATTCTAAAATAACTGTAAATTAAGTTTACTTTCTTAATGGTGCAATTTTGTTTGACACAGGCAATTAAATGTAAGCTGGCCTATATTGAACCATGTAAAGGGACACTGCAGTGGTCAAAAAAAGCTAAAGAAAAATTTCAAGAAAAGACTCAAGATAAGTTTATGACATGTTCAGTCATTAGTAAGCTATTTCCATTTTTATTTGTTGCTATATGATCATAATTTTAAATAAGACTAACATTATGATATAACATTTGTCAGATCTTATAATAAATTCAATGTGTCATCAGTATGAGTAGTGAGAGAGAACATTTATTGAGAACTGGGGACAATGGAATAATATCTTCTGCAGGCTCTAGAGCCTAAAATTATTAGTACATGAGGCAAACATTTCCATTGAAGATCAAGTCACCCTCAGCACGGCCCTTTGAAAGCCCTAAAGCCAGGAGTTAGCTTCTCTTGTTTCTCTTTGCTTTTGTCCTGGGTCTCCGTCCCTCATCTTGGAGTGATGGATGCTAAGGTATAATTTGCAGGAAAGCAAGGGGAGATGGGACATAACTGGTAAATAGTTTTTTTTGTTTTTGTTTCATTCTACTTGAGGGAATTTAAGTATAGGCTCTCGGCATATTTTGAAAAAAAGTTGCTTCTCTTTTGGAACAGTTTGGGTCTGAGATACACAGGCTGAGCGCTAGCCCACAGTTTGGTAACCCAGCAAGTTTAATGGCAAAATCTGGTCTGAACTTACATGACGATACAATACTATATGTTGTATTGATCTCCTTTACAGTGAGATAGATTCCACTTCAGGGTAGTCACGTTCGCTTCTGAGCTGCTGCCTCAGAATTGCTGTGGGTGTCACAAAATAAGCAAGAGATGTTCTGTATAGCTTTTCTCAAGTTGAAGAATTCTGACACATCTGGCCCCAAGGGAGTTGGATGGGGGATTTGAAAGCTGTTATTATCTGGGATTTTGATCTTTTCCAAAGCTGTGACCAACGTGCCTGTGTTGGTCTTAACAAGTACTAGTGCAGGATACACACGAGCATGTTTACTTAGGGTTGACTTAAGGGACTTCAAAAGGTACTTTTTACGGTATCCATTTTTTTTATTTTCATCATACTCCCATCTAGTAAACCCAAAATATCATGAGATTATTAGCCTGTTTTACGAGGGAATTGAAGCTTAAAGATCAATTGCTCAAGGCCACATAACCTAGAAATGATTGCATATTTGTGTTAATTTTTTCACTTTAACATAAGACATTGTTCTGACGTAGTTCTGTTGAAGAGGAATATAATGATAGAAATTGTACCCTTAGTCTATAGAATTTTTATGTCTGGATTCTCTGATATAAACAGTAAATTAAGGGCCTCTTAATCTTGAGTAATCTCCACTGATTTTGAGCTGACTTTATTTAATGTGCTTTAATTCTGCTTCTCAGCTTTCCTTTTGGCATTTTACTCTGTTGGTTTTTAGCTCTCCCTTTAACGTCTCCTCCCAAGGTTAACCCATGAAGACGAGACTCCTGGGTTTCTCTCTTGACTCCCCCTTTTTCATTCTCAATTACTTGATATACCAATAATATCTAAACACAAGTTGTAGTGTATCTTAACCTAGATACTTTGATTTAAGGAATGCCAAAAGGCCCCACCAACCTAAAACATCTTTCCCCATTAACCTGCACAGTGATGAGATTAGTATACATTGTTACCTTACAAAGCAAGAGACATTTGAATTTTAATTGGGAGCAGAGCAGGGAAGATGGTGAAGGTACAGCACCGTGGGCAGCTGGCCCTGTGGAATGAAGAACCTGTGCATGGGCAGTGTGAACTCAAAGCTCTAAAGGGAACACAAAAGGTGGAAGTGAGGAGATGAGAGTTTACCGAGGCTCAGAGTTGCTTAGCTTTTTGTGTTTAGATAATTTATCTGGTCCGTTAAAAAAGTAGTGAGGGGGCTTCCCTGGTGGCGCAGTGGTTGAGAGTCCGCCTGCCGATGCAGGGGACACGGGTTCGTGCCCCGGTCTGGGAAGATCCCACATGCCGCGGAGCGGCTGGGCCCGTGAGCCATGGCTGCTGAGCCTGCGCGTCCGGAGCCTGTGCTTCGCAACGGGAGAGGCCACAACAATGAGAGGCCCACATACCGCAAAAAAAAAAAAAAAAAAAAAAAAAAAAAAAGTAGTGAGGAATGATTTTTAAGCTCTTGAAAAAAAGCTTTCTAACATGTATTCTTATAACTAGGTAACATAGGATGTTACTGCTGGTAATGACTTATCTTTTTATTTGGAATCATCATTCTCTTAGCACCTGCCAGCTACTATTGTATAGAAGTATAGGCATAAACCGATCTCAGTGCATAGAACTGTGTGTTTCCTAAAGAAATTTCTCTGTCGTTTATTCAAATGCATATTGAGCAGGTTCTCTATGCTATGTACTATAAATAAGTAAACAGGCACATGAGGTGTAACTTTACCCTCAGCTAACTCCCAGTTTAGATTAAGAAATAGACCTAATGGTTTGTCCTAAAAACAGAAGGACGGGGAAAAATTCCACTTAATGCTCTGGGTTGAGTTTTTGTTGTTTTAAACTTTGTGCTGTTTTTTTGTTGTTGTTTTTTGGTGCCATTCTGATAAAAGCTGTAAAACTTCGCAAATAAGCACTGGCCTGAATTAACTTTGATTCATTTCTTTTGTCCTCTGGAATTTGGCAGAATCCAATAAAACAGTTTAAAAACACAACAGAATGCTGCTTCAATAAGTATATGTCACTATGTTTTTTCTGAATCTAAAAGCTTTAAGCTGCTTTTGGTTCATTATGGAACAGTACACAATAACCTAAAATGAAAATTTTATTAACATTGGCAGTTCTTTTATGTGTGAAAAATGCTACTTTTACCCCTAGAGAGAGACTGACATTACTGAGCAGGAAACCTCATGGATGCAAAATGAAGGAAATTAAGTTCTCAGGTTTTTAAAAATTGCTCTTTAGTATATTTTGGGACATATTTCTTTCTTTCTCCAAACTAGTCTTAATGGTTTTACAGAAATTCTGGAAGACAGTGTGCTCTTAGTTGAGCTTTTCGATTTTCTTGGTGCTCCTGGAATGACTCCTACCAGTATTAATGACCAGCTAGTCAAAGAGGGCCTAGCATCTTATGAAGTAGGGTAAGTGGACCTGTAAACTTTTATTTTTACTTCATATGTAACACTTCACAAGAAGGGAAACTGGCATATCATTCCCCATTGATTGTCTGCTTAGGCTATAGACTTGGGAGCTTTTCCCTGTTAATGGGTCAGTAAAAAGAGAAGGAAAAATAATTGGAGTCCTTAGTCTATTAGGAATAGAGTGGCTTTTTCCTTCATCTATAAGGGATTCTACAACAACAAGAATGGCTCCTGGAGATGGAGGGTGCTTCTAAGAAAAGGAGACTGGCATCTTATTCTAGGTGGGATGTCTGCTTAGGTGCCTCCTGAACCTTTGTGAAGAGGATCAGGAAGAGAAACGGCAGGCTCGAGCGTGAGCATCGTAGCAGAGAAGCCCATGTTCTCACCTGGAGACATGTGGGTTTTTTCTGGGTTCAGGTAGATACTTTCAAAGAGACCCAGGCTTGAGCCATTGTGCTAATACCCAGGCCAGGCCAGTGGTTGAGGCGACCCCAGAATCAGAAGAGCAGAGTGGTGCTAGGGAGGGTGGGAGGGTGTGAAGTCAAGACACGGCAGTTCTTCCACAATAGTGACTTGTACAGTGGGGTTGGCCCCTGAGGGGTCTTCTGAAGAACTCCCTCGCACAGCCATTAAGAAAGCCAATATTTGATAACACCCACACATGATGCCTGCCAGGGTAAGCCAGAGAAGCAGTGACATGACACTCAGCAGAGGCCTGCAGTGACGTGCTCAGCATGTGGTCTGGCTCTCCCCCCACCTCCACCCTAACAAGGGAGGAATGGAACTAGTAGCAGAAGAGAGGGCCTGCCCTTTTTCCACTGTAGGTCCTAAGCGAGGGAGGGAAAGAAAGGAGAGGAAACATTTAAATGTATTGGACTGAGTTTTCTTTTTTTTTTTTAAAGTAGGGTTATTGAGATATATAACATATACAATAAGAAATTCACCCTTTTTAGGTACAGTTATGAGTTTTGATAAATACATACAGTCATGCAACCATCATCACAGTCAAGATGCAGACTATTTCCATCACCCCTCAGAGTTCCCTCTTGTGCCTTTATGTAGTCAGTCTCCTTCCGCCACACCCGGTCCTTGGCAGCTACTGATCTAATTTCTGTCTCCATAATTCTGACTATTCCACAACTTCATATAAATGGAGTCATATAATATTTTGCCTTTTTGTGTCTGGCTTTTCCATTTAGCACAATGCTTTTGAGATTCAATCATGTTGTTGCTTATATCAGTAGTTTTTATTGCTCTGCTCATTTCATTGTATGGATACACCACAATGTTATATGTTCACCAATTGATGGACATTTGGGCTATTTCCAGTTTGGGGAGATTTTATGAATAGAATTTGCATACAGATGTTTGTGTAGACATATGTATGTTTTCTTTTCTCTTGAGTAAATACCTAGGAGTGAAATTGCTGCTTGTAAGTTTATTTCTAATTTTATGAGAACCTGTCAGATGTTTGTGTATGAGAGTTCTAGTCTCCATTCTTGCCAGCACTTGAATTTATCATTTTGTGTTTATATTAGCCCTTCTGATAGGAGTATTGTGGTATTTCATAGTGGTTTTCATTTTAATTTCCTTAATGACATTAAGGATCTTAACATGTGCTTATTTGCTGTCTGTATCTGTTCTTCGGTTAAGTATCTTTTCAGATGTTTTGCCCTTTTAAAACATTGTTGCTTATTGTTATTGAAATATGAAAGTTGTTTATACATTCTAGATACAAGCCTTTCATTAGGCATGTGCTTTGCAAATATTTTCTTCCAATCTGACTTCCTAAAGTGTCTTTCAAAGAGCGGAAGGGGGACTTCCCCTGGTGGCGCAGTGAGTGGTTAAGAATCCGCCTGCCAATGCAGGGGACACGGGTTCGATCCCTAGTCTGGGAAGATCCCCCATGCCGCGGAGCAATGAATGCCGTGCACCACAACTACTGAGCCTGTGCTCTAGAGCCCTTGCGCCACAACTGCTGAGCCCGCATGCCTAGAGCCTGCGCACCGCAACAAAGAGTAGCCCCCGCTTGCCGCAACTAGAGAAGGCCCACATGCAGCAATGGAGACCCAACGCAGCCAAAAATAAATAAACAAATAAATTTATTTTTTTTTAAAAAGCAGAAGGTTCTGGTTTTGAAGTTCAGTTTGACAATTTTTTTCTTCTATAATTCAGGCACTTGTGTTTAGGTAAGAAATCTTTGCCTAACCCCAGGTCATAAAGGTTTTCTCATGTGTATTCTTCTAGAGTTTTATAGTTTTATGTTTCATATTCAGGTCTGTCACCCTTTTTATTTTGTTAGATAGGCTTTTTTTCTGTAGCAGTGTTGGGTTCAGAACATGGAGCAGAAGGCACAGAGTTCCCGCACACTTTCTGCCCCACGCGGGCACAGCCTCCCCACCGTCCTCACCCCTAAGGTGCTGTGTTCGCTGGTATCGGTGAGACTGTATTGACGTGTCATAATCATCAAAGTCCATGGTTTATATTAGTGTGTATTCTGTGGGTTTTAACCTATATGATGACTTGCATCCACCATTATAGTATCATACAGAGTACTTTCACTGTCCTAAAGCTCCGTGAGCGCCTATTCATCCTTCCCTCCCCTCTAGCTTCTGGCAAGCACTGATGTTTTTACTGTCTCCGTAGTTTTGTCTTTTCCACATTGGAATCATATAGTCTGTAGCCTTCTCAGATTGGCTTCTTTCACTTAGTAATATGCACTTAAGGTTCCTCTGTGTCTTTTTCTGGCTTGACAGCTCATTGCTTTTTAGTACTGAATAATATTCCATTGTCTAGTTGCACCACAGTTTATTTATCCATTCACCTACTGAAGGACATCTTGGTTGCTTCTAAGTTTTGGCAGTTATGAATAAAGCTGCTGTAGAGATTGGGTGCAGGTTTTTGTGGGGACATAAGTTTTCAACTCCTTTGGGTAAATACCAAGTAGCACAATTGCTGGATCCTATGATAAGAGTATGTTTAGTTTCATAAGAAACCGCCAAACTGTCTTCCACAGTGGCTGTTCCAGTTTGCGTTCCCACCAGCAGTGAGTGAGGGTTCCTGTTGCTCCACATCCTTGCCAGCGTTTGGTGCTGTCGGTGTTCCAGATTCTGGTGGCTCTAGTAGATGTGTAGTGGAGTCTCATATTTGTTTTAATTTGCATTTGCATAATTCTTACCTCACACTATACATAAAGGCTAGCTCAAATGGATTATACTCTTAAAATTAAGAGCTAAAAGTAAACTTCCAGAAGAAAAAAAGGAGGAAATCTTCAGTACAATGGATTGAGCAAAGATATCTAAAATAAGACACCAAAAGCGCAGTCCATAAAAGAAAAGAAATGATAAGTTTGTCCTCATTGTATTTAAAATGTACATTTCAAAAGACACTATTAAGTAAGTGAAAGACAACAGACTGGGAGAAAATACTTGCAGAACGTATCCTATAAAGGACTTGTTTTTGGAATTCCTAGAACTCTTTTTTTTTTTTTTTTGCGATACGTGGGCCTCTCACTTTTGTGGCCTCTCCTGTGGCGGAGCACAGGCTCTGGATGCGCAGGCCCAGCAGCCACGGCTCACGGGCCCAGCCGCTCCGTGGCATGTGGGATCTTCCCAGACCGGGGCACGAACCCGCGTCCCCTGCATCGGCAGGTGGACTCTCAACCACTGCGCCACCAGGGAAGCCCTGGAATTCCTAGAACTCTTAAAACTCAATAAGAAGACAGTCCAACCAAAGAAAATGGATAAAATATATGAACAGACATTTACCAGAGAAGATACACAATTGGCTAATCGGTACATGAAAGATGCTCAATGTCATTAATCATCAGGGAAATGCAGATTAAAGCCATAATGAGGTACCATTTCTCCCCAACTAGAACAGCTGTTATACATAAGACAAACAACTACAGATGCTGGTGAGGATGTGGAGTAGCTGTCATTACTAGGGGACGTAGAATGGTGTGTAGCTCTTTGGAAAATGGCTTGTGGATGTCTCAAAATTTAAACAAAGGTACCATAAAACTTAGCGATTCCTCTCCTAGGTATCTACCCAGGAGAAATGAAAACATATGTCCATACACAAACTTGCAAGCAGTTGTTCATAGCAGCACTATTCATATTCTAGCCAAAAATTGGAAACAATTTAAATATCCAGTGACTGGTGAATAGACAAAACACAGTATATTCCTACAGTGGGATATTGTTCGGCCATAAAAAGAAACAAACTGACACATCTACTTCATGGATAAACCTCAGAAATTTTTTTTTAATATTTCTTTATTTATTTGGCTGTGCCGGGTCTTAGTTGCAGCATGGGTCTCCGTTGCGGCATGTGGCATCTAGTTCCCTGACTAGGGATCAAACCCAGCCCCCCGGAATTGGGAGCACAGAATCTTAACCACTGGACCACCAGGGAAGTCCCTAAACCTCAGAAATTTTAATCTAGGTAAAAGAAGCCAGAAACACGAGATTACTAATTGTATGATATGTCCAGAAAAGGCAAACCAGTAGATACAGAAAGTAGATTAGGGGTTGCCTGGGGCTAGAAGTGGGCACAAGGATTAAGGGTAAATGGACGTGGGGGGTCTTATGGGGGTGTATGTGTGAAAATGTTCTAAAACTGATCGATGCTGGTGGTTATACCATTTGGTGAAGTTACTGTCATACACTTGAAATGGGTGAACTTTTTGACATCTAAGATACACCTCAATAAACTTGTTTTTTTTTTTAAAAAAAATAGCCCATTAGCTAATAGTCCTTCTTATTGTTCAGTTATATAAGCGAGAAATATTTACAGGCTGACTTGTTATGCTGTACTCAGTGGTGAGTAAGGTTGGTTTGTAGTAGGAAAGGAGATGGTCAGTCTGACCTTTCAGTGCGATAAGGGCTGTGCAAAGGGTAATTACAGTGCTGTGGGAATCCTGGAGGGCTCACCAGTGGAGCTCTCACTTAAGCTGAATTCTTTGATACAACCAGGAGTGAAGACCTGCATTCAGGAAAAATATGTGTGTTTATGTATTGTTAGTACAGTCATACAGCTAACGGACAGAAAAAAAAGGTAGTAGTGGCTGGTATGGCAGGAGAAACGCAGAGACTAGATGATTGAGGAATCTCAGTCACTGAGAAGTAAATTACAGTACTTTTCAAACACTTGAATGTGTTTGCAGTTTATCCCTTGAAGAAAGGGGAGCTATTGAAGGATTTTAAACAGAGGACTGAGAGATTTGCATTTTAGAAAGCTGTCTCTGATGGCAAGTTTTCAAAAAGCACCTGGAGACGGAAAATGGCTAGATCGTGAAACATAAAGGAGGTGAGCATCACAAGACCCTGCTGCTCATTGTAGGTGAGGAAGAGGAGGGAGTTGAGGTTGACTCAGGATCACTGACCTGACCACCATTGACTGGTGACACTGTTCCCTGAGAACAGAGCACAGGTTTGTGGGGAGAGTGAAGGCAGCACCCGCTCTGGGTGTATTGCTTGAGGTCCTGTGGCTGTTAAAGCAGAGGGAGAATCTCCAGGCAGCAAAAGCATTGTGCAGTGGTCGGGAGCTGTGGGCCACGCCCTCGGCCGTGGGACCGCAGGGGTCGCATGGTGAGAGTGAGGAGCAGACGCTGCAGCGGCTAAGGAAGGTGGGTGAGGGGAGAGGAGGGCATGTTTGCTCACCCTTCGTGCTCAGGCTTGTGCCCGGCAAGGGCAACTCCAGGTCTCCTGGGTCAGCCTGAAGTTTGTACCATTTGGGAGACCCCATTTTGAGAAAAAGAATACAAAGTTATAACTATAGAATTTTTTTTAAAAAAGTAATATTTATGTAGGCTGGCAAAAGAAATCAACGAATTACAGATTTTCAAAAGTTGACAAATACCACAAATGTTAGAAAATTCAGACTCATCTGTAAAATACTTTCTTTTTTAGCTGTATACTGATTACCACATGAAATGTCAGATTTTGTGATATCCCTATGGAGAGAATAGAAAAGTAATCCAGTCTTTTCTCTAGTGTGGCTGATCGAAATTTGTTTATTGGTAATTTTTTTAAAGTTTTTTTAGAGCCATAGCTCAGTTATTGGTAATGTCATGTAAATTTCTAAAAATCAGAGTTAATTTTAGGAGAATCTATTATTTCTTTCATGTATTATACATGTATTATATATATACATAATATTCAAGACACTTCAAGTTTTATTATAATGAATCTTTAATACAATTTGATTTGACATTTATTAATGTATTGATTTATGATTTAATTTGTTTATTAACAGGGTAACCCTATTTCTCATCCAAACTGGGACATGTTTAAGAATGAAAGAGAAGCACTGTTACGCCAGAAAAACAGGTGTACAGTGGCTCAGTTACTCATTACACATAGTGGTGCATTAGCTTTGTATTGAACCTTATGTTTTCATGTGGGACACTAAGGTTGTGGGAGCATTTCTGGAACCCACTGCTGCACCGAGATGGCTAGCAATAGCGTAACTCCACAGGATGTGTCGTGAGCCACAAAACTGTATCCCACTAAATCCAAACTAAATGTGTCTCCAACTCAGCTTCCCCTTAGCCAACCCAGAATGCTTGGCCAACACCCAAGATGAGAAAAAATAGGACAGGAAAAGTGAGAGTGGAAAGAGCCCATGATCTTAACTAATTGCAGTTACAATATTTACTTTTGAAAATTTTATCAAAGCACATTGCTTTGCCCCTCCCAAGGTACCAGTTTTCATAAACCACCTCTGCTGCTCTGGCAGCCCAGCCAGTCTCCTTGCCCTTCTACACCTGGCTTGCCAATTCCTGAGGACTGCAACCAGTCCCACTGTTTTCATAGTATCTATTGCCTGTCCTCAAAGTAGAACATGAGCTTCCCTTGATCAGTGTGTGCCCTGAGCACCTGAGGCATAAGAAGAAAAGAAATGTGAAGTCCCACAGTCTAGTCTGTTGGGCTCAACTATATCATATACGCACATCATCCTTTATAAAATAAAACGTAATGTTTCCCAAATATTCTCGCCCCTGTCTACCTTAACGTTCATGCCATGTCCTACTGCTTTACTGTGTCAAAGCTACATGTTTTCTTTTGGTTTCTGGAATGCCTCACTAACTTCTGCTTGTCCTTTTAAAATCTCAATTGAAATGTCATTTAATCAAGAGAAACCTTCTCCAACTCACAGACTGGGTTAGATTTCGTTGGCCTATGCCCTTGTTCTGTATAATTTATTTTTTGTGTAATTATGTGATCTCTCAGTATCACAATAGCATAAGCTCCAGGAGGACAGGAAGCCTGCTTATTTTGTCCACTGCCATATCTCTGGGCAATCTAGCATTCTTGGCTCAGAGTAGGTACCCAGGAAACATTAGTTGAATGAAAGAAATGAGTACCTGGGTCTGGAGCATGGAAGAGAGACCTGGTTAGGTGATTCAGATGGCGAGTTAACATACACATAATAAATGAGTCCATCACTTTCATCAATCTTCCCAGTCTTCCTAGGTGAAGATGCAAGTCTGAGCATTATCACTTACAGGAGAGAGAAGTTAAAAAAAAAAAAAAAAGAAATAGACCGGGAACCTGAAACTGAAGAAAAACCGGGAACCAAAGAAAGAGAACATTTCAAGAAGGAAAGAGTAGCTAGTTTAGGCTCAGAGTTGATGTTGAGTAAGGACTGAAAACTGTCCATTCGATTTAGAAGGAAAAATTGCTGGTCTCTTTGGTTAGCGAAATCTCAAGCTTATTGTGAGAGAACTTAAGTTTTTTCCTTTAAAGAAATTTTGACATTAATTATTTGTGATTAGAATCTGAGCTAATCTGATTCATTAAACATTCTAAACACTTCGATAATTTTGCTTATTAAGATATTTTAAAATAGCAGTTGTTTTCCACTTATATTCTCTAACGGACTGATACTTTTTAGTCAAGGAGAAATATTCAAGTTACCAAAAAAAACCCACTGAATAATTCTATTCCTTAGTGAGTACAAAATATCAGTGGGATATTGTGTAATTATGAGCACACTTGGTATTTTAAACTGTTTTTAAAATAGAAAGTTTGGCTTTTACATTTTTTTTTCCTCTTTGTCCTTTGTTAATCATCAAGAACTCTTTTTTAAAAAAGACTGGGGCTTCCCTGGTGGCGCAGTGGTTGAGAGTCCGCCTGCCGATGCAGGGGACACGGGTTCGTGCCCCGGTCTGGGAAGATCCCATATGCTGCGGAGCGACTGGGCCCATGAGCCATGGCCGCTGAGCCTGTGCGTCTGGAGCCTGTGCTCCGCAAAAGACTAAAATTTCTGTTAGTATCAAAACTGCAAAGCAGTGAGTCGTATCTAAAAATTACTCATCTCTAGATCTAAGCAAATACAAATATAAATATTTTGCAAACTACTCTTTTTGCTAATGGGTTTTGTTATTTTCCAGATATACCCTCAAAGATAATTCCAAAAAGCATACTGAAATATGGGATCCTTCTCCAGAAGAAATTATTTCAAATGAAGTAAACTACTTAAATCCTGTATTTGCAAAATCTCTACCTAATGAGGATCTGCAGTCACTTTATTACAAGGAACTGCCTGTGTACATCTGCAATGTAGTGTCTCCTGAGAAGATTTATGTTCAGTGGTTATTAGCAGGAGACTTACTTCATAGGTATAACATTCAAAGAAAACATTGTGCATGTAGCTTTATTCTTTTTTCTGTATTTTGTTTCAAAGATCTAGAAGTCATAAATGCAGAATTTTAAAAGTACAAAATTATTTCAGCTAAATATTCACTAAAAAACCAGTTAAAAGTATACAAATAGTATTTTTACTGGTTATTTTCACTGTGTTGGGGTTTGTAAATTCCACAAGTACTTACTGAGTGCCTATTATTTGACAGCCAGTATTATAGGTGTTGGGGATACAGTGGTAAAAACATGGACAAGCTTGTGCTGTCATGGAGCTTAAATTCTAGTAGAGGGAGTGACAGTGAACAAAGTATTCAGTGCAGCAGATGATGATGAAGACGAGAAAGTTCAAGCGGTGGGGGAGGAAGACCCCACGGAATCAGTGACACTTGAAATGGACCCTGAAGGCAGGGAGGGAGGGAGCCATGAAGATGCCTGGGAGAAGCTCACGTCAGGCAGAGGGAAGAAGTAGTTGTAGACCCTGCAGTGGAAATGTGCTTGGGTGTCCACGGAAGAGCAAGGTAGCCAGTTTGTTTGGAATAGAATGCGGGAGGGAGGACAGGAGAAGACAGGGAGTCAGGGAGTTGTACGTTACAAGAAAAGGTTTCGAGAGTTAAAATTTTTTTTCTTTACATAGTTTAGGAGAAAAGATGGTCACTGCTTATGAAAACTCAAAATGGGAACCTGTTAAATGGAAGAACGGTATGCACTGTGCTGTTAAGATCCAAGATGAAAATCAGTGGCAAAGGGGCCAGATCATCAGAATGGTTACAGACACATTGGTGGAGGTAAATGCAGCATTAAAAATATAATCATGAAAGTGAATGCATTTTGTATTTTCATCCAATTTTTATTATGCTTTTCAGTTTGCAAAAAAAAAATTTTTAAGCACTGTCTTTCCATAGACTTAAAGTTATTGTTTTCATAGGTCTTGCTGTATGATGTGGGTGTTGAACTAATAGTGAATATTGACTGTTTAAGAAAACTTCAAGAAAACCTAAAGACCATGGGAAGATTATCTTTGGAATGCTCTCTTGTTGATATAAGGTAGTTTTTAGTTGAGTAAATTTTCTCATTATTGAATATGACTTTAAATATGTTTCTTTTTGGATGGATTCTTACCAGTTTTGATTTTTCTGACATATTCTGAAATTTTCATAAGATCTAGTTGATCTATCTAGTTAATTTTAAGGTTTTAAGCAGGAAAGAGGAACTTCCCTGGCGGTCCAGTGGTTTAGACTCTGCACCTCCACTGCAGGGGGTGTGGGTTCAATACCTGGTCAAGGAACTAAGATCCCACATGCCGCATGGTGTGGCCAAAAAATTAAAAAACAAAGACAGGAAAGATAAAAATATGAAGTACAGGGGCTTCCCTGGTGGCGCAGTGGTTGAGAGTCCGCCTGCCGATGCAGGGGACACGGGTTCGTGCCCCGGGCCGGGAAGATCCCATATGCCGCGGAGCGGCTGGGCCTGTGAGCCATGGCCGCTGAGCCTGCACGTCCAGAGCCTGTGCTCCGCAACGGGAGAGGCCACAGCAGTGAGAGGCCCGAGTACCGCAAAAAAAAAAAAAAAAAATGAAGTACATAAACTTTGGTGGTATCTAGAAAGAATTCAAACTGTTAAAAAAAAAAAAACCTTGAGGCACACAAGCAGGTAGAACTAAAATGTATTTCATAAGCTTAGAATTGCATGGAAAGCTAAAAATGTGTAAATTACCAGAAAGAGTGAATTAGGATTCTGGGAAATGGCAAGGCATGGTTGTAGTCTGCTAGAATCCTACCATAAACACATAAACATGGATGCAAATCTGCAGACTGCATGGTCAACATCTACAACGAAAGTAGGCAACACAAGCAGTTGGGGTGCTCCACAAACCGGACCCTGTGGTGTCACACTTGTGGGGGAGGATGGAGAGGGAAAGCTGCCTGGGGTCCTCACAGGTCTGAAAATAGGAATTGGCAACAGCATTTCCCTGGAGCACGTGGGCCAACCTGAGAACAGCAAGCAAAACTGAGATGCAGGGTGCTCTTTGTAGTTGAATGTGAGAGCTCTGTCACAGGCCAGTGTTTCATGGTACTGAAGCCTTCTTAGCCATACAAGCTCTCTTCTAGGACCCCCTGACAGTGGAGAATCTGCTGGGAAGAGAGCCTGATTTGATCAAGGCAGACAGTGGGGCGAAGGAAAGAAAAGATGCAGATAAAAGTAGAGAGCAAGGTATGAAGCCATGTTGTCTGTCACTTTGGGAGAATGACACAAGTCAGAGTTCCAGAGCCATGAAGCTT
Organism: Mesoplodon bidens; assembly: GCF_964165515.1. Taxonomy (NCBI): domain Eukaryota; kingdom Metazoa; phylum Chordata; class Mammalia; order Artiodactyla; family Ziphiidae; genus Mesoplodon; species Mesoplodon bidens. The sequence goes on from NC_138174.1 coordinate 427,927, forward strand.
GGAAAGCAGTTGTGATCCCCCCTTCTCCTGAAGTACAGGAAATTTTACTTCACTTAAAACATTAGTGAAAGAAAGGATTACAGTCGAACTCCTTACAAATAATGAGAAAAGAAAATTAGGAGCCAAATAATATCCCTAGAGGCAATGGAATCCACGAAAAAGACAGGCTTACAAAACAGTAATATTTCAAATTAAACTAAGGAATTTAGAAAATGATAGACACTATGAAGAACAACATAAAATAGAATTAGAAAAACTCAGAAACAAGATTGATTACAGAAAAAGGCAGGTTTGAAAGGAGATGATAGCACTCAGGAAGGAAAAGAAAATCATATCAGAACGTAGACTAAACTAGAGAAAACAGCAAGCAAATAAGCAATAGAAAATGCCTTGAAGAGAAACACAAGGGGCTTCCCTGGTGGCGCAGTGGCTAAGAATCCAGCTGCCAGTGCAGGGGACACGGGTTCGAGCCCTGGTCCCGGAAGATCCCACATGCCGCGGAGCAACTAAGCCCGTGCGCCACGACGACTGAGTCCGCGTGCCTAGAGCCCGTGCTCCGCAACAAGAGACGCCTGCACACTGCAACAGAGTAGCCCCCGCTCGCCGCAACTAGAGAAAGCCTGCGTGCAGCAACGAAGAGCCAACGCAGCCAAAAATAAATAAATAAATAAGTAAATACATTTAAATAAATAAATAAATAAATAAATGTTTTTAAAAAGAGATACAAGATCAAAAGAGGGCAGATGTTTTTAATTAAAAATCCAAAGGATTTAAAAGAAAACAAAGATACCTAAAGTAGACAGAGATCTAATATACATGTAATAGGAATGTCAAAGAACAAGACTAAAAGAAATAGATCAAAACAAATACTAAAAACCCAATTCAAAAAAGTGTCCCTAAAATAAAAGACTACTTTAAAAAATACATTGAAAAGGCGCACTGCCTATCTTGGAAAATCGGTTCAGGAATGCCAACACTGAGAGATTATCTAGTAAAATCATTGATTCACGAGAGATATAAAATAACATTGTCATCACCAACACTTTATGCCAGAAGGTAAGAGAGTAGCATTCTAAAAATACTCAAAAGAAAATGGCAAGCTGTGGGTTTTATATCCAGCCAGCTGACTTTCAGGTATTGATGAAAAGACCACAGAATACTGATTTCATCACTCAGGGAATATTGTTTCCAGGAACGGTCCCTGTAAGAGAACAAGTTTTAGGTAACCAACAAGAGAGATTTTGACATAAGGACTGTGGTGAGCATTACATTTATTTTACCAAAAGAACCAAGATTAAATGATCGTTATTAGGGAAACAGTACACAATGCAAAGTAGATCAGCCACAATTTCAAAGAACGGAGGGAGAAAGGAGAGTATATGTGGGAAGTTGAATCAACTTCCTGTTGTCACATTGGTATTAACTAGGAGTAAGTACTTCACATAAGAAGTTGGAAAAGAGAAGAGGTTACTAACAATATCAATTTAACATTAGAACAACATTAATATTTTATGCAGACAAATCAGTAAAAATAGTAAGTAAAATGAAATTAACTGTATGTAGTGGTGATATAGCCTCTCAGAGGGGAACTTTTTCAAGTGACTTTAAAACACAATAAGTTGACTGTACATGCTTACCAAAATATATCCTAAGGACAAGAAATAACTGCCCCCCCCCAACTCAGCTGTTTTTATTAATCCCAAAGTTGGTTGTAGTGTTACTGAAACTGTTGTGTGTGTTTTGTGGGATAATTCAAAATAGTAATTATGTACATATCGTTAAGAACAAGTGTGGTTGTTTGATGGTAAACATGTAAGATTAAGGTTGACTTACCTTGTACTCCTGATTTTGAATTCAAAGTATCAGTAGAAACTGATAAGGTATTTTAATTATAAAAAATACATGTGGGCTTCCCTGGTGGCGCAGTGGTTGAGAGTCCGCCTGCCGATGCAGGGGACACGGGTTCGTGCCCCGGTCCGGGAAGATCCCACATGCCGCGGAGCGGCTGGGCCCGTGAGCCATGGCCGTTGGGCCTGCGCGTCCGGAGCCTGTGCTCCGCAACGGGAGAGGCCACAACAGTGAGAGGCCCGCATACAGCAAAAAAAAAAAAAAAAAAAAAAAAAAAAAAAAATACATGTTATTTAGCCTTGTAACATGAAGGACCTAACATGAAGTAGCAATGAGCCATGCTGGTGCACAAATTGTGGTCTCCAAATACCATTTCCCACTAAAAGAATTTAGTGCTCTTTGGGAAAATGTCTGATTCCAGGTCTTGGGCAGGAAATACACAGTGTGAGCCTAGAATATCTTGACCTAGCAAAAAGCAAGAAAGCTATAAATAAATAGATGGATGGATAGATAGATTATGACAACCTGAATAAACTTCCACTGACCAAAGATGGGACAGTTTCAACAGCAGTAGGATGATTATTATGTTGTATCAAAGCATTTGATATGTTTGAGTCTCTAAATTCATAAAGCGATTTAAAAAAAAACTTATTGATCACTTTTAGAGGATTCTAGGGAACTAATTCATTATTCTGAAAATTGGTAAATAAGGGAAATGAGCACTTGTTTTTCCTGTACTATCTATATCTCGAGATAATCAATTAGGTGATAAGGGAAAGTTCTTTATAAGCATTCCTTCTAACAAAGGAGGAATGATATCATTGGAATACCACCATTTTACAACCCTTATATACTAAGGGATCTAGGCATGATTGTTGGTGGCTGCTAACATCACAAAAAGAGAATCGGGCATTCTGTACCTCTGGAGGGAAGTACACAGCACCATCTCTGAATAGTATTGCTGAAAAAAGAAATATGCGAACCTGAATCTGATCAAGACTCTAGACCTAACTATGAATTTAAAGGAAATACAAGAGACAGATGAACATGTTAAACACCATGAGAATGCAATCAGCTAAATTCAGACCATTGAAACTGCAAACCAACTCTGTTTATTCAATAGAAAATTACAAGGGAAAGAGATGGAAGGGGCACTAAAGATGCATACTGCCCCTTCATGATGTATGGATTTTGTTTACTTTACCAATTCAGACTGTTTTGAAACATCAGGAAAAAAATGAACACCATCTGAATAGTTGATCATAAGGATAGTTGATCTTAAGAAATTACTAATGTTTAATGTGACAACAGTACTGTGGTTGTGTTTGTTTAACAAGATTTAGTTTTGGAAAATGCAAACTAAAATCGTTTCAAATGAAATAATGTTAAATCTGGGACTTAAAAATAATCAGGGGCCTCCCTGGGGGCACAGTGGTTAAGAATCTGCCTGCCAGTGCAAGGGACACGGGTTCGATTCCTGGTCCGGGAAGATCCCACATGCTGCGGAGCACCTAAGCCCGTGCGCCACAACTACTGAGCCTGTGCTCTAGAGCCCGTGAGCCACAACTACTGAGCCCACGTGCAATAACTACCCGTGCTCTGCAACAAGAGAAACCATCGCAATGAGAAGCCCGTGCACTGCAACAAAGAGTAGCCCCCACTCGCTGCAACTAGAGAAAGCCGCGTGCAGCAACAAAGACCCAACTCAGACATACGTACATACATAATACATACATACATACATATTTAAAAAAATAATCAGGGTTGGGAGTGAATACATGGGAATATGATGAAATAGAATTGGTCATGTATTGGCAATTGTCAAAGCTGAATGATAGATGAGATTTATTATATTCGCTCTGCTTTTGAATATGTTTGAAAACTATAATTGAAAAACAAATTGAAAATATTTAAAGGTGAATTCACCAGATATTTTTTTATTATATAAGTTTCAAGTGTACAGCATTATAATTTGACATTTGTATTCACTGCAAAGTGATCACACCACAAGCCTAGTTACCATCCGTCACCGTTATAATTGACACCCATCACCCTTTGCACCCATCTCCCAACTCCCTTCCCCTCTGGTAACCACTAATATGATTTCTGTATGTATGAGTTTGTTTTTCTTTTGTTGGTTGGTTGGTTTTTTAGATTCCACATATGAATGAAATCATGTGGTATTTGTCTTTCTCAGTCTGGCTTATTTCATTTAGCATAATATCTTCAGGGTTCATCCATGTCAGAAATGTCGAGATTGCATTTTTTTTTATGGCTGAGTAGTATTCAGTTGTGCATATATCACATCTCCTTTATCCATTATTCCATTTTATGGACCCTTAGGTTGCTTCCATATCTTGGCTGTTGTAAATAGTGCTGCAGTCCACATAGGGGTGCAGATATCTTTTTGAATTCGTGTTTTCAGGTTCTTCTGGTGAATACCCAAAAGTGGAATAGCTGGGTTATATAGTAGTTATTTTTTTGAGGAACCTCCATACTGTTTTCCAATAGTGCTGTACCAGTTTACATTCCCACCAACAGTGCAGGAAGGTTCCCTTTTCTCCACATCTTTGCCCACACTTTTTATTGGTTGTCTTTTTGATAATAGGCATTCTAACAGGTGTGAGGTGATACCTTCTTGTGGTTTTGATTTGCATTTTCTTAATAATTACTGATGTTGAACATCTTTTCATATATTTGTTGGCCATCTGTATGTCTTCTTTGGAAAAATGTCTATTCAAATCCTCTGCCCATTTTTTAATCAGGCTGTTTGGGGATTTTTGTTGTTGAGTTGTATAAGTTCTTTATAATTTTGGATATTAACACCTTATTGGATACCTGATTTGCAGAATATCTTCTCTCATTCAGTAGGTTGCCTTTTCATTTTGATGGTGGTTTCCTTTGCTGTGCAGAAGCTTTTTAGTTTGATGCAGTCCCATTTGTTGATTTAGTTTCCCTTGCCTTTGGAGTCAGATCCACAGAAATATTGCTAAGCCTGAGGTTAGTGAGGATACTGCCTATGTTTTCTTCTAGGAATTTTATGGTTCAGTTCTTACATTCAAGTCTTTAATTCTTTTGGGGTTAATTTTTGTGCTTAAGATAGTGGTCTAGTGGTCTTTTTCATGTGACTGTTCAGTTTTCCCAGCACCATTTATTGAAGAGACTGTCCTTTCTCCATTGTATGTTCTTTGCTCCCTTGTTATAAAATAATTTTCCATATATGTGTGGGTTTATTACTGAACTCTCTTATGTTCATTGATTTATGTGTCTGCTCGTGTGCCAGTACCATACTGTTTTGATTACTGTAGCTTTGTAGTATAGTTTGAAATCAGAGCGCATGATACCTCCAGCTTTGTTCTTCTTTCTCTAGATTGTTTTTTGGACATTTGGGATCTTTTGTGGTTCCATACAAATTTTAGAATTACTTGTTCTAGGACTTCCAATACTATGTTGAATGAAAGTGATGAGAGTGGGCATCCTTGTCTTGTTCCTAATCTTAGAGGAAAAGCTTTCAACTTCTCACCATTGAGTATGATGTTAGTTATGGGTTTGTCATATATGGCCTTTATTATGTTGAAATACACTCTATACCCACTTTGTTGAGAGTTTTTATCATAAATGGGTGTTAAATTTTGTCAAATGCTTTTTCTGCATCTATTGAGATAGATTATATGGTTTTATCCTTCATTCTGTTAATGTATGTACCACGTTGATTAATTTGTGGATGCTGGGCCATCCTTACACTGCTGGAATAAATCCACTTGATCGTGATGTGTGACCCTTTTAATGTATTTTGTTGACGATCTTTACATATATGTTCATCAGAAATACTGACCTGCACTTTTCTTTTCTTGTGGTGTCCTTGTATGGTTTTGGTGTCAGGGAAATACTGGCTTCATCAAATGTGGTCGGAAGGTTTCTCTCCTTCAGTTTTTTGGAAGAGTTTGAGAATTCTTCAAAACATTTTTCTTTGAATGTTTGGTAGAATCCACCAGTGAAGTTGTCTACTCCTGGGCTTTTTTTAGTTGGGAGATTTTTTTTATTACTGTTTCAATTCCCTTGCTAGTAATGAGTCTATTCACATTTTCTATTTCTTCATGATTCAGTTGCTAAGATTGTATGGTTCCAGAAATTTATCCATTTCTCCTAGGTTGTCCATTTTGTTGGCATATAATTGTTAATAGTCTCTTATGATCCTTTGTATTTCTGTGGTATCAGTTGTTAACGTCCCCTCTTTCATTTCTGATTTTATTTATTTGAGTCTTCTCTCTTTTTTTTCCTTGGTGAGTCTAGCTAAAGTTTTGTTGATTTTGCTTATCTTTTCAAAGAGGCAGTTCTTAGTTTTGTTGGCCATTTCTATTGGGGTTTTTTTGTGTGGGGGGGTCTCTATCTCTGTTTTATTTATTTCTGCTCTGATCTTTATTATTTCCTCCCTGCTACTAATTTTGGGTTTTGTTTATTCTTCTTTTTCTAGTTCTTTTAGGTGTAAAGTTGGTTTATTTGAGATTTTTCTTGTTTCTTGAGGTAGGCCTAATTGCTATGAACTTCCCTCTTGGAGCTGCTTTTGCTGTGTCTTGTAGATTGTTGGTATGTTGTATTTCTGTTTTCATTTGTCACTAGGTATTTGATTTCTCCAGTGACCTCTTGGGTGTGCAGTAACATGTTGTTTAATCTCCACGTTTTTGTGGTTTTTCCCATTTTTTTCCCTTGTGATTGATTTATAGTTTCATGTCATTGTGGTTGGAGAAGATGCTTGATACGATTTCATTTTTTTGAATGTATTCAGACTTGTTTTGTAAACTAACATGTCATCTACCCTGGACTATGTTGCATGTGCACTTGAGAAGAATGTGTATTCTGCTGCTTTTGGATGGAATGTTCTGCATGTATCTGTTAAGTCCATGTGGTCTAACATGTTATTTAAATCTGCTGTTTCCTTACTGTTTTTGGTCTGGATGATGTATCCATTGATGCAAGTGGGGTGTTAATGTCCCTTACCTTTATAGTATTGCTTTCAATTTCTCCTTTAAGTCCGTCAATATTTGGCTTTATATATTTTGGTGCTCCTCTGTTAGGTGCATATACATTTATAAATGTTACATCTTTTTGCTGGATTGACTCCTTTATCATTATGTAATGCTCTTCTTTGTCTTTTATTACAATCTTTGTTTTAAAGTCTCTTGTCTGATATGAGTATAGCTACTCCAGCTTTCTTTTTATTTCCATTTGCATGAATTCTTTTTTTATAACTTCACAGTCTGGTGTATTCTTTCTTCTGATTAATTTTACTACTTTTATCTTTTAACCTTCATGCTAGCTTTATAAGTGATTGATCCACTACTTTTGTTATACCATCTTCAGTGAGATTTTTACTTTTGTATGTTTTCTTATTATTAATTAGTGCCATTTGTTTACAGCTTAAATAAATCCCTTTAACATTTCTTGTAGGGCTGGTTTAGTGACAACGAACTCCTTCAACTTTTGCTTATCTGGGAAACTCTTAATCTCTCCTTCAGTTCTGAATGAAAACATTGCTGGGTAGAGAATTCTTAGTTGGAAGTATTTTTCTTTCAGCACTTTGAATAGTCATGCCACTCCCTTCTGGCCTTTAAAGTTGCTGTTGAAAAATCTGCTCATTGCCTCATGGGGATTCCCGTGTACATAACAAGTTGTTTTTCTCTTGCTGCTTTTAGGATTTTCTCTTTATCCTTAACTTTTACCATTTTAATTATAGTGTGTCTTGATGTGATCCTTTGGGTTCATCTTATTAGAACTCTCTTGGGCTTCCTGGACCTGGGTGTCTGTTTCCTTCCTCAGATTAGGGAAGTTTTAGCCACTATGTCTTCAAATAATTTTTCTGGTCCTTTCTTTCTCTCTTTGTTGTCTTCATTTCTAGGACTCCTATAATGCAAATGTTTATTCCACTTGTTGTCTCCAAAGTTTCTTAAGTTATCTTCCCCCCCTTTTTTTTTTTTTCCATTTTGCTGCTCTGTCTGGGTGAGTTCCACTGCTTGCTGATTTGCTCTTTGTCCTCATCCTGTCTGTTGTTGAACCCCTCTAGTGCATTTTTCATTCAGTTACAACTTCTGTTTGGTTCTTTCTTATATTTTCTGTCTCTGTTGAAATTCTCATGGTGTTCATCCATTCTTCTCCTGCATTTAGTGAGCATCTTTATGATGATTACTTTTCAGTCTTTACCAGGTCCATTGCTTCTCTCTGTTTTGTTTAGTTCTTTTGCTGAGGTTTCAATCTGTTTTTTTGGTTGGAACATATTCCCCTGTCTCCTCTTTTTGCCTAATTCTCTGTTTCTTCATAAGTATTAGATAAATCAGCTGTCTCTTCTAGTCTTGAAAGAGTGGCCTTACTTAGGAGATGCTCAGTGGGACTCAGGGGTACAATCCTGCCTGGCCACCACAGCCTGGCACTCAAGGGGTGTCCCTTCTGTGTGCCCTCCTATTGTGGCAGGGCAGCGGCTGCTTTGGGGTGCTGGTGGGCAGGGCTGTTGCTCGCATGGCTGTGAGGCCCAGCTAAGGCTCGGGTGGGCAGGGCTCTCAGCAGGGCAGACCCATTAGTGCTAACAGGTTACAGGGAGAATTTCAGTGCTAGTGATAGCAAGGTAGCCTGAGATCACAAAAAAGGCTCCTGCTAGTGTCTCAGTCCCTAGGGGGCATCCCAGCTGGTTTCTCCCTCTCCAGCAGACGCTGTAAGATTTAGTAAGTGGGTCCTCTTCATGTGTGGCCCATGCCCTTTTCAATCTGGTGTTTTTGCACTTGTTTTTAGGTTGAGTGAGTTTGGGCACAGGCCCTTTAAGGGCAGGTTTTTCTGTTAATACCCAGCAGGGCCCTATGGGGCTCCTGGGCACAAAGACTTTCTGTGTCCCCCATTTCTTTGATTACAGGAAATAGCTTTCATTCAGCCTCCATGACCTGAGTTCCAATGGGTGGATTCAAGCAGTTGTTAATTAGGGAAGGGAGGGGTTGCAAGACCAGGGAAAAACAGTCAAGAGAAACAGTAGTGCAGCCTTGGGGAGGGTCCTGGTTCCCCATCAGTGGATAAACAACAATATCTTTGAGCTGTTTTGGAGATACTGAAACCCCATGCAGGTGGGAGAAGTTAACGATTAATGATAGTATGCTGCCCACAAGCCTGTAGACCCCAGACCATTTGGAACCTGTGAAGGTTGATGATGCTGATGCTGACTTATGTCACCACCAACCCATCAGAAGAATGTCCATGAACTGATCACGCCCTCTTTGAACGATTTTTTTTTTTTTTTTGGCTGCGTCAGGTCTTCGTTGCTTCATGTCGGCTTTTCTCTAGTTGCGGTGGGCAGGGGCTACTCTTCGTTGCAGTGCACAGACTTCTCATTGTGGCTTCTCTTGTTGCGGAACACGGGCTCTAGGTGTGTGGGCTTCAGTAGTTGTGGCACACGGGCTCAGTAGTTGTGGCTTGCAGGCTCTAGAGCACAGGCTTAGTAGTTGTGGCGCACGGCCTTAGTTGCTCCACTGCATGTGGGATCTTCCTGGACCAGGGCTCGAACCTGTGTCCCCTGCATTGGCAGGTGGATTCTTAACCACTGCACCATCAGGAAAGCCCTGAACCGTTACTATAAAACTTTTCACTCTCCTCTCCAGTTGGAACACATAGTTTTTCAAGGCAGTAGCCCTCTGTTTCCCCCTTTGCTTGGCAAAGTAATAAAGCTATCCTTTTCTACTTCATCCAAAACTCTGTCTCCAAGATTCAGTTCAGCACCAGTGTACAGAGAAGCTGAGCTTTCAGCATCATGTTCTCTGCAGTTCTGTAGTTTTCCTGGTCATATTCCCTATTGGTTTTCAAAGCCAGGTGTTCTGGGGACTCTGTCCTGTACAGGATCTAGAGGTCGTGATGCCAAGTGAAGGGTATTTCCTGTAATCAAAAAAATGGGAGACACAAAGTTTTTGTGCCCAGGAGCCCTACAGGGACCTGCTCAGTATCAGTTGGCATGCCTCATGTAGAGCTTAGATCTCTCCCTCCTTTGTGGTCCCTCCTGATTCTGGATCGCTGCAGCTGGGGTGTGGGTCTTTCCTTGGCGAGAATGTGTCTCTGTCTCTCCTCCCTATCTTGATGCTGTCCTTTTACCCTTTGTTGTGGAGGCTCTGTTCATTGATAGAATTCTATCAGTCCCTTAATTGTACCCAATATTGTAGAGCAGCGGTCCCCAACCTTTTTGGCACCAGGGACCAGTTTCATGGAAGACAGTTTTTCTACGGATGGGGTGGGGGGGTATATTTCAGGTGGTAGTGCGAGCGATGGTTCAGGTGGTAACACGAGTGCTGGGCAGCGGCAGATGACACTTCGCTTGCTCTCCCGCCACTCAGCTCCTGCTGTGCGGCCTGGTTCCTAACAGACCACAGACCAGTCCGCACCCTGGGGGCAGGGGACCCCTCTTGTAGAGAATGCATTCCTATTGACACCTTGAATTATGTCTTATGGACTATAATGGAATACCACCGTTTCCGGAGTCTAATAATAGCTAACCTTAAGCATGTCTAGACCCTGTATTAATTGCCTTAACAGGCATTATTTTACTTAATCATCACAGCAGACCTTTAAGCTATAGATAAAAGGTATTATTTAAAGATAAGGAAATTGAGTCTTCAAGAAGTTAAATATTTTATAATCCAGAGTAATACATCAAACTGTTGAACTAGGATTATAAAAGTTCTGATTCTGGAACCGGAGTTCTAACCACTACGCTTTACTACCCTTGTGAGAAATCTTTTTTATAGATTTCTTTTTATTGTGGTAAAATAGACATTAACATAAAATTTATCATTTTTAAGTGTACAGTTCCATGGCTTTAAGTAATGGAACCTTTACCACTGTCCATCTCCAGAACTTTTTTATCTTTCTCAACTGAAACACACAGTTTTATGGATACATGCCATAGGTTTTTTGAAATGTTGTAAATACTTTCAGATGTTCAAAAGTTAATATTTTAAAACGTGTATTCTTAATAAATCATAGGAAAACCTTAATGATGTATGTATGCTGATATTATCTGTATACCATCATAAATAAAAAACGATAACTAATTCAAGGCGTCACTGATAATATAAGCTTCTTAGCTCATAGGAACACTGTTTGGGCTTCTTAATAAATAGTTTTACTAAATCCTATTTGGTCAAACTACATACACAGTTGATTTCTTTAGTTCACTCGCATAAACCATTCAGTGTGAAAAGATTGGCCACATTGGTTATTTACTCAGAGGATGGGGCAGCCCTAATGAAACTCCACATCGAGAAGCCATTTCTAGAGAGCCTTCGGAGCCTGCAGCATTTACTTGTAATCTCTTTAGTGCTACTAGTTCTTTACTCTTTGGGGGTGGATTTGATGGTTAGAAACATCTAAAGTCACTCAGTTTCAACTTTGCAAACTAAAATAGATGATGAAGTTGATACTCTGCTCTTCATTGATCTGTCAAAGATTTATTGAACACTTTTTACCATGATTATTAAAAATAAATTTTCTAAAAATAATTGAGGCTAATATTCATGGGTAGTAATTCATATTAGTTTTAAATTCCAGAAAAAATCTTCCAAAAATATTTGGGCAGAGAAATCATCATTACAAAGGGACTTTTGTTCTATTTGTATTTCCATTAAATATTTTTGGCGTGACTTCTGTGAGCTGGGCGCTATCCTAGGCATTGCAGATGTGATGGACATAACACATACAACACATAATATACAGATGACCCTTAACTCAGCTTTGAACTGCACGGGTCCTCTTATACGTAAATGGTAAATACATACTATGGCACTACATGTCCGTGGTTGGTTGTATCTGGATGCAGAACTACAGATATGCAGGGCCAATTGTGAAGTTGCAGACAGGTTTCTGACTGCTCGGGGGGTCAGCACCCCTGACCCCCACATTGTTCAAGAATCAAATGTGTGTACACATAACACACAATACATTATACCTGCTCTCTGAGTTTATAGTGTAGTTAGCATATATGAAATGTATATAATAGCTTTAAAAAACTTAAAACACATCTACTTTTTTAAGAGTTCTCAGTGTAGCTTCAGAACAGATGTACACAAATAACTTAGCATGTAATTTGGGCCGTAGCTAAAATAGAGGGATGAATAAAAGGCTATGAAAATGGGGAAGAAAATTTTGAGAATAATACAAAGAAGTCATGTTTAAATTGACTTCTCACTACATATGTAGTTGGTTGAAATATATTTTTATATGATGGTTCTTTTATGTTTCTATATCCTATGCTATTTGTTATAAAACAAGTTGTCATTTTTTGTTTTAGACCAGCTGGTGGGAGTGACAAGTGGACAGCGACAGCCTGTGACTGTCTCTCATTGTACCTCACTGGAGCTGTAGCAACCATCGTCATACAAGTGTGTGAACAGGTACAGTAGATGTGTACTGGTTATTTCATTGACATTTTCTACAAGACCATTTGTTTTGTTGAGAAAATAATAGTAAGCTGTTTGGATTTTTTTTTTTGGCTGCGTGGCATGTGGGATCTTAGTTCCCCAACCAGGGATCAAACCTGTGCCCCCTGCAGTGGAAGCATGGAGTCCTAACCACTGAACCGTCAGGGAATTCCCTATTTGGATATTTTTTTGCAACCTTTTTTTGGTCTTCAAGTTATCACACCTGTTTGGGAATTCACTAGCAGTCCAGTGGTTAGGACTCCATGCTTTCACTGCCAAGGGCCCAGGTTCTATCCTTGGTCGGGGAACTAAGATCCTGCAAGCCGCACAACCTGGCCAATAAAAAACACTGTAATGCCTGTTTCATAATAGATACGTACTGTAAATGAATATATGAGTGAATCAAAACATTTCTAAACTAATATTCTTGAGTTGATAATTTGCATATTAAAAACCAGAAGGTATGTATGCTAGAGTGCAGTTCTGAAGCCTTTGATATTCTTTACAAATTGGTAGTTAGGCTTCTAGTGAAATCATATTAACTGTACATCATAAAAGGTGTTTGTATGAGTGCCGATTTGAGAAGAGGATACATATATAGGATATGTCCTTTCAGAACACTAAGAAATATTCCTTGTCTCCTTAACTTTTTTCTAATTTGATACATTTTATTGCATTAATGATTAGAATTTTCTTGTAAGTAATTCTTTCCATGTTAATTTTTTCTTTGTGTACTTTCCCCATTTTTATAATTCCATATAAAACAATATATGTTTTGTAGTTCTTTCTTTGGCTTTTCACAGGAGAAAAAAGGCACACCTGTGAAAATATATTTTAGTTCTATAATTACAAAGAATTCAGGAGAATAGAGAACTTGTAATGGAGGATGTTTTCCTCCCTCCCCAATCTGGGTGGAAGACAAAGTTTTCAGTCGTCCTTCTTTCTCCTCCACTTGGTATTTTTCACCTGGACAGTGAAGTCTTCCTGATAGACTTCACAAAACAACTGTCTTTCTCTGTTGACTGTCTTCCATGCTGTTTTCTCTCTGATATGTTCCGATATCAAAATTACTTGGTTGGGAATTTTTCTTTCTGGCATGGAGAAAGGTGGAGGGAATACCTGTGAAAAGTGTAATGTTTATACTAAGTTGCGTTTTTGTGTCTCATATTTACTCTGCTCTTAAATCACTGCAGGAAAACAACACAACATGGCCATTACCTGTGAAAATTTTCTGCACAGATGAAGAAGGAGAGTGTGTTGATGTTTCCAAATATTTGATTAAAAGGGGTTTGGCTTTGAGAGAAACGAGGTATAGACTTTTTTTTTTTTTTTTTTTTTTTTTTTTCTTTTTGCAGTATGCGGGCCTCTCACTCTTGTGGCCTCTCCCGTTGCGGAGCACAGGCTCCGGATGCGCAGGCCCAGCGGCCATGGCTCACGGGCCCAGCCGCTCCGCGGCATATGGGATCCTCCCAGACCGGGGCACGAACCCGTATCCCCTGCATCGGCAGGCGGACTCTCAACCACTGCGCCACCAGGGAGGCCCTAGACTTTTTTTAAAACATCATTTTGTGATGGAGGCTTCTTATTTGCCTGTGTAAATCTTCGTATCTATGTGTGCTCAGACCTGAATTGCCTCTTGTTTGCACTTAAAAATGATTTATAACCTAATCCTGAGAAGCCAGCTTAGAAGTAAATTCATTCAGAATTGCTAAATGTTTAAATCCCTGGACATTTTTGCTTTTATACTTTCCCCTTTGCTCTGGCATTTATCAATACATTTTAAACTAAAGGAAAGGAGAGTTACACAGTGGGCACCAGATCTGAACCCTTTGGCCTCATTTGCTTAAGCAGAAATGTTTAAGCTTTATGCTGGAAATTGTGGTAGGTATATACCAAAATATATTTGTGTGATATAGGTAGCAAATGAGTAGAAATGGGTAGCCAAAAAAAGTAATTGAACAATATTTACATGTAAAGATCCTTTCAGATACTAAATTTGGGGTTTAAATACCTTTGGTCCAAGGGGAGAAGGATCAGGATATCACTGTAACCCTAGTTTCCTCTTTTTATCTTTTTCCTTCTAGAGGTAGAGGTATATTAGAATTGCAGATACATGTTCCAAGTGGTCACCTTCTGCCATACATGGCCAGATCTCTTTTTTTATCTTAAATTATTATACCTTACCTTATTTGGATCAGGACCCCAATCTTGATGAAATGGAAGGAGAATGAGAGATCAGAAATAATACGGAACCCGAGGTAGTTGGCCGGGTGTGGTAGATGCTGACTTCACTGCCTGGGCCTTGTCAGGCAGCCAGGCTCTGCATCTAGTCCTGCATTCACTGACTTCAGGCTAACACAGTTCCTCGCTGAAAGAACTGTTAAAGTGAAAAATGCTGGGCAAGTTTATATTAACTAACAATATCTGCCACTAATTTAATGTTCTTTTCTACTTTTCTGGCACTAAAACTACTACCTCAAGGCTGGGAGTGATGAGGGAGCAGTGTTAGTTGAGGAAGTATGCAGCTATTATCTAATCAGTGCTCATTTCCGTTTGAAAGAAAATACAGGAAAGTGGAAGAAACAAAAATCTGCCATAATTTTTCTAACATAAACAATGTTAATATTTCCTTCTAGGGTTTTTTATAGGCATGTTTTTTTAATTGGAAGGGAATAAGAGGAAGTAAAGCAATTATGAATGAATATAGCATGTTACCACTAACACTTAATATTTGAATAGTATGGAAAAACTATTTTTTAAGGGACTCATTATCTTTGTATTATTTTATGAATGTTGATAACTTGCCACATGTATGATCTGTCTTTGGGCTAAATTAGAATCAGCTTGAAGCTGTTGTATTTCCCAATAACATCTAGTTAATTGTATGATACTTGGGATATACTTAATAGACTTTAAAAGGGAATAGCATGTAAATATGGGATAGTAATTTAATGCATTTAAGTGAAATTATATTACTTTATCATCAAGCTCAGGCATAATTTAAAATAATTTTCATTATAACTTAAAGTATACTCATTTTTATGTAACAAATTAGACTAGGGTATCCTAGACTAATTAGACTAGACTAATCCTTCAAGTATATTTGAAGGATTCTTTTTATATTGTTTTCCCAGAATTTTTTTATTTGCTCATGGTTAGATATATTCTTTTTTGCATGTTACAGAACTAATAAATTAGATAACAGCCATTCATTATCCCAGAAGTCTCTGGAAATCCCACTGGTACAAGGAGAGTCAGTGGTTACTAAGTGTATTAAAATTAACTCTGACCCTGACAAACAAGCTGCTGATATTCTCAGTGAACACGAGGTGTCTGAATTTAAGGAGAAACTTCTAGAACCAAGAACCACTGGATGCTATAAGCCACCAGCTATCCCTACCCAGACAGTATTTGAGGCAGCAGTCAGCTGCATTGGTGATG
The DNA here is from genome assembly GCF_964165515.1 of Mesoplodon bidens. Taxonomy (NCBI): domain Eukaryota; kingdom Metazoa; phylum Chordata; class Mammalia; order Artiodactyla; family Ziphiidae; genus Mesoplodon; species Mesoplodon bidens. The sequence goes on from NC_138174.1 coordinate 443,655, forward strand.
ATGGAACTATATTCGTGGCACCTAAAGTATCAGGTAAGACCCGTCACATCATGCAGTGTTCTGTAAAAGTGGTTGCTTTTACTACTAGAGAAGTTTAATTGGAAGGGAATATCTCTAGTAAAATACACATGGATTGAAATTCCTTGGGCAGATATTTAACCTTTCTGAACCGCTTTTTCACTCAGTTGTTGTGAGGTTTGAAAGAAATAATGCATGAAAGTGCTTTGCACAATGCCTAACACATGAAAATCATTTATTGAGACATTGGGAATGGATAAACATTGGGCCTAAGATGAGCATGGGGGGACAGGTTCCAGTTATACAAGTTTGGGGGCTCTCTAAGAAAAAAGAATACAAATGTTTATATTCGTTTAAAAGTGAGAAAAGAAGTCACAACAAATGACTGGAGAGTCAGGGCCATTTGAGATTCAGGTCCTTCCTGAGACCTCTTTAGCTTATGTACCAACGCTACCTTTCTACAACCTGAGTGTGTCCAGGACACTTGATGACTCACAGCAGCTCTAGCTTTCACGGGACTTAAGCTCCGTTAGCTTCATAGTAAGTCCACCTATGGATAGGGGCATGGGGGCTACGAACTTGTTGAAATTTTTGTCTCATGTGTTGATCTGCTAAATACTGTTTCTTAATTTGAAAACCAGACTAAATCTGTGTAATTGGCTATTCTAGAAGTGTTTCAGACCTCTAGCAACAGTACTTAATCCAGAAACTTTGCTTGACGTGTGTAAATAATCATAGCTAGAACTGGTTGCCAGAGGCCTTACTTCCAATCTCCTGCAATACGGATAATGTGGGCTAGCACTATTACACCCAGTTTACAGAAGAACATACTGAGGCTTTTGCCCAGGAGCTCGCAACTAAAGTAGTAGAACTGTTATATGAACTGACACCAGAGCTTGCCCTCTCTGGCATCAGTTATGGGCATATAAATTTACTGTGGAAATAATGAGCCAGTTAGCAGGAAGTAGCAATATTAGAATTTTAATATTATACCCGCAGCACTGTGCTGTATCTAAGCATCAAATAACAAAGAGCTTTTTTTTTTTTTTCGGTACGCGGGCCTCTCACTGTTGTGGCCTCTCCCGTTGCGGAGCACAGGCTCCGGATGCGCAGGCTCAGCGGCCATGGCTCACAAGCACAGCCGCTCCGCGGCATGTGGGATCTTCCTGGACCGGGGCACGAACCCGTGTCCCCTGCATCGGCAGGCGGACTCTCAACCACTGCGCCACCAGGGAAGCCCACAAAGAGCTTTTAATGATTCTTGCACTTCCAAAATAATGCTTGCGTTTGTAACCATAGATCAGAATAATAATTTACATGTTGTTAGTCAGTAGTATGTTTCAAAACATATTGAAGCTATTGACTAAATTAGATTTATATTAAAGCTCTATTATGTGGGGACTGATTTTTAATTCCTTTTAATGTTATCTAAGTGATGAAGTTACTAAAGTTTGATGATGACTTCATTTGAAAATGGTAGGGAATTTTTCCTAAATGCTTTCTATTTTTAATAATTTCAGAATTTGAACTAATAAAAATGATGAACGAAATTCAGAGTAATTTAAAATGCCTTGGTCTTTTGGAGCCTTATTTCTGGAGAAAGGGAGAAGCTTGTGCAGTAAGGGGATCAGATACTTTGTGGTATCGAGGCAAAGTAATGGAAGTCATTGGAGGCACTATCAGGGTGAGTCTGAAATTCTTTTGTGACTATTTTAAGGCTAAGTGCTATAACATTAAGAGGTCTTTCAAGTTCAGATACATGAAATTATGATTAAAACATCTTTTAATGAGTTCATTCATGTAGGAGAATCACTTGGATGCATTATATATTTATTTGTAATAAGAATTCCTCTTTTTATTTTTAAGTATATTTATTAACCTGAATAACAAAAAAATATTTCCAGATAGGGATTTTTACCACTGGAACTTTAATGGTGCCACTTATTTGTTATTGGCAGCCTTATTTGTGTGCATGGTGCTAAGTAAAACAACTTATTTTCCAGTATATTTCTATATCTCCTTAGTAAATTTGTTTACGGGACCCCCTAATTTACCCTTTCACATTAGTGTTAATTTACCCTTTCCAGAATACTAAGAACAGTACTTGAGTTTCATCTAAAATCTTCAGAAAGAGCTGCATACAGTTGACCCTTGAACAGCACTAGGGCTGGGGAGCCAACACTCTGTGTAGCCGACCTGAGTATAATTTATGTCATTCTTCCATGTCCACGGTTGTGTGTCGCGGATTCAATCAGCTGTCGATCGTGTAGTGCTGTAGTAGGTTTTTACTGAAATAAATCCATGTGTAAGTGGACCTTCATAGTTTAAACCCGTGTTGTTCAAGGGTCAAACTGTACTTTGAAAATATGTGTATATAAAAATATAGATGGAAAATGCCTCCATTTACATTGTACTTGAAGTATAGCAATGAAATCAAGAGACATTCAGCCTGTGAAGATTTTGGTTTTAGGAGGGGAGGAAAAGTTAAGAAGAAAAGTCTTTTGTTAATACTTGCACAGGAGATTATTATCTGTTTGATGATGATACCTGACAATAATGTAGCACTTCAGGTTTCTAAGCTTTTTTCACATTCGTATTTTCTTATTTGTTTCCAACTATCATAGATGTAGATTACTATTCCCATTTTACCAGTAAGAAAATTGAAATTTATGTTCAGTGATGTGCCCGAGGTCAACATGTCAGTGGGTGGTGGTACTGGAATTCATATCTAAGCATCTGATTCCAAAATTTCTGATCTAAGCCTTGTGCTTTTTGTGCTGGAATACAGACTTTACAGGGTTTTTTTTTTTTTCCTGGAAGGTATCTTTTATTTTTATTTTTTAAAAATTTTATTGCAGTATAGTTGATTTACAATGTTGTGTTAGCTTCAGGTGTACAGCAAAGTGATTTAGTTATACATATACATTTATTTATTTTCATAGGTTTTTTTAAAAAATTATTTATTTAATTTATTTATTTTTGGCTGTGTTGAGTCTTTGTTGCTGCACACGGGGTTCCTCTAGTTGCCACGAGTGGGGACTACTCTTTGTTGAGGTGTGCGGGCTTCTTACTGTGGTGGCTTCTCTTGTTGCAGAACACAGGCTCTAGGCGCGTGGGCTTCAGTAATTGCAGCACATGGGCTCAGTAGTTGTGGCTCGTGGGCTCTAGAGCACAGGCTCAGTAGTTGTAGCGCATGGGGCTTAGTTGCTCTGCAGCATGTGGGATCTTCCCAGACCAGGGATTGAACCCATGTCCCCTGCATTGGCAGGCGGATTCTCAACCACTGCACCACCAGGGAAACCCTTAAGAGGTTTTTTGGGTTTGTTTTTTTTTTGCTGTACGCGGGCCTCTCACTGTTGTGGCCTCTCCCATTGCAGAGCACAGGCTCCGGACGCGCAGGCTCAGCAGCCATGGCTCACGGGCCCAGCCACTCAGCGGCTTGTGGGATCTTCCCGGACCGGGGCATGAACCCGTGTCCCCTGCATCGGCAGGCGGACTCTCAACCACTGCGCCACCAGGGAAGCCCCCCTTCATAGGTTTTTAATAGAAGTAAGATGGTTTCAAATTTTGGGTTAGTATTTAGGTATATGCATACTCAACAGATTCATGTGTTTATATGCAAATGAGTCTATTTTCACATACACTTGAATTGTTCAGAGAACTCTTTTTTAACATAAAAGTAAATTGAAATTCAATTTTCATTAAGTTATAATTCATAATCTTTACATATATAGGATCCAAATAAGATAGTGGTGAACTATATTTTTTTCATACTTTCTAAGATCTCTGTTTTTTAAATTTGAGAGTATTTTGATATTTTAATCATCATTTTTAATTTTTTTCCTGTGCATTTCAAGTATACACAATAAATTTTTCATTCCTTAACCTGATATCTTTCAAGGTTATCCTATGATCCACATTAAGAAATAGACATAAAAAAAAGACATTAAAAAAAACCTCATGTATATATTTAGGGCTTCCCTGGTGGTGCAATGGTTGAGAGTCTGCCTGCCGATGCAGGGGACATGGGTTCAATCCCTGGTTCGTGCTCCGGTCCGGGAAGATCCCACATGCCGCGGAGCGGCTAGGCCTGTGAGCCATGGCCGCTGAGCCTGTGCGTCCAGAGCCTGTGCTCTGCAACGGGAGAGGCCACACACAACAGTGAGAGGCCCGCGTGCCGCAAAAAAAAAAAAAAAGAGACATTACATGTAATTGTACTTACCCTAACTACCTGTAATGTACTCAGATATTTTTTATTCAATTCTATTTCATTTTTTTAATGCTGACTGCCAAGACAGCCCAGTTAACAGTGATATGTTAATTTCATTAAATTGGGGTAACAGAAGTAACTTACTGACATTCCTTATTCTTGAAACAATTTATTTTATTTTTTTTTATTTTTTTTGCGGTAGGCGGGCCTCTCACTGTTGTGGCCTCTCCCCTTGCAGAGCACAGGCTCCGGACGCACAGGCTCAGCGGCCATGGCTCACGGGCCTAGCCGCTCTGCGGCATGTGGGATCTTCCCAGACCGGGGCACGAACCCGTGTCCCCTGCATCGGCAGGCGGACTCTCAACCACTGCGCCTCCAGGGAAGCCCCTCTTGAAACAATTTAGAAACTGAATTATCAAAATTAAATAGAGCATTTTTAAAAATGGACTGTTGAGGACTTATAGTTTCTGGTTCCACATTTAAGCTCTGAAGTTGCCACACCATCCTAACAGCAAGTAAAAAGCTGAACAAACTGAAAAATCTGTAACTCTTCTTGTGTCTGTAAGAGAGGGAGTACAAAGGGCAAACCACTGCCCCAACAGAGAGTCAGGTGAATATAGGGAGTCACTTATGGGAGCTTATGGGAGCAGAGACTGACGACCAGAACTCTAACGGAAGAATTGCTGGAATTTTTTTTTTTTTTTTTTTTTTTGCCGCACCACATGGCTTGTGGGATCTTAGTTCCCCAACCGGGGTTGAACCCAGGCCCTCGGCAGTGAGAGCCTAGAGTCTTAACCATTGGACTGCCAGGGAATTCCCAAGAATTGCTGGAATTTAGTGTGGACAACTCTGAGGGGCAAAAACTCCAGGGAACCCAGTCATCAGAAGGTTCCACACAATTCTATGAGACTTATCTCCAAGAGCTTGACCAGGTTCTCACATAAATATCAGAGATGCTTCCGGCAGGGGAAGGAGCAAAGGAACCATTTTGACATATGCTAGAGCATTCTGTTTTTCTTAATAAGGCCTGCACTCAGGAGACAGTAGTTAAGCAGGGCCTAAGCGTCTGGGGTATTATCAGAGCCTAATCAACCTGGGGGAAAGGAAATTACCCAATTCCAGTTAACTCTAGCTTTCCACATTGGAAAAAGACCCACCTCCAGCTCACTCTATCATCCTTTCCCACTTCAGGGAGTAGAGCAGAAAGCTGAGAAACACTTGTGAAGTTCACGTTCTGAAAGCATAGTCTCAACGAAAGACGGAGACGTGATCATAAGACTGTAGAACATTTCCCCTCCTGCCACACCGTCCTCCCACATTACTGAAGGCCCATTTATAGCAGTTCCTTTTACATAGTACATGTCTGGCTATGAAGAAAAAATTACAAAACAGTAGGATACTGGCATAAAAAAAGATGCATAGATCAGTGGAATAGAATAGACAGCCTAGAAATAAACCTATGCACATGTGAACAAGTAATGTATGACAAAGCCAAGAATATACAGTGGGGATAGGACAGTCCCTTCAATAAATGGTGTTGGGAAAACTGGACAGCCACATGCAAAAGAATGAAACTAGACCACTATCTTAAACAGTACACAGAAATTAACTCAAAATAGATTATAGGGCTTCCCTGGTGGTGCAGTGGTTGAGAGTCCGCCTGCCGATTCAGGGGACATGGGTTCGTGCCCCGGTCCGGGAAGATCCCACATGCCGTGGAGCGGCTGGGCCCATGAGCCATGGCCCCTGAGCCTGCGCATCCGGAGCCTGTGCTCCACAACAGGAGAGGCCACAACAGTGAGAGGCCTGCGTACTGCAAAAAAAAAAAAAAAGAGTAGCTGTAATGGTTTCAGAACAGACTCAAAGCAAGGAAGGTTATCAAGGAAAAAGGGCATTACATAATGGAAAAGGGTCAGTTTTCCAAGAAGACATAAAATTCTGAATGTCTTAATAAATTCTTAATATACCCCTAAGAACAGAGAGTCAAACTACATGAGGCAAAAACTAGTACAACTGCAAGGAGAAATAGCTATATCCACTATCATAGTTGGAGACTTCAGCATCCCGCCCCCAATCAGAAATGGACAGATCCAACTGGCAGAAAATCAGTAAGGACATAACTGAATTCAACAACAACATCATCAACTGGATATAATTAGCATCTATAGACTTATTCCTCCAACAACAGCAAGATACACATTGTTCAGATCACATGGAATATTCACCAAGATAGACCACATTCTGGGCCATAAAACACACCTTACATTTAAAAGAATAGGAATCAGTGTTTGCTCTCAGACCACAATAGAGTTAAACTAGAAATCAGTAAGAGAAAGACAACTGGAAAATCCCAAAATGCATGGAGATTTAACAGCAAACTTCTAAATAACACATGGGTCAAAGAAGAAATCTTAAGAGAGATATTAAAATATTTTGAACTAAAATGAAAACAACTTACAAAATTTATGAGATGCAGCTAAAGCAGTTCTGAGAGGGAAATTCATTGCATTGAATGCACACACACACACACACACACACACACACACACACACATATATATATATATACACACACATATACATATATATATTATAAAAGAAGGAAAGTCTAAAATCAGTTATCTGTGTTTCTACCTTAGAAAATTAGAAAAAGAAAAAAAAAGCCAAAGTAAGCGGAAGAAAAGAAATAATAAGAATTAGAGCTGAAATCTGTGAATCCCTGAAAACAGGAATTCAAGGAAAAAAATTAATGAGATTTAAACCTGGTTCGTTGAAAAGTTTGATAAAGTCGATAATCCTCTAGCCTGGCTAGCCAAGAAAAAAAAAAAAGGACACAAATTACTAATATCAGAAATAAAAGCAGGGATATCAATACAGATTTAATGAACATTGAAAGATAAAGGAATACTGTGAACAACTATGCCCACACATTGGATAACCTAGATGGACTAGACCAGTTTCTTAAATGACACAAAATGCCAAAACTCACACAAGAAGAAATAAACAATCTTGGCCTCTATCTATTAAAGAAATTGAGTCAATAATTGACAGCCTTCCAAAACAAAAACCACCAGGCCAGATAGGTTCACTGGTGAATTCTGCCAGACATTTAAGGAAGATATTTTACCATTTCTCTACAATATCTTTCAGAGGAAAGAAGCAGAGGGCATACTTCATAACTCATTTTATGAAGCAAGCATTACCCTAATTCAAAAACGAAGACATTACAAGAAAACTACAGACCAGTATCTCTCAGGAACATAGATGCAAAAATCCTCAGCAAAATATTAGCAAGTTAGAGCCAACACAGTATGTAATGTTTAAAAAAAATTACATACTATGATCAAATAGTGTTTATCCCAGGTATACAAGGCTGATGAACCATTTGAAAATCAATTATAGTAATCCATCACATCAACAGTGTAAAAATGAAAAATCACATGATTATGTCCGTAGATGCAGAAAAAGCATTTGAGAGGATCCAGCACTCATTTCCTGATAAAAACTCAGTAAACTAGAAGTATAAGGGAACTTCTACAGGTATCATAATACTTAATGGTGAGAAACTTAAGGCTTTTACACCAAGATCAGGTACAAGGCAAGGATACCCACTCACCAATCCTTTTCAGTATTGTACTGGAAGTGTTAGCTAATGCAACAAGACAAGAAAGGAAATAAAGGGTAATCAGATTGAGCAGGAAGAAATAAAACTGTGTATGTTTGCAGATGACATGTTCATCTACCTTAAAAAAAATGCAAGAGACTCATCAAAAAACTCCTGGAACTAGTAAGCAATTACAGGAAGATTGCAGAATATAAGGTTAATATACATAACTCAATTTCTTTCTCATATACTAGCAGTGAACAGATGGAATTTGAAATAAAAAACACAATACCATTTTACGTTAGCACCCCCAAAACAAAATACTTAGGTATAAATCTAACAAAATATATACAAAGATATATATGAGGAAAACTGCAGAACTCTGATGAACAAAATCAAAGAACAAAATTAATGGAGCAACACTGTTCTTGGATAGGAAGACTCGATGTCAAGATGTCAGGTCTTTTCAACTGTATTTATGGATTCAGTGCAATCCTAGTCAAAATTCCAGCAAGTTATTTTGTGGACATCAGCAAACTTTATTCTTAAGTTTATATGGAGAGACAAAAGACTCAGGATAGACAACACAATATTGAAGGAGAAGAACAAAGTTAAAGGACTGACACGCTAGGCTTCAAGAGTTAGTATAAAGTTAATCGAGACAGTGTGGTATTGGCAAAGCAAAATACAAATAGATCAGTGGAATAGACTAGAGAACACAGAAATAGACCCACATAAATATAGTCAATGATCTTTGACAAAGGAGCAATGGCAATACAACTGAGCAGAGATAGTCTTCTCAGCAAATGGTGCTGGAACAATGGAACATCCACATGCAAAAAAATCCAGACACAGATTTTATACCTTCCATAAAAATTATCTCTAAATGGACTACAGACCTAAATGTGAAACATAAAACTGTAAGACTCCTAGAAAGACAACATAGAAACATAGATGACCTTTAATATGGCAATGACTTTTTAGATACAGCACCAAAGACATGACCATGAAAGAAATAAGGTACAAGCTGGACTTCATTAAAATTAAAAACTTCTCCTCTGCAAAAGACAATGTCAGGATAATGAGAAAACAAGCTAAACACTGGGAGAAAATACTTGCAAAATATACATCTGATAATGGACTGCTATCCAAAATATACAAAGAACTCTTAAAATCTAACAGTAAGAAAACAAGCCAATTTAAAAAATGGACCACAGATCTTAACAGATACCTCACCAAAGGAGACATACAGATGGCAAATAAGGATATGAAAAGAAGTTCCACATCATATGTCACCAGGGAAATGCAAGTTAATACAAGATAGCACTACACATATATTAGAATGGCCAAAATCTGGAACACTGACAACACCAAATGCTGGTGAGGATATGGAGCAACTGATATGGAGCAACTCCACTGCTGGTGGGAATTCAGAGTGGTACATCCACTTTGGCAGACAGTTCAGCAGCTTCTCAACAACTAAATCTACTCTTAACATATGATCCAGCAGTCGCACTCCTTGGTATTGTTGACCTGAAATAAACAGACTGCCAGATACTTCTCCAGCAAAGTTGGGTTTATTCAGGATCAGCAGAGAATTACAATTCAGGGTCTGCAACCATGGTAAGTCACGTGCAAGTTCCTGCAAAGCAAGGACAGGAGAACACTTTTACAGAGAAGAAAAGGAAGTGGGTATGGCTCTAGTAAACAAAGAGTCTGTGGCTTTTCATTGGCTGAGTCCTTCCCAGGGAAAGAAAAAGAGTCTGTATTCCTCCTGTTGGGCTCTGCTATCATCAAAGGACATGGAGCTCCCCTTTCTGATCTCCCAACTCTGTTTAATTGAGGTTTCTGTTTATTAAATTCTTACAGTATTTACCCAAAGGAGTTGAAAACATGCCCACACAAAAACCTGTTTATAGGAGCTTTATTCATAATTGCCAAACTTGGAGGCACCCAAGATGTCCTTCAGTAGGTGATGGATAAATAAACTGTAGTGCATTCATACAATGGAATATTATTCAGTGCTAAAAAGAAATGAGCTATCAAGCCATGAAAAGCCATGGACGAACCTTAAATGCATATCACTAAGTGAAAGCAAGTCTGAAAAGGCTACATATACTGTATGACTCCAACTATATCACCTTCTGGAAAATGCAAAATATGGAGATAGTAAAAAGATGAGTGTTTGCCAGGGGTTGCGGGGAGGGAGGACAGAGGATTTTTAGGACAATGAAAACGCCCTTTGTTTTCACAGAGCGTCTTTATACATTTGTCAGTCCCATAGGGGTACATCACCAAGTGAACCCTAACGTAATCTATATGGACCTTGATTTTGACGTATCCATGTAGGTTCATGATTATAACAAATTACCACTATGGTGCAGGATGTTACAGTGAGGGAGGCTGGGGTGTGAGGGAAATCTCTGTACCTTCCTCTAAATTTTGCTGTGAACCCAAAATTCTTAAAAAAATGAAGTCTTTAGAAAGTTATTTTACAAAATTTGAGGAACACTGGATGACTTAAAAACAAGTTTCTTTCTCATAGGACTTCTCAGAACCTTTATTATGCAATGTGATTCTCCAGGAAGGAAACATTACATGCAGAGTTTCCCAAACTGTGAAACTGAGGAATACTGAGAATTTGAGAAATGTTCTTTTATTAAATGGAAATCAGGACTTCTAAAATACTTGGAAAAACAAAAGAAAAACTTTAAACATCCTCCAAAAAATTGATTATTCTCAAGAAAAGAAAAAGCTTTTGTTCATTTGTAAGAAAACCTTTTGACAGTGAGGTTTGATACACTATGGGATGAGGAAATACAGTGTTACTTTTTTTCTAGAGATTTTTTTTTGAATCCAGGTTTATATCTCCTTCTAGGATGTCTTTTTTTTTTTTTATTCTCTTTAATACCAGGGAGTCCTTTCGGTCCCCTAGTTTTTAGTAGTAAGTTTTAATTATGAACTTTGTCCTGTTTCAGGTACAATATTTAGATCACGGATTCACTGAGAAGATTCCACAGTGTCATCTTTACCCTATTTTGCTATATCCTGATACACCCCAACTTTGTATTCCTTGTCAGCTCTATAATACCATACCTGTGAGTAAACAGGGATTTATAGTATGATTAATTTTAAAATACTGTCCTTTTATTAACAATAGTTTTCTAGAAATTAGAATGTAAGATGAAACCCCTTTCAGTGCAACAAAAATAATATTTAGAAATAAGCTTACAAAGATAGCTGAAGGGCCTTTATGAAGAAAATGACAGAATTATACTGAAGGATATAAAAATATCTGAATAAATTAAGAGAGATAATGTCTTCATAGATGGGAATTTTGTTTGGAATTGTTAATTTTTAGTTACGGTTCAAATAAAATTTCAAGAAATTTGAAGCTGGATCAGAGAAAGGAATGGTATATTAATTATCTCTTGCTATATAACAAATAAAGCTTAAAATTTAGTGGTCTAAATCGACAATAAGCTTTTTAAAAATTTCATACAGTTTCTGTGGCTCAGGCATTGGGAACAGCTTAGCTGGGTGTTTTGGCTCAGGGTCCCTGATGACTCTGCAGCCAAGATGTGCACCAGAAAGGCAATAACCCAAAGGACTGACTGGGCTGAAGAACCCACTTCCAGATGCTCACTCACAGGGCGCTGGCAGGAAGCTGGGGCGCCTCATGGGCTTTTGGCAGGAGGCCCCAATTTCCTGGCCAAGTGAACCTCTTAACACATACGACAGAATAGTCACTGCTCCTTAATAAATATACATTGTAGTCAGTATACAAGAACTGCTTTGGCATATTGGCCTTTTTTTAAAGTTTTATGATGCTTTGTTTTTAGTGTGGGTTTATATTTTTAAAGCATAAAATGCTTTAAGAGAGTAATGGGGGGAAGCTGAGACAAATTATTAGTTTCTTAAGATCATTTTTATCATATACCCATGATATTCTTTGAAAACTGCCTATATATTTTGTCCTTCTCTCTAGTGTTATCTGTTTATGGCTACTTTTGTGTATCTTCATTTACTTCTTGCTCTTATTTTGTGAAAGAATCTGAGTTTATTAATCCCAAATAGGTCGGGAATGCCTGGCAACCAGATGCAGTAGAACTCCTTCAGGAGCTGCTTTCAAAGAGAGAGGTGGAAGTTCACATTATGGTAATTTGTATTTAAAGCATATATCATTGGGACTTCCCTGAGAGTCCAGTTGTTAAGACTTCGCCTTCTGATGCAGGAGCTGTGGGTTTGTTCCCTGGTCGGGGAGCTAGGATCCCACATGCCTCTCAGCCAAGGGACCAAAAAACAGAAGCAGTATTGTAACAAATTCAATAAAGACTTTAAAAATGGTTCACATCAAAAAATCTTAAAAAAAAAAACCTCAAAAAAAATTAAAAATAAAGCATATATCACTGATTTAGTTTATTTGCCATAAAGTGTTACAGGTAATACAATTTGAGGGATTTTTTTGTGAAGAACTATGTTCCTATGTGATTATCAATTACTTGTTAACATAAAAGAAGTTACCACTTTGGTTCCTAGGCTCATTTTAAATAAACCTAATTTTGAGCAAGTTCCTGAGAACTTCCATAAGCAAATAATTTGGAAGATTCCTTATTAACAACTTATTTTGACACGAGGAGAGTACTGAGGAAATAGAGATGTTTATAAACACACATGGTAGTTTTCAGGATGGTGCTGTGTGTGTAGCACTGTGTTAGGTGCAGGTAATTCCCGTCCTCAAGGGCCCTGTCTAGTTACTGAAACAGTGAGACACAAGACAAAACCCTAAAGACTTTACACCACAACTTGCTGAGAGCCAGGCGGCTGGTAAAAAGAGTGAGTGTAATAGGAATGTAGAAATGGGAGTTGATGAAGCGCTCCTGACCAGGTAGGTGCGGAGACAGAAAGGGGAAATGCATTTGCTAGAACAGTAGAAGTTTTGGGAGGAGCAGCAGCGTGAATAGGGTTTAAGAGAAGTAGACGTCAGGCAGGAGGCCCCACTGGGGGTTCTTGAGCAGTGAGGCAGCGAGAAGATTCTCCTGGAGCTGTGCTGGAGGGTTCGGGCAGAAGGATAGAAGAACTTTAAGGAAGTGTTTCTGTATGAAAGGTGTGATGGCAGGCTAATAAAGACCTAAAAAGAGCCACAGACGCACTTAAATAAGAAAGTGGAGAAGCCTCTCTGGTTATTCACAGCCTCTGTGGACAGTCACAGAAGTCCTGCAGAGGTGGGAACTGTTCAGGTTATCCAGGTGGCTTTCTTTGCTGCTTAGCTTAGCCTAGGAAAACAGTGTGGCATATACCAAGGTACTGGATTTCTCAGAAACCACGCCTGTGCCTGCCCTTGCAGCCGTGCTGCTGTAGCGGACCTTCCCCAGAAGTGCTCCTCCTACCTTACGTGCTCATGGCACAGACCCGGTGCCTCTTACCTGCTGGGCTCTGTCCTGGGACTGCAGGCGCAGCAAGAGCCGAATAGAAGCTCCCGCCTCCGTTGAGCTTCCATTTTAGTGATGAGAAATAAAATGAAAAAAAATATATATATATGTAAGGTATGTTAAATAGTAGTGCTGGCCAGAAAAATGAATTAGGAAAGGCTGATAGGGAGAGGTGGGCGGGGGAGGAGATAACATTTTAAATACAGTGGTCAGAGAAGAAATCCCTAAAAAGATAAAATTTGATTGAGACTTCCGAGTGGTGAGAGGACACGCCATGCAGTTACCAGATCAGTGCAGAGAGCCGCAGGGCAGGAGACGCCTGGAGTGTCCAAGGAGCAGACGGACGCACGGAGGTGGGAGGCCACCTGTGAGAGGTGCAGTTGTCGCTGCGTGGAGGTGGGTGGGATCTGACCTCACAATCTACTGTTTTCACTTTGCACTGGTGAAAACCGGACGGTAGAAAAAGGTAGAATCAGGAGATCAGCTGGAAGGCGATTACACTAAGCAGAGACATGAGTTTGGACTAAGGTGGTACCGAGTGGAAACAGTGAGGAACGATCAGCTTATCAGTCATGTGCATTTTGGTACCTAATGTTTGTAAACAGACCCACGGGTTTTAAAGCCACTATATGACTCCTAGATTGTTGTTAACTTCTTCTGATTCCTGCCATTTTTGGATTTTTAACTAAACTTCATTTCTTTACCCCTGAGCATACTTTTTCTTTCTCCTTCTACTAAGTATAAATTATTAGTATTATCTAAAGATGATGTATAGCAAATTGTTTTCTTTACATAACTAGAAAACTCTCTACCTTATGGACATGTAAATATATTTTATAAAAACCAGAGTAGTAGCATTATTGCCTCGTTATCTGTCAAAATACCAGGAAGAAAATTTTACAAAACGAGTCACTAGTCAAACTAGTAATACTGTGGTTGTCAGAAATCTAATTTCATTTTTGCCAACTGTAAAATTTTAACCTTCAAGCAGACTTTATTTTTATAGTAATAATCTCCTTTATTGAACTTAAATAGGAATTACCGGAAAATCCATGGGAGAAATTATCTATTCATCTGTATTTTGATGGAATGTCACTTTCTTATTTTATGGCACACCATAAGTATTGTACTTTTGAACATTCTGAGGAAATACTGAAGGAAGTAAGTGAACTATTTTTCTATAAAAATCTAAACTATAGAAAAAGAAATTGTGGTTAAAATGTCATATTTTGTCTTACGCCTCAAGCCTTCCATATAGTTCTACATGCCTGATACGTTAAGAGGGTCTAGAGGATTTGTAAATTCTTTATTGAGAAAGCAATACCCTATATCATGCTTTATAAAGTCTTAAAAAAGACTTCAATTGCGTTAAGAGTCACTTAGTGTTTCTGTATCTTCAAACCTAATGAGAAGCTCATATGTTCTCTAACGTTGTTTGAATATAGATGTAAATTATAAAATCATAATGGAATTCACTGCCAGAAAACGACTCTCTCCCAAGATAAAATGGTTTTGCCTTATATTCAGTATTATAACATTTCCCCCATTTTGCTTTCTTACAGGGAACTCAGAGCCAGATTTTAAGCTTAGCTTCAGTAAATAGCCCATTCCAGTTGCCTGGTGCTTCTGTTTTTAATATTTTAAAAAACATAATTAGTTTGTTACAGATATGATTTCACATTGCAAGCTGCCACAAATACTTTATAGAAATGGGTATTCATCATAAATAAGAATGTGAACATTTTATATCGCAAGATATTTTTAGACTTGCAGTTCACTTGTTAGGTTTTTGAATATTCATTTTAGTGATAGTACATGACCAAACAGTGGGTGTTCAGTTCAATATAGGAAACTACTTTCTTCTCTCAAATAGGGAAACTATGATATAACTTTGTACATGTAATCCTCACAGCCAGTTGTTTCTTTTGAGCATAGAGGTGTGTGTGTGTGTGTGCACGCGTGCATGCGTCCCTGCCCCCGTGTGTTTGTGTAAAGGGTGTTTCATCTGTTAAACAGGTTTTATAAAGATTACTTAGTCTCTCTGCCAGGTGTACTCTTCAGTGTGAACATTTAAAAGGAGAGGTAAGAGCTCCCACTCTTATTATAAACTAATGACAATTGACATGCTTTTAGCATAATTTTGCAGATTCTTCTTGTTGCAATATTAAGATCACTCAGACACTAAATTTTCCCATAGTTAAGCTGAAATGAATGCCAACAAGGTCATGCACACAGTTTTTGTGGGATGAAATGTGAAAGTGCCTTAAAACAATATTACATAGTTAAAGATAGTTTTATTCATTAATAGTACTATATTATTTCAGAAGCCAACAGATTACAATAAAAAGTATGAGGAAGAGAGATGGGAAATAAGGTTTGAGGTAAGTTTCAATCCAAATATTTTGAAAATTTGGACACTTCATCAATACAAAGAATCTGATACAAGATCAGGAAGGTAAGCATAACAGCTTTATTGAGATAATTTATATACTATAAAATTCAACTTTTTAAAGTGTACAAATCAGTGGTTTTTAATATATTCATAGAGTTGTGCAATCATCACAACTATCTAATTCTACAACATTTCATCTCAAAAAGAAGCTCCATACCAGCAGCAGTCACTTTCCATTTCCCCTTCCCCAGTTTCCTGGAAACTTTCTGTGGGTTTGTCTGTTTTGGACGTTTCATATAAAGGGAATCATAGCCCTTTGTCACTGGCTTCTTTCATTCATCATAATGTTTGCAGGGTTGAATCATGCTGTAGTATGTGTCCTTTTTATTGCTGAATAATATTCCATTATACAGATACACCACATTTTGTTTATCCATTCATCTGTTGATGGATACTGGGGTTGTTTTTACCTTTACAGATAGTGAATTAAAGCTACTATAAACGTTTGTATACAAATTTTTAAGTGGATGTCTGTTTTCAGGTCTCTTGAGTATGGACCTAGGAGTGGAATTACTAAGTCATATGGTGACTGTGTTTACCATTTTAAGGAACTGTGAAACTGTTTTCCAAACCAGCGGCATCATTTTACTTTGGTACTAGGATTGTACAAGGGTTCCATTTTATCCATATCCTCACCAACATTTATCTGACTTTTTTCCTAGCCATCTTAGGATAGGTGTGAAGATACAAGTCCCTTATCAGATATGATTTGCAAGTATTTTCTCCCATTCTGTGGGTTGTCTTCACTTTCTTGGTGGTATCCTTTGAAACACCAGAGTTTTAATTTTTTTTTTTTTTTTTGCGGTACGCGGGCCTCTCACCATTGTGGCCTCTCCCATTGCGGAGCACAGGCTCCGGACGCGCAGGCTCAGCGGCCATGGCTCACAGACCCAGCCATTCCACGGCATGTGGGATCCTCCCGGATCAGGGCACGAACCCGTGTCCCCTGCATCAGCAGGCGGACTCTCAACCACTGCGCCACCAGGGAAGCCCCAGAGTTTTAAATTTTGATGGAGTCTAGTTTATCCTTTTTATCTTATTTTTTCTTTTGTCACTTTTGCTTTTTGGTGCAAGAAGTGTTTTCATAAGTAAAATTTTATTTAAAATTTTAAGTAGAACTTAATTCCTATAATTATAAAAATGACATGCTTGTTGTAAAGTGTTTTGTAACAAATGAGTAAAATTCAACAGTAGGTAGTCACTTCTTGCTGAAATCTAAGTGGTTCAAATATGTTTTGTTTTGCCACCAGTTTAGAAATGTTAAATAGTAATAAGTGAGTCTACAAATTTGAATATGATTGTTTTACTATTTATGTTAATCACCATATTCAAGATTTTTTTTAACTTACTAAAAGAAAAATCCCCTATATTTTTTATATGTATATTTCTTTTAACAACTGCTAACTGCCTTGATCCTCTTTGGAATCATATAACTTTTAATTACTCCTTATGCTTTTATAGAGCTTAAGAGCACACTTTTTTCATGATTTTTAACGTAAATCTTCGTCATTTCATATATTAGTTTTTATTATAAAATACTCTAAAAATAAATGAAATACCACAGAAACGTGAAAAGAAAGAAGTTGCCCCAATTTTACATCTTGAACACCCCAGTCCGTCCCACTAAGCAGCCGCAATTTGTTAATCATTCTTCTAGAATTTTATGTGTTATATGTAAATATTATATATAAGTAAACAAAATATTCCTTTGGGGTTTTTTTTACACAAAAATCTTTTTTTTTTGGCAGGGGACAAAAGATTGCTAAAAATCTTTTGATTATTTATCACATTTTGGTCCCACTACAACAAAATTATTTTGTGATTTTCAGTATCTCAGCTAGATTTTTGCTAAATGAAAGTAAATTGGCACTGTAATAAGCTTTAATAATGTGGTTGGTTTCTGTAATAGTCACTCTGAAATTTGAATTTATTTTTGGTGTTTTAGGAATTGCTCTTGCCTGAAACAGAGACTCCTATTTTACCGCCATATTTGTCTTCACCTCTTCCTCCCCCTGGAGAGCTCTACGCTGTTCAAGTTAAGCACGTTGTCTCACCCAGCGAAGTACGTGATTCCAGTAATGCTGGTGGTTAAAAACATGACAGGCAGTCTCGGTCTTTAACTCTAGGGTTGATTCTCCACATTTCCATCTTCCTGATTTTCATAGCTGACAGTTGGTGGCCGCTAGGCTGCCTGCCCTATAATGTCCTCTTCAGACACTTGTTTGTACTTAATGAGGCAAGTGTTCCTTAATCACTGTTGGGTTTTCCAAGTATTGTGTAGCTTTTTCAATCAAATATTTAGATTGTTAAGTTGGAACTTACTTCCACCTGTGAAATCTTATTAAACATCTCATTCCCCTGTCCTCTTCCTACATTGAACTTAGGTGCTCTTTATTCGCTGTTTTTCCATACCACTTATCACCTTGTAACAACACACTGTGCCACTTCCTTATTTTCTTTGCTTCTTCCCACTAGAATGTAATTCCATGAAGACAGGGATTTTTGTCTGTTTTGGTCCGAGGTGTACCCCTAGAACCTAGAATACTGCCTGATATATAGTAGGCACTCAGTAAATATTGACTGAATGAGTAAGTACACTGAAGAAAATTCAATTATATATGCTTGGCTAACAAGAGAGAAAGAAATGACAAATTAAGTGGCCGGGCAGTCCCTCAGCCATTTTTACACAGTATACTATTCTTTTCACAGACAAGAAGAATTTGCTCCATAATTTCATCAGAGAACATAGCAAACTGTTGGTTTTTATGATTTTTAATTAGTTATTAGTCGCCACATAAATTACCCCAAATTGAGCAGCATAAAACAATACACGTGAAAGTCAGGAATCCAGGATCTTGGGTTGCAGTCGGGGTGTGTGTGGGGGGTGTACAGGATCCACTTTCAGAGCCCGAGTGCTGGGCCCCGGCCCCGCGGGCCTCTCCTGGGCCTGCCGGCGCGCCTCTGCAGGCTTCCCTGGTGGGCTGAGCGCCACCAAGGCAGAGGCCACGCTTTGGACCACCTGGACTCAGCGGGCACATAACCGCCGCCGCGGTCGTGCTTTCCAGCCGCAAGGAGCAAGTCTGCTTTGCCGTGGGGACTTCTCTGTGAGGACTGTGAGGCCGTTGCTGGGGACTGGCTTGCAGTAGTTCTGTCCACATCCTGAATACTAAAAATTACAGAATTTGAACTTTTTCCCTTCCCTTCCCCCCATGTAGGTGTATATTTGCCTTGACTCTGTAGAAAACTGTAATCTGGTTAAGCAGCAGGATGACACAGTTGACAGTGGAGTCAGCTGGGAACCTGAGCCTGAGAGCCTTGAGGAAGCGCTGGGGAGGTTCAATAAGGATGTGGAGACACTCCCTCCTCTGACGGACCTGAGGACAGGTACTGAGCCTGCAGAGTGAAACGGGGTTCCTAAGGAAGCCGCTGTTCTCAGGGCCGAGACGGGGTTGTTTCCAAGGTTAACGCATTTTATCACCCTCAGTTGATATGCATGGTCTCTTGCCTTGGGGCGCTGTCGTTTTTCAAAGCTCAGGTTGCACTGTAACACTGACTGCGTGAAGATGGCTTTTCTGAGCTTGCAGTTTTGCCAGTAGCTCAGGTTGTGAGTTGTTACTTGGACCTGAACGGCACTTATTTTAAATTACAAGCCACCTAAGCTGCTCATTGTAGTGTGGGGCAGCAGAACTCAGATTGTGTTGAGTCCTGCCAGCATGGGTGAAGTCCTGCTTTTTTCCCTATTTCCCTATCTTTATTAAATATAGGGCATTCTCCTATGAGGAAAATGCATCTAGTTACTGGTGATGACGGTTCTTGAATACGAGGAGTGGTGTCTACACATCTTATCAGTATGTGATATATAGGGATGTATTCATCCTTGGTATTTTGTTCATATCAGAGGATACTTTAGCAAAGGAAAACATCAGCCTGACGTCCTATCTGATTTTACTTAATGAGATTTTAATCACTTATGACCCATGTTTGGCTGATAAACACCACTTGCTGTTCCCTCTGCCTGGAAAGTTCTGGGATGTGTAGCAGGGTCTCTGCTCAGCTATCCCCAATGGCAGCTCTTCCCTGATGCATCCCACCCCACCCTCTCCTCCCCTCCTCTCCTCCCCTCCCCTCCTCCCGGCCTTTAAGGCAGCACCACAGCAGGGACTCTGCCGCAGCGTCATCAGCACTTAAGGAGGGCACCTGGCACAAGTAGGAGCTCATAAGTATTTGCTGAATGAGTGAAAAACTGTCACTTTTTTTTGTAAATTAATTTATAATCTGGAAGAAACAATTCCTCACTGTGCTCTTCTCTCAAGGGAGGTTGCACAAACAGTCCATGAGTAATGTGATAATTCATGGAGCTGTACATACATGTGCGTTTTTTTCTATGGTTATTCTTCAATTAAGTATGCATATGTACAAGTTGATTCATAGGCAAGTGCTTATTAAATATGTACAGAATCTATATTGAAGGAGTTGAATAAGGAATCTATTTAGGTAACACGTTGAGGATATGTGGTTGAAGTGGGTTGGGAGTATATTGTGAAGAACCCTGTAAATTTCAGTCTAAGGACTTGGTACTGCAGACAGTTAAGATGCCATTGAAATTTTTCAAACTACAGAGCAATGGAATTGGATTGGAGGAGAAGGAAATTAAAAGTAGGAATAACAGAAACCATTTTACTATCATTTGCAGAAGACAGCTGCCCAAAGGGAAAAAAATCAGGGGCGTATAAGAAGTGGGAACAATGGAGGGATGGTTTAAGCCTTGGGTGGTGGAAGAAGTAGGACTCTGAGGATGGAGAGGGGTCTTTCTTCCAGCCTTTTCCTAACTTAGGAATTAGGGAAAACAAGGTTTATAGAGTACAAACAGAAGAAAGAGCACAAGCCAACATGTGGCTAACTGCTGAATGTTTAATTCTGAATAATGGGTAATTGGTGATTATATTTTCTTTGTACTTCAGTGTATTTTTTTTAAAAAAACGTTTTTAAGAAAATAAAAGGCAATGTTATTTTCCCCTTTTTGTCTTTTCAGAAATGCCTTGCCTTGCAGAATATGATGATGGCATATGGTACAGAGCAAAGATTGTTTCCATTGAAGAATTTAATCCTCTGGCTGTCCTGGTACAATTTGTTGATTATGGATCAACTGAAAAGCTGACAGCAAACAGGTTAAAAAAACAAAAAAGTAAACTTAGTTGAATTATGATTCTTAGTTTTCTATTCTTTTTTTTTTTTATAATTGAAAAGATTTTGCCTCTTTTTTAAAAGAAAAAAATCCATTTTAAAGCTACTTATATATTGGGAGTATTTTTAATCTAAAAGTTATTTTTTATTGTGGTAAAATATACATAACATAAAATTTACCATGTTAAAAAATAAATTTTAAAAAATTCTTAGAGAAAAAATTTACCACATTAGCCATTTTTAATACTTAAATACAGTTAATTGGCATTAAGTATTCAGTGTTGTGCGACCATTGCTACTGTCCATTTTCAGGACCTTTTCATAACCCCAAATAGAAACTCTACCCCTCAGTAACATTCCATTCCCTTTCCCTCAGCTCCCGGTAACCCCTTTTCTACTCTCTGTATGAATTTGCTTATTTTAGGTTCTTCATCAAGTGTAATCATAAGTATTTGTCTTTTTATGTGGCTTATTTTACTTAGAATGATGTTTTCAGAGTTCATCCAATTGAAGCATGTGTCAGAATTTCATTACTTTTATGACTAAATAATATTTCGTTGTATGTATATACCACATTTTGTTTCTCTCTTCATCTGTTGATGGACACTTGGTCTGTGAATAATGCTGCTATGAACACTGACATACAAAGAGCCGTTTTGAATGTCTGCTTTCAGCTGTTTGGGGGCATTATATACCTCAAAATGGAATTGCAGGACCATATTGTAATTCTGTGTTTAACTTTTTCAGGAAATGCCAAAATTTTCCATAGTAGCTATACTATTCATATTTCCACCAGCAACGCACAGGAGTTCCATTTTCTCCACATCCTTGCCGACACTGTTATTTTCCAAGTTTTGTTATTGTTGTTTGTGATACTTTTTAGTAGTGGTAAAATACACATATCATAAAATCTACCATCTTAACCATTTTTGGAAGTATAGTTAAGTAGTGTTAACTTTCCTTACATTGTTAGTGCAACCAATCTCCAGAACTCTCTTCATTTTGGAAAACTGAAAACTAACCCTGTGCCCATTAAACGATCCCTCATTCCCTCTTCATCCAGCCCGTCAACCACTGTTCCGCTTTCCATCTCTATGAATTTGATTATTGTAGGTGTCTCATATGTCTTTTTGTAACTGGCTTATTTCACTTAGCATGATGTCAAGGTTCAACCATGTCATAGCATATGTTAGAATTTTCTTCTTTTTTAAGTCTGAATAATATTCCATCATACGTATATAACACCTTTTATTTATCCATGCACCCATCAGTGGATACTTGGCTATTGTGAATGATGCTGTGAACATGGGTGTACAAATATCTCTCTTCATGACCCTGCTTTCAATATACTCAGCAATGGAGTTGCTGGATAATATGCTTATTCTTAGTATCTGGAGGAACCACCACACTCCCCACAGTAGCATTCTACATTCCCACCCAATGTCCAAGTGTTCCAGTTCTTCTCTGTATCCTCACCAACACTTGTTATCTTCCGTTTTTGTTTGTTTTAATAGTAGCCATCCTAATGGGTATGAGGTGAAATCACACTGTGGCTTTGATTTGCATTTCCCTGATGATTACTGATGTTGAGCACCTTTTCATGTGCTTGTTGGCCATTTATATCTCTTCCTTGGAGAAATGTCTTTTTTAATGTGTGTTTTCTCTCATTCTGTACATTGCCTTTTCACTCTGTTGATTGTGCCCTTTGCAGTTTTAAATTTTGATATAATCAAAATTTTTTCTTCTGTTGTGCTTTTGGTGTCATATCCAAGAATCACTGCCAAATCCAACACCATTAACTTTTCCTCTGTGACATTCCTAACATTTTAATTTAAGGATTTTCTTTTGTGACAGACTTTGTCAAATTCCTCTTCATCTTATGCAGTATCCAGCCCGAGCCATAAAGGTTCTCTTGGCAGGGTTTAAACCTCCCTTAAGAGATGTAGGAAAGGCAAGAATACCATACTGTCCCAAGTGGAGCATGGAAGCATTGTGGGCTATGATAGACTGTCTTCAAGGAAAACAACTTTATGCTGCTTCTATGGTAAATATCTGTCTTCTTAATTAGCCAAAATACTTTCAAAGCTATTTCAAGGATCCCTGTTAACTTTCTAAAGTGCTTTTTATCTGTGCAGCTCTAGATGCAAAAATGCTTTAAAGCATTTGATGTTGTAAATACTATAGGATTAATTTTAAGGCTTGTTCAAGTGTCTTAGTTTATATTTTACAAACTTTTGATTAGCCCTGCAACGATATAAAATATTAGTGATGTAGTGACTAAGATGAAAAATGATCAAGATGAGTATCCTATAATCAAAGAACTGATAATGAGGAAAACATGTAAACTACTAATACAAGGTAGAATGAAATAAGTGCTATAAAAAAGGTATAGGTATCTTTGGGGGGTGGGTGTGGGGAGAGAAGCAGGAGCGATGAGTTCCGTCTGGAGAGATCAGGGTAGGGTGTTTGAGCCCCTGCTTAGTAGGCACTCGAGTGCTTATTCAGTAAGGACGACTGGGAGAAAGTGACATACATTTAAGCTGCATCCTAAAAGTAGAAAAGACCAGCACGGGGATTCTGGTCAGAGTCAGAGAAAGGTTCACATGGTGCTCATATCATAACTGTACTGACTTTGAATTGTTTAATGCAGTAGAAGCTGCATCAAGAGGTCCAGAAAAGAAAATCCACATCATGCTTGGTATAAATACGCTTTCTACTTGAGGCTTAGTCACAAAGGGGTGGCTCAAAGGCTGTATCTGGCTTGTAACCATGTTTAATTTACTGCACAGCTGTTTTAAAATCGGAAAATTATACAAAAAGTCTTATTTCTAAGTATTACAAACTCTTCTGAAATGACAGCACCAGTGGTGCAACAGCAGAGTCTCTAGGGAGCACGCTCTCCGGTTCACCCTCCTCCCCACCACGGTTGTTTCAGTCCGGTTCACCCTCCTCCCCACCACGGTTGTTTCAGTCCGGTTCACCCTCCTCCCCACCACGGTTGTTTCAGTCCGGTTCACCCTCCTCCCCACCACGGTTGTTTCAGTCCGGTTCACCCTCCTCCCCACCACGGTTGTTTCAGTCCGGTTCACCCTCCTCCCCACCACGGTTGTTTCAGTCCGGTTCACCCTCCTCCCCACCACGGTTGTTTCAGTCCGGTTCACCCTCCTCCCCACCACGGTTGTTTCAGTCCGGTTCACCCTCCTCCCCACCACGGTTGTTTCAGTCCAGCTTGCCCTGATTTGGGGGATTTCTGATATATTGGCTGTGACAAGAATGAGCTCTTAATGAAGCAGTGCTATTACTAGAAAGTGCTTTTTGAAAACCTTTGTACATACCATGTTCCTGTGTGTGCAGTGGTGTAAATAGCTTATGCAGGGTTTCTCTCAAGAAGCCAGTGAAAATAACAAATGTTCTTATAAATACCTGTGTATTCACCTCTATGAGTAACACTCAAAATTTGGTGACTGTATGCATAAAGGTATGCTTTATGTGTAGAATGTAAATGAATTTAACAGGGATGGTAGTATTTAAGCCCACTGGCTCAATCGAGGAAAACTTTGGGGAGAGTTACATTTTAAATAAAGTAAAAGATGGCAAGAATGGGACTTAGCAAGAAACCATCAAGATACCTTTTGAAAGTAACAGGGTATAAATTATAAATAAACTTAGAGAATGCCTTGTCCCTCCTGCCAGTTGTAGGAGGAACAGGCAGCAAAGACATGATGGTGTTTTCTTGACACGTATCTTTCTAATTTTAGGCTCAGGTACCAGAACAAATAGTGACATTATATGAAGATGAACGGTATCCAGTTCATATGTCATTAGTAGAAATGGGGCTTGCAGACCAAGATGAGTGATGTAAGTACCACGACTCCTTGTTCACCCTTACAGTCAGCATACGGCATGTGACTGATGTAGCAGAGATTCATACTAAGTTGCCCTGAAAAGCACCTTTGGCCTTTCCTTGATTTGTCAAAGGAATGACAACAAAGCTCAACCGGAATCTCTCCTGTAGATCTCTCCTTCATGGGCCCTTCTTACCTGTTCAGTACCAGTAACAAAGAGGTTCCATAGCTATAAAAACGCTTGCTTGGAACGGCTGTCCTGACCATTCATGGTGCCAGATGGTTATGGGGGCAGGAGGAGAGCAGCAGAAAGCGGGCACTATAAATAAGCACAGAACGCTGTGCTACACATGCAGCACTACTGGACGGTCAGTGCCCTGATAATAAGGTTATTAAAGTTCTTTGGTAAACAGCTCACTCTTTATCCATTCACATAAATGTAACGTGATTCAGTAACTGTATTTGAACCTTAAGCAAAGGTTTAAAAGAACACACCTTTTGTTTTTCAGGTTTACAGTACAGAGCATCTGTAGCAGCCCAGAAGAAAGTTTTCTGTTATATGTAGACCGTTTCAGGCTTATTTTTCTTGACTTGTTCTGCAATAGTGCAGGCCTTTTTTTTCTTTTCTTTACATATTGAACTGTTAGGAATTGTTCCAAAAAAGTTAATAAATATTTGCTTTCAAGTATTTACTTATTTCATTTTACTGTAATTTTTAAATGAAATATTTCAGGCACGTTAGAAAAAACATATTTAGTTCATTTTATAACTAATGTACATTCCGCTAAAGAAATAAGACATCATCAGCACAGTTGTAGGCCTCTGTTCTACCCTTCCCCAGTCACTGTTTCTTACAGAGGAGGTGAATACTGTGAATTTGGTGTTTATCATTCTTATATAGCTCTTTATAACTTTATTGTATATGCATGCATCCATAAATAAGACATAGTGTTGGTCTGTATATTTTTAAGTGTGTGCAGTCTCACACAATTACCTTTTTCCCCTAATTTCAACTATATAATGCATATTGGTATGCATAGCTCTATTTTATTCACTTTCACTGTTACATCCATCTGTGCATATGATTTATTCTGTTGTTAGATATTTGGGTCGTACCAGTTTTTTCTCAATTACAGATACTCTGCTGTACAACCCCTTATGCACCTGTGAGGGGTTTCCTAGTAAATATACTTTAGTGGAATTTAGTACTAGGTCATGAAGCAATTGCTTTCCAAAAAAGTGATTTTACCAGCTAATTCTACCATCAGTAGTCCAAGTTCCTTGCCAACATGTGGTGTGGCCAGACCATTGTTTGCCAGTTTATGACACTAATGTAAAAAGGTACCTCATTGTTGAAATATGCATTTACTGGTTTTAGTCAGTTTATTGCTTATTATCCTTTGTTTGTAATTACCTATTTTAACTAATAGGGATTCTTCATATATTCTGATTACTAATCCTTTGTCAGATACGTGTTTCTTTTCCTAGGCTGTGACTTTACTCTCTTTTGTGGTATCTTTGGACAAACAGAAACTTCTGACTCATCAACCTTCTAAGGTTTGTGCTGTGTCTCATTTAAAAATCTTTCTCTGGGGAGCTCCCTGATGGTCTAGGGGTTAGGATTTGGCACTTACACTGCTGTGGCCTGGGTTCAGTCCCTGGTCTGGGAACTGAGATCCCCCAAGAGGTGCGGCACAGCCAAAAAATAATAATAATTAAAAAAATAAAATTTTAAAATCTTTCTCTATTCCTGAGGTAATATATATATAATTACTTATTTTCTTTGAAAAGTTTTAAACTTTTTTGTTACTCAGTTTTAAATCACTGGAATTATTAATACATGTGGCTTTTTAAAAAAACTGAGTTACTGCCAGCACTACTGTCAGACTGCACTAAGTGACTAGACCAAACTTACTATGTAAATCTACTTGTAGGTGACTTGGCCCCCCTCTTCAAGGACATCTTGCTTCTGTCAGCCCCGTCTTACAGGTAATAAGGTCAAGGCACCTGTGGTCTATCAATCAGTCAACACTGGCTGGTTAGTTTTCACGCCCCGCCTTTCTCAGCTGTCACCCTCGTTACAACTGCTTTCTCCTCCTATGAGATTTATCTGCACTCATAGAATGAACTCTTCTGCCTGTTTTACTGTTTTATTTGTACTCAGTCACTGTTTTAACTTCCAATTCTGTGAACTCTGTGGTAGCTAATGCTTTAATTTTAGTACTAATTGAGCACAGTAATATTTTGACTGGAGAAATCCTCTTACTCCTTCAGTAAACTTTCTGAGCAAGACCTTCATAGGACAGGTAGGCGGTGGGAAAATCTGTGATACTGTGTTTCTTGTACTTTTTGGCTCTCATAACCATCTCCAACCAATGAAAGCATCCACTTGTTAGAAGTCTATACTGGTTAGAACCGTAGACAGACAAGGTAGGTGAACTAAAAATGAAAGCTGTCCCTGTGCACTTCAAACATTATGAAAAAAGGCATCAAGTTTTATATTCCAAACAATCTTTTCCATTTATATATACACACACACAGTATATATAAATTAAACCACAGAATCCACAAGAAATGGACATTTTTTAAAGAAGATCAAGTTAGTGTTATTTCATGATTAGCCACACACAAGGATCATGACAATTTTGTGTCCATTAGAACATTACCATCCTTGTCTTTAACTCTTACTCGACCAGATGAATATTTGGTTTCTTGAAGACCGTTTGTATACACAGTTTTAACAGTGCCATCTGGATACTCCCGTCTCTTGAACTGGGCCGTATGTAGTTCTCTTTGGCCATTATTAAACTCTATGATTTTGTTGCCATCTCTGTAAATTTAAAGTAGAATTTAATTTCTTTATAAAAAAATGAAGTATACAGCAGGAGAACTCTGGCAGTTATTCCTTCTCCTAGATCATCCCTGGTCCTTATATAAGGCATAATTGGGACTCAACTTCTCAGCACAGAACGGCTTTTTCTGTTTTGGTTATTTCTCAAATTTTATATGAACACAATGGCTCTGTGCCACATACAAGTGTTAGAGAGCCAGTGCCCTATCAAGTGTGGCCCTAGGGTGTCAGCATCACCCGAGGGCTCATTAGAAACGCAAATTATTTGGCTGGGGCCCAGCAACCTGCTCTTGAACAGTCCCTCCAGGTGATTCTGGTACACCCTGAAGTTTGAGAACCACTGCTGTAAGTGAAAAACGGCAAAGTAATCCTGAATGAATTGCATATTTGAAAGCTGCTAAGAGAATAAAAGTGTTCATCACAAGAAAAATGTGTAAGTATGTGTAATGATGGATGTTAACTAGAATTCTGTGATCATCTTGCGATATATACAAATATCAGATCTTTGTTGTACACCTGAAACTAATGTTATCTGTCAGTTATACCTCCATTAAAACATGATAATCCTGAATGAATTAATAACATGGGATGTGCTTGAGTGTAGATGAAAAAAGACTTTCCATGAGTTAATACTTGAAGATGGATAGACGGATATGGGGACCTTTTCATATTATTTTCTTTCTACTACAGAAAATTTCAATCATACGAGTCAATTTTTTGAAAAGTTTCTAAAATCAAAGTATACTGTACACAGAAGAAATAAAGTTTGAGGAAAATCTTTAGTTGAGCACCAGATAAAGTTTCAGACCACATTAAGGGAAAAACACAGTCATGACCATGAGACGTTCCTACATTACTGCCAAGTTTATATCATAGAATTCAAGTTAATGGGTACTTAAACTGTTACACTCCAGGAGAGGAGGGTGAAACTAAAAATAGGACTCTCGATCTGACAAAACTCCACCAAGGTTTCAATTAAAATGGTGCTTATAAGATGCTCTTCACTGTGGATTGAAGAAGTTGACTCTAACTTCAAGAAATTTAACACTCAGAAGGATAAAGAAAGAAATTGTTGATTTTAAGGAATTGGCTTAGGGTGGCCAGAGGAGTAAAGTGCTTATGCTGGGACAGGGAGACCAAGATAATCAAAATACAGAGTCTGGTCATTGTTAAAAATTGACAGGGCAGCTTTTCTTCTTTGTGTCTCGCTCACTGTTTTCAAATTTCACCAGACTGATTTCTAAACAAATACTTGCCATTCTCCTTTCGTGAAGTGCTGTTCAGACACCCTTTAGGTCTGTACGCTAAAGACTAACTAGACATTACAATGCATTTATCTCAAACTCATCCTAAACTCCAGAATGCTGAAAACATGTCTTACCTGCTCTCAAATTCTAAACGCAGTGAAATGTTGAATGACTTAAACAAATGTTTTAAGATTTTTAAAATTCAACTGCTAATAAAAGTTGAAAACTAGAAAATTTAGAAACAAAACAGGTAACATACCGTTGCCCTCTGACAATTGTACCATCTGGGAAAATGCTTTCTTCTTGTCCATCAGCAAACAAGTTTTTGATAGTCTGATCAGGAAACGTGATTTCTTTTCTTCCATCTGGGAAATGTTTTTCTGTAGAAAAAGGAGTTACCATAAATATTTTATTTTTAAAGGAAAGGAAGAACGTAATAACTGAGAGGGCACAGGTTTTCACCTATCTGTCCGCTTGAGAAATGTAAGACTTCCAGTCCTTCTGGGTACGTGGTGTGGGTGGTGTGTGTGGCTGCGTAGTAGTAGATCTGCAAAGACACAGAGTCAGCACCGCCTCCTCTTCAGAGGTGTTTACGCTACGGACAAAACACGCCCCTGGAAACCTACCACTCTCCCATCCGGCATGACCTGCTTGACGTCACCGTTGAAGAAAGTGACAGTGACCGTCTTTCCATCTGCACTCGCTTCTTTTCGGGTTCCATTTGGAAACAATATAACATGGCACCCATTCTTATAAACCTTTTCTATCTACAAAAAAAAAAAAAAACCAGGACTATCAATATGTAAAACTTCCTGAGACCACACGACAAAAATATCCCTAATTCTTTTAAATTGCCTACTTTGAAATTTTTCATAATAAAAATTAAAACATTTCTCAGAGGGAGACAAATGTTAATAAGCTCATAATAATCAACTTTACTTATCTACACATCACTGTTCTTAGGCCACTCTTCCCCCAAAACAAACTTTTTAGTAGTTTTTTTTTCAAGCAAAGTGCAGACATCACTTCTCCTGTAAACATTTCAACAGATATCTCTAATGGAAGGATTTTTAACATAACCAAACCGTTATCATCCCTAATAAACTAATTCATTCCTTCATCATATCATATAGCCATATTTTTCATAAATTCACACAAAGAAGGCCTTTTACAGTTTACTTGAATCAAGATCAAAACAAGATCCACACACACTTGATGTGTCTCTACCCTCAATTTCTAATGGTCCCTTCCCCCTTTTTTAATGCCAACTGTTGAAGGAACTGGGTCACTGAATATGTAACGTTTCCCACACTCTGGATTTGGCTGATTGCTTTTCCATTATGGTGTCATTAAACATGTTCCAATATCACTGTTTTACCTTAAAAAAACCCAGTAGTTAGCTCTCGAGGCTTGATTAAATTCCAGCTGAACTACTCTGACGAGTACTTTTAGGTGCAGCAGTGGGCTTTGTATGGCAGCACATCCAGAAATCTAGTAAGTATGTGCTGCCTCCTGACCTCAGCACTGACTGGGTGGCATCACGAGATCCGTCAACCTTTCGTCTAAGGTTTTAGGAGCCACTGATGACTACCTATAGACCGTTCGTGTCATCGGAAATTGTAAACTGGTGATTCTCTAATTTTCTCATTTCTCTTCCATTCATTAGCTGCGATTCTTCTTCTAAAAAAGAAAACCTTCCCTCGTCAAACAATCTGTTATCCTAAAGTAGAGTTTGTACAGGAAGAGTCTAACAACTTACTTCTGACTGTTGGTCTTTGTTCTTCACTCATTCCTCAAGATTTGCAGTGAACTTTGGCCTTCTGATTTCTATTAAAGTGGATCAGAGTACTTGGAAAAGTACATGTTCTATAAACCTGAGGAAAAATTCCCTCATCACCTCCTCAGTAACCCTGTTTATGTTCCTCCTCTTGTCATTCACTTTTTAGCTGGAACACCCAGCCAGGCCGTTTTCCCACTCAAAACCTTTCCTAAGCACAAGAATAAAATTGTCAGGCTGGGGTGGAGGGCAGCTGATCCAGGAAATATTTAAGGAAGCCTGCAGGAAGGGTAGGGCCGAGAACTGAGGTTTTCAAAAGTACCAAGGATTAATTACCAAGGCTTCTTAGCTATGTCTGGAGAAAGAACAAGAAGTTTAAGCAACTAGATTGTATTCCTCCTTTTGTTGCATCATCTCTAAATCAGAAATGGCAACTAAATGTATGCTGTCTATTGAGTATTTTCATAGGGTCCCAAGGTTCAAACCGAGTCATGTGCCAAGGTACTAAGGTCTTCAGCCCCATCAAGGCTTGAAGATCATTTCAGAACCTAAGTGTTTCAACTCTATTTTAACCCATGTTCATTTTTTATAGTATTCATTGGTTTGAAAAAAAAAAAGTTTAACCTTTCCATCAGGATGGCTGATTTCTCCCTGAATTTCTTCTTTTCCTTCTTTTTCATCCTCTTCTTTACATTCAGGATCTGTAGAGTTCAGTGGTTCAGGTGGCTCCCTGGGTAAGGCTATCTGTAAGGACAAGAGGCTCTCAGTCTGTCCTACATTACATGTAATAAAAATCTCAAGCAGCTAAAACTTACACTTAGTCCAAAAGCCAGATTCCACTATTATAGGATTGTAGTATGACTAGTATTTGGTGTTGTATAGAAAACATTTACAATGTTAAGTAAAAAGCTTCCTTTATAAATGGTTTAGAAACTTAAGCCAGTTAGCCAGTCAACTTTAAGCCTGAATAATATGTTTTAATATATAAAAACAAAGAGATTTACTTGTCCCTTATCCGAATTGCCTAAATCACGAGACACAGACTTGGATCTTCGAGATGGATTGCCTGTTAGAATATAATTTACCAGAGTTAGTTTTATTATTTAATTGAAAGTTTTAAGTTTATTCAATACTATGGTCAAACATCTCCTTAGTTCACTCTTCTTTTGTGAACTGCTGTCCTTTACACATTATTTAAGGAAGTCTTAGTACTTTTCTTTACTAATTCCTAGGAGTTCTTCACTGTATAAATTCAAATACTTATTCAAATACTTAAGTCCTGATGATCAAGAAAGGCAAAGTATCTGTTCTCTGAAAGTGTACAATCTGGAGAAAGGTGCTCAACTAACCTAATAGATGGACCCAAAGGCAGTTTGGAGACAATCACCAGGACTTTAGTTAGAGGGTAGGAATGGGGTACAGATAATAGAAGCATCCAGGAATACACATAGAATTTGGCTTGAAAAAAAAATAACTGGGTAATTATAATCTAGACCTAATGGCTGTGGTCTAAACTTTTTAGATCATGACCAACACACAAATCATGTACATGTTCATACATTATAAAATAAGCATGTGTGTGCATACACACAGACACCACCACCAACAAGAAAGTGACATTAAAAATACATTGAAGTTCTAATATTTTCTTCTTATATGCCAGTGGATATTATAAACACTCCCAAATTTGAAGGGTTTCAAGCTCAAGTGCCAAGATCTGACTTAAATGTTAAACACTAGAATGGATCCTGGATGCTCCAGGGAAAATAGACTAGAGGAGAAGAACAGAGGCAGAGTCCAGTCAGGAGGCTGGTGGGCGACTATGGAGATGGCAGTGTTTGTACTGTGTCAAATCACTGACCCGTGGGTCCCAAACAGCAAGTGCTAGCAATATCATATGGTTCAACCTACTTAATTCAGAAAATATCAACATCAGGATTAGTTTAGGGATTGATGGGAGTGGGGGGTAAGGATATAAGAAAAAACGGATCAAGGAGTGCACACAGATTTTGGCTAAATGAACACTTTCCTCCACCTCACAGGGACACAGAACCACAGTGCAGTGTGAGCTCCGTGTTACATCATCTCTAAATCTTACAACCAGCCTCCATAGAAAAGACTAACGGCCTCATTTTATAGGTGAGGAAATCAAAGCTGAGAGGCTAAATAACTTGCCAAGGTTGTCAACTAATAAAAGTCAAGTCAGAACCAGTATTCAAGCTCATCAAGCTTAATTTAATTCTCTCAGCTGTTTGTGAACGTCATGAACAAGCCCCTGAGCACATTCTTACTGGGAGGAACAGAGGGGAATGGGTGTCCACCACTGTGAGCACCTTATAAAATTACATGTAACAATTATTTAATAAACAATGCTGGAACAGCTAGATACTTCAGGAGTATATGTTTATGACCTCAGGACAGGTAAAGACTTAAGGCAAGAAGCACTACCCATAAAGGAATAAGGTGAAATTCAACTACATTAAAGAAATTTGGGAACTTTTAAAGGTGAAGTCAGCATCATGGTGGCTAAATCATTCCTCTTCTCCCTCAGTCAGACTCAAGTCAAAAAGGGAGAGGATGCAAATCAATAAAATTAGAAATGAAAAAGGAGAAATCACAACTGACACCACAGAAATACAAAGGATTATAAGAGACTACCACAAACAGCTATATGCCAATAAAATGGACAACCACGAAGAAATGGACAAATTCTTGGAAAGAATTTTCCAAGACTGAACCAGGAAGAATTAAAAAATATAAACAGACCTATCACAACAAATGAAATTGAAACTAATTAAAAATCTTCCAACCACAGCCGCATAGCACAGGGAGATCAGCTCGGTGCTTTGTGACCACCTAGAGGGGTGGGATAGGGAGGGAGGGTGGGATAGGGAGGGAGACGCAAGAGGGAAGAGATATGGGAACATATGTATATGTATAACTGATTCACTTTGTTATAAAGCAGAAACTAACACACCATCATTGTAAAGCAATTATACTCCAATAAAGATGTAAAAAAAAAAAAAAAAAAAAAAATCCAACCAACAAAAGCCCAGGACCAGATGGCTTCACAGGCGAATTCCATCAATCATTTACAGAAGACCTAACACCCATCCTTCTCAAACTCTTCCAAAAAATTGCAGAGGGAGGGACACTCCCAAATTCGTTCTGCAAAGCCACCATCACCCTGACACCAAAACCAGAAAAAGATATCACAAAAAAAATTACCAATATCACTGATGAATATAGACGCAAAAATCCTGAAAAAAAACTGGCAAATAGAATGCAACAACACATTAAAAGGATCATACACCATGATCAAGTGGGATTTATCCCAGGGATGCAAGGATTCTTCAGTATATGCAAATCAATCAATGTGCTACACCATATAAACAAATTAAGAAAAAAAACCCATATGATCATCTCAATAGATGCAGAAAAAGCATTTGACAAAATGCAACACCCATTTATGATAAAAACTCTCCAGAAAATGAGCATACAGGGAACCTACCTCAACATAATAAAGGCCATATATGACAAAGCCACAGCCAACATCATACTCAAAGGTGAAACACTGAAAGCACTTCCACTAAGATCAGGAGCAAGACAAGGATGTCCACTCTCACCACTCTTATTCAACATAGTTTTGGAAGTCCTAGCCACGGCAAACAGAGAAGAAAAGAAAAGGAATACAAATTGGAAAAGAAGAAGTAAAACTGTCACTGTTTGCTGATGACATGATACTACACATAGAAAATCCTAAAGATGCCTCCAGAAAACCACTAGAACTAATCAATGAATTTGGTAAGGTTGCAGGATACAAAATTAATGCACAGAAATCTCTGGCATTCCTATAAACTAACAATGAAAAATCAGAGAAATTAAGGAAACAATCCTGTTTACCATCGCAACAAAAAGAATAAAATACCTAGGAATAAATCTACCTAAGGAGAAAAAGACCTGTACTCAGAAAACTATAAAATACTGATGAAAGAAATCAAAGATGACATAAACAGATGGAGAAATATACCATGTTCTTGGACTGGAAGAATCAATATTGTGAAAATGGCTATACTACCCAAAGCAATCTACAGATTCAATGCAATCCTTATCAAACTACCAATAGCATTCTTCACAGAATTAGAACAAAAAAATTTACAATTTGTATGGACACAGAAGACCCCGAATAGACAAAGTGATCTTGAGAAAGAAAAACGGAGATGGAGGAATCAGGCTCCCAGACTTCAGACTATACCACAAAGCTACAGTAATCAAGACAGTATGGTACTGGCACAAAAACAGAAATACAGATCAATGGAACAGGACAGAAAGCCCAGAGATAAACCCACGTACATATGGTCACCTTATCTTTGATAAAGGAGGCAAGACTACACAATGGAGAAAAGACAGCCTCTTCAATAAGTGGTGCTGGGAAAACTGGACAGCTACATGTAAAAGAATGAAATTAGAACACTCCCTAACAGCATACACAAAAATAAACTCAAAATGGATTAAAGACCTAAATGTAAGGCCAGACACTATCAAACTCTTAGAGGAAAACATAGGCAGAACACTCTATGACATACATCACAGCAAGATCCTTTTTGACCCACCTCCTAGAGAAATGGAAATAAAAATATACAAATGGGACCTAATGAAACTCAAATGCTTTTGCACAGCAAAGGAAACCATAAACAAGACCAAAAGACAACCCTCAGAATGGGAGAAAATATTTGCAAATGAAGCAACTGACAAAGGATTAAATCTCCAAAATTTACAAGCAGCTCATGCAGCTCAATATTAAAACAACCCAATCCAAAAACAGGCAGAAGACCTAAAGAGACATTTCTCCAAAGAAGATATACAGATTGCCAACAAACACATGAAAGAATGCTCAACATCATTAATCATTAGAGAAATGCAAATCAAAACTACCATGAGGAGCTTCCCTGGTGGCGCAGTGGTTGAGAGTCCGCCTGCCGATGCAGGGGACACGGGTTTGTGCCCCGGTCCGGGAGGACCCCACATGCCGTGGAGCGGCTGGGCCCGTGAGCCGTGGCCACTGAGCCTGCGTGTCCAGAGCCTGTGCTCCGCAACGGGAGAGGCCACAACAGTGAGAGGCCTGTGTACTGCAAAAAAAAAAAAAAAACCTACCATGAGGTATCACCTCACACCAGTCAGAATGGCCACCATGAAAAAATCTACAAACAATAAATGCTGGAGAGTGTTTGGAGAAAAGGGAACCCTCTTGCACTGTTGGTGGGAATGTAAATTGATACAGCAACTATGGAGAATATGGAGGTTCCTTAAAAAAACTAAAAATAGAACTACCATACAACCCAGCCATCCCACTACTGGGCATATACCCTGAGAAAAACCATAATTCAAAAAGAGTCACGTACCACAATGTTCACTGCAGCTCTATTTACAATAGCCAGGACATGGAAGCTACCTAAGTGTCCATCGACAGATGAATGGATAAAGAAGATGTGGCACATATATACAATGGAATATTACTCAGCCATAAAAAGAAACGAAATTGAGTTATTTGTAGTGAGGTGGATGGACCTAGAGACTGTCATACAGAGTGAATTAAGTCAGAAGGAGAAAAACAAGTACCGTATGCTAACACATATGTATGGAATCTTAAAAAAAAAACTGTACTGATGAACCTAGTTGCGGGGCAGGAATAAAGAGGTAGACGTAGAGAATGGACTTGAGGACATGGGGTGGGAGGGGGAAGCTGGGGTGAAGTGAGAGTAGCGTCGACATATACACACTATGGAATGTAAAATGGTTGGCTGGTGAGAAGCAGCAGCACGGCAGAAGGAGATGGGCTCAATGCTTTGCGATGACCTAGAGGGGTGGGATGGGAGGATGGGAGGGAGGCTCAAGAGGGAGGCTCATGGGGACATGTGTATGCATATGGCTGAATCGCTTTGTTGTACAGCAGAAACTAACAGCATTGTGAAGCAATTATACTGCAATAAAGATGTATAAAAAAAAAACTAGGTAGTGAAAGAAGATAATGGAATACATACAGTACAACTCTACTCAGAAAGCTCAAAACAAGTAAAACATTTTTTTAGGGCTGTACCTATGAAAGCAGAAACTACAAGGGAAAAGCAATGTAATATAATCATGGAGGGGTCAGTTCTGGGATGCTAATCTATTTCTTTATCTAGGCAGTGGTTACCCAAGTATTTATAACTGCCAAACAGCATATGTTACATCCATTTTTATAAATTTAATTCACAGAAATAATTTCTAAAAATACCAGGTAGATCTTAAAGACCCAGTTGTGAAAACAAAAGTTCATGGGAGAAAATAGCATGTTTGTGACCTGACGATTGAGAAGGATATCTCAGTCACGAAAAGCGAAAACCATTTTTTTAGAAAATTGATTAACTTCGATATTAAAAGGAAAAACATGTATATAAAAAACACAAACCAGGGACTTCCCTCGTGGCACAGTGGTTGAGAATCCACCTGCCAATGCACGGGATACAGGTTCGAGCCCTGGTCTGGGAAGATCCCACATGCCGTGGAACAAATAAGCCCGTGTGCCACAACTACTGAGCCCGTGTGCCACAACTACTGAAGCCCACACACCTAGAGCCCGTGCTCCGCAACAAGAGAAGCCACCACAATGAGAAGCCCACGCACCGCAAGGAAGAGTAGCCTCCGCTCACTGCAACTAGAGAAAGCCCGCGCACAGCAACGAAGACCCAACACAGCCATAAATAAATAAATTTATTTTTTTTAAAAACCCACAAACCAGGCTTCCCTGGCGGCCCAGTGGTTGAGAGTCTGCCTGCCAATGCAGGGGACACGGGTTCATGCCCCGGTCTGGGAGGATCCCACATGCCACGAAGCGGCTGGGCCCGTGAGCCATGGCTGCTGAGCCTGAGCGTCCGGAGCCTGTGCTCCGCAACGAGAGAGGCCACAGCAGTGAGAGGCCCGCGTACTGCAAAAAAAAAAAAAAAAAAAAACCTACAAACCAAAAAGCTACATACAGATTGGCAGAAATATTGGCAGTGCTTACAAATGACAAAGGATTAGTAGGCAGAATAACTAACTTCAATACGGAAAAACATACACATATATATACATACACAAACAGACACACAGAGTTTTAAATGGGCAAAAGAAATGAACAGGCAATTCACAAAAGAGGAGACCCAAATGTCCACTAAATATGAAAAGATGCTCACATTACCTCATCAGTAATCTGGGAAATGCATATTACACTGACCCACCATTTCACACCCAGCTGACTAGCCAAAATTATGAAGTCTGAGCACATCAAGTGTTGGCAAGCACAGAGAGCATGTTCTGCTAACAGTAAAACAAGAAACTGGCAACCGCTTTGCAAAGGGAAGCCTCCGAAAGTGGCACAAACCTGATGTGACCCAATATTCTACTCCTGACATGTGTCCGAGAGAAACTCACATGACCGAGACTTGTTCTGCGGCCCTTTTCATTCTGTGACAAACTGGCAGAAAACCTGAATGCCCGCCAACAAGAAAATATACTGTGGCAAATACACATGGAATCTGTACAGCTAGAGTTTATATGTATTAATGAGGGTAGGTCTTAAAATACTGAGAAAGCAGCAAACTGCAGAGGGATGGACTATGAAACAATACTATATTGATTTACAGACACAATGTAGTAAAAGAATGAAAAAAAAGGGAATGCTGTCAGGGTGCACATTAACTGGGAGTAGGATACATAGGGGCTTCAATTATATTTACAATGTTTTATTTCTTAAGTTGGGTGTAAATTCTCCACTCTTTAAATTCCTGAAATAATTTTATAAAAAGATCATGCAACTATCTTACCTTGTGTTGGCAAATAGTTTTTTTTGTACTTTTCTACCTGGGTTCCTGAAGAAACTTGACTCTTTGGAAATCGAACTGATGACTTCTATAGTATGAGAAATTTTTAAATATAAAATTAGTTTACACATTAGTACAAGGAATGAAACTAACAGAACTCAGCTTGCAATGGGAATGTTTTAAGTGTGTTATTTATGCTGTTTTTGTTTATTGCTACAGGCCAGAGTGAACAAGCTGCTACTAGGAACGAACTACACACACACGCACGCGCTGCCTCTGGAAATACATGCATTCCTCAAGTGAAGGCATAACAGACAATGTAAAACAAAACAGTTTTTTGTGACTGTTACCAGAGCGGCCAGAGGAGAGGAACTCATGGTCAGACAGCAGAAGACTGCTCACCACCGTCCCTACCGCAGCCCCCAGATTTAGAGGTCAAGGTAGATGTCCTCCTTGCTCCCCACCACCGCCTCCAACCAGATCTCCTTCTCTCCTCCCTAACCACCCCTGCCCCAGCAAGTCTCATGCCCATGTACCCCATGTGCCAGGAGAAGCCACCCCAATACCTTAGCTGCCATCTCTAGACCTGTTCTCTCCCACCCTGGCCAGGCGCTCCAATGGACAAAGTCTAGAACTAGTCATTATCAATATCTGCAATTATTAAGAACTGCAAAAATATCAATTTCAAAGCATTCGAATCCAGAATGTGGGACATTCTACAAAATAATTAAAAATTATCCAAGAAGCCGTGCCATTTAATAAAGTGCCAAAGTATTTAGGGGTGAGTTGCCACAATTTCTGCAATTACCTTCAAATGGTTCAGGAAAATACCTATACAGCAATATGGCAAAATGTGAACAATGGTTGGATCTAGGTGAGTATTCAGGTGTTCAGCATATTATTCTTCCAACTTTCTCTATTTGGGGCAGCTTTCATAATAAAATGTTTGGGGGGCAGAATTCCATCTTCTGACTACCATGTCCTGTCCTTCCAGCTCATCCCTCTGAGACCCTCACTCCAACAATGCTTACAGCCCACAGGGTCCCACAATTCACTGATCCACGTTTTCTGTGTTCCCCAAAACCTATGCCCTCCTTGAGCAGCCTAAATTCATGGTTCACTGCAGGCACTCCTGTTGTATTTACATACTGTCAACTTCCAGCCCCTCTCACTGTGGGATTCACCTGGATGACCACACCTCTGCTGAAGTATCAGTATTACTCTCCACCACCCTACACCCAAAAAGCTGAATAAAGAAAAATAACGCAAATGATTCCCACTTGAAACATATAATCTCTAACCTACGTGGGCCCCTAGTGCAGCCCAGGAGTCAGACCACACTTCGCCCTTTGCTTTCCACTCTCGTGGACCCCGATCCGCCCGTCCAGCCTCCCAGAGTGTCCTCCATCCTCAGTCTCAGCAGATGCCCGAGCCTCCATTCCCCGAGGGAAGCTAGAGGGTTAGGGGGGAACGTCCCACCAACGGACCACACGTCCAGCCCCAGGTCCACGGCTGAGGCCCCGTCACCAGGCATGGACGTCGAGCTCCCGGCCGGGCAGGCGCCTCCACTCCCCCTCAACCCGGTCTCCTCTCCTTCGTGCTCGCAGCTTCGGCAACCCGCCCACTCTCTCCTGCATCCCACTCTCTCCTGCATCCGTATTTTCCTATTGAATCAATCCCACCAATACATAAGCATGTGTTGATTTTCCCATCTTAAAAAAAAAAACAAAACAAAAACTACTTCCCCTACAGCTCCTGCCCCATTTCCTTACTGTTACTGCAAAACTTCTCCACAAAGCTTTGTACTCTGCTGAAACCTCTCACTCTCCTACCCGGTCAGGCTTTTACCCAGCATATCCGAGGACCCATCTTCAGTCCCCCGCTTACTCGGCAGCAGCCTCTGGGGCACCAGCCTCTCTGCTGCTTTACTCGGCCCTCAGGACACCACACTGGCCTCCTTTATTTCAGACTCGGGTTCATTCTCCTCCCCGCCATCTCCTCACCACCTGGCCAGGACCCGGGACCCTGCCCCGTCCACGCCTTCAGCCCAAGCGATCTCTCCCACACGTTCCCAGGGCCCCAAACTTCTCGCTCCGACCTGAGCTTCTCTGGATACACACACAGCCCTGCCTGATGTCCTCCTGATGTCTAGTAGGCATTTCGAGCTCACCTGATCTAACCTGAGCTCCTAACCAACACCCACACCCCCAGGAAAAGCGTGCTCTCTTCTTGTGGGGACTCACGGTAAAGGGCCAGAAAAACCACGCTCAACTTGGAAGCCATTCCCACCCCCTCTCTTGCTGTCACAGCCCATCAGCAGTTCTTCAATAAACCCCGTCCACCTGCAGCAATCCCCCAGCTGGTGTCCTGATGGCGCCCAAATGCCCACTTCAGGCCACTCGCACGTCTACAGCAGGGAGGGTGGGCTCACCAAAACAGAGGAGGAGGCCACCCCTTCCATCCAAGCCCTGCCAGGGCTCCCCGTCTGACTCAGAGGGAAGAGGCGATGCCCACAGGTAGTTACTAAGGCCTATCGAAAGCGGCACCACCACCCTCGAGCCCGTCTCTGGGCCCATCCCCTGTTCTGCTCCTCACGGACCCTGGTCCTCCCAGCCTCGGGGCTCCGGGCCCACATCTCAGCCTGGCTCGCTGCGCCCTCTTCGGGTCATTATTCCAACGTCGCTTTCTCAGGAGGGCCTCCGCAGCCATCCTGTATAAACTGCAACACCCTCCCCCAAGCAGTGATCCCGCCTCCTTGCTTTCCCTCCCTCACCATATGCTTCACTCATCTTTCCCCCATGGCTGGAATCCAAGCTCCAAGAGAACACGGAAGTTTGTCTGTTTTATTCATTGCTTGATCTCCAGTGCCTCAAAGCCGTGTCTGGCACATCACAGTCGTGAATACAGATGAATAAAGACGCAAATACTTGATTTAAAAGGATCATATGCAAAAAAAAAAAAAAAAAATCTCTGCAAAAATTTTACTTACCCTGTTTCAACTGAGATTACCTGCCTATTGTGTTATAATTCCTTTATAAGAATTATAAAAATGAATTTGAAAACTATGTGTATAGTGACGCACAAAGAAGTATTTAATTGTGGTAAAATACACATAACACAAAATCACCATCTTAACCATGTTAAGATGTACACGTTAGTGGCATTAAGTACATTCACACCACGGTGCAGCCGTCACCACCATCACCTCCAGAACTCTTCACCTTGCAAACCTGAAACTGCCCTCACTGAACGACAGCTTCTCTTTCTCCCCTCCCCCAGCCCCGGCACCCACCCTTCTACTTTGCTTCTACGAATCTGACTGCTGAAATATTTAGCATCTCCCCAACGTGAGAAAACCTACCGTGGACCCGTCTCTTCTCGAGGCCGTCACACACTGCCCCATCCTGGTGCTGCTCTCGGTGGCTCCGGCTTTCTTCCAGGCATCTAGTCGGAACCTTTCCATCACTTTTATTTCCTCCCGGAGGTCTGTGTTCTCTTTGACCAACATTTCTATCTGGCTTCTAAGACGGCCATGTGTACTGGACCATTTTGCTTCCTTTCTTTTCAAATCTTCCTGTAAATCTGCTATCTGCTGCTTCAAAGCCTCTCGGGGGGGGGGGAGGGAAAAGCATTACTAGAACTGAAACAATGCAAGAGAAGAGACAAGACACATCAACAAAACAGAATTGCCAGCCTATCACAGACAGCAGAAAAGGGAATGTCAATGACATTGGGTTTCCCAGGAAAAGGAGGGGGTTCAGGCTAGAGTCTCCCCTCATGCCATCCAGAAGTCAGGAGACAGAGGAGGCAGACGCCACTTAGCAGCCAGCACGTTACACTGCGTGAGGCGATAAAGGTCTAAGCTAAGATAGCAAGTGAAACAGAGAGAGACGGATGGGGTTATCTGGTGAAGAAAACAGAAACCGGAATCCATGACTAACTGAAGCAGCAGAAGAAGCAAAAGGAATAAAAGATTCCAGGTCAGAACTCCCAGCCCTGAAACTGGGTCTCTCTGGAATTCATGAGAAGAACCGGGTCTAAGAAAATGAGTTGTTTCAGACGGACCAAATGACATAAGTGCAGAAACTTCTGGAAACGCGTGGAAGCTATTTGC
Organism: Mesoplodon bidens; assembly: GCF_964165515.1. Classification (NCBI taxonomy): domain Eukaryota; kingdom Metazoa; phylum Chordata; class Mammalia; order Artiodactyla; family Ziphiidae; genus Mesoplodon; species Mesoplodon bidens. The sequence goes on from NC_138174.1 coordinate 486,229, forward strand.
AACTTATGAACAGAAGTCACTACCTGCACCCACCTGGGTACAAGTTATGGCGAGTGACTCAGAGCGGAGGAAAGTTTAGACAGAAGCAAGAAAGCGTCTCCAGCAGCTGGGAGCCCCCTCGGGCCGAGCCTGCCTCACGAACACGCATGTGCCTGGATACCACCCACCCTCTCGGAAGACGCACGACAGTCAGCAGAGCAGTGTGGGCAGCAGAGGGAGAAACTAGGGCTCAAAGGGCTCCTGCTCAGGGTGTAACACCACAGAGGTGGCTCTGCACCCGGCTGAGGCCAAGGCTCGAATCCCAGCTCTGTGCCTTGGAAGCGCTTGGAGCAAGGTCATTACCTTCCTGAGCGCCTGCCTGCCTATTTATACATTGTGGGTGCAACCGAGAGACGAGCAATGTCTAACTGGCCACCACTGCCATCATGCGGGAAAATAAACTCTAAATGAGTTAAGAGTTCAAAGCCAAATAAGCCACAGGTAGACAAATGCTATATGGCATCACTTATATGTAGAATCTTAGGGGGAAAAAAGCTGACTTCAAAGAACAGAATGGTGGTTTCCAGGGGCTGGGGGGAGAGGGAAATGGGGAGATACAGGTCAAAGGATACAAACTCTGAGTTATAGGAAGAATAAGTTCTGAGGAGCTAATGGAGAGCATGGTGACTGTAGTTAATAACACTGCTGGGAGCAGATCTTAAGCGTTCTCACCATACCCACACACACGCACACACAGTTAACTTGATTGTGCTAATTATTCCATAGCGCATACGTATATCAAATCATCACACTGTAAACTTAAATACATACAGTTATATATTTCAATTATTCCTCAATAAAGTTAAAAATGCAAAAGCAGTATTTATAACATATCTACTATCTATCAGGTACTGTTAAAGTCCTTGAATACAAAGAACGAAACACGGATCGCAGGGGACTTGTGTTAGGAGGTGACGGGGCCTGGGAGAGAAGCAGAGCGGGCGGGAGGGGTCAAGGCTGCTGGGCAGGAGGCGCGAGCAGAAGGCCAGCCGTGGCCCCAACTACGGGAGCCTCAGCGAACAGAGTGCTGAGAGCGGCAGAGGACACGCTGCGTGGTGGCTGCCCGGGGACGCACGTTCCCAGAAGCACCAGCAGACACAGCACGAAGAAAGGTGCCAGCCCAGTCATACAACACCAAGAGGCCAGCCAGCCAGCTGGGGAGGGTTGTAGATGATGTGAAAAAGGCAGAAAGACACCAGATCTTATAGGAACTCGAGGCCATCGTAAGGGCTGGGGCTCTTATTACAAGAAAAAAGTAGAGTCGTGGAAGGGCTGCAAGCAGAGGGGACGTGGCCTGACTTCCTTCAGGAAGGATCGCTGGCCACTGTGTGGGGAGAAACCACGGGGACAAGGGCAAGAACAGAGGCCGGGCAGCCGGTGAGTCCAGTAACTCGGACATGGAAACTCAGATCTGGGCAGGTGTTCTGACAGAACAGCATGGGGTGTAGGAGAAAGAGAAGAGAAGGACTCTAATTTCTGGCCCGAGCTGGAGATGGCTGGGGAGGGTGATGGGACAGGGCATGTGAGGTGTCCAGCCGCCGGTCAGACACACTGGCCACGCAGAGAGCAGTCCAGGCCGGGGCTGACGTCCGGGAGCCTTCAGCACATTAAGCATTATTTAAGCCAAGAAACTAGACAAGACCATCGAGGAAGGACAGGTCAGCCTCCCTGCTGGATGAACTCCACCATTAAGTTAAAGAGGAGGAAAAGCAAGAGGAGACGAGACGGTCACCCGAGCATCCGGTGCCCGGGGACCCATGAGCTGCTAAACTGCCGCCGGGGCTGTCCTGGCAGGGGGGCTGGCAGTGCCACAGGAGCGGGTTCAGAGCAGCAGTGTGGACGAAAGCACAGAGAAAACAAGAGGCAAGATTTGGAGGCAGAGATACAGAGATACAGACAACGCTTTCAAGGCATCTGCTGCGAAGAACAAAGAGGGGTGTGGCCGACAGGGGCTGTGGAGTTACAGTCCAGCGGCGTGGACACTGAGGGCAAGGTCCAGAGGCGTGAGGATGGACGGCGGGGGGCGGGGGGCAGCACCGCGTGGGACCTCGTGTGCACGAGGTGGCCCAAGGGGAGGACCAGGGTCAAGTTCTCAGCCAGGCCGAAGCAGGGCCTTCGGGGGACAGCGAGGCCACAGGGTGGGAGGGCCGAGCAGGGGGACTACGGCACCGTCCTCCAGGGCGCGGGGTGGAAGGGGACGGAGCACGACAGGCCCGCCTCGGGTTGTGCTAACGACTTAAAGTGAGCCTGCTCCCTGTGACGTTTCTCTTTCAGCTAAATTAAGTGTTACGGGCACAGAGATGGCGTAGGCAAGAAATGCCAGGGATTGAGTTTTGCCACACAAAGTATGACCACTTGAGAAAAGGGAGCACAGAATACATTTAAAGTAATGATTACAGTGACAGACTCTGGGTTTTTTGTTTTTTGGGGGGTTTTTGGGTTTTTTTTTCTTTTTGCGGTACGCGGGCCTGTCACTGCTGTGGCCTCTCCCGTTGCGGAGCTCAGGCTCCGGACACGCAGGCTCAGCGGCCATGGCTCACGGGCCCAGCCGCTCCGCGGCATGTGGGATCTTCCCGGACCGGGGCACGAACCCGTGTCCCCTGCATCAACAGGTGGACTCTCAACCACTGCGCCACCAGGGAAGCCCAATTCTGGGGTTTAAGGACACAAGAAGGTAAGTAAGACCAGCTGGTTTGAAAGTCCTAATAGGAATAAAAGGTTACAGAGTAATAAAAGGAGTGACAAATATTATGGACTTGCTTACAAAAGGCTAGGAAATAGGGTTTAAATAACAGCTGGAGTTTGCAAGCATTAGTAACCGGGGGAAAGAGGCTCTCCGGTCTTAAAGCTGTGGGAAACAACATCAAAATAAGCTCACTGGGGGCCTCCCTAGTGGCGAAGTGGTTGAGAGTCCGCCTGCCGATGCAGGGGACACGGGTTCGTGCCCCGGTCCGGGAGGATCCCACGTGCCGCGGAGCGGCTGGGCCCGTGAGCCATGGCCGCTGAGCCTGCGCGTCCGGAGCCTGAGCTCCGCAACGGGAGAGGCCACAGCAGTGACAGGCCCGCATACCGCAAAAAAAAAAAAAAAAAAAAAGCTCACTGAAGCACGTTTTCACTAAAAGACCAATAAGCAGAAAGAGAAAGGTTACTACTAGAGAAAATATACAAATGTGGAGATGGATAAAGGGCTGGTAGAGGGTTTATGCAGTGTCTAGCATGGCAGGCTGAGGAGCCTGCGTTCTACCCCAAGAGGAAGCCGGCGGATGCTGGAGGAAAGGGAACAAGACAGACAATGAAGCTAAGAGATCAGGACAAACACAGGTCAGACAAGAAAAGAGGCGGGAGGGAGACAAAGGGTCAGGATAAAAAAGTTATAGAGGAGATGAAGTCAAAGGAACTTACTGTCTGACTTGAACTGGATTTGAAAGTGAAGGTGTCCAGATTTCCAGCCTGAGTGAATGTGCAAAAAGTCCGAAGGAAAGGTAGATTCAGTAGGGACGGGGTGAGTTAAGTTTGAAACACCCAAAGCAAGCTGACCAGCTCACCACAGCACCTCACAAGTCAAGGGCCCTTAAATATCTGCTGGATGAGGAAACCGACGCGCAGGTCTGTGGTGAGCGGAGATCTGACTGAACACCAAGTGTGCAAGTAGTCAATGAAACCTCACGGTATGAAAATCAGAATAATATGTGACTAAGACACAAAAATCAGTGGGAACTCATGACCTCATAAAGGCCGGTGCCCCCAGCCCTGTCGCTAGTACAGGCTCCAACAGAAAGGGGGGCACTGTGAGCCTGCGCCCACCCTCAGGCAGACCCAAATGCTAAGATGAAAGGAAGAGGCCTCCTCACAGACAGCGGATTTCAGATCTGCCGCGGGTTGGAGGGGGGGAGAAACGCAAACACCAGGTGGTCTGAAGTCACCGATCATCACAGAAAGCAGGGATAACGTTTGAAAATTCAAAGCAACAGCAGTGCTAAAGGACAAGGAAGCTAATGTACTTAGAGGGTTCCCACTGGTCAAGCTCGGACCAACTGATTATCAACAGGAACTGTCATCCTTAGTTAGAGCCACCTGAGTCTGCGGCAGGCTACACATGTAAATTCCAGGAGGACAGAAACGTGTCATCGACAATTCTCCACTCCCACCCCCGTCTCCAGGAGGTGAGGCCTCTAGACCAGCACTGCCCAGGGCTTTCTGCAAAGGTGGGTGTGTCCTAGACCTGCACTGTCCAGCGTGACAGCTACCAGCCACCCGTGACTATCAAGCACTTGAAATGTGGCTAATGTGACTGAGAAATTGAATGTTTAGTTTCACTTAATTTCAACTAACTTAAATTTAAGTAGCCACATGCGGCTAATGGCTATAGCAGACTGGACAGAACAGGTTCACAGAGGAGAGGATGCACTTCCTGAGGGAGAGGCACCAGGTTACGAGAGAGTAAAATGTATGTGTCATTCACATATAATAAAGTCAAACTAGAGCAAGACAGCTTCTCTGCTCTGGTTTGAATCAGTTTGGAAGAAGTAATCATGTCCTGAGCTATTAGAAAGAGGGAAAGGTGGGGGGAATCGATCTTACGGGGGAGTCAAATATATTGGGTGGTCTGAGAAGGCTGTTTTTAATCTCATAAGATTTTGATAACATAGCAATGTATCAAGTCAGTACCGCTTTACTCCTAGGAGATTCAGAAACAAGAAAAATGAATGACAAACCCATTGTGCAGATATTTTAGGCTATGGTTTTAAATTCAGTAAAAAAGTTTTCTGATAGCTAAATTTGGTTTTGGCTACTGCTTAAAATATCTGAAGTGTTAACACACACACAAAAAAAACATGCCAAATTTGTATTATTATAGATTATAATACTAATCTATATTATAGACTATTTAAAAGAAATTCAGGGATGTCTTGGTGGTCCAGAGGTTAAGAATCTGCCTTCCAGGTGCAGAAGGGGAGGCAGTGCTTCCAAAGGAGGGCCTCTGGAGCATGGAGATAAGGCCCTGGGAGCATCGTGAGTAACTCACCAAGACCGAAGGTTTGCACGAGCCTGACTTTTCTGATTGCTGCTTTGGCTCTACTGTTCGTTATGGCGCTCAATGACTGGATGATGCCCACCTGCACTGAAAGACTGGAGACCAAGATGGTGGAGTAGAAGGACGTGCTCTCACTCCCTCTTGCAAGAACACCAGAATCACAACTAGGTGCTGGACAATCATCGACAGGAAGACACTGGAACTCACCAAAAAAGATACCTCACATCCAAAGACAAAGGAGAAGCCACAATGAGATCGTAGGAGGGGCGCAATCACACTAAAATCAAATCCCATAACTGCTGGGTGGGTGACTCATGGACTGGAGAACACTTATACCACAGAAGTCTACCGACTGGAGTGAAGGTTCTGAGCCCCAAGTCAGGCTTCCCAACCTGGGGGTCCGGCAACGGGAGAGGAATTCCTAGAGAATCAGACTTTGAAGCCTAGTGAGATTTGATTGTGGGACTTCGACAAGACTGGGGGAAACAGAGACTCCACTCTTGGAGGGCACACACAAAGTAGTGTGCTCATCGGGACCCAGGGGAAGGAGCAGTGACCCCAGAGGATACTGAGCCAGACCTACCTGCTAGTGTTGGAGGGTCTCCTGCAGAGGCCGGTGGGGGGGTGGTTGTGTCTCACCATGAGGACTAGGACACTAGCAGCAGAAGCTCTGGGAAGTACTCCTTGGCGTGAACCCTCCCAGAGTCCGCCATTAGCCCCACCAAAGGGCCCCGGTAGGATCCAGTGCTGGGTTCCCTCAGATCAAACAAGCAACAGGGAGGGAACCTAGCCCCACCCATCAGCAGACAAGCGGATTAAAGTTTTACTGAGCTCTGCCCACCAGAGCAACAGCCAGCTCTACCCACCACCAGTCCCTCCCATCAGGAAACCTGCACAAGCCTCTTAGATAGCCTCATCCACCAGAGGGCAGACAGCAGAAGCAAGAAGAACTACAATCCTGCAGCCTGTGGAACAAAAAACACATTCACAGAAAGACAGACAAGATGAAAAGACAGAGGGCTATGTACCAGATGAAGGAACAAGATAAAACCCCAGAAAAACAACTAAATGAAGTGGAGATAGACAACCTTCCAGAAAAAGATTCCAGAATGATAGTGAGGATGATCCAGGACCTCGGAAAAAGAATGGAGGCAAAGATCGAGAAGATGCAAGAAATGTTTAACAAAGACCTAGAATTAAAGAAAAAACAAACAGAGATGAACAATACAATAACTGAAATGAAAAATACACCAGAAGGAATCAATAGCAGAATAACTGAGGCAGAAGAACGCATAAGTGACCTGGAAGACAGAATGGTGGAATTCACTGCTGCGGAACAGAATACAGAAAAAAGAACGGGAGAAGCCACAACAGTGAGAAGCCCACGTACCGCAAAAAAAAAAAAAAAAAAGCTGGTTCTTTGAGAAGACAAACAAAAATGATAAACCATTAGCCAGACTCATCAAGAAAAAGAGGGAGAGGACTCAAATCAATAAAATTGGAAATGAAAGAGAAGTTACGACGCCGCAGAAATACAAAGCATCCTAAGAGACTACTACAAGCAACTCTATGTCAACAAAATGGACAACCTGGAAGAAATGGACAAATTCTTAGAAGGGTATAACCTTCCATGACTGAACCAGGAAGAAACAGAAAATATGAACAGACCAATCACAAGTAATGAAATTGAAACTGTGATTAAAATTCTTACAACAAACAGAGGTCCAGGACCAGATGGCTTCACAGGCGAATTCTATCAAACATTTAGAGATGAGCTAACACCCATCCTTCTCAAACTCTTCCAAAAAACTGCAGAGGAAGGAACAATCCCAAACTCATTCTATGAGGCCACCATCACCCTGACACCAAAACCAGACAAAGATACTACAAAAAAAGAAAATTACAGACCAGTATCACTGATGAATATAGATGCAAAAATCCTCAACAAAATACTAGAAAACAGAATCCAACAATACATTAAAAGGATCATACACCATGATCAAGTGGGATTTATCCCAGGGATGCAAGGATTCCTCAATATATGCAAATCAATCAATGTGATACAACATATTAACAAACTGAAGAATAAAAACCATATGATCATCTCAATAGATGAAGAAAAAGCTTTTGACAAATTTAACACCCATTTATGATAAAAACTCTCCAGAAAGTTGGCACAGAGGGAAACTACCTCAACATAATAAAGGCCATATATGACAAATCGACACCAAACATCATTCTCAATGGTGAAAAACTGAAAACATTTCCTCTAAGATCAGGAACAAGACAAGGATGTCCACTCTCATGGCTATTATTCAACATAGTTTTGGAAGTCCTAGCCTCACCAATCAGAGAAGAAAAAGGAATACAAATTGGAAAAGAAGAAGTAAAACTGTCACTGTTTGCCGATGACATGATACTATACATAGAGAATCCTGAAGATGCCACCAGAAAACTACTAGAGCTAATCAATTAATTTGGTAAAGTTGCAGGTTACAAAATTAATCCACAGAAATCTCCGGCATTTCTATACACTAATGATGAAAAACCTGAAAGAGAAATTAAGGAAATTCTCCCATTTACCACTGCAACAAAAAGAATAAAATACCTAGGAATAAACCTACCTAGGGAGACAAAAGACCTGTATGCAGAAAACTATAAGACAATGATGAAAGAAATTAAAGATGATACCAACAGATGGAGAGATATACCATGTTCTTGGATTGGAAGAATCAATACTGTGAAAATGACTATACTACCCAAAGCAGTCTACAGATTCAACACAATCCCTATCAAATTACCGATGGCATTTTTTACGGAACTAGAACAAAAAATCTTAAAATTTGTATGGAGACACAAAAGACCCCAAATAGCCAAAGCAGTCTTGAGGGGAAAAAATGGAGCTGGAGGAATCAGACTCCCTGTCTTCAGGCTATACTACAAAGCTACAGTAATCAAGACAATATGGTACCGGCACAAAAATAGAAACACAGATCAATGGAACAAGATAGAAAGCCCAGAGATAAACCCATGCACCTATGGTCAACTAATCTATGACAAAGGAGGCAAGGATATACAATGGAGAAAAGACAGTCTCTTCAATAAGTGGTGCTGGGAAAACTGGACAGCTACATGTAAAAGAATGAAATTAGAACACTCCTTAACACCATACACAAAAATAAACTCAAAATGGATTCGAGATCTAAATGTAAGACCGGACACTATCAAACTCTTAGAGGAAAACATAGGAAGAACACTCTTTGACATAAATCACAGCAACATCTTTTTTGATCCACCTCCTAGAGTAATGGAAATAAAAACAAAAGTAAACAAATGGGTCCTAATGAAATTTCAAAGCTTTTGCACAGCAAAGGAAACCACAGACAAGACGAAAAGACAACCCTCAGAATGGGAGAAAATATTTGCAGATGAATCAACGGACAAAGGATTAATCTCCAAAATATATAAACAGCTCATGCAGCTCAATATTAAAGAAACAAACAACCCAATCCAAAAATGGGCAGAAGACCTAAATAGACATTTCTCCAAAGAAGACATACAGATGGCCAAGAGGCACATGAAAAGCTACTCAACATCACTAATTATTAGAAAAATGCAAATCAAAACTACAATGAGTTATCACCTCTCACCCATTAGAATGGGCATCATCAGAAAATCTACAAACAAATGCTGGAGAGGGTGTGGAGAAAAGGGAACCCTCTTGCACTGTTGGTGGGAATGTAAACTGATACAGCCACTATGGAGAACAGTATGGAGGTTCCTTAAAAAACTAAAAATAGAATTACCATATGATCCAGCAATCCCACTACTGGGCATATACCCAGAGAAAACCACAGTTCAAAAAGACACACGCACCCCAGTGTTCACTGCAGCACTATTTACAATAGCCAGGTCATGGAAGCAACCTAAATGCCCATCGACAGACGAATGGATAAAGAAGTTGTGGTACATATATACAATGGAATATTACTCAGCCATAAAAAGGAACGAAATTGAGTCATTTGTTGAGACGTGGATGGATCTAGAGACTGTCATACAGAGTGAAATAAGTCAGAAAGAGAAAAACAAATATCGTATATTAACGCATGTATGTGGAACCTGGAAAAATGGTACAGATCAACCAGTTTGCAGGGCAGAAGTTGAGACACAGATGTAGAGAACAAACGTATAGACACCAAGGGGGGAAAACCCCGGGGTGGGTGGGGATGGTGGTGTGCTGAATTGAGCGATTGGGATTGACATGTATACACTGATGTGTATAAAACTGATGACTAATAAGAACCTGTTGTATAAAAAAATAAATAAAATAAAATTCAAAAATTAAAATTAAAAAAAAAATCTGCCTTCCAGGGCTTCCCTGGTGGCACAGTGGTTAAGAATCTGCCTGCCAATGCAGGGGACACAGGTTCAAGCCTTGGTCCAGGGAGATCCCACATGCCACGGAGCAACTAAGCCCATGCGCCACAACTACTGAGCCCACATGCCACAACTACTGAAGCCCGCACGCCTAGAGCCCGTGCTCTGCAACAAGAGAAGCCACCGCAATGAGAAGCCCGCACACCGCAATGAAGAAGAGTAGCCCCCGCTCGCCACAACTAGAGAAAGCCCACATGCAGCAAAGAAGACCCAATGCAGCCAAAAATAAATAAATAAAATAATTTTTTTTATTTTTAAAATTAAAAAAAAAAAGAATCTGCCTTCCAATGCAGGGGATGTGGGTTCGATTCCTGGTCGGGGAACTAAGATCCCACATGTTGTGGGGCAACTAAGACCACACGCTCTAGAGCCCACACGCCACAACTAGAGAGAAGCCCACGCACCACAATGTAGACGCTGTGAGCCGCAACAAAGATGTTGCATGTCACAACTAAGACCCAAAGGAAAGGGTTAGGGAGAGAGGGAGAGAGGGAAAGAGAAAAGAAATTCAATTAAATTTAACACGAATTTTAATCTTTTACCTTTCAGGCAAAGAGCAAAAAACACTCTTAAAATTGCTAGTAGAATTTTAAATTGGCATGACAGGGACTTCCCTGGTGGCGCAGTGGTTAAGAATCCATCTCCCAGTGCAGGGGACACAGGTCGAGCCCTGGTCCGGGAAGATCCCACATGCCACGGAGCAACTAAGCCCGTGAGCCACAACTACTGAGCCCACGTGCTGCAACTACTGAAGCCCGCATGCCTAGAGCCCGTGCTCCACAGCAAGAGAAGCTACCACAATGAGAAGCCCGCGCACCGCAATGAAGAGTAGCCCCCACTTGCCACAACTAGAGAAAGCCCACGTGCAGCAACGAAGACTCAATGCAGCCAAAAAAAAACAAATTGTCGTGATATTTATGGAGGGATAATCTGGCCATATCTACTAAGTACACACCCTTTAACCTAGAAATTTCATTTGCAGGACTTTATCCCACAGATATGCTTGCGTACGTAAGCTACAAACAGGTAAGGATGAATTTATTTTGTTCACTACTTCATTCCCAGTACATGCCTGCTATACAGGCTGTACTCAATAACCACATGTTAAATGACTAGCAGAATGATTGCGAGAGGGGAGGTATGTACAGGGCTATTCAGGAGAGCACTTCTTATATACAGAAAAAGAGCAGAAATAACATAAAGGCTTGGTTAGGTAAATTATGGCACTTCCATATAACGCAGCTTTTTTAATGCATTTATTTTCAATGGTAAAATAAAGGAGAATGCTCTTTACGTTAAGACGTAAAATGATTTTAGTATACTACCATTAATTCGTTTTTTGTTTTTTTTAATTGGGAATATACATATGTATTTGCTTAGAATTTCTCTGAAAAGATACAAAAGATTGGTAACACCGGATGCCTCAAAAGAGAGGTAAATCAGGTGCCAGGGCAAGGGTGAGAGGGAGAGGTTTCACAGCACATCTTTTTGTACCTTTTGAATAGGAATATATTACCTTTTGAAATAAAAACTTTAATAGATTGTTAAAGTCTAACGTATTAGATATAATAAACCAAGCATGAACCAAAATATAATGGCACGTTTCCGCCTACAGAAATAAATAGAATTAAAGACCCTAACAGACACGGCATGTGGTAAGTTAAGCTACAGGTGTGTACTAAGACTAACCAAGGGTGGTGCACTATGTATGAAAGGAAGGAAGCAAAGGACGGGCCTCGAAAAGACTAGTGTTGAAAATACGAAAGTGGATGAGTTTGTATTTTATGCTATAAATAACAGAAAGCCATTTAAAATTTTTCTTTTGGTAAACTGAAGTTTTACTTTTGATGAAATTCAATATATCCACTTTTTCTTTTATACTTAGTTCTTTGTGTCTTCTCTTGGAAACCTCTGCAGATGCCATTGTCGCAAATATATTCACCTACAGTTTTTCCTAGGTTTATAGTTTTAGCTAGAAATGCACTAGTTCTTTTTAACTACTACTTTCCTCTGATCATGTCCATTTCTAACTTTGAAATGACTAGGACTGATGATTTGGCTTATCAGTTTACAAGTTTTAGAGTTAAACACCTAGTTAGTATACAAGCCTTAAATTATTATAAATGAACAGAACTAACAATGTGTGGTGGGTCAAACAAATTAACACATTCCACTGGTGAATCTCCAACTCCTGGCTTGTTAATACATCCATGTCATTATCAGAGTATTTTCTGAGGAAGCCTTCAGTAAGAAAAGAACTGATGTATTTTACTCTTTAAAAGTGAAGACTACAGGACTTCCCTGGCGGTCCAGTGGTTAAGACTGCGTGCTTCCAATGCAGGGGGCACGGGTCCAATCCCTGGTCGGGGAACTAAGATCCTACATGCCGCGTGGCATGGCCAAAAAAAATTGAAAAAAAAAAAAAAAGAAAGTCAAGACTACAAAAGATGTGCCTGATGTCTCAGATTATTTGTTGAGTCAATGGATGATTAATAAACTGATACCCAATTTCCCTTTGACACATCAAATAATTCTAAGATTCTTACCAGACTGTCATCTTTACTAACTGATATGAGTATAATGTAAAGAACTGACATACTTGTATTTCTTCACGTTCTTTTTTATCCGGAAAAGTCCTCGCAACTGTAGAATACTTTTCAAAAACTTTGCGTTCCTTTTGTAATTTCCTCATTTCCTCCTTTTTAAACTCCTCTATTCGAGCCAAGTCTTTTGCTTTCTGTTGTTCAAAGTCAGCAATTTCTTTCCTAGAACAACCAAACCATGTTATAATCTAGGGAGGCCACGTAAATACAGTAATCCACACGCGGTACCAAAGTGGAAGACCAGTGGCCACCTGGAATTGAGGAGCTGCTAGTTTTGGTGACTCCATCTCCAACCCACAGCGGTGCGGTGACAGCCAACTAACCCGGTAAAGCGCTACTCGACAAGCATCCGCTGCACCTACTACGGTTCACGTACTACACTACGTACTGGAGAAACCACAGTGAAAAAAACAAACATCCGTACTCCTGTAAAGCTCCTTACATTCTAGTGGGAGCGACAGATGACAATAAAGAAAATTAACAAGTAAAATACATGGAACACTGGAGATATTAAGAAGAATAAACCAAGGAATGAGGTTAGGAAATATGGAGCTTAGGAGCCTGAAATTATGGACGAAGTCATCTTGCTGAGGCAGTACTTGAGGTAAAACCTGAGGGACATGAGAGAACAGCCATTGAGGTATCTGGACAAAACAGTTCAGGCAGAGGGAACACCACATGCAAAAGCCCTAAGATAGGAACATGCCTGATGTGTTCAAAGAACAGGCAGGAGGCCAGTGTAGCTAAAGAGACAGAACAGTAGGAGAAAACGTCAGAAAAAAGGGGGGGGGGGGGGCAGGAGGCGGGGTGATTAATTAGGGTCTGTGGACCACTGTGAAGACCCTGGTATTTAGCTTAGGAGCACGCGGGTCAGAGAACGCTCAGGACCCGGCCTCCTTCTGGTTGCTGTGTGAAGAGCACAGGGAGAGTGACGACACCAAGACTGTGGAACAAGAGGTCCCTGGCTCACATCCTTCCACACGAATGCCATCCACAGACAGAAGTGCTTTTGTGGGAGCTCTGGGATTCAGGCAGGAAATGAGAAATGCTGGTGAAGCCTAAGATCAAGGACAGCCACTCAGAGAAGGCAGGCCCATGCCCCAGTGCCAGGCTTACCAAATGTGGTCCTGATGCACTAAAAACAGCCCCACTGCCAAGGGACCCAGGAGGAGCCGTGCCCGTTCATGCCCCTGGAGAGAGACCCGCAGACCTTGGCCCTGCCTACAGATCCTGGTACAGATCCTGGTACAGCCCTGTGACCCAGCTCCAGCCCTGCTCTATGTGGTACGGATCAGTCCTGCCCACCCAGGAGCCTGGTAGGAAGCTGCTCAGAAACCTGGCAGGAGCCCCACCCATCCTCACGCCTGGAAACACACCTCCTGTCTACAGACTCAACAGTGGACCAGGAGGCAGCCCCATGACCTAGCTCCAGCCCTGCCTGACTGTGGTCCAGGAAGTAGTCCTGTCCTACTGGGGATGCAGCAGGAACCACAGCTGGCTGCAACCCTGGTAACAGGCCTACCAACTGTGGACCCAGCTACAACCCCACTTGACTGTGATCCTGGAAGTAGACCCACCAGTCCAGGGATCCAGCAGAAGAAGGTCTTTACCTGCCAAAAACAGTCTGTAAAGACAGGAACAGGTGTTTGTTCTTTCAAATGCAAAGACATCAACACAACTCCACATAGATCACCAAGAATCAGGCAAACGTGACACCACCAAAGGAAACTAATAAAGCTCCAGTAACTAATCCCAAAGAAATCGAGATCTACAAATTACCTGACAAAGAATACAAAATAATTGTTTTAAGGAAGCTCAGCAAGCTACAAGAAAACACAGATAAACAACTCAATGAAACTAGGGAAACAATACGTGAAACAAGACAAGAAGTTCAACAAAGAGCTAGAAATCATAAAAAAAGAACCAAAAAGAAATTCTAGAGCTGAAGAATACAAGGAATGAAGTGATAAATGCAACAGAGAACTTCAACAGCAGACTCAAGCAGAAGAGAGAATCTGTGACTGCGAAGACTGGTGATTCAAAGTTATTCAGTCAGAGGGGGAAAAAAGGGAAAAGAATGAAAAGGAGTGAAGAAAGCCTGCAGGATTTATGGGACACTACTGTATGAACCATATACGCATTATGGAAGGAAAAAAATCAACAAACCTTTAGCTAGACTAAGAAAAAAAGAGAGAAGACTCAAATAAATAAAGTCATAAATGAAAGGCACGGCATTATAACAGATGCCTCAAGAAATAAAAAGGACAATATATGAATAATTATATTCGAAACCACTGGATAACTTAGAATGGTTAAATTCCTAGAAACATACAACCTACCAAAATTGAATCCAGAAGAAACAGAAAGCCTGAACTGACCAATAACAAATAAGGAGACTGAATCAGTAATCAAAAACCTCCCAAAAAACAAAAGTCCAGGACCAGATGGCTTCACAGGTAAATTCCACCAAACAGTCAAAGAAAAAATTAATACAATTCTTTTTTAAACTCTTCCAAGAAAAGAAGGAATACTTCCAAACTCATTCTGTGAGGCTAGTTATCACTCTGATACCACAGGCAGACAAAGATACAAGAAAAGGAAAACTACAGGCTAATGTCCCTGATGAATACAGTCTATAAATCCTCAAAAAAATACTAGCAAACCAAATTCAACGGCACAGTAAAAGCATTAAATACCATGACCAAGTGGGATTCATCCCCAGGATGCAAAGTTGGTTCAACACATGCAAATCAACTAACATGATGTAAACTGGTGCAGCCACTGTGCGAAACAGTATGGTGGTTCCTCAGCATTATTCACAATAACCCAAACATAGAAACAACCCACATGTCCAGCTGTGAGCCAAGGAAGGCTAAGGATCGCCAGAAACCAACAGAAGACACGAGAGAAAGCATGGCTCTGCTGACACCTTGACTTCAGGCTTCTAGCCCCCAGAACCATGAGAGAATAAATTTCTGTTGTTTCAAGCCATCCAGTTTGTGTGTATTTTGTTACAGCAGCCCTAGGAAACTAATACACTGGTCAAGGTGGCCCTTGAATTCAGAGCTCCACACTGCTTTTCAAATTTCAATTTATGACCTCATTACGACGACAATTCTCCTTTTAAGACATCTTTGACCACAGTGGGTCATTTTATTTAAAAATTCTTATGTGGTATTTATTTCACTTCCTTCTCTCACTTATATTGTTGGATTAATAAGAATTGTTTCAAATAGTTCAGATATAATCTTAAAAATAAAGCTGAAACACTATACATTTTCTCCCACTTACAGATGCAAACTTACCTGAGTTTTTCCAAGGCACTTTCTCGTTCAATGCGAAGTTTAGCTAAAGATGTGTTCTCAGCTTTAAATTTTTCTATTTCTGTTTCCAATTCAATAACTTTCTCTCTCAAAACTTGAGATCGAGCATTGTCACCTATAAGATAAGCCACAAATATTGAACTTCACAAAAAGCTTTCAACAGCAAAACACTAGCTAGCTATTACACTAGGAGCCAAAAATATGGTAAACACCTGTACTATTAAAATGCATTAGAAACAATGCTTCTAAAAACAAAGAAAAAATTATTATAGTCTAACTTTCCAGATGGAACAGCCTAAATTTAATAAAGAATCAAATCATTCTACCTCAAGAGTATCAATCTGATGACAAATGAACATTATGTATTAAAAAAATCAAATAAATTTTAAACCAATATACATAAATAGCTTAAAAACATGAATAAGTATTTGCAAGAGACTTAAAGCTCTAATGAACACCAAAATCAAAGTTTAACCCCCACTAATCAAAGAAATACAAATTAAGATCTTTTTCTGTATCAAATTTGCTACTTAAGAAAATGGCCAATGCTTTCGTCCTTCAACTACCCTTCTGGAAAATAACCCTGATTTGTAACACAAGGCTAAAATACACATTACCTACCCTTAGACCCACTTCTAAAAATCTAGTTAAAGAACGAACTTATAAAATCATACAAATCGTTTTGCACAAAAATATGCATTGAAGTGTTATTTCTAATAGTGAAAAATAATTTGTATACAACATTAAAGAAATTACTAAAAAAAATGATGCTACATTCATATAATGCTCTGCAACCATTTTTAAAGTATACAAAGAGCTTTAATGATGTGGCCAAAGCATATTATACGCCTGGTCAAAAAGCATGAGGCGAGTTATAATATATGTCTCTACCATATGAAAAATACACAGGAAAAATGAATGGAAAGAAATATCCCAAAATGATATCACAGTTACCTTAGGATAGGTTAGCTATAAACATTTTTGCTTCTACACTTTTTAACTACCAAACTTCCTGCAAAAAATACTATTTTTAAAATCGGAGTATTTTTTTAAATTAGCTTAAGTTATAATTTCTATTTTAAAGCACCTATGCTTTGCTAGACACTCAGAGTTTATAATATAACATGACATAAAGGAAAACTGTTTTCAATATAAGTTAAAAAAATCCATCACATAAACTAAATACTATATAGCCACTAAATGGAATGAGACAGATGTGTATTAGAAAAATCTTCAAAATTTATTATAAGCAAGGTGCAGAACAGTATATAAAAAACATGTTTTCATTGGTGCAGAAAGGAGGACTATATCCACATTCACACATATGCTTTTATATGCATGGAATCTTTGCAGAATACACAAATGAAATGGGAAAGCTGATGTCTCTAAGAGCCCATGTCTGGGGAAGAATAGAAACTTGAATTTTACTGTATTTCTTCCTCATCATATTTGGCAAGAGAATGCATGAGGTAGTAAAAAAAAAAAAAAAAAAAAAAAAACTAATTAAAAAAAATACACAGTAGCGCAAACCACAAATTGGGTATTCCCTGGTTATAAAAGAAACTTAAATGTTATTTCACCTTATAATAATTAATTTTAAAGCCTTGGCAATAAGAAACAGGCTAAAATTTGAAAAATCTGAAATCACAATTCTTCCAAATCTCATACTAGTGACTATTACATTATTTAGACTCACAAAACAAATAAAATTTTAACAAATTACCTACTTAACTTTAACAAATCACCTACTAGATTTCCACTGAGCAACTAGAAAGGTAGGGATTTTAATAAGCATTCTGACAACATACTGATAAAATAAATATTAAACGTGTAACATTCCATTACATATTTTACAATGCTCTGACTTACCAGGTGGTTGGTCTTGATTTATGTTTAACTTGGGTTCATTTCCCAAGCGTGAATCTGATTTTGATTTTGGTTTCAAAGAAGGGAAGAATTTCATCATCAGATCCGAGGTAGGAGGAGGACTTGTGCTCCTACTGGATTTATTCAAGTCTTCTCCCTTCTTGACTGGTGCAACCTTCCTTTTTATTGTTTTGTCCAGTACACATATTTCACTCTTATTAGGGTAGGTTGTCTGGGGAGTCCCATAAACGGCTTCATTCCCAAGAATAACATCATGTTTAAATGAATCATCTTCAAAGTCAGTCCAAGTTCTTTCATCATCAAAGTCAATTTTACTCACAGATGGGTGTCTTCTTGAGGTATCAGAAGCTTTATTTTTCAAGCTTGCTATTATGATAGACTCGTCACTACTGTAATCTTTATCAGACAAATCTAAATCAACATCTCTCCTCTTATCTTCTTCTTGAGTCCTGGTGTCCCTTAAAGGTCCCCTCCCATCACAGACTTGTGGACTATCTTCTCTGCTGCTGAAACCCCTTTCCTTATCCTCAGATGATGGTTTTATGGTGACATCAAGTTGTTCCTCAGAATCAGTGCTATCATCACTGTCTGTACCACCTTCGTCATCGCTTGCATCCCACCTAGTTGGACTTTCACAAGTGCTCATCTGGAACACTTTCCGACTGACTTTACAGGACTGTTCCTGCGATGCATCAGGTGAGGACACTGTATCAGGTTGTTTGGGTGCAACCTCACACTCACGCTTACTTTCACACGTGGTACGGCCTGGATCCTCATTTTGGTTACACTCACTAACGGGATCCGGTGTTGCTGTCTTCTCTGGCTGCATAGCTTTGACGGGGGTAGAAGATAGCCGGTGACCTCTGCAGACCTGTTGGTCCCTCTCTAAGATCTTCAGTACAAATGAGGAATTACTAGAAAATGATATTTCATCAGCAGCTTGTTCTAAAAACAAAAATTCATCTAATTCCAAATTTTCCTTTTCCTTTTCTCGTTCCCAATTCTCTAACTTTTTCTGAAGAGAAATGTCAAGAGAAGATTCTGACTCTTTCGAAGTCTCACTTATTGGGCTCTTAGAAGCCACGCAGCTGGCCAGCCCTGTCAAAAGGGAAAGTCTGTCTTTACCTTGTGTCTTATTCCTGATTTTGCAACCAACGTCACAAGGTTTTGTACACTCGGGTACATTTTCTTTATTATTAGATTCTACCTTTTTTTCTAAATTGATCTGACCTCTAAATTGCCCGTCACATTTCTTCCCTGCCAGTATCTTCAATCCTGCTGGAGAAAGACTTTTCCTACTGTTACCCTTAAGCACTTTCGGCTTCTGACTGAGTGTGACACAACCACTCTTTGTTCTGGCTTTACTGTTCTTTTTGACAGGAAGGTTCTCTGTACACAGTTCTTTATTTATAAGAGCAGTTTTCCGCTGGAATTGTTGTTTATCTAATTTAAACACAGGTTTGTCCTCTGAACTGCTGTGAGTAGTGACTAGTTTATTTTCTCTCCCCTTCTGAAACTTAGATTTAGCATTAGTAAACCTAGCTAAACCTTCCCCTCGTTTTAAGAATGGTTGTTTTGGTTTTGCTTTGATTAGCAAGGATCCTTCTGCTTCCTAAAATAAAAGAACAATATTTGAATTAATTCTGGTATATCCAAGTAATCTCAAAGTTATTTTTAAAGCAAATTATAAACAAATCTCTAAAGCCTTAGATAATTTAATCAAAATAGTGGAAATGCTAACCCTTAGCTGTTTTTGTTTCAGTTCTTGTTCTTCCAACCGAATTTGTTCTTCTAAGTAGTCTTCAAAGGTTTGTTTCCTTTCTCTAATAGCAGCTTTAATAGGCCTAATCATAAAAGTAAAGTTATTTAACATTCAAATCATGTGGTGAATACTTTACACTTAGTGTGCCTGATACAGACACCTCTGACTGAGAACTAACCTTTTTCAAAGTCACAGATCCCCTCTGAGAATCTATTAAAAGCTACAATCCCACTCCATCTCCCAAAATATAGAAATACACATCACTCTACACGTGATGTGAAAAACCCCTCTGAAGTCCACCTACTGACCTTAGATTAACTTTTGAAGTAACATATTCATTACATAAATAAAATATATTTCAAAAATAATTCATTAAATACATACTCTAAGATCCTTAATAATATAAACAAAACAATCAAAAGTCATTTGCCATTCCATAATGTATATTAAAATACTTAAGAAAATAATAAACAACCTCACAGTTGGTATTATCTCTGACATAAAATTTTTAAATTCTGTAACCATACTCACTCAATTATTATTTATAAGTGATACCATGTGTGAGACTCCAATATATGATTTTTTTCTCTTCTCCAAAACAGGATTTATTTATGTGAGAGAAGATTAGTTTTATCCAGATATTTCCCTTAGGTGAAAAAACTTTGCTCAATTTTTCCAGTACGATGTCAAACTGATGTATCTCCCCAACCTGCTTCTGTTGCTGACAACATGGAATAAGTTGGATCTTCAACTCTTTATTTAAAAGCATACCCAGGCAAACACAAGAAAACTATAGATCTTTCAAACAAAGAAAGTACCAATAATAATGACTATTATATTAAATTCCTTCCAATATGGATGATACCTTTCTTCAATATTAACCACTTCCGAGGAATCACCAATTTTTTTTAAGTTCGTATTGTTCCCTTCCTGAATCTGTTCCGTCATTTTCTCCGAACATGGTAAAATACCTTCTCCTAGGATAAAAATTAGGAACAATTTAGTTCAAAAAAAAGCAGATTAAAGTCTTAAAACTTGAGAAGTTTACAAGTTACTGTACTAAAAAAATATTTAGTTAAACTTAATGTATACCAAAGATTTTTGAACTCTCAAGGATTTCTTTAATTTGATAAAGAAAAACTACAAAACGCTAATGAAAACACAACATTCTGCTCTCCCTTCCAGTTGACCTCTCAAAAACCCGTGCCATAGTACTGGCTTCTGTGACCTAACAGTGAGCCCTTTGTTTGGTCACACTGTTACCTGACTGATTAAATTTTGAAGCGAGTCCTTTGCTAGGACTGGACTTTATTCAAAGTACCTGGTGTTGAGTTCTCAATTCAGATGAACTTCGCTGGCGAGCTACTGAGGACTAAGACCCCCAAAATAATCCGGAAGCCATTCTGTGAAGTTGACAAGTGAAAGTCTGCAGACAGGAAAACCTCTCCTTTTATACACTGAGAATTCCCACTGCAGTGAATGGAAGGTCTGTGTGTGTAAAGAGCACGTGAGCAGCGGGGATTCAGCCCCAGAGAAAGGAGGTGTCGAGTTGCCTCGGTAAAGAATTTATACACCACACGGTCACAGTTCCTTGACAGGGCAGCAACAGGACACTAACAGCTACAATGACGAAGTACTTTGAAGCACAGGGCACTGTTTTAGAGGTAATTCTACAAAATAAAACTTTACTTGGGGACCTTCAAGATGGCGGAGAAGACGTGGAGATCACCTCCCCACAAATACATCAGAAACACATCTACACGTGGAACACCTCCTACAGAACACCTACTGAGATCTGGCAGAAGACCTCAGACTTCCCAAAAGGCAAGAAACTCCCCACGTACCTGGGTAGGGCAAAAGAAATCAGAATAAACAGAGACAAAAGGATAGGGCCGGGACCTGCACCAGTGGGAGGGAGCCGTGAAGGAGAAACGGTTTCCACACACTAGGAGCCCCTTCGCGGGCGGAGACTGCGGGTGGCGGAGGGGGAAAGCTTCGGAGCCGCGGAGGAGACCGCAGCCACAGGGGTACGGAGGGCCAAGCAGAGAGATTCCCGCACAGAGGACCGGTGCCGACCGCCACTCACCAGCCCGAGAGGCTTGTCTCCTCACCCGCCGGGGCGGGCGGGGCTGGGAGCTGAGGCTCGGGTTTCGAGCTTCGGTCAGAGCGCAGGGAGAGGACTGGGGTTGGCGGCGTGAACACAGCCTGAAGGGGTTAGTGCGCCACGGCTGGCCGGGAGGAAGTCCGGGGGAAAAGTCTGGACCTGCTGAAGAGGCAAGAGACTTTTTCTTCCCTCTTTGTTTCCTGGTGCGTGAGGAGAGGGGATTCAGAGCGCTGCTCAAAGGAGGAGCTCCAGAGACGGGCGCGAGGCGCGGCTGAAAGCGCGGACCCCAGAGACGGCCATGGGGCGCTGGGGCTGCTGCTGCTGCCGCCACCAAGAAGCCTGTGTGCGAGCGCAGGTCACTATCCACACCTCCCCTCCCGGGAGCCTGTGCTGCCCGCCACTGCCACGGTCCCGAGCTCCACAAACATCCCCAGGGGAACGCACGGGCGCGCCTCGTGCTGACGCAACGTCACGCCGGCCTCCGCCGGCCTCCGCCGACGCACGCTCGCCCCGCCTCCGTGCCCCTCCCTCCCCCGCGGCCTGAGGGAGCCAGAGCGCCCGAATCAGCGGCTCCTTTAACCCCGTCCTGTCTGAGCGAAGAACAGACGTCCTCCGGCGACCTACACGCAGAGGCGGGGCCGAATCCAAAGCTGAGCCCCGGGAGCTGTGCGAACGAAGAAGACAAAGGGGAATCTCTCCCAGCAGCCTCAGAAGCAGCGGATTAAAGCTCCGCAATCAACTTGATGTACCCTGCGTCTGTGGAATACCTGAATAGACAACGAATCATCCCAAATTGAGGAGGTGGACTTTGGG
The DNA here is from genome assembly GCF_964165515.1 of Mesoplodon bidens. NCBI lineage: Eukaryota > Metazoa > Chordata > Mammalia > Artiodactyla > Ziphiidae > Mesoplodon > Mesoplodon bidens. The sequence continues at coordinate 508,232 of NC_138174.1, forward strand.
AGCAACTTGGGATTTGCTTTCTGCATCTGTTTCTAGTTTTATGCTTATTTTAGTTTAATATTTAGAGCTTATTAGCATTGGTAGATTTGTTTATTGATTTGGTTGCTCTCTTCCATGTTTTTTTTTCCTTTTTCTCTTTTTGTGAGTGCATATGTGTATGCTTCTTTGTGTGATTTTGTCTGTATAGCTTTGCTTTTACCATTTGTCCTAGGGTTCTGTTTTTTGTTGGTTTTTTTTTTTTTAGTATAGTTTTTAGCGCTTGTTATCATTGCTGGATTTGCTTTTTGGTTTGGTTGCTCTCGTCTTTCTTTTTCTTTCTATTACTTTTTAAAATTTTTTTTAAATAATATTTTTTATTTTAATAACTTTCTTTTCTTTTTTTCTTTTTTTTTTTCCTCCCTTTTCTTCTCAGCCAAGTGGCTGACAGGGTCTTGGTGCTCTGGCCAGGTGTCAGGCCTGAGCCTCTGAGGTGGGAGAGACGAGTTCAGGACATTGATCCACCAGAGACCTCCTGGCCCCACATAATATCAAACAGCGAAAGCTCTCCCAGAGATCTCCATCTCAATGCTAAGACCCAGCTCCACTCAACAAGCAGCAATCTACAGTGCTGGACACCCTATGCCAAACAACTAGCAAGACAGGAACACAACCCCACCGGTTAGCAGAGAGGCTGCCTAAAATCATAATAAGTTCAGAGGCACCCCAAAACACACCACCAGACGCGGTCCTGCCCACCAAAAGGACAAGATCCAGCCTCATCCACCAGAACACAGGCACCAGTCCCCTCCACCAGGAAGTCTACACAACCCACTGAACCAACCTTACCCACTGGGGGGAGATATCAAAAATGACGGGAACTACGAACCTGCAACCTGCAAAAAGGAGACGCCAAACAAAGTAAGTTAAGCAAAATGAGAAGACAGAGACATACACAGCAAATAAAGGAACAAAGTAAAAACCCACCAGACCAAAAAAAATGAAGAGGAAATAGGCAGGCAACCTAAAAAAGAATTCACAGTAATGATAGTAAAGATGATTCAAAATCTTGGAAATAGAATGGAGACAATACAAGAAACATTTAACAAGGACCTAGAAGAACTAAAGAGCAAACAAACAATGATGAACAACACAATAAATGAAATTATAAATTCTGTAGACGGAATCAATAGCAGAATAACTGAGGCAGAAGAACGGATAAGTGACCAGGAAGAAAAAATAGTGGAAATAACTACCACAGAGCAGAACAAAGAAAAGAGTGAAAAGAATTGAGGACAGTCTCAGAGACCTCTGGGACAAAACTAAATGCATCAACATTTGAAATAGAGGCCTCCCAGAAGAAGAAGAGAAAAAAAAGGGACTGAGAAAATATCTGAAGAGACTATAGCTGAAAACTGCCCTAATATGCGAAGGAAATAGTCAATCAAGTCCAGGAAGCACAGAGAGTCCCATACAGGAGAAACACACGAAGACACGTATTAATCAACCTATCAAAAATTAAATACAAAGAAAAAATATTAAAAGCAACAAGGGAAAAGCAACAAATAACATACAAGGGAATCCCCATAAGGTTAACAGCTGATCTCTCAGTAGAAACTCTGCAAGCCAGAAGAGAGTGGCAGGACATATTTAAACTGATGAAAGGGAAAAACCTACAACCAACATTACTCTACCCAGCAATGATCTCATTCAGATTTGATGGAGAAATTAAAACCTTTACAGACAAACAAAAGCTAAGAGAACTCAGCACCACCAAACCAGCTTTACAACAAATGCTAAAGGAACTTCTCTAGGCAGGAAACACAACAGAAGGAAAACACCTACAATAACAAACCCAAAACAATTAAGAAAATAGTAATAGGAACATACATATCGATAAGCACCTTAAATGTAAATGGTTTAATGCTCCAACCAAAAGACATAGACCGGCTGAATGGATACAAGAACAAGACCCATATATATACTGTCTACAAGAGACCCACTTCAGACCTAGGGACACATACAGACTGAGAGTGAGGGGATGGAAACAAATATTCCATGCAAACAGAAATCGAAAGAAAGCTGGAGTAGCAATACTCATATCAGACAAAATAGACTTTAAAATAAAGACTATTACAAGAAACAAAGAAGGACACTACATAATGATCAAGGGATCAATCCAAGAAGAAGATATAACAATTGCAAATATTTATGCACCCAACATAGGAGCACCTCAATACATAAGGCAAATACTACCAGCCATAAAAGGGGAAATCGACAGTAACACAATCATCGTAGGGGACTTTAACACCCCATTTTGACCAATGGACAGATCATCCAAAATGCAAATAAATAAAGAAACACAAGCTTTAAATGATACAGTAAACAAGATGGACTTAACTGATATTTATAGGACATTCCATCCAAAAACAACAGAATACACTTTCTTATCAAGTGCTCATGGAACACTCTCCAGGATAGATCATATCTTGGGTCACAAATTAAGCCTTGGTAAATTTAAGAAAATTGAAATCATACCAAGTATCTTTTCCGACCACAATGCTATGAGACTAGATATCAATTACAGAAAAAATCTGCAAAAATCACAAACACATGGAGGCTAAGCAATACACTACTAAATAACCAAGAGATCACTGAAGAAATTAAAGAGGAAAACAAAAAATACCTAAAAACAAATGACAATGAAAACACTACGACCCAAAACCTATGGGATACAGCAAAAGCAGTTCTAAGAGGGAAGTTTATAGCAACACAATCCTACCTCAAGAAACAAGAAACACCTCAAAAAAACAACCTAAACTTACACCTAAAGCAATTAGAGAAAGAAGAACAAAAAAACCCCAAAGTTAGCAGAAGAAAAGAAATAAAGATCAGGTCAGAAATCAATGAAAAAGAAATGAAGGAAACAAGAGCAAAAATCAATAAAACTAAAAGCTAGTTCTTTGAGAAGATAAACAAAATTGATAAACCACTAGCCAGACTCATCACGAAAAAAAGGAAAAAGACTCAAATCAATAGAATTAGAAATGAAAAAGGAGAAGTAACAACTGACACTGCAGAAATACAAAGGATCATGAGAGATTACTACGAGCCACTCTATGCCAATAAAATGGACAACCTGGAAGAAATGGACAAATTCTTAGAAAAGCACATCCTTACAAGACTGAACCAGGAAGAAATCGAAAATATAAACAGGCCAATCACAAGCACTGAAATTGAAACTGAGATTAAAAATCTTCCAACAAACACAAATGCAGGACCAGATGGCTTCACAGGTGAATTCTATCAAACATTTAGAGAAGAACTAGCATCTATCCTTCTCAAACTCTTCCAAAATATAGCAGAGGGAGGAACGCTCCCAAACTCACTCTACGAAGCCACCATCACCCTGATACCGAAACCAGACAAAGATGTCACAAAAAAACAAAACTACAGGCGCATATCATGGATGAACATGGATGCAAAACTCCTCAATAAAATATTAGCAAACAGAATCCAACAGCACATTAAAGGGATCATCCACCATGATCAAGTGGGGTTTATCCCAGAAATGCAAGGATTCTTCAATATACACAAATCAATCAATGTGATACAACATATTAACAAACTGAAGGATAAAAACCATATGATATTCTCAATAGATGAAGAAAAATCTTTCAACAAAATTCAACACCAATTTTTGATAAAAACCCTCCAGAAAGTAGGCTAAGAGGGAACTTTCCTCAACATAATACAGGCCATATATGACACACCCACAGCCAGCATCGTTCTCAATGGTGAAAAACTGAAACCATTTCCACTAAGATCAGGAAGAAGACAAGGTTGCCCACTCTCACCACTATTATTCAGCATAGTTTTGGAAGTTTTAGCCACAGCAATCAGCGAAGAAAAAGAAATAAAAGGAATCCAAATAGGAAAAAAAAGAAATAAAACTGTCACTGTTTTATTTACTGTCACTGTTTGCAGATGACATGATACTATACATAGAGAATCCTGAAGATGCTACCAGAAAACTAATAGAGCTAATCAATGAATTTGGTAAAGTGGAAGGATACAAAATTAATGCACAGAAATCTCTTGCATTCCTATACACTAATGACGAAAAATCTGAAAGAGAAATTAAGGAAACACTCCCATTTACCACTGCAACAAAAAGTATAAAATACCTACGAATAAACCTACCTAAGCACACAAAAGACCTGTACTAAAAAAACTATAAGACACTGATGAAAGAAAATAAAGATGATACCAACAGATGGAGATAAACCATGTTCTTGGATTGGAAGAATCAACATCATGAAAATGACTATACTACCCAAAGCAGTCTACAGATTCAAGGCAATCCCCATCAAATTACCAATGGCATTTTTCACAGAACTGGAACAAAAACTTTCACAATTGGTATGGAAACACAGAAGACGCCGAATAGCCAAAGCAATCTTGAGAAAGAAAAACGGAGGTGGAGGAATCAGGCTCCCAGACTTCAGACTATACTACAGGGCTACAGTAATCAAGAGAGTATGGTACTGGCACAAAATCAGAAAGATAGATCAATGGAACAGGATAGAAAGCCCAGAGATAAACCCAGGTACATATGGTCACCTTATCTTTGATAAAGGAGGCAAAAACACACAAGGAAGAAAAAACAGCCTCTTCAATAAGTGGTGCTGGGAAAACTGGACAGCTACATGTAAAAGAATGAAATTAGAACACTCCCTAACACCATACACAAAAATAAACTCAAAATGGATTAAAGACCTAAATGTAAGGCCAGACACTATCAAACTCTTAGAGGAAAACATAGGCAGAACACTCTATGACATAAATCACAGCAAGATCCTATCTGACCCACCTCCTAGACAAATGGAAATAAAAACAAAAATAAACACATGGGACCTAATGAAACTTAAAAGCTTTGCACAGCAGAGGAAACCATAAACAAGACGAAAAGACAACCCCCAGAATGGGAGAAAATATTTGCAAACGAAGTAACTGACAAAGAATTCAATGTCCAAAATATACAAGCAGCTCATGCAGCTCAATATCAAAAAAACAAACAACCCAATCCAAAAATGGGCAGAAGACCTAAATAGACATTTCTCCAAAGGTATACAGATTGCCAACAAACACAAGAAAGAATGCTCAACATCATTAATCATTAGAGAAATGCAAATCAAAACTACAATGAGGTATAGTACAATGACCTCACACCAGTCAGAATGGCCATCATCAAAAAATCTACAAACAAGGGCTTCCCTGGTGGCCCAGTGGTTGAAGGGTCCGCCTGCCGATGCAGGGGACACGGGTTCGTGCCCCGGTCCGGGAGGATCCCACATGCCGTGGAGCGGCTGGGCCCATGAGCCATGGCTGCTGAGCCTGCACGTCCGGAGCCTGTGCTCCACAATGGGAGAGGCCACAACAGTGAGAGGCCCGCGTACTGCAAAAAAAAAAAAAAAAAAAATCTATAAACAATAAATGCTGAGAGGGTGTGGAGAAAAGGGAACCCTCTTGCACTGTTGGTGGGAATGTAAATTGATACAGCCACTATGGAGAACAGTATGGAGGTTCCTTAAAAAACTAAAAATAGAACTGGCATACAACCCAGCAATCCCATTACTGGGCATATACCCTGAGAAAAGCACAATTCAAAGAGTCATGTACAATGTTTATTGCAGCTGTATTTACAATAGCCAGGACATGAAAGCAACCTAAGTGTCCATCGACAGATGAATGGATAAAGAAGATGTAGCACATATATACAATGGAATATTACTCAGCCATAAAAAGAAATGTAATTGAGTTATTTGCATTGAGGTGGATGGACCTAGAGACTGTCATACAGAGTGAAGTAAGTCAGAAAGAGAAAAACAAACACCGTATGCTAACACATATATATGGAATCTAAAAAAAAAAAAAAAAAAAAGGTTCTGAGGAACCTAGGGCCAGGACAGGAATAAAGACGCAGATGTAGAGAATGGACCTGAGGACACGGGGAGGGGGAAGGGTAAGCTGGGACAAAGTGAGAGAGTGGCATGGACACATGTACACTACCAAATGTAAAATAGATAGCTAGTGGGAAGCAGCTGCATAGCACAAGGAGATCAGCTCAGTGATTTGTGACCACCTAGAGGGGTGGGATAGGGAGGGTGGGAGGGAGGTTCAAGAGGGAGGGGATATGGGGATATAGGTAAATGTATAGCTGATTCACTTTGTTATACAGCAAAAACTAACACTCCATTGTAAAGCAATTATACTCCAATAAAGATGTTTTAAAAAAAAGAAAAAAACACAACAGTCTTCAAAAGGTTAATGTTATGGAGAAAAAGGTGTGGGCTTTCCTAAGTTAAAAAAGACTAAAGAAGACTTCCCTGGTGGTCCAGTGGTTAAGACTCCACGCTCCCAATGCAGGGGGCACGGGTTCTATCTCTGGTCGGAAAACTGAGATCCTGCACGCCTCGTTGTGCGGCCGGAAAAACAAAACAAAACAAAACAAAAAGACTAAAGAGTTGTAACAACTGAATGTAATACATAAACCTTGACTGGATCCTATCTTTAAAAAAACACCTTTAAAAGGCAATTTTGGGATCACAGGGAGAATTCTAAATTGCATTTGCATAGATAAGGTCCCTAGGTATAATAACAGTATTGTGGTTATATAGAAGAATGTCCTAATTTTTACTTGATATTTTAAATGATATAATGTCTGCATATTATTTGCAGTGAAATGACTCAGCAAACTATATACAGATGTAAATACAGATATAAATTTAAGTATAGATACAGATATATAGACACACATACCAATATAGACAGACAAAGTAAATATGGAAAAATATCAACAGTTGCATCTAGGTGGTGGGTATACTGGTAATTACGGCAGTGGTCTTTCAACGTTTCTGGATGTTTGAAATTTTCCAAAATAAAAGGTTAAGGGGACTTCCCTGGTGGTCCAATAGTTAAGACTTTGCACTTCCACTGCAAGCGGTTTGATCCCTGGTAAGGGAAGTTCTGCATGCTGCACAGTGCGGCCAAAAAACAAACAAAAAAAAAATTGAAAAGGTTAAGGGAGAGTACTGTTTAAAAAATAAGGAAAAGACATTTGACTCTTTACACCAAGGAATTACTCGAAATTAGGAATAAGTTTTTATCCCAAAACTGCCCAATCCTCAACAGTAAGTATAGACACCTTTTGCCATATCATTTGTGTTTTTCTATAACTTACTCTAAGGAACATATACATAAAAACACCATTAAAATTGAAAACTAAATTAAAAATAATGGAAATGAATCAGTCCTACCACAAAGAACATTAAATACTGATATATTATTTGATGATCTGCATAAAGATGAGAACCATTAAAATTACGGTTATGAAGGCTACAGAACGTACCATAAGCATTTCCATGTTGGGTGGGAAAAGAACACAATTTTATTATACAGTATTTTATGATTACAAAATGTGGAGGGGGAAAAAAGGGCAGGGAGTGAGCACAGCAACAGGACTTAAAAATTTTTTCAAAAAAGGACAAGAAGAAAATATACTAGAAATGCCTCGAGAGCTCCATGAGTTTGGACCATCAGACACTGAGTGCCAGTTCTCTGGCAGGAACGTGCCGGGTGCTGGGAACTCGGACAGCGACGAGTGTCTGGGTTAGGGGGGGATGCCTTTTGTGAGTAATAACACCCATCACCAACCTACTGCTCACACTTCACATCTTCTATCCTGTGCCCCACCACCAGCACACACATTTTAACTCAATTTTAAGCTTTTCTAAGCTCTCAAGAAAAATGGTGCATGCAGAACTCACTGCCTCCCTTTTTGAAGACCCACGCTGCCACATGAGGTTTGAAATTGGCATGAGTTGTCCTGCAATTTGTTCCTGGAAAGTCACAAATTCTATGTCTGGTTCTGTGTCCTATCCAGGCTCAGTGGCTGTGCAGCAGGTAGGATCTCACAATTAAAGACGCAGGGGACAAGGAAAAAATGCAGAAAGGACTTTTCTTGTCTTAGAACAACGAGGTGACACTGTCAGTTAACTACAGAACAGAGAAAAATAAGTAACTCACCTTTAGGATGGTTATGGTTTTCTTCCTTCAAATCATTTTTTTTCACAAGCGCTTCTTGATATTGAGCCTCATAAAACAAATTGGGAGAAGCACCACTTTTTGAAGTTAAGACAAAATCTTGATGAGTAGTTCTACGGAAGTTGTTTTGTTCATCAGGTAAAATGTTGGAAGTGTGGTTTTTTTCTTGGGTTTGATTCTGGTAGATATATGATGGTAAGAAGGGCGTGGGTTTCTCTGCAGTGGCTGAATTTCCTGGAGATCTGTACTTCTGGCTCTGGTCGTCAGGCACTAGAGTTAAACCTTACGATTAAGAAAATCAACAAAACTGATGACTTTCTGTAACATTTTCTGTACTACCTGTTACCCCTACTATTGAGTACAAAGCTTTCTCCCAAGTGATAAAAGTATCTTTTCCTCGTTAATAGGAAACTATGTTTAACAAAATCATGAAACTGTAAGACTCCACAGTGACCTCTGATTTTTGAATTTATTTCTACCACGAGTCCCGTGCAGTGTGTACGTGGCAGAGCTGCAGCACCGCCTACCTCTGGAGGCACCAATCATGCTCCGTCCATGAGCTCTGCTGGGAGCTGTCAACTCCACAGCCCTGTGACGAACACAGTTAAATGGAGACACCAACGCAGACAGGTACAAAGAATCTGAATTGCTCCTTGATGATCAATAACTGCTGTGTCACAACACATAAACGCATTGTCCCTTTATATTACCATTAACATGTTGGTAACTTCAGGTGGTGGAATTATGGGTGACTTCTGTTTTGTACTTTTCTGTAGTTCCTAAATTTCCTGTATTACTTTTGACCTGTTTTGTTTCTTAAGTCTCTACTTTTGAAATCACCCAATAAACAGAGAGAGGATTCCCTTTCTACAGACCTCTAAGGTACAGTCCTTAGAGGACAGACGGCAATACTAGCCATGCTGCCTGCCGTACCAGTCCCTTGGAATCCTGCTACGTTCCTCTGTTCTCCCAGATTGTTTCAATTAAACAGAATTAAAAGACACAATGGGAAGTGTTTCATAAAAGAGGCGTATGCCACTTACGTCCTGTACCATCTGCCTCATCCCCAGCCCACAGATAAGACTGGAAAGCAGGCAGGTCCTCACTGAGTATCAGATTCAACCTCCCTGAATAACAACATTCTCCCACTAAATACTTTTAACGAATGGTCAACCCACTTCAGCCTAACGACATCTTTGACAGAAGAGCAACAACCCAAAGCAGCAGTTCTCATAGCATGATCTGTAAACCCCTGGAGGTCTCCAAAACTCTTTCAGGGCATCCACCAAGCTCTAAGCTACTTTCAGAAATATTAAGACAGAACTTGCCTTTTTCACTGTGTTGACATATGTACTGACGTTGCAAAGGCAAAATGGAAACTTCCTGGAGACTTCATTCAAAAGCAGTACAGCAGCACCCACTGCGCTAGCAGTCACTGTATTCATCACCACCATGTACTCTCAGTTTAAAACCAAAAAACAACAGTTTTGGGCTTCCCTGGTGACGCAGTGTTTAAGAATCCACCTGCCAATGCAGGGGACACGGGTTCGAGCCCTGGTCCGGGAAGATCCCACATGCCGCGGAGCAACTAAGCCCGTGCACCACAACTACCGAGCCTGCACTCCAGAGCCCGTGAGCCACAACTACCGAAGCCCGCACGCCTGGAGCCCATGCTCTGCAACAAGAGAAGTCACCACAATGAGAAGCCCGCACACCACAAAGAAGAGTAGCCCCCACTCACCGCAAATAGAGAAAGCCCATGCACAGCAACAAAGACCCAACGCAGCCAAAAATAAATTAAAAAAAATTTTTTTAAACCTTAAAATAAAGTTTTACTTAAGAATGTCCTAAATAAAGCAGCAAAAATTATTAAATTTTTAAATTAAATTTTAAGCCTTGAGTACATGAACATTCTATAGGACAAAATGAGAAGTAGGCATAAATCACTTCTGCCGTAAACCAAGACACAAGCTGTGAAATTTTTGAGCTATAAGCTCAACTAGAGGAACTTCCCTGGCAGTCCAGTGGTTAAGACTCCAAGCTTCCAATGCAGGGGGGCAGAGTGCCCTGGTCGGGGAACTAACATCCCACATGCCGCATGGCGCAGACCAAAAAAAAAAAAATCTGCTAAGCTCAACTAGACACTTCTTTCAGGGAACATCAGTTTTACTTGAAAGAATGAATGACAAACCATGATGATTTAAACCTCAGTACTTGGCAGGCATTTTTTCAAAGATGAAACAAGTGAGCCAGTTACTTCAAGGAAGCTGACAATATTTGTTGCCAATGATAAAATCTGAACTTCCAATTAAAAATGAGAATGTTGGAAAACATGTCCATCACCATGAGCTTGACAACTTTATAATACTGTTATGATGAGATCTGTGGTAGTATTAATGGATATAAATTTTTATAATGAAATATGTCAATATTTTAAAAGCCTACATAACTCAGGGAACTATTATTTTCCAAATAACCAATGCATGGTTTGGTTTTACCAAACCAAAGGTGATGAAAAATCCATTCAAAATGCCAAGATAATTAATGAAAGAATAAATAATCATAATAATTGACTACCAGGTTTATATAAAACATTTTGAAAGGCACAGTAAATTTTCAAAATGTATGTGTTAAGTTCAGGGTTTTTTTTGTTTTGTTTTGCAGTACGTGGGCCTCTCACCGCTGTGGCCTCTCCCATTGCGGAGCACAGGCTCCGGACACGCAGGCTCAGCAGCCATGGCTCATGGCCCAGCCACTCCACGGCATGTGGGATCCTCCCAGACCGGGGCACGAACCCATGTCCCCTGCATCGGCAGGCGGACTCTCAACCACTGCACCACCAGGGAAGCCCTAGGTATTTTTTATACTAAAAAAAATTATTGATCACTAGCAGTTAACTTAAATGTTGTTCCCAGAAAACATCACTTAAAAGTTTTACTTGTATAGAGAATGGGCTTGAGGACACGGGGAGTGGGAAAGAGAAGCTGGGACGAAGTGAGAGAGTGGCATGGACATATATACACTACCAAACGTAAAATAGATAGCTAGTGGGAAGCAGCCGTGTAGCACAGGGAGATCAGCTGGGTGCTTTGTGACCACCTAGAGGGGTGGGATAGGGAGGGTGGGAGGGAGACGCAAGAGGGAGGAGATATGAGGATACATGTGTGTGTATAGCTGATTCACTTTGTTATAAAACAGAAACTGACACACCATTGTAAAGCAATTATACTCCAATAAAGATGTTTAAAAAAAAAAGGAAGAAAGAAACTAACACAACATTGTAAAGCAATTATACTCCAATAAAGATGTTTTTAAAAAAAGTTTTACTTGTTTATTTTTGTCTTAAGGAAGGATAAATGCACAGTGCTTGCCAAGTAGAGTTTGATGATTAACTCCTGAGTTTCTGTGACTTCCTTCTGGAATCCCTGCTCTTGGGGTTATCTGAGAAATCAGATGATCTGCCTATGACTTTATCTTTTAATGTGACCTTTCTCTTATGCCATGTGCACCTGAGAGAGTAGATGCCAGTAGAAACCCAGACTCTGGAGCTCAACAAACCTCACTCCAGGTGTGGAAATTAAATACAGGTTGGGTACAGCAAATAAAAGAAAGATTATTGTCATTCCACTTAGAACTGTATGATCCCAGAGTTTGAAGGAAATGTACACTTAGTTTATTCCAATAACTCATAGAATGCATAAAGGCATAATATAACATCCCATTGAGTGGTATGGTTTGTAATTACTGTTATTTATTTATTCATTTCACTTAATTTGATGTTTTAAATTGTGGAAGTAATTCTTGCTTATTTTGGCAACTCAAATAATTCGAAGTATAAAGTTAATCTGCATAAGTACACATCTTCTTATAAAATCAATCCCTGGGCTTCCCTGGTGGTGCAGTGGTTGAGAGTCTACCTGCCGATGCAGGGGACACAAGTTTGTGCCCCGGTCCGGGAAGATCCCACGTGCCGCAGAGTGGCTGGGCCCGTGAGCCATGGCCGCTGAGCCTGTGCGTCCGGAGCCTGTGCTCCGCAACAGGAGAGGCCACAACAGTGAGAGGCCCACGTACAGCAAAAAAAAAAAAAAAAAATCAATCCCTTGGAGTAACTATTATTAATAGTCATGTACGATTTCACATCCTTTTTTATGCTTATACAAAAGTCTACAGGCATACTCAAAATTACTTTGAAGAATAAATCATTCTGACCTTGAATGATTCTGACTTTCAGAAACTTCCTAAAATTTTATGATACTTTAGAAACTGAGATCTAGGGACTTCCCTGGTGGTCCAGTGGTAAAGAAACCACCTACCAATACAGGGGACGCGGGTTCGATCCCTAGTCGGGAAACTAACATCCTGCATGCCACAGGGCAACTAAGCCCACATACCACAACTACTGAGCTCGCACACCTCAATGAGAGCCCTCACGCCCAAGAGCCCACACGCCACAACTAGAGAGAGAAAAAAACCTGCACACCACAACTAGAGAGAAGCCTGAGTGCTGCAACGAAGAAAAAATTATCTCGCATGCCTCAGCGAAGATCCCGTGTGCCGCAACTAAGACCCGACACAGCCAAATAAAGAAAGAAAAAAAAGAAACTGAGATCTATTTTAATTAATGCAATAATTATTTTTAATAATCTTTATTTTTAAAGAAAAAAATGCCAAGACATTCTAACATATTTTAATGTAACAGAGCATGAAAATTCACTAATATGATTTCAGATTCCATATTGTGAATAACTGTTAAGAAACGACCACTTGTTGAGTTTGGTGCAGTATCAAAGAAATAACCAAAATTTTTTGAAAAGCCTATTAAAATACTCCTCTCTCCTTTTTCCAATTACATATCTGTGTGAGGCTGGGTTTTTTTCCACATACATCAACCAAAACAACATAACTGAAGAGATGGGAGGCAAAAGTAGATGCGAGAATCAGCTGAGTTCTTTAAGCCAGAAGTTAAAGAGATTTTCAGAAACATTAAATAATGCAATTCTTCTCACTAAGTTTTTAGAAAAACTTTTTTCATTAAAAAATGTTATTCTCTGGTTGTGCAGTGGTTAAGAATCTGCCTGCCAATGCAGGGGACACAGGTTCGAGCCCTGGTCCGGGAAGATCCCACGTGCCGTGGAGCAACTAAGTCTGTGCACCACAACTAGTGAAGCCTGCTCAGCCTAGAGCCCATGCTCTGCAACAAGAGAAGCCACTGCAATGAGAAGCCTGCGCACCACAACAAAAAGTAGCCCCTGCTCACCACAACTAAAGAAAGCCCGCATGCAGCAACAAAGACCCAAGGCAGCCAAAAAAAACAAAAAACAAACTTATTTATAGCATGTAATTGGTTATTATTTTAAATGAATTAGTTTTTAAATTTCTAAGTTTTAATTTCTAACACAGTAAATATCAATAGCTATAGCCCATATAACACAAGCTCTTTGGGGTCCTCAATAATTTAAGAGTGTTACAGGGTCCAGAAACCAAAAAATGTGAAAATGGCCCTAAAGCAATTGTTCCATAACTCCATGGAGGTAGTTCTTATATTAATAAGTTTGAAATCTGCTTCCCTATTGCTCTACCATAGTGCTATTTCTACCTTAAGAACTATCACAGGCTATTGTAAGTGATTTTGATTACTATTTTTATGTATTCCATAAAGGCACTCAATTATTTCAAGATACACACCACGTTCCCTATATTCTCTAAGATAAACATCCAAATTCCCTAAACCACTCTTCCTTTGCTGCCGTTCTCATCACCAGCACCACCACCACTCCCCGAGCACCATCCAGCCACACTCTGCACATCCATTTGCCAATATCTTTTCTTCTTTGTATTCTCAATGTCCAGCGCAACCTCTGAAGAGAACGAGCATTTTACTGAATCAGTAAAGCTTGTCTCTTAAAAGGTAGCACCAAGAAGCAAACACACTGCTCCAGGTCGCTATTTTTCAAACTGTGGGACATAAACCATCTTATCAGCAGACACAACAGATCATGAATGGCATTTTTTTAATGACATAGAATATAATAAACAAAATAGAAAATATCCTTGTTACCTGCCAGGCACACCAATAAGAACTGATTCATGAAATTTCTTTGAAATTATGAGTCTTCATTTAAAATGTTTTTGTTACTATGCGGCATGGTCAAAAAACTTTCAAAACTACTGCTCCAGATCACATTTCCACTGCTTTGCCCCCACTGATAAGCACATCATGCTTTCTATTAATTGATCTGGCATACAACAGAAAAACTGTCCTCTACTACCACAGAAAATATTTCTGGTATGGTTCTTTAGCTGAGCAGAATGGCTTCTACACATACGCATCTTTATGACCCTGAGCAGTTTTTCATTCATCAGGCAGGGGTTGTAAACCTAAACCAGTAGCCCTAGGCCAAATTCAGCTCTGGATCTTTTATTCTGCTGGGTCTTTTTAAATTTTTATTTAATAAATAAATATGAATGCCTTTAAGCAGGGCACACATGCTCCAGAATGGCACAGATCCCTCATCCCAATTATATTACACCACCACCATTCCATAGTTGTCTGCTTGGCTTCTTAAGAAATTGGAGCTTGCAACATATGATAGAGAAATGGTAGAAATAACCTGTCAAACAATGAAAGATAGGAAGTGTACGTAACTGTCCATCTCTGTACTAACCAAAGGTCTTACGTAAGCACATAATACCTGGGAGTGTATGCTGCGCAGACACCATGGTGAGCAGCTTCTCCTGTTCCTCCATGAGCCTTTGCAGTTGCTCTAACTGTTGCCTCTTCAGTTGTTCCTGCTTCTTCTGTTGTACTTCTTTCAGCTTTTTAAACATAAAATTAACTTGATTAAACTAACTTAATATTTCTTTATGGGCCTTTGCCCCTTACATTTATCTTAATCCCTCCCATCTCCCTTCTCATATCTTCTCTAATAAAGAGTTTCAAAGAGGGCTCTCTAGGGACTTCCCTGGTGGTCCAGTGGTTAAGACTCCACGCTCCCCATGCAGGGGGCCCGGGTTCAATCCCTGGTCAGGGAACTAGATCCCACGTGCTGCAAGTAAAGACCCTGCATGCCGCAACTAAGACCTGGCAGAGCCAAAGAAACACATAAAAATTTTAAAATTCTAAAAATTAAAAAAAAAAGAGGGATCTCTAAGTAACTAAATCTGCCACCAAAACTAAACTCAACTAAGAAACAGAAAAAGTCACATGAATCCTTTGACTCTTAAAACAGGGTAGGTATCAGTACATTTATAATCAACTTTTCCTCCCTAATATTTGGTCAACCATTTCCAATTTAGTTTTTACAAAATGAGGAAGAAACCTAAAAATGTTATCATAAGTGCTATATGGATATCTTACGTATTAAACATGCTTTAATGTTTCATATCAAACAAATAGCAAAATATGGCATTATGAGGCTTTCACAGTAAAGGGGAAGAAACAAAAAGACCCGGAACAGGTGACCTTTCATCGTACCTGCAATAACTGTGCGATAACACAGATACATATTAAGTCAAATCCCGTTTTACCTGTTCAAGCTTTTTAAAAAGTGGGTCTTTATAAGCCACTTCTTTGAATTCACTCACAGGATCTGAAATAAGGTCATTTTTGTTATCTTCCCAGTGTCCAGGAGCATGCTGACATGCCACTATTTGTGTTCCCTCTTTAGTTGAAGGAAAGACTCTCTGTGCTTCAGTTTTATCTGATTGTAACTTGTAAGGGCTGTTGGGCTCCAACTTCTGTTCTTCATGAAGTGAATCTTCTTCACTTATAAAGCTGAAGCTATTTGAAAAATCTGTGGGTTTAATAGGAAAGCTGGGAGAAATGTTCACATTTGCTCGCTTCTCTTCCTCTGCTTCCAAAATAGGAAATCCACGATTTAATATGACCCCAGCCCGAGAAGGATTGGTCATCCACTGGGTTAAGAAGTTCTGCCCACTGTTTAACTCCGAAGAGGTTGACATCAGGAACATTTTAGTCCAACGACACTACTGTATTTAAATAATGTAAAAGCTAGAAGAGCTGTTAATTTCCGACACCTGTAGAAACAAGACAGCCAACAAAAATTATTAGTTAAAGCTATTCAACCCAAACCTCAACCCAGCACAAAAACCTACTGAATATTTCTTATAAGAAAGACTTTAACTAGCAAAGCAATCAGGCAATAAGTTACATATTTTTAAAACGTCTTTAAAATATCCAAATTGAGGGGATCAAAACTCAAAGTTCCCTTCTGATTTAATCAGTTACTGATGAATTTACACAAGTGCTCAATCAGTTGACCAAAAACTAAGGGTGCTAAAGCATCTTCTAAGTGACTTGATTACCAAAGGAAAAATAGGCCACTGTCAATATCCACTTTGACCACTTGCATGCGTCTGGCCCTAGTCCAGTACTGCTTCTTTGCCCAATACGGGGAACCCGTGTTCTCCCTGGTCCCAGAACAGAAGTCACCACCACCCCATGGCTTCCCCTGGCACTGTCTACTGCTGTCCGTTACTCCCCTTCTCCCTTATAATCCCTTGCCCACCAGGCAGTCTCTCATCTGCTTTCCTAGAGGTCTCTGACATCACTACTTTGGCAGTCATCTCATTATTAGTGGTATTTCGCTTCTGTGTTCATAACCTACCAAGCTGTGAGTTCCTTGAAGGTATCTGTATATTCCCCACTGTCTAGCACCATCCATCCCTGGGAGATAGAAGAAATTTGATAAATGTTTGCTAAAAGTAAGTTAAAAATAAATCAGAACTAAGGTTATATTGTTGAAAATACTTCAGTTTTATAAAGTATTGTTTGTGTTCATTCAATGTGCAACAATAAAAATTTCATTGGTTCACAGCACAGGACAGCTATGCTGTATGAATCATACTCTAAAACAACCAAATTCCTAGTGTAACTCTGTGACTGTGCAACAGATAAGCAACTAACATTTACTGTGTTCTTACTCTGTGCCCAGTACTGTTGTAGGCACTGGGTAGACAGCAGTTAATAACTCAGAGGCTAGTGGGGAAAATACACACAAAAGCCATGTGGGGGTAGGAGACTGCAAGTTTAGACGGGGTGGACAGAAAGGCCTCACTTAGAGGAAAAGCTAAGGACCCGGTGGAAGAGGTGCATGTGGTGCAGCTATGAGGGGCAGAATAAGACCCAGTCATCCACACTTCATGACTCCCGTCTGCAGGAAGCCCCCACCAATGCCCCATTCCTCCCGAAAACCACCAGTTCGCACAGCCCATCACCACTATCCACCTTGACTCCTCCAGGGTTCACGTCTTTATGTTTGGGAATCTATGTATGTCAGCGCCCTTCATCCCTGCCACGCTAACCTCCACGCACGTGCTTATCCTGTCTCCGTGTCCCAAGCATCCCAATGCCAAACACTCACCGTGCGTCACGAGCAAAATCTATTATTCTTAACCTCTTCTCTCACCTTCCTGAGAAAACTTCCTCCTATGGAGCCCATACCCTTGGAATACGTATCTTCTTTATTGTTCTTTTTTAGACCTGGACTATTCTCCCTTCCTCTACCATCAAAGTCCCCAATTTTGAACCTCGTATGATCAAACTATATAACCTACTACTCCTTTATTGTCTACCACAACCTACAGAGTGTCCTGGGATCCTCTCCTTCATTCCTGAAAATTCTCTGGCTAAACAACTGGAAGAACAGAGTTGCCATTAACTGAAATGGAGAAAACTGGGGATAAAACAAAACAAAAATGGCAGTGTGATTTGTTTTCTCACTGGTATCACACTTTGAGAACCACAGCTATTACGGCATTAAAAAAAAAAACCCTACTGCTATAGGCAACGACATGGATGAGAAAAGTTGAATCAAAGTCTGACACGAATACTGTGTGATTCCATTTAGTATGGAGTTTGAGAATAGGCAAAATAAATTCACAGGTCCAGAAGTCAGAATCATGGTTGTCTAGGAAGTTGGTATTGCCTGGGAAGGGGTTTCTGCCTTCAGGGATGATAGGGATGTTCTTAATCTGGGTGGTGACTACACTGGTATATATGTTTAGGCTGTACACTTAAGATTAAGGCACTCTGAGAACTCCCTGGCAGTCCAGTGGTTAGGACTCTGCACTCTCACTGCCAAGGGCCCAGGGTTCGATCCCTGGTTGGGGAACTAAGATCTGGCAAGCCACATGGTGTGGCAAAAAAAAAAAAAAAAGATTAAGGCACTTTACTGGATATCTCTTACTCCATGTCCTCATGATGCAGCACTCAGACGTCTGCATCTAAAACTCAGCAGGACCCTATGGTCCGTGCCCCCCATGTCCTCAGCCTGCCTTTTTGTCTGTGGAAAAATTTTAGCCAAAGAATAAGTTTAACCAGAGAAGTGAGAAAATGCAGAAGCAAAGAAAAGCAGTCAAACAGGACAAAACAATAATAGTTTAGTCATTAAGCAAAGGCAAGGCACTTTAGCTCCTTCTCAAGGGTTGTAGCTAATATCCTGAGCCGTCTCCGGTGGGATGTCTTGTAGATAATGAAACCCCCATCAGGTGGGAGAAGTGAACGACATTAACTGTAGCCATGACATAAGCTGCCGCAATTCTAAGAACTGGGCTCAAGAAAACGGGAACAAACCGACTTTGGAACCTAAGATTAACTACTTAAAACAGTCAAGATGACGCTGGCCAGAGCACCGCATGACCAGCTTCAAGATGCCTGTCCGAGCTGCCTGCGCTGCTTCCACGTGGGCCTCTCCCGCTGCCTATAACAGCTCTTGACCCACGACTGTCGACTGTCGCCGGGGAGGGCGGGGGAGGGGAGTCGGCCTTTGGACAGGAGTCGCCCTCCCCGCTCCCGGCACCCAAAAGAAAGCAAACTCTCCTTTCCACCAGCCTTGCCTCTTCACTGGCTTTTGAGCAGGAGCATCCGGAACTCACTTTCGGTGACACATCTCTCGCCCACGTAAAAAAGAAACCTCCCCTGCTTCTTTTCAGCTTCATCACTATGACCCTAGAGGTATATTTACTGTCGGCATGACGCACAGAAATACAATTCCACCTTAACCTGTTACTTAGTATTGATGCTAAGGCCTTAGTAAAGGGAGCATACACAGCAAAATGCCTAGAAAGGATTATTAGCAGGTGAACTCAGATCTTCCTGATATCAAAATCTGTTTGAAACGAACGGACAGCCTTGAAACCTCCAAAGACTGCCACGTAAACATTCTTTAAAGCAGCGGGGCGGGGGGGATAAATTCTCTACCTCGCGAGGCGGAAAACGTAGACGCAAACAATTCAAAGCCTCCCTCAGGCCTTGAGAAGTAACTGGTCGCTTAGGAACGTGACTTACCGGTCTCCCAAAGTACACGTCCTTGAAAGCCACCAACCCACAGCAAAGCTTTCAAACCCGAAGCTTTGCAAGACCGCACCTGCCGGCAGGGAGACCGGCCCAGACCAGCAGGAAGGTGACGCACAGACGCGCTCCTCGCGCAGCAGCTCAGAGTGCAGCCGAAACCACAAGCGGAGGGAGCCCGCGAGAAGCCGCCGCGGAACAGCGCTAGCAGGCCCGACACTGACCCAGAGCTCCCCCCGCCGCCCGGCGCCGCTCCCCGCGCGCCCCGCCGTCCCTCGTGGACGCAGGGCGACGAACACACCAGCTGCTCCGGTCCTCCCCACCCCACCCCCGCCATGAAGTCCCGCTCCGCGGCCCCGGCCTCTCAGTCAACTCACACCAGCGCCCGAGCCGTCTTCGTCTCCGCCGCTACCTTTACAAACCACCCGCCACAGCCTCCGCGGCCTGCTTGGCTCCGCCCGGGCCCGAGGGCTCGTGGGAAATGTAGTTCCCACCTGCCCCTCTGCGCTTGCGAGAGCGCGCAGCCGGACTCACGCAAACTACCACTCCCGGCGACCCAGCGTTCCACGTTACTAGGCGCTCACGGCCCGGAGTCTTCCGCCCGGGCTCGGGCAAGGGGTGGTGGCGGCGGGCGGAGAGGCGGGGGGAAACAGCTCCCGGAGAGAACTTCCGGGACAGACCGAGTCCCTCCCCTGCCTTTCAAAACTTCGGCTGGAGCTCTCGCGGTTGGGGCGGGGGCGTCTGTCTAGTTCCGTGTGTCTTTTGTTTTTGTCTTCTTTGCCACCAGTGACCAAGTAAAAGAAAAAAGGACAGTCGGCCACACTCTCTGATGAGTCAAAGGTAACCTTGTGATGGAGTCACTCCTAAAGTAGCTATCGCTCGTCTTTTCTGCCTAATGCGTAGTTGGCTCTTTGCCCATTAGGTAATAAAGCCTAATTTTATTTTTTATTAAAATAAACCTAGTTCTGTTTTGAACACTAAAGTGCAAAACTCGAAAACCGATTTCTTAATTGCCACTGCAGATGCAGACACCGCAAGTTACCGTTGTGTACACACCCAGGCTTTGTGTCTGTTTAAATAAATATGTAAAGAAATCAAATGAAGTGCTATTTTTAACAACCGGTACAGTGTAAGAAACGAACCACTGTTACCAAGTCCAAGCTTGTATTGCTTGCGCCGCAGGAGAGCCCGATAATCGAGAGAGCAGTACGTGGGGCAAGGACTAACGACTGTATTCGGAAAGCCAGCAGACCGAGAAGATGGTGGGCTTGTGCCCCTAAAGAACCATCTTGTCTGAGTTAGAATTCAGTTAGAATTCAGGCTCCTCTTATACTCAAAGGGCAGTAAAGTCAAACATCTCCTGGTTCCCATCAGCCTCTGGAGGGGATGGGTTAATTTCTTCCTCCTTGCAGTCAGTCATTCACAGGTGAGCCTGGTCAGGAGGTTTGTGAGCTAAACAAAGGTATTTTAGCTTAATGCTCATTACCTGGCAGGCAGGGTTCCCAGAGATGGGCCATTGTGTATAACTTAAGCTTACAGGCAACATCCCTTTAGTGATTCACTTGTAATAGAATACAGAAGGTTCTTTCCTATTACAGCCCCCCACTGTCAATGCCCTGAGGGTTTTGCCAATCTGAAGAAAAAGCCATCTCAGCCAGAATGAGGCTGGGGAGAGGCCAGGCCTTGAACCATGATAGGAAATTTGAATTTCATTTGAAACATAATTTTCAAAATAAGAAAAAGGTTGCTCATGCTTCAGTGTGGAGAAGAAATGAGGGGCAGAGATGGGAGACAGGACTCCATTGCTGGGCAGAGGGCCGGGGCCAAAGGGATGGGGACAGGGCCTGGCTCCCCGGGGTGGAGGGGCAGTCGAGGGCCGAAGCCCCGGACGGAGCCCCGGCGGTGACTGTCCAGGAGGGGGCTCTGCATGTCGGGGACGTGCTGGGACACAGCGGACCTTCTGCCCTACCCTGGGGGTTGTCTGCACTCAGATGTCATTTAGGGCCTCACGTGGGCACTACTGCCCAGCAAGGGCCTAGGGTGGGACTACAGCCAGGGGAACCCAGCGGTCAAGGGTTAAGAGGCCGTTTGGAGAGGGACACCTGCTCGCTGACCCTCCTTAAACCAGTGGGACCCACTGCCCTTCAGGAAACACCAGCTTACTGTGGACAAGCTGCTAGAACAGACTCCACGTTCAAAGACTGACAAAGAGCTACTGTGAATTAAACCCGGTATCTCACCATTCATTACTTTATTGTTTCTTTATATGTATGTATATATATATATATATATATATATGTATATATATATACACATTTATTTATTTATTTATTTATTTTTGGCCGCGTTGGGTCTTCATTGCTCTGCATGGGCTTTCTCTAGTTGTGGCAAGCAGGGGCTACTCTTCGTTGCAGTGTGCAGGCTTCTCATTGCGGTGGCTTCTCTTGTTGTGGAGCACAGGCTCTAGGCGCGTGGGCTTCAGTAGTTGTGGCACACGGGCTCAGTAGTTGTGGCTCATGGGCTCTAGAGCGCAGGCTCAGTAGTCATGGTGCACGGGCTTAGTTGCTCCGCGGCACGTGGGATCTGCCCAGACCAGGATCTGCCCAGACCAGTTCTGGAGCTGCTCTCTGCGCAGACAACACACATAAGCACACAGCTCTGTTTCAGCCACAGATGCAGCACAGCAGACAAATGGTCTGCACTTGCTTTTCCACTTCACGATTTATCTGAGAGATCATTCCTCACCGTCACGTATCGAACTGCTTCCTTTGTTATAGTAGCTGGTGTGCACATTTCAGATGTTTATGTACATTGGAAAATAATGTCCAAAAAGATTGCACTCACGGTATGTGAGAGTTTCTAAAAATGAGAGACCATGTTGTCATTCTCTACCCAGAAAATGAACTGAGAACAGGCATGAATTATTCATCCATCCACAGAAATGGTGAGTCAGGTGAGTGAGCAAAGCCGTGTAAGGGAAGAATATACAATTCTGCCTAAAATGTAGGTAAACTGGGACATTCTGTTTCTGATATTCATAGGCAAACTATTAAATACCAGAGAAGCAGCCAGCACCCAGCTGGAGTTGAATGTGCTTCACAGAGCAAATCAGGCTCCCTGTAGGCAAACCCCAGGGCTATGGTCCAGGATGGGGCAGGCTGGGCCAGCCCCACCAATGACCCACGGAGGGGAGAGCAGCCTACAGGGCAGGCCCTGCACTTGCAGGCCTGGGTCTAATGACTTTGGACTTCAATTTTTACTTCTTACGGCGAGGTGGTTAGATGGTAAATCAATTATGGTGTATCCATATCCATACTCTGTTGATCTTTTTAAACTTTTATGTAACTAGAAATTGTCATTCATAAGAGTTTTAGAAATCTGAAAAAAAATTATTACAAATGGGGTGAGAAACAGGTACAAATAATTTATTTAAATTTTGGTTTTAACTAATGCATAATGAATTGATTTTTTCTTAGTGTACACATGTAATCTTAGACAATGCTGATGTTCTGAGCCATTATCAACTGAAGTCTATCCAAAAGAACCATTTTTATATTGCAAACCCAGATTTTATGAGGGAATCTATCAAAGAAAGGAGACTGGTGGACGTAAAGATTTACGATCCCTGTAAGTCACTGGACACCGCACCAACTCCTGATCAAAAGGCAGGCAGCTCTGGTAAGTATTTCATATCAAGTGCTTAATGTATTAGAGGTTTTATAGTAAATATTTTGGTTTGTCAATGATATTATAGACAAAGGATTGTCCAGAGATACTATGAAAATAAGTAGTCTTATTATTATTTCAGAAAATGGGCAGCAAACTAGTGAGGGACAAAAGACTACTTTAGCAATAGAAATAGATTTCTCAATATTCAGTCTGGTGTGGTGAGATTCCAAATGACTACAAAAACATTCATAATCTCAGAAAACCTGAAGTGTAATTTTTTTTTACTCTATGCAAAATTTATTGCAGTCATACAAAGGTTACATTAGGTCAAATACAACAAATACTATGATGCAGTTTTGCATTTATTAAAGTACAGTTCAAAGCTTAAATTTACGCATTCTATATACACTAAACATATCTACTGAAGTCACACTGTTCTTCTACTGACATTTGATATATCGGAGTGAAAGACATTAACTTTACAGACTTTTTAACATGAACCCTTAATATAAAACTGTGTACTACTTGTATGTAAATGGTTTAATGGGGAACCCAGTTAATGGGCTTCCGTTGCCCCTCAGTCATCCATTTTGTTGCATATTTTATTTTAAATGCTTAAGGGGTGGGGCAAACTGGTAAGTTTAAATCTGGATACATTACCTAAATCTGCCAATTACCCCCAGTGAATTATAGACGAAAGCTGATTTCATCTGGTTCCAAATACCTATTACTAATAGTTTTTGTTTCCAAGAGAATTAACAGAATAAGATTGTTCACATTTTTTCCACAGTGGAACGTAGACCAGAGAAGCTTCCCCTGCAACTTCAGATCTAAAGAAGTGTTAACACCTGTTTAAGCTTCAGTGGAGAAGCTGTCTTGTAGCCTCAGCCGAGTGAGCGAAGGCACAAAAAGAAGCTTTCGTCGTTGTGTTTGATGTGATTCCAGCATCCTGCGTCTCATGCCAGTCACTGAACAACATGATGTAATAAATGGCTGGCCTGTGAAAAATCATTAAAAGCAGATGGTTCACGGAAAGAATTTGCTCCCATGTTATCAGAGAAAAGCCAGTCTCCCACGTACAAGAAGAAGAGAGTTTTCCACGATTTGATCAACCTCATCACAGGATGGACCACAAGGGCTGCTTGTAAACATCTTCCTTGTATTTCTTGTGAATGGGGTGGTATTTAAATCCTTAGACAGTTTACTTGCAACATAACCATAAACAACATCATTCATATAATACATGAAGGCTGGTTCATCACTTCTGGTTTTTCTAGTCCAGAGAAAAATGTATCATTTTCAACAACTTTCCTTGCAATTATGTTAACAGCAAATGTAAATGCAGAAGACACACAGTATCTTCCAGGTCCTGAAGTTATCTTAACGCCAGATCCTTCAGGAAAGTGGACATCAAGCGAAGAGCTGGCAACATGATTAACCTCTTCCAGCTGAAGTTTGCTCCTGTGACGTCCCCTCCAACGTCTAACATGTTCATCGTGGAGCCAAGTTCTCCAGCCATGTCACACACACTGGGCATCTGATAGAGCATGGGCGTATACTTGAGATTCTTTGCAGACCCTTGAAACGTGAAATTTAACCCCAATTTTTTTTCATAATATATTATCTCATTTACTTTTATTTATTTTAATTTAATTTAATTTTAATTTTTTGGCTGTGCGGGATCTTCAGTTGCAGCGTGCAAACTCTTAGTTGTGGCATGTGGGATCTAGTTCCTCGACCAAGGATTGAACCCAGGCCCCCTTCATTGGGAGTGCAGAGTCTTAGCCACTGGACCACCAGGGAAGTCCCCTTAGCCCCAGTGATTTAGACATCCAGTTCCTTAGCATATTCCAAAAACATGCCTGCTGATCTTCGGGGTAGTGGCACACTTCCCGTTACCGCGTTCACCTCCAGTACTACCTTCTGCTGCCACAGGTAGTCAGGCCCTGAGGGAAGCGGAAGGAGATGGCCCGGCTGCTCTGCATCAGCAGCAGCAGCACATGGAGCCTGCGGAGTGCAGAGGTGTGTGGGTGTTGCCGGCACCCCCAGAGCCAGGACAGATGAACCAAGTGAACCTAATGAAATACGGTCTTGGCATTTGGGTGATGGTGTGCAGTTTTCTTCAATTTGACTGCATCATCACATGTCTTGATATTCACTCCAGCTTTTGCTGCATACTTTATCTGAGATGCCTGCTTGCAAGTACTTGTGTAAATTATGTTTTCTGGGGATACACCCAATTCTTGCACTGCAGCCATGTCAGTTTTACTGGAACAAAGCAAGTCCAGATCCAAGAGCTGCCAAGATCTCGAGTACAGCTGGAGTGGAGTGGCAGTTAACCACGTAGGATGGCTTTATCGGAGCCACTTTGTTCTGCCACTGACTGCGTTTCTTCACAGTCTTTCCAACATCTCCCACAAAAAATGCATTTTCTCCTGTCAGGGTATGTTCATAAACACAGTCATCAATAACATTTGCAAGGGGTGTTCCTTCATCCGACAGGCCAGCTGAGCAGTTCGCATCGCACATCTCAGCCATGTTGCAGAAAGCTGAGAGTCATAACCCAGGCAAAACAAGAGACAGGCCACTAAGCCTTCTGTCTGGGTCCTTAGAATATGCAACCCAACAGACAAGCTAGGAGATGACCCCACTCTCAGCTGGGTTCCCAACGTGGCTCACCGTTGATGTCGGACTGCTCTCTGCACAGCACTTCTCCTTGGCCTCCAGGTGGTTGTGTGCTTGGTCAGAAAGCTCACCTTGAGATAATAGCCCAAAGCATCTTCTCTTTTTTTGGTGGAATTTTTAAAGAGGGATGTGGTTGCCTTGAGCAGAAACACCCAAGGTGGCTGGGGGGCACCCAGGCCTGTGGAGAGAGACAGCGTGGGTCACGCATGCACCACACCAGCTGTCCTCTCAGTAGAAACCTGCCTCCTTTATAAACCCAAATTTTAGTGTGGAATCTGGCCCAAATGAAAGCCTCTGGACATAGAGAAATGCACTCCTCATCAAAAGTCAAGCAGTTTTTGCAAATCAAAACCACAACAAGGTATCACCTCACACCAATCAGAATGGCCATCATTGAAAAGTCTACAAATAACATGCTGGAGAGGGTGTGGAGAAAAGGGAACCCTCCTACACTGTTGGTGGGAATGTAAATTGATACGGCCACTATGGAGAACAGTATGGAGGTTCCTTAAAAAACTAAAAATAGAGTTGACATATGATCCAGCAGTGGATTTCACTGCTTGATCTTTATCAGAAGAAAATATAAACGTTACTTGGAAAACATACATGCACCCCGGTGTTCATAGCAGCACTATTTACAATAGCCAAAACATGGAAGCAACCAAAGTGTCCATCAACAGACAAATGGATAAAGAAGGTGTGGTGCATGTATACAATGGAATACTACTGGGCCATAAAAAGTAATAAAATTCTGCCAATTCCAACAACGCGGATGGGCCTGGAGGGTATTATACTCAGTGAAATAATTCAGACAGAGAAAGGCAAATACTGTATGTTTCCACTTATATGTGGAATGTAAAAAATAAAATGAATGAAGATAACAAAACAAATAGACTCAGATATAGAGAATCAACTAGTGGTTACCAATATGGAAAGGGAAGGGGGGAGGGGCAGGATAAGGGTAGGGGATTAAGAGGAGCAAACTACTGTGTATAAAATAAACAAGGGGCTTCCCTGGTGGCACAGTGGTTGAGAGTCTGCCTGCCGATGCAGGGGACGTGGGTTCGTGCCCCGGTTCCGGGAAGATCCCACATGCCATGGAGCGGCTGGGCCCGTGAGCCATGGCCGCTGAGCCTGCGCGTCTGGAGCCTGTGCTCTGCAACGGGAGAGGCCATAACAGTGAGAGGCCCGCGTACCGCAAAAAAATAATAAAATAAATAAGCAACAAAGATATACAGCACAGGGAATATAACCATTATTTTGTAATAACTTTAAATGGAGTATAATGTATAATAATATTGAATCACTATGTCATACACCTGAAATGAATATAATATTATAGATCAACTATACTTCAATTTAAAAAATCAGGCAGGGGACTTCCCTGTTGGTCCAGTGGTTAAGACTCCACAGTCTCAATGCAGGGGGACGGGGTTCGATCCCCGGTCAGGGAACTAGATCCCACGTGCATGCTGCAACTAAGAGCCCGCATGCCACAACTAAAAGATTCCACATGCCATAACTAAAGACCCCACACACAGCAATGAAGATCCCACGTGCCGCAACTAAGACCCAGTGCAGCTAAATAAATAAATAACTAACTAAAAAGGCAGGCAGTTCTATTTTTTTTTTTTTTTTTTTTGCTGTATGCGGGCCTCTCACTGTTGTGGCCTCTCCCGTTGTGGAGCACAGGCTCCGGACGCGCAGGCCCAACGGCCATGGCTCACGGGCCCAACCGCTCCGCGGCATGTGGGATCTTCCCAGACCGGGGCACGAACCCATGTCCCCTGCATCGGCAGGCGGACTCTCAACCACTGCGCCACCAGGGAAGCCCTATTTTTTTAAATTAAGGTATTGTTGATTTACAATGTTGTGTTGGTTTCTGGTGTACAGCAAAGTGGTTCCGTTATACATAAATGTTTTCAGATTCTTTTCCATTATAGGTTATTACAAGATATTGAATATAAGTTCCCTGTGCTGTACAGTAGGTCCTTGCAGGCAGTTCTGATAAATATTAATTTATAAGAACACGATGTCTGTTAGATATCATATTGTATGATATCAAGTGAATTATTTACAACAGCTTTAGAAATCTAAATGTGGTGGTGTGACGCAGCCTCTAGACAAATGATTACCCAGAACTGCTGTTATATCAGCCTTTCTTACTGTCTCAGACATTGGTAGCTACAACAAAATAGGCAGAATAGTAAAGTCCTTTTATATTGAAAATATTTTTCAACATCCAGTAATAAAGTCAGATTCAGAATTACTGTAAATACACTGATGACTTTTGAAATCTCTATAGAACTGGAAAGACATTCTTGCATCGGAAGTTATTCCTATATCATAATAGATAGTGTTACGATTCCTCTATAAGAAAAATATGAAGCAAAAATTGTCTGGCCTCACATAGAAGCCTTGGTTCCCTCTAAACTAGAGCCTCCGCAGTTCCTTCGCTGGTGACACGATGGTGCTCAGAGCTCATTCTGACCCACAGTAACACTTTTCATGACTATGCTTACCGTAATCTCCAGAATAGAAAAATGCCATTTGAAACTGTGTACCTATCAATCAGTTCTCCTCACATGCCTAATAAATAGAATTACAATGATTTGTTTTCACTATCTTTTTTTTTTTTTTTTTTTTTTTCTTTTTGCGGTATGCGGGCCTCTCACTCCTGTGGCCTCTCCCGTTGCGGAGCACAGGCTCCGGACGCGCAGGCCCAGCGGCCATGGCTCACGGGCCCAGCCGCTCCGCGGCATATGGGATCCTCCCAGACCGGGGCACGAACCCGTATCCCCTGCATCGGCAGGCGGACTCTCAACCACTGCGCCACCAGGGAGGCCCCTGTTTTCACTATCTTTTAATCTACCTTCCTCTTTTCCCACTTGTCCTTGGATTACTAATAACCAGAGCTAATTTAAGGACACCTGAAAGACTAGCATGGCAGATATGACCACATTCAAGAAGCTTAATAGTTCCAACATTTATTGTTAACTAATTTTAATAAATCTTTGAGTAGTAAATGTGTTTTGTTTGTTTTAATTCTGGAAGTGAAAACTGATGATCCATCCCTGAGCAATTCCACAGAGAAGGAAAATACTGGTGAACTCACTAAGTAATCTACTTCTGATCCTTAAGACTCGACATAGTTGGCAAAATGTTTTGTAAATCTCAGCACAGTATTAAAAGGCTGTTGTTAGTACTTCAGTACTTTTTGTAGTATTTTAATTTATCTTGCTTATCTCTCTTTTTTTTAAGCAGAGTCACAGATTTATTTGTTTGTTTATTTATTTATTTTTGGCTGTGTTGGGTCTTCGTTTCTGTGCACGGGCTTTCTCTAGTTGCGGCAAGCAGGGGCCTCTCACTATTGCGGCCTCTCGTTGTGGAGCACAGGCTCCAGACGCGCAGGCTCAGTAGTTGTGGCTCACGGGCATAGTTGCTCCGCGGCATGTGGGATCTTCCCAGACCAGGGCTCGAACCCATGTCCCCTGCATCGGCAGGCAGATTCTCAACCACTGCACCACCAAGGAAGCCCTGACATACAGTTTTGGCTGTCCTCCCACCCGTCCTGCCCATCACCCCTCACGCACACAGGTGCAGGGTTTCCTTCCTGCTGCGGGGCCTGCCCGCCTCTCCAGTGGCTCCCAACACCCTGATGAGGGACCCTGTGAGCCTGCTGGTGCCCGAGGGAATGGGAGGCTTGTGAGGAGCTGCCTAAAAGCCTCCTCCCACCTTCCTCCCCGATGAGGCAAGAAGCTCAGGACCTGTCCCACTACTCACACTGCAGACGTTCGGCTCTGTTCAGGGCGGTGGGCCCAGGGCCAAGGGGAGCTGGCATCTTTGACTACTCTGCCTTTTGCTGTTTATATATGTATAAACCATCTAAATCTGAAACGGGCTTGTTATAGCTTTACTGGCCAAATCAGTCAGGTCTTGGCCCTGGCCTGCCCTGCTTGTTTGCTTGACGTAATTACAGAAGACAAACCGGGTATCTCCTTACATTGTTACCGGAAACGTATACTAGTAAAACAAAATTTTAAAATGTTTATCAAAATTTAAATCACTATGCGGTGGTCATTTCAAAATGTATAGAAATATCGAATTACTATGTTGTGCACCAGGAACTAATATAGTGTTGTAGGTCAATTATGCTTCAAAAAGAAACAAGCAAACTCATGGAAAAAGAGATCAGACCTGTGGTTACCAGAGATGGGGGTGGTGGAAGGGGAGAGTGCGCGAAGGTGGTCCAAAGGTGCAAACTTCCAGTCACACGACAAGTAAATACTAGGGCTGTGATGTGCAGCATGACGAATAGAATAAGTGCTGCTGTGTTACATATGAGAGTTGTTCGGAGACTAAATCCGAAGAGTTCTCGTCACAGGAAAAATATTTTTCTTTTATTTTGTGTCTATATGAGATGATGGATGTTCACTAGACTTACCGTGGTCATCATTTCATTGTGTATGCAAGTCAGATCATTATGCTGTACATCTAAAACTTACACAGTGCTGTGTCAATTATATCTCAATAAAACTGGAAGAAAAAATTAAATCACTACCCTCTTTGACCTATAAATTCCGCTAGTAGGAATTCTACTTCTAGAAATTCATCTTACAGAAATATGGACACACCAACACATGGATGTATTATATGTGCATACGTGCACAGTGCAGTGGCAGAGCATGTGCAATAGAGCTTATTTCAAAAGTTGTATAAATGGGGGCTTCCCCGGTGGCGCAGTGGTTGAGAGTCCGCCTGCCGACGCAGGGGACGCGGGTTCGTGCCCCGGTCCGGGAAGATCCCACATGCCGCCGAGCGGCTAGGCCCGTGAGCCATGGCCGCTGAGCCTGCGCGTCCGGAGCCTGTGCTCCGCAGCAGGAGAGGCCACAGCAGTGAGAGGCCCGCGTACCACACACACACAAAAAAGTTGTATAAATGGGCGTTTATATATGTATGACATAAAAGTCTGTCATGTCATTCCAAACTAGTTACCTTTGAGGAACAGGAACTTTATTTCTATCTTATACATTTTTTAATTAATTGAAAAAATTTTACAATGAACATATATACTTAATTTAAAAAATACATAAAAGCAGAGTAAATAGTGTAATGAACTTCCTCAAGACTTGAAATGCTTTGTCAAGTTTTTGGACACTTAGAACAGCCTTCTCTTCCCTCTTCTTTTGTTGCTGAGGAAACGGCTTGGCTCTCCTACAGGATGTCCCACATTCTGGACATGTCTGTTAACATTTCTCTTTCCCCATATTTCTTGTACACTGGAAATTAGATCTAAAGTCCTGAGTAGATTAAGGATCAGCATTTCTGTCAACATGAGCCGTGAAGGCTGGTTGTTCTACTTTAATAATGCTAACATTGATCAGCAGGTTTCCACTGTGGAGTTGTTTGCCTACAGCCAGCACTCACCTGTGGACAGATACTTTGGCATCCAGTTCCTCGTCAGTCTTTCAGCTAACGATTCTGTTGTCTGAATCATTTTATGAAATATTGTGGTTCTCTATTTTTTCTTCTATACTTGTTAGCTGGAATTCTTGTGAAACAATCAGCTGTCCCCCATCAACTAACGTTGCTTTACAATATTTTTTAAACTTATTTAGAAAAATATATGGAAGCATTAGAATTGCTGTGTGTCTTCCCTTAGAGATGAGAGTGCCTGGAGGGCAGGCTATGGTGTAGCGATCTCTGTGTTCCCAATGCCTAGGGTGCCTTCTGTGAGCCAACTCCAACAGCTGGCGCTGCTCTCAAGAGGCGCCGGCCAGATCATAGTCTTAAATGAACTTAGGGAGCCAGCCCATTTAAAAGAGTTAATTTTGTAAATTAAGTTACCAGGTGAAAATTGACACTCGAGGATGAGGTCATAGCCACCACAGCTGCGGACCTTCAAGGCCCCCTGAGAGGAGCTCAGGGTGGAGATCAGGTGTGAGGCGCTCTGTGCTCTGGGAAAAGCTGGAGAAGGTTTTAGCAGCCCGGTTCTCGCCTCCCCTCACATCTAGAAAGGCACAAAATCATGATCGGGGCGTCCGCTCCTCGTGGCCAGCAGCAGCGCGTGCTTGACCGCTCGTCTCCTGGCCGGTCACCCAGGCCCTGAGCTGCTGAGGCGCTGTCCCCTGGACATAGCTCTCATTTTGCCCCCAAATAAAACCCAACTCGCAACTCTCACCTTGTGCATTTATTTTCGGTCGACAAAGTTCACTGTTAAATAAAAAGCTCGCTGCTACTAAGACTTTATTTGCTTATTTGCAATTCAAAGTGAGAAATATTTCACTTAGCAACTCTGGGCGACAATTCATTTTGAGGGGTGACTATTTTTGTCAATCATTCATAGCGTGTACAAATTACTTTTATCACCTCCTCTGATTTTTCTCAGTGGGAATTAAAAAAACAAAACAAAACCCTACTAGAAATTGGAAAATAAATGTTTTCCTTATCTTTAAACAGCACTCCCTAAAATATAACAGCACTATGAGCTGTGTTTGACTGGATCCTTCACAGGCGTTAATCGAATCAAAATCACCCAGATAAGGGTCACCTGCTCTGGGCAGCGGGCGGCACGGAGAAGAGAACGCGCCACGAACCTGACCCGCGCGCTGACCCTCTCGCCCCACCCACTTCCCGCCCACGTCCCGCAATCCCCGCCCAGCAGCGCTAAAGTGCAGCCTCCCCTCCGCGGCTCCCTCACCCTCAGCCCACACCCCGCCCACGCTCCTCAAGCCCCGCTCACCGGCGCTACCCCGCGGCCTCTCCTCGCGCCTCCATCGCCCTGCTCTTCCTTCCGCCCGGGGCACCCCCCTCGGCCAGCCCACCCACTTCCTGTGGGTGGTGCGCGCTCCGGCGCGCCCGCCCTGACGTGATTGTTGTGCGCGCGCGTCGCTCCGTGGTCTCGAGCCCGCCATTGGCGATTTCTGGTCGGCGGCGTCCTGCCGGCGGGGGCTCGGGGCCGAACGCGGGGCGCGCGTCGCAACCGCTCTCCCCGCGGCTGGCAGAGCTCCGTTATGGCTGCGGTGGAGGCGGAGGGGGGGAGCGCGGCTGCAGTTCCTGGTTCGGGTGCCGACGACAGTGGCCAGTCGCCCGGAGTCGAAGGAGAGGGAGGAGGAGCGGTGGGCGAAGAGAAGGACGCGGCCGCGAAAGGAGCGGAGGCCGTCGGGGACAGCGAGGATGACGGCGAGGATGTGTTCGAGGTGGAGAAAATCCTGGACATGAAGATCGATGGGGTACGTGCGGGACCCGGGCCGGGGGGAGGCTCACGCGCGGCGGTCGGCGCGGCCGGGGTGGTGCTGCCCGCCCAGGAGGCGCTGGAGGCGGTGTAGACGGATGTCCACGCCGCGAGGACATTGGGAGGAGGCTTCCTTCTTAGGCCCCGTCCGCGCCATCCCCATCCCCGGGGGGGCGGCGTCTCGGGTCTGAGAGCCTGAGCATCCTCGCCCACTCTTCCTGTGCGGCGTGTGCCAGCAGCCTCGCAGGAGCCTTGAATTCTTCGCCGCGCCCTGCCCGGCGCTTCCCGCTCAGTGTCTCTGTGAAAGCCTTGTTTCACCCGGGTCCCCGCAGAGTGAGGTGCTTCCCCATTTATGCCCTTCAAGCTTATCCTTCTTTACATGTTTGTCTCCTGCTAGATTGTAGGCTCCTTTGGTGGACTATGCTTTTTATTAATTTGTTATCGCTGGCACTTTAATCCAGTGCCTAGCATGCCGTGATTGCTTTGTGTATAGCAGATTGTTAAGTGAGTGAATGAATTGTGGGCTGGAGGCTGGGGGAAGGTGAGAGGGTGGGAGGATGGGCAATGGGAAAATAATCTGTTTTAGTAAATAGGTGTAAGATGACCAAAGGCCCTACACGGTGGTCGTTCTGAGAGAGGCCTGCGTACCGAAAAAAAAAAAAATTTTTTTCCTGTACACTGGGGGATAAATAACTGAAATCCAGCGTCATCAATCTTACTGTTAGTTGCAGTAAAGATAGTGACATTTCTATGTATAATTTTCCCAAATACCTTGTAAGCACCTTGAGGTGATAGGTGTATCACCTGCGTTTAACACAGTGCTTGGCAGGTGAAAGCTATTCAGAAAATATTTGGTTAGGAGGGTAATATCTTCAGAATTAAGATGATTCACTTCTTCATACAATATTTAATTTTGCCAGTTCCAAAGAATTGTAGGCACTGTACCTAAAGCCCCACATTTATTTTTATTTATTTATTTTATTTTATTTTTTTGCGGTACGCGGGCCTCTCACTGCTGTGGCCTCTCCCGTTGCGGAGCACAGGCTCCGGACGCGCAGGCTCAGTGGCCATGGCTCACGGGCCCAGCCGCTCCGCGGCATGTGGGATCCTCCCGGACCGGGGCACGAACCCGTGCCCCCCGCATCGGCAGGCGGACTCTCAACGACTGCGCCACCAGGGAAGCCCAAGCCCCACATTTAAAAAAAATTTTTCTTTCATTTAAATGGAATCTCACTATATTTGTTTGGTGTGTATCTGCAGTTTTTGCTCAACAATATCTTTGTGAGATTTATTCCATGTTGTTGGAGCTGTATTTTCTTTCCTTTTCATTGCTGCATAGTTGTTGGCCCTCAAACAACTTGGGGCCTAGGGGTGCCTGACCCCCGCACAGCTGAAAAGCCACTTATAAACTCCCCCAAAACCTAACTAATAGCCTTCTACCAGAAGGGGAAGCCTTACCCATAGCAGAAACAGTCAGTTAACACATATTTTGTATATTATGTGTATTGTATACTGTATCCTTAATTAAAAAGTAAACTAAAGAAAAGAGAATATTTTTAAAAATCATAAGGAAGAGAAAATATATTTACAGTAATTTATACCCTAAGTTTACATCTTTTGTTTATGAGATGAATTGCTTGTCAGAACCTATATCAATATTGTCTTATATGATACAAAACATTGTAGATGTTATATGTATTACCAGCACTGGACATCAAAAATGAAAAGATAATGTGAAAAAGTTTATTGATTCATACTTTATGGTAGCCTAGTGTAATCGATAAAATTGCTTCGCAGTAGCCTAGCCTAGACACTAATGAATGAATTGTTAGAAAATTTTTGTGGCGTATCTTATTACAGTCATATTCTTAGTACAGTATCAGAAACATTATTACATTTTTAAAGAAGTCACTTACCTGTAATAATCTAATACTCACTTTCTCCAATTAGAAAAGAATATGGTAATATTCTTTGAAAGCAAAGTTATAAAACATTAAGAAAACTAACACATTAATTTTACATTAAATATCATTCACCTTATGTCTTTGTAATGACCGACCAGTATTTACATATACTTTATGCATTCATTGCATACCTTTTTCTTAATCATTTCAGTATTTCTGGCTATGTATTTCATCTGTGACTTTTTTCAAATTGTCGGAAATCTCCAAAAAATTTTCATATATATATATATATATATATATATATATATTTTGGGCTGTGTTGGGTCTTCGTTGCTGCACGCAGGCTTTCTCTAGTTGTGGTGAGCAGGGGCTACTCTTCATTTGCGGTGCGCGGGCTTCCCATTGCAGTGGCTTCTCTTGTTGCGGAGCATGGGCTCTAGGCGTGTGGGCTTCAGTAGTTGTGGCACATGGGCTCAGTAGTTGTGGCTCACCGGCTCTAGAGTGCAGGCTCAGTAGTTGTGGTGCACGGGCTTAGTTGCTCCGCAGCATCAAAAATGAAACATCAAATGGACATCAAAAGAGATGTGGGATCTTCCCGGACCAGGGCTCGAACCCGTGTCCCCTGCATTGGCAGGCAGACTCTTAACCACTGTGCCACCAGGGAAGTCCAAACTTTCCAGTATATTTATTGAAAAATATCTGCATATAGGTGGACCCCACAGTTCAAACCCATGTTTTTAAAGGGTCAACTGTATTCAGTTGTATGAACATATTACAGTCTCTCTTTTCTACTACCGTTGATGAGCATTTGGGTTGTTTCCAGTTTTTGGCTATTGTGAATAATGCTTCTGTGAATTTTATTGAACATGTCTCCTGATGTATTGTGCACAAATGTTTCTCTTGGTTGTATACACCTAGGAGTGGAATTGTTCAGACGAGATGCATGTGTCTTCAGCTTTCAGTGGAAACTGTTTTTGAAATTGGTTGTACCAATTTACACTACTGCTAATGGTTTATGAGAATTCCTTTTGTTAAGCCTCCTATTGGCTCTTGATATTGTCAGTCTTTATACTTTTAGCCAGTACTGGTGGGGTATCTGATGGTATTTCCTACTTGTAATTTATATTTCTCTGGATTCTGCACTAGTAATCAATGTTGAAATCATTGAGCCTCTTTTCATATATTGGGTTGGCCAAAAAACAGACTTTTTGGCCAACCCAATACTTATTTTTTGGTCATTTGTTTATCTTTTATGAAGTGTCTGTTCAGATGTCTTTCTACTTTGTCTTTCTTTATTAATTTATTGTATTCTAGATTCAAACCCTTTGTGGGTGATGTCATGTATATCTCTTTTCCTGCTATGTCTTTTTTGGTCAATAGAAGTTCATATGATTAATGTAGAAAAACTTAATCTTTGTCTTGATGTTGAGTGCTTTTTATGTCTGGTTTGAGAAATCTTTCCCTACCCTAAATATTCTTTTTTTTTTTTCTGAAAGCTCTGTTGTTTTGCCTTTCAGATTTTATATTTACATTTCACTTGGAATTGATTTTGTGTATAGTGTAATGTAGGGATCAGGTTTCATTGAGCAAATCTGTCTTTTTATTCTTTAACAATGCCTTGTAAATTTTACAATCAACTTGTCAATTTCCTTGCACACATTAAAAACTTTGAATTTTTATTGAGATTTGCATTGAATCTGTGGGTAAATTTAGGATCAATTTAATTTCTTTCAATAATGTTTTATAGCTTTCTATGTTGAGGTCTTAGTAAGTTGATTTTTAGGTATAATTGATATTTTTGATGCAGTGGTAAATGGTCTTTTGTAAAGTTTCCTTGTCTTTGTTGCTCATACAATTAATTTTTGTGTATTTACCCTTTGTTAAAGAAATTTCATATATTTCTAGTTGCTAAATACTTTTATTGGGAAAGGATGTTGAATTTTATTAAATTTTTTCCTGCATCTGTTAAGATGATCGCATAATTTTTCTCCCTTATATCACTAATGTGATAAACTACATTGATTTCCTAATGTTAAATCAACTTTGTGTTCATAGAATAAACCAAAGTTGGTTGTGATATTACCCTTTTTTAATGTTAGATTATATATTTCTTTATTATTTAGTTTATTTCTGCTTTTTCTTTTTTTATAAATTTATTTTATTTATTTTTTATCTTTGGCTGCCTTGGGTCTTCGTTGCAGTGCACCAGCTTCTCATTGCGGTGACTTCTCTTGTTGCAGAGCATGAGCTCTAGGCACGTGGGCTTCAGTAGTTGTGGCACATGGGCTCAGTAGTTGTGGCTCGTGGGTCTACAGCACAGGCTCAGTAGTTGTGGCACATGGGCTTAGTTGCTCCGTGGCATGTGGGATCTTCCCGGACCAGGGCTCGAACCCGTGTCCCCTTCATTGGCAGGCGG
Organism: Mesoplodon bidens; assembly: GCF_964165515.1. Lineage (NCBI taxonomy): Eukaryota > Metazoa > Chordata > Mammalia > Artiodactyla > Ziphiidae > Mesoplodon > Mesoplodon bidens. Next base: position 545,533 of record NC_138174.1, read on the forward strand.
ATTCTTAACCACTGTGCCACCAGGGAAGCCCAACAAAAATTTTTAGCTAATTATCTAGTATATAAAACCTAAGAGGATAGGAGGACGGACCATCTGCTGCCATTTAGTTTGTCCCACTGATTAAGCTAAAAGAAAACGTGGCTACCAAGAAAATAGACATTTGGGAAATTTTGAAGATAAGTTTATAGATCCCAGGGCTATCATGAAATTTCTTAATATACACCAAAGTCTTGGGCAATATTTGGGTTGACATTATCCATATAAAAAAAACATGTAATTCAGGTTTTCATTTGTTTTGTATACTGCTATACACATAGTGACCCTCAGTAAATATTTGTTGAATGAATGAATGAAGCAAAACTGCTGAAATGAAGCAATTATCAGTCAGTTAAATCTGGAGCTAAAATTGAGATGTACTCCTTGTACTTGAGAATGATTGTTAATACTCCCTCATTCTCATTGACTAGATCAAACCTAATTGATAACAACTATTAAATTTATGTGTTCATTACTGCCTTTTTTTTTTTTAATCATCAGAAAATTTGCAAGAATTGTGTAGAATCTCCCATACGCCTTTACCCAGATCCCCCAGTTGTTGATATTGGCTTTATTTTTTTCTCTCTTTATTTATATACATTTTTTTCTGGCCCATTTGAAAGTAAATAGTGGTTTTTTTCTTTTGTTTTGTTTTGTTTTTTTGTGGTACACGGGCCTCTCACCGCTGTGGCCTCTCCCGTTGCGGAGCACAGGCTCCGGACGCGCAGGCTCAGTGGCCATGGCTCACGGGCCCAGCCGCTCCGCGGCATGTGGGATCCTCCCGGACCGGGGCACGAACCCGTGTCCCCTGCATCGGCAGGCGGACTCTCAACCACTGCGCCACCAGGGAAGCCCCGTAAATTGTGTTTTTTAAAAGCAACTTTGAGTAACACATTTAGCACTATTTTTATGCACACGAAACTAAGGTGGCCCACAGATAAGGATCGTTGGTCTCCGTGCCCTGTTGTTGGGTACATGCAGGCATCCCTCCACTCCCCTGTAAAGGTGTAACTTCTCCTCTAGTATTTGTGCCAAGAGCAGGAGTGCCGCCACGAGGAGCTAAGCAAGCCGCTCTCTCACCTTGGTTTATCTCCAGTTTTAACTGCGCCTTCATAGAAGCTCTTAAAAGGTTGTGTATTAATAGTTTTCTCTTTCCACACTCTTTTGCTAAAAAGCACACGCATGCATTTTCAGTTGTTATAATCACTGCCCTGCACCCAGTTATATAGCTGAACCGTTAAACTGACATGCTCTCTCTTTTTTTGGGGAGGGGCACCATGCGGGATCTTAGTTCCCTGACCACAGATCAAACCCACGCCCTGTGCAGTGGAAGCTCGGAGTCTTAACCACTAGACTGCCAGGGAATTCCCAACATAGACTCTTAATTATTATTTTAAAACTATAAAGATTTTCAGGATTATTTCTGAAAGTTAAGAGACTACTCTTTTCCCACTATTTCTTAGTTTCTAATCCTGTTAGATGCTAATGCTTGGTCTTTCTACAGATGGCAGAATGATTGAAAGGCAGTGTGGGCATGATGGAAGGGTGCAATGGGAGGGAACAGTGGTTGGCAGTCAGCTTCGAAAGTTTATTGCCTTGGTGGTTGTATGAATAAAATCAGACAAGTGTTAAGAGTATAGCTAGAATGGTACTCTGCAGTTCATGCAGAAAACTGTTGCATGAGTATGTTCTTGCTTCTCGGTGAGATTGGGTATTGAGCAGAAAAGAAAAATCAGAAATCTGGAAAAGCAAGAATTTGGAATATATATGACAAAGATTTAATAGCCATCAAGTATTAAAAAAAAAGGGAATTCCCTGGCAGTCCAGTGGTTAGGACTTGGCACTTTCGCTGCCATAGCCTGGCTTCAATCCTTGGTCGGGGAACTGATCCCACAAGCCGCCTGGCAAGGCCAAAAAAAGAAGTATTAAAGAGAAAAATTCTCATAAATGAGCAAGAAAATGGGCAAAAGATACAACAGGTAACTTTAAAATGTTTTTGATGTAGTTTATATATATGCATTTTATATGTGTATCTTAAACTTTTTCATTTCAACCATTTTTCAGTGTGTGGTTCAGTGGCATTAAGTACATCCACCCTGATGTGCAGTCATCTCCACCATCCAGCTCCGGAACTCTTCCATCTTCCCAAGCTGAGACTCTGTACCCATTAAATACTAATTCCCTATTCTCCCTCCCCTCAGCCCCTGGCACCCACCATTCTCCTTTGTCTCAATGAGTTTCCCTATTCTAGGTACTTCATATAAATGGAATCATAAGTCTTTTCCTTCTGTGTCTGGCTTATTTCACCTAGCATAATGTTTTTAAGGTTCATCCATGTTGTAGCATGTATCAGAATTTCCTTCCCTTTTAAGGCTGAGTAATCCATTATATGTTTACACCACATTTTGTTTATATATTCATCTGTTGATTGTTTGTTTGGGTTGTTTCCCACTTTTTAGCTATTGTGAATAATGCTGCCCTGAAATGTGTGTTCAGATATCTGTCGGAGTCTCTGTTTTCAGTTCTTTTGGGTATATACCTTGGAGAAGAATTACTGGATTATGAGGTAATTCTGTTTAACTTTTTGAGGAATTGCCAAACTGTTTTCCACAGCAGTTGTACCATTTTAGATTCCCACTATCAATGTGAGAACATTCTCATTTCTCCACATCCTCACCAACACTTGTTACTTTCTATGTTTTTGTTTTACCTAGTGGGTGTGAGGTAATATCTTGTGGTTTTAAAATTTGCGTTTTCCAAAGGACTAATGATGTTGAGCATCTTTCCATGTGCTATTGGTCATTGGTATATCTTCTTGGAGAAATGTCTATTCATGTTCATGTCCTTCCTTTGTCCTTTTTTTTTTTTTTTTTTTTTTTTGTGGTACACGGGCCTCTCACTGCTGTGGCCTCTCCCGTTGCGGAGCACAGGCTCCGGACGCGCAGGCTCAGCGGCCATGGCTCACGGGCCCAGCCGCTCCGCGGCATGTGGGATCCTCCCGGACCAGGGCACGGACCCGTGTCCCCTGCATCGGCAGGTGGACCCCCAACCACTGTGCCACCAGGGAAGCCCTCACTTTGTCCATTTTTAGGTGTGTTGTCTCGTTTTTGGGTTGGAGGAGTTTTTATTTTAATATAGTCTGGATATTGATCCCTTATGAGATGTCATTTGGAAATATTCTCTCCAGTTATTTGGGTTTCCTTTTCACTCTATTGATAATGTCCTTTGATGCACAAAAGTTTTGTTTTTGATGCAGTTATTTTACCTATTTTTTTCTTTTGTTTGGGCTTTTGATGTTTTGATGTTGTATATATACCTTGCTCAGTTCATATATACATGCTCACTTCATGTCTCTGTGTCACATTTTGGTAATTCTCACGATATTTCACACTTTTTCATTATTTCTATATTTGTTATGGTGATCTGTGACCAGTGATTTTTGATGTTACTATGGCAAGATTACCACTAACTGGAGGCTCAGATAATGGTTAGCATTTTTTAGCAACAAAGTGTTTTTTAATTAAGGTAGGTACATTGTTTTCTTAGATAATGCTACTGCATACTCAGTAGACCAAGGTATAAACATAACATTTATATGCACTGCAAAACCGAAAAAATTGTGTGACCTGCTTTATTGTGATATTTATTGCAGTGGTCTGGAACCAAACTCACATTATCTCTTAGGTATGCCTGTATCCAAGAATTCATTGTCAAATCCAAGGTCCTGATGATTTACCCCTGTGTTTTCTTCTAAGAATTTTATGGTTTTAGCTTTTAAATTTAGGTCTTTGATCTATTTTGAGTTAATTTTTGTATATGGTGTGAGATAGGGATTTAACTTCATTCTTTCATATGTGAAAATCCAGTTGTCCCAGCACAATTTGTGTCCCTGTTCATTGGACTTGGCACCTTTATCAAATATCAGTTGGCCTTAGATGTGTGGGTTTATTTCTGGACTCCATGTGTCTGTTCTTATGCCAGTACCATACTGTTTTGACTATTGTGGCTCTGTAGTAAAATTTGAAATCAAGAAGTGTGAGTCCTCCAAATTTGTTCTTTTTCAAGATTGTTTTGCCTATTTAGGACCTCTTCCAATTCCATATGAATTTGCAGTTTGTCTTTACTACCTTTGCAAATGAGGCTATTGGAATTTTGATAGGGACCTGAGGTCACTTTGGTAGTGTTGACATCTTAACAGTATTAAGTCTTCCCACCAAAGAACACAGATGTCTTTCCATTTATTTGTATCTTCTCTAATTTCTTTCAGCAGTGTTTTGTAGTTTTTAGTATGCAAGTCTTTTATGTCCTTAGCTAAGTTTATTCTTGAGTATTTTATACTTTAGATGCTATTGTAAATGGAATTGCTTTCTTAATTTTATTTTTGGTTTGGGCATTTCAGATGTATAGAAACAATTAATTTTTGTGTGTATTGTACCCTGCAACTTTGCTGAGCTCATTTATTAGATCTGGTTACTTTCTTGTGTATTCTTTGGGATTTTTTTATAAATAGAATCATATCATCCATGAATATAGTTTCATTTCTTCCTTTCCAACCTGGATGCGTTTTATAGCTTTTTCTTACCTAATTGCTCTGGCTAGAACTTCCAGTACAACGTTGAATAGCAGTGGTGAAAGTAGACACATAGCAGGTAATTTTTCAAAGAAAAAATGTAAATGGCTTAATGATAATTTTGTAAGTGGATGTGGAATATGGCAGAACTTTTTTTGTCAATTGCCATATAGTAAACATTTTTGACTTTGTAGGCTGAGAGACAATTTGGGGGTTTAGAGTTGGTGTTCCTTATCATGGTAGAAATGTGACCTCATTCTCCTAAAAAACTTTCCTTCTCTCAAAGATAGTGATCTTCCTTCTTGGGAACTCACTAGAACGTGTTACCCGCATCTGCCTTTGGCATTTACACATATTGCCTTCACAGTGCGGGATGACTTTCTGCATGCAGCCCAGGTCCTGGGTTTGGATTTCAGCTGAACTACTCTTTAGCTGTGTAATCATTAGTAGTTAGTTTGTCTAGAAGCTTCAGTTTCCTCATCTGTAAAATGAATATTAATACTTCACAGAGTTATTCTAAAGATTAAGTGAACCACTAAATGCAGAGATTTTGACAGTGCACAACACATTTTGAGGCACTTGATGTAAATATGATTCTTTTGATTTGTTTTTGTGTGTGTTAATTTTTTTTAATTGAAGTGAAATTCACTTAGAATATTACATTCGTTTCAGGTGTATAACATAATGATCAGATGATTTGTTTTCAACCATTTAAAAATGTAAAACCATTCTTAGCTTACAGGATGAGCAAAAACATAGGCAGGCCCTGCTACAGTTTGCTGATCCCTGCTCTTGTATCTGGTGAGGTGAAAGTTGGAGCATCTTTTCTGGAAGACATTTGACAGTGCATTTTTACAACCTTTAAATGGCTTTATTATTTGATCCCATTGGTCTCTCTTTTGGGAATTTATTCTAACAACCTAATCAGAGTCACAGTGTTACTTATAAAAAACACAAATTGGAAACAATCACAACAACCTTTGGTTTCCAAAGGGAGAGTTTTCATTGTATTTTTTGTTGTATTTATATGATGGAATAATGTTCAGTCACTAAAAACTATGTTTCTGGAAGATATTAAAGCAAGAAATGTTTGATATACCAATGAGAAAGCAAGATAAAACTGATAGTATTATCCCAGTGTTTTAAGTATATATACATTAAATATTTACTTATAAATGCAAAAGGTAAAGGAAATAGATCAAATTGTTATCAGTATTTTGAGGTGACTTTTGTTTTTTCCTGTTTTTCATTGATTTTCAAAGACTGCACATTGCTTATATAATCAGAAAAAGACCTCAGTCTTTGGTTTATGAAAAAATGGATTGATGGTATTGTGGTTTTATTTGTTTGTTTATTTTAATTTTTTAAAAATTGAGGTATTGGGCTTCCCTGTGGCGCAGTGGTTGAGAGTCTGCCTGCCGATGCAGGGGACACGGGTTCGTGCCCCGGTCCAGGAAGATCCCACATGCCGCGGAGCGGCAAGGCCCGTGAACCATGGCCGCTGAGCCTGCGCGTCCGCAGCCTGTGCTCCGCAATGGGAGAGGCCATAACAGTGAAAGGCCCGTGCACCACAAAAAAATAAATAAATAAATAAAACTGAGGTATTATTGACATTATATATAACATTATAATAGCTTTAGGTGTACAGCATAATGATTTGATATTTGTATACATCGTGAAATGATCACCACAGTAAGTCTAGTTAACATCTAAAAATTTTTTTCTTGTGATGAGAATTAAGATCCGCATTCTTAGCAACTTTCAAATATGCAGTACAGTATTATTAACTATGATCACATGCTGTACATTTATTACATCCCTGTGACATATTTATTTTGTAACTGGAAGTTTGTGCCTCTTGACCCCCGTCACCCATTTCCCACCCCCACCCCTGCCTCTGGCAACCACCGATCTGCTTTCTGTATCTGTGAGCTTGGGTTTTTTTGTTTGTTTTTCTTTTCTTTTTTAAAATTTATTTATTTATTTATTTTTGGCTGCCTTGAGTCGTAGTTGCTGCGTGGGGGCTTTCTCTAGTTGCAGCAAGCTGGGACTACTCTTCCTTGCAGTGCGGTGGCTTCTCTTGTTGCGGAGCACAGGCTCTAAGCACGCGGGCTCAGTAGTTGTGGCTCGTGGGCTCTAGAGCGCAGGCTCGGTAGTTGTGGCTCACGGGCTTAGTTGCTCCGCGGCATGTGGGATCTTCCTGGACCGGGGCTCGAACCCACGTCCCCTGTATTGGCAGGCGGATTTCTTAACCACTGCGCCACCAGGGAAGCCCTGTTTTTCTTTTTATATTCCATGCGTAAGTGAGATCATATAGTATTTATCTTTCTCTAACTTACTTCACTTATTGTTAGGCCCTTGAGGTCCATCCATGTTGTTGCATACGGCAAGACTTCATTCTTTTTTTTAATGGTTGAATAATACTCTGTGTGTGTGTACATACATATATGTGTGATGTATATGATTATATATGTATGTGATATATATGTGTGTGTCTGTATACACACACTACGTTTTCTGTATTCATTCATTTATTGATGGTCACTTGGATTGTTCCGCTTTTTGGCTATTGTAACTAATGCTGCGGTGAACATGGGGGTACATATATCTTTTCCAGTTAGTATTTTCATTTTCTTTTGATAAATACCCAGAAGTGGGATTGCTGAATCATATGGTAGTTCTGTTTTTAATTTTTTGAGGGTTTTCCATACTGTTTTTCATAGTGGCTACACCAATTTACAGTCTCACCCAAAAGTGCAAAAAAGAGTTCTTTTTCTCCACATCCTCATCAGCACTTGATATTTCTTCTGTTTTTGAGAATAGGCATTCTAACAGGTATGAGGTGACAACTCATTGTGGGTTTTTTTTTCACATTTTTTTTATTGCAGTATAATTGCTTAACAATGGTGTGTTAGTTTCTGCTTTATAACAAAATTAATCAGTTATACATATGTTCCGATATCTCCTCCCTCTTGCGTCTCCCTCCCACCCTCCCTATCCCACCCCTCCAGGCGGTCACAAAGCACCGAGCTGATCTCCCTGTGCTATGCGGCTGCTTCCCACTAGCTATCTACCTTAACGTTTGGTAGTGTATATATGTCCATGCCTCTCTTTCGCTTTGTCACAGCTTACCCTTCCCCCTCCCCCTATCCTCAAGTCCATTCTCTAGTAGGTCTGTGTCTTTATTCCTGTCTTACCCCTAGGTCCTTCATGACATTTTTTTTTCTTAAATTCCGTATATATGTGTCAGCATACAGTATTTGTCTTTCTCTTTCTGACTTACTTCACTCTGTATGACAGACTCTAGGTCCATCCACCTCATTACAAATAGCTCAATTTCATTTCTTTCTATGGCTGAGTAATATTCCATTGTATATATGTGCCACATCTTCTTTATCCATTCATCCGATGATGGACACTTAGGTTGTTTCCATCTTCGGGCTATTGTAAATAGGGCTGCTATGAACATTTTGGTACATGACTCTTTTTGAATTATGGTTTTCTCAGGGAATATGCCCAGTAGTGGGATTGCTGGGTCATATGGTAGTTCTATTTGTAGTTTTTTAAGGGACCTCCATACTGTTCTCCATAGTGGCTGTACCAACTCACATTCCCACCAGCAGTGCAAGACTGTTCCCTTTTTTCCACACCCTCTCCAGCATTTATTGTTTCTAGATTTTTTGATGATGGCCATTCTGACTGGTGTGAGATGATATCTCATTGTAGTTTTGACTTGCATTTCTCTAATGATTAAAGATGTTGAGCATCCTTTCATGTGTTTGTTGGCAGTCTGTATATCTTCTGTGGAGAAATGTCTATTTAGGTCTTCTGCCCATTTTTGGATTGGGTTGTTTGTTTTTTTGTTATTGAGCTGCATGAGCTGCTTATAAATTTTGGAGATTAATCCTTTGTCAGTTGCTTCATTTGCAAATATTTTCTCCCATTCTAAGGGTTGTCTTTTGGTCTTGTTTATGGTTTCCTTTGCTGTGCAAAAGCTTTTAAGTTTCATTAGGTCCCATGTGTTTATTTTTGTCTTTATTTCCATTTCTCTAGGAGGTGGGTCCAAAAGGATCTTGCTGTGATTTATGTCATAGAGCGTTCTGCCTATGTTTTCCTCTAAGAGTTTGATAGTGTCTGGCCTTACATTTAGGTCTTTAATCCATTTTGAGCTTATTTCTGTGTATGGTGTTAGGGAGTGATCTAATTTCATACTTTTACATGTCCCTGTCCAGTTTTCCCAGCACCACTTATTGAAGAGACTGTCCTTTCTCCACTGCACATTCCTGCCTCCTTTATCAAAGATAAGGTGACCATATGTGCGTGGGTTTATCTCTGGGCTTTCTATCCTGTTCTGTTGATCTATCTTTGTGTTTTTGTGCCAGTACCATACTGTCTTGATTACTATAGCTTTGTAGTATTGTCTGAACTCAGGGAGCCTGATTCCTCCAGCTCCATTTTTCGTTCTCAAGATTGCTTTGGCTATTCGGGGTCTTTTGTGTTTCCATACCAATTGTGAAATTTTTTGTTCTAGTTCTGTGAAAAATGCCAGTGGTAGTTTGATAGGGATTGCATTGAATCTGTAGATTGCTTTGGGTAGTAGAGTCATTTTCACAATGTTGATTCTTCCAATCCAAGAACATGGTACATCTCTCCATCTATTTGTATCATCTTTAATTTCTTTCATCAGTGACTTATAATTTTCTGCATACAGGTCTTTTGTCTCCTTAGGTAGGTTTATTCCTAGATATTTTATTCTTTTTGTTGCAGTGGTAAATGGGAGTGTTTTCTTGATTTCACTTTCAGATTTTTCATCATTAGTATATAGGAATGCCAGAGATTTCTGTGCATTAATTTTGTATCCTACTTTACCAAATTCATTGATTAGCTCTAGTAGTTTTCTGGTAGCATCTTTAGGATTCTCTATGTATAGTATCATGTCATCTGCAAACAGTGACAGCTTTACTTCTTTTTTTCCAATTTGGATTCCTTTTATTTCCTTTTCTTCTCTGATTGCTGTGGCTAAAACTTCCAAAACTATGTTGAATAAGAGTGGTGAGAGTGGGCAACCTTGTCTTGTTCCTGATCTTAGTGGAAATGGTTTCGGTTTTTCACCATTGAGGACGATGTTGGCTGTGGGTTTGTCATATATGGCCTTTATTATGTTGAGGAAAGTTTCCTCTATGCCTACTTTCTGCAGGGTTTTTATCATAAATGGGTGTTGAATTTTGTCGAAAGCTTTCTCTGCATCGATTGAGATCATCATATGGTTTTTCTCCTTCAATTTGTTAATATGGTGTATCACGTTGATTGATTTGCGTATATTGAAGAATCCTTGCATTCCTAGAATAAACCCCACTTGATCATGGTGTATGATCCTTTTAATGTGCTGTTGGATTCTGTTTGCTAGTGTTTTGTTGAGGAATTTTGCATCTATGTTCATCAGTGATATTGGCCTGTAGTTTTCTTTCTTTGTGACATCCTTGTCTGGTTTTGGTATCAGGGTGATGGTGGCCTCATAGAATGAGTTTGGGAGTGTTCCTCCCTCTGCTATATTTTGGAAGAGTTTCAGAAGGATAGGTGTTAGCTCTTCTCTAAATGTTTGATAGAATTCACCTGTGAAGCCATCTGGTCCTGGGCTTTTGTTTGGAAGATTTTTTATCACACTTTCAACTTCAGTTCTTGTGATTGGTCTGTTCATATTTTCTATTTCTTCCTGATTCAGTCTTGGCAGGTTGTGCATTTCTAAGAATTTGTCCATTTCTTCCAGGTTGTCCATTTTATTGGCATAGAGTTGCTTGTAGTAATCTCTCATGATCTTTGGTATTTCTGCAGTGTCAGTTGTTACTTGTCCTTTTTCATTTCTAATTCTATTGATTTGAGTCTTCTCCCTTTTTTTCTGGATGAGTCTGGCTAATGGTTTATCAATTATGTTTATCTTCTCAAAGAACCAGCTTTTAGTTTTATTGATCTTTGCTATCGTTTCCTTCATTTCTTTTTCATTTATTTCTGATCTGATGTTTATTCTTTCTTTCCTTCTGCTAACTTTGGGGTGTTTTTGTTCTTCTTTCTCTAATTGCTTTAGGTGCAAGGTTAGGTTGTTTATTCGAGATGTTTCCTGTTTCTTAAGGTGGGATTGTATTGCTATAAACTTCCCTCTTAGAACTGCTTTTGCTGCATCCCATAGGTTCTGGGTCGTCATGTCTCCATTGTCATTTGTTTCTAGGTATTTTTTAATTTCCTCTTTGATTTCTTCAGTGATCACTTCGTTATTAAGTAGTGTATTGTTTAGCCTCCATGTGTTTGTATTTTTTACAGATCTTTTCCTGTAACTGATATCTAGTCTCATAGCATTGTGGTCGGAAAAGATACTTGATGCAATTTCAGTTTTCTTAAATTTACCAAGGCTTGCTTTGTGACCCAAGATATGATCTATCCTGGAGAATGTTCCATGAGCACTTGAGAAAATTGTGTATTCTGTTGTTTTTGGATGGAATGTCCTATAAATATCAACTAAGTCCATCTCGTTTAATGTATCATTTAAAGCTTGTGTTTCCTTATTTATTTTCATTTTGGATGATCTGTCCATTGGTGAAAGTGGGGTGTTAAAGTCCCCTACTATGAATGTGTTACTGTCGATTTCCCCTTTTATGGCTGTTAGTATTTGCCTTATGTATTGAGGTGCTCCTATGTTGGGTGCATAAATATTTACAATTGTTATATCTTCTTCTTGGATCGATCCCTTGATCATTATGTAGTGTCCTTCTTTGTCTCTTCTAGTAGTCTTTATTTTAAAGTCTGTTTTGTCTGATATGAGAATTGCTACTCCAGCTTTCTTTTGGTTTCCATTTGCATGGAATATCTTTTTCCATCCCCTTACTTTCAGTCTGTATGGGTGTCTAGGTCTGAAGTGGGTCTCTTGTAGACAGCATATATATGGGTCTTGTTTTTGTATCCATTCAGCCAATCTGTGTCTTTTGGTGGGAGCATTTAGTCCATTTACATTTAAGGTAATTATCGATATGTATGTTCCTATTCCCATTTTCTTAATTGTTTTGGGTTCATTATTGTAGGTCTTTTCCTTCTGTTGTGTTTCTTGCCTAGAGAAGTTCCTTTAGCATTTGTTGTAAAGCTGGTTTGGTGGTGCTGAACTCTCTCAGCTTTTGCTTGTCTGTAAACGTTTTAATTTCTCCATCAAATCTGAATGAGATCCTTGCTGGGTAGAGTAATCTTGGTTGCAGGTTTTTCTCCTTCATCACTTTAAATATGTCCTGCCAGTCCCTTCTGGCTTGCAGAGTTTCTGCTGAAAGATCAGCTGTTAACCTTATGGGGATTCCCTTGTGTGTTATTTGTTGTTTTTCCCTTGCTGCTTTTAATGTGTTTTCTTTGTATTTAATTTTTGACAGTGTGATTAATACGTGTCTTGGCGTATTTCTCCTTGGATTTATCCTGTATGGGACTCTCTGTGCCTCCTGGACTTGACTATTTCCTTTCCCATATTAAGGAAGTTTTCAACTATAATCTTTTCAAATATTTTCTCAGTCCCTTTCTTTTTTTCTTCTTCTTCTGGAACCCCTATAATTCGAATGTTGGTGCGTTTTATGTTGTCCCAGAGGTCTCTGAGACTGTCCTCAGTTCTTTTCATTCTTTTTTCTTTCTTCTGCTCTGCAGCAGTTATTTCCACTATTTTATCTTCCACGTCACTTATCTGTTCTTCTGCCTCAGTTATTCTGCTATTGATCCCATCTAGAGTATTTTTCATTTCATTTATTGTGTTTTTAATCGTTGCTTGATTCATCTTTAGTTCTTCTAGGTCCTTGTTAACTGTTTCTTGCATTTTGTCTATTCTATTTCCAAGATTTTGGATCATCTTTACTATCATTATTCTGAATTCTTTTTCAGGTAGACTGCCTATTTCCCCTTCATTTGTTAGGTCTGGTGGGTTTTTATCTTGCTCCTTCTCCTGCTGTGTGTTTTTCTGTCTTCTCATTTTGCTTATCTTACTGTGTTTGGCGTCTCCTTTTTGCAGGCTGCAGGTTCGTAGTTCCCGTTGTTTTAGGTGTCTGTCCCCAGTGGCTAAGGTTGATTCAGTGGGTTGTGTAGGCTTCCTGGTGGAGGGGACTAGTGCCTGTGTTCTGGTGGATGAGGCTGGATCTTGTCTTTCTGGTGGGCGGGTCCACGTCTGGTGGTGTGTTTTGGGGTGTCTGTGGACTTTTTATGATTTTAGGCAGCCTCTCTGCTAATGGTTGGCATTGTGTTCCTGTCTTGCTAGTTGTTTGGCATAGGGTGTCCAGCACTGTAGCTTGCTGTTCGTTGAGTGAAGCTGGGTGCTGGTGTTGAGATGGAGATCTCTGGAAGATTTTCGCTGTTTGATATTATGTGGAGCTGAGAGGTCTCTTGTGGACCAGTGTCCTGAAGTTGGCTCTCCCACCTCAGAGGCACAGCACTGACTCCTGGCTCCTCAATTTGGGATGATTCGTTGTCTATTCATGTATTCCACAGATGCAGGGTACATCAAGTTGATTGTGGAGCTTTAATCCGCTGCTTCTGAGGCTGCTGGGAGAGATTTCCCTTTCTCTTCTTTGTTCTCACAGCTCCCGGGTCTCAGCTTTGGATTTGGCCCCGCCTCTCCATGTAGGTCGCTGGATGGCGTCTGTTCTTCGCTCAGACAGGATAGGGTTAAAGGAGCAGCCGCTTCGGGGACCCTGGCTCACTCAGGCCGGGGCGGGGGGAGGGGCATGGAGGCGGGGCGAGCGTGCGGAGGCGGAGGCCGGCTTGACGTTGCCCGGCGTGCCGTTACACCAGCCCGAGGCATGCCGTGCATGTTCTCCCAGGGAAGCCGTCCCTGGATCCCGGGACCCCGGCAGTGACGGGCTGCACAGGCTCCCCAGAAGGGGGGCGTGGACAGTGACCTGCGCTCGCACACAGGCCTCGTGGCGGCGGCAGCAGCCCCAGCGTCCCACGCCCGTCTCTGGGGTCCGTGCTTTCAGCCGCGCCTCGCGCCCGTCTCTGGAGCTCCTTTAAGCAGCGCTCTGAATCCCCTCTCCTCACGCACCAGGAAACAAAAAGGGAAGGAAAAGTCTCTTGCCTCTTCGGCAGCTCCAGACTTTTCCCCGGACTCCCTCCCGGCCAGCCGTGGCGCACTAACTCCCTTCAGGCTGTGTTCATGCCGCCAGCGCGCTCTGACTGAAGCCCGCGCCTCAGCTCCCAGCGCCGCCTGCCCCGGCGGGCGAGCAGACAAGTCTCTCAGGCTGGTGAGTGCTGGTCGGCACCGATCCTCTGTGTGGGAATCTCTCCGCTTTGCCCTACCCAGGTACGTGGGGAGTTTCTTGCCTTTTGGGAGGTCTGAGGTCTTCTGCCAGCGTTCAGTAGGTGTTCTGTAGGAGTTGTTCCACGTGTAGCTGTATTTCTGGTGTATCTGTGGGGAGGAAGGTGATCTCTGCGTCTTACTCTTCCGCCATCTTCCCCGGAAGTCCCTCATTGTGGTTTTGATTTGCATTCCTCTGATAATTAGTGATGTTGAACATCTTTTTAGCTGTCTCTTGGCCACCTGTATGTCTTCTTTGGAAAACTGTTCAGTTCTTCTGCCCATTTTTTAATCAGATTGTTTTTTGCTTTTTACTTGTATCAGTTTTTTATGTATTCTGGATATTGACTATCAGATATATGATTTGCAAATATCTTCCCATTCAGTAGGTTGCCTTTTCATTTTATTAATGGTTTCCTTTGCTCTGTAGAAGCTTTTTAGTATGATGTAGTATGAGTTGTTTGCTTTTGCTTTTGTTGCTTTTGCTTTTGGTGTGATACTGTTCTTGTTTTTGTTTTTGCTACTTGCTTCAGGAAATGAACTTTTTTTTTACATTTGTTTTATTGTGGTCATTTAATTTAAAAATTAGTTATTAAGTGAAAAGTAATACATGCAAAATAGATTGAAGATTGACTCTCCTTCCTTCCTTCCTTCTCCCCAGAAACTGTTACAATTACCAGCTTCTCATGTCTTGCAGAGAACATTTTAAGAGAGGCTTTTAGGCTGATTCACAGTAGGAGGGGACATTAAAATATGACTGATGTTTTATTATTCCACTATAGTAAGCAGTTGCCCTCAGAGGGAGAAACTACAGCTGTACTTAGATCGGATGGACTTTCATTATGTATTTTAAGGAATTCACAAATGATCTCAGGAGATGAACAGTCTTTATCATGATTTTAATCTCCATTTCAAGTTGGTTCATGTATTCTCAGCAACTGTATGGCTTTGGAACTATAATCAAGTCTAATATCCTTTATTTGCCTGTTTTTAATTTATATAACAGGGCAAGATCGTTTATAAAGTTCGATGGAAAGGATACACATCAGATGATGATACCTGGGAGCCTGAGGTTCACCTTGAGGACTGTAAAGAAGTTCTTCTTGAATTTAGGAAGAAAGTTGCGGATAACAAAGCTAAACCAGTGAAGAAAGATGTCCAGGTATTATATTTTATCTCATAGTGGGTTTTTTTTAGTATAATAAGTTTATTATAAATTTTAATAATACACAGAATGTATAGTAAGGAATTTACAAATAATAATAAAATATACAACATTCCTATTGTAAGTTCTATATAGCCAATTGATTCTCATAGAATGCTTTCATTGATTTTTGCCAGGCTCTTTTTTCTGTAGCCAAGCTGTGATTGCAGGTGAGAAACAGGTATAGTTTGGACATGTTGTTATTTTCCTTTAAGTTAAGAGTAAGATGATAGTGGGGAGAAAAGAGATGTGTTGAAACTTTACTTGTTCGTGCATGATGTGAGCATCCTGTTTTTGTATACCTGAGGAATATTTTTTATGCTATTCATCATGTTTTTGTATACCTGAGGAAAATTTATGTTACTATTACAGGTGCAGCACACAACTCTTATATTTAATCAGCATTATTAACATATTTCTAAGTCTGACTTTTCTGCTAATTCAAACAATTCTTAGATCACTTTATAAAGCTATAAATTTTAATCCGTTTCAGATTATTCACAGGTCTGATTATCTCCGGGTCTTTTGTTTTTTCTTTTCTATTTCCACTTCAATTTTTAACCACTTTATGGTTTTTTAGTAGCTCTTGTTGGTGGTAAGGAAGGATAAAGAATTCAGAGGAGCTCAGATGAGTTAAACTTCTATCATCAGCAGTTTGAAAAAAGACTTGATGGTGGTCTAAAGTGGGATAACATTAAAACTAATGCACAAACTTGGTTTAAGAGTTTCCTTCTCTGGATTTGTCCATTGTTTTATCCTTGATTCTCATATTCCACACATTATTGAATTGGCTTTATTTATGAATCTTCGAAGAATTTCCCGTTTTACTTTTCTTTGTAAGTTTCATTTATAGCTTCTATTTATAAATTGAACTGACTCTAATTCAACTTACTGCTTTTGCTTTTAGTTTTCTTTTTCATTAGAAATAATTATCATTTTTTAGAATACTGACAGAGGTTCTTGAACTTAGAACTATATAGTGAAAATTGCTCACGGTAAAGAGTCTTCGTTGTTGAAGTTATTTTTTAAGGGCTGAATATTGATCCCTTCTTTCCCTGCAGTTTGAGTTTCAACTACATACTTAGTATTTTTTAAATGACAAAAACAGTATTGGGACTTGACGGTGTGTAGCAGTTGTTAACAATAATAGCGGTGATAGAGGCAGCTTCTGCTCACCCAGCATGTGTCCTCTGTCTGTGCCAAATGCTGGGCCAGCACTTTCATGGATTAAGATGAGAAAACGGAGGCTTAGGTAAGTTCAGTGCCAGCCCAGATTCACCCGTTAGTAGTGACAGAGACAGGCAGCCACACTCTTAACCACTATGGTAGGTTTTCTTTTGGTTTGGGCTGTAGTTTGAAATCCATTTAGAGGAGTGGAATTACCAGTTTTTTAATTGTATGCTGTAGTGGCAGGGTCTTTAATAAATACAGTTTTTAAATTACTAAGCAAAACCTTCAGTACTTTTAAAATTTTTGTAAAGGAAATCCTTTACAAGATGAGTTCAGATTAGAGAATGTTTTCTTTAGTTTTTTGCTACAGTTATACTTCACTTTTCTAGAATGGGTGCCTACTCCCTCCTTCCCTATTTCTTTCACTAAAAACACTATACAAACAGAAATGCACCTGTCTTACTAAGTGATTGGTTCATATTACTCTAAAAATTTAGACATTTTGATTGAAATCTTCTTAAATTTATTTCTAACTTTCCTGCTTTTATTAGTGAGATAAGTTTGCTGAAACTTCTCCCAAGAAGTCTTGACTTATAGAATACTGGCTTTATTGGCCCTTTCACTTTACCAAGGCTCTGGTTAAACCCAACTTGCAACTCTCTTGATTTAAAATTATTGATGACAGTCTGAATGAGAATGATTCCTGATCGACTGGTCTGTTTGAGGCTTATTCTATTTTTTTTAATTTTTTTATTTATTTGGCTGTGTCTGGTCTTAGTTGCAGCTCACTGGATCTTCATTGTGGCATGCGGGATCTTTCGTTGTGGCGCATGGGCTTCTCTCTAGTTGTGGCGCACAGGCTCAATAGTTGCGGCGAGTGGGCTTAGTTGTCCTGTGGCCTGTGGGATCTTAGTTCACCGATCAGGGATCGAACCCATTTCCCCTGCATTGGAAGGCGGATTCTCAACCACTAGACCACCAGGGAAGTCCCTGAGACTTATTCTCAATCCTTGTCCTAGTTTTAGGAAGACACTTTTCCACTTGGAAGTGTCTTTTTCTAAGCTATCCTTACTATTTTGTAAGTAACTTAAAATTCTAGGCACTAATAACATTTTGACTTTTTTATAAGACTGAAACCTCTATGTCTTACGTCAGGTGAACTTTCTCCTGAATTCTGTCTTTTATAAAGTATTCCAGTATTTATATTGCTATGACTTTTTGACCTAATCATTGAGTAGTGTCAGTGGACAGGCATATGGCAAAAATGCACTGGTCGCTGACCTTTTCCCACTTTAGCAGAATAGTTTTGCTGTTTATAAGTTCTTGCGATTCTTTCACTGTAGGTATAGAAGTAGAGAGCCAGTAGGAGAAAATGCTTCATTCATCTCGTCATCATTCTGTTCATGCAAGAAACAAACACTTGCTACCTATGAAAACTGTGATATTTCCCAGTCACCAAAATCTTTGTCTTGTGGAGAGGTTTTACTACAGCAGTATTTAAGACTATTTGATTCATCAGTTTATCTCCTTAAATCTTCATCAGTTTATCTCCTTAAATCTGGGAGCACTGCTTCCTTAGGACTTAGTAAGCATCACAGAAGTTAGAAATGGTTTCTAAAATACCCCAAAAAGTGATTGTTGATACTCTTCACCAGAAAATATACATGATGCAGAAATGGTATTTGTTCATTAAAATACTTTTTGTCATTTAGCATTCGGATACCTTTTTACCTTTTTGCTGACCATCCGGTATTTGAAGCTAAAAAGAAAAAATGAGGTGCTGTTTAACATTGATTTGTGTGAAACACTCCAGACCTTCATTTTTAGTGGACTGAAAATCTACAGACAAGGCAGCTGCTGGTCTGCTTGAGCTTTGATGATTGATGTTACATGACACAGAAGAACCTCTACTGGCCTGTCATGGCAACATTTTATTGTTTTTACATTTTTGGTTCTTTTATTAGGGATAGCTCTTTTTTTTTCTTCCCCAAGTAAATACAGAGCGTCTTAAATGGGCCAGACCCTTAAATGGTCACAGTTTTATGAAGATAGATCATATCTATCTTTTGTTCTTGAGGGGCCTTACAAGTTGTCCATGTATGATCTTACTTTTAAGAGTAGTACCATATAAAAGGATTTTGCCTTCTGCCTTTCTTTTTTTTAAAATTTATTTATTTTACTTTATTTTTGGCTGTGTTGGGTCTTTGTTGCTGCTTGCAGACTTTCTGTAGTTGTGGTGAGCAGAGGCTACTCTTCGTTGTGGTGCATGGGCTTCTCATTGTGGTGTCTTCTCTTATTGCAGAACATGGGCTCTAGATGTGCAGGCTTCAGTAGTTGTGGCACGCGGGCTCTAGAGTGCAGGCTCAGTAGTTGTGGCGCACGGGCTTAGTTGCTCTGTGGCATATGGGTTCTTCCCAGACCAGGGCTCAAACCCGTGTCCCCTGCACTGGAAGGTGGATTCTTAACCACTGCGCCACCAGGGAAGCCCCTGCCTTTCTTTTAAAATAATTTTTTATCAATACATATTCTAACCAGCAAACAACTGTGGTTTTTTTTGTTTTTTGTTTTGCGGTACGCGGGCCTCTCACTGCTGTGGCCTCTCCCGTTGCGGAGCACAGGCTCCAGACGCGCAGGCTCGGCAGCATGGCTCACGGGCCTAGCCGCTCCACAGCATGTGGGATCTTCCCGGACCGGGGCACGAACCCATGTCCCCTGCATCGGCAGGCGGACTCTCAACCACTGCGCCACCAGGGAAGCCCACAACTGTGTTTTTTAATAATCATTTGGGTCCCTGCTACTCAGCTAGGAGATAGTTTTGCCTTTATTTTAAAATTTGAGGATAGATTTTTTTTTGCTTTTTGAAATACTGCCTATAAAATAATAAATATATGTACTCTTTTAATGTAAAATGAATTAGAATTTGTGCACCCAAATAAGCTTTATTTTTGAGTGTACGTTTTATGAAGTAAACATTTATTCCAATAGTTCCATGGCCCAAAATGGTTTTAAATTATTTATTTTGGAATTGTCCTCATAAGAACCTATATGTCACGCAGGAAAATTTCTAGTAACGCCTTCTCTTCGTACCCAAGAAAAGTGTGGTGATGGTTCTAAAAGTGCAGGGGTGAACTTCCAAAAGTTATTTGAGCAGTGGTTGCACTATTGAAAAGCTCATGGTTTCCACAGGTGGTTGGGTAGAGGGGGTGATGCTGGGGTGTGTGTGCCTTGTTCAGTTGTTTTGTCATCACACCTCATGTACAGCATTGATTACCATTCCTGTAGACTGGGCGTTGACCAGGTGGAGTAGGGTGACTGCCCTGACCTGCTCGGGTCAGCCCAGCTTAGAAGCCTGTTGACTTGGTGTGGTTGTGATCAGAGTCCTGTTCATTTTCAGAGTTGTCCTAATTTGGATAATAAATAATACGTTTATTCTATGTGTGAAACTATTAAAATGAGTAAGAAGACAGATTACTAGTATACTGAAAGTGCTCTGACTTGTGATATGTGTGGTTTTAATTTTGTTTGACTATTTTTTAGTTATTTTAAAAGTTAACACTAATTCCTTTGTATCATCTAATACCTGTTGTTTGATGGCAAACAACTGTTCATCACATGGTAGCTATTTTTTATGTCCTGACTTCACTGAATCTGGCCAGTTACTACAGGGCTGGATTACCCTGGTGCAACTAACCTACTGATTCATTTGATACATGCTAAATAATAATTTCACACAGAGTATTTTGAAGCCTAAAGCCAAAGTGCTATATTATTTATTTGCATCAACCCATTTATTTAAAACATACAGGTTGTAACTATCTTGGGAGTAGTCTAATGACCAGAGGAAAAGTCTTGTTTCAGAGTTATGTGCTAAGGAGCCAGCGTTGGAGCTCTTCCCAGCTGACTGAGGAATTAGGGTAGGTAGCAGCTCTATTCACAATAGCCAAGACATGAAGCAACCTAAGTGTCCATGGACAGGTGAATGGACACAGAAGATGTGGTACCCATATACCGTGGAATATTACTTAGTCATCAAAAAGAATGAAATAATGCCGTTTGCAGCAGCATGGATGGACCTAGAGATTATCATACTAAGCAAAGTAAGTCAGACAGACAAATACCATAAGACATCACTTATATGTGGAACCTAAAATATGACACAAATGAACTTATTTGCGAAACAGAAACAGACTCACAGACATAGAAAACAAACTGATGGTTACCAAAGGGGAAAGGGGGTGGGGGAGGGATAAATTAGGAGTTTGGGGTTAGCAGATACAAACTATTATCTATAGAGTGGATAAACAACAAGGTCCTACTGTAGAGCCCAGGAAACTGTCTGCGTACCCGTAATAAACCATCATGGAAAAGGACATAAGTGTGGAGGTGTAACTGAGTCGCTTCGCTGTGCACCAGAAGCTGATGCGGCCTTGTAGATCAGCTGTGCTGGGCAGCAGCCGACAGGTGACCCAGCAGCCACCACATGGGGCCAGCAGCCTGGCTGGTGGCCAGGACCAGGTGAGACGACAGGGAGGCACCGAGTAGCTGCGCCGAGATGAGGCTGCCCTCGCGCTGTGGGGTCCCAGCTGTGGAGTTCGGGGGTGGGGGTACCCCGGGGGTCTTTCTGTTTGTACAGGCAAGAGTCTTTGGAATTGTAGACTTTTTAAAGTTGTTTTACCTGATGAAAGGGATAACTCCAGCCTCTTGTTTGCTAATTATTTCATGTTCATCCATTCCAAAAATCCAGTTCTCATATATCAGTCATTAGGAGGAAGAAAAATAAGATGCGCCTCTGCCTTCAAGGCGCTCACAGTACGTGAAGGGGAGGGCCAGGTGGACGGAACCTGAAACACGGAGTGAGACACGATCTCGGGCAGCTGTGAGGCCGCTGTGGAAAGTCAGAGGATAAGCATCCAAGGTGCATTACAGAAGATTCGTTATTTGGCCGAAGCCCTAAGAGATGAGAAATTCAAGGGTCCTAGGAGGGGAGGCAGGTACAAAGATGTAGAGTTTTGCAAAAGCACAGATTTTGGGGTAATGGTGAGAAGTGCCAGAGCTTTCACTTGGAAAGGAGCAGGAGTGACACTGGGGCAGAAATTGGGAAGAAATTTATATGCACCTGGATTTAAACTCAACCATTTGGGCAGTAGAAGGGCCTGCAGAAGTTTCGAGGGCAGTCGTGTGATGAGATTTATGTTTTAGGAACTTACTTTTTTGAAAAATTTTATTAGGAAAATTTGGACATATAAAAATGCAGAAGGCGGGCTTCCCTGGTGGCACAGTGGTTGAGAGTCCACCTGCCGATGCAGGGGACGCGGGTTCGTGCCCCGGTCCGGGAAGATCCCACATGCCGTGGAGCGGCTAGGCCCGTGGGCCATGGCCGCTGAGCCTGCGCGTCCGGAGCCTGTGCTCCGCAACGGGAGAGGCCATAACAGTGAGAGGCCCGCGTACCGCGAAAAAAAAAAAAAATGCAGAAGGCTATATCGTGAGACTTGAGAATTCATCACCCAGTTCCAGGCACTATCAGGACTTCGCCATTCTTCCTGTCTGCAGCTCCCACTCTCCCCTTTTACTTGCTGGAGTATTTTAAGGCAAATACTTTAGTACTCCAGATGTCATATCACTCTACCCTGCAAAACTTTATTAAATTACAGACATTGTGAAAACATAACCACTATACCATTATCGTACCAAAAAAGTTTACACTTGTTTCTTAATATCTTCTATTATCTAATAACGTGTTTCCCCCAGCTGTCTCAAAGAAACAAAACAAAACATGTCTTTGTTGATTTGATTGAACTGGGATTTGAAAAAGGTCTGCATATTGTATATCATCGATAATCTCTAAATCATTTCTAATCTATAACAGCTTCTTCCTCTAACCTTCCCCCATTTTTCCCCATCATGTTTACTTGATGAAGAGACCACATTGTTTTTCTGTAGAATTTCCCATATTCTGGGTTTGGATGAGCACATGAGAGCTTATAACATGTTGCTCTGTCCTATGTTCTTGTGAACTGGTAGCTAGATATAGAAGCAGGATTGCTCTCAAGTTTATTGGTTTATTTATTTATTTTGCAGGGATGGTCATGAGTGGTGCTATAACACATCAGAAGGCCCATCTTGTCTAGCTGACTCCTTTCCAGTGAGGTTAACAGGACCGTTGAGATTAGGTGTTTTCAGTCTGATCCACCATTAGAAAACTCACATTTCATATGTAGGTTTTAGGAGCCATTGATGATTGTTGCATAGAACTATTATTTCATTGCAGGTTGGAAAATAGTGATTTTCTGATTCTGACATTCCTTCTGCCTTTATTACTAACATCACTGAGAAGGTGATTCTGAGACCCTGTGGTCCTGACCTGACTCTGGAGTGGGGAGAGACTGCTGGCGGGGAGAGGTGAGGGGCTGAATTGAGGTGGGGAGGTTGGAGAATTGATGCACATAGGATCGGTGACTGAGCTGATGAAGGAAGAAGCGGTGTCAAAGACGTCTCAGGTTACTGGCTTGGGAACCTAGGTAAGTGATGGTGTTATTCAGGGAACAGTTCCAGTTTTGAACACATGAGATTTTAGTTAGTTACTTGTCATCCAAGTGAAGATGGCCAGTCTCGCATTGGCAACGTGGGTCTGAGTTGAAGGAGGGAGATCAGGGCTGAAAATGTAGAGTGGGGAGTTCATGTAGTGTGCAGGATAGTGTTTCTTATTACTGTGTTCCAACCAAGAATCTGATTGATTGTAAGTATTTTGAAAAAATAATTCAGTTTTAGAATTGTTGTTTAAAATTTTTTGAAGTAATATTAGTCATGCACCTAGCAAGCTTCGTTTATTCTTCCTCTTTTCGCCCCCTTTTCCCTTTTACCAATGCAGAAAATTTAAGTAAAATCAGGCTATTCTGCTTGGAAACAAGGAGGTCAACACTAGTCTTTAGGAAAATGGTTTTCAAGAAGGTGGAAGTCAGTTGTAAACTCTTCAGGATTGAGGGAAGTTTGAGAAGGTAGAGAAGTCTCTCTTACAGAACTTGCTTAAACCAAAGGGGTAGCTTTCAGGTGAGCCTTGAGCGAGTTTCAGACTTGGCCTTTGTGTTCCTTCCTGACCATGTGTACCATAGCAACACAGACCCTCTGCTGCATCAGGACTGGTGACACCTCAGCAGCATGACCGCAGTAGTGCTGTTGTCCCCTACACAGCTGGGGCCTGGTGACACCGTGCGGGTCTCCTGGAGGTCCTGGGGTGTCCTTCACCGCTCTCTGTCCTGCATGCGTCTAGTCTCCCGTCTTCGGTTTCCTCTCGTCTCGAGCACTCCAGAGCCCTTTGCCCCCCTTTTAAGACTCCAGGCCAGTTGTCTTATAGAAGGTTCTTCTTCACATTGGAACTAGATGAATGCTAATTAAGGTTAAATCACAAATAGTATTTTTAAAATTGGAATTAGATGATTTGTAGATTTAGTGTAAATATTCTGGCCGGTGTATTCTGTAGGTAAGGTACGTGACATCGAGAGATGAGCCGTGTGTCAGTTATCTCATTGCTGATGTTAAATTATAATTATGTGATAAAGTGAGGTGCATCATTTTTCTCCCCTTTTATTTTTTTTTTTTATTTTTTTTTTATATATTTTATTTATTTATTTATTTATTTATTTATTTATTTTATTATTTTTATTTTTTTGCGGTATGTGGGCCTCTCACTGTTCTGGCCTCTCCCATTGCGGAGCACAGGCTCTGGATGTGCAGGCTCAGTGGCCATGGCTCACGGACCCAGCCGCTCCATGGCATGTGGGATCTTCCCGGACCGGGGCACGAACCCGTGTCCCCTGCATCGGCAGGCTGACTCTCAACCACTGCGCCACCAGGGAAGCCCCTCCCCTTTTAAAGGTACCTTTTTCCCTTGTAAAATAGTAAGTAATCTGATAATAAGTAACCTGATAGTAAGCAACCTGATTATAAGTAATCTTTGAGATGGTGAGAATCACTTGTCCCCCAACAACCTCTCATCCATGATTTTAAAATACTTTGAAGAATCTTTTTTTTCTTTTTTTTAAAATTTGTATTGGCGTATAGCTGCTTTACAATGTTGTGTTAGTTTCTGCTGTGCAGCAAAGTGAATCAGCTATACGTATACATATATCCCCTCTTTTTTAGATTTCCTTCCCATTTAGGTCACCACAGAGCACTGAGTAGAGTTCCCTCTGCTCTACAGTAGGTTCTCTTCAGTTATTTATTTTGTACGTAGTATCAACAGTGTGTATATTGTCAATCCCAATCTCCCAATTCATCCCACCCCCCCACTTCCCCCCTTGGTAACCATAAGTTTGTTCTCGACATCTGTAACTCTATTTCTGCTTTGCAAATAAGTTCATCTGTTCCATAAAATATTTTGAAGAATCTTGCCTTAATTAGTTATTACTGTGGTGGCTTCAAATAATGACTTTTGTAATCCTGTTATTCCATATTTTTCATTTTGTAGCCTATAAAGAGCAGCTCCTCCCACCCCCTTAAATTTTTTAAATACTGGTACACACTCATGGAATCTTTTTATTTAATTACTGTTGTTGTTTACATTAATGCTAAAATGGTCCCACATTGGCTTGTGAGAGCCCTTTAGGCCAGCTCGTGTGTCCTCTTGCTGTGTCCCTGTCTGTTTTGGGCACGTCTTTGCTCTGGCACAAGGTGTCCCAGTAGCATGTACTTTCCTGCTCTGGCCCTGATATCACCTATTTTCAGGGAATCCTGATTCTTTTTAGAGGAGAACAGAATTTAGAAACCAAGATGCACTTATTGCTACTGGGACATCATTATTTCCAGGCCCCTTAGACAGAGATAAAGGGAAAAAATGCACGTGTACTTGTTCTAAGTCAAGGTCACAACGACAGTAATTCCGGTCCATCACCTCATCCTCCTGTCGTTCTCACCATCCGCGGTCCTGTCTTCCTTTCTTCCGTGAGAACTCTGGTTCTCATCAACTTATGTGCGCTCATTTACTGAGTCCTACACTAATTAGAAAGCAGCTTTGCTCGGCCCATTCTACTGTAAAATTCCAAATTTGTTGGCAGTTCTTTTTGTCCTTACAGTATATTCACTTCGGGTGTTGATTGTTCAGAAGTTACTTGGATTAATTCTTTTTTTCTTCTGTGTGGTTATCAGTTTGATAAGGAGGTTTATTTGTTTGTTGTTAATCGGGACCTGTTCTCCCTGCCCTCCATAGCCTCCATACCCACTTTGAAGTACTGCCCTCTAATGACAAATCTGAGTTTCTTTCTCTTATAAATGACTTAGTCTTTTTACCTGATGCCTCAGAGTTTTTATTTTCACTGTTTTGTAGAAACCAAAATTCAACTGAGGCAATTTGAAGATCTAATTGGCTTTATCCAATTCATGGATAAATTCATGCCAATTCATGGCAGCATCCTGTCTAACAAAGAGAAGGTTGCTCCCAGGAGCTGTATAAAAGGGAAGGTTGTTTTTGGCAGAGGAGGTGGGATAAGGAGGTTAAAAGAGTGGATGATTTCAGGCCGGGTCACCTTCCCTTAGGGGGAGACTGGGGGTCTTACTAGGGAAGTTACCTCACTAGTCCTGACCAGGAAATTCCAGACTGAAGCGTCGAAAATTCCAGTCACGGGAGAGGTTAGGCATTAGGTCTTGGTGGGCTTACAGTGAGCGACTATGTCTGGGGCCTCTTGGTTCTTTGTAAAGTGGGCGTGTCTTTCGGACACGCTGTTGTCCTTTTTAGGTTAGTTACTCTATTCCTTAGGCTGTTTTTTTTTTTTTTTTTTGCCTTAGTCTGTTTTTTCTTATAACAGTTTAGTAAAATATTCTATCCTAATCAATTTCTGTTGCTTATATTTATGTGAAATTTCTTTTTCTGAAATTTTAGAAGGCAGAGGAGGAGAACAAGATGATCTGTTTAGCTTCATGGCTGCTGGGCAACCTTCTTTACTGTTTTTCGGAGGGTTGGAGAGTCTAGCCTTAGACTCCGTGAGGGCTTTTCTGGCTGTGGTTTCACTGTGCCACCGCCACCACCACTTACGTCTGAATCTTCTGTTTTCTTTCTTTCTATTTCCCTGTCCTGCTTTATTTGGAATCTGGTCTCTGCAGCTTCTCACTGTGGGCCTTGTCCCGGCCATCCTGGCAGGGAGCATCCCCAGGGCCTGGACCAGCCCTGCACTGGCAGGGGCTCCTCCCCTTTCAGCTGTTCCCACCATGGTCACCTGCCAGACTTCTCAGTGGTTTCTCCCATTTTCATTGCTGCCTTTGCTCGCTCTTGTGGAGATATTCATGCTGCGGAGGTCTTAGGACTGTGGTAGTAGTTTGTCCCTACCAGCTTATATTTTGGGGTTCCTTGGGATACTTGGCCACCTAATTGGGTTATGGATGTCGTCTGGGGGGGTTGTTTTGCTCTCCAGTTGCTCTGTCTTTATGAAGTGCTGTAGGAGGAGTCAGAAAGCTTTGCCCGATGCCACATTCTGCTACCTTAGTAACCTTGGTGGTGGTCTTTTAACTTCTAAAAATACGCCTATCTTTTCTCTCCCTTTCCTTCCCCAAGTCATTTAGAAGAGAATTTGGGGAAATGGGAACTGAAAATGCTTTGCATAGTGTTTTTGTATCTATACAGAGACTTTATTCTTAAGGGGTTTTGTTCGTTTGTTTAGAATAGGAAAAGATATTTTCCAGAGGAGATATTTCAGATTACTGTATTACACAAACCAAGTGTGGAAGTCAGATTTCTTTGCAGTCTTGCTCATTTCTTATGTAAACTGTGAAATGTAACAGCAAGTTTAAAGATATTCTGGGATCCAAAGTCTTAAAAAAATCTTTGCGTTTGGGTTTGTAACACTATTTCGGCATCCAGGAAAGTCTGTACAAATTACTTCCTTGGTGTTTCTGGAAATTCTGAAGTTGGAATCATGTGCAACCCACCATACATATGACTGTTGGGACCTACAGCAGAGTTGACATTTTCTGTCCCTCTGTGTTTATCTGTTTCCTTAAACCTACCCTTTTCGTCACCACCAAGACCTATTTGTTAAATCAGAAATATAAGTAATATTGTACAATGTTAATTCACGTAAGTAATTTTAAGGAGTTGAGAAACTGCTTGGAGAAAAAAATTCCTACCAGATTTCATTAGTACTACTGTTCAAAACCTTTTAAATTACTATGTTAATGAGTATTTAAATCTTTTTTTATACTTTATAGAGACTGCCC
Organism: Mesoplodon bidens; assembly: GCF_964165515.1. Taxonomy (NCBI): domain Eukaryota; kingdom Metazoa; phylum Chordata; class Mammalia; order Artiodactyla; family Ziphiidae; genus Mesoplodon; species Mesoplodon bidens. The sequence goes on from NC_138174.1 coordinate 573,019, forward strand.
TTAAATAATGACATATTTGAGGCAAACTCTGATAGTGATCAACAAAGTGAGACCAAAGAAGACACTTCTTCAAAGAAGAAAAAGAAAAAACCCAGGCAAAAAGAAGAGAAAAGCCCAGATGATCTGAAAAAGAAAAAAGCAAAGACTGGGAAACTAAAAGATAAACCCAAACCTGACCTGGAGAGCTCCCCTGAAAGTTTGGTTTTTGATTTAAGGACAAAGAAAAGAATTTTGGAAGCCAAAGAAGAATTAAAGGAATCCAAAAAGCCCAAAAAAGATGATATAAAAGAAACAAAGGAGTTAAAGAAAGTTAAAAAGGGTGAAGTAAGAGATTTAAAGAGTAAAAAAAGAGAAGATTCCAAAGAAAACAGAAAAACAAAAAAAGAGAAATGTGTTGAATCTCAGGTGGAGTCCGAATTGAGTGTCCTTAGTGATTCCCCTTTTCAGGAAGAAGACAGTGAAGATTTACATTCTGACAACAGAAACGAGAAGCAGCCAATTAAAGGTGCAAAAGATAAAGCAGAGCCGGAGGCAATTCAAGATACTGTTTCAGATAAACAGCAGGATGGCACTATAAGCGCTGATGAGGATGATGTCAGAGCAAAGAGGAAAAAAAAGAAACTGAGAAGGACAGAGGAACTTAAAGAGAGCAAAAAGCTGGAAAACAAGAGCCTCTTAGAGAAGAAAAATACACAGAAAAAGCAGAGGAATCCAGACAAAGGCCGAAGTAGCGCTGAGTTAGATAAGCCAATGGCTGCCTCCACCCCAGTACAGAAGAGCTCCAGACCGAGTGTGGAGGAGAGAGGCTCCAGGCCCGTAGACTCCCCCGGGGAGGTGAGTGCGGAGGTGAGTGCTGGGGCAGGGTGGAGGGGATGGCTCGATCTGATTGAAGGGCTGTAGCTTGCATCTCACACAACACACGGATGTTGAGATCAAGCTAGCACTCTTCAGTGGTCGAGAAGCTTCATGAATAACGAAGAGGAGACGGTAGAGCCTCAGCAGACCAACCTCGTTGTCTTGCACTTCACAGATAGCGCCTTTTTTACAGGTTGGAGGTCTGCGGGGACTCTGCGTCGAGCAAGTTTATCGGCGCCGTTTTCCCAACATCTGCTCACCTCGTGTCTCTGTGCCACATTTTGGTCATTTTTGCAGTGTTATAAACTTTTGTTTTGTTTTTTGGCCACCCCGCGCGGCATACGGGGAACTTCCCCAACTAGGGATCGAACCCCGGTCCCCTGCAGTGGAAGTGCGGAGTCTTGACCACTGGACCACTGGGGAGGTTATTACTGTAGGTGTCACGGTGTTTGTGATCGGTGATCTTTGATGTTGCTATCGCAAAAAAGGCTGAAAGCTCAGATGATGGCTAGCGTTTTTTAGCAGTAAAGTATTTTTTTAATTAAGGTATGTACGGTTTTTTAGACATAATGCTGTTGCACACTTAATACTATAGTAAAAACATAACTTTTATATGCCCTGGAAGGCAAAAAAAATTGTGACTCACTTTAGTGCAATATTCGCCTTATTTGCAGGGGTCTGGAATCGAACCCGCAGTATCTCTGAGGAGTGTCTGTGTACGAAGCTTTTCTACCATTAGGGAGGTAATAATGTATCAGGAGGAAGAAATTCTCCTCTCCCTTCTTAGGTTTGTCTGGCTGGTCTAGAATTGAATAGACATGAGACAGATGAACAGGGGGAAGATCAAACAGAAGTTTAATAACGCGTACACATTGAAGAGACCCAGGAAAACGGAGTAACTCGCCAAAACGGACGAAGCCCTCACCTCATGTACCGTCTTCAGCCAAAGACCAAAGAGGATGTTGAGGATGGGGAAGCAGTTAGGGGCAGCGACCAGGCAAAGCACAGTAGACAAGGGCGGGGCCGTCACACAGATGGAAGTCCTTGCTGCTCCACTGATGTCTCTGGAGGCTTGGGAGACACCCTTACAAATGGAGATTTCCCTTACAGATGCAAATGTTTCTCACCGGAGGGCAGCTCCTACTTGGTTTTCAGAGTTTTCCCCATGCCTGCTGTTTCTTCGAAACTAACCAGCTTAAAAGAAGTAATCCGCCCAAGAGACAGATTTTGGGGAGGGAAATCCTGCTCCCCTGCAAGCCTGACTAGTGAGAGGCAGTTATAAATGCTGATCGTCCAGCTTTTGAACCGCCTCAGCAGTCTCCAGACTTGCTTTCTTTTGGACTGACTGCAACTAGAAAACTGGGGTCTAATTTGTGAACAATAGTCAGGGGTTTTTAGAGGTACTCAGCTACTATGTAGCATTGTGAAGTAAAGCTTGTAGCTTCCTCAGCTTATTTTATTAGCTTTTCACATCCTACTCGTATGTTCCCCCTGTTCTCTCAAGACTACACCACTTGTGGGACTTCCCTGGCCGTCCAGTGATTAAGACTCCGCTCTTCCAGTGCAGGGGGCGTGGGTTCGATTCCTGGTTGAAGAACTAAGATCCCACATGCCACGCGGTGCGGCCAAAAAAAAGAATATACCACTTTTTCCTTAAATAATAGCACAGAGTGCGCTAACCTTCTGAGTCTTTAAATTCTTGCAAAGATATATTTAATAGAGCTTATCTCACTATTATAAAAATAATTTTACATGTTTTAGTTTTAATAATAAAAAATTCTTCAAAGAGAGTGAGGAAACTTGGTGTTGGGTTTTGAATATGATATTTTGTAAATTGTCAGGGTTGAGGGGTAAACTTGACTGAGGAAGCATTTGATGTCAGCGCAGATGTAGTCATCAGGGGTCATGTGCACAGTGCACAAAAGGGGGGCCTGATGCCAGGAACCTGTTTTCCAGTTTTCAGAATCAGTGTCAGCTCTGTCTGATCTTGTTTTGGGTCTTACATGTGTCTTTTTCAGGAGAAAGAGACCAAAAAAAATGAAACCAAAGAAAAATACCCGAAAAAGCATGATTTGGACAAGGAAGAAAAAGGCCGAAAAGAGCCCAAGGCATTAAAGAGTGAGTGTGAATACTGACATTTGTCATTTACATGGGTCTTTCAGACAAGGAGTCTAGTTCATTGTGAAGACAGACTCTCCTTTCTAAGCTGCAAGGTCATAGAGCTAGAAAATATGTTCACTGGGGAATTTAGAACTTTATGCTACTTTTTGTTTACCAGTTATCTTAATTGCATAATAATTTATATTATTAATATAATTAGCTCCCCCCTTCTGTTCACCTTGTTCTTTTTCCTTTTGGGTATGAGATAGAATATATTATTTTTATTTATTTATTTTTTTAATTGAAGTATAGTCAATTTACAATGTTGTTTTAGTTTCAGGTTGGGAATACATTATCTTTAGAGAGATACGAGATTCGTTATGACAGAAAAGTAAATAAGTATCTCTTTTACAGTAGATGCTGAGGTAAACTACTGTTTAATATATTTATTTATATATTTAGCTCTGTGTCATTTGTATAAATATAATGAATGTACATTTGATCACATCAACATATAGCTCAATTAAGAATCCATAGTGAATAAATAAATAAATAAATATTTTTAAAAAAAGGATCCATAGTGCATATTAGTACTGGAACAAGTACTTTATAAGACATTCACCATTACAGTGTTTGAATAAAACTGGATATTTTAGTTCACACACCAGAAAGTACTTGGAACACATGTTCTCGTGGAGGCAGTGATTTCTAAGAGATGGATGATTTCCTGTGGGTTTTCTCCCAAAAGCTGTGTGTAACTGAGGTAATATTAAAAGTGGGTTTGGGTTGTAGGCCTCAGTTTAGACTTGGCAGTAAGCCTCCAGCTGAGGGACTCTGGGAAGGAGCAGTGGGGCTTTGATGGGTCGTGTGCAGGTGAGTGTAGTGTAAAGACTGTACCTGTTCACAGAGATGTAACAGCTTTAAGCATCTAGTCTTCAGAGAGTGATTGGAGATTCAAAATATTGTAAGATTAGAACTGGTTAATAACTTTTTCTTCCTCCAGTATCTTATCTGTCAGTTTCAGGTACATTTTTACTGTGAATGTTCAGTCTTAAATGATTATTCATTCGTTAAGTTCATGAGGGCACTCCAGGGAGTCTGATTTTCAGTACCCCTGAAACTGAAACCTATCTGCTTCCGATCCAGGCCTGGTAGGGTGATGTGGCCTCACAGGCCTCACTGTGTCTTCCATTTTCAAGTTTCAGAGTCTGTTGACCGTAATCTTGCTGTTATGTGTACCTCTGCTTATATCTGATGCTTGGCACCCAGCCTCCTGGACAGAAATAAAGCTGGGTTGTTGGGTATACTCTGGAAGTGTGCCAGAATTGGTGAACGTGAGAGTCCTTACGCTGCAGTATGCTGTGGTGTGATGGCCTTCAGCATCCTCTTCATACAGTAGCTTGGAAAAGTGCCAGAATTCAGTTGCCATCAGATTTAAATATGAGAAAAAAGGACTTATCTGCAGAAAATAATGGAAAGAATGGTTAACCCTTTTATCTCTGAACATTGAATGAGATAAATTTCTAGCGGCTGTTCTGTATTTTTGTTATTGGACCAATGTTCTATATAAATAATTAGGATGTCACCAGTTAATACTGCGAGTTTAAATATGTCTAACAATCAACCTCAGTACTGTCACTATACAGTATTACCTTCTGCATATGTCATTCTCTGGTGTCAGATACCTTTTTTTTTTTTTAAGTATGTCTTTTTTTTTTTTTTTTTTTTTTTGATGCACTGGGTCTTAGTTGCAGCACGCAGGTTCTTTAGTTGTGGCATGCAGGCTCTTAGTTGCAGCATGCGAGATCTAGTTCGCTGACCAGGGATCAGACCCGGGCCCCTTGCGTTGGTAGCGTGAAATCTTAACCGCTGGACCACCAGGGAAGTTCCCAGGTACTAGTTTTTAGTGAGGTATCTTTAAGGCACATAGTAGAAAACAAAATTGGTAAATTACTCAAGTTCCTTTCACTGTGATTTGGAAACAGTAAATCTTTATCGAGTGAGAGCCTTTTTTGGAGCTTTTTTATTGAAAAAAAAAAAAGGTTCAATTTGTGTTGGTAAGGACTGCACTCATATTTAATAATGCTTTTCCGCTGGCCACAGCATTTTGGTCATTAACCGGAGAACCTGTACTCTTAGCAAACTGTAGTTTATCACAGGTGTTTAAACTATTGGAAACAAGCCTGTGCAGTTCTTGAGGAAGATAAATGAGAAGTGACTTAAGAGTGCTACTGAGAAGATGTCCCTATTTAACATGAAAGAATTGAGTAAAAAAACCTATCCACTATGTACCCAGAGTTTATAATAGAGTTTTTCTCATATCTTTAGTTAAAAGCGAGTGGATTTCCACAGGCGTCAGGTGCAGTGTTGCCAGGCCACAGTCAGCGTGCTGACACCCCTCCACCCCTCCCACTCTCCACCAGAAGTCCTTTTTATCCAAGGTTACCTTCGGGATACAACTGGAGGCAGTTGTCTCAGCAGAAGGACAGTTGGTGGTGTGACTAGGATTATTCTGAGGCTCGCTGTCTGCAGTGGCCTTTGTCAGAACTGGGAGTGGGTCAGAGCCCCAGAAGAATAACCATTCCCTTCGGACGTCCTTTCTGAATATGGAGCAGCCAGTAGAAAGATGAAGGGAAAGAACCTCATGGCTGCGATTGTCAACCTGACCAGACTTTCTAACCAAGGCAGATATGAGTCAGAATTAGGAAAATATCTGTTTTTTTTTTAACACTAACCCAGATTTTCTTTTGATTACAACAGAAATTTGTGACTCATTTATCAATTTATTTTTTCCACTAGCATTTAAGGAAATCAGAAGTGCATTTGATTTATTTAAGTTAACTCCAGAAGAAAAAAATGATTTTCCTGAGAGTAATCGGAAAAGAGAAGAGGTACCACCAGACTGTAAAGTCACAGAAGAGCACAAGACCAAGGACAACAAGCCGTTACTTACAGAAAGGAGAAACACGAGAGACGAGACCGATACATGGGCATATATAGCTGCAGATGGTGGTCAAGAGGTTGTGGACAGTACATCCCAAGCGGACGAGAATTCTGGTAGGTGTGTCCGTAGTCGTTCTGCGGAGCGTCCTCTGTTCTGTGCACTGAGCTGTCTCCCTCACCTTCCTCTCCTCTCCCACGGTCATCCTGATCTCAGGATGGAGCAGAAAACCATTTGAGTCTCCTGAGTAAATAACATTTTATATTGAAGACTTAGATTATTCTGTGATTTCTGAATTGATCAAAAGTTGATCTAGTATGCTCAGCACATTTAGAAATGATACAGATTTCTGGTTTGCTGCCTTACCTACTCTTGCCAAGCAGTCTGATGGTATATCTTACTAGATTTCTTTTAGAAAACTATCAAATACAAACTTATTTGTATTCTTCCCTTCTAACTTTGCAGTAAATAACACTTAGTAAATGAGGTTAGATTGTAAGTGCTATCCTGAGGATGCCGGAATCACCTGAGGAGGGGAAGGCCGTGTATAGAGTACATAGGACAGTAGCTGTGGAGAAGAGTAATAAAGGGATAGCACAGAATAAACAAAAGAGGTTAATCTGATAAATTTTTGTATAACTCGTGAAACAGTTGAAGAGAAGTTCTGAAATATTTGGGATATATGGCAGAGCGGGTAGCTTGGGGGCCCTGTTACTACAGAGCAACGAGGCTCTGGGATACAGACAAGACAGGCCTCTGGCACGTTGCTGTTGCCGAGCTTGCAGGACACCGGGACAGTGCCTTGGGGCGCGGGGGTGGGGGTGGGGGCAGTGGGTTGCCCAGAGGGCAAATACCAAATAGCAGCACAGCTGTTGAGATACCAAGCAATAAAGACTGGGTCCTGTAGGTGTTGGTCCAACCACCTGGGGAGCTCCTGGGTGAAACCTGAAACTAGCCCCGTTCACAGAGGGCAGGGAGAGACCCAGGAAAGAGGCAGCCACCCTAGATGGCGAGGTGGCAGGCTGCGCTGGCAGGGGACTTCCGGGAGGCCCGTCTTGGGGGCCGCAGGATGAGTAGACCTCACGCCTGCCCAGCAGAATCTTAACAGTTTACCAAGAGGCCTTAGTTCAGCCCAGGTGGTCTTAGCAGCTTTTATGCTCTCCAGGCTGTGTCCTTGACGCTGTTTCCACTGTGGGAACAGTGGGCACAACATACAGCCCAAGGACCGGGGAGGATGTGAGGGGCCCCCTCCTGGCCGTGGTGTGGGCGGTGAGCACCTCGGACCTTCTCCCACAGTGGAGCGTTGGTAAAGCCTAGAAGCTGGTTCATTGAAAGACTTAATAGAATAGAGCAGCCCGGGGCACTGTTAGTTTAAGGGAAAAAAGAATGAAGACTTAAACAGTATTTCCAGGGAAAAAAGAGACATGATTATAGATGGCGTCCAGATTAAAAAGATAAAAATTCTGTGAGCATTTTCTTACCATACATTTGAAAACTGATTGAAATGGGAAATTCCTGGAAAGATACAGTTTAACAAAACTGACCCAAAAAGAAATACAAAAATTGGATAGTCTTATTACTATTAAAGAATGTGAAATAGTAATTTAAAATAGTCTTACAAATTTAACACCAGGCACAGATGATTTCATATGCAAGAGTTCATCACACTTACAAAGAAGTCTTCCCGGAAGCAGGTGGTTCTGGGAGCCCATCGTCACTTCAGCCCCCAAACCAGACAGACCTGTTCAAGGAGGGGAAAGGACAGGGCAGGCTCCACTTACTCACGAGCTCAGATGTAGAAACTCAAGTGAAACAGGAGCAGACTGAATCCAGCCACTTGTAAACACATAACCTCTTATGATCAAGGTGGGTGTTCCCTAGGAATTCAGTTGGTACAGGGTAATTGATTTAATAATCTTGATTTTTAGAAAATAAAGCCTAGCAAGGGAGCTTTGTCAATCAGTAAAGAACATAAAGCCTTGGGCAAACATCTTTTGTAATGATGGAACATTGGGAACATTTCTTTTAAATCAGGAACAAGGGACTTACCTGGTGGTCCAGTGGTTTGGTCTCCCAAGCCTCCACTGCAAGGGGCACGGGTTCAATTCCTCCTCGGGGTTCTAAGGTCCTGCATGCTGCATGGTGCAGCCAAAAAAAAATACAAGGGTGCCTTCTATCCCAGCTTTCATTCAAATTATATTAAGGTCCACCCAGCACAGTAAGACGATGAAAATGAAAAACGTGAGCATTGGAAAGGAAGCCCCGTGTCCCCCACCCCACAAAAAAGCTGTTATCAGATGGTATAATGTATGTAGAAATCAGACTTACTCTATAAAACTGTAGTAGGAGGTACACGCTGACTTGGCACAGGGAAGGTAGATTAGCAAGTCGCCAGAGCAGCAGCCTGAGAATCGGACGCTTGCAGATCTAAGAACCAGACAGGTTGACTGGTGGTGACACATCGTGGGGAGGTCTCAGAGCAGGAGAAGGTGGGCGGATGGCCCAGCTCAAAAAAGAGAGGCGTCTCCCTCCATCCACCATGATGAGGGCAGCTCTTCCTTAACTTAGTCTATTGATTCAAATGCTAATCTCTTCCAAAAACACCCACACAGCCACAAATAATGTTTTACCACCTCTCTGGCCATTCCTTAGCCCTGTCAAGTTGACACATAAAATTAGCTATCACAGATACCAGTTTTTATAAACCTGAGAAAAAGCAAAACTAACGGGACATTTTTTTATGATACACATACTTTGGCGAGGCTTTTTTTTTTTTTTTTGGCTACGTTGCGTCTTTGTTGCTATGTGTGGGCTTTCTCTAGTTGCAGTGAGTGGGGGTCACTCTTCGTTGTGGTGCACGGGCTTCTCATTGAGGTGGATTCTCTTGTTGCGGAACATGGGCTCTAGGTGCACAGGCTTCAGTAGTTGTGGCGCGCAGGCTCAGTAGTTGTGGCGCACGGGCTTAGCTGCTCCACGGTAGGTGGGATCTTCCCGGACCAGGGCTCAAACCTGTGTCCCCTGCATTGGCAGGCGGATTCTCAACTACTGTGTCACCAGGGAAGGCCCTTGGCAAGACTTTTTAAAAAGAAAGAATGACAGACTGAGTGCTGTGTTTGGGGTGGGGAGGGGCAGACGGGAACAGACCATGTCCTGCACTGGTGCTGTGCTTGGGGTTGGGAGGGGCAGACGGGAACAGACCATGTCCTGCACTGGTGCTGTGTTCAGGTAAGTGCTGCGTTCACAGACGCTCACCTTGTAACATACATTATTTAGTATATGTCTAATTTTTTATTTAAAATATAGGAAAAGTTAAAACTGCCAGATGTTGAGTCAAGGTCCAGTACTTCGTAGGAATAAACAGAGTGAACATAGGATTTAAACTGGTTGGCTGAGCTGCCACGTAACCCTTCCGGCTGCTGTAGCTGTGTGAGCTGGAGGTGGTGTCTCAGTTCTGGGAGCCCTGGTCTGTGCTGCTTCCCCGTCTCCCTGTGTCGTTGCCCTGGAGTGGGGGACCCAGCTGAGGACTCGGATACATGTCAGTGCAGACACGGCTTTCCTTATCCAGGACGCATCTCCCTCACAGATTATTGGGTATGGATTGAATGTATTGATTCATGAGTTTGACACTCCTTTCTGAACGTTAGCTGCTTTTACTGTGTCCACTACGGTTGTTATTCAGGAAGTGAGGTACAGCAAGCGTATATGTGACCTACTCAGAGCCATGCATGTAACACGGAGCAAAGAAACAAAGGCTGTGCTGTTTCTGTGATGGGACGCTTTTAAATCCTTTAACTTTTTTTTTTTTTTTTGAAGTATAGTTGATTTACAGTGTTGAGTTAGTTTCAGGTGTACAGCAAAGTGGTTCAGTTATACATATATATATTCTTTTTCAGATTCTTATCCATTATAGGTTGTTACAAGATACTGAATATGGTTCCCTGTGCTGTACAGTAGTAGGTCCTTGTTGTTTATCTGTTTTACACATAGTGGTTTGTATCTTTTAATCCCAAACTCCTAGTTTATCCCTCCCCTCCTTTCCCCTTTGACAACTATCAGTTTGTTTTCTGTGTCTGTGAGTCTGTTTCTCTTTTGTCAGTAAGTTCATTTGTATCTTTTTTTTTTTTTTTTTTTTTTTGCGGTACGTGGGCCTCTCACTGTTGTGGCCTCTCCCGTTGCGGAGCACAGGCTCCAGATGCGCAGGCTCAGCGGCCATGGCTCACGGGCCTAGCCGCTCCACAGCATGTGGGATCTTCCCGGACCAGAGCACAAACCCGCGTCCCCTGCATCGGCAGGCGGACTCTCAGCCACTGTGCCACCAGGGAAGCCCTGTATCATTTTTTTTAGATTCCACATATAAGTGATATCATATGATACATGTCTTTCTCTGATTTACTTCACTTAGTATTATAATCTCTAGGCCCATCCATGTTGCTGCAAATGGCATTATTTCATTCTTTTTTATGGCTGAGTAATATTCCACTGTACATATGTACCACATTTTCTTTTTTTTTAACCCCACATTTGTTTATTTATTTATTTTTGGCTGTGTTGGGTCTTCGTTTCTGTGCGAGGGCTTTCTCTAGTTGTGGCAAGCGGGGGCCACTCTTCATTGTGGTGCGCGGGCCTCTCACTGTCGCGGCCTCTTTTGTTGCGGAGCACAGGCTCCAGACGCGCAAGCTCAGTAGTTGTGGTTCACGGGCCTAGTTGCTCCACGGCATGTGGGATCTTCCCGGACCAGGGCTCGAACCCGTGTCCCCTGCATTAGCAGGCAGATTCTCAACCACTGCGCCACCAGGGAAGCCCCCACATTTTCTTTATCCATTCATCTGTCGATGTTTAGGTGGCTTCCATGTTTTGGCTATTTAACTAGGGCTCCTATGAACATAGGGGTACGTGTATTCTTTCAAATTAGAGTTTTCGTCTTTTCTGAATATATGCGCAGGAGTGGGATTGCTGGATTATACGGTAGCTCTATTTTTAGTGGGTTTTTTTTTTTTTTCTATTTTTTGGCTGGTCCTGGTCTTAGTTACAGCACACGGGATCTCTGTTGCCACGTGTGGGATCTCGTTGCCGCTGGAGGGGTCTTTTAGTTGCGGCACGTGGGTTCTAGTTCCCTGACCAGGGATCAAACCCAGGCCTCCTGCATTGGGAGTTCGGAGTTTTACCCACTGGATCACCAGGGAAGTCCCTATTTTTAGTTGTCTGAGGAACCTCCGTACTCTTCTCCATTGTGGCTGCACCAGCTTACATTCCCACCAGCCGTGTAGGCGGGTTCTCTTCCCTTCACACCCTCTCCAGCGTTTATTGTTTGTAGACTTTTTGAGGATGACCATTCTGACCATTCTGTGGTGACACCTCATTGTAGTTTTGATTTGCATTTCTCTGAAAATTAGCAGTGTTGAGCATCTTTTCATGTGCCTGCTGGCCATCTGTGTTTAAATCCTTTATCTCTTACCATCAAATATTTGATGTGCTTTTCACTTTTTAAACCAGTGCGGTCATGTTGAATTATCTCCAGATCCCCTCCAGTGCACTGCCCGTAGAGAATGAACGTTTTCAGCCCTGGTGTTGACGAGTCCGTGGACCAGACACATGAGGGTGGGAATGAGCGCTGGCTTCGTGCGTGCAGGGGTTGGCTCGGAGCGCAGGGCGCTGGGGGCGTCATGGAGGTGCTTCCAGGGGGAGAAGCCCAGCGAGTGCGACATGGCCGCAAGCAATGGCTCTGCGACATGGCCGCAGGCAGACTCACGGGTCTGGTCTCTGCGTTCAGAACGCCTGTACGTACGTGGAGGCGGGGAGCAGTGTAGAGCTGCCCCTCCTGTAAGGTGGCGCAGTGCAGCTGACGCTCTGCATCTGGATCTTCCGGATGAGGAGGGCTGACCGTCTGTCCAAGAAGAACGGCCGAAGAAAGAAATGTTAGAGCTTCCTCTACTGAATCCTTGATTTCTTGCTTCCTTTCAGCTTCCAAAATTCGTGTTATTATTTTACAGTTAATAGTATACCTATTTGTCTTGATGCCTTTTCGTGTGTGACCTCTAAAAGTGGATAATTCATGTTACTTCTCAAAGAAAATCAGAAATTTAACTAGAGACTCGGTTACATAGTGACGTATGTTCAAAGTGTGTGTAACATTCTGATTAGGGCACCATATATTTAATAAAACAGCATTGTATTTTTTTATAGTCTAGCAAAATGTATCTTAATAAGGTTCTTCTGTGTTCCAGATGGCAGACAACAGATTTTGAGTTTCGGCATGGATTTGCAGTTGGAATGGATGAAATTAGAGGATTTTCAAAAACATCTTGATGGGGAAGATGAGAATTTTACAACAGCAGAAGCAATTCCAAGCAGTGAGTAGTTCTGGAATTACGGGGATCCCCCTCATGAATCTAGGTATTTAAACCTAATTTATCTTTCCTTTCATTTTAGGTTTATTGAGGGATGCTGTGAAAAACGGGGATTATATTACTGTGAAGGTTGCACTTAATTCAAGTGAAGAATATAACCTGGACCAAGAGGTAAAGTGTCTTTGTAAAAATCTCATGAAAGGAAGATGGAAAGGAACTCTTTTAAAATAATTCAGTTTTATTCTTTCTTTTCCTAACTATAAAAGTGATACATGTTCACTTCATAGGACTCAAACATTCTAGAAATGTATAACGTAGAAAATTACAGGGCTTCCCTGGTGGCGCAGTGGTTAAGAATCCACCTGCCAATGCAGGGGACACGGTTTCGAGCCCTGGTCCACATGCAGTGGAGCAGCTAAGCCCGTGCGCCACAACTACTGAGCCTGCACTCTAGAGCCCGCAAGCCACAACTACTGAGCCCACATGCCACAACTACTGAAGCCTGTGCGCCTAGAGCCCATGCTCTGCAACAAGAGAAGCCACCGCAATGAGAAGCCCACTCACTGCAACGAAGAGTAGCCCCAGCTTGCCGCAACTAGAGAAAGCCCGCACACAGCAACGAAGACCACGAAGACCCAATGCAGCCAAAATAAATAAATAAATAAAATTTTTAAAAAAAGGTGGAAGACCTAAATAGACATTTCACCAAGGAAGACATACAGATGGCCAAGAGGCATGTGAAAAGATGCTCAATATTACTAATTATTAGAGAAGTGCAAATCAAAACTACAATGAGGGGCTTCCCTGGTGGCGCAGTGGTTGAGAGTCCGCCTGCCGATGCAGGGGACACGGGTTCGTGCCCCGGTCTAGGAAGATCCCACATGCCGTGGAGTGGCTGGGGCCCGTGAGCCATGGCCGCTGAGCCTGCGTGTCTGGAGCCTGTGCTCCGCAACGGGAGAGGCCACAACAGTGAGAGGCCTGCGTGTCCCCCCCCCCGCCCCCCACACACACTACAATGAGGTATCACCTCATGCCAGTCAGAATGGCCATTATCAAAAAATCTAGAAACAGTAAATGCTGGAGAGGGTGTGGAGAAAAGGGAACCCTCCTGCACTGTTGGTGGGAATGTAAATTGATACAGCCACTATGGAGAACAGTATGGAGGTTCCTTAAAAAACTAACAATAGGGGCTTCCCTGGTGGCGCAGTGGTTGGGAGTCCGCCTGCCGATGCAGGGGACACGGGTTTGTGCCCCGGTCCGGGAAGATCCCACATGCCGCGGAGCAGCTGGGCCCGTGAGCCATGGCCGCTGAGCCTGTGCGTCCAGAGCCTGTGCTTTGCAACCGGAGAGGCCCCAGCAGCTAGAGGCCCACGTACCGCAAAAAAAAAAAAAAATGGAGAGCTGATGAAAACTGCGCTGGACTGTTAGGTCTGAACATTTGGCACAGTGTTCTCCTTAAAAAAAAAAAAAAAAAGAAAAAAAAAACAACAACAACTAACAATAGAAGTACCATACGACCCAGCAATCCAAGTATTGGGCATTTACCTTGAGAAAACCGTAATTCAAAAAGAGTTATGTACAAAAATGTTCATTGCAGCTCTATTTACAATAGCCAGGACATGGAAGCAACCTAAGTGTCCATCGACAGATGAATGGATAAAGAAGATGTGGCACATATACACAATGGAATATTACTCAGCCATAAAAAGAAACGAAATGGAGTTATTTGTAGTGAGGTGGATGGACCTAGAGTCTGTCATACAGAGTGAAGTAAGTCAGAAAGAGAAAAACCAATACTGTATGCTAACACATATGTATGGAATCTTAAAAAAAAAAAAAAAAAATGGAACTGGTGAACTTAGTTCCAGGTCAGGAATAAAGATGTAGGCATAGATAATGAACTTGAGGACATGGGGTGGGAGAGGGAAGCTGGGGCGAAGTGAGAGAGTGGCACGGACATATATACACTACGGAATGTAAAACAGACAGCTAGTGGGAAGCAGCCGCACAGCACAGGGAGATCAGCTCGGTGCTTTGTGACCACCTAGAGGGGAGGGATAGGGAGGGTGGGAGGGAGATGCAAGAGGGAGGGGATATAGGGATATATGTATACGTGTAGCTGATTTCACTTTGTTGTACAACAGAAACTAACACAGCATTGTGAAGCAATTATACTCTAATAAAGATCTATTAAAATATATGTACTCCAATAAGAATTCATTTAAAAAAATATAATAACCAAAAAGTAGAAATAAACCAAATGCCCATCAACTGATGCATGAATAAATAAAATGTGTTATATCCCATATGGTGGAATACTATTAGTCAAAAAACATAAATGAAATATCGATGTGTGCTTCAATACAGATGATCGTTGAAAACATGCTAAATGAAAGAAACCAGTCACATATTATATGGTTCCATTTATATGCAAAGTTCAGAATATGAAAGAAAGTCGACTAGCAGTTGCCCAGGTTGGGGAAATGGAGGGTGGGGTGGGAAGTGACAGCTAAGGGCCATGAAGTTTCTTTTGGGGACAATGAAAATGTTCTAGAACTGATTGTGGTGATCGATGCATATATCTGTGAATATACTAAAAGCCATCAAACCAGTCAACTGTATGATATCTGAATTATAAGGTTTTAATAAAAACTTGACAAAGGAAGAAAAATCATCTCACTGTGGTCAGTAGGGTCTTTGCTCCCCCCACACTCTTGTTGTCACGTGTGTGGTGAAACTGTCATTTCTCTGTGTTGTCTTCCAGTCACTGGGAAGTTCTCTTCCTCTAATCATAGTTAAGTTACTTGCCTTAGATTTTCTGGGTAGAGAATTTGATCATCTGCTACAAAATAACTATTTTGCTTCCTTTTTCCAGTATTTTTCTGCTCTTGTGAAGTTGGTGACATTTTAAATAATAGTGATGACAGAAGCCATCCTATCCTGTTCCTGATCGGGATGGATTTTCCCTTTAGGGTCTGAGTGTGAAGATTTTATTTGTCCTGCTGTTAGTTTCTTGTGGAGCCTTTATAACTTCCTTTCTTTTTTTTTTTTAGCTGCTTAAGTTTTTATCAGGGATGGATATTGGATTTTATCACACGGGTTTTTTTTTCCTACTTTTTTTTGGGGGGTTCGTACGCTGGCCTCTCACCGTTGTGGCCTCTCCCATTGCGGAGCACAGGCTCCGGACACGCAGGCTCAGCGGCCATGGCTCACGGGCCCAGCCGCTCCGCGGCATGTGGGATCTTCCCGGACCGGGGCATGAACCCATGTCCCCTGCATTGGTAGGCGGACTCTGAACCACTGCACCACCAGGGAAGCCCTTTTTTTTCTACTTTAATAATTATGTAGCTTGTTCTTTATTAGTAAAGCATAGTAGCTACAGGGCACTTTCTAAAATTAGAAAAAGTATTTTTTTTTTCATGTAACATGTTTTGTAATAGGATACTTTACACATAAGATGGTGTAACCATCTTATTTTTAATTTATTAATTTATTTATTTTTCGCTGCATTGGGTCTTCGTTGCTGCACGCGAGCTTTTCTCTAGTTTCGGCGAGCGGGGGCTACTCTTGCACTGAGCGGGCTTCTCATTATGGTGGCTTGTCTCATTGCAGAGCATGGTCTCTAGGCGTGCAGGCTTCAATAGTTGTGGCACGTGGGCTCGGTAGTTGTGGCTAGCGGGCTCTAGAGCGCAGGCTCAGCAGTTGTGGCGCACGGACTTAGTTGCTCCACGGCATGTGGGATCTTCCCGGACCAGGGCTCAAACCCGTGTTCCCTGCATTGGTAGGCAGATTCTTAACCACTGCGCCACCAGGGAGGTCCCCTTATTTCAATTTAAGTGGATCCTGTTGAGTCTGTCTCAAGTACTACTGCCAAGAATCATTTTTCTTATATTTGTGTTCCCTCCAATTACTCAGGCAAATTTTGCAGACTTTCAGATTACAGCTAAATTAATTTGTACTACTGGAATTTGGTTTTATCAAATGTTACTTAACAAATTGTTTGGTTTTCTCATATGTTGATTGCTTGAACTAGTGATCGGAAATATTTTAGCTAATAGTTACCTTTTTATCTTTTGTCAGCCTTTTGTAGTTTTATCTCTATTAAAAGAACTTTTCTTTAATTTCTCTATTTTGTTATGGACTCTCAGAAACTAACCATATCAGTGTCCTGTTGGCCACTTCTGGATTTCCTTCTGTATCCTTAGAGAACTCAGACTCTCACTTCCCAGCGGTTATATTTACATAGGCCAACATTTGTCTCATCCAGAAAGCATTCATTTTAGTTTGTAACCAACAGAATGGACTTGTGTGACTTCTCATGGTCATTTCTAGCCTTCTATCTTTGGGCCAACCAAATGAATATAATGAATATGTGCGTTTCACCTGTTTTACCTAAAACACAGGAGACCTTTGAGATAAGTACCTTTGCCATTTATGTGGCGTCAGGGTTCACTGTTCATTTTGTATCATGCAGAGTGTTGATATGCCTTTAGAACTTAATACGTGGAAGCTGTAAAATTTTATGGTGACACATATGGAAAAATTCTAAAGGTTATTAGTTTCTGATTGTTAGGGTATTTTAATGAAAAACCTAAGTACATAGATGCATAAATCAATGTATTTCAGTGATTTCACATTGAAACATAGTAAATGAAACTTAGTTCTAAAATTTTTCTGTTTAAACATTGACATGTTTTTTCATAAACAAAACCAATACAGGATTCAAGCGGGATGACGCTGGTGATGCTCGCGGCAGCTGGGGGGCAGGACGACCTGCTGAGGCTGCTCCTCAGGAAGGGGGCAAAAGTGAACGGTCGGCAGAAGAACGGGACCACCGCGCTCATCCATGCTGCCGAGAAGGTCGGCCACTCAGAAGGCTTTGGTTCGACAGTCTTGGGACCGAGACAGTCTGTCTCTGCGGGGAAATGTACCGGTCCTGCAGTCACGTGACTTTAAATTTTCATAGTTCAGTTCATCTGTAACTTGTCATAAATGGATATGTTTTTATTGACAGTCATACTTTGTAATTGAATTTGCAAAATCATTTATCTAGTTGGAAGTGATTTATATTGAAAAAGAACAACTGATTAAGGTATTAATATTGATTTAATTCTTAGGTCTTTAAAAAATCTTTTTCAATCTAAATTAAGTGTTCCTTTTGGTTCATAATTAAAATGTTCCCATATATTATCTTATTAAAAGATCGATATGCAGAGTTTCTTATGCTGAAACCAGTTAAACTTAAGGTTGGAGTTTCCGGCAGACGGTGCGCGGCTGTATGGGTACCTGTGCTGGGCCCACTCCCTGCAGCCTCCAGCTTTCCCACGACCCTGCACGGGGGAGCTCTTTATATCGTGTTCACCATCCTGCTTGGGATAGAACCTGAGTACTTTTCCTGGTGGATAAAAATCTTAAAACGTCTAGAAATATCTTAGTTGTAAAGAATTTGGGGAATTAAATTTACTTTTTTTTTTTCTTTAACAGAACTTTTTAACGACAGTGGCTATTCTTTTGGAAGCAGGAGCTTTTGTAAACGTCCAGCAGAGCAATGGTGAGACGGCTCTAATGAAGGTAAATGCCTCCCGTGGAGCAGTCCTCCCCTCAGATGCAACATGGTCCTGCTGGGGTCTCCAGCTGCTGCTCTGCTGGGGCTGGTGTATGATGGGGACGAGACTGTCTGTGGACCTACAGGTCGCAGCTGAGTGGGAGAAACAGACCCGCAAAGAGGCAGTTACTCGGTGTGCTGAGCAACGTGGTGGGAATAGCACAGGGAGCTATGAGCTTGTGTACAGTGGACACCAGGCTCAGTCGTGTGGATTTGAGCTCAGCCTTGGGATGGACCTGGCAGGTGGCTAAGCCACGTCCTCAAGATCCAGGTCAGCAGGGATGAAACGTGAGTGGAAGGGAAGCAGGCTGTGCCCTGTGCAGACCTGGGCGCGGAGAAGAGGGATGTGCGCGCATTACCGTTTCACACTGGTGACTTCATCTTCTGTGCCTGGGATTGTGGTTTTCAGACGGTGGGGGTTTTTTGTTCGTTTGTTTTAATTTATTTATTTTTGGCTGCGTTGGGTCTTTGTTGTTGCGCGCGGGGTTTCTCTAGTTGTGGCAAGCGGGGGCTGCTCTTCATTGCGGTGCGCAGGCTTCTCACTGCCGTGGCTCCTCTTGTTGCAGAGCACGGGCTCTAGGCACGCGGGCTCAGTTGTGGCTCACAGGCTCTAGAGCGCAGGCTCAGCAGTTGTGGCGCTCGGGCTTAGTTGCTCCGCGGCATGTGGGATCTTCCTGGACCAGGGCTCGAAAGTGTGTCCACTGTGTTGGCAGGCGGGTTCTTAACCACTGCACCACCAGGGAAGCCCCCTGCAGACAGTTTTGAGTGGAAGGTTGTTGAAGCGCCCCCTCCCTGTTTAGCAGTCTTGCATTTGCTTCTAGGGGACCCCGCCCAGTCCAGCACGTTCCTGTGGCAGCTCCAGGTTTCTGGCCTGAGATGCTGTCCACACAGCAGGTTACGACCCTGTACCGTGTGTGGAGGCTGAGGCTCACTTGCCTGCTCCCTCCGTGCAGCTGTGTGAGCTGCTCACCAAGAAGGTGTGTGTCTGTGGTACCTCTTCCCGACCTTCTTTCCCGAGTCAGGAAGGCAGACTGGTCAGAGCCCCCAGTTGGCGGGGGCCCTGGTCCTGAGTCTGTGCTTGACTGTGCAGTTCTAAAGGCCTGCGTCACCTGCTCCCTTGGCCTTCTTCCACACTTGGGGGTTAAACCTTGCTCACTGCTGGTGTTTCTGTTTCATTTTTGATTCATGGAAATGTTTCTTTTGTCCAGGAGCCCTCCTTTTGAATTTCAGTTCTCCTTGTGCGTTTCTACTGAAGTATGTTTAGAGCACAGGTTGCACGTGAAAGCATGAATTTAAAACTTCATCTTACTGAGAAATCACCAGGCACATTCTAAACAGCAGATGCTCGCACAGTTTGAAGCATGGGGGGGCGGTGTGAGATGGGGGTTGGGGGCAGGCTCTCTGCATCTGTGCCAGGGAGCTAGGGGCTAACCCTCACGGCAGCGGGGAGCCATCTGAAGGGCCAGCCTGGAGAAAGTCAGAAGCAGAGTAAAGGTTGGGTTTCGCTGCACTGCTTATTTTTAATGTACCCCGTTACAGTGGGGGGAATGGATTGGTTTGCAGACTTGGAAGGAGGTTCTTGAAATTAAGTGGATAATAGTAGTCTGCACCCAGGTAGTGACAGTGGAGACAGAAGTGGGCAGACTGACCAGTCTTCAAGAGGTCAGATTCACAGGACTTAGTAATTGCAGGTGATGGCTGGTCCCGTATTTCCTAAGTTAGAGAACACGGGCGGCACAAATGGAAGGTTTTACATGCACTGGACCTGGAAACGCTTCAGTGTTTACACGTGGATCTTAAGCTCAGGAGAGAGGTAGGTGGGGAAACTCGGATTTGGCTTTGAAAGGGGTCACCCATTAAGGGTCGGAAAAGGCCAGAGATGGAGGAGGCCCAGGAGGGAGAGGCGTTTGACTACGGTCTGAATTAGGCGGCCCTGTCTGTCCTGCTCACTGAGGAAAAGGACCACAGCACTTGCACTTCCCAGACAGTTTCCGGCCCCAATGGTTCTTTTCCCTCCCTTCACGGAGAACTAACTCCCAGCTTAGCGTGGAGAGGGACACTGACCACAGTCAAGTAATTATTACTCCTTTATTCCTGACGCAGGCCTGTAAAAGGGGAAATTCAGACATCGTCCGCCTTGTCATTGAATGCGGGGCTGATTGCAACATTCTGTCAAAGCACCAGAACAGTGCGCTGCATTTTGCAAAGCAGTGTAACAATGTGCTGGTGTACGACCTGCTGAAGAATCACTTAGAGACGTAAGTGTGGAGTGAATGTGTCCGGTGCCTATTCGTACACATAATTGGAGTGGCCTGTAACTGCTCAGAAAAAGATTGTCAAGTACAAGTCCTGACGGGTCTGTGGTCTCAGAAGATGATGAATTTTAAAAGTGGTGTATGAATTATTTTTCTGCAAGTTATTGAGGACTTAGAAACTGTCAAACTTATACTAAGAGTTATCATCTTAAAATCTTAATTATGCTCTTAACTTGGCTGCCAAACATTTCTTAAAACTATTTAAATATTTTAACAGGTAATTTTTTAGAGCAGGTTTTAGGTTCCAAGCGAAGTTGGGTAGAAAGTAGAGATTCCCGTATACCTCCTGCCGCCACAGGTGCGTACCCTCTCCAGGTGGCGTGTCCATTACAGCTGATGGACCTACAGTGACATGTGCTCATGACCCAGAGCCCCTGGTTCCCCTGAGGTTCCCCTTGGGTGTTGTCCATCCTGTGGGTTTGGACAAACGTAACGACGTGTTTCCACATCGTAGTCTCACTGCCCTCAACATCCTCTGCTCTCCGCCTGTTCCTCTCTCCCAAACCCTGGAAACCACTGATACTTTTCCTGTCTTCTCCAGAATGTCATTTGGTTGGAATCATACAGTATTCGCCCTTTTCAGTTTGGCTGCTTTATGACAGGCATTTAAGTTTTCTCCGTATCTTGACATGGCCTGATGAGCTCGTTTCCTTTTAGGACTGAATAATAATTACATTGTCTGGAAATTACCACAGTTTACCCATTCAAGTTCATGCTTTTTCAAATGAATTCTAAATCATTCTATTTTATTGGAAGTTCATATAAGTAATTTAGTAGCTTTTTACTGCTTATTTTGGCAACACGTAACAGGAGCTTCAGGAACAGAAGCTAATGCAGGTAGGGTGTTCATTGTTCACGTAACAGAGTCCTGGGTCGGCACCTTGGGCAGGAACAGCCACTCTTCCCCTCTCCTCCTCACCCACCAAACGTAGGACATGACTTGGATCTTCACACCTGAAAGATGGTTATTCCCCTTCCAGATGTAGGATCCATGTTCTAAGCAGAAAATAAGGTAAACTTCAGACAGGAGACAAAAAAGGCAAAGGCCAAAAAGGGAGTGTGTGCCTGGGGACTCTGACGACGCAGACAGCCTTCACCCACCCGGGTGACAGTGACCAGCGACCAGCAAGCAGGGCGACCAACCTGCCTGGTTTGCCCAAGGCTGAGGGCTTCCTGGGACACTAGGCTTGGTTTTACATCTGTGACGAAAGGGTTCTTGGGACTGTACACTCCTTGAACCAGAGCATCCTGGGATGGGGTGGGTTGGTTACCTTCCCAGCAGGGTCGTCGTCTGAAAAGACTTTTGGAATTAGCAGTAATCATCTTATTTGACTGCTTTCTAAACTAAGTACTGTAACAAGACTTTTCTGTGTGTGGCCGTTCTTGGATTTATTTTCCAACAACAGAATTCTTATTTCTGATTAATTGACTCATTCAGGGAGTGTGTATGGAGCTCTGTCTGCGTGCCGGGCACTACGGGGGGGCACAGACTTGCCCACTCGGAGCCTCCAGACAGACAGGCATGTGATGTGTCAGGTGTGAGAGCTAAGAAAAAAGAGCAGGGAGGCAGGAGAGAGGCTGCTGCTCCCCACCCCACCCCACCCCCCACTTAAGGTTGATCTGGGAAAGCCTCATTGTATTCAATAGTCTGATAATGTTGTAGCTCGTGGTGCTTCCCTACACAAACATTAACAGCGTTTACTGTACTTGTTTATTAGGCTTTCAAGAGTAGCGGAAGAAACAATAAAGGATTACTTCGAAGCGCGTCTTGCTCTCCTAGAACCGGTTTTCCCAATAGCATGTCATCGTCTCTGTGAGGGCCCAGACTTTTCAATGGATTTCAATTACAGAATCCCACAGAACATACCAGAAGGTAAGCCTGTGTTTTCTCTCATTTTGAAATGTGACATTATAAACTGATTTTCAGGCAGAACTCTTTATTCTTTTAATAAAAAACCTTAACAAATTCCATTATGTGTAATAATTATGTACAATAGTTAATAGCACTGCTGCTCTGGCAGAAAAAAAGAAACGCAGCTGATACTCATCATCCCAGGTGACCCCAAGGGGTCCACACAGCAGCGTGTTAGCACTTGTTTTAAAAGCATGCAAGTTGAGTCTTAATAATTATACTGGTTTTTATTAAAATTGACTTTTATTAAAATTTAGCTTTCAAGATGATAAGCCCCAAATCAGTATTTTCCCTGAATTTTATTATCACTAATAGTCTTGCCCTTTTAAAAAGACAAAGAAAAATGAAAATGTCTTGTCCCATAGTACAGTTTAGTAGCAAGAGATGAACTTCAGTTCTGCTTCCTAGTTTCTGCTGAACAGCTATTTGGCAGGTAGAGACCATGGCCACGGCCCCTCCCCCAGGACACGGGTGCTCCGTATACAGAGTGGAGCTGACAGTGTCTCTGCCTGAAAGGTAGGAAACTGGGTTCTGGCTTGTTGTATTTTTTTAAAAAAACAAAAAGCAACCCACCTGTCTGAAAAATACCTATTAATGGAAATTTACTTGAAGAAAATACAGCTCTACCCATCAAGGGCAGCCATTCACAACATCTTAGTGAACTGTGGTCTGGACAGTCCAGGTGGACTGTCTGCACTGGCAGGCATGAGCTGGTGAGCTGAGTCCATGCACTGGCCGGTCACCCAGCTGGACAGTCCTGGGTTATGTATGGCTGTTTTTGCACTTGCACAACGTCTGCATCTACTAGTGGCTTTTTCCAAAGATGCCCTGTCGTCCTCAGATGCGAGATCCTGGTAGATTTTCCTGACCCTCGAGACTCAAGAGTGTGGTCTCCTCTCAGAGCCCCACCCAGACCAGGACTCTCAGCCAACACCTTGGTGAGATCTTGGGTGACTCGCAAACACTCAAGTTTAACAAACACTGACCTTGGTCTCTTGAGGGGTGTGTGGCTCTTAAGAACTGAAGAGAAACCATTTATACTGATACCATGAAACATGCACCAGGAACTTGATTAGGGTCCGCTGTGTCATATTCTGCGTATGGATCGAGTATTTTCTCAGTCAGACTAGAGCTGACGAAGGACGGCCATTCCTCTGCTGGATACCTCTCACTGTGGTCGGCAGGGATAGAAACATGACCTTCGTGGAAGTGTTTTCTAATAGGATTTCACTGCAGACAGCCAACCCCACAGGCTGTCTGACGAGGTTCCACTGCCTTTTCTGCTCTACAGTCACAGGGACACAGCTGCATTTTCACAGTGGAGCTGAGGGGAAAACAAGAAGAGCCTCTGTGTCCTCCGCGGGCCTTTTCTTCTCCTCTCATCCTCGGTGCTCTAAGCAGGGAAGCTGCGTCATAAAACGGAGAGCAAAACCCTATGTCAAACCTCACATAGCTTGGAAGGAGATAAAGAGCCAGGGACCTGGTGTGCCTTTTTTTCCTGGAACCAGAACAAATTTTAAAGCCAGTCGTTCTTAGGGGTCTTTTTATGAAGTCTCCTCATTCACAAGTTTTTAACATCATGTTAAAAAAACAACTCATGTATCTGTTTTATGTTATCAAAAGTACAGTTTCTGTTCAGAGAATGAATTTTGCAGAATATTTTGCATATTCAAAAGCTTCAAATCTTACCCCAATTTTTTTTTTCACATTATAAGAAAATTCAGAAAAGGCAAAATAGTATGTGGAAGACAGTGGAAAATTCCTCAAACCCACATTCAAAAACCACAGTCTACAGGTTTCGCTTCCATTGACATGTATACATTCAGCAGGAACTTTTAAATACCACTTTAAAAAAATAACTTTACTGTAGACAAGCATATTTAAAAAGCCTGTCGATGAGCTGTCAGTAGCTACTCAGACTAGAAGTAAAAAGGGTTCTGTGGTCTGAAAAGCACTAGATAAACACCAGCAGGTTTTGCACCTGGAGGACTGCTCAAATCTTGCAGACGAGGGTGGGGTACTGGCCTCCTCCCTCAGGCTCTGCAAAGTGGCCCTGTTGGGTTGGGAATTAAAATCTCTATTTATATCTCCCCAATTCAGGCTCTGGCGTCCTGCTGTTTATTTTCCACGCAAACTTTTTGGGTAAAGAGGTCATTGCTCGCCTCTGTGGACCGTGTAGTGTACAAGCCGTTGTTTTAAATGATAAATTTCAACTCCCTGTTTTCCTGGTAAGAGTTTTACTGAGTACAGTCTTCTAATCAAAAGCACAGATGACATAAATTCTTCTGTGAATTGTAGTTGTTGGAAATGGCAATAATCCATAATTGTTTTAATTGGTTATCGGTGCTTTAAATTATGTCTACCAAGTCTTGGAACTAACATTTTGAAGATAAATTCTTATGGTACAAGAAACATCCTATCTAAATATTATGCCTTTTAATGCCATTATAATTACAAATGTTCACTTAAAGGAAATTTAGGGAATTCAAAAAGGAAGAAAAGCATGCCTGTGCATGGTTCAAAAACCGAAAATCTGAACACTGAACAACACTGGTTGTATTTATGCTTAGTTTAATTTTAGGTAATCACAGTATAATTTTGATTTTTATTCACTGTGAACTTTTTGTCTTATAAATTTTATTTTTGGCTGCGTTGGGTCTTCGTTGCTGCGCGTGGGCTTTTCTCTAGTTGCTGCAAGCGGGAACTCCTTTTTGTTGCGGTGCAGTGGCTTCTCTTGTGGCGGAGCACGGGCTCTAGGTGCGCGGGCTTCAGTAGTCGTGGCTCACAGGCTTCAGTAGTTGTGGCTCACAGGCTTCAGTAGTTGTGGCACACGGGCTTAGCTGCTTTGCAGCATGTGGGATCTTCCCAGACCAGGGCTCGAAGCCATGTCCCCTGCATTGGCAGGCGGATTCTTAACCACTGCGCCACCAGGGAAGCCCCACTGTGAACGTATGAAGAATATATGATAACTACTAGTGGCTATGTAAATTCTTTAGCATTAAAAATGCCCTTGAAGAATCGTTGCATATGTTTCCTTTGCCACATATAAAATTCTCTCCTTAGAATGAATTTAATTAACTGGTTATGAAGATTTTTAATGTGCATGCTGTTATGGCTGGATATATTCTAATGCCGAACATTTTTTATCTATATATTGTTTTTCCAGGTAAATGTTATCTCTTTAACGCAAGGGAAAAGTAAAGAAATCACAGCATGTCGTCTTACAAAGAAATTCAAACAAATTTGCGTTTTCTTCTCCTTCGTTAGAGTCTTAAGGTTTCTGGAGTCTGTCTGTAGAAACGCTCACCTCTCTCTCGTCTCCTCCCCAGGACAGTCATTTCGTTTACTCGTTCAGCCCCGCCGCAGGCCTCAATAAACTCTTTATAAGGTTGACAGAAGCGCCGTCTGCTAAGGTAAGACTCTCCTTGCATCTGCTCAGGTCGTTCCTTCAGGTCACGTTATTAGAGAAGATTTTCAGGAATTCCTGGTGTGCCTGCCTGGGTCTGAAATGGGTTCAACCCTGGTGTGCAGCAGCCTGGTGATGTTCTGTGCTTTTGATATTTAATCGCCACACGTATGATCACTAGCTGGACCGGAACAGGCTGTGTAACAGTACAATTCACGTAGTAACCTAAAAACCCAATTGGACTTTTTAATTAAAATAATGGTAGTCTAACAACCCACATTGATAACCAATTTCACAATATTGCCAAAGAAGGGAAACAAGTCTTGCCCACGTGTGCTTTCTTCCCCTCTTCTAACAAAGGGGAACTCTTGAAATATATGCTTTTTTTCTTTCAACAGGTTAAGTTGCTAATAGGTGCATACAGAGTACAGCTGCAATGACCAAAGAATTGGGAGAGTTATTCTCAGACCTATTTCTAAACACTCTTCAAAGCAGTTTGGAATTCTGGCACAGCTCACACTTCCAAATTAAAAGTTTCTTCTGTAAGCCTCTTGCACTTAAGGCCTGTCACCTGTTATAGTCTGAGAGATGGTGCATCTCACATATAAAACACAGATGTAAGTATCTGTGCCAGTGTTCTGAAAGCTAGATATTGTGTCCAGACTGTATGTTTTTCCACAGTGTGGAATGGTTCATATGAGGATTATTTAAGAAAATTAAAACTTTTTTTAACTTGAAATTTTTTACTAGCCTTAGTGAATTTTTGTGTTTAAAACAATTTTTTTTAATCCAGTGGGAATGTCAGCACTAAGTTAAGGTGTGAGTTTGCATCCCCTTTGTGTATTTGCAGCTACCCCTCATTGTTTGAAAATAAATCAACCTGAGATATAGCAAAAAAAAAAAAAAAAAAAAAAAAACAGAAACCAGACATTATGAGCATAAAAGGGGATATGTGAACTTTATCTTTGTTACTGGAATCCATCAAGTCATTTTGAACAGCCAGATCTTGTTACTTATTTTGAACACTGGGAAGGCCAGCCAGGCTTTGCCACACTCTGCCTCCTGAGAAGAGTGACTGCCCACAGGTCTAATGCTTATATTCCTTCAAGAAATATTTGGCCAACTAATTAATGAATCAAGCTATCTGGGTTATGGAAATGTATAAAATTGTTAATTTCCAGATTAGTGTTATAATTGCGTGAGTTACAATTTTAATGAAAAAATTTCAGAATGTCACATACATCATCCCTCATCATCCATGGGGAGTTCGTTCCAGGACCCCCCTCAGATACCAAGATCTGAGGATGCTCAAGTCCTTGTGTCATATTTGCATTTAACCCCTTGCGTATCCCCCCCCATATACTTTAAATCATGTCTGGATTAACTTACCATACCTAATACAAGGTAAAGTAAATGCTATGTAAATAGTTGTAAACACAGTGTAAATTCTATGTAAAGAGTTCCTGGTGTGCAGCAAGTTTTGCTTTCTGGAACTTGCTGGAAAATTTTTTCTTCCTGTCGTTTGTTGAGTCTGGATGCAGAAACTGTGGATACTAAGAGCTAACACACACATACTATATAGATATTTCAGAGTACACTGCCTTTTCCTAGTTTCCTCAATAAAATACCACAATGCTGGTCTTTCTAGTTTCTTTCTGAAGTCTCAGGACTTCAAAACAAGGTGGATAGGAAATGTATAGTTTAGCTAAACAATGGCTGGGATTAGACTTTTCACCTATACTGAATGCTGTACTCCTGGTGCATCTAACCTCACAGCCACGAGATCTATTTCAGCAGTGGTGCACCCTGTCCAATACATGCAAGAGAAATGGGTTTTTAAACAACATTCACATCACCTAAAAAGCATGCCTAGGTAACACCTTTACAGGAGCACTAGGAATGTAACCATTGTAGAGCTGTGCAGTTTAATACAGTTCTTTTCATCTGAACTCACTTCTCTCTATAGCCCTGGGGTGGGGAGTGTCTTTGCATAAAAACGGGGAAAAACATAAAAGTGCAAGGAGGGGCTTCCTTGGTGGCGCAGTGGTTGGGGGTCTGCCTGCCGATGCAGGGGACACGGGTTCGTGCCCTGGTCTGGGAAGATCCCACATGCCACGGAGCGGCTGGGCCCGTGAGCCATGGCCGCTGAGCCTGCGCATCCGGAGCCTGTGCTCCACAACGGGAGAGGCCACAACGGTGAGAGGCCCACGTACCACAAAAAAACAAAAAAAAGTGCAAGGAGCATGATCAGCAAAGACCAGGCAAAAGTAGGACATAGATACAAGAAGAATACCGAAAGGTGATTTTAAAAATGAAATAAGAATTTAGAAAAATTTGGGACTTCCCTGGTGGTCCAGTGGTTGAGACTCCACGCTTGCACTGCAGGCAGCGTGGGTCTGATCCCTGGTTGGGGAACTAAGATCCTACGTACTGCGCAGCCAAAAAAAAATTGTATATAAATTTATACGTAGAAGAGCATATATGTAAGAATTTAGAAAAATTTAATATTTCATGCAGTTTCATAGCATAATACTGTACAAACCCCTAAAGTTATTTTGACGTTCTAAAGCTTTACTAAGTAGGATCAGAAAAAAACTGATGGAATCCATACCACTTCCCTCCATCCTCTGCTCACCTGCAGATGATGTTCCTTTCCAACAAAATCTGGGATTTCCAGGCCTGACCGCTCCCTCCTGGTACAGAAGAGCCTTGCTACTGGGCTGGAAAATGGTAGAAACAATGAGGTTCACATTCAGTCAGGACCAAATTAAAACGAAATTTGGAAACAGTCATCTGAGCTCCCCTAGAGCCAGCCCCAGGTGGACTCTAACTCGATCATCTCCACTGCTCCACCACCCAGTCTGTGCCTTGACTCATGTCCCCGTTATTTGCTTCCCTTGGGCCAAGCTATATGTCTTAGCGAAAACACGATTTTTCTCACTTGAACAAAGCCAAATTTCTTCTGAGTAGTTCCTTTCTTCAGGACTGACCCAAACTTCTAGGTTACATGAGGTGATTAAAAAAAAAAAAATACCCTCCAATGATTTCCATTTATGGTCGGCGGGGGGGGGGGGTTGGTTGCTCTGTGACCATAGCATTTGCCAGCATTACCCAGCAGATGTGCCAGGGGGACGGTATAAACTTAGGAAAACAAACTGGATCAAAGTGTCATAACTGCTCATGTATCCATAGACTGTTTATATAGAGTAATAAATTAAAAAATAAAACAAGATTCTTCTGGCTTGTTTCTCCTGTGTCATTAAAATCATTTCTCCCGGACTTCCCTGGTGGTGCAGGGGACATGGGTTTGAGCCCTGGTCCGGGAAGATCCCACATGCCGCGGAGCAACTAAACCCGTGCGCCACAACTACTGAGCCTGTGCTCTAAAGCCCGCGAGCCACAACTACGGAGCCTGTGCACAACTTCTGAAGCCCACGTGCCTAGAGCCTGTGCTCTGCAACGAGACGCCACCACAACGAGAAGCCCTCACACTGCAACGAAGAGTAGCCCCCGCTCGCCGCAACTAGAGAAAGCCCGCATGCAACAACGAAGACCCGACACAGCCAAAAATAAATTAATTAAAAAAAATTTTTTCTCCCACAAAATGACCTGAAAAAAAAGACAAACTAATTGTTAGAAAACAGGAAGTAATAGTGCATATTTTTGTAAAGGAAGAACAAAGGTTTCAGTTACAAAGAAAATAATTTACTGGGCTAGAATCACTGATCAGGAAACCTAAAAAATATTCAAGACCTGAATTTGTATATTCGGCCTATAAAACTTTCTACAACTAGTATTTCATTGTGCCTCAGCCCAGAGCAGCACCACATTGTTAAGAAATGAAAATTCCTGGGCCTTTAGACCACAGATTGGGGGCCCAGCAGTTTTGTTCTGATCCAAGAGATTCTGCTGCACCTTCAAAGTATGAGAACCAACATTTTAAATAAGATTTCTAAAAAGGGAAACTGTCAAGTTACTTCCTTCTACTAGAATTAAATATATATTTGGCATTTTATTTAACTTTCAAAAAGTTAATCTCTTCCTGGAATGAACAGTTCCTTTTCACTGACCAGAAAATAAGATCTGGAATGAAAAGCAGTTATTTAACTAGAAAACAAAACAAAACAAACAAAAAACCCGGTATACTGTTAACCAACAGATGGCCACATGAAACCACAGCTTCACTATCAGCACAATTCACCTATATACATTAAGGGTTTTTTTCCCTTATTCGTATATTTTGAGATTATTTCTTCAAATTTTATTTAAGTAAGGAACCTACTTAACAAAACACTTGGAAAATTTAATACCAACAAAATGTCCGAAGAATATAAAGTGATTCTCTGTAAACCTATTTCAAAGGGCAATTATAATTTCATCTGTAAAAACCATAATTACCTGGAGAGCTTTTAAAAATAAAGCATGATAAAGTAAAAGGGCGGGGGGCGGAGTTCCTTGGCGGCCCAGTGGTGAGGACTCAGCGCTTTCACTGCCAGGGCCTGGGTTC
The DNA here is from genome assembly GCF_964165515.1 of Mesoplodon bidens. Lineage (NCBI taxonomy): Eukaryota > Metazoa > Chordata > Mammalia > Artiodactyla > Ziphiidae > Mesoplodon > Mesoplodon bidens. The sequence continues at coordinate 603,007 of NC_138174.1, forward strand.
AAGCCCTGGTCGGGAAACTGAGATCCCATAAGCTGTGCAGCGTGGCCAAAATTTTAAAAATAAAACTGTTGGATCCCACCCCCCCACACACACACACACCTGCCCCTGAAGATTTTATTGTTCAGTAGACCAAGTATGTACCTGGGAATCTGCATTTTCAACAAGTTTCCAGGTGACAGTGATGCGGATCCAGGGACCAGCTTTGAGAACCACGACCCAACGTTAATTTTCTAGAGCTGGATAATAGCGTGAGAAACAGCTGTCACATTTTTGTGCCCATGAGACGTCAGATACTTTGAAAAGGTGACATTTCCCAAAGGTATGGTACCTATCAGTGCTTCTCAGTGTGGACGCAAATCCCCTGGAAACATGTTAAACTGCGCGGTGTGATTCCATCAGCCTGTGTGTACTGAGATTCTCATCTTGCGAGCAGCTCTCAGGAAAGGCTGATGCTCCTGGTTCCCAGGACCACAGCTGTAACAAGAATAGATTAGAATCACCATGTAAGGGGCTGGGGGGTTAGGGAAGAAATATACTTAAAATAATACTTTTTGGGGCTTCCCTGGTGGCGCAGTGGTTGAGAGTCCGCCTGCCGATGCAGGGGACGCGGGTTCGTGCCCCGGTCCGGGAGGATCCCACGTGCCGCGGAGCGGCTGGGCCCGTGAGCCATGTCCGCTGAGCCTGTGCATCCGGAGCACAGGAGGGGCCGCGACAGTGAGAGGCCCGCGTACCGCAAAAAAAAAAAAAAAAATAATAATAATAATAATAATAATAATACTTTTTGCATCTATTAGGGTGACAACATACCATCATCACAGTTCTATCATACAGATCACATAGCGTAAATGATTCTAAAGAATTTTATGTATTTAAAAAATAATGGAAAAAACTTAATGAAAAACTGTTACCCTCGAAAAAGGTGGAAAGCAGCAAGGGAGAGAAATGGAGCTAGTGTCCCTAGCTTGAATCTGAATTTATGATATTAAACCATTTTAAGATTACACACTTTCCAAAGGACCATAAGACTAAAATTTTAGGCTTGGAATCACTAAAAAACGAGGGATTTTTTTTCTCCTTCGTACGTAAGACCTGTGTAACACGTCATTTCTATTCCCAGTCCAGTTTTGCCTGAAGACAAATCAGTATACACATTACTACCAGTGGGGAAAGACAAGGGCAATTTGGAGCTAAAAATACCCTCCAATCTTCCTCAAAGAAAAGGGCAGTGACGCTGGGAGTCGCATAAGAAGACAGGCAGAGAAGCAGAGGTTTCAGCTTTGCCATGAACCGTGCAGTGTTACTCCACGGACTCTGACACGGGGACCAGGAGGAAGGACGGGGGGAGCTGTCACAACAGGTGCTGCTGACCTGAAGGGAGACTCCAGCGCTTCCTGTCTCTCGACTTCGGTTCACCCCGGAAACCAAATTTCAGGTAGCTTCATCCATGTTTTCTTTTCTCCTAGGATTACAATAAAATCAGACTTAGCCTCTTAAAAACAAGTTTCAACGATCAATTAAAAAACACAAGCGATAACTCACTTCCTACAGTCCGTGACAGGAATCAAGTTCCCTTAAGATGCCATTTAGTCTTTACCTCATCTGATTATGTCCATTCAGTAAGGATTTTCCTTTCAATTCATTTCCTCGAAGAACATCAACTGACTTAAAATTCAGCTCAATTTTGTTCAGCATCAGAGTAAACACTTAAATCCACGACGCTGAAAAGTCTCCCTTTTTTATTTTCCATAGGTCCTCTCGTCTGGACTGCTGGTCCCTCAGCACAACACAGCCCAAGACCCTTATAATCCAAAATCCTACATAGGATCCTGATTCCTACACTATTCCTACACTACAAAATTTTATTCTGCTTGTACCAAGGCAGGGCACACAAACGTGTCTGCTGTGCTCCATCAGAAGATGACCTGCTTACCTACCCAGAGAGCAGGCACTCCAGGTTTCCTGCTGAGGTCCAGGTTTATGTTTATTGTTACCTCATGCCTATGAAATGTGTTTTGTAATATACCTGAAATATCAGCGCAGTAGTACACAATTACAACTGAGAAATAAATACCCAGCTTTGGGCTCAATTTTTTTTTTTTTCTTTTTTTTTTGCGGTACGCGGGCCTCTCACTGTTGTGGCCTCTCCCATTGCAGAGCACAGGCTCTGGACGCGCAGGCTCAGCGGCCATGGCTCCCGGGCCCAGCCGCTCCACGGCACGCGGGATCCTCCCGAACTGGGGCACGAACCTGCGTCCCCTGCATCGGCAGGCGGACCCCCAACCACTGCGCCACCAGGGAAGCCCAGGCTCAATATTTTTAAAGTGAGGGTACATGACCCAAAGATACTGGAAATAATTATCCTAAATTGGTAGTTTTCAAAACTCATTTGGGTCTCAAATTCACCTGAGAATTGGATGAAGTATAACCCACCCCACGCCAAAAAGTGCGTGCAAAAATTATGTACACAAAATTCTGCATGTGAATTAATCAGACTCATAGATTCCACTAATACGCCACAATGATCCAATAGGATCCATGGTCCCACTTTAAAAACCTTAAATATTTTTTCAAGCAAAGCATGCCATAAATCAACAAAAATTATCTCGCATATTATTTCCATCTGCAACTAGCATTCTTACGCTGTTTTTGTAACTATCACTTATATATACTTTGCCTTTGGTAAAGTTAAGGATGACAAGAAGAATGGAAACAAAAATCAAACTGGACAACTGGATTACTTAATTCTTAAAGACACAATGACACCAGGACTACTAAAAATTTTAATTGTCTTCTCAACTTTTCAAAAATGTGAATCTGAAAGTTTTACAAAGCACTAACTACACTGAAACCTAGAAAGGTAATCTCCAGAATTGAGGAACTTCTAGTTGCCAACCATCTTTAAAAGGGTAGCTTATCTTAATCCTTTAATTTAATAGTAAAAAACAATCACCAGAGTTCTGTTTAAAGAGGTGGTATTATAACTAAGTAGCCAGGTTTATTGTGCACTGGGTTGTAACCAGCTCTAATAGACGGTTACGGATGCGCTGATACACACCCATTCAGCGACGCTCGCAATATGGAGTTAAGAATCTGGGAAGGCCTAGAAAGTTGATGCACTTTCATATTTCCTGATCCTGAAGAACACCCAAATATGAAATTCAACCAACAATTGCATTTAAAGAAGAGGGTTCCTTTTTTCAGCTGTGCCACACAGCTTGCAGGACCTTAGTTCCCCGATCAGGGATCGAACCCAGGCCCGACAGTGAAAGTGCCAAGTCCTAACCACTGGACTGCCAGGGAATTCCTTAAGAAAAGGACTTCAACTGAAATCTTAAGCCATAACTGTAACAAAACTATGTGGCAAAAGTAGTCTGTTTTAAATTAATTTTAGGATAAAACCGGGTAAGAACTGTGTGAGTTAATGTTTGATTTTACCCTCTCATGCCAACACATCTGAAATAGTTGGTAAAAATGAAAAAAGAAAAGGCTCCTCCAACCACACCCTAAGCTTTTTTTCATATAGTCACAAATGTGAAAGGCCAATACCACAGGCACTTTTCTGATGACTTTTCTGAAAGAATAAAACATCAAAAGAACAGAAGGCACATTCTTAATGGTCAACTACGTACCAATGTACCTAATATCTCATTTTCCACTGAGTACACAAGTCAATCATTAACGAACTACACAGTCTGTATTATGTAATATAAATTATATATAAATAATAGAAGTACACTCTAAGAAATAACTATGAAAGATAAATACTACATAATTCAACAAATATGGAGGCTGAGGAATACTCTACAAAAGCTCTTCCAGTTACAACACATGAATTGTAAAAACCCAAGAAACAGTTTTTTAATAATGACTCAAATTGAAAACTACCTTGCCAGAAATCGGCCTAAAAGGTAATGATCGCCTCTGGAGCAGACTCTCGTGATATCAAACCATAAAGGAACCACACTCTTTATTAGCCTGCTCTGCGGCAGGGCCTCCTTCTGAGAAACAAGTTCTGAAATTTGTAGGTGTGGAGGAGGGGACGTCCACACGATCAAAGTCACCATCCGAGATCTTTCAACACACAACAGTGTTCACAACTGAATGTGACCCTCTGCCTTGATGGCAAAGACACAGACCACAATACCGGCTGCTAAAATAATAAATAAACCAAATGCTATTACTACAGGCAATTCACAACAGCCAAAATATGCAGTATACTCTTCACTGAAATAATTTTATTCTTCTGTTACCTAACAGATTCTCTTTAAGCAACAAAGAATGTATCTTCAAAGAACATAGAGAAATAGCCTGTGACTAAGAGAACAATATATCAAAAAGATTAAGGCCAAAAATTCAAGTCATCATTTCCTAAGGAAACTTGAAAAAATACCCATGAAAGCTGTAAACCTGTAAAACCCATGCTAATACAATTACAAGTTCTTCCTGCTTTTTGATGTAATACAATGTAATACAACTTCAACTGATGAACAAATAAAATATTGGGGCTTCCCTGGTGGCACAGTGGTTGAGAGTCCGCCTGCCGATGCAGGGGACACGGGTTCGTGCCCCGGTCTGGGAAGATCCCACATGCCGCAGAGCAGCTGGGCCCGTGAGCCATGGCCACGGAGCCTGTGAGTCCGGAGCCTGTGCTCCGCAACGGGAGAGGCCACAACAGTGAGAGGCCCATGTACCGCAAAAAAAAAAAAAAAAAAGTATATATATATATATATATTATATATATATACTTCCAATTGACTTAACTAATTAGAAGGCAGACAAATTTTCTCAACATGTTTAATTTTCACATGACTCCTTTGGGTTGAAAATTTGCAATAAAAATAACAAACTAAGGGCTCTGATTTTCTGTCAAATCCATGGATCTTCTACCCAAGTTATCACAAGTTGCCAGATATCACAAGTTCAATTATGTAATAAATAACTTCCGTCTTTCAGCGGGTATTATACAAAAATCCATAATATGAACATTCAATTTTGGATTCCCAATATCATCTGGCTTTTCAGAATTCTAAAAAAGCTACCTAATCTTTTTTTAAAAATATCATAGGTTATATACATAGATCGGTGAGTCTTACATCAGCCGGTAATGAAACCACACATCCTAGTTATAAACAGCAATTAAGAGCACGGTGAGTAAGAGAAGGGCAAATGTACTTCACAAGAAAAGGTCTCTGAATGGCCAAAAGTATATGAAAAGGTATTCAACATCAGAAGGTACAGAGAAATATAAATTAAACCACAGTGATATGCCTCCACACACAATAATGGCGAAGACTGACATGACTGACAACACTGACGCTGGCAACGATCCATCACTGCTCAAGGGGTATGAGGCTGAGCTGACTATGGAAAATTGCTTGGCTGTTTCTAAGAAACATACACATACCCTACACTCAGCAACTCCACTCCTAGATATTTTCCCCATGAAAAATGAAAAGTGTGATTTGTAGAAGAATGTTCATAGCAGATTTATTCTTAATAACCCCAAACTGGAAACTGCTCCAAGAATATATATCAACAGGAGACTCAACAAAGTGTGGCATGTTCACTCAGTGGTAATAAGACACATGCAACAACATACGTGAATCTCAAACACACTATGTCCAGTGAAAAAGACCAGAGGCAAAAGTGTATACATTGTAAGATTCTATTAGTATGAAGTTCAGAAACGAAAACTAACATATGATCAAAACAGACCAATTGTTGCCCCGACACAGGATAGATGGACTGGAAAAGAGCACACAAGTTCTGAAGTTTATGAAAACTTAGGCTGTCGGTTTGTTTTGCCAAACAAAACTCACAAATTTTGCATAACAGGCAAGTCCAAATTTTTAAAAAGCAAAATTTTAAGTATTTTTAAATTAAAGAATCAGAAAAGAATTTATTTTAAAGTTCACGTAGCAACTCAAAATTAAGAAATAAGTACTTAGGGCTTCCCTGGTGGAGCAGTGGTTAAGAACCCGCCTGCCAATGCAGGGGACACGGGTTTGAGCCCTGGTCCGGGAAGATCCCACATGCTGCAGAGCAACTAAGCCCATGCGCCACAACTACTGAGCCTGCGCTCTAGAGCCTGCAAGCCACAACTACTGAAGCCCATGAGCCTAGAGCCCGTGCTCCGCAACAAGAGAAGCCACCGCAATGAGAAGCCCACGCACCACAACAAAGAGCAGCCACCGCTCACCGCAACTAGAGAAAGCCCGTGGGCAGCAATGAAGACCCAAGGCAACCAAAAATAAATTAATTAAAAAAAAATAAGTATGTAAAATAAGGTCATGTTCAAGTAAATAGGTAAGAATCATCTATCACTGATAAATATTACATAACACTGAAATCTGGAAAATACTGAAGAAACAAAGACTGAAACCTTTTCTTTTTAGGCACAAGGCACATTTATTTTTTAAAAGTTTCTTCAGCTTTGGGACTTTACTGTTGGTCCAGTGGTTAAGACTCTGTGCTTCCACTGCATGGGGGCACGGGTTCAATCCCTGGTCAGGGAAATAAGATCCCACATGCTGCACGGTGCAGCCAAAAAAAAAAAAAAATTCAGCTTTATTGAGAGCAACTAAAATTTTCAGGAGAATAATTTACTGATACTGCATGCCATCTTTTTCCTCAAAGGTCATAGATAACATTTACTGTAGTTATCAACATAAAGTTCGGCAAAGACTCATATAAAATCTAATAAAGTACAAATTGATAATTTTATGAAACATAATTAGTGCCTCTAAGAAAAGTTAACATTAACTCAGTTTCAAAGGCCCAGACCTGTATCTGTTTGCCATATCTGCAAGGCAACTGTGATGAGAGAAAAAAGGCCTTGGAAGTGAAAGATACCACTGAAACTTTTCAAACTGAATTTTGTCCCCAAATTCCTACAAAGGCATTTCACGTTAAACAAACAAGCAGAAAGTAAAACTGTTCAAAAGGACAACACCCAGCAGCGTTACCGTCTTGCGGGTCACCTGAGATTTCTCACGTGCTCTGCCCAGAAGAGCCAAAGAAAACCTGCCTCTGTGGTCGCACAACAAGGTTAAGTTTTAAAAACCAGTTCAACTACATCAACAAAAAACTGCATTTTTTTTTTTTTGCGGTACGCGGGCCTCTCACTGCTGTGGCCTCTCCCGTTGCGGAGCACAGGCTCCGGACACGCAGGCTCAGCGGCCATGGCTCACGGGCCCAGCCGCTCTGCGGCACGTGGGATCTTCCCGGACCGGGGCACGAACCCGTGTCCCCTGCATCGGCAGGCGGACCCTCAACCACTGCGCCACCAGGGAAGCCCCAAAAAACTGCATTTTTAGTTCAAGATGACATGATCATTATGAACTTACATGTTCAGCGTCCACGGTTTTCTGTAAAAGTTCAATCTTCCAAGTAAGTTACTTGCCACATCAAAGAATCCCACAGTAGTTATGTCACAAATTAACCATGTTCACATATAATGAAGAGGAACTAGAATGAATTACCAAATGATAATTTGACAATTATCAGATTTATTTTGGATAATAAGTTTATTTTTCAACATATACTTAAAACCACTTAAAAACAGCATCTACTGTTACTTACTTTGAAGATACCATGTAAATCAGCAAACTAGGAAAAACATTTCTGGCAGAATCCATTATGCATTCATATGTAGTAAATAACATCACAATGTTGTACTGGCGATAAACTACTCAAACACCAAACAAGTTTAATATGAATTGTTGTGAGTTGATCACCTATTTAAATGTACTTAAATACAGGGTAAACAACAGGTGCTGCGCTATGTCAGTGGTGAGGCCAGGATGCTCTTTTACACCCTGGGCACCTTCTGCGAAGCCCTCCTTGCTGGGAACTGCTTCTGAGTTAGTGTGTCCTAAATGGTATTTACATGAAAATACACTGACGTGGTTAAACATTTTAATGCTTTGTTCTGAACACAAGATGCCAACATTTCATCTAAAAAAAGGGACTGAGGGCTTCCCTGGTGGCGCAGTGGTTGACAGTCTGCCTGCAGATGCAGGGGACACGGGTTCGTGCCCCAGTCCGGGAAGATCCCACATGCCGCGGAGCGGCTGGGCCCGTGAGCCATGGCCGCTGAGCCTGCGCCTCCGGAACCTGTGCTCCGCAACGGGAGAGGCCACAGCAGTGAGAGGCCCGCGTACCACAAATAAATAAATAAATAAATAAATATTTAAAAAGGGACTGAAAAGTCTAAAAACGGAAGGGAGAGTTTTAAAAAAAAATCTTTTGTCATATTTTTTAAATGCACAGAATTTCCTGGTTACTGATTTACCAGAGTTTGAGAAATTAAGACTGTGCAAACCAGATTAACAGAAAACACAAAAACAAGGCATAAAAACCCCATAAAATACAGTCATAAGTCTCACTTCTTAACTTTTTGTGTCTCTACATCATTTGAACATGCAATACACCCGCCTCAGCAAAGCTCGGAGGCTGCCCCCTGTCCCACTGCTTGGCCGGGGACCCTGAGCCCCCTCCTCAAAGCCAGACAGGACCTCCCAAGTGGTGTGGGTGCCTCAGAGCCCCCTCGACTCCCTTTTTTTTTAGACCATATATGCTACTTCCCGCTTTCAGTCACCACGAAGGCTTACAAGAACACTCATCTTTGACAAAAAACTGTGTGATATTAAAGAATCTCACTGTGACTTAACTCCAGTGTGAGCCTGGAAAAGCTGCCTGTTCAGGATTCAACCAAATGCAGTGAGCACGTGCAATGAGAGCCCCTACGCCTTAGGGTATTCACAGCAGCATCCCTCAATACGGTGGTTCAGAATCACTGAATTCTAACAGAAACAAATGGAATTCAACTGAAACTGTTCACATACTAATGCATGAGCACTCCTACTGCAGTAAAGCAAAAAAGAGTAGGCAGGCGTTTAAACAGACTCCCCAGAAATAAGTCTGGAATCAAAGGCACAAAATATAAAAGAGCCTGCGCGCAGCAACGAAGACCCAACACAGCCAAATATAGGAAGGAAGGAAGGAAGGAGGGAGGGAGGAAGCTGAAATAACTCTGCAGCTCTGACCACTGTAAATCAGTGTGTGTGTGTGTGTGATCATCTAGCTATATCCAAATGACTGAAAAATAGGAAACTTAAATGGTATCTAAGTTGAAAATCAGACTCAAGTTTCTCCTTCCGTTTCCTGGCTACAGTTCAGTGGGGCCCATAGGTAACCTGTGTGTCTCAGGGGGCACCTGCCCCGCGCTGCCCTGAGCATTAGACAGACACCTTTTATTTATGATCATCAATGCGGTGCCCATCTCCTCTCCCTCCTCTTCCATATCCCGGTCACTAATAGCCTTGGTGGACCAAGCCCAGCTACCGTCCACCTCTCTGGACTGGTCTGAATGGTCTGCCTGCCCCCTGGGGTCTCCTTCAGTCAAGTCCCCGGGAGCAGCCAGAAGTCTTTTCTGAACCATAAACCAGGTCGCATCACTGCCCAGCCAAAGCCTTTCCTACGGCTTCGCATTTCATCAAGTGAGCCTTGTGGCCTTGGCACATGCTGCTCTAGTCTTGTGTTCTCAATGGGCCAGAACGGCCCCTAGAGGGAGAAAATGAGTTAGATGGCAAAAATCTTAACTCTTTTTATGTGTAAAGCACAAACACAGTATATAAGCAGCTATTTGTGGTGCTGAAGTTTCACTGAATGGGAGGGTTGGGGGTCTCAATCAGACAAAAATGGGAAAAAAAAAGAGGGCTTGAGAACACCCTTGGGCTGGTTCACTCCATTCCAGCCACAATCCCTTCCTTGCTAAATGGTACGCCCTCAGCTTGAACTGGGCTCGCCTTCAAGTCCAACTTTCCAAGTCTCCTCCTCCTGTCACTCACATCAGCTCAGAAGCCGCCTCCTGCCCGGGGAGGCCTCCCCAACCGTCTGAGCTAAAATGGACAAGTCTGTCTCCCCAGCCCAGTGATGTGCACTCCTGGCTGTATGCATGGCCCTGGCCCGGCCACGCCACGTGCTGGAGAACACTGCTCACCCTGCTCTAATACCCACGACGCACGAGGAAACAAAACCACCTTTCCTCTCTGGTCACACCTTGGAGAGAGAACACTTCACAATGACAATGGATACTGGAAAAAGTGACCTGTGACCAAGGGGATTCCAATTTTTCAAACAGCAAACTGTACTCATTCAGTCCTTGGGTGTACAAAGTACACATAATTACTATCTTAAGAGACAGAAACTTTTTAACTAAAAAAATCATTGCATTTTGCTATGAAGTGTTCAAATTTATATAATAATTCACTGAATAACAAACCATAATTCTTTGGGAATGAACACAAGTGTTTTTAAAGATTTTATTAATTCTAGGTAAAGCTAACTTAAAATACAGCTTAGAGACTCCACCTTTTTGGTGTGTAAATGAAGTATCTCCCCCTCCAGTATTTCCAAGTAATACAAGATTTAAAATTCAAAGTGAAATTTTAATATGAACAGCAAAGGGGAGGGGAAGGATTCTTCTAAAAGACAGACTTTTCAATTCTTCCTATTCTTGATATTTAAGAAAGGAACTTCAAGTCAGGCACACCAGTGTTAATAGTATTCATTCCCATGCTGAAGAACCGTAGAATTTTTTTTAAATGAAGATTTCTGAATTTGAGTCAAATGCCCTCCTCTATCACAAAGAATACACGGAGCCATTATTAAACTCACACGGTACCTCTAGTAAGGGAAACTGTTAATATTCACCACGTCATTTAAAACTCTTACAGATAACTCTCCCCAGGACATTAACACAGTTTATTTAATGAAACAGGCATCTACTTATGTAACCTAATCTTGGAAACACAAGAATTCTTGCCGTTCTCATTAGCCAACTCCAGACTTCCTCAAGGCTCTCCCCAGTTCACTCGTGTAATTTCTCTTCCTAAACTTTTACTACGACCTGCAATGGTGCCATCAGTTCTTATCCACATCTGACCTTTACTGCCTTTATGCCCTTGGCTGGGGACCGGTGGGAATAACGTTAAGTTCTCACTGTCCACAGTAAGGACAGGCAGCACAGCATCTAAAAAACATTAAATGGACTTCCCTGGTGGCGCAGTAGTTAAGAATCGCCTGCCAATGCAGGGGACACGGGTTCGAGCCCTGGTCTGGGAAGATCCCACATGCCGTGGAGCAACTAAGCGTGTGCGCCACAACTACTGAGCCTGCGCTCTAGAGCCCACGAGCCACAACTACTGAGGCCACATGCCACAACCACTGAAGCCCACGCGCCTAGAGCCCGTGCTCCGCAACGAGAGGCCACCGCAGTGAGAAGCCCGCGCATAACGAAGAGTAGAGAAAACCCTGACAACGAAGGCCCAGCGCAGCCAAAAATAAATAAATTTTAAAAATAAAAAACATTAAAACACACATACCCAATGACCAAGTGATTCAACTAGTAGAAATTTTATGCTATAGACATATTCACACACATGCTCTATCCCATGTATCCAACAACATGCTATAAAGCATATAACGGGGAAAGACGAAGTATCCATGAAACACTGTCCCCAGAAGATCTGGTAAACATGCCTAACAATGGCCTACCAGCAAGTATAAGGAGAGAGAGGGATCTCTCTTATAGTCACTGATTTAGAACGATATCCAAAACAGAATATTGTGAGGCAAATGGTAAAGTGTATACAGTGTGCTTACATATGTATTAAGCATGTATACAAACATGCCTGGGAGTGCACAGAAACTTCCGGAAGGATACATCAGAAATTAGTGACCACAGCTGACCCTGGATAGAGAAGCCGGGTGATGCGCAGACAGCACGAAGGGAGCTTCACCGTGTACCGTCTTTCATTTCCACGTTTGTGTGCCAGAGGCATATTATGCAAAAAATTCAAAAAGATATTGAATTAGTTGATGCTACCAATAGTATCTGAAGGCTAGCTGATTCTTATTAGATGTTAATGATTTCTAAACTACAATGGTGTGCAAAGGAGAATTTCTACATCTCCAAGAAGGGCTTGACTGAGGCTACGGTACAGGGCCTATTGAGGCTGACTTCTAAGCTTGAGGAAAAAGAAAATAGGGGTTAATCCACCCCTGGTTTCCACATTGCTTCATGCTGGCCATTAACCAAGTATGAATAAAATGAGTAATTTGTATTAAATGCCCATTTCTATAGAGTGCTTTTGTCTGTAATTAATGAATGCATTGGCGGTATTCTATGAAGCCTTAAAGGCTTCCAATATGAGACTCAGTCCACCAAAAGCTTCAAGGTTGACCTAAACAGCCACCTACAGATGTGTGAAGGGTGTATCAGCCCCCAACCTCTATAATTTTTGCACTGGTGAACTATTTGTTTCATACTTTCATTCATCAACTGGTGCTTACTTTGTTGATGACAATCAGAATTCTTAAGCCAAGACCATTTCCTAAGCAGAATGATTTTACACACGCAGCACCCTTTCCAGACGTCACAAGGACCTCAAGACCTTCAATCCTGACCTTGCTGCTCTATTCCTACGGGTTGGTAGCACCACAATTACCTGCCTTGGGGCTCAAAACCAGTCATTCTTGCCTGCTTTCTTCCATGTAACCTCCTCAACATTCAATCAACCACCATATTCCGACCACTTTAAAATTCACCGACACATCTTGACTCCTACTCTTCTTCTCCAGTCCTTTTCCAGATCTCAACTGGCTGTCCTGCCTGCAGTCTGAGTACAAAGCCATCCTTCCACGATTAATCTAGTTAACCTTTATGAAATACAAGTCTCAGGACTCTCACTCTCTTGCCAAAAACCTCCTAGTGGTTCTATATCATGGAGTAAGAGCTGACTAGTTTTCCAGTCTCATTTTCGCTAACTCGTTGCTTCACACACTTTCACTAGCCCCCGGCCTTTGTGCGTCATGGGCCCTCTCTGGCCCCTGCTTCTAAAACAAGATGTAACTCACCCTTGGAGATGCCGCTCGGACATCTCTACCTCCCCAAACCCTTGGACACGCTCATTCAGTAATTCTCCCCTTGTGTTCTGAAGGGTCCTCTAACCCCCACCCTAAGCAAAAACATTCCCTCTCATTCGTCCTTTGCAAATCCTTCCCAGTTTATCTCATTTCCATTTCTCTTCTCCAAACTCCCTGTAACAATCGTGAACAACAGGTTCCATGTGTAATACATCAGGTCTCCAAGTAAACCCAGCTCCGCCACTGAACTGTGCACACAGCAGGTGATGTTTCAAAACGGGGAATGGGATACAGGTAACCTACTCCAATGAGCCCATCACAACAAAAGACATTCTTTTCTGATAACAAGATTCCAAGACATTCTATATCCACACGTGCTTTCTTGAATTTTTCCTCTCTTCTATCTGCTTCCCAATTCATGCAGATGTAACACAAGTCTCAAGCTGATTATTAAAAGGTGCTACCCTGCTGGTGTTCACCCCCCTTTCCTGCACTGTCCTTTAGTTACTGTGCTGGATTCTAACCGAGAGAGTCAAAGCTGCTCAAGAACAGGAGCACCTCGTGTCTACCCCCCACTGGCTGCCTTGGTCTTAAAAGCAGCAAATACTTTCTGAATGTAGCTGATAGACCTTCTTCAGAATCAGTGATTCAGAATCACCAGCCACTTTCAGCGTATACTAACCTAGGCTCTTTCCACATATAACAATAGCATATTCCCTTACAATTCATTCGTGAGCCCTATACATTTTTTAAAAATCACTTTATTTTATTGAAAAATACAGTATTAACATATATCCAAGTTATCATATGACAGCAACAAAATGTGTACATTAAATTAGCATTTTAATACCTATGTTATTTTTAATGATGTGATAAAATTCCTTTTAAAAAAAGCAACACTCATTGTAGCACTAGCACCCATGCTGTCTGAGTGTATGTGTGTTCACAGGCCATCCAGAAGAAAAGAACTATTAAGGGACAAACAGGAAAAGAACTGTAGTTAACTGTCACAACGAAGTCTCCAGTGTTCACTCAAAGGTAATCTCACCTACGATCCAGAAAAGCACTGGAGCCGAAGGGGCCGGTGTCAGTGTCGCCACTGCTGTTCTACCAGCAACAGCTCAGGTGGAAGCAGAAAAGGGAGGCCTCCAGAGGGGGGTCTGGGGTGAGGAGGGAGCCACATAAAGACGGTGATGAAGAATAATGGAAACTGAGGAAACGGTAAAGATAAAGGATGCTGGGGAAAAATTTATGAAAAACTTCAATAGTTCAAACACCTAATTAATTGGTCTTAAAAACCAATTATTTCTATACTATTAAGTATATAGAAAATTTAACCATGGTTCAAATAAATGTATTAAAATATACTTGTATTTCAAATACTACATATTAGCTTATAGAAAAAATTAATTAAAAGTGTCTAACTCGGCCTGGTTACATTTATTTGACCTCCGATAGAAGTCAGACAATATATACAACTGTAACATGCTGATTATTAACCAAAATGGCACCATAATGTAAACTAGAAAAACTTTTCAAACCTTTCCAAATATTGCATTATACATTTATCCCCCAACTTTTCAGCAGCTCTGAGGTCAAGGAGAGAAAAAAATCTCAAAACAGAAAACTGCTTCTTGCAGGTCCCCAGACGATGGCAACCCCATGCTTCCTAACTTGCACACATTAATTTGTATTCACTGTAAAATATCTAGTAAGGAGACTTACAAGAATATACTATGTTTAGCAAACAAAAGGCAAAAACCAAAATGCAGGAACTAACTACTATCTATGATGTAATTAAGAAAAGGGTTAATCTATGTTCTAGAAACATTTTAAAGGCAACCCAGAAAAGCAAACAATGCCTATTTCATAAGTAAATTTTAAAATTCTTCAAATCCACCCAACTGAACAGTAATAAATGTTAAGCAAAAGACCACAATAATGGAAGCAAACAAGTAAAAACAGGATGGAGTGGAAGGGAGCCGGGAGCCTTAAGGACCCCTCAGAGTATGGAATAATTACACACACTTGAACAGAAATTATCAACACAAAAGACCAAAAAAGAGAAAAGTTTCTTCAAACTATGTTTTGCCTTCGGTTCACACTCAATTAGAAAAAACCTGACTCTCCTGGAGAGAACACTTTATAAACTGCTTCCATTTCCCCCCAATGCCTGGGGGTCCTCCAACACCAAGCTCCAGTGTGCAGCTCAGCTAATGCACAAAATGTGCCCTGAGAGCTCTTAAGTTGAAAGATTTAGGAGCCCCTTGAGCACTGTTCCAGTTGTGAGACGCCTGTCCTTCTCCATACCACCAACTACCTCCCCGCCCCTCCATCCAACCCAAATCACTCCCTTTACTTTTGCTCTCCTTCCCTCTTTCTCCTCATACTTTCTTCTTAGACACATTTCTATGGAGACACACGTAAGGGTAAGTACGGACTCTCCCAAATTCTATTAAACACTGGGCCTCCCTCACATTCTCTGCTGGCTCTTCTTGCTCTGAGTCTCCACTATGATGACAGTTGTCTTAAGAACTTGCATTTCTCCCCCTGGTTTCTCTCACCACCCACTTGACTTCAAGCACACAGTATGCAGGGACCAATTCCACTTCCTTCATTATTTATACACAGGCTGAGACAAAAATTGCTCAATAACCGTCTACTGAATGAATAAGCAACCTGGGATTCTTGTCCACACACATCAGCTGGTACTGAAAGCTCAAATCTATGCCATTACTCCCTATTTTCCTCCTGGATTTTTCCTCAGACCAGCTCAAGACATGCAAGTGCCAACTGTGCTATGATACTGGGAACACTGATAAAAGATGAATAGAATGCACACACAACACAAATGAGCGTCATACACTGAGACAGCGACACGAATGAGGGGGGGTGGCATCCAGCTCTGTGGGGGAAAGGCTCTTCCTTAAGGGACCTCTGGAGACAGAGGAGACATCTCAGTGCTCACTGAGCAACAGACAGCAGGTCGGTGGGGTTGGAGACACACAGAGAGCAGATCTAGTAAAGCCCTGTGGCCTGTGAGACCAGCTGGGGTCTAATTCAGACGGGAAATAGGGCATTTGAAACAGCAGAGGGACTTTTCGGAAGGAAGCACAAGATGCTATGTGCAGAATAAGTCCAAGAGCGACAGTAAAAGCAGGACCAGATAGGAGGGTACTGTAGTCACCTTTAGTGATAGATGACAGGGCCTCGAGAGGTCACTGTTTACCAGGTACAGAAGCTTTATACCGTTTTTAAAACCCCAACAAACCACTGCAGGAACTCAAAACCAAAATATTACAAAACCCAGTGGACATGCGTTCCCTCTCCTTAGAGCAGCCACACCCGCCCCCAGTCCTGAACACTTACCTTCCGTGTCTCAGCAAAGGGCATCACCACCAGCCCAGCCCCCACACCACACGCTACAAGGCCACCCTGCATCTCCCTCTCCCACCAAATCGCTACAGTCGCCCTCAGTATTTGCAGGGCACTGGTTCCAGGACCCCTCAGATACCAAACTCCACGGATGTCCAAGTCTCCTCTATAAAACGGCGCAGGATCTGAATATAAACTGCGCGCACCCTCCTGTGCACTACGCCTCTTCGGATCACTTACAGTACCAAACACAAAGGAAATGTTATAGAAACAGCTGCCTGTGGCAAATTCAGGGCTGCTTTTTGGAACTTTCTGGAATTCCCCTCCTCCCTTCCAAATTTTCAATCAACTGTTGAACCCATGGATACAGAACCCAGGGACACAAGGGCGACTGTGGTCTGTTAAACATGCTCTACAGGTGACATGGTTCTGTCTGGAATCTGAACAACCCTCACAGATACCAGAGATCCTTCCCAGCAGCGTGTGCAGCTGGGAGCAGGGCCGGGGAGTGCACCGGTGCTCTGTGCAGTCCACCGCCTCTCTATTTACGACCCAGCCACTCTTGCGCTCAAAACTGTCCCGACTCCCACTCCCTCACCTTCTCGGTGAAGTCCAGACTCCACAGCTTGGAGCCGCCTTCACTCCTCGTCTCTTACCTGCTCCCTGACGCCCCAGCCTCATCCTCACCACCCCACAGCCCTCCCGCTCCCGCCTAGAAACCTACGATGGGCAAGTACTTACTCACCTTCAGGACTCGCTCACAAGTGATCATCTTAGTGAAATCTTCCCAGCGTGAGTGGATATTCGCTTCTGGGTTTTCAGAGCATTTCCCAGTTGCTTCATTACTACCACCTGGTCTAAAGGTTTGCTTACAACTCTACATATATCCATAAACTCCAAATCCCAAGAGGGCAGATGCCATATTTTGTTCATTTTTGTATTCCAGTTAGTAAATACAGAGTCTGTCCTACAGTTGGTGTCATTCATTCACTGAACAAGCATTTAATAAGGACTTGCTAGGAAGTGAGGATAAATCACTAAATGATGGATAAGGTCCTACTTTCTCAGAGCTGACATCCTGCATTAAAGTAAGTAAATAAATGAAGACGAAAATTTCACACAAAGTTTTAGGAGAAATCCTGTACAACAATAAATTTTCTTCAGGACTTGTAATATTAAATATTTTATGAAGAGAGTATCATAGAAAATAAACAAAAGAAAAGCAACAAAAGTGAAGGGAGTAAAATGCAGACAATGTGTACAACTACTTCCTGAGAACTGGGAGCTCTGCGCCGTCTGCCACTCCCATACAAAACACCAGCTAATCACCCTACAGGAAAGCAATCTCACCCTGACACCTCATGGTGAGCATATACTTAGCAAACCCTGAAGTTCAACCTCAAGTTATTCATTTTAAAAGATAAAAATAAACAGATTCGTAATTACAGACCATGTAACAAGATTAGGGGATTAAAATCATGTAAGGAAAAGAATAAAATCTGGCAGTTACTATCCTAGACCAGCATTTCCCAGAAGAAAAATAATGTAAACAAAAGAAAATTTAAATTTCTTAGAAGCTACATTGAAGGGGGAAAAAAGCAACAGATGAAATTAGCTTAACAGTATACTTTATTTAACCAAATATACCCAAAATATTATCATTTTAACAAGCAGCCATATGAAAAACTGAGATATTTTACATTCTTTTCTTCATACTAAGTCTTTGCAATTCTGTGTATATTTTACACATCTAATTCAAATGGTAAATTTTCTTCAATACTTATTTGTATTTAGATTTAATTAAAGATGCAAAAGTAAATTCACACACCCAAGTTGTTCCGAACATGCTTTACACTGTATTGATAACGGAATTTAAGGTAATTATAATACAATTAAAACCCAGCCCCAGCCTCACCCATCCCATGGCGGAAGGCCCAACAGTGACCCGTGGCCGGCCGCCACACGAGACTGGGGCTCCTACAGTCGACTGACTGCACCACCCAGCCCACGACAACTCCCTTCCATCAACACGGACTACATCAAAGAGGATGCTGTCCCTTATCTCCTGAGATAGTCATTTTCCAGTCTCCTTATCTAAAGCAGCTGTCAGTTTCTCTACCCAGATGACCAGGTGATAAGTTACCTCAATTATGTCACTTTGTTTCTCCAGATCTAGAATGCAAGTGCCAGGGAGCTGAGGGCTGGTGTGCTTTGTGCACAGCTGCATCTGCAGTGCCCAGACAGCAAGATACCACTGCCAACATGGCAACTGTTGAAACCAGTACTGTTTTACATGTTGCTAAATTATTTAATATGTGTATTATACTCATATGACCTGTAAAAAAAAAAAAAGAATGACTAGGAACTGGTTGTGACAGGCAGTCTTCCGTATTGTTCAAATAATTGCAAGATAATTCAAATTATCAGATCTGTATTTTTAACCCAGAGAATTCATCCAGTCATTGGTCTAAAAGATCGTAATGTGAATACCTTAGCTTACCTTACCTCTAACACTAGAGGCACAAATACTAGGATATGGATTTACTATTCTTCAAATATAAGCACATTACACTGCAAGGCAGAAATTAAGAATGTGAATATGTATTTTCTATACTGTACTTCCCACCCCCCAAATCGGAGCAAGAACTTCTGATCACCCTCTTACAAATATTTTACAAGATTTAATGGCTCCAGACAAAGGTCCATTAAGCATAATACACAGCTAAGAAGCAAAAAAAACAAGGTCTTTTAAATTTTCCTAATAAATCATCATGCATAAGTCTAAATAGCAGCAACAGATCATAACCCTTTTATGACTCCCTAGAAGGATAATGGCGGGGTGCTGAACACGGGAGGGTGGAGGCAGCAAGTAGTACAGGGAAATCACAGTCTGAGTCAGAAAAATTCACTAATGTACAGACTGGAAACAGAAAGGCAAGACAGTTTCCTTCTTCAAAATTTATCATTTTTCTGCATTCATGTGCCCAAACATAGTTAAGCACTGACTTCTGCAGAGATATAATTCACTGGAGTGTCCAAGTACTGCCACAGGACTTCAAATCATATTTTGGTTGAAGAAAACTAGTAATCAACAGTTAAACAAGAAGAACAAATGCATCTAGAAATCTATCCACATAAATTTGCTTTAGAGGATGGATGAAACAAAGCTTTACTCTCATTATCCTGCATGAGAATTCCTGATGGAAAAGAGGTTAATGAGTCACCTTGGGGTAGAAGCTGAGCCTCCTAAGTCCTGGACTCCCAAGGAGCAAGGAATCTGAATCCTTAATAAAAATGAGGGCAGGGTCTATGGACGAGAGGACTTCCTTGATCACAGATAACATGCCTTCCCAGAGCCACACCCATTTCTGTCTCACAAAAACAGAAAAATGCTTGGTCAAAGTGGATTTCCTGGTGTTAGGGTTAGTCTGTGGGAAGCAGGACAGAGAGGCACCCAGGAGACAGCTGGGTTACAATAAGAAACAAGTCTCCACACTTGTTTTCTATGCACAGATATTCTTAGCTAACACACACCACAATGTTTTAGAAACTATCTTCCGAGATATTTAGAAGGCTGCAAACCAAGCGATTATTTCTTTGCACTACCACAGTCACAATTTTTTTTGAAGAAACTATTGTCAATATATTAACTATGTGCTCTCATTATGGACCAATTTCATTGTTTCAACGTACTATATGATTTTGAATAGACTTCCAATCACATATATACGTTAGCATAAATCTTTGTAAAGTCTCACAAGGCAGGTTATAGCTCTTTACAGCTTAAAATTACTTAACAATTCCCATTTATTGAACTCCTCAGTGGGCATTACTTTCTAAAGTGAGTAACGAAAATTGAAGCTGCAAAGCAAAGGAAATTACATTTAGTAAATATACTCATGGTCTTAGAAAATACATTTATCAAATCTTTATCCTCAATCTAGAAAAGCAAAAGATGAGCTCACACAAAGGCCGTCATTTTAATCCATCAAAATAGTGTCATATTTACCAGGATGGTAAGCCAAGATCAGGAGTTTTCTAGCACCTTCACCTGTCATCTGGCCCACGCATGTTCAAATACACTAACACAAAAACAAATTATTACAGTTTCATTCTCATACTGGTAAGGAGAGTTGAAAATCAGTTAAGTGAAAAACTTTACAAAATTTTCAAAATGTATTTATATTTCTCTGTATTCCCCCTTCACTTGAATTAACTAGATTTGTGAACACAACACTAAAATCCCAGTTCAAAAAGAGCATTATATAATAAACACACGTTATGTCTAAGACTCAGCACTCAATAGCCATGGCATAGCCTGGTCAAGAATAATGGACTTCTTGCAGTTCTTGCCAGTTGGCAGGAGCTGGGAAAGCTTGAGTTTTAGTTTGTCTCAACAATTGGCCAGGGGTCCTACAGAATACACAACGTACCAGGACAATCATGTATGCCACCACCACCAAAAATCAACCAACCAAAAATGTTACTGTGCCTCTTTAGAGTAACACTGTAAAAGCAGAGGTTCTCAAAGTGAGGCCCCCAGACCCAACATATCGGTATCACCTGGGAACATGTCAGAAATGCCCATTATTTAGCCCCACCTGAGACGGGCTGAATCAGAAACTCTTGAGGTGCAGCCCAGAAATCTGTGTTTTAATGAGCCCTCCAGGTGATTCTAATGCACACTTATGTGGGAGAGCCATCCATTTAGAGGGACAGCCATGGCTCCTGTATTTTAATTTAAAGCAGGGATTTTTTTTCCCCACTGTTGTACCTCAGCCGTGGAAGGGTCCAGAATGCACTAGGACCTCTCAATACAAAGTGAGTACAACAAATACATGAATACAGTGAAATTCTGCACGACATGGCTCCCCATAACTTCTTTCTGACTGAGGAGGTACAGGTTTGTAGACGATCGCTCCCACTATTATGCTCAGTGTGCTAAACTGCTGGCTCCATAGTTATTCTAAGATATTCTGACCACATCCATGAAGATGTAACTGTTCTAACCAACTCCCAGAGTGAACATTACAGAATAAACAGCCACTGAGCAAGTGACTACTGCCCCCAGCACCAAAAAGATCAGAAATTATTAAAAGAAAATCACCATGTCAAGTTGTTTGCTTTTTCTTAATATATAAAAACACAAGGCCACACTTGTATCACATTTGATATGAATTTACATTATCTAAAAATTTAAATATACCCTGAGGAGAAATTAACTACAATTATTCTGGCAAAATGTACAATAAGATGGTTTCTCTATTTCCATGTTACATAATATGGATGATTTGCAGAAAATAAATTTTTTAAACAAACATACAAAAATAAAAATGTATGTAACTTGGGCCAAACATGGCAAAGATAAACATATGCAAAATCTCATTCACAGAAGTCTGGTTGGCTGACATTTTGCATAAAAGAAGTCAGAACTCCAGGAAGAAAGTGTCTTACAGATCCAGTCACAAAAATATGACATGAAACTTTACGGATTTCTGCGGCTACTCATTTAAGTTTTTTATACTACTACATATATATAAATTTTCTACCTTAAACCGAGATGTATGACACATAATAAAAATGAATTTGATTTTGTAATGACAATTTCAGAGCTGGAAACAAATTCCAGGTATAAACATCAATTCCAAAACCTTCAACACCACCACCACACTTACATGGACCATCATTTAAGACACATGAGATCCACTTACATTATTACTGAAGCAATCAATGAAGGGCTCTTGTATTTAATGAGTAACTAAAAACTATTTAGTTTTTATACTTTAAAAAAAATAAGGAATATTAAAAAGAAAAAATCATGTATTCAAACTAAATACACATCTTAATTCTACCTAATCTTAATAATTCGAGTCTTAATGTTTAGACAGAAGTGCCTTGCATGAAATTGGGGTGATTATATTCTATGAAACAGAACTGACATTTTACTTATAAGCAGAATACCACTTCTTTTGAAATTCATGACTTTAACTCAGAATGACAAATTTAAACAGTAATTCTAACTAAAGATTTTAAAATAAACATAGTCAATAAAATAGAGTACCTGTTGCAGAGGGAGGAGTCGGTAACTATAACAAGTGATTTGAGCCATAATACAATATACTTGAAAAAGAATATTTTAAAATGTGTATTATGAACTCTGGCTATATTATTCTAAGAAATGCAGTATCCTTCATCAAAAAAATAAAAGCGTCTCTTACTGAAAATATCATTTTAAAAAAAGTACACACTGCTAATTCCACCAGGTAAATAAAAATATAACCATAAGTTTCAACCAAAAGGAATACTTAAAGATATTTATAATGTAAACATGGTTTTATACAAAAAGATAAAAAGTCAAATGATATTCCCAAGGGAACATAGCACTCAGGACCTTTAAATATTCAGTCATGTAAGATTCAAACTTCAACCAGTAATAATGTTATTCAGTAATCAAGGAAACAAAAGAAACTTTCAAAACATTTTTCCTACATTCAGAAGATGGTGCTATGGATTAAAACAAGAACTAATACAATATATAATGCATAAATCCTGATTTTAAAGATCAACAAACTACTTTAACAAGTTATGATCAGGTACTATTAAAAATAGTGAAATTCTTCACCGTTTTCCCAGAGGGCCATTCCATAAGTTACTTAACCACGTCCAACTGGGAAACTGCGCATACTTCATTTTACACAGCTGGGAAACCGTACTTCACTCACATTACAACTGCTTCCCATGTTCAAAATTTAGTGGCGAAGGGCGCTGGAAAGGAAGGAGCACGTCTGGAAAATAGGGGACGACCGTCAGTTCATTTAACCCGGACTGATGTATGATGAGAGATAACCCACGCTGGGCTGCCCCACTTAAGAGATGGCCTGGCTGCTTACTTAGAAGTAGCACCCCTGCCCCAGCTCCATGAGCCCCTGTCTAGGAGCATCTAACCAACTAGGAAGTAAAGACAGGAAAACATTTACAACTGTGGAATCTGTGAGTCAGGTATGTGGCTGTTCACTCCCTTACTCTTGAAAATAAGTCTGACTTTAAAATCACTGCTACCCTCTCGTATTTCAGGAATATATTTTGACATGTTATTAGGTATTGTGACAGAACTCTTATCAAAAAAAAAAAAAAAAAAAAAACCCCACCACATTTAAATATCACACTACTCCCCAGGAAATTTCCTGTTTTCCCAAGTAAAGTGTCCCTTTCATTTCTGACTAGTGCCATTTGACACCAAATTATCAAATTATTTAAAGGTTAAACATACATTTGATCACATTCTTTCACAAAACATTTCCCTTCAATCACATATTTATGTTCTTTCTCTCATCCAGAATCTAAGTTGTAATTATAAACCCAACCCCCAATTATTAAGTGACTATTAACCATTCATCGTGACATTCAGCAATTACTATATAGAGTTTACATATAACACCAAGTTTCTGAAATATTCAACAAGTACGTTTCTGAATAAAATGTGATGGTATGATTTCAATTAGTATTTGGGAAACAAGATCCAATTCAGTTACTATCATTGCTGATAACCTCTATTTCTATTAAATGGCAATTCCAAGTAAAACAGATATTTTTCTCCATTACTGATACTGTAGGATTAAAAACAAATATTTAATCTCTTCCAATGAACTCTCAGCACTGATTTTAAGCAGAAAAATCCAAAAACTCAATGAATAATAACAAATTAGGCTGTATGAAATACAAGTGAACCAATAGTTCTTTAAAAACTGGATCCGTCAAGAAGAAAATGAATACATTTATTCCCAAAATAAACAAAAATGGGGAAATTAACAAAATACATTGCTAAAATAAAACAACTGGAAAATGGGTATTCCTTTATTTGTGCATGTTAATCATAGCATATGAAACCTAAATCCTGCAGACTTTAAATTCAGTGTTTCAAATCATTACACAAAAAGAAACATAATATTGTGATGTTATAATACTAAAACTGTTTCATATTATCTTTTTATGGAAAGAATTAAGGGAGCATATATGACAAATTCACACTTATTTAGAAAAGCTAGTACTAGTCTTTATTTTTATATTTACTGGTTTTAAGCAAATGACATTCAAATGTCTTCCTTGGTATATACTTTTTCACAAGAAAAAACAATGACTGAGCGAGCCACAGAGTTGTTTAACTGCACAAAAACACTAAAAACTGAATAACTAGCAATTCACAGATGCTCCACTTGACTGTCACTCAGAAGCTGACTGTTCCCAGGGTAAACTTGGTAAGAACTGGAACAAGGACTTTCTCGACGCAGGGACAAAGCTGTGTAGAGCTCTGTTCTTGGAGCCAGAGTGAGCCGGACACTAGAAAGTTCAGGAGATTAGGGCATCTCTTTGTGCAATGCTTTCAAATGTTCTTGAATGAATCGTATAGAATTTCACAGCCTTGGCCAAAGATAGCTTGGAATTAACATCAAGGATAAAGTTTCTCCCAATCTTACTTCAGCTTTGAAGCAAAATACAATGCTAAACATTACCTAAGGATTATATGAATAAAAATAACAGATGATGGGAAAGGTATGTATTTAGGTGCAAGAGACATCACTTAAAAATCATAACTGATGTTAGAACTCCCCACACTGCAATTAATGTCACAAATCAGAACAAATCCCACTCCCTGCCAACTCACACTCATGGAAAACGTGATGAGAATAGTCTTTGATTATTATTTTACAATCTCCATATCATGTTTTCAAAGATTTGCCAAAAACAAAAGAATACTGCAAATTTTAGAAAACAATTCCATCCATACTGTTGTGTCTAAAAAACAGAACATAAAATAGGACATAAGAAAAGTTTGATACAAAAGCATGCATCTCAATCACGCTTTACACTCAACTGCTTTCACGCAAGAATTTAAATAAGTAACCAAAGTTCTTTCTTTCCGAAGTATGCCTTCCAGCAAAAACAGAAACCATGCAAAGATGAGTAATATTTACATACTGTTCACTTTAAAAAAGCACATTATTCTTCAGAAAAATGCTAAAAGTATGATATACTAACACACTGAAATGTTATGTGAGAAATAACTATGCTATGACCGATGCCTCAGATTTGTGGTTTACATTAAATACATAATTCCTCAAATGTAATTCTAAATTAAACATGTCTAACATACAGAATTTTAAATATAACGAGGACTCTGTTTTGGAATAAAAATCCCAATGTGGTAAGATGTTTCTCCATACTATTGGAAATCAATCTTCAAAACACGTATTTGACAGTAGAGAGATCTGATTCCAGTAACACTAGCCATACTCAAGTTAATTCTGTTTTTTAAAATAACCACTTGAACTGTATTCCTGGGAGACAAGCACACCTAACCTGTCAGACAAGTTTTGCTGGAGACTCCTGAGCGACAGAAGAACATTCACAACCCTGCAGAGTCAGGCCACCTTGAACACTTCTAGAAACCAACATGCTCAAGAAATGCCCAATTTCTTCTAAATCACACAGCAAATCCTCACCTAACATCCAACCTAACAGTATTGTTTGATTTTAAAGAAAATTTAAAGGGTAAGATCTAGATATTGATACCAAATAAATAATAGCAGATAAGATTAAAAATAAGACATTATTTTATAAGCAAAAGAGATTTGCCTTCAAACAGGTTTTTTTTCCTCAAGATTCAAAAGATTTATTTGGAAAAATCAGCACAGGACAAAGATATCCTTAATATTCCTCCTCAGAATATTTGAATATTCAGAATCTATATGAAATGTAGACAGCAACTCTGATTTCACAGGACATCAATGGTGCATACAGATGTAATCCCCATACCCGCCGCCCTCCCCAATGTACTACTCTGTCTGCCCCTTAGTGACATCAGTTTTCACTAAGCTTCTATCTTCAGGGCAACTTGCACAAACTAAAAAACAGAAAATCATTTGCATTTTTAAATGGCTGGGATTAGTTAAAGCAACCAAAGTATTACTGTTACAGCAAAGTTTAGTAAAACTATAAGAGAATACCACTAATAACATTTTAAAATTATCCAAGATGATTTCTTTATTGAGATTAACTACATAGAATTCACAGTACTATGGCATACTTATATTTAGCTAAAGTCACAAACACATTTGAACATTCACAATGATGAGTATCATCATTACCATTCTAATCTACAAAGCTTATGAATAAAGAAAAATACAAAAACCTCAAGTTTTACAAAAAAAAAAAATTTAACGTCTACATACAATAACAATAAAACCACTTCTAGGTAACAGGTAAAAGTGTATTGTTTTCCTCTAAGTAGTCAGGAATGAAAGAATGTTTTAATACCTACGACGCTTATTAGGGCCTTCAAAATTGCCCCCTTGGCTTCCTCTACCAAAACCACCAGGACCACCACTACCAGGACCTACACCACTCATCGGTGCTTGGGGGGTCTCAGAACCTGTTCTACTACCCATAGGTGAGCCCATCTGAGACGGTGGTCCTTGTGGAAATCTATCATTGTGCTATATAATACCACATAATACATGTGAAGTCCATTTGGAACACGCCAAATGTAAGTGACAAGAAAAATTGGCAAAATCCCAAGTGGTGGTGTCATGAAGTTCAGCAGAAAGTCCAGCAGAATCAGGATCACACATAGAAGGAAGAAAGGAGCAATTTAATTAGTTACTATGTTTAAAAAATAAAAGAAGCATCTGAATGAAGAGTTACATTTTGCTAATGCTATGCCCCAATTTCATGAAAAAAGAACTGATTTTATGAAGTGAATGCCATCTTAAACCTAATTAGTTATTATTATACTGTTCTGATCTCTCTTTTTTTAATTTTTTTTTTTTTTTGGCAGCGCCGCACAGCTTGTGGGATCTTAGTTCCCCAACCAGGGATTGAACCCAGGCCCTCAGCAGTGAAAGGGCCAAGTTCTAACCACTGGACGGCCAGATAATTCCCTCTCTCTTTTTCATTGAAGTTTATACTGCATGTAACAGTGCCGTGTAATAAAAATACTGTTTGCATCACATTGTTTGAAAAAGTAAACATAAAAATTTCAGTAGCAGTGCTTTTAACATAGAAAGCATGAGTATAAACACACAGTTATAATTTCAGTATGAAAACTTCTGAGGTGTTTTTCTGGAAAGACTATTACTGGGAAAATAGATTTAGTTTTTAAAAGCTGACAATTAGCATGTACTATTAATAGCAGAATAAAAACACCTGAATTATGTATTTTGTAAAACTTCACAGTAATAACCACATATATTAATCTCAAAGGTTGAACAGAACTCCCTACATGCAGCAGTAAAATATCACTGTGAAAAAGACTAACGGGGATATTTAAATAAACTTTACCATTTCTGCGGGAGGTATGGAAAAGCAGGCCAGTTACTTTTACTTTTAACTCTCTGCTGATGATTATATGCTACACAAAATTTAACCAAAGTATTTACAAATTTTTACTAGCTCTCAGACATTTTACTACAAAATAAGCCTCCAATGGAGGAAACAGGTACACTAATTAGTATGCAACATCTGACCCGATCACAGTCAATATTACGGCACTGCTTCATTATCTCCCTATGTTAACACTCATTTAAAAAACCTGTTAGCATGTCCAATTTGTCCAAATTCTTAAAGGACTGTATTTAAAGTAAATAAATTTTAAAATAATAGAACACCGCATCCATCAGTTCTAAGACGCACATTCACTGCTCATGTCTCTGAGACCAGGAGGGTTTAGAGCTGATGGCAGTCTGCATTTAACAGCAGCACCTTTTCTTTCTCAGCAGCAAAGGCGCCTTCAGTTCCAAAATTGAACTGCCTTTTCCAAATATACGATCAACTAATTTCCCTTTTCTAAATGTTACTTAGGACAACCATTAAAAAGAACTAAATGAGAAAATGTCTTAGGAATATAACATCTCAAATAGTGACAGACTTTAAGGGAAATGAAAAACAGTAGCAGTCTTGCCACTGATTCTCAAATATAATATGAATTACAACTGAAAAACGTTTTTATAATATTTAACCCACACAAAGATATCTTCACACTCTCAAACCAAGAAATGAAATTGTCTACTTTAAATTTAGTATCAAATTTAATTAAAATTAGTAAGTCTATAGTAAGAATACAATGTAAGCTTAAAATATATTTTAAAACTTTAATGTAAATTTTTTAGTTAAATTCTCTGAAATTACTCATAAATGATTTTTTTATGAAAAATGACAGAAAACTGTGTTTTCATACATATTGAGGTTTTGTACCCCACCAAAGGTAAGGAGTTCACACAGGAATAAGAACACAATCACAAAATACTTGACCATTACATTGAATGCTGGTAAGAGGTGTATACAAATTAAATTTAAATCACTGTAAAATGACTAGAATTAACATATATATCTGCTATATACTTAAGTACAAAAGCATGCCATGGATCATAATCCTAACTCTTGGGAAACTAAAAAACTGCCTCTCATAAATCACCATCTAACTTCACAAAATTACCTTTTCTTCATTGGATATTGATCTTTACTGACAAAACAAATGATGCCAAATTATGTTAAGTGTGAAGTTACCTTTGGGGCAGAAGTATATATTACTGAATATAATCACAATAATGTTTATGATACATTACCACTGCTCCATTATCTGGCATCATTGGAGTTCCCATATTTGCAGCTCCTTCTGGCCCCATGGCAGGACCAGGACCCATTGGTGGGCCAGGTATAGTTCCTCTGTTGTTCATATTCATACCCATCATTGGAGGAGGACCTTGGTTACCAGCAGGTGCTGGGCTAAACGCATCTACGTAAAACAATCTATACTTAGAGCTGTCCTATCTTAGTTGATAAACATTTAAAATTTAACAATACTTAGGCAATCTATATAACAAGACTATTATCAAAATTATTTTACTTCCTTGAGAATGGGACACTCAATTACCTACTCTGATAGAGCATTATATTTGCTAAACAAATGTACATAAAACAAATGAGAAAACTATCAATTATTTTTAGCACATTTGAGACTATAAAAGCTTGAAAGTTTTCTTTAAAAAATCAGTATTATTTGCTGTAGTCTGCTTTTTAACCAAATACTCCCTTACGAGTGGTGACAACTTTCTACCAGTTTAAATTAACGGTAAAAGGATTAGCACTTAGGAAACCACTTGATTTTCTTACAGTCAGGACTAAAAATACTAGCATGTAAATTATATTAAATTGTGAAGGGAGAAACCATATCCTCATACATACACACATACATACACATACACACACACACACACACACACACACAGTTCACTGTAAATAAATTCTTGGCTTTTATATAATTACTGAACATCTCCCCAAATTATAGGAGGTACTCTTTTTTAACTTTATATAGAACTATGCAATAGAAACAAACAAAAAAATTGAAATGATTCATCATGACAAAACTTATTTCTAAAAGCAACTGCAACCAAATATAGATAAAATATTAATACAGATGTTTGAATTTTTTCAACATGCTGGAATTCTGGAAATGAGAACAATCGGATACTTCAAATTTTTTCATCAAAAGACATCCATCCACCTGCTTCATGTTAACTGCAATAATGTTTAAGCTGTAATACATTTATAATGGCCTCAAATACAACATTTTTGGGTATCCTCTTTGAACTTAAAAATTTTTTAAACTACTCATACTTATCATTAAAAATTCATGACAAAGACTGATTCTGAGTTTTCTTCTAGTATTTCATTATCTAGTTAATTTCATGACATTCAGAACTCAATTTCTCAACAACACATTATAATAGGAGTGGCAGTTTTCAAACTCACAACTCTACACAGCACCCAAAGCAGCTCAACCTGCACAGGACTGAGTCCAGGGAGCTGAGAGGAAGAAATGTGACTCCCTGCCGGGCCCTAGCAACAGACCCCTGCTCCTTCCGAGCCCAATCCCCATGATCCCAGCCACTTCCTAGGGAAGGAAGCAGTTCCTTAATGCCCAAAAGTTCTTGTTAGTAAATCTACACTTTAACTACACAAGAATACTTCTATTCCCTTACGATAGCTATAAATAAAAATTTTTACTAGACTCCCACAACATCTCCCATAAGTGAAATGAGGAAGGGTAGAGACAGTATCCAGGAGGAATGTTACCTCAACTTTCCCCAAAAAGAACAGATAACGGATTAGGTTTTTTTTTTACTCTTTTAATAGAACATAATTATCACACCTAACTTATGAGATACGAATATGACTATACAAGTATGGGTATAATAAAATAAATGAAAAATATTTAAAACTATCATTAGTTGAGGTAGACTTATTTTTAGTAACTATGTCTTCTACCAGATGGCTGTAATTAGACTAAATTTAAAGATCTAAGGAATGTAAGAATTATCTGGTCCCCTGAAAAGCAGTTATATAAACTATGTTCCACTTCGTACACACTGGTAACAGACCAGAAAATCTGTCATGTTTAATCCATGCAACTTGACAGGATATGACAATTTACCAACTTAACAGTGACATTCAACTGCATGATAAGGACTTGTAGCTCCATGGATCCGTAACTATCATGAGGATAAAGTCTCACTTTGAATAAAATGTAAAGAGGAGAAAATTAAATGGAGTGGATGTTAGGGGAGCTAATTAAGTGCTCAAATGTAAACATGGTTCTCTGGTGAATAAAATGCCATTAAAATTTTTAATTCTCTTAAATTCCTCACTAAATAAGGAATCTAAAAGTATGTTCTCCCATTTCTTCTAATGAAGTTGCTAATCAAGTAAGAAAGTCAGAATGTTTTCATGGTCTCTGAAACATCACACGTTTCAAGTTTGGTTCTGATGTTAATGACACACTTAAAATCCTTAAATCCAACTGGATTATATTATACACCAGCCCACAATTTACTTTGAAAAAGACATAAATACTGAACCACCTGTACATTACTAGACCCTCAACTGTGCTTTCTAATTTAGAACTTCTCATGTACTCTTGGTTCACTAACTTTTTTCATGTATCCATTGTACTAACTTCACAATTAAGCTCTTTTGGTTAAGGGTTATGTCTCGTGCTTCCTTTGCATATCAGAGATGCTCAATAACTACTTTTTGGTAGATAAGAAAAGTGACGAAGTAAACAGCAATTGTGTTAAATGATTTAGATTATCTAACTGGCAATGGCAAAGGAACTGGCATGGGGGAGGGGTGCTTGGTCATGGAAAATGCTTGATCCACATATTAGAGGCTTTAAGATGTCTTATTCCACATACTACATGTACATTCCAAGTACAATCTAGATTTCCTCAGTGGGAGTGCATGTGATGCACACTGGAACGTTACGGTAATGTAATCTTTACAACAATATGTACATTTGACTTTATATAAAGTTTCTAACCTCAGCTTCTGTGGGACAATGTGAAATTAATATATAAAATTTTATTATTTACCTAATTTTCAAACGTTATGACAGTTCAAACTTAATAAGACATATGAAAACATCCCATACTTATTTTTCCCTTAGCTTATTTACTTGATATTGCTGCCCTAACAACCTGGTTATACAAGCAAATCAATATTAAAGATGCTAATATAGGCACTTTCTTAAAAACTTTACATCAACTCTAAAGATATACATTAGCCTAAATATGCAAGACACATCTCATTTACTTGACAAGTCACAGATGTCTCCACACAGTGCAGTTCTGTGCACAATACTGTGGGTTAGGGCAAAATAAGTTAAACATTCAGTAAAAGGAATAAAAATAGCCTCAAAGTTACACAAAAAAATTATCTTAAAATAGAAATAAAATACTCTCAAGAAGTTTATAGACATTACAACTCAGAAACTATCAAAATTCCAAGACAGGGCTTCCCTGGTGGCGCAGTGGTTGAGAGTCCGCCTGCTGATGCAGGGGACACAGGTTCGTGCCCCGGTCCGGGAAGATCCCACATGCCGCAGAGCGGCTGGGCCCGTGAGCCATGGCCGCTGAGCCTGCGCGTCCGGAGCGTGTGCTCCGCAATGGGAGAGGCCACAACGGTGAGAGGCCCACGTACCGCAAAAAAAAAAAAAAAAAAACCAAGATAAAAAAGCCAATTTCAAGGCATGAAATCTGATTTTTAAAAATGCAACAACATAGCTTTATTACACCATGTGAAGACTCAACAAGTTTCAGGTCATTTACCAAAACCTGTTTACAGGTTTCTTTTTGTTATATCTATTAAAACATAATACATCTTTTAGCCTAAGAATAAACAAAATAAAAATGTTCTTCCTAGGCATGTATTTTTAATATACTGGTATTTTTTTCTCATTAAATAAATATAAGAAATTTCACCACTTACAAACGCTGGTTGCAAATTTTTGTTTGTTACTGATATGTAGATACCACAAATAGCATGTACAGTTCCCTGAAAAATGACAAGTGACAGAAGGCTTTGCTTAAAATCCCTACCTCCCATGTTTATTGCTCCACGGGGACCCATATCACCCATTCTCATTTCCTGTTCTCTCTGTAAGTAAACATAGTTGTCACAGTCAACCTATCGATCTTAGGACTTTACATTTCCCATCTAAAATCAAAAAGAAAAGAATAAATTGCAACATCATGTTCCATTAAAATTTTTTTTTAATTTCCAACATCATTTACTTAATAAGAACACTGAAAAGAAACTTCAGTCTCCCAGGCTTAATTAATATACTGCAAGTGCTTAGAGCATCCAATTTATATTGCTATATTATCAGTGAGTCATACAAAAAACCTACTACAGGATATTTTTAATGTTATTCTTCCAAGAGATCATACACACATGCCTAGATTCTAAGAGAAGAAAAATCTAACAATAATAACCACCAGGACCAACTATTTTTCCCTCCCAGGTCTCTAAAGTCTTAAAACAGAAATGACCGTTACCACTTTCGTATTCAAATGTATTCAAACACACAACACAAGCAGCTGTGGGGTACTAAACCAAAAATAAGGTTATAGACAATTTTCATTTTTGAAATATTATAATTCACCTTTGCATTTTTATTCAAGTACTCAAGCATTATTTCACCCAGGACCTACAGATATACCATGAAAGCCTCCACTACACACAAGCAATTATTGAAAGATCAACATAATATTGCTTCCTTTATGAACAAGAATTTTTCTTGGAAACGAAAATAAAAGTGTTATTACAGTTGGAAAGTTCTGAAACAAAATGCTCTTGAGGTTACCTGTGACATAAAAAGCCATACAAATGTACAAAACGTTTTAAGTTTCAGTATAGAAACTACTTCCTAAAAACCCATTTACCAACAATAGTTATATAGAATTAAATTCAATGAAATCTCTAGGTGAAATTACCCAACATACCATAATTGAAATTTACATTACTATTTAATGATCTTGTGCAATACCAGACAAGTGTGTTAAATGTAGCAATCATAAAAAACATTGAGGCAAAAGTAGCAATGTCTAAATCTAAAGAAAGCATCATTTTTCTACTTTTAAAAGCAGTCTTATTAGTAAAATGCGTTGGTTTTAAAATACTAGTGAAAAACACCTATAAAGCTAGAAATAAAGGAAATAAAAGCCTATGATAGATAAATGCCACGAAGCAGCAAATCAACTGCCCATCTAACCTAACAGAGATGCCTCAAAAGTTAACCTTTAATGAAGCTATGAGAAAAAAACCACTCACATAATAGCTTCATGAAGAAACGTTGCTCACTGCCTAGAAAACGTAAATACCAAAGCTTTCCCAAAGCTAACTTTTAACTTTCCAAAAAACAAATTTCTTTCATCATACAACATCTGACTAGTAATAGACACTATTACTGACCAGCAAAAAAGCTATTTTATAAAACTGACTACTGATGAAGTTATATAATTTTGCGATTATAGGGAAAATACTATTCTCTAATCACACTTAGCACTATTATCAGTAAATTAAACCAAGCTGTCATTTCCTCATCAGCAAAGCCTACTGACGAAGTGTGGACTGTCTGGGCATTTCCAAAATCTTCCAGGCACTATTTATGAGATACTCTTTAAGAAGACCTGCTTGCGCTCCAGCACCAGAGAGTAAAATACATGGATTTTATGGCCCCAACAGTTTTGGGGACAAAGGTGTAACATTTTTGACTTGTCTTAACTATGAAAGACTAGAAAGGCAATATCCAATCACTAACAGAGGGTAATTATTAGCCTCACTCTTTGAGACTTCAATTTTCAAATCCCCCTTAAATACCCCAACACCCTAGCTTCCTAGTCATATTTTAAGGTTATTCTTTCTATAAACCTGCTACTACATACTTCTAGTAAAATGCAAGAGGCAGAAGTAATATTTAAGGGTGGTGTTATCAACAGACATTAAGACAGTACTTCTCATTATAACTTGATATACCAAATATCAATAAGGAGAATCACTTGAATAAGTGCATTTTAACTATGTACCCACCCCAATAGCAATACATAAATAAGGCCCTCACCTCTCCTACGAATTCTTCTAATATATTTTAAATGAGAACTGATACATGTGATATTTTTATAATACAAATTTTAATGATGTTTTATTACTTTACCAAAAATTATTGTGCTTTAACAGGCAACAACTTATATGTAAAAATCTCAAAAGACTGCAGTGTAAAATGATAAAAGCTACGATGAACACTCCATTTTAATTAATTCAATAAATCCTCATAGCAACCCTATGAAGGTCGACTGTTATCCTTAGAGATCATAAAACTGAGTCATAGACCTGTTCAATAACTTACTCAGGGTCATACATGTAGCAAGTGGTTGAGCTGACCTACAAACTTCTGCCAAAACAGAGTTCACAGAATTTTCTTCTTCACAGGGCACCTTCATTCTTCAAGAATTCCAAGACTAACAAAAGGCAAGATTTTTAATGTATTCTTACCATGTTTGTAAAGCAATTATACTCCAATAAAGATGTTAAAAAACAAAAACCACCAACCAAAAAAACCCATGTCTACTAGTTAGACACATTTTGCTTCTCTTGTTCAAGTTCATTTCCCAGGAAGCTGAAACCTCTCTCATAATTCACTGCCTTTAAATTGAATAATAAAATGTTAATTTGTATTTTATGGAAAAAAAAAAGAATTCTGCATATGTATTCTTGAAAGCTGGTCAGTGAAATATGCCTAAATTTACCAAAAAAGAAAGTAAACTACAATTGATTCCAAAGCCGCATATCAAAGCAGCATTCCATCAACAAAAAGGTTGTTCTCAAGGTGTGGTTCCTGGAGTGAAGAGAGTCCCCAAGACACATCCAAGACGTGCACAAACTCCAAACTACTTTATTAGAACACAGTTCTAACACTGGTCTAATTGGGCTTTTCACTGAGACACTCGCAGGGATGGTGCAAGAGCAATGATGGGCAAAAATCCTGGTGTTTCAGCACAAACCAAGGCACTGGCATTCAATTGTTACCAGTAACCACTGTACTCTAGACATTACAATACAACTACATTTAAATGATTTCAATTATGGCTGTCCCAGCCAGAGCATCCAGAAATGACTGAAGATTAGATTGTAAGAAAATAAAACAGGACTTCCCTGCTGGCACAGTGGTTAAGAATCCCCCTGCCCATGAGGGGGACACGGGTTCCAGTCCTGGTCCGGGAAGATCCCACATGCAGCGGAACTAAGCCCATGCGCCACAACTACTGAGCCTGCGCTCAAGAGCCCGCGAGCTGCAATTACTGAGTCCACGTGCTGCAACTACTGAAGCCCATGTGCCTAGAGCCCGTGCTCCACAACAAGAGAAGCCACAGCAAATGAGAAGCCCGTGCACTCCAAAGAAGAGTAGCCCCTGCCCGCCACAACTAAAGAAAGCCCGCGTGCAGCAACGAAGACCCAACACAGCCAAAAATAAAATTTTTAAACAACTAAATAAGTAATTTTTTAAAAGAAAAGAAAACAGAAGCCGTATTTCAAAGAGCTGGATTTTATTTTTATTTTTTTTCTTTTTGGCCGAGCCACAGCATGCAGGATCTTAGTTTTCTGACCAGGGATCGAACCCAGGTGCCCCTGCAGTACGAGCGCACGGTCTTAACCACTAGACCACCAGGGAAGTCCTCAAAGAACTGTAGTACAGGTAGTTCATCAGTTTCTAAGACATGGGTCTGAAACAGCTACCAGTTTGGTTCTCGAAAGATCTCTGACTCGTGTTCAGTTACTTCGTCGAGTAGGTCAGGACCCTGTCATGAGACAGGTGGAAGAAATAACCCTATCACAGTATTTTCTCTGGCAGCAAATGAGATGTGGCGATCAGGGGAAAATGAAGCACACCAAATGGGTGAGGTCAGTCAAAAACACGGCACAGACTTTCAGTATTCTGACCAGGTCTCAGAGATGTGGCATATCAGTATGTGAAAAAGGGGTCTCGAATTCATGTGGACGGAAAGGTAGACTATGGTGAGTATATGGATAAAAATAATGTGAGATGACAAGTAACAACAATTACAGATGATAACATTATATTTCCCGAGTGAGCAGACCAAAGAGTTGGACAACTCTTCTTTGGCCATTGTTTGGTACAGTCTCATTTCCAAATCATGATTGTCTTTATAGTTTATAAGGACAAGAATTAAAACACTCTTTTATATTAAAAAAATAATAATTTCAACTATGAATACCTGGATGAAGCAGTAAAAATGATTAATTTTATTAAATCTCTAACTTTAGGTACATGTCTTTTTATTATTCTATACAACAAAACAGATATATACATTAAGCATTTCTGCTGCATTCTGAAATATGGTGGTTATTTAAAAAAATAACCATTCTTATGATTGGGTTGAAAGCTGAATAAGACACATTTTCTTGGAGCAAGATTTTTACTTGAGACAGCATTTGACAGACAAACCAAATAGTGACTTGTGTACCTGGCAGTAATTTCTGATGAGTGGCTGATATTAAGAAATGTGATTTGTTATTAACTTTGTATAACAAAATACATTAACATTTTTATGATTTGTGTAACTCAATTGGTCAATATTTTTCAGCTTGGTACATGACATTACAAACTCATGCATAGGTAAAAGATCCACTCAAAGGTAGACCAATGGATTCTAATGCAAAAGAGTACTTTTAAGAAAATACTGCTTGTCAAGTTTCACTGCAGTATCAAACAATAATATTCACAATTACCTGAAAAGGTTAAAATATATATACCTCTCTCCACTTACTTATCCATGTGAAACCAGATTCTCTTCGTATTTTTTAACCAAAAGAGCATTTTGCAATAGGTGGAATGCAAAAGCAAATATGGGAAGCCAGCCATTTTCTTATAAAGCCAAACACTGAAAAACAGTAAAATACCACTCTTCCCACTACACAAAGTTGAGCATTAAAGAAATTTCAAAAAAAATGTAAAAATAAGGCCACTCTTCCCACTATAACACATTTTCTTTTAAATTTCTCTTTTAATTTCTTACATGGTAAACATTGATATAACCTAAACATAAAGCTCTTTGGGGTCTTCAATAATTTTTAATAGCTTTAAAAAAGGATGTGAAACCAAACAGTTTGATAACCACTGTTTTTGAACTCCAGTCAATATTTACTCATGAAAATGTAGTGGCAGAAATTTTGCACTAACGTAAATTAACTAAACCAGTATACCCCAATGTGAAGAACCTGACATTATTTTATGTATAATATTGATTTTTTCCCTTTAATACTTAATACTTAGGATATCAATCTGTGATTTTTGAAGATATTTTAGGGTTTTTTTAGGTAATCTAATTTAAACAAATATTGACTCTATGTAATTATCAACTGGAACAACATTCTGCAGTCAATGACAAAATGTGCTCAGCTCACACACTGATCAGTCTAAGCCCTGACAGCCACCATCATTCTTCTTTAATTCATAAAGTCCTCTCTCATGTATGTCTCTAAAGAAACTTCTAAGGATTATCTAAGGATCACAATGTGCCACTTAGGTTCAATGTCTTAATAAAGAAAATGCTAAAAATCCTGATATAAAAATGCTGAAATAAAACTTTTAAATCTAAAAGAAACATAATTCTAGAGAAACGTGTAAGTTCTGGCAAGTAACAATATTCAACCTTTTTCTCATTAAATATTCCTAGAATTTTTCCTAAAAATAAATTACTCTTAGCACTTGGAAATATAGCTTTCCCTTCACTAGAGAAGTTTACATACAAGAATAATAAGACTGTTAGATAGCTAGTCAAACTTTCACTGGAGAAAACAAACAAACTGTCAGCATCTGGAAATACGAGGTAACAAACATATTTACAAGTAAAGAATGGAACAGAAATCAATTATGTGAAATATTTTTTAAAAATAGGTATAAAGAAAAATAAAATCACAAAAAAGTAGGCCACTTTGCCAAGAAATTATCCATTCATTTAAAAAGTGTTAAGTTATGGAAAGGTGTGCATCAAGAAAGTAATCTTCTAATAAACTAAAAAGGGAAACAAGAAATGTTCCTATTAATAGAGCTCAAATAATAGCATGCAAACTTTCCAACATAACCAACAGAGAAAGTGTGGAAGACTTAACATTTTTAATTCAAGTAATAAAAAACAACACTTTCCAAGACATTATATCACTCACTGCTATATGGGGGGGGGTATTTTAAGTAACATAAGACAATCTTTAAAATATACAATGTATAGTGGGTTTTTCCCTTCAATCTGCATTCCAAAATATCTGCCCCCATGAGTATTGAGGAAACATTCCTCAGGTTTATGATTGCTTAAGTGAAACTTTACATCCCATTTCATTAGGGAACTGTTAAATAAGACAAAAGAGTTACCACAACACATCTATTAGAGTGTCCAACATCCTAAATGGTGACAACAGGAAATGCTGGTGAGGATGTGAAGCAGCAGGAGTTCTCATACACTGCTGGTGGG
Source organism: Mesoplodon bidens (assembly GCF_964165515.1). Lineage (NCBI taxonomy): Eukaryota > Metazoa > Chordata > Mammalia > Artiodactyla > Ziphiidae > Mesoplodon > Mesoplodon bidens. The sequence continues at coordinate 642,192 of NC_138174.1, forward strand.
AGTGCAGATGGTATATGCCCCCTTTTGGAAGACAATTTAACAGTTTCTTACGAAACTACACATACTCTTAATATGATCCAGCAATCACGCCCCTCGTTATTTACCCAAAGGCACTGAAAACTTATGTCCACACAAAAACCTACACACGGATATTTGTAACAACTTTATTCATAACTGACAACCAAGATGTCCTTCATTTGGTGAATGGATAAACAAACTGTGGTACATCAGATAATGGATTATTCAATGTTAAAAAGAAATGAGCTATCAAGCCATGAAAAAAACTAGAGGAGGGACCTTACTTAAATGCATATTACTAAAAAGCCAATATGAAAAGACTTCATATCGTATGATTCCAACTATACGACTTTCTGAAAAAGGCAAAAATATGGAGACAGGAAAAGAATCAGTGGTTGCCAGGGATTATGGGGAGGGAGGAATAATAGGTGGAGCACAGAGAATTTTTAGGGCAGTGAAACTACTCTGTGTGAGACTGAATGGTGGGTACGTGTCATTTTCCATTTGTCAAAACCCAGAGAACATGCAACACCGAATGTAAACTATGAACTTTTGGTGATGAGGCTACGTCAGACACAAGTGCACCCTGTACGCTGTGGGAAGCTGATGTTGGTGGGAATCTGACGTGAGGGCATCTGTACGTATGTGGGGTGAATGGGGTGCGTCGGAAATGTTCCTTCTGCTCAATTTTGCTGTGAACCTAAAACTACTCTAAAAAATAAAATTTACTTCTTAAAAACTTTAAAAATGTTTCTTTTTGAATAAATTATATCTTAATTTATATCACAAGTTTCAGTCATGAAATAATAAACATTTCTTTCTTGTTAAATATTGAATCAGAAATAGAAGGAACCACAAATACAAGTAGGGGGCTTTATCCTTCGCTTACTGTACTGATTAACCTAAACACATGCGCCTCTTAAACTACATTCACCCAACAGTGTATTTTTGAAGCCTGGTTCAGGTAACTTTGTAAACAGATTGTTCTGAGGTCACTGTCAAATTCAACTGGTCAGCAAAATTAACTGCTACTTTTTAAAACATAAGATGGCTTTCTAATTGAAGATGAATTAAATATAACTACACATAATCTAGCATGCATCAAGAGACAGAAGGGAATAAATATTTTAAACAAATCAATTTTTAAAATGAATTTATATTGAGCTTAGAATTGTATTTCTCATCTATATGCCTGAGGGACATTTTCAAGTTTATCCTTTTCAACTGTCATGGAAAACTCCCTCTGAAAAGCTGCTTTTAAAAACTGAAATTGGGCTTCCCTGGTGGCGCAGTGGTTGAGAGTCCGCCTGCCGATGCAGGGGACGCAGGTTCATGCCCCGGTCCGGGAAGATCCCATATGCCGTGAAGCGGCTGGGCCCGTGAGCCGTGGCCGCTGGGCCTGCGTGTCCGGAGCCTGTGCTCCGCAACGGGAGAGGCCACAACAGTGAGAGGCCCGTGTGCCGCAAAAAAAAAAAAAAAAAAAAAAAAAAAACTGAAATTAATTAGAAATATATATAATTATTCTACAAATTTAGTTATTTTATCCCAAACTCTTAAAGAAATCAATCTGAATACCAACTACAACACAGACATAATACTTTTAATTACATCTTACCAAGGCACATATAATACTGGTTGCATTTCTTTACCTGTAACCTCTTACCCAGTACATTTCCGTATCAAAATCAAAACAACTATCAAAGGGCCTCCCTGGTGGCGCAGTGGTTGAGAGTCCGCCTGCCGATGCAGGGGATACGGGTTCGTGCCCCGGTCTGGGAGGATCCCATATGCCGCGGAGCAGCTGGGCCCGTGAGCCATGGCCGCTGGGCCTGCGCATCCGGAGCCTGTGCTCCGCAACGGGAGAGGCCACAACAGTGAGAGGCCCGCATACCGCAAAAAGAAAAAAAAAAAAAACAACTATCATGACTGGCCAGATCAAGGGATGAAAGATTAAATTAAAGAGCAAATATAAGCTGCACAGGAAGCAATTCCAAATTGGTCCCACCAACAGAAGAAAGCAAACAAAGCATATGTGTTCCAATGTATGAAGAATTAAGTACGTATTTAAAAGAGTATCTTTTTCTATTCATGATACTAGACATAAAACAAGTTATCTTAGCAGTCTACCAGAAGCTTTGAAAGCCTGACAAATTATACAGTTTCTAAGTAGATAACTCAAAGCAACAGATTCAAAATATACTAATATTTAAAATATTTAAATGATAACTAAATACAATTCAAAAAGTTATTTAAAATTTACAATTATAAGATAAACTACTATATAAGCATTTCTAGTGCTTAAAAGCAGGATTTAGAAAAAGCAATAATACGTCAGATTAAGACATTATATATATCATGAGAATCGTGGCAAATTTATAACCAGAAAAGACAGGATTTGAAACGTGGTGCACAGCGTAGTGGAGGATATCATAAGACAGAGGCAAACTCACCCATTTACTTTAAATTACTTGAAATTTCAAACAGAAGTAAATGCATTTCATCGGCAGAGCACGCTTACAAACCCAAGTTTTCTGCTCCCTGCCACTAGCAGTTAGTTAATAATTACACATGGATATCGATATTCACATTTATCTAGTTCGCTTTGGTAGAAAAATTCTGACATTTCAGGTGATACTACAGAGCTTCATGCCCTCAATATGAAGTACAGAAGATATGGGATACTGATTGGCCTAAAAAAAAATTTTTTTTTACATAATCACCGTGTAGGATAACTCCTGTAGGGTGCTCTAAATATTACAACAAGAAATCACAAAGCAGAACTAACAAGTTTTTATGTCTTCCTAGAACCTTCTGTCATTACTTCAAGCTATTTAATAACTGAACAAAATTCCTATTGTTTGCATTGCATGTAGGGGACATTTCGAAAAACATGTTCACTTTAGTTCACTTGTATTAGCCAATCTTGACTCTCCTCTTCTCCAACCCCTCTAAAAAGGTAAATATTACCTAAAAGATCTGACCATTCTGAACCAAGTAAGATTAGAAGAACTTACCATTTCAAATGAAAAGACAGAGGTATACCTACAACACAGTGGAAAAATAAACCAATCACATCAGTTTTTAAAATGCACCCAAAAGAGCCCCAGAAGAGTGCAGAGACTACACACTCACTCACTCTCCAGCATACAATTTTCTCTAAACTCTCAGAACTTTTTTTTTTTTTTTTTTTTTTTTGCGGTACGCGGGCCTCTCACTGTTGTGGCCTCCCCCGTTGCAGAGCACAGGCTCCAGATGAGCAGGCTCAGCGGCCATGGCTCACGGGCCCAGCCGCTCCGCGGCATGTGGGATCTTCCCGGACTGGGACACTAACCCGCGTCCCCTGCATCGGCAGGCGAACGGACTCTCAACCACTGCACCACCACGGAAGCCCTAAACTCTCAGAACTTTTTAGCTGCGTCTCTTAACCTACCACACATAGGTCCCCGGTCCCTAAAACACTCTAAAATCCTCAAAGATGTAGCCCTGGGCTTCCCTGGTGGCGCAGTGATTGAGAGTTTGCCTGCCGATGCAGGGGACACAGGTTCGTGCCCCGGTGTGGGAAGATCCCACATGCCGCGGAGAGGCTGGGCCTGTGAGCCATGGCCGCTGAGCCTGTGTGTCCAGAGCCTGTGCTCCGCAATGGGAGAGGCCACAATGGTGAGAGGCCCGCATACCAGGAAGAAAAAAAAAAAAAAAAGATGTGACCCTGGGCTTGATTCCCCTCTGTATCCTCTATGAAGCTCAGGACTGTTTTGAACACAGGAAAAACAGGGAACAAATTTTTCCTACTAAAGGGAACCTCCAGTCTTTGTTTAAGACTATCTTGAAGGGATAGTCAAGTGGAATCTGCATACTAAAAAGTTACGTGCTGAAAACCAAGGACAAAAAAATGGTTATTTTACTGTTTAAAATTTACTCTTGGGCTTCCCTGGTGGCGCAGTGGTTAAGAATCCGCCTGCCAATGCAGGGGTCCCAGGTTCAAGCCCTGCTTCGGGAAGATCCCACATGCCACGGAGCAACGAATCCCATGCGCCACAACTACTAAGCCTGTGCTCTAGAGCCCATGAGCCACAACTACTGAAGCCCATGTGCCTAGAGCCCGTACTCCGCAACAAGAGAAGCCCACGCACCGCAACAAAGAGTAGCCCCCATTCGCCGCAACTAGAGAAAGACCGCGCGCAGCAACGAAGACCCAATGCAGCCAAAAATAAATAGGTAAATAAATTTAAAATTTACTCTTTACTATGTGACTCCATTATGAACTCTACAAAAATAAATCCAAAGGTGCGTTTCAATGCCACCTATGTTTCAAAACCACTGATGCTGAACATCTGAAATGTTAGTATTAAATAAAAATACTGAGCTTTGGTGGCTCATAAAGAACCCTCAAAACTGTATGATGGGCTTCCCTGGTGGCGCAGTGGTTGAGAGTCCGCCTGCCGATGCAGGGGACACGAGTTCATGCCCCGGTCCGGGAAGATCCCACATGCTGCAGAGCGGCTGGGCCCGTGAGCCATGGCCGCTGAGCCTGTCTGTGCGTCTGGAGCCTGTGCTCCGCAACGGGAGAGGCCACAACAGTGAGAGGCCCGCGTACCGCAAAAAAAAAACAAAACTGTATGATTGAGCTGCACGCTGTCATTTGAAAAAGAAGACATCAAACAACTATTTAACTCTCCCAATTTACATCTCAGTAACTACAATATAACAAATACAAGATTCCTGACCTCAAAAAACTCAAGAGGGCTCAAATACTGGACAACTGTGAGAAAATAATTAGATGGCAATATAAGTACTAAAAAAGAATCATATTAAAAATGATATAGGATCACAGCTGGGGTGAGTAGTCAGGGAAAGTTATGTATGTGCTGAGTATACACACTCCCCAGGAGGGAAAAAGAGATATGGGAATTTTTGTGGAATATGAGCCCCTCTGTAACTCTAATGGGAGGTAAGGGCGAAGAAGACACTAGAGTCATCTAATATGACATAGAAATAATTAAGTCCAACAAAGTGTCCTCTGATGAAGTGGTTAAAGAATATAAAGGACATGGTAACCATTTCAATCTGGATGCATTCAAAAGACTTCTAAACATGAATAATAAAACAGAGGGGGAATACGCTACTTATAATCGTAACATATGATTAGGGTGACCACACACATCCTGGTTTGCCTGAGACAGCTTATTTTATGCCTGCTGTTAAAAAAAAAAAAAAAAAAGTAATTTTGGGGCTTCCCTGGTGGCGCAGTGGTTGAGAGTCCGCCTGCTGATGCAGGGGACACGGGTTCGTGCCTTGGTCCGGGAAGATCCCACATGCCGCGGAGCGGCTGGGCCCGTGAGCTATGGCTGCTGAGCCTGCGCGTCCGGAGCCTGTGCTCCTCAATGGGAGAAGCCACAACAGTGAGAGGTCCGCGTACCGCAAAAAAAAAAAAAAAAAAAAATCCAAAAATGGGCAGAAGACCTAAACAGACATCCCTCCAAAGAAGATACACAGATTGCCAACAAACACATGAAAGGATGCTCAACATCACTAATCATAAGAGAAATGCAAATCAAAACTACAATGAGGTATCACCTCACATGGGTCAGAATGGGCCATCATCAAAAAATCTACAGACGATAAATGCTGGAGAGGGTGTGGAGAAAAGCGAACCCTCTTGCACTGTTGGTGGGAATGTAAATTGATACAACCACTATGGAAAACAGTATGGAGGTTCCTTAAAAAACTAAAAATAGAACTACCATACGACCCAGCCATCCCACTACTGGGCATATACCCTGAGAAAAAACATAATTCAAAAAGAGTCACGTACCACAATGTTCACTGCAGCTCTATTTACAATAGCCAGGACATGGAAGCTACCTAAGTGTCCATCGACAGATGAATGGGTAAAGAAGATGTGGCACATATATACAATGGAATATTACTCAGCCATAAAAAGAAACAAAATTGAGTTATTTGTAGTGAGGTGGATGGACCTAGAGTCTGTCATACAGAGTGAAGTAAGTCAGAAAGAGAAGAATAAATACCATATGCTGACACATATATATGGAATCTAAAAAAGAAAAAAGAAAATGGTTCTGAAGAACCTACAGGCAGGACAGGTATCCAGGCAGGAATAAAGATGCAGACGCACAGAATGGACTTGAGGACACGGGGAGGGGGAAGGGTAAGCCGGGACGAAGTGAGAGAATGGCATGGACATATATGCACTACCAAATGTGAAACAGCTAGTGGGAAACAGCCGCATAGCACAGGGAGATCAGCTCGGTGCTTTGTGACCACCTAGAGGGGTGGGATAGGGAGGGTGGGAGGAAGACACAAGAGGGAGGAGATATGGGGATATATGTATAGCTGATTAATTTTGTCATAAAGCAGAAACTAACACACCACTGCAAAGCAATTATACTCCAATAAAGATGTTAAGAAAGAAAATTTTAAAGTTTTCCTTACAAATAATTAGATATTATTAAAATTATTAAATAATCCTTTTGAGAAGTGATCAAAGATTTCAACAGCTGGTTAAAATTGATATTATATCTTCAACACAAATGCCCCAAATCATCAAAATCCTAAGGATCTCTTCCTAGAGTATATGTTAACCTTACAAATATGTATCTTTGTTTTCATTTGACAATAAAAGTCTAAGTTCCAATTATGTACCATCCTTAAACATTCAGAAAAGTTCTTCGCTCATTGTAGGAAACCAAATTATTTTAGTAAATAAATAAAACATATTAATAACAAAAATTGGGCACAACTAGAGCATTCTATGCAAGGCCACTGCAATATAACTGTTATTATCCATTCTGATTTTTACCATCATGTCCAAACCATCAGAAGCAGGCTGTCATTATACCAGCAATAGGTAATAACCTTCCCACACCTAAATCTGACTCCAAACACTACAGCAAATAATTCTTCAGTTATTTCCATAGGATGATGAAGAGGCTATAAAAACCCCTTGTGAAATACGTCCTTTGTTCAAATGTGTCAGATATTTAGCCTTCCAAAATAACGCCATCTTCTACTTCAATACAACCAAATTACTTGTTAAAGCTAAATAATTTACTGAAAAAGAGAAGTGATGGCCATGTGAAAACCACAAAATGGCAGCTTCTCTCAAAAATTCACAAACTAATTCAGAAAACGTGTTTGTACCTCCTCATTAGTAAGTGACAACTGGGGTCGGTTGGCTCTGCCAGCACCTATTAATGAAAGTTCATTACTGACTAGAGTTTCTGTCCTGAGTTTTGTACAGCGAACATGGGGGGAGGGGTTAGGTTATAAATAAATCAAGGAATGATGATAAGAGAAACCAGACTCACTCAAGAAGCAGGAAGGGACTGGCATAAAATTAAACAACAGGCCAAATGTGGCAGCTCTTCCCATAACTTCTGCTCTGATTTATAACCATGACTACTAATGAACCTTCTGAATACTAATTTGGATTCTTCAGAACCAAGAACCAAGGTTCTAGGATATGAGACACTCTGCTCAATAAACCTTCTAAAAACACTGGAAAAGAACATGTAAGTTAATATAATTACATTTTAAGTCACAAACTCTTTATGAGTTTGGTTAACATGAGCCACTTTTTATAGATTCCCCCCCAACTCTCAGACTGGCCTGAGATCAGAGGTTGGCAAACTTTTTGGGGAAAGGGCCAGATAGTATTCCAGGCTCTGCTGGCCATACAGTCTTGACACAGCCTTAGAGTTAAGTCACCACTAGTCAACGCTGCCATTTTGGGGCAAAGCAGCCATAAACAAAACATAAATACAGCTGTGTTCCAATAAAGCTGTTCAGAAAAAAATAGGCAGTGTTCAGATTTGGCCTGGCTTACCCTAGTCTGTAGACCTCCAGTCCAGATGAAATATTTTAAAAACTAAAAATTAATGTATCATTTGAGATAATACTCCCTTCCATATATAGGATGAAAGCCCAACTAAAAGTTGCCACACGAAAATCCCACAGAGCACAATTCACAGACAATACTGTGCCATTTATACTGTTAACTGTGTGAATTCTGTCTGCCATGTCCAATGACCCTGAGCTCTCCCTTAAAACTCCCCAGATCCCATAAAATTCAACGGCTACTACTATTCTCATCTCAACATATGTCTCACTGCAACATATGGCCAGTGGTTTTCGATCTCCGCCAATGAAAATAAGCAAGCTGAAGAGCTTTTTAAAATGCAGATCCCATGGCTCCAACCCAGACCCACTGGAGTAGATCTCAGCCATTTTTCTTTCTTTTTTTTTTTGCAGTACGTGGGCCTCTCACTGCTGTGGCCTCTCCCGCTGCGGAGCACAGGCTCCGGACGCGCAGGCTCAGCGGCCATGGCTCACGGGCCCAGCCGCTCTGCGGCATGTGGGATCTTCCCAGACCGGGGCACGAACCCGTGGTCCCCTGCATTGGCAGGCGGACTCTCAACCACTGCGCCACCATGGAAGCCCCATTTTTCTTTTTTACGTTCCATAGATGTGCTGCAAAGATTGAAAACTACAGTATTTAGTCGAAACTGTCAATGGACAACCCATCAGAATCTACTGGGATCACAAATGAATCAATTAAGTAGGACGGAGACCTGAGAACCCACATTTTTTGAAAGCTCCCTGAGTGCTTATGATGCACAACATGAAACACTACCGTGGAAGAGGTGTTACCCTCTTAGCCAGGCTACATCTGCTGTGGCCTCTCTGCTCAATAATCCCAGGAGCTACAAAGGAATACCTCTAAGGAACATGGGTCAAATTACTGCCTTGGTATATAATACACATTCGGGTCTTTATGCACGTGTTCATTTCTTGAGGGCCAGTCTCACCTACTCAAACAGGAATAAAAGTTATTCCATATCAATTCATGTATATATCTTAAAATAGATATGAAGGGCTATTCTCTTCTTCACTAAAAATCAAACATTAATATTTACCAGGCCAGATAAAGAAACTTCTTAAGTTTTAAAACAAAGTAGCATCCAATCTAAGCACTGCCCCAATTTTCCCAATGAAAGTATTTTTATAACTACATGATACAACTACTAAAGCCAGAATGACATTTAGATATTTTATGACTTACTCATTTTTCCAAGAAAACAAAGTTTACTCCAGGAAACTGCATTTTAAAAATATTCTAATTAAAATCTCCCCTTTACTCCAAACCAAACTGTATCCACAAATAAAGACTAGTACACAGCAGTACTTAAATGTTTAAACTACTGAATCTACAGTAAGTGAAACAACCTAATATTAAAAAGTCACAAAACAATCATAAACAGTCTCACAAATTCTTACTGTAACAGAATAACCTCTGTGATGTGTTCAAAAGCTGTAAAACTGCCATAAGTAGAAAATTTCAACCTAGTAAAATACTATCTAGAAAATGGTTCAAATACACTATGGTAAAGATAAACCTAAATGTAATTAAGGCACAGAATAAAAATATATACATTGTTATGGGAGTCAAAAATGTGTTATGCTGGGCTTCCCTGGTGGCACAGTGGTTGAGAGTCCGCCTGCCGATGCAGGGGACACGGGTTCGTGCCCCGGTCCGCGATGATCCCACATGCCGCGGAGTGGCTGGGCCCGTGAGCCACGGCTGCTGAGCCTGCACGTCCGGAGCCTGTGCTCCACAACAGGAGAGGCCACAACAGTGAGAGGCCCGCGTACCGCAAAAAAAAAAAAAGGTGTTATGCTACAGGAGTGAAAACTAACATGTTTAATCTATAATTACCAGATCTATTACCAAAGAGCATGACTTCTTCTTAGGAGGAATAAGGTATGACATTAAAATGACAGCTTCTAACTGATGAAGAGCTGGTATATCCTTGAAACTCTTAAAAATATATGCACATGGGGCTTCCCTGGTGGCGCAGTGGTTGAGAGTCCGCCTGCCAATGCAGGGGACACGGGTTCGTGCCCCGGTCCGCGATGATCCCACATGCCGCGGAGCGGCTGGGCCCGTGAGCCATGGCTGCTGAGCCTGCACATCCGGAGCCTGTGCTCCGCAACGGGAGAGGCCACAACAGTGAGAGGCCCGTGTGCAACACACACACACACACACACACACACACACATTTTTTCACATGTATGTCATAATATTATAATAAATTTGAAAGCTAACAACAACAACAAAAAAACCCCCATAAACCATGACCAGACATGACGCATCTTTTCTTTTGGGAAGGGCAGGGGCTGCGCTATGCAGCATGTGGGGTCTTAGTTCCCCGACCACGGTTCAAACCTGTGCCCCTTGCATTGGGAGTGAGGAGTCTTAACCACTGGACCACCAGGGAAGTCCAGATGTGTCTTTTGTTACGTTAAAAAATATATATATTATTCAAGACAAAGTATTTATTTTATACTTCAAAGCCCATACTATTAGTTGTGCTGGAATATTCCTAACAGGAATATTAGAAAGAAATGTGAAGTGGCATCTTAAAATGAACCAAGTAAACCTACATGACTTTTAACTACCCAGGCAAGCTGAACACTTACCATTTGATTCCTCCCTTTATACTGAACAGTGAGAAAAGAGAAGCACATAAGAGGGCCTAATTTCAAAGCTTTTAAAAACAAAAACAAACATTAAAATTGTTTAACAATTTTTCCCAAAGACAGTTTTCAAAGTAAATGAAGAATAACTAGTGCAACAATGGCCTCAATGTTTCTTCTATTAACACAAACCAGTCAAGACTAGTATAGAGCTTTTGTTAGTATTTCTTTAGTGCTTGATTAGTTTATATTAACAAGCATTATGGAGCTAGGAACCAAATAAAACGGATACCAAAATGATGAAAAACTTGTGCCTATTCATAATTTCTAATAGCAAAAAAATCTAAAAATAGAACAAAGACTATATTTTCCCCTAGATATTTAATTCCATTACTACATACTATGATTCCTTTCCAGAAAATTAAGAACCTAGTAACTTTGTGGTCTAACATGAGTATTAATTTTAAAAAAAAGTCACCAACACTCCAGCCCAGGATTCATCAAACTTTTTCTATAAAGGGCCAAAGAGTATTTTAGGTTTTGTGGGTCAAAAATACTCTGTTTAGTAGTCTTTTTTTTTTTTTTTTCCCTTGTCCATCAACCCTTTAAAAATGTAAACACCATCCTCGGCTCCGTGGTAGGGTGGTATAAAAATGGGTGGAGGTTCCAGGCTAGAGTTTGCAGACCTCTGCTCCAGCCAAATTAATCTTATGATGCTTCAAATATGCAACACATACTTTAAGTAACTACTTAAAATTATCTTAATATTAAAATATTTATTTGATCATCTAAGTTTTCTAAGAGCATAAACTTGTGAAACAATAAATAATCTATTTTTGAAATGCCAATAAATCTGTCATATTTTTAAGTATCTAATTTGTTTATTCTCACAGTTCCTTGGCGAGCTATAAAATTTTACCCACCACTAAAATGATTTTGAAACATTCGACTGTTTTTAAGAATTTGCAGTATTTCAATTTTAAACTGTAGCAACATTTCTAATAGTTTTTCAGTAGAAAAGTAAAGTCGAAACTATCTGTTGTCCTTTATTAATTATACCTATATTAAATACCACTGAACATATTAAAAAACACTGGTATAAGTTTTTTTAAAACTGTGAAATTTCAAAGAATGAAGAGTTTGCAATCAAGCTTATGATGTAGCCAACTTAAATTTAACAGAATATATTTTATTTAATCATTTCCTTCTGGTCCCTAAATGATTTACATCATTACACATAGCTACACATTTGCTCCAAGAATATAAAGTTTATGCCAGAAAAATATTAAGAAAGCTAATTCCACCAACTTTACTATAAGCAGGCACTTTAAAAAAAGATACGTTGAGGTACATAAAAGAACTGGGAAGAATTTCCTAATCCTCAATGGAATGAAATAAAATTTCTCTAAGAAATATATCACATGTGGTTTACATCTTGACTGTATTTTAAAATAAAAACGCTAGTTACTAGTTTTCAAAATATATGCGCCTGAAAAATTTTTTTAATTCCACGTTCTTTTATAACATCATAAAATATCCTCACATTGATAAATCCAACAGATTTATGTTCAAATGTAACTATGAAAAAGGAGAAGACCACAGTTTAAATATGTCACTATGCAAGTGCTATGTATCCAAGAGGAAAAGAGAATTGCAATAATGCTAGAAATTATTCAAAAAGAAAATTCACAATGCTTAAAAAATGTACTCAGCTAATTTTCTAATGGGATTTTAAAATCTATTAATTTAAACTTTTAGTGTGACTTATAAATAATAAAAAAATTTTCTAACTGAATTTAAATGCCATATAATTTTCATTCAAAGGATATTTACTTGATGGAAGGCAAGATAAAAAGTTCTTGTTGCTCTTCTACTTAGAATTTATTTTGCTGTCTGTATTCATTTTAATTTAAGTATCTTTTTAATTTTCCAGGGACAAAAGAACAGGGACAGAGACAGTCAGAAAAAAAGACACCAATGATTGGAATTAATACATTTAGCCTCAGAAACTTACTTACTAAAGAATCATGGCTTTTGAACAGCTAGAGGAAAAAAATACTGGTAAGTATTTTTTAGAATGAGTTTTTAAGCTGGCATTCATCTAAGGTGAACAATGAGACTCTGTTAATTATTATTAAGACCCTGTGGGTTATAAGCTATTTGAAGTATCCTTTTTTGCCCTACCATTTTGCCTCCCCAAAACAAAACCCTGAATCAGATAACGTCTTTGGAACTAACTCCAGTTTACAAGAAATTCGGGCATAAACAAACTTGTTGAACATCACTGCAAGGATACAGTTAACAAAATCCAGGACGTGAGATACTCTATACAAGGAGCTGTTTCTTTAAAAAAAAAAAAATAAGGAAAAAACGAAAATGAGGGAGAGAAAACCTATAGACTAAAATGATTGGATTTATCAACCGATCTGAAGAAACCAATTAAAAAAAAAAAAGTAAGACTTGGGCAAACTGGGGCTTTTACTGGTTAATATTAAATAACTGGCAATTTTTAAGATATGATAAAGACATTTTTTGAGAGTCCTTATCTTTTAGAGATACATACTGAAATACGAATGAAATCATATGAAGTCAGGGATTTCATATAAAAAAATTAGGGAAAGTGGGTTTACTTAAAGATGAAAAAGATCTGCTAAGTATTGACAACTGTTATGGCTGAGTGTTGAGCACATACTACTTCTACTTTTCTATATGTCTACCAAACTAAAGAATTTTTAATATCAATTAACAGTGAAAATCAGTCAAGTGGAGATGATGAATTTGTCAAGACTCCTAATTTAGTAGGAATTAAAAACAGATAAAGTAAAATGGAGAAAAATTTAATGTTCACTTCATAAAGCATGATTATCTTCAGAAACTAATTTTAACTTACTACCTGTAAGAGGTTAAGAAATTCGTTAGTTTAACATAAACACGACGAATTCAGAAAGAGCAGAAAAGACATTACTACACACAGCAGAATCTAGGAGTTCTCAACATGTATCATCCACCTGACAATGTGAACTCGCTTTAGTTAGCCAGCACTTTACTCACATTTTCCATATAGTTTGGCTTAAAGCCCTCCTGCTGTCGCCTCAGCTCCTCCTGTTCTCTGTGTCGGATCATCTCCTCTTCACGACGACGGTGCTCTTCCTCATGCCTGAGAGATTTGTAAATAAAAACTCAGGGTGGTTGACATATACACCATAATACGGTATTTTATTTCAGGTAAAACAAAATCATTTATGTTTATCATTTATTTATACATTATGCCAAATCTGTGATAACGAGTGGCTTACCAGTTTACCTTCCTCTTATTTTGCTCTAAACCATTAATAAATCAAACAAACCAATAAAATAATTTATCTAGGGTCAATCAAAAAAGTAAAGTAGGGCTTCCCTGGTGGCACAGTGGTTGAGAGTCCGCCTGCCGATGCAGGGGACACGGGTTCGTGCCCCGGTCCGGGAGGATCCCACATGCCGCGGAACGGCTGGGCCCGTGAGCCATGGCCGTTGAGCCTGCGCGTCCGGAGCCTGTGCTCCGCCACGGGAGAGGCCACAACAGTGAGAGGCCCACGTACCGCAAAAAAAAAAAAAAAGTAAAGTAACAGCATATAACTAGGATAATTATGTGCTTACAGTCAAAAACTCCAGAAACCAAAAGCTCAAACCAGTACTCTATTACTGTACAAAGAGAAAGCCTGGGATTCACCACTGGCACAGCAGAGTTAGTTCTTAAAGACACTCAGAACCTATTCCAATACAAGCCACTGTAAAGGACCACACTGCCTAGACAAAAATTCTACTATGTGCAAAAGGAAGCCTTAACGTTCTCTCCCCCATTTCATTAATGCACTGAGGAAAGTATGCACCTGGAGCAGGTGTCTGCATACCACCTGTTTTCGCAAATTAAGTTTTACGGGACAATCATTCCCTCACTGTCTGTGGCTACCTTTGGGCTAGAGCAGTGCTGAACAGTTGAGACACAGACCATATGACATGAAAAGCCTAAAATATTTACCATGTAGCCCTTTCCCAGAAAAAGTATGCCAACCTCTGCCTCAGAGATATCAAGCATGGAACAACAACTACAAAACAAACAAAAAAGGTATGTATGTGCAGGATTACTATTAAATCATAATTAGTTACAATATGATTAAGAGGGAAAACCTACAAAATAATATTAAAGTAATAGTGTGACATTATACTGACATTTAAATCAATGCAAACTCAAATATATATGGTCTCCACTCAAAAGCAAAAAAGTAATTTAAATAGCGAAGACTATATAATGCTGATGCCCCCTCAGCAGGCCTCATTTTCCAGGCTACTCTTATAAGCACCCTTTTACACCAAGTATAAATACTTCGTTTTTGTTGTTTTGTACACCAAACACAATACCTGAACTGAAAGAAATGGCATTTTCACCCACAGCCAGCAAGAAAACAGGCTGTTAGGACTTCATATCAGACCATGTGCAAGTAACAAGACAATGTTCCTAAGGTATTTCAAGTAAAATCTAGACTATTTTGAGATATCTAAGTCCCCAGTACACAACTCTATTCAAGGAAACAGAATATTCCAATAAACCGGTTAATCCATTTCTAGTACATTAACACACTCATAAATTTTATGGCTAAGAAAATACTTTCATGTTCGTACACTGCTGAAAATGTACTTAGTGACAGCAAAAATTCCCTTATTCAAAAACTCTAAGGCCACATGTGTTTTTCCGACTTTAAAAAGGGTTAATATACTATTATGATATCCCCAGTAGGATCTATTATGATATCCCAGCAGTACCCAATAATCAACACCATTAATACTTCTGTAGTAAGATGAACACTCACATTCTACGAATATAACAAAGGTTTGGCATGACCGCAACGTAAAACGGGTCAGGTTTTGCATCAAACAGGCTCATGTCAGATCTTGCCACTAAATGATACTCAAAGCTTTTTGGTCTTCAAGATTGCAAAAATGACTTTGTTGAGGACCAACGTGTAGCAAACAATTTTATGTGTGCAAATCCATTTCCAGTAAACTAAACAGAAATATCTATACATGTGTGCAAGAATGTATACACACAGATACAAGACTGTACATTAATTAAAGGCAAAAGGTTGAAGACATTCAATTACAAATGACGGACAAGGAACACAATACAACCATTACAAAGAGGCAGATTTGCATTTGCTGACATGAAACAATGTCTAAGGTACAGTGTCAGAAAAAAGGCAAGCAAAACAATAGTATTCCTATTGCTGCATCTAAAAACCATTTGTACGAGCAAAGAAGAGAGTATGAGAGCTTCTATCACACTGGGGATAATCTGGGGAGACAAGAGCATTTGCCCTTTTTCTTTTGTACACATACGTATCATGTGAGTTTTTTTAAACATGTATTGCCATAACATTTTTAATTTAAAAGATATTTTAAACAAAATTTATAATGTACTTCTCCCCATTGTTAGAGCAATTTTTTTCTGATAAAATGTGAGACTACATTTATATCTGGAGAAAAAATATGGTAAAAAGGTATAAAATCACTTTAAACATTTGCTATTTTTTTCTTCCACTCCATTGTCTATAAATTCCAGAGTTTCTACTTTATTTTGTGATTACACCACACTGACAATTCCATAATATAAATTTACAGACAACATATAGGAACATTCCCTACTGTACATATGTTTGCTTTTAATTTTTTTCCTTCCACAAGGTGCTTTAACAATTATATTTATATTTAATGTCTCTTTGGATCAAGGATAATTTCCCAGGTTATATTCACAAATGAAACTAATAAGTAAAGAAGCATGACGAATTTTAACACCCTTCATGTTATACTTAATTGGAAACTGATAAAACCTCCATTTTACAATTTATTTTAATTGGAAGCCCACTAATTGTCTCATATTTTAATAGGACTTTGAAACCTGAGAGGCTCTAGGCACTAAGCTATGATACGACTGATATAAAAATGTCCTGCTCTTAGTTCCAGTCCAGCACTATGGCCTCCACACCCACCAAAGGCCTCAGTCCATCTGATGACCTTTATACTTTGTCAAACGACATAAAAAGGGAAAGAATGGATGGATGGGTAGATGAGTGACTAGGAGGGAGGAAGGAAAGAAGAGAACAAATGAACAAGCGCCAAGTGGGCCAGTTACAGCCTGAACCAGCCCACCTAAGCCCTGTCCGCCTGCACTGTCAAAGCCCCTGAAGAAGTGACCCACGAAAACTTATTTGTAGCACTGAAATGAAACCAGAAAATGTTGTATGCTCCAAAGTATTTAATTTCTTTCAAATATATTTTCTCAAGCAGTTTTTTCAGTCTTCCAACTAAGGTAAACAAAAAGGCCGTGTCCAGACTCCCTGGCTGTCTCACGTGGTAGCCTCCTGAGTCAGACCAACCTCTGCAAACCTACATTTTTATTTGCTTTGTGCTGCAAGGGCAGGATATATATATATATATATAAAATGTGTGTGTGCAAGGGCAGGAGTGTGTGTGTGTGTGTGTGTGTGTGTGTGTGTGTGTTTGTTTGTTTTATGAGGACCTCTCACTGTTGTGGCCTCTCCCATTGCGGAGCACAGGCTCCGGACGCGCAGGCTCAGCAGCCATGGTTCACAGGCCCAGCCGCTCCGTGGCATGTGGGATCTTCCCGGACCGGGGCACGAACCCGCGTCCCCTGCATCAGCAGGCGAACTCTCAACCACTGCACCACCAGGGAAGCACCAAGCAACCAATATTTCAATTATGAAACAAGTAACCTATTAAAAATTCCAGTAAGTACTGCGTTCTATTTTGTGCGCTTCACTTTCTTTTTAATAATCTGATGTTTCCAACTAATGTCTGCCTCCCTCCCAGAATACCTAAGTGCCACACCAGCAGAGCTTGTGTCTTTTGTTTTCCACTGTATCCCCAGTACCTAGAGTCCTCTTTTTCATTTTTTTATTTCCAACTAATTTTAAACTTACAGAAAAGTTGCAAAAATAGTACAGAGTTCCTGTATCTCCCTCATGCGGCATCCCCTAATATTAACATCTTCCATAACCGTAGTACAATTATGAAAACCAGGAATTCACAATGGTACACTGCTACAGTTCAACTCTAGGTCTTACTCAAATTTCACCAGTTTCCCCACTATGTCCCCTTCTTCTGTTCCAGGACCCTATCCAGAATCTCACATTGCATTTAGTTATTATTTCCCTTTAGTCTCCTCGAGTCTGTAACACTTCAGTGTTTCCTGGTCTTTCATGACCTTGACACTTTTAAAGAGAACTGATTATTTTGTAGTGTCCTTCAATTTAGGTTTGTCTTAAGTTTTCTCACGACTAGCATAAGGTTATGAAGCTTTGGCAAGAAAACCACAGAAATGACAATGTATGCTTCTGGGTGCATCATATCAAGGGGTTCCTGGTGTCCGTGTCTTATTAAGGGTGATACGAACCTAAACACTTGGTAATGGTGGTATCTGCTGGGCTTCTCCACTTCAAATTTACTATGTTTCCATTTGTAACTCATACAAATTTGAGACTCCACAAATCCTGTATCCCAAGTTTTGTGCAACAACCTTAGCACCTACTGGGAAATCTTGAATGAAACAACTATAGTGCCTCATTTTATTGCCCTTCCCAAAAATTGCATATTGCTTTTGCACACTGAAGTTTTGTGCCAACCCTGTATTGTCAGATGGTTAGCATTTTTTAGCAAGAAAGTATTTTTAATTAAGGTACACACATTGTTTTTTAAGACATCATGCTATTGCACACTTAAAACACTACAGTACAGTATAAAGGTAGCTTTTATATGCACTGTGAAACAAAAAAACTCACTTTATTGCAATATATTGTGCTGGTCCGGAACCAAACCCATAGTATCTCCAAGATGTGCCTGTATTACTGCAGTATTCACCCACTGGTAATTTTTCTCTCAGGCTCATTTCACATTTATTATTTGGAATTCTACTTCTAACAACTAAGGAAGAGTTGTCAATTCTCCCCATTTATTTACTTACTCATTAAATAACTTCTATCAGCACAAACTCATGGATATTTACTTTATTCAACAGTGTAAAATCTAATACTACCATTTTTTATTTTGTTGTTGAAACTGTTCCAACTTTGGCCCTTAGGAGCGCCTTCAGTTTGGCTCCTGTGTTCTCTCAACGTGCCCTAGCCTTGTTCAAGTACTTTGCTTCTCTCTGACACAAGATTTGTCAGGCTCATCTTAGACTTTTCAATCCTGGAATCAACCACTTCTCCAAAAAGCCCTGGTTCCCTTTACTGGAGAATGGTGCTCAGAAACAACAATCTGGGCATCAGATGAGCTCATTGTTCCTGAGGCATCACTGCTTCTGGATGGACAGGGCTAGGAAATATGTATATGTATATGAACCGATGTATATATACACATCTATATTTCTGTATCTGTCTAGATTAAATGCCACTCAGTTCATACTGATACTTAGATTCCCCATTGAACATCACAGGAGTCATTTTAATTTTAGCCTTTCTCCCTTCTTTCTTTCTCCAACAATGAGAAACCTGGTTCATATTAATCTGTACTAATACATTGACTTAAAAAAGTATATACATTATTTTCAATAAAGTCTTGATCAAAGAGAGAAAAAAAGTATATAGTTTCAGAACTGCAAATCTATATCCCTATGAGAAATACACTTACTAACTAGATTACAGAATTTACATATTGTTCTTGCCACTAGCCTATAGTATGCAATCAAGATATGGTTTTCCAAAGTTATTTAGGTTCCTTACTTTCTTCCCCATCTCCTTCCAGTGTGACAGTGCTGTCCATCTATATATAATATAGTTAAGTTCATCTGTTATATTTTTATACCCTACTTTGGGTTCTCCCACATTGATTGTTTTTTTCTTGTTTTTGTTTTTCTTTTTGTTGACTGAAGTACAGTTGATTTACAATGTTAGTTTCAGGTGTACAGCGAAGTGATTCAGTTATACATATATATTCTTTTTCATATTCTTTTCCATTATGGCTTATTACAGGATATTGAATATAGCTCCCTGTGCTATACAGTAGGACCCTGTTGTTTATCCATTCCATACATAGTAGTTTGCACCCCACATTGTTTAGTTTTAATTACTTATTATTTTAGCACACTAGTATAGGGCACTAACCTTAAAAGCCTACTTGTCAAGGATAAATGTAAGAGAAGAAAGCTGGATTCAGGTAGGTTTATGTTAGGGGAGAGGAGGTTTCCTTTTCTTTGTACAAGTAGAAGAGACTTTAACACATTTACATGAAGTGGAAAGAAGCAACAAGAAAGAAACTGAAAAAGGTCCCTCGTGTAAGAAGTTCATGGCGGGAGTTATTTACACCAGTGGTTCTCAAACTTTAGGATGCACCAGAGTCACCTGGAGGATTTACCAAAGCACAGGTGAATCAGCTTATGATTCAGTAGTTCAGAGGGAAGGCTTGAGACTTCCTAACAATCTCCTAGGTTAGAATGCTGATGCTGCCCACCAAGTACCATAAATTGAGAATAAGTAGGTTAGAGTAAAATCAGAGTAGTACCAAGACAGAAATACACAAACGTTGGTATAATCAGGTATAAAGTTGGAAAAAACACACTAAAATATACAGTCTAGTACCTATCTCCTGACCGTGAAGACACTTCAAACTCATTAACAGTTTTTTACTTTCTTTATTTCCCATGAGCACCTAACTTCCTGTCACAAGCACTTACTACTTTTTTTTTTTTTTTTTTGCGGTACGCAGGCCTCTCACTGTTGTGGCCTCTCCCATTGCGGAGCACAGGCTCCGGACGCGCAGGCTCAGCGGCCATGGCTCATGGGCCTCGCCGCTCCGCGGCTTGTGGGATCTTCCCGGACCGGGGCACGAACCCGCATCCCCTGCATCGGTAGGCGGACTCTCAACCACTGCACCACCAGGGAAGCCCAAGCACTTACTACTTTTACAGCACTTCCAAAACAAAAGTTTAAGTTTGCTTTAATCTATCATAGCTTTGTTTATAGCAATTCCTAATTATGACTTTTTTTTTTTTTTGCGGTACGCGGGCCTCTCACTGTTGTGGCGCACAGGCTCCAGACGTACAGGCTCAGTGGCCATGGTTCACGGGCCCAGCCTCTCCGCAACATGTGGGATCCTCCTGGACCGGGGCACGAACCCGTAACTCCTGCATCGGCAGGCGGACTCTCAACCACTGCGCCACCAGGGAAGCCCCTAATTATGACTTTTGAAACTTGTAAGAGTAATACTTATCTCATATTTTACAACTGAATATTGCAGTTACAAGAAAAGCTGTTAATTTTTGTTTCTATATCTTGGATCAACTACTCCCTTAAACTTCCTTACTTAACCTAAAAGATTTTAAGTTGCCCATCACAGTTCTCTATTATGTACTGAGATCTTTAATGCCCATACCCTTTTTACCATGGATTCCAGATATCATTTTTAAACAAATTATCAGAAGTACAAAAATGCTTAATGGCATTCAGAGTAGTAGTATACACATGAAAAAAAACTCAGATCAATGCAAATGTATCCATCTCTGGAAAAATGGCCCCGTAAATCCTGGTGCAGTCTTACAATAAATTCTACGAAATAATGCCTAAGCCCTTTATGTAAGTTCACACTGTCTGGAAAGTGTCCATAATCAGCTATAAAAAACATAGAATAACAAAGATTTATGTTATCTCAAAGATTTATGTTATCTTCTGGAGTAATTCCCTAAATCTGGTCAGAAATGGACAATTTTGGTTTTCTTCCCTGTATTTTCCAAGTTATATAAGTTGTTGATAACAGGCATTGGGAGTTTTATTCATAACATACATAATGAAAGCTACATATATTCACGTGTATGTTACAATGATGTCCTTTACCTCAGTTGTATTTGCTTCCGTTTTTGCAGCTCTTGGTTTCTGAGTTCTTCTAAGCGTCTGAGTTCCTCTTGACGCCTCATTAAATCTACAAGATATTGATTACAGATTAGTATTTTTAGCTTCCCCTTCTGTATTTTTATATTCATAAGCATATGGAGGCTCCGTGACCGGCAATATATGTAGTAACTTATTCATCCTCGTGCACCTAGCTGCTCTCTTGTCTGCCACATCAGTTTACAGTGAAAGACCCTAAGCTGTGCAATAAGGTGCTATCCCTTCCGGGCCCGTTTCTTTATGTGTATGAAGAAAATAATAAATCCATCCTGATATTAAGAAATTAAAATGGGTAGTAACTGTTGTAACACAGGGCCTGGAACATATTAAAAACAGAATAGTAGTTACATTTTCATTTACATAGTTTTAAACAAATTAGAATTTTTTTCAGCAGCAAGTTCAAAGCCCAAAAAGATGCCTTGAGAACCATCAGCAGAGGGCACGTAAGAACCAGACCAAACAGTACAGATAATGAGATAGGACATGGCATAAAACTCAAAAACATCCCTCGCAACACAATCAGGTTTCCTCCTGCATCAAGTCTGTATCGTATGAAGGAGGGCAATGAGGAGATAGTTCCTGAAAGGGGAAAAGGGCTGAACACTGATGTGAACAAGACCACTTTAAACAGGACGAGCATTCCCACTGTCACCAACCCGTGTCACATCATCAAGAACAGGGGTTCCACTGCAGAATAAGATAATGAAAGATACATTTGTTTTGCACATCTGAGAAGCAGTGGATAAACTTCCCAAGTATTAAAATTATTTGTACTATCTTACCAAATTACATGTGCACGCATGCATAAAATATATACATACACATATACAGATATATGAATACCCTGAATAACACAAGTATTGGTTGTTTTTATTTCCTTTTTCTATAATCATGTTACCTGAAATTTCTAAAATGAACATATATTATCTTAATTGAATGTTTAATAAATTGCTATATTCAGAATTCATTTAACATAATACTTAACAGTTAAAGTTAATATTTCATGTGCCAATAACTCTAAACATCTTAACCATAACAACACAGGCATCATAATTATAACAAGGTATTATCCTCCCTACAGATTGAATTATGTATTAATTATGTCAAAGAAAAAAGATCCAGACAGATTATGAATGTGCTCTAGCCATCCAGCCACTACATGGTTCAACTGGGATGTATAGCCATATCTATCCTTATTGCAAAGCTCTTTCCAAAATGCCAGCATTGCAAACCTGGCTGTTCAGCCTCAACTGAGAAACTTAAAAAAAAAAATTTTTTTTTTTAAGATTTTCGGACTCTGCTCAAGAAAGTCTGCTTGGTATATGGGATAGGAACCAGGTGATTCTGATAACATGCCAGTTGAGAAAACATTTAGCTATCTTTTTTTTTTTTTTTTTTTTTTGCGTACGCGGGCCTCTCACTGTTGTGGCCTTTCCCGTTGTGGAGCACAGGCTCTAGACGCGCAGGCTCAGCGGCCATAGCTCACGGGCCTCGCCGCTCTGCGGCATGTGGGATCTTCCTGGACCGGGGCACGAACCCGTGTCCCCTGCATCAGCAGGCGGACTCTCAACCACTGCGCCACCAGGGAAGCCCCATTTAGCTATCTTAAAACCCAAACATAACTACAATTAAGTTCAAACATTTTTACCATTAGCTGTCAACATTGACTGCTCATTAGAATTACTGAAGTACCTTTTAACCATAGACCAATTAAATCAAAATCTCTTGGGATGTGGACCAGATATGAGTATTTTTTTTGAAGCTCCCTAGATGACTCCATTCTGCAACCAACATTGAGACCGCATAACTACCGTATAATTTCTATAGTTGGCGAGACTTGTAAAGACCAAAAATATACTATCTATTTATATTCCTAAGGGGAAATGCTTCAATAAGCCAAAGCATGGGAAGTATCTTACTATCATTAATTACCCAAGAAAGTCAATACAGTGCATCCTGTAACAGTTTTATTATTGATTTTGTAGGTTAGCTGTTCTTAAATCAGGGGCACATATAGTAATAAATGTAAAATTATATTTTCCCCCATGAAAAGGAATAGGAAAAGAACATGAATGTTTTCTGACACCTGGATCTTCTCCTTTTAAGCTGGGCCAGTTAAGACAGGTGCTTTAACGTCTCAGATCGTGCTTTCTCACCAGTAACATGGGTATAATAATTAGCTCAGAGGATCTGACAATCAAATTATCAGATAAGCACATTATCTAACAGTCATGAGGAACACTATCAACTTAAAACAAAACTACCATTTTACATTTTCCAAATTATTTCCTTTAAGTTGCTAATATCCAGAGTTCCTGAAATTTCACTAAAGCTTATATATTTGTATACTGCCATGATAATATTCTTCTGGAGGAAAATATTACCCAAAAAACATGTAACCTGAGGTGCTTTTTATCCTTTAACCCAGTAAATCACACTCATAGGAATTTTTCTTATAAAAATAATCCAGGAATTCCCTGGCAGTCCAGTGGTTAGGACTTGGTGCTTTCACTGCAGGGGCCCAGGTTCAACCCTGCCGGGGAACTAAGATCGTGCAAGTCGCACGTGGCCAAAAAAAAAAAAAAAAAATCCAAAGACATCCACAGACATAAAATATCAGCTGCAGCACTACTCACTACTAGACCAAATAACATTTAAAACTGCGTACCTAACAGACATAAAACTGTATCTATAATTTCAATAGATCATAAATACGGGTACAGCGAAAAGGGAATAGAGGGGAATATGGACAAATTTTAAGTCTGATTTGCTAGACTGTAGGAAAGTGTTCTCTCAATGTAATATCCTTCAAGTCATGAAGACTAAACATATGCTCTCTGATCTAACACAGCTCCTTCCTCGAAATATAAGAACTGAATTGAAAGGGCACATCTGGTCCCAAGAAAAGTATGATGGTGTACAATAAGATACATCTGGGATATAAGACTGGACAGATGGAAAGATGTAATAAAACAAGTATAGTAAAATGTTAGTAACAAAATCTAAGTATTAAATACCTTAAAATTCTTTGAACTTTTTTTTTTTTTTTTTTTTGCGTACGCGGGCCTCTCACTGTTGTGGCCTTTCCCGTTGTGGAGCACAGGCTCTAGACGCGCAGGCTCAGCGGCCATAGCTCACGGGCCTCGCCGCTCTGCGGCATGTGGGATCTTCCTGGACCGGGGCACGAACCCGTGTCCCCTGCATCAGCAGGCGGACTCTCAACCACTGCGCCACCAGGGAAGCCCCATTTAGCTATCTTAAAACCCAAACATAACTACAATTAAGTTCAAACATTTTTACCATTAGCTGTCAACATTGACTGCTCATTAGAATTACTGAAGTACCTTTTAACCATAGACCAATTAAATCAAAATCTCTTGGGATGTGGACCAGATATGAGTATTTTTTTTGAAGCTCCCTAGATGACTCCATTCTGCAACCAACATTGAGACCGCATAACTACCGTATAATTTCTATAGTTGGCGAGACTTGTAAAGACCAAAAATATACTATCTATTTATATTCCTAAGGGGAAATGCTTCAATAAGCCAAAGCATGGGAAGTATCTTACTATCATTAATTACCCAAGAAAGTCAATACAGTGCATCCTGTAACAGTTTTATTATTGATTTTGTAGGTTAGCTGTTCTTAAATCAGGGGCACATATAGTAATAAATGTAAAATTATATTTTCCCCCATGAAAAGGAATAGGAAAAGAACATGAATGTTTTCTGACACCTGGATCTTCTCCTTTTAAGCTGGGCCAGTTAAGACAGGTGCTTTAACGTCTCAGATCGTGCTTTCTCACCAGTAACATGGGTATAATAATTAGCTCAGAGGATCTGACAATCAAATTATCAGATAAGCACATTATCTAACAGTCATGAGGAACACTATCAACTTAAAACAAAACTACCATTTTACATTTTCCAAATTATTTCCTTTAAGTTGCTAATATCCAGAGTTCCTGAAATTTCACTAAAGCTTATATATTTGTATACTGCCATGATAATATTCTTCTGGAGGAAAATATTACCCAAAAAACATGTAACCTGAGGTGCTTTTTATCCTTTAACCCAGTAAATCACACTCATAGGAATTTTTCTTATAAAAATAATCCAGGAATTCCCTGGCAGTCCAGTGGTTAGGACTTGGTGCTTTCACTGCAGGGGCCCAGGTTCAACCCTGCCGGGGAACTAAGATCGTGCAAGTCGCACGTGGCCAAAAAAAAAAAAAAAAAATCCAAAGACATCCACAGACATAAAATATCAGCTGCAGCACTACTCACTACTAGACCAAATAACATTTAAAACTGCGTACCTAACAGACATAAAACTGTATCTATAATTTCAATAGATCATAAATACGGGTACAGCGAAAAGGGAATAGAGGGGAATATGGACAAATTTTAAGTCTGATTTGCTAGACTGTAGGAAAGTGTTCTCTCAATGTAATATCCTTCAAGTCATGAAGACTAAACATATGCTCTCTGATCTAACACAGCTCCTTCCTCGAAATATAAGAACTGAATTGAAAGGGCACATCTGGTCCCAAGAAAAGTATGATGGTGTACAATAAGATACATCTGGGATATAAGACTGGACAGATGGAAAGATGTAATAAAACAAGTATAGTAAAATGTTAGTAACAAAATCTAAGTATTAAATACCTTAAAATTCTTTGAACTTTTTTTTTTTTTTTTTTTGGCCACACCATGCGGCTTGTGGGATCTTAGTTCCCCAACCAGGGATCGAACACACCCCCTCTGCAATGGAAGCGCAGAGTCCTAAAAACTGGACCACCAGGGATTTCCCCTCTTTCAACATTTTTATGTTTAAAATTTCTCATAACAAAATATTTGGGCGGAAAACATATCCTGGATAAGTTACTGAACCTTAAAAGAATTCATATGGAAGCCTGTTAAAAGGATCAAGTCACAAGAAGGGAAAAAAATCCAGGTTTATCTCAGACTTTCCCACAGAAACATACTATCAAGTACTTAAGAAAGGGGAGAAAGAAGCATGAATTTTACACCATTCAAGAGAGGGTTTAAAGTATAAAATCATGAGGACTTCTCTGGTGGCTCAATGGTTAAGAATCTGCCTGCCAATGCAGGGGACACAGGCTTGAGCCCTGGTCCGGGAAGATCTCACATGCCGCGGAGCAACTAAGCCTGTACGCCACAACTACTGAGCCTGCACTCTAGAGCCCACAAACCACAACTACTGAAGCCTGCATGCCTAGAGCCCGTGCTCGGCAACAAGGGAAGCGACTGCAGTGAGAAGCTCGTGCACCGCAACGAAGAGTAGCTCCCGCTAGCAGCAACTAGAGAAAGCCCGCACGCAGCAACGAAGACCCAACACGGCCAAAAATAATAAATAAATAAATTTAAAAAAAATTTTTTTAAGATATTTAAAGAAACTATACTCCTATTATTTATCAGTACAAAAAGATACATAAAATATAAAATCCCCCGATAGAGGAGGACAGAGTAATAGCAAAATGAATGGCAGTTCTATTGAGTTATATCATTACAGTAACAAAGGTAATACAAAAACAACCATAATGAAAATTCAGGAACTGCCTCCTATACTCATGATCAAAAACAGATAGTGAAGCAAAAAAATAACCTGTATTAAGTATAATGGGATTTGGATCTAGAAAGGACTACATAAACAGCAGTAAGATAGAAATGAAGCAATTGTTAAAAGGAACTGGTGTGTCCAGTAAGAATCAACATTTACAAAAATTTGCTAAGATATATACATATTCACTGCAGCACCGTTTTTACTAACAAGCTGGAAAGAGACCTAGAAGTCAATTAAAAGAGGATGAGCAGGGGCTTCCCTGGTGGCACAGCGGTTGAGAGTCCGCCTGCCAATGCAGGGGACACGGGTTCGTGCCCTGGTCCGGGAGGATCCCACATGCCGCGGAGCGGCTGGGCCCATGAGCCACAGCCGCTGAGCCTGCATGTCCGGAGCCTGTGCTCCGCAACGGGAGAGGCCACAACAGTGAGAGGACCGCGTACCGCAAAAAAAAAAAAAAAAAAAAAAGAGGATGAGCAAAACTAATTATAGCCATTTAACAGAGTATCATTCAGTCATTGAAAATATGAAGCAGATCTATATGTACACACTTATACAGAAAGCAAAATAGCAAGGAGCAAAAAAGATAAAAAGGATCTTCTTGGTTATAAATAAATACACACACACACACACTTCTACTGACATATGCATGATTTTTTTTTATTAAAGGATACAGAAGAAACTTAAAATACAGAAGAAACAAAGACTCCTATAAGAAAGCAGAAGGCGGGGCCAGGGAAAAGGACAGTTTTCTGTGCTGTCTGGGCTTTCCATTTCCAAGATAGGTCAACTGGAGAGCCCTGTGTCTCTGCAGAGCCAAAGAACTAAGATTACTTCACGTCGCTCCCCAACCTGAACACACCCTTAGAATCGCTGGATAAAATACAAAATTGTAGAACAGAAGAGAAGATTGTAAATTTTTTTTAAATTTTTAAACAAATTAACCCTGAAACGAATTTATCACCTGCAGACTTTTGCTGAAATATAGGATGTACATCAGGAGAAGTAAACCCAGAAGCAAGGACTAAGATACACTAAGCAATGTGCTTTTCTAATATTATAAACCAAAAACTGTTAACATGGGTTATAAATAAGCACACAAAAAGCAATAAAATGAAAGCTCATAGGAAATAACTACAAAGTTACTCTGCTTCGGAAGTCAAAACTCCCTTAGGGGTGAGGCAAAGTTTTCTAAGCACTCACGAGAGCTCTACGAGGCCTAAAGAAATGTTGTGCTTTGTCATCACCACATCCTCAGTACCTCACATGGTGTCTTCTACAACCAACATTCAATATGGGTTCAAGTAACGACTGCTATACTACTGCCTGTTAGTAGCAGCAACAAATATCTTTCAGCACAAATGTTTACACATCTAATCAACGTTAGTTCCTAACTATGGCATGACCATAGATAGCGGGAAAATAAAGTGGCAAAGTGCATGGCAGGCTAAGAGCTGAGAACAATTCATACTGGACAGAAGTGCTAGAGCAACCATGAGGCCTGGGAAATTAAAATTTTTTTAACTTCCCGGTTGATTTTGGTGTGTAGCCGATTTTTTTTTTTTGGGGGGGTCATGAGGGGCGACGTGAGGGGTCTTAGTTCCCCGACCAGGTACTGAACCGGGCCCCCTGTAGTGGAAGAGCAGAGTCTTAACCACTGGACCACCAGGGAAGACCCTGGCCAAATTTCTGAATCATAAAATCTAAGGCTGGATAAACTTGAAGCTCTCTCTTCCAGGTCTAAGCAGCCTATGATTCTAAAACTTTATCTTAAATAACAATTTTCAAATTTCTGCAAGAGACCTAGTATAAACATAACTAGTTTAAACATATTAGTATATGATATGAATGACTTCAATTTTATTAGAAAAAGAGTGTTTTATAGTTTATAGAAACGCTAGGTTTACAGTCCAAATGAAACCAGAAATGTCTGACTAGTTTCTAGCGTTTGCTGAGTTTGTTTTAACTTATTTGGCATCAACGCAGTTATTCAGTGACTTGACCGTAATTGCTCAATTGCTCAATAAACATTTACTGAACAGTTAAAAAAACAAAACAAAACACAACAAAAAAAACTAACCTGGATTTTACCCAAAAGGAAATGAGAATCTACCAAAAAGATTTAGAGATGAATGATGATCAAATTTTCGCCTTTTAAAGAAATACTGGCTCTAGTATAAAGAATACTTTAGGGACTTCCCTGGTGGCACAGTGGTTAAGAACCCACCTGCCAATGCAACAACTACTGAGCCTGCGCTCTAGAGCCCGCAAGCCACAACTACTGAGCCCATGTGCCACAACTACCGAAGCCCACGTGCCTAGAGCCCGTGCTCTGCAACAAGAGAAGCCACCGCAATGAGAAGCTCACGCACCACAACGAAGAGCGGCCCCCGCTCATCACAACTAGGGAAAGCCCACGTGCAGCAACGAAGACCCAACGCAGCCATAAATAAATAAATAAATAAATTTACTTAAAAAAAAAAAAAAAGAAGTCTGCTGCAGAAATCGGGCAGCTATCTGCGGCGCCGTGACCTCTGGGGGCAGCCAAGAGAAGGTACATAGAACTTTACTGAAGTGCTAAGTTAAAAAAACAAGTGCAAAAAATTTAAGAGCAAAATAGAAAGCAATCAGATGCTTTAAGAAATACAAAATTTGGGGAATTCCCTGGGGGTCCAGTGGTTAGGACTGCATGCTTCCACTGCAGGGGGCACCGGCTGGATCCCTGGTCAGGGAACGAAGATCCCACAAGCTGCGCAGCATGGCCTAAATAAATAAATAAATAAATTTTAAAAAAAGAAATCCAAAATTTTATGGATAATGGAAGAGATGAGTAATAGGAAGAACCAGAAAAAGTTACTTGGAGAATTAACAGGAAAGAAGAAAGGGTAGAGATAAACAATATAGACAGGGATAAAAAGAAACCCAGAAACAGGACTGGGAAGAAGTAAGCTTCTGAGCTATACTGAAGCAGCTTGTCGTGTTAGGTATCTGACCAGTGAACGCGAGTGCATGTTATGTTATGCGTAACACCTGCTATGAGTGCTCTTAAAAATTCAGTTAGCTCGGCCTCAAGTGTTCAAAATGTTCTTGCCAAATACTCAGAAGTTAGTGCTCCTGAATTCCCATACCCAACAGCACACATGAATCTTTTTCACCTCTGCCAAGGAATATCCATCTGTAATCTTTTGACATGTAGTAAGAATCTTAAATAGCCAGCATTTGCCATAATTCTTCTTTCCACCAAACAAAATCTTGATATGTGACTTTATGCCACAACTACATACCAAGAATCATCCCACTGGGCTTCTCTTTGCCAGCAGAAGCGTGTACTCACTTCTGGCAAAAGTTAACAACCTTATTAATCACCTCCAACAATACTACTTATGAAGGTAACTTATTTTTAATAAGTTTTTTTTCCTAAGGAAGTTCTCTCACAAAAGTGAAATGTTTCTTTCTAGCATTTTCAGTTTCAACTGTCTCTAAACCCCTAACTAGCGACTTAGTAATAGGTGTCAACGGGGACACCTACACGGAAACGCGTCTTACCTTGCCGCATGAGCATCAGCTGGTGCTCGTGCCGGGCCGCTTCCATTTCCGCCTCCAGTTTCTCTTTGGCTTCTCGGATGTTTCTATCAACCTGCTCACGCTGCTGCTTCTCCATTTCATCCAGAGCCTTCCAGCGAGATGCATACTCAAATTCAAACGTCCCAGGCTGAGCAAAACGCGGCGGTTGTTCTCTTTCCCTAAGTTTACAAGGAAAGACACACAGAAATGTTATGTTTCAAAGGTAAAATGACATGTAAGAACAACAAACACTACCATTCACTGAGCTAATACAATGTTCATGGCACTGTTGACAAGTACCCTCCATGAAATATATCACGGCAACATTGTCAAGCAGGTTTTAACAAGCCTAAGTTTGAGAAACTGCCCAAAGATGCCCAACTAATTAGTAAGGGCACCAGGATTCAAACCTAGGCAATCTGATGCTACAATCTGCATTCCCCTAATTAACACTTCCAATAAGGCCTTCCTGGTTTTCACTCAACAATTTTATATAAGGCAGTCTGCAACATATGACCCAAATGTCCCTTAAGTTAATTAGATGAAGTCAGATTTTTCTCTCTAAAAGTATAACTTTTAGGGGTAGTAATACAAGCAGATACAGTTAACTGTTATGTACCAGGTTCACTGGCTAGGCCAAACACTATAGGCTTAATTTACTACAATCGGCTTAAT
This sequence comes from Mesoplodon bidens, assembly GCF_964165515.1. NCBI lineage: Eukaryota > Metazoa > Chordata > Mammalia > Artiodactyla > Ziphiidae > Mesoplodon > Mesoplodon bidens. Next base: position 673,465 of record NC_138174.1, read on the forward strand.
ACCTATTTGCCTTGCTAGACTATAAACTCATTGAGTACATGAAATTTGTTAACCACTGTAAGTACCTAGCACATATCTAGCACACTGTACACATTTAGTATTTATTTCTTTGAATGAATGAATAAATGACCGAAAAAATTTAAGACCTGTGAATGTACCTGACAGTCAAAGAAATTCTTCAGTTATTCAAAAGTACTGATAAAAACATAATTCTCACTCATCAATAAAAGTACAGATGGCTTGCAATCACAAATTTTAACTTTTATTTTGGGGTGGGGAGGGGAAGATGGTGGATGGGACAAAGTTGGGAGATAAAGGGAGAGGTTGTCACAGAGGGAAAACGTAGTGACAAGAAACAGCTGTGGGACTTCCCTGGTGGCACAGTGGTGAAGAATCCTCCTGCCAATGCAGGGAACATGGGATCGAGCCCTGGTCCAGGAAGACCCCACGTGCCGTGGAGCAACTGGGTCCATGCGCCACAGCTACTGAGCCTGTGCTCTAGAGCCTGCAAGCCACAACTAGTGAAGCCCACGCGCCTAGAGCCCGTGCTCTGCAACAAGAGAAGCCACCGCCATGGAAGCCTGCACACTGCAACGAAGAGCAGCCCCCACAGAGCAGCCCCCACTCGCTACAACTAGAGAAAGCCCACGTGCAGCAACAAAGAACCAACGCAGCCAAAGATAAGTAACTAAATTTATTAAAAAATAATAATAATAGGCACCCATATTTGTCATTTAAATCAACTACAAGGAAAAACACCCATCTGCACTAAAATCAAAGAATGCTAATTAAAACATGCATAAAATGTCATTTTGAGCCTACACTCTCAAATCTTAAAATCATAACATCCATCTTCTGTCAGGACAAACAAAACTACTTTTATACATACACCCGTAAGTATAAATTGGTATAGTATATGGGGAGAACCATCTGGCAGTATTAATCACAGTTAAATATGCATACCCTTTGATCTAAGCCATCATACCTCACTTTCTTGGTTTTAAATGGTATTTCTCACTACTTAATATGTCTTATGATCTTTGGCTCATTAATTACTGTATAGCCCCGCCACTAGAAACGTAAGCAGTGTGAGGGCAGAAACAGTTCTAAGATGCACTGGCAGCATCAAGAACAGTGCCTGGCACAAAGACATTCCAATATTTGTTGAACTCACACACGCATATATTACAGGTTTTTTTTTTTTTTTCTTTTTGGCCACTCCATGCAGCATGTGGGATCTTAGTTCCCCAACCAGAGATGATCAAACCCACACCTCCTGCTTTGGAAGCACGGAGTCTTAACCACTGGACCGCCAGGGAAGTCCATTACAGTTTTATTTACTATAATAAATGAGTGACTGGTTAAGAACAATACAACATATTCATACAGGCAACTTATGCAAAAATATCTGAATCACACTGAGTGAAAAGTAATTGGAAAAGAATAATATATAACATTTTGAAAACAGGCTACTTTTCTTTTTCATCTTTAAGAAAAATTCTTAACTCTTTGCCAAGTTATTTAACTAGAACCTTCTCCACTCCACCCCTGCCAAAACGTCTCCTAACTCATGGCACTTCCCTGGTGGTCCAGTGGTTAAGACTCCACCTTGCAGTGCAGGGGACGCTGGTTCGATCCCTGGTCGGGGAACTAGGATACTACATGCCGCGGGGCAAGAAGCCCACGTGCCACAACTAGAGAGCCTGCGTGCCGCAACTACAGAGCCCACACACTCTGGAGCCCATGCACAACTATAAGGAAGCCCGCACACCGCAACGAGACCCCATGTGCAGCTACTAAGACCCAAGCAGCCCAAAATAAATAAATAAATAAATATTTCAAAAAGTCTCCTAACTCTTAATTCATAATACACCTGAATCATACTAAATACAGAAATTTTCATATCTAAAATTCTCTGTTGGGGCTTCCCCGATGGTGCAGTGGATAAGACTCTGTGCTCCCAACGCAGGGGGCCCGGGTTTGATCCCTGGTCAGGGAACTAGATCCCACATGCATGCCACAACTAAGAGTTCACATGCCACAACTAAGGAGCCCACGTGACATAACTAAGGAGCTGGCGAACCGCAACTAAGGAGCCCACCTGAAACAACTAAGGATCCCACATGCTGGAACTAAGGAGCTGCCGAGCAGCAACTAAAAGAGCCCATGAGCCGCAACTAAGGAGCCCACCTGCCACAACTAAGAGCCGGTGCAACCAAATAAATAATAAATATTTTTTTAAAAATTCACTGTTTCGGGCTTCCCTGGTGGCGCAGTGGTTGAGAGTCCGCCTGCCGATGCAGGGGACACAGGTTCGTGCCCCGGTCTGGGAAGATCCCACATGCCGCAGAGCGGCTAGGCCCGTGAGCCATGGCTGCTGAGCCTGCGCATCCGGAGCCTGTGCTCTGCAAGGGGAGAGGCCACAACAGTGAGAGGCCCGCCTACCGCAAAAAAAAAAAAAAAAAAAAAAAAAAAAAAATTCACTGTTTCTCTGGCATAAATGCTACTGACAGTATCCTCTTACCTACCCCATCCATGCCCCAGTTGTAAAAGTTGAGACTTCGAAGTCAAGTTAACATTTTACCAATATATAAAAGAAAACTAGCATTCCATGTAGACCAGCCCACTCTAGTAACCAGACTGTATGACTAAACAGCACACCTTATAATCCAACAATACTCGATTACAAATGTGAAGTAACAAATACCCTTGAGAGCACATATCTAAATTATCTTTATTAGTAAAATCTTACTTATGATACTGCTGAGTTTTCTGCATTAGCTTCTCTGGCAAGCCATCTTCATCATCAAACTGCTCCATGGGCTCCACAATGACTGGACGAGGGGTCCTGGACAGATAAAAAGCATTAATAAGAATTAATACAGTATCAAGAATTAACGTCCTCCCAGAAATCTTTTATTGTAACTCCAAGATACATACTTGGAAAATTTCTTTCCTGAGAAAAATGTCTCAAATCAGTCAAAAACATTGGTTGCACAGACACAGGTGAATGTCCAAGTCAAAAATGAGTGCTTATTTTTAGAGCATGGAGTCTATTCGAGGTGACAGAAAAATACACCAACCACAAACCTGCGTGAGCACGATGCAGAAGAGCGAGTCCCCGACTCTCATCCTGTGTGTGTCGTCCTCATCCCCCCATCCCATCGCCTCAAATTCCCACCACTGCCCACCTGCCAGCCTCCCTCTCTGTCCAACTGGTCTTGTAAAGAAGTCTTTCTAAAACCCAAAGTGAGACCTAAAAGATTATCAGCCAAGAAAAAGGGAAGGGGGGGGGCCAGAAGCAACACATTCAAGGAGGAAATGGGGTGGGGGGACAAGAAGAGTGGATGATGACAAATCTGACCTGGAAACCCTCCTTTACTGTTTTCCAAAGGAAGGGAAAGCTCACTGAGGAAAGACAAGAAAGAGGAGTCACTGGACTAGATGATATACTGATATTTTAATATACTGATATTAAAACTTTCCTTGCTATCAGCCTCTCACCATGCAAACAAACTAAAATCTATTTATACTGTCTTCTGAACAGATGCTTCAGAGAAAAAAGTCACGGTTGATTTTTGCGGTGTTAACAGAGGAGCTAGAGAGGTGAGGGGGCTTTCGGGGTTCAGAATGCTTCCCTTTACAAATAAATAAAGGTCCAGAGATTAAGAGACTAAATCCTCCACTGTAGGGAAGGGAAAGATATAAAACGGTTATTTATAAAGTTATTCCTGGGCTAATGAAGACATTTTAGAGTGAAGATGAATTAGAAGCAGATGTGGAATACCTTGGGGTGATGAAGACAGCAAGATTAGAAACCTCAGATAAAATGCGTGGGAACCCGAAAGAAAGGGGACTCACAGGCCTCATTCTCCAGGGTGAGACCTCGTGTCCAACATGTAAAAACAGAAACATAAGAAAGAATAGGTAACACAGCCTCCAAGAGTACACATAACCCAGTGAGGTGTGAGAAAGCAGCCAAGAATTCCTGAACCCACCCAGCCCATAGGAGGATCTAGTATTCTAAGAGGACCCAAAGGGGCCCAGGGACAAAATGAAGAAGATGCACTATATGGACCAGTTAACCACTGGAAGCCGTGGCAGGGCCACAATCATTCGAAGAATAATAGAGGGGCTTCCCTGGTGGCGCAGTGGTTGAGAGTCCGCCTGCCGATGCAGGCGACACGGGTTCGTGCCCCGGTCCGGGAAGATCCCACATGCTGCAGAGCGGCTGGGCCCGTGAGCCATGGCCGCTGAGCCTGCGCATCCGGAGCCTGTGCTCTGCAACGGGAGAGGCCACAACAGTGAGAGGCCCGCGTACCGCCAAAAAAAAAAAAAAGAGTAACAGAGCCAGGTAAGAACTACACCTGAACGGAGGCCAGCAACGACTGAAACCTGCACCCTCCACTTCAACACCACAAGGCCACCACCACCCTAGAGAAAAATCAGAAGAGACCTCGAGGAAAATGTACTGGGGCTTCCCCAGTGGCACAGTGGTTAAGAATCCACCTACCAATGCAGGGGACACGGGTTCCAGCTCTGGTCTGGGAAGATCCCACGTGCCACAGAGCAACTAGGCCCTTGCATCCCAACTACTGAGCCTGTGAGCCACAATTACTGAGCCCGCATGCCACAACTACTGAGCCCGCACGCCACAACTACTGAGCCCGCGCACCCCAACTACTGAAGTCCACATGCCTAGAACCTGTGCTCCACAACAAAAGAAGCCACCACAATGAGAAGCCTGCGCACCACAACGAACAGTAGTCCCCACTCGCCGCAACTAGAGAAAGCCCACAGGCAGCAACGAAGACCCAACGCAGCCAAAAATAAATAAACAAAATTTAAAAAAATAATGCCAATGTCGTAACACAAAATGACATAAAAAATGACATTTTTGTCATTTGGGGAGCTCAAACAGATAAAAGGAAATAATAGACGTAAATAAATTCAATGTGTGATCTTTGATTGCAAAAAATAAGTTATAAAACACATTATATTGTGACAATTATATTGTGGCTTTATTCATAGAAGATACATGCCAAGTACTGTTCAGGGGTCAAGTATGTTATCCATTGCTGACTCTTAAATGAATTAGCAAAGAAAAAACAAATTTGTACATATAGTGAAAAAACTATGACAAAATGCTAACAATCAGTGAGTGTAGATAACATTTATATTAACATTAAAGGATTGTTTTAAAGGGAAAGTATCTTTCTCTAAACTGAAATTAAAACAGACACTTTTTCCTCCTTCTAAGGAAGCAACTCCAACATCATCTTTAGGGTATCAGTTGGAAAATAGTAAGAACAGACCACTATATCTTCATTGAAGTTAACCTGCAATGATCTTTAAAAAAACAAACAAAAAAAAAAAAAAGGGAAAAGGAAAAAAATTGAAAAGTGAGCACCTATCATTGCCTCCTCAATTCCTGTGAGCTCCAGGCATGAGCACCTCTGCTGCTCTAGGTGCGATTCTAATGTTTAAAGATGTGGACATACCTTTATTATCGTAGGAGCAGCTTTTTAATTTCCCCTTTTTTCTATTTTTCTGCCTCTTTTGTAATTTCAAAACAGCACAGATATATAATTTACACATACTTTTGCATACTGTGTAGTAATCATTATATATACTGTGTACAAGGTCATTTACCTAAACGCATGTGCAGTATACAACATTTTATGACAATTTAAAGGTATTTTCAAGAGAAATTTTGATAACACAAGATGTCTACATTTAGAAACTAAATCCCTGTGATACCACTCCTATAAATCACTTGTATTACCTCAGATATCTGAGATACAGACAGTCCATCAGTAAATATTTGATTACCTAACAGGTACCAAGACTGCAGTTGGGGCTAGGGATACAATGACAAACAATCCCTGAAAGTCTTCTAGGAGACCCACCCCTTCCAAAAAAATGAGTAAACAAAAGAACCATTTTAAGACCAAAGAAGAAAAAACGATGCTGTCAGAAAGAATAACAGAGGCGCCACTTTAGATAACGCAGTCCGGAAAATCCTCTCCATAAAGCGACACTTCAGCTGAGACCAACTATTCAAACAGCAGAAAGAAGAGCATCCTGAGCTCCATGAGAATGTTTAACAACAAAGGACCTGAGCAAGAAGAGTCTACAGAAAGAAGAAACCACTCCACCTGCAGCACAGTATAAGAAGCAAGGGAGAGACTTCCCTGGTGGCACAGTGGTTACGAACGCGCCTGCTGACGCAGGGAACGTGGGGTTTGATCCATGGTCCAGAAGATAAGATCCCACATGCCGCAGAGCAACTAGGCCTGTGTGCCACAACTATCGAGCCTGCACTCTAGAGCCTGCGAGCCACAACTACTGAGCCCACGAGCCACAACTACTGAGCCCGCGCGCCTAGAGCCTCTGCTCCACAAGAAGAGAAGCCACAGCAAAGAGAAGCCCACGCACCACAATGAAGAGTAGCCCCCGCTCACCGCAACTAAAGAAAGCCTGTGCGCCGCAACGAAGACCCAATGCAGCCATAAATAAATAAATTTACTTAAAAAAAAAAAAAAGAAGCAAGGGATTTGGCATCAGACTAAACTCCACCATTTATTTGTTGTGCAATCTTAAGCAAATTACTGAACATCTCTGGGCCAATTTTCTCACCTGAAAAATGGAACAAATAATAACCAGTGTTGTTCTGGAAATCCATGAAATAAGACACATAAAAAGTTCAACACCTTGCCCAGTCCCTCAAAATTGTTATAAATTATTCTAAAAGCTACCCGTAAGAATTAGTTAAATATTTACCAATACCTGGCTATGACTTTAAAAAACAGCCATGAATCAAAGCCTGCAGTGGAAAAAACATACTAACCACACACTTTGCCTACTGCTTTAGTCCTTGCCTTCCTTCACGCTTTAAATAACTATTACAAGCTTACTATGTGGCCAAGAAATATTAGAATACAAATGTTAGGATTATAGTGTTAAGCCAAACAAAGTCCCTGCCCTAGTGGAGCTTATATTCTACCGCAGAAAGACATGCAAGTTAACACTAAGTGCTATGAAGAAAAATAAATTGGAGAGTAAAGCATCAGGCTATTTTAAGATAAAACAGTCAGCTTCCCTGAGGAGATAACATCTTAGCAAAATGTGAATAAAATGCAAGAGCAAGGCCCCTGGTGATCTGGAGAGAGAGCATCTCTAAGCAAAGGGAACAAGACCCAAGTCTCTGAGAGAACAAGTTGGCAGAGCTGTAATTCATGCTACATCTGCTATAAAACAGCTTTAGCACAAATGCTTAACTATCAAAAAACAAACTGAAAAATGCTTTACAAATCACCAAACGAAGCTCCTTGGGGCCAGGAAACAATTTTTACATTGTCTTTGTATCCAATTCCCCAAACCCTAAAATATTTGAATGATCCCAATCCACAGCACAAGTGCCAGAGGTGAGCACAGTATCAGACAAAAGAAATCAATTCAGTAATCAACTAAGGAATTTGTACATCTGAAGACTAAGTAAGAATGCATATCCAGAGCTTTCTTGTGGGCAAACTGAAAGGAAAGACATGTTAATATGGCAACAGGTTTAATGACCATCATAATTACTTTAAAATATTTTTAAGTAAATGGAGAGATACATCACATTTGTGGATTGGAAAAGGTTGATAGAAGATGTTAATGTTCCCCAGAATGATCTGTAAACTCAAAGCAATTCCAATCAAAAGCCCAGCAGATTATAAACAGAAACTAACACACCACTGTAAAGCAATTATACTCCAATAAAGATGTTTAAAAAAAAAAAAAAGGCCCAGCAGAATTCCTTTTAATTGACAAGCTGATTTTAAAACCAGTAAGGACATACAAAGAAATGATAATAACCAGAACAATTTCGCAAAAAGAATAAAGTTGGATGATACTATCTGACTTCAAAGCTTAGGGTAAGGCAATTAAGAAAGTACAGTACTGGTGTAATAGACATACTGATCAATTAAACAGAAAAAAAGAGTACAGATTTTTTCCCTAGTTTTTTGATAAAGGTAAAAGGTAACAAAGGGGAAATCATAATCTTTTCAATTAATGGTGCCAGAACACCCAAATACCTATGTTATATAAATAAACCGTTACCTCCCATCATACTCAATACGAATCACAGGTTTAAATAAAAAGCTATAAAATTTCTCAAGAAAACATGAGAAAGCTTTGCTACCTGAGGAAAGGCAAAGTATCATACAAGGATTCAAAAAGAACAAAGCATGAAAGAAAATAAATTGATAAACCAGACTTCACAAAATATAAAAACTTCTGCCTTTGAAAAACACTATTTAAAAAATTAAAAAGCAAACCACAGACTGGGAGAAATAGTCTTAATACAGACCTGTACCCAGATTTGTTAATAATGTAAGACAAACAAGTCAATTAAAAAACAGGCAAAAAATGTCAACAGACATTTCAAAAAACACATAAAAATAGCCAAAAAGCACATGAAAAGATGCTCATCATTGGTGATTAGGAAAATAAAATTTAAACCACAATGAGACACCACTACACTCACTAGAGTATCTAAAAGGCTGAAAATACGAAGTGCTGGTAAGGACATGATCAACTAGAACTCTCATTCATTGCTGGTGGGAATGTAAAATGGCACAAACATTTTGGAAAACAGTTTGGCAGTTTCCTATAAAGCTGAACATATGGTCATTTCCTCCTAAGTATTACCCAAGCCACATGAAAGCATAATGTTCACAAGAAGCTTTATACACAAATGTTCATAACAGCTTTATTCACAATGGTCAGTAGTTGGAAGCAACTTGAACATCCACCCACAGGTCACCAGACAAAGTTGTAACTCGGTCATAAGAAGGAACAAAATACTGATACAATGATATGGATGAAATCTCATAAACATGCTAAGCAAAAGAAATCAGACATGAAAGAATACACACTATATAATTTCATTTCTATGAAATACAAGAAAAGACAAAACTAATTTATAATAACAGAAAGATCAAGAGCGGTCTAGGCAGGGATAAGATGGTCTAGGCAGGGATAAGAGGTGGGGAGTAACTGCAAAAGGACACAAAGGAACTTTTGTTGAATGCTGGAAATGTTCTATATCTTGACTGTGGTAGTAGGTTACATGACTACATACATACATTTTAAAAAACTCATTGAGCTCTACATGCAAAATTGGGTGCATTTTAACATATGTAAATTATACTTCAAAGTTGATTAAAATGTCATTCATTCACTAAATGTGCTTTGCACACAACAGACGTTCAGTAAGTTGAACAAAAATTGTAATACAAAACATTCCTGAGATTCATGTAGAATGGATCAGTACACTGAAGTCTGAATAAAGTATGACTCCTGACGGTACATAAATATACCCTATTTGTATTCACTGAGTATTTACTCAACACCTACTTACCACATGCCAAGACAACATACAGAATGCACTACAAAGAAAGAAATGAGAACAGAGAGAAGCCCACGTGTAACTGTACAGAAGAATGACAAGACGTTTAAACTCACGTTGTTAGCAAGAATGCCCCATCACCACATCTCTCCAGAGCCTTTCGTGCAGGAGGTTTTGCTGCGAATTCCACAAAGCCTTTTCCCGTAGCTCTACCACGGTCATCCACGACAACCACAGCTTTCTCTACTGGACCAAACTGGGAAAATGCTTGCTCTAGAAGCTCATTGGAGACAACCGGAGAGAGGTTCTTGACAGTTAAGGCTGCTCCATGTGTAGCAAAACGAATTCGGAGAGGTCTGCTCTTCAAAATGGTGCCATCCAGCTCTGCTTTTGCAATTTCAGCCAGTGTTCTGGACTCCTTTATAGGAAGAAAAAAAATCACCTTTTAAAAATTACAGTAACAAAAAATTTTAAATAGTGGTTTGTTTCTAGGGAAGAGAGCTGGGCAGCTTTAGAAAATGACTGATGAGGTCATTTTGTTTTTGCATCGTTCAATGATGGTATCACATGCATTTTATTAATATTTTAAAGATAATTAATTTTAAACATTTTAAGTAGAAAGCTCCAACCTCAATGTCGTGTAAAAAGTCATCACTTAAAGATGATCTACTCATAAACAAACTGCCAACTATTAAATATGCAAAATAATATCTTTTATCAATCTCCTACATGTATTAAAAGAAACACATACTTTTTGAGACCGATTACCAGTTACTAGAAACTACTACTGAAAATATATTAATTCTCTATACACTCCATGTTTCTGATATTTGCATCTTAATAAAGCGTACCACCTCTCCAATGCCAGACAAATCCCTTTCCATTTTTATTTCCATTTCTCTTTTATATTATCTGTAAGAAAACTACTATCAGGTGTTATTAATCACCTCTTCTGAAATACTTTCATGGGCCACACATTTCTCACCATTACAGTGAGAGAAGCAAACACACATTCATAGGCTGTAAGAGTTCTCTCCCAAAAAAAGAGTTCTCTCCATTATACAGAAAAGTGCACATACACTTATTATAAACTAGAAAATACATTCATTGCTGAAACTACAAGTTAAGAGAACTTCCTTCTTCAAGAATTCCAAGTTGGTATAAAACATAGGCATCTAAAACAACAAACTGGTAAACTTACTACAAGTATGTTCTTTCTGTGCTGTGAAAACTTCCCAGCAAAAACTGAAAGAGGCTTTATACGCATTTGTGAGAAAAGTACAAATGTACTTTCTTATGAATAAGGTCGCAACAGCTTTTTATTCAATCCCTAAACTGTCCGCAACAGCTTTAAATTACAGCACTTAAGCAAAAATCTACCTACAGAACTAATTTTACAAAGACAAATGAACCTAACCTTTTTATAGATATTCAAAATGGCCATTTTGTTTATTACTCTTAACTTAGTAACAGTAGTAGTAGTGCCAGCAAACATTTCACGAATATCTAACAAGGGATATGTCCTTTGCAGCTAAGATGTCATGTAATCCAGCAACTCTGAGAGGCAGATTTTGGGAAGAGAGTCTGGAATTAAAATGCTGTCACACATGTAACTGGGAATGGGAAGGAACGTGAGGAAATTTCATGGGGTGATGATAACATCTTGATCTAAAATCGTGAAACCATACACTTAAAATTTGTGCATTTCATTATATGTAGATTTCAAATACCTTAAAAAACAATATTGGACTCTAGTTAATGGTAAGCATGCTGAAGTGTTTAAGAGTCATCCACTGATGGACGGATGGAGATAAGAGATACAGATATGTGAAAAAATACAGCAAAATTTAATTGTAGAATCTAGACGTGGAGTGTATGAATGTTCATTTCTATACTCTGAAATTATTCATAATAGCATGTTTGCGGGCAGGGGAATAGACAGAGCCTGGTGAGGACTTTGTAAAACTGTCAGAGGGCATCTCCTGTTCAGATTCAGTCAGACATAGTGACAATGTCACATATCTTCTTTTTTTCAGGATGAGCAAGAAATCTCCATTTCTATGTTAAATCAAGTACTTTTTTACTGTTGGCAACAAATTCAATTTTTAATACTTTCTGGCCAAATAAAATGTTTATGCTGTCAGGAATTTTCAATGCCACAGTCCATCTTCAAAGTTTATACTTTTTATGGTTTTAAATGGTTCTACATCAGGGTTCCCCAACCTCAGCACTAGTGACATTAGGGGCAAGATAATCCTTACCGTGGAGGGCTGTCCCATGCATTGTAGGATGTTTATGCTAGTAGAACCACCTCCCAGTCTGACCACCAAAAATGTCTCCAGACATTGCCAAACGTCCCCTGGGAAGCAAAACCACTCCATTTGAGAACCACTGCTCTAAATGTGTACCAAAGTAACTGTAAAGTCAATTAAAATTATGTATTTGAAATGAACCAAGATTTCTTTACTTCATAGCTCCCGATAATGACATAACTTTTATTAAGTGGTTATTACATGCCAGCCATTCATTCCTCCCCCCATATATATACATATACACACGTGTGTGCACTATCTTTCATTATCCTTACCAACAATCTAATGAAGTGGGTTTTGTTACTATCCTCACTTCGCATATAGGGAAACAGGTTTATAAAGGTTCAAGTAACTTGTCCAAGATCACACACAAATGCTGATTTCAATCTATACAAAATTCACAACCTCCATCAATACACCATAAATACAGCCTTCCAGCTGGTATCTCTGCATCACTCTTCACAAAACGTAAACTACAGGTTCTTAACTGAAAGGAATACAAAAAACAAGCAAAAAGAAACTGAAGTGACTACCCCAAGACAGAGACTGCTTCAACTAGGGTCTAATGATTTCCACTGGCTCCACTTTCACTTTCCAACAGCTCTTTCCAAAGCACATGATCTTTTCTCCCATTGTTTACTAATGGTGAAAATTCCCCACCGCAAGAGTACTAATAAGTTAATAAGTATAAGGAAATACACTGACGCAAAATGAAAAAATCCTTATAGTCATTCAGTAAAGTTGCTTAAGTAGCCTGCAGTACATTCATACTGTGAAATACAATGTTGTCATTAAAAAGAATCTAGGGCTTCCCTGGTGGCGCAGTGGTTGAGAGTCCGCCTGCCGATGCAGGGGACACGGGTTCGTGCCCCGGTCTGGGAGGATCCTGCGTGCCGTGGAGCGGCTGGGCCCGTGAGCCATGGCCACTGGGCCTGCGCGTCCGGGGCCTGTGCTCCGCAATGGGAGAGGCCACAACAGTGAGAGGCCCGCGTACCACAAAAAAAATAAATAATAAAAAAAATAAAAATAATCTAGTGCCATGAAAAGATGTTGAAGACGTTTATATTAAATGAAAAACTCAAAGCACAATACAACGTGTATGGTACAATTTGATTTTTATGGAAAAATTACACAATGTTTAACAGTGATCATCTTTAGTAAATGTACTAAGGTAGGGAAGATCTGCTAATGTTAGAATTGTAATTAAGAGAATGTCCCTGAAAAAAAAGAAAACAGAATGTCCCTGAAATAAAAGATGACTTCAAACTATATGCTGGGCAGGCCCACTACATTCTCTGCTACATCTCCTCTAATATTTGAACGATCTATAAGAAGAACATATCATTTCATAATTAAACATAAAAAAGCACTAGAGGAGGGGGTTTAGTCCCCAGTGACTGACTAAAAGTAAATTCAGTTGATTTTAATTCTTTAATTAGAACAATGGTTCTCAAGCTTTAACAAGTATCAGAATCACATGGAAGGGTGGTTAAATCCCAAAATTGCTGGGCCCCAACCCCAAATTTTCTGATTCAGTAGATCAAGGGTGGGGCCGTAGAATTTGCTTTTCTAACAAATTCCCAGTTAACAATTTTTGAGATGGTTTAGGGTCAGCATTGCTAGCATGAATGGCAGGGAAAATAATTTAAGTGGACTTCTGCTTACACTAGGAAGAGATCTGAAATTACTGGACGGGGACCAACCACACTTTTGTGAATCACTGCTCCAGAAATCTGGTTTACTAAAGCTAAAAGTAGGGGAAAATAAAAGCAGAAACCAAGTTCCAGTCAAACTAATGACAGTTTTAACTACAGTAAGCTTGCTTTAAAACGAACTACAACTTTCCAGTTAATTTATCCAATCTAAATTGTCAGTAACCATCCAAAACCTAAAAAGCAGCGTCTGGGTCTAAAATTCCACAAAATGTGTCCAAAATACACACAGTGTTTCCCATCGCTCATGTACCATGGACTCACAATATGGGTTAGAACCTCACGAGTAGCTGCCACTTAAATTCTTTTCCCCACCATTACATACAAGGAATGCTGACCCTACACCATCTCAAAAATGTTGCCTCACCTCATTAATTAACTGGAAAACTACAATTAACTAGAAATAAATTAAATATTAACTACTGAACAAGTAAAAAGAATTCCTAAAGACACAAATCAGATCAAATTATACCACTATTTTAGAGCCACTACACCACCAGTACACACTACAGCCACCATACGATTACTTATATTCAGATCCGGTATGCACTATGATTTTTCTAAGTAGAAAAAAATACATAATAACTCAGAAATATTTAAAGCTCTTAAATCTACCTGTTAAACACAGAGTTCAGATTAAACAGTAAAATTATCCATGAAGTAAATCTCATAAACTAAATTCTAATTTCCAACTGACAAATTTTTAACATTCCTACACAAAAATTTAGGGTGATGGAGTCTAGGAGCATATCTCAAAGGGGCAGACAACAGCAGCCCTTCTCACCTCCGCATTTCATAATGCCATAGATAATTATTTTAAAGAAAAGGAAAGCGAGGACCTGTATCTTCCAATATAGTAGCCACAAACCACATGTGGCTATTTAAATTAAGAATAAAAATACAGTGTGTGTGGGAAAAAAATAAACATGGGGAAACAGAAAAAAATTAATAAATTACAAAAATAAATAAAGAAAGAAAGAATAAATAAAATTTAAAAGTCAACTCCTCAGCCGCAATAGCCACACTGCAAGTGCTGAACACTCACATTCGGCCAGTGGCTATTCTATTGGACAGTGCAGACACATTGAGGGAGGAAGAATTTTTAGTAGCTTTAAAATTAGGAAGGAAAAAGATTTTTCCACATCAAAAAAGAAATGTTTATTGGCTTAAGTATAAGGCTTCCAAAAGAGGGAAATTCAGCCTTACCATTCTTCCTCCAGAATGTCAACTTCAAAATAGAACAAGATGGTGCCAGAGGCCAAAGATTGTTAAAATGTTAAATAACACCCTTCTGGAAAGTTTACTAAAAGTTGCCTATAATACGTTATTGTAGAAGCCTAAAAGCCTAACTTCCTTTAAGATAAGTTTTGGATTTACGTTAAAAATAATTTTAGCAAGTGAAAGGCTGTTTCTCTAATGTCCAAAGGATAATTAAACATACTTATAATTTCATGTTCAAAATGCCAATTATTAAACTTGAATTTTAAGAAAATGTCTAACCCTCCTCTTGAAGCCATTCAGATCTTCAAATGTTCTCCCTAATACTAGTGTCACTGCATTATAATCAGTTTTCTCTACGTATTAAAATTTTGCCTTGTCTACTCACGGAGAGAACTCGATTTTGAAAGTTTAAGTTCCAAAAAGAAAGCTTTGGGAAACTGCAATGAACATAAAATTCGAGGATCAAACTAGAAAGACAAAAGACACAAAACCCACTTATTTATATAAAACGGCCTCCCTCTAAGAAAGATATTCTGTTGGGGAAAAAAATCCATCTAAACACGAATTACATTAATGCTGTATAAGTGACACTGTGAGCACAAAGCACACAGAAAAACCCAATAAAGTAGCTCTTTTGTCCTGTAAGTGTAAACTCTCACTGCTCAAATTTCTTCTAAAGATAACTAGAGAGGCACAGTTTATGCATGATGTCGGAAAACCTATTAAGGTTTAGACTGAAAAGAGGTAAAATATGTGCTATTCTAGTATCACAATGTATGAGCGAGACATAAAATAGCAGTAAGTCCTCGTGGGAAGCACCCTCACACGAGGCACGCGCTGAGAAGAGGAAGGGAGGGGAGACGAGGGGAGACGAGGGAAGACGAAGGGAGGGGAGACGAGGGGAGGGGAGACGAGGGGAGGGGAGACAAGGGGAGGGGAAGAGAGGGGAGGCGAGGGGAAGAGAGGGGAGACGAGGGGAGGAGAGGGGAGACGAGGGGAGGGGAGGGGAGACGAGGGGAGGGGAGGGGGGAGGGAGGGGAGGGGAGGGGGGAGGGAGGGGAGGGGAGGGGAGGGGGGAGGGAGGGGAGGGGAGGGGAGGGGGGAGGGAGGGGAGAGGAGCGGGAGGGAGAGGAGGGGGGAGACGACTTCTCGGCCCCCGCGGCCCCGCGCCCCGCCCCCGGCTGCCCCTCACCAGGCGGATGAAGCCGAAGCCGCGGTCGCGGTTGATGAAAACCTCGCTGGGCTCGCCGTAGCGCTCGAACAGCCGCTTGAAGTCGTCCTCGGTGATGTCCGTGGGCAGGTTCCCCACGAAGAGGCGGCAGCGCTGCGTGTATGTCTTCTCGCCCGGCTTGAGGAAGCTCTTGATGTCGATGGTGAAGCCGCCCTCCTCGGCCGGCCGGTCCTCGGCGGGCACGGCGGGCGCGGGCGGCTCGCCAGGAAGGGCGAGCGCCATGGCCGCCGGCTCGCCCTCGCCGGCCGCCGACTCTAGAGCGCGAAGGCGCGCCGGGTTCTTCTCGATGCGCACTTGCTTCAGGTTTCCTCTCAGCATCATCTCAGCGCGTGCCCCCCCGGACCCGGCCTAGAGCTCGACCTGCGTGTCGATGTCCGCGCACGGAACCGGGGTCGGGAAGGACGCCCTCGGGGACGCCGCCAGCCCGCCGCCCGCACTCACGCCCCGGCCGCTCGCCCAAGATGGCGCCGCCACAACCGCGGTGGGAGGGAGAGACGCCGCACAAGCCCCGCCCCTCCGCCGAAGCCGCGCCGGGGCCAACGCGCCTGCGTACTGCTGCGCCCACGCCTGGTGGCGCGCTCATGCGCACCACTGTGCGCGCGTCCCTGTTCGCAGCCTTCCCAGGGCTGAGAGGAAGGAAGATCCCTAGCCCCGTAGGTAACAGTGATGTTGGAAGTTGCAGCAGTGTGTGAAAACGCAGTGATTCGGGAAATGTCCACATTCTCTTAGATGCCCAGCTCAATTTTCAATGACAGCAGAAAGTGAAAACTTGCAGATTTTATACATAGCATTAAATAACGAGGTATTTCCCAGTAATTGAAACAAAAACACATTTCTGCCCTTTTCAAGAGCAAGCTTTTATTATACTTCCTAATGAAAAATCCAATTCTATAAAATAATTGTGATGTTGATTATTCACCTCAGAGAAGGACTCTGTGAACACCTATGGACCACACCCTAGGACAGGGTCATCAAACGTTTTCTGCAAAGCGCCAGATGGCAAATATTTTAAGATCTTCAAGCCATAACCTGAGTCGGCCAAACTACTCAGTTCTGCCCAGTACCGCTCCTGGCACGTGGTAGGTCTTCATTGGGTATTAAAAAGAAATGAATTCACAGTCACTTTACAAAACCGTTCAGTTTCTCGTGAACTTAAACAAATGCTTACTTTAGAACAGCAATCCCTCTCCTATTCATCCAACTGAAATGAAAACTTGTGTTCACACAAAAACCTGTATGAAAATGTTCATAGGGCTTTATCTGTAATCAACGAAAACTGGAAACAACCCAAATGTCCAACTGGTGGATAGACTAATGTAGAAGGGTAACTGAGGACATGGGAAGAGACATAACCCAAGAATCGGCTCACCTAACAAGCTGGGTGCGTGCGAATGTTTCAGGACTGCAAGCAGTACTGATTGTTCTGGGCACTGACCCACGCATGTCCTCGGTATAATCGGGACCATAAGGAAATAAGGAGGTGCACTGATTAGATGTTCAAGGAAGGCACAGCCCGCGCTAAATAGAACTCTTTGTATTAGATAAAGTTATAAGTAAAGTACATCTAGCTCTTAAAATATGCTTTTAATTACAAAAAGTATAATAGATGTAAGATAAAGCTTAAATAAATACGCCATAGTGGACTGAGGGCTTTGCTGTTTTGCCTGAGCGAGCAACAGCCCTCTACCACTGTGCTTTAACGCATACATCTCGTGTGTTGGACTCATTTTCGTCTCTGACTGAACAACTGCAACATTTGGCGCCCGAACAGGGACCTGAAGGTGAGTACTGGGACCACACAGGACCAGAGGGGACTTTTTGTACGCCAAAGGAGAAAGGCGAAACCTCTGGGAAGGGTAGAGTCATGGGGAATTCCCCCTCTGTGGAAAGTCAATATATTAGGCTCCTGAGACAACTATTACAGAGTTCAGGCGTAAAAGTGAAACAGGAATCATTTAATGAATTATTTACGGAGATTCGGAAACATTGTTATTGGTTTCAACCCACGGGCCGTAATCAGTTAAATTTAAAGGTCTGGAAACAAGTTATACGAGCATTGCGGCGAGCTCATCAACACGGGGATCCTATTTCAGTGCGAGTTTGGTCACTTTTGTAACTTAATTTCCTTGGCACTTGAACCGCTGCAATCTGAGACAGAAAGTGAAAGTGAGGTACGGCCTCGAAGGCCAAACTCGACCCATGACCATTCTGCTGCTTTTCACACCCTTTTTTGTGAGTCACCTGCGGAGGATTTTCCGCCACCTCCCATCTCTGACACTGGGGAAAGGTCTCCTTGAATCAAGTGACGAGAATGCTTTTTCTGATGATTATAAAGATAAGGACTGTGTTGATAAGAAGGATTGAGCTTTGCCTTCATGTCAGAATGAACTTTCTGACTTACTCTTTAAAGTGAAACATTTAGTGACTAAGCTAGAAGAAACTAAGAATAAAATTGCAACTCCTTCTTATCAGGAGCCTTGTTTAACATTTCCCCCTTTCCGTTTGATAATAGAGGCCCCCTGAAACCAGAGGAAGAAGGGAGAATAGTGGAAAATTATACTGTTGGGGTCAGTGGACCTCCAATTTGTATGGGAAAAGGAGATCATTGTCTTAAAATGGATTATCAGGCATGGTTGAGTATTGTTAAGAATAATAGTCGCCATCAAAGTTTGTATCTCTTAAGCGCCTATAGTTTTGCCAATCATAGTTTTATTGATAATATTTCAGCACCATATATGCCTCCATGCCACGTGCCTATAGTGGATCAACTTTCGGATTGGGTCCATTGGACTCAATGTCGAGGTAAAATGGCTCGAGTACTTGTTAATACTTCCTGGGGAAGTGTCACAGATTGGAGCCCTATTGGCTCTGCTCGAGCTAAAAGAACCCCGAAAGATTTATTCTGGCATAAAAAAATTATACTATTTCTACCAATGCCACTAGTGATACCATAATATGGCATTCTGGAGGATTTTCTCCTCCAGGACCCCATTTATTTGGATATCCTATTCAGAGGGATTTGTGGAAACTTATGGCAGCTTTAGAGAAAATAAACACTTGGGTAGGACAAATTACCAATCGGTCAGGAAATTTTAACCTAACTTTTCATAAAAATGTTACTCGTTACAGCCGTAGCTGTGTTAAGTTACCTTATGTGTTGTTAAAGGGACCGGCTGAATGGAATGAAACTCAAGGTATTATAACCTGTATAAATTGCTCATTGTATACTTGTATAAACTCTAGTATAAACTTCAATATGTCAACAGAAAGTTTATATATCTTGCGGGCTCGCATAGGTCTCTGGCTTCCTGTCAATCCCAGTAGAGAATGGCAGGAATCCCTTCCAATGGCTATCTTACAATATTTAGCTGATGCTCTGAAAAGAACTAAAAGATTTGTAGGAATGCTGGTCGCGGCAATCATGGGTATTATTGCAATAACTGCTACTGCCGCTGCAGTGGCTGGAGTTGCTTTGCAACAATCCATTCAAACAGTTGATTATATAGATAATTGGCATAAAAATTCTGAGATGCTTTTGTCCTCTCAGCGACAAATTGATTCTGAAATACATTCGGAAATTGCGGACTTGCAGCAAGCTGTTGTTATGTTAGGAGATCAGCTTGTGAATTTACAAAGGCAGATGAAGCTGCGTTGCAACTGGAATCAAAGTTCTGTGTCACATCTGTTCCATAGAACCAGTCTGCATTCCCCTGGGATAAGATAAAGAGACATTTATTACATCATAAAAACGTGACAGAAGAGATTGTGAAATTACAGGGGGAAATTCAACAGACTGTTCAAAAAAGGTTACAACAATTAAACTCCCAAGAAGTCTGGACAGGAATTATCCAAGGACTCAATAATTTAAATCCTATCCCTAAATTGCATGCTTTGTTTGGTTCTACTGTGGGATTAATAATAATAATAATATTATGTCTAATCTGTTTAATTATAGTCCGCCGAAGATTGCAAGCCACCCACAACCTAACATCTCAACAAGCTGCTGTGTTCTCCTTGATATTACATAAGCTGCAAAACAAAAAAGGGGGAAATGTAGAAGGGTAACTGAGGACATGGGAAGAGACATAACCCAAGAATCGGCTCACCTAACATGCTGGGTGCATGCGAATGTTTCAGGACTGCAAGCAGTACTGATTGTTCTGGGCACTGACCCACGCATGTCCTCGGTATAATCGGGACCATAAGGAAATAAGGAGGTGCATTGATTAGATGTTCAAGGAAGGCACAGCCTGCGCTAAATAGAACTCTTTGTATTAGATAAAGTTATAAGTAAAGTACATCTAGCTCTTAAAATATGCTTTTAATTACAAAAAGTATAATAGATGTAAGATAAAGCTTAAATAAATATGCCATAGTGGACTGAGGGCTTTGCTGTTTTGCCTGAGCGAGCAACAGCCCTCTACCACTGTGCTTTAACGCATTCATCTCATGTGTTGGACTCATTTTCGTCTCTGACTGAACAACTGCAACAACTAACAGTGGTACATTCATATAATAGAATATATTAGCAGTAAAAAGGACTAAACTCCTGATAGACGCAATAATGTGACTCAAAGGCTACATACCGAATATATGACATTCTGGAAAACTAGCTACAGAACACAGATCGGTGGTTGCCAGGAGCTGGGAGGTAGGGAGGGTTGACTAAGTAGAGATACAGAGAAATTTTTGGAAAGATAAAAGTACATCTTGGGACTTCCCTGGCCGACCAGTGCTTAGGACTCCACGCTTTCATTGCCGTGGCCCCGGGTTCAATCCCTGGTTGGGGAACTGAGATCCTCCCCACCTCACTCACAGCTGATATTGTCGAATTTATTAATCTCACCGAAAAAAAAGGCACAGCAAATAAAATTGGCTCTTTCCATCAGCACCAAATCAACCAACCTAATTCCATAGGTAGCCATATGCACTGCCTTCCCTCCTGTTACAATGAATGAATGGTCAAAAATCCCCTCTTAGGCCAAACCACTGGACGGCAGGTTTCAAGTGCTTTGCTTCTACAGTTACCTAATCCCCATCCAAGTGATTAGTTACTTGATCTGTACTGAACTATTTCCATCAGCAAAAGAAAGTGTTGATAAAACTTGCATCTTGGAAAAAAAGAAAAAAGGAAAGAAAAGGGAAAAACCTTCTCTACACCGCATGTTGTCCTTTAGCTACTATTTCTTTAGTCAAGAAAGAAAGAAAGGAAACAAGAGTTGTCTGTTTTCTGTCTCGATTTGCTCATCCTTGATTTCTTCAGCCACACTGATCAGATGTCTATCCCACATTCCATCGCTCTGAAACCTCTCTTGTCACCATGGGCGACAGCTTCCACTTTGACCAGATGCAGCAGTCGTATCACAGATCTTCCAGCAGCATTTGATGTTGTAGATCTGGGCCTGAGTTTTTTCATGCGTAACGTGGGAAGAATACCTTCTTTACAGAGTTATTGTGCCTATTAAATGAATTAAAGTATAGTCTTTGGAAAATAATCTGGCATCATAAATACAAGTACTATTATTGATCGCTTCCCTCCTACCTTTTTGAAACACTATTCTACCTTCTGCACTACGATATTCCCTGATATTCTCACAGCCACTGGACACTCCTTACTCTCTCTGTCTTTCCTGGGAATCTTCACTTGAGAACCACAGGTCCAGGTCCTCCTCTCCTCTTCTGCTACACTCATTCCCTAGGTCAGACCGTCCACACCAGGGTGCCTCAGAAGCATTGGAGCAGGTTTTTTAAACCTCAACACGATATTTTGGACTGAATAATCATGTATTGTGAGGAGATGTTTAGCAGCATCACTGGCTTCTACCCGGTAGATGCCAGTAACACCCCACTCACAGTGGTTACAAACCAAAATGTACTGGGAATTATTCTAATTGCTTTACACTCACTCATTAATCATCACAACAACCTTTTAAGGTATATGCTATTAATATCATCTTTTTTTAAAAGACTTTAGTTTTTGGAGCTGTTTTCAGTTCGCTGCAAAATTAAGAGGAAGGTATAGAGATTTCCCATGCGCTCCCTGCCCTACACCTGCAGTCTCCCCACTATCAACACCCCCACCACGTGGAACATTTGTTACACTTATTGACCCTACAGTGACATGTCATCATCGCTCAGTCAAGAGTTTACATTAGGGTCACTCTTGGTGGTGTACAGCCTGCGCGTCCAGAGCCTGTGCTCTGCAGCGGGAGAGGCCAAAACAGTGAGAGGTACCACAAAAAGAAAAAAAGAAAAACAAAAAAAGAAATGGGCCAACGACCTTAATAGACACTTCAGCAAAGATTTAGATGGCAAATGAGCATATGAAAAGATGCTCCATGTTGTATGTTATCAGGGAAATGCAAACTCAAATAAAAATGATATACCACTGTACCCCTGCTAGAATGGCCAAAATCTGGAATACTGACAACACCAAAGGCTGGAGGATATGGAGCAAAAGGAACTCTCACTCACTGCTGGTGGGAACACAAAATGGTGCAGCCACTTAGGAAGACACTTTGGCTGTTTCTCGAAAACAAAACCCTTACCATATGATCCAGCAATCTCACTGCTAGTATTTACCCAGAGGATGGAAAAATTAAATCCACACAAAAACCTGCACACAGATTTTTTTTTTTACTTTATTTATTTATTTATTTTTGGCTGCATTGGGTCTTCGTTGCTGCGTGTGGGCTTTCTCTAGTTGCAGCGAGCAGGGGCTACTCTTTGTTGCGGTGCACGGGCTTCTTGTTGCAGTGGCTTCTCTTGTTGCAGAGCACGGGCTCTAGGTGCGTGGGCTTCAATAGTTGTAGCACGCAGGCTCAGCAGTTGTGGTGCACGGGCTTAGTTGCTCCGCTGCATGTGGGATCTTCCCACACCAGGGCTCGAACCTGTGTCCCCTGCATCGGCAGGCAGACTCTCAACCACTGCGCCACCAGGGAATCCCTGGCCCATTTCTTAACCAGGTGTTTTTCTTATTGTTGAATTGTAAGAGTTCTTTGTGTATTTTAGATAACAGTCCTTTATCAGATGTGTCTTTGGCAAATATTTTCCCCCAACCTATGGCTTGTCTTTTTATTCTTGTGACATTGTCTTTCACAGAGCAGAAGCTTTTAATTTTAACGAAGTTCAGCTTATCAATTCTTTCTTTCACGGATTGTGCCTTTGGAGTATCTAAGAAGTCATCAGCAAAGCAAAAGCCATCTAAACTTTCTCCAGTTTTTCTTCTACGAATTTTATAGTTCTACATTTTACATTTAGGTCTGTGGTCCATTTTGAGTTAACTTTCTGAAGGATGTAAGGTTTGTATCTAGATACAGTGTTTTACATACGGATGTCCAGTCATTCCAGCACCATTTGTTGAAAAGACAATCTTTGCTCCATTGTATTACCTTCGCTCCGTTGTCAAAGATCAGTTGATCTATACCCATGAGGGTCTATTTCTGGACTCTATGCTATTCCATGGATCTCTTTTTCTTTTGCCAGTGCCACACTGTCTTGATTACTGTAACTTTATGGTAAGTCTGGTAGTCAGGTAGCATCAGTCCTCCAACTTTCTTCTTCAGTATTGCATTGACTATTCTGAATCTTTTCCCTCTCCACGTAAACTTAAGAATCGGTTTGTCCATATTGACAAAATAACTTGCTAGGATTTTGAGTGGGATGCCATTGAATCTATGGATCAAGTTATGGAGAACTGACATCTTGACAGTATTGAGTCTTCCTATTCACGAACATGGACTATCTCTCCATTTATTTAGTTCATCTTTGATTTCATTCATAAGAGATTTGTGGGCTTCCCTGGTGGCGCAGTGGCTGAGAGTCCGCCTGCTGATGTGGGGGACACAGGTTCGTGCCCCGGTCCGGGAAGATCCCACATGCCGCAGAGCGGCTGGGCCCATGAGCCATGGCCGCTGAGCCTGCGCGTCCGGAGCCTGTGCTCCGCAACGGGAGAGGCCAGCGTACCGCAAAAAATAAATAAATAAATAAAATAAGTTTGTAGTTTTCCTCATATAGATCTTGTAGATAATTTGTTACATTTATATCTAAGTATTCATTTGTTTTGGGTGGCAATGTAAGTGGTATTGTGTTTGTAATTTCAAATTCCACATGTTCATTGCTGGTGTGTAAAAACATTAATGACTTTTGTGTATTAACCTTGTATCCTGACTTTTGTTTATTAACCTTGTATCCTGAAATCATCCATTTACTTTTTTTTTTTTTTTTTGCCATACCACGCGGCTTGTGGGGCCTTAGTTCCCTGACCAGGGATAGAACCCGAGCCCCCTGCATTGACAGCATGGAGTCTTAACCACTGGACCGCCAGGGAAATCTCCCCCCTCCATTTACTTTTTATCTATATATGCCTTTATACATTTTTTTAAAGATTTATTTTTTTACATTTATTTATTTTATTTTATTTTTGGCTGCATCTGGTCTTAGTTGCGGCACACGGGATCTTCACTGAGGCATATGGGATCTTCCCTTGCGGTGCACGGGCTCTTTGTTGTGGCACACGGGCTTCTCTCTACTTATGGTGTGCAGGCTCCAGAGCACGTGAGCTCTGTAGTTTGCGGCACGCAGACTCTCTAGTTGAGGCACACGAGCTCAGTAGTTGTGGTGCACAGGCTTAGTTGCCCCAAGGCGTGTGGGATCTTAGTTCCCCGACCAGGAATCAAACCCGCGTCCCCTGCAGTGTAAGGCAGATTCTCTACCACTGGACCACCAGGGAAGTCCCTATGCCTTTACATTTAAAGTGAGTTTCTTATACGCAACATAGAATTGGGGCTTGTTTTTTGATCAACTCTATCTTTTAATTGGTAATCTCTGTCTTTTAATTGGTGCACTTAGATCAATGATGTTCAAAGTGATTACTACTATAGTTTGATTTATATCATATTTGTTATCATTTTCCATTTGTTGCCCTAGTTCTTTGTTCCTATATTTATATTTTTTAATTGAAATATAGTTGGTTTACAATGTTAGGTTAATTACTGCTGTACAGCAATGTGACTTAATTATACATATAATAATTTATTTTCATTTTTTTCCATTATGGTTTATCATGTTCCTATTTTTGTAGACCACACTTTCTGCCTTCTGTGGTTTTAACTAAGCATTTTATAATTTCATTTTCTCTCCTTCTTAGCATATCAGTTGTACTTATTTTTCTACTTTTTTAAGTGGTTGCCCTAGAGTTTGCAATATACATTTACTTACAACTAATCCAAGACCACTTTCAAATAACACCGGTAACTTCACAGGTAGTGTAATTTGTAATAGTAAAATAATCCTGATTCCTCCCTCTCATCCCTTGTATCATTTCAGTCATTCATTTCATCCATATACAAGCATATATATGTATAATTTAATATATTGTTTCTATTATTATCTTGAACAAAGTTATCTGTTAGATCAATTAAGAATAAGAAAAATAGGGCTTCCCTGGTGGTGCAGTGGTTGGGAGTTCGCCTGCCGATGCAGGGGCCGCGGGTTTGTGCCCTGGTCCGGGAAGATCCCACATGCCGCGGAGCGGCTGGGCCCGTGAGCCATGGCTGCTGAGCCTGTGCGTCTGGAGCCTGTGCTCCGCAGCAGGAGAGGCCACAACGGTGAGAGGCCCGCGTACCGCAAAAAAAAAAAAAGAATAAGAAAAATAAAAGTTTTTATTTTATATTCACATTCCTTCTCCAGTGCTCTTACTTTCTTTATATAAATCTGAGTATCTGACATATATTATTTTCTTTCTCTGTAAAGCACATCTTTCAACATTTCTTACAAAGCAGATCCACTAGCAACAAATTCCCTCAATTTATCTTTGTCTGAAAAAGTCTTTATTTTTCCTTCGTTTTTGAAGGATAAGATTGCAGGGAACAGAACTCTACAATGGTATTTTTTTTCCTCAACACTTTAAATATTTCACTCCACTCTGTTGTTTGCCTTGTTTCTGAGGAGAAGTCAAATGTAATTACAATCTTTGTTCCTCTATTGGTAAGGTGTTTTCTTTCTCTGGCTTCTTTCAGGATTTTTTCCTTTAATTTTCTGTCATTTGAACACGACATGCCCACGTGTAGCTTGTCTTTGTGTTTATCCTGCTTGGAGCTTTCTGAGCTTCATGGATCTGTGGTTTGGTATCTGACATTAATTTGGGAAATTCTCAGTCATTATTGTTTCAAATATTTCTCTTGTTCTTTTCTTTCTTCTTCCTCTGGTGTTCCCATGACTTGCATTTACACTTCCACAGTTCTTGGATATTCTCTTCTGTTTCCCCTGACCTCCCTCCTTGTTTCATTGCTTTTCAGTTTTGGAAGATCTTTTGGTTTTGCTTTTGTTGTTGTTTGCTTTTATTTTTATTTTTTATAAATTTATTTATTTATTTATTTTTGGCTGCGTTGGGTCTTCGTTGCGGTGTGCAGGCTTCTCACTGCAGTGGCTTCTCTTGTTGCAGAGCACGGGCTCTAGGCGCGTGGGCTTCAGTAGTTGTGGCACGCGGGCTCAGTAGTTGTGGCACGTGGGCTCAGTAGTTGTGGCTCACGGGCTTAGCTGCTCTGCGGCACGTGGGATCTTCCCAGACCAGGGCTCGAACCCGCGCCCCCTGCACTGGCAGGCAGATTCTTAACCTCTGTGCCGCCAGGGAAGCCCCAGAGTTGTTTTAAGGTCACAGTTCCATAAGGCCGCAGGCACGGGCCCCGTGTTCTCTCCCTGCTCCGGGAGGCCCTCCACCAGCGTCCCCACCTCCTCCGCCCCCACCACCCGCAGGCGGGGCTCGGCCCGTGGTCTGTGCGCTGGCGTCCGCGCTCTGCGGCCCCGGAGGAGAGGTGCCAGGAGGAGGGGCGATGCACCTGGGTCCGGCTCCTGGAGCCCCATCTGCGCGATGGGCGGCGGCGCAGAGGCTGGATCAGGGCTGGGTCTTCCAGGGTGGGGTGCGCACTCGCCCCGAGAACCCCGCGGAAGCCTGGCCCCTCGGACCCTCCCCGTGAAAGCCTCCACGTGTCCACAGCAGGCGTGGCACTGCCTTACGGAGGCACTCGGAGGCCCTGACCAGACAACGTACTTCTCTGCAAAGGGAGTGACAATCTGGGTTACCAGTGAAGCCTGCGACTTACGGATAAGCAGAGTTTCACCCACAGAAGGAGGAGGATGCAGGACCATAGAGTTTTTAAACTTTGATCAGAGCTATTTAGCGGAAGAACACAAAGAGATGCAGTCATTCTTCAGTTAAAGGATGTAATACGAATCTGCGGAGAGTGAAAACGCAGGCCACACCAGCACTGATACGGGAAGAAGCTCTTGGCCTGCAAGCCTGCGGTTCTTGGTCATGCCTTCCGCCTGTCGACGGTGCCTAGATGATCTCACCTGATGTAACCAAGATTGAGAGCTACGGGCCTCCCCAAAGCCCGACAGCACTGCCAGTTACCATCTTTCTTGAGGGGAATTTGTGGATTTCAGATAAGGATACCTAAATCATTTCCTGAAACTTATCAATTATGAACACATAGCAGGGTTCTGCTCCCAAATAAACATGCAAACAAAAATAAGGGAGGCGAGGAAGGTCAAACCAGGTAGAGAGACGACTTACACAAAACCTGGAGTCGTGACAGGGTCTGCCTCTCGGGGAAACAGGAAGTTTAGAAAGCCAAGTCCCTGGAGGGATGGGTAGGAAGGAATTACAGGTGAAGCTGGTCGAGGCTGCTGGGGCCCAATAGTAAGCGTCCGTGTGCCAAGGCGAAAGCTGGTGTGTCCTCTCGAAACCCCCTGCGTGTTAAAATCCTGACCCCAAGGACCTCAGAATGCAACTGCACTTGGAGATGATATGTTAAAGAGGTAGTTAAGTTTAAATGCCTTCATTAGGCAGGCCCCAATCTGATATGACTCGTATCCTTATGCGAATAGAAGTTTGGGGACTTCCCTGGTGGTCCAGTGGTTAGGACTCAGTGCTCTCACTGCCGTGGGCCAGGGTTCAATCCCTGGCGGGCGAACTAAGATTCCGCAAGCCACATGGCATGCCCCCCCACCCAAAAAAGTAAATGGATGAAAGAGGATGGCCTGTAACTTTTCTTTCTTGTATTATTCTTGTCAGGTTTTGTTATTTCTTTGATATTCATTCAATATCTTTGTCAGGATATTTTTGGCCTTGTAAAACAAGTTGTGAAGTGCCCCTTTCTTTCTATTTTCTGGGAGTTTATGTTCAAGATGGGTATTATCTCTTCCCTACAGAAGATTTCACCAGAGAAGGAATCTGAGCCTGCAGTTTTCTTTGTGATGAGGCTTGTAATTTCAGAGTCAATTTCTTAAACAGAGACAAGCCATTCAGATTTTCTATTTTTTCCTGGGACAGATTTGGTAAGTTGTTTCTCAAGTGATTAGTCTATCACATTAAATTTGTCAAACTCTTTGACCTAAGTTGATCATAATACTTTCTTACGTTTTTAGTGTCCATAGGATCTCCAGTGGTTCTTCATATTGGTTATTTTTCTCTTTTTTGCTCCCTTGATCAGTTTCAATAGTGAAACTGAGTAGGACCCTGTGCAGCTTTCCTGGGTATAAGCTTCTCCATGTTCCCCACCTTTCGTTTGTAGGAAAAGCTTTGATCTCCTAGGCCTTCCCCGAGTTCCAAAGAGCAGACTCAAGCAGCTAATAATTAGAGAAGTGAGAAAATGCAGAAACAAGTAATAGTAGCTTGAACAACAGTTGAGCCATAAATCAGTTGCAGAACCTCTAGTCCCTCCTCAAGGGATGTAGGTAACAATCTGAGCAGAGCCTTGAGTCATTTCACAGAAACCAGGGCTCCACCACATGCAAACTGCTTAACAAAGTCAGAGACCAGGCAAACTGGAGCCAGACTGACAGAAATCTGTGTGTTAAGACCCAACCAATCAGAAGAACCATGAGCTGATCACACACTTAAGACCCTTACCCTAATTTTAGTCTTTAAAAACCCTTACCCTGAAGCCACCAGGGCATTCGGGGCCTTCGAGGGTTGGCTGCCAGGTCACCTTGCTGGTGCCTTGCAAATAAATGCTACTTTCCTTCCCCACAAACCGGGTCAGTGGATTGACTGCTGTGCCTCGGGCAGGCGACCCGAGTTCGGTTTGGTAAACTGGAGGTTTACAGTTCTATTAATTTGTAAGCACGTGACTCATGAAAGTCTTTTTTAACACGCGTAAGTGAGCTGTTAGTCGCATTTCCCGGGCTTTAGGTTTCGCTTGCTCTATCTGTAGGCGTGAACCGGAATAACTGCTCTTCACTCCAAATGTGACTTCCAGGGCAGTGATTCATAACCGTCTACTCTCCAAGCTTGAAAGCTCAGCTGCTGGGACTTCCCTGGAGGTCCAGTGGTTAAGACTCCACGCTTCCACTGCAGGGGGCACGGGTTCGATCCCTGGTTGGGGAACTAAGATCCGGCATGCTGTGCAACGTGGCCAGAAAAAAAAAAAAAAAACAACTCAGCTGCTTAATAAAAAAACAGTCATAAGCGTTTGAAAACCTTCTCTAGTCCAGAATATCACACCACTATTTTCCCAAACTAACTTCTCACTTTCTCAAAGACTTGGGCATGTGGCTCAGATTATTCTTTCAACTCTAGTTAACTTCTCAAATTCTTAATTTCATCCTAACATGGTCACACTTTATAGTTCATTATAAGAGATATGCTCCACTTCTCAAATTTTGTACTTCACGTTGTCTTTATCCACCACCTCTTTCCCTTCGGTCTACCGCTGATGCCAAGGAGCTGGAGTTTCAAACTGAAAGCAATGGGGAACTTCAGAGCTTTGAAACAGAAGTGATACGACCTAAAATGATACAACATCACTCCCTCCACCGAACTTGACTGAGCTCTTTGCTCCAATTACTCATTCACTTCTCCATCCTGTACAGCAAACTGTAACTTATACATACACAGTGGCTATTAGCGACTCTTACTTGACTACAGTACTGAGTAAGGGAGGGACAGGGGATCACAGGAAGAAAATGGCTCAAGGTACGAGTCTTTTTTTTGATTCTTTATTTTTTAATGATTTATTTATTTATTTTTGGCTGCATTGGGTCTTCATTGCTGCATGCAGGCTTTCTCTAGTTGCGGGGAGCTGGGGCTACTCTTTGTTGCTGTGTGCCGGCTTCTCATTGCGGTGTCTTCTCTTGTTGTGGAGCACAGGCTATAGGCATGCAGGCTCAGTAGCTGTGGTGCACATGGGCTTAGTTGCTCCGCAGCATGTGGGACCTTCCTGGACCAGGGGTTGAACCCGTGTCCCCTGCACTGGCAGGCAGATTCTTAACCACTGCGCCACCAGGGAAGCCCCAATGTAAGAGTCTTAAAGACAGCAATTTTCTTTTTTTTTTTTTTGCGGTACACGGGCCTCTCACTGTTGTGGCCTCTGGTGTGGCCTCTCCCATTGCGGAGCACAGGCTCCGGACGCGCAGGCTCAGCGGCCATGGCTCATGGGCCCAGCCACTCCGCGGCATGTGGGATCTTCCCGGACTGGGGCACGAACCCGTGTCCCCTGCATCGGCAGGCGGACTCTCAACCACTGCGCCACCAGGGAAGCCCAAGACAGCAATTTTGAAAATCTGAGGTTTATGAAAAAAATTCAGTTGTGCTCTGTGAGATGACAAAACCAATAAATTGCCATTTCTTGAGGACTGTTGTTCTGAATTGCCCTTCCTAATTTTTGATATTAAATTTGTAGTAGGAAATAATTTTTTTCTAATGCCTTTTCTCAGTGAAATTAAAATGATGGAAACAGACCCTGGGTGTGTCCAGATCAGGGGTGACAAATCCTGCAGCAGGGGAGTGGGGGACGGTAAGCAGGACTTTCACTTACTGTTTTCTTCCTTCCTTCTTTAAGGTGAGTCCGTACTAATTTTACAATGTGAAAAACAAAGCTAGATAAGGAAAAAGAAACGAAATGATTCACCAGGCTAGAGAGATTTACTTTTATCATCTTCTGAATTTACAGTTGACTTTTTCTTCAACATCTCATTATGAAAAATTTCATACACATCAAAAAGTTTAAAGAAATTTACAGTGAACACAGATAAACCCAGCACCTACATCTTTTGAATTTTTCATATTTAACTCATTACCACGTGCCTCATAGGTGTGCCTGCAGTATGTTGAAGAAATGAAACAAGTTAAAAGTTGAGGATCTAATTTTGTTTTCTCAATGGATAAAGTGGCCGCTGGTTGATTTCATTAGTTTGCTCAGATACCCAAGCGTCTATCTAAGACAATCACATGACAAATCTGTCATTTGATTAACAGGTAAGTGTTCATGAAATAATGGGCACATGAACCATTTGCAGAGGGACTTCAGAACTGGATATGCTCAGAGTATCCCCACAGGCCTCTGGAGGAGGCTGGATTTTGGAAACACCCCAGAGCCCCATTCAGGCCCAAATATGAAAGACTGAAACGGTCCAGCTGTCAGAAAACAAAATGATTATAAACTAATGAGAATGATCTTCCTGGTTATTCCCCAAACACTTTTCTGTGCTGGCCTCTCCTACAGAGTCTGCAAGTGCTCCCGTGTTGGCCCTACCAAGGACGCATCTCGATCTGCTCAGGCACTGCTCACAGGAAAAGCCTTGAAACAAGCGTATGTAAGGATGGGATACACAACAGAACTGCTGTCAGAAACCAGAAACAAAGGGAGAATTAGTAAATACATGGTGAAGGGAACACTGATTAACCAACTGAAAAAACTTACACCCTTAATTTTCATAAGTGTATTTTTCCTTTAGATGAAAAGAAAAAAAGGCCACAACACAAAAAGGTTAACTTACTATATTTTTAATATTTCTTATATTTGTACCAACATAAAAATAGGTATACACTCTTTATGCTTATAGTTTTGACAATAAAAGCTAAAACGTTTACAGATTAAGTTAAAACAAAACAAAACCAATAAAACACAAATTCACTTTAATCTATTTAACATAACAAATGATTCTGCTTTGCTCAAATAATAAAATAACATTTTGCCCAAATGAAATAAACCATAAGTATTTGGTTTAATAGCAAAAAGCTGCAGTTTCAGATCCCCGTTCTGTTTCTAAATAACAATGCTTGTTCACCTAAGTACCTTGTTCGACTGGTACTGATAAATTCAAGTCTTTTCCTCCCTCTTTCAGAGTATTAGCCACACCAGTCAAATGTCAGTCCTGAAGTGCCCATTTTAAAAGGTGTGAATTGAAAAACTGAAAAGATCAACAATTGCCTTCACTGAAATCGGCATTAATCACTACAAATCCAATTAGCTTTAGAATTTGGAGCAGAAACCATCTTTACTAGTTACTTACTTGCTATGATACTTATTGCTAATGAGCTGATGAATCACTCCGTCTGGGAGCCTCAGCACAGAGGCACCGACTGTCGGGTACAGGTCTGAGTAAGTGTGCGACCTCATCGTGTCAGATCAGGTCTAAGGTGTACAACAGCTTCACACCCTCCTTTCCCATGTTCTCCTGTAATCTGTGTTCCACAGTTTTACCTTTTTTCAAATCAGATTTTAATTTTGAATATTTAACACTATTGTTGATGTGCATTTCACTCTCCTCATGTTTGCTAAGAATATGTGATAAATGCTGCCAATCTTTGCACCCATTCTCATTCTTTAGTTGATTTTTTCCTTCCCCAAAGAGTTTGCAATATAGACAAAACACGGAATCTTTTGAGGTCGAATAAAGTAACCAGGATCTAGTGGTTTTTTCACCATTTGGAAGAATTCTTGTATAGTAAGTTTCTGAAAACTTCCTCCCTGTACTGTCCTTTGGAAAGTTAAAATTTCTCACTTGAGGTGGATCATTTTCAACTAGAGTGTCCCTTTCTTTAATACTCAAAATTCGGGGCCACGTACCTGGATCTGCAGAAAGCACAGCTGGTATAATGGAGTCTTCTGATCGTTTCTCTTCCAGTTGCTCTTGAAATTTATCAGCTATGGTTGACACAGAAGGAGGTAAATTCACATCCTGTTGGACCAATGATTTATCTTGGCTACATTCTGCTGAAACTTGTAGTTCGGAAGTCTTTTCCTTTTTCACTGGTATTCTTTCTATCTTTTCCAAAAGTATATTCCATGACCCATACAATTCTCTTTCAGTTTCTTCTCTAACAGCATTCCTTTTTCTGTTTTCTGATGCTAGCACTGTTTTTGAGTTTGTTTCCATCATCTGAGGAAAAATAGATTACAATTTTATTTTAAATTATTAACACTGAAAAAAATTAATGTATATACAAATGCCCAATAAGCACATGAAAAAGATGCTTATCATTAATCATCAAAGAAATACAAATCAATACCACCACATACCCGTTCACACACACTAGGATGGCTATAATGAAAAAAGAGATGATGACAAGCATTAACAGAGGTGTGGAAACACTGGCACCTCCTCAGGCGCTGGTGGCAACGTAAAATGGTGCTGCTGCCTGGGAACACAGGGGCAACTCTTCAAAGTTAACAACAATGCAAAAATGAAGACATATGTCCACACAAACACTTGCACAAAGTGTTCACAGCAACACTAGTCACAGTAACCAAAAAGGAGAAATAACAATGTGGTATTATCCATACAATGGAATATTATTTGGCTTATAATAAAAGTTAAGTGCAGTAAAGATATATGCTGTGACTTGGATGCACCTTGAAAACAGTATGATATGTGAAAGTCTGTCACAAGGTGCCACACAGTGTATGACTTCATCCCATGAAAAGACACATTAGCTCTTCTGGAGTCAATAAAATAAAAATGCAAAAACAGTCAAAATAACACAGGTGCATGGGCTTCCCTGGTGGCGCAGTGGTTGAGAGTCCGCCTGCCGATGCAGGGGACACGGGTTCGTGCCCCGGTCCGGGAGGATCCCACATGCCGCGGAGCGGCTGGGCCCGTGAGCCATGGCCGCTGAGCCTGCGCGTCCGGAGCCTGTGCTCCGCAACGGGAGAGGCCACAACGGTGAGAGGCCTGCGTACCGCAAAAAAAAAAAAAAAAACCAAAAAAAAAACACAGGTGCATATACTGTGAAGGACATCCTGCTAGCTGTAACATTTTAGTACAGGGACCACGGTATCCAACGGAACTCAAAGAACTAAGAGCATTGTTCTGATTCAGTCCCGAACGCAGACACAGCGCTAAGAGGAGCAGGAGTGACACTATCAGGTTTGTGCTCTACAAAGACTGCTCTGATGGCAAGGCCATCACCGGTGCTCAGGAAGGCCAGGGTACAGAGAGGCCAGGAGGCTGTGGGGGCAGTTTGGGCAAGAGGGGAGGGCGGGCATGTCCAGGGTGTGGTGCTGGAGACAGCACCAGGAGAGGGTAGGGAGTAGAATCTGGGTTAGCTGGTAACTGAGCGGCTCTGGGGACGCGAAGACAGAGGGGTAAACATAACTGGAAGTTTCTGCCGGGATGGGGGAAGTTTCTGACCGGATGGGGCTGTTTACTGATTTGGGAAACAAAGAAGGAAAGCAGGTTTGGAGTTTTCAGTTTTAGACACAGAGTTTGAGATATCTGTGGAACATTCAAATGGAAATTAGATGGATGTACTAGTGTGAAACTGAAGAAATACGATCTGTAGATATATTCTGGAAGTCATCAAAATATGTATTCATTGAAACTATAGGATTGGATAAGACTATACCAGAAGAGCATATTTAAGAAGAAACACAACACCAAGGACTGTTAGTGTTATTTTTTTTAACATAACCAAACCCAAGCCTTGGGCTTATTTCTTTCCTTCCTGAGCTTCTTGGTAGTGAGTAGGCAGTCAAGTTGTTATAATTCCCCGCGCATCTAAGACTCATCATTCTGGAGATCACTAAATTGAATCCAATGTAGATCCTAGCCTCAGGGAACTCATGGCATTCGTATAATTAAATGTTGGTATCAGATGCACTAGAACATATATACTATATACATTTTTTTGGCCACACCACACGGCTTGCGGGATCTTAGTTCCCCATGTTAATTAAGGTTTCAGGTGTGAGGTCAAATCTAGCTGTGTGACTTTGGGTAAGACACTTCTCTGAAAGTCAGTATGTTTAACATATTTCAAAGGTTTTATTTATTTGAAATTGAATATACATTTAATAAAGAACATCAACTAATTATACCTGGCTAATTAAAACAAATAATTAAACTAATTAACACCCCCTTTCCCAGAAGTTAACTACTTTCAACATTTTTAGCTGATTCTTTTCATGTTCACTTCCAAATATCAAAATAACATGTTTGCATTGCTTTTACTGATTTTTCCTCCCAGTTTTAGGCATCACTATTGACTTCCAATGAGGAAGATGCACATTTAGTTCTCCTTCTCACTGTGCTTATCACACACTCACCCTCTAGCCACCTACTCATCCTTTTTCAACTCTGGCACCACTGATACTTGGCCAGATAATGCTTTGTTGTGAAGGCCTCTCTGGCCCCCACTCAGTGATGCCAGGAGCACTCACCCAGTTGTGATAAAAAAAAATGTTGGAAGGCCTTGACAAATGTCCCCAGGGGGACAAAATCACCCCCCATTAGATCAGTGGCCAAGACCGAGATTCCATCTTTACATTGATGACTGTGCATGCTATTCTGAGATAAGCCACTAACTTCAAGATTCCAGTTTTTCCTTAAGGTCCTCATGTATCACCAAGGCTTTCTATCGTGAAGGCCTGCCACTAACCACTTATAAACACTAACGTGGTATGGGGAAAGCACATTTACAACACTTCTGTATTATACAGAAATATCATTCCTGTACTTGCCAACTGCTTATGAGCTACGTACATGACTGACACATGCATGGTAGAAGAGAAAAAGACACTTTTGGCGGGGGGGATCAGAGTGCCAGGCAGGATAGTTATTCCAGCAATTCTGAATATGTGGCTGCTGCCTGTTTTGACTATGTTCATTTTCCCATTTGTACCCCACTCTGGTGTTCGTTTAGAAAGTAAAGGCTGATAAGCTATGAGCCATCCTTATGTTCTTCAGAGGGTAAGCAGTGTATCTGTCTGAAGTTTATGAACTCATTGTTCTTAACTGAGCAAAAGCACAGAGCCTAAGCAGGTACAGGTCAATCATCCACACACACATACACAACCACGTACAAATATGATGACCTAAGATAGTTACTTATTACCAAAGCAGAGAGTATTTCTTTAACCTTTTATACCCAAAATATTGTCATTCAACGTGTTAATATAAAATTTTTTTGAATTTTATTTTTTAAACAGCAGGTTCTTATTAGTTATCTATTTTATACATATTAGTGTATATATGTCAATCCCAATCTCCCAATTCATCCCACCACCACCACCACCCCTGACACTTTCACCCCTTGGTGTCCATACGTTTGTTCTCTACATCTGTGTCTCTTATTTCTGCCCTGAAAACCAGTTCATCTGTACCATTTTTCTAGGTTCCACATATATGCGTTAATGTATTTGTTTTTCTCTTTCTGACTTACTTCACTCTATGACAGTCTCTAGATCCATCCACATCTCTACAAATGACCCAATTTCATTCATTTTTATGGCTAAGTAATATTCTATTGCATATAGGTACCACATCTTCATTATCCATTCGTCTGTCTATAGGCATTTAGGTTGCTTCCATTATCTGGCTACTGTAAATAGTGCTGCAATGAACACTGGGGTGCATGTGTCTTTTTGAATTATGGTTTTCTCTGGGTATATGCCCAGTAGTGGGATTGCTGGGTCATATGATAATTCTATTTTTAGTGTTTATTTCTTTTTTTTTTTTTTTTTGCGGTACGCGGGCCTCTCACTGTTGTGGCCTCTCCCGTTGTGGAGCACAGGCTCCGGACGCACAGGCTCAGCGGCCATGGCTCACGGGCCCAGCCGCTCCGCAGCGTGCAGGATCCTCCCAGACCGGGGCACGAACCCGTGTCCCCTGCATCGGCAGGCGGACTCTCAACCACTGCGCCACCAGGGAAGCTCTATTTTTAGTTTTTTAAGGAATCTCCATACTGTTCTCCATAGTGGCTGTATCAATTTACATTCCCACCAACAGTGCAAGAGGGTTCCCTTTTCTCCACACCCTCTCCAGCATCTGTTTGTAGATTTTCTGATGATGCCCATTCTAACTGGTGTGAGGTGATACCTCACTGTAGTTTTGATTTGCATTTCTCTAATAATCAGTGATGCTGAGAAGCTTTTGATGTGCCTCTTGGCCATCTGTATGTCTTCTTTGGAGAAATGTCATTTAGGTCTTCTGCCCATTTTTTGACTGGGTTGTTTGTTTTAATATTGAGCTGCATGAGCTGTTTATATATTCTGGAGATTAATCCTTTGTCCATTGATTCATGGACAATATTGCAAATATTTTCTCCCATTCTGAGGGCTGTCTTGTCATCTTGTTTATAAAAGCTTTTGCATAGCAAAAGAAACTAAGTTTCATTAGGTCCCATTTATTTTTGTTTTTATTTCCATTACTCTGGGAGATGGGTCAAAAAAGATCTTGCTATGATTTATGTCAAAGAGTATTCTTTCTATGTTTTCCTCTAAGAGTTTTATAGTGTCTGCCGTTACATTTAATTTAATCCATTTTGAGTTTGTTTTTGTGTATGGTGTTAGGGAGTGTTCTAATTTCATTCTTTTACATGTAGTTGTCCAGTTTGCCCAGAACCACTTATCGAAGAGGCTGTCTTTTCTCCATTATATATTCTTATCTCCTTTATCAAAGATAAGGTGACCATATGTGCGTGGATTTATCTCTGGGCATTCTATCCTGTTCCACTGATCTATATTTCTGTTTTTGTGCCAGTACCATACTGTCTTGATTACTGTAGCTTTGTAGTATAGTCTGAAGTCAGGGAGCCTGTTTCCTCCAGCTCCGTTTTTTTTTCCCTCAAGACTGCTTTCGCTATTCGGGGTCTTCTGTGTCTCCATACAAATTTTAAGATTTTTTGTTCCAGGTTTGTAAAAAATGCCACTGGTAATTTGATAGGGGTTGCACTGAATCTGTAGATTGCTTTGGGGAGTATAGTCATTTTCACAGTATTGATTCTTCCAATCCAAGAACATGGTATGTCTCTCCATCTGTTTGTACCATCTTTAATTTCTTTCATCAGAGTCTTATACTTTTCTGCATACAGATCTTTTGTCTCCTTAGGTAGGTTTATTTCTAGGTATTTTATTATTTTTGTTGCAATGGTGAATGAGATTGTTTCCTTAATTTCTCTTTCTGATCTTTTGTTGTTAGTGTATAGAAATGCAAGAGATTTCTGTGTATTAAATTTGTATCCTGCAACTTTACCAAGTTCACTGATTAGCTCTAGTAGTTTTCTGGTGGCATCTTCAGGATTCTCTATGTGTAGTGTCATGTCACCTGCAAACAGTGACAGTTTTACTTCTTCTTTTCCGATTTGTATTCCCTTTATTTCTTTTTCTTCTCTGACTGCTATGGCTAGGACTTCCAAAACTATGTTGAATAATAGTGGCAAGAGCGGGCATCCTTGCCTTTTTCCTAATCTTAGAGGAAATGCTTCCAGTTTTTTACCATTGAGAATGATGTTTGGTGTCAGTTTGTCATATATGGCCTTTATTATGTTGAGGTAGGTTCCCTCTATGCCTACTTCCTGGACAGTTTTTATCATAAATGGATGTTGACTTTTGTCAAAAGCTTTTCTGCATCTTTTGAGATGATCATATGGTTTTTATTCTTCGATTTGCTAATATGCTGTATCACACTGATTGATTTGCGTATATTGAAGAATCCTTGCATCCCTGGCATAAATCCCACTTGATCATGGTGTATGATCCTTTTAATGTATTGTTGGATTCTGTTTGCTAGTATTTTGTTGAGGATTTTTGCATTTATATTCATCAGTGATATGGGTATATAATTTTCTTTTTTTGTAGTATCTTTGTCTGGTTTTGGTATCAGGGTGATGGTGGCTTTGTAGAATGAGTTTGGGAGTTTTCCTTCCTCTGCAATTTTTTGGAAGAGTTTGAGAAGGATGGGTGTTAGCTCTTCTCTAAATGTTTGATAGAATTCACCTGTGAAGCCATCTGGTCCTGGACTTTTGTTTGTTGGAAGATTTTTAATCACAGTTTCAATTTCATTACTTGTGATTGGTCTGTTCATATTTTCTACTTCTTCCTGGTTCAGTCTTGGAAGGTTATACCTTTCTAAGAATTTGTCCATTTCTTCCAGGTTGTCCATTTTATTGGCATAGAGTTGCTTGTAGTAGTCTCTTAGGATGCTTTGTATTTCTGCGGTGTCTGTTGTAACTTCTTTTTCGTTTCTGATTTTATTGCTTTGAGTCCTCTCCCTCTTTTTCTTGATGAGTCTGGCTAAAGGTTTATTAATTTTGTTTATCTTCTCAAAGAACCAGCTTTTAGTTTTATTAATCTTTGCTATTGTTTTGTTTCTATTTCATTTATTCTGCTCTGATCTATGATCCATTTCCTTCTACTAATTTTGGGTTTTGTTTGTTGTTCTTTCTCTAGTTCCTTTAGGTGTAAGTTTAGATTGTTTGAGATTTTTCTTGTTTCTTGAGGTAGGCTTGTATTGCTATATACTTTCCTCTTAGAACTACCTTTGCTGCATCCCATAGGCTTTGGATTGTCGTGTTTTCATTGTAATTTGTCTCCAGGTATTTTTTGATTTCCTCCTTGATTTCTTTAGTGATCTCTTGGCTATTTAGTAACATATCATTTAGCCTCCAATGTGTTTGTGTTTTTTACATTTTTATCCCTGTAATTGATTTCTAATCTCATAGTGCTGTGGTCGGAATAGATGCTTGATATGATTTCAATTTTCTTAAATTTAGCAAGGCTTGATTTGTGACCCAAG
Source organism: Mesoplodon bidens (assembly GCF_964165515.1). Lineage (NCBI taxonomy): Eukaryota > Metazoa > Chordata > Mammalia > Artiodactyla > Ziphiidae > Mesoplodon > Mesoplodon bidens. The sequence continues at coordinate 713,137 of NC_138174.1, forward strand.
ATGTGATCTATCCTGGAGAACATTCCGTGTGCACTTGAGAAGAAAGTGTAATCTGCTGTTTTTGGATGGAATGTCCTATAAATATCAATTAAATCTATCTGGTCTATTGTGTCATTTAAAGCTTGTGTTTCCTTATTACTTTTCTGTCTGGATGATCTGTCCATTGGTGTAAGTGAGGTGTTAAAAGCCCCCCACTATTATTGTGTTACTGTTGATTTCTTCTTTTGTAGCTGCTAGCAGTTGCCTTATGTATTGAGGTGCTCCTACGTTGGGTGCATATATAATTCTTATAAATTCTTCTTGGATTGATCCCTTGATCATTATGTAGTGTCCTTCCTTGTCTCTTGTAACATTCTTTTTTTTTTTTTTTTTTTTTTTTTTTTGGTACATGGGCCTCTCACTGTTGTGGCCGCTCCCGTTGCAGAGCACAGGCTCCAGACGCACAGGCTCAGCGGCCATGGCTCATGGGCCCAGCCGCTCCGCAGCATGTGGGATCTTCCCGGACCGGGGCACGAACCCGTGTCCCCTGCATCGGCAGGCGGACTCTCAACCACTGCGCCACCAGGGAAGCCCTGTAACATTCTTTATTTTAAAGTTTATTTTATCTGATATGAGTATTGCTCCTCCCGCTTTCTTTTGATTTCCATTTGCATGGAATATCTTTTTCCATCCCCTCACTTTCAGTCTGTATGTGTCCCTAGGTCTGAAGTGAGTCTCTTGTAGACAGCATATATATGGGTCTTGTTTCTGTAACCATTCAGTGAGCCTGTGTCTTTTAGTTGGAGCATTTAATCCATTCACGTTTAAGGTAATTACCTATATGGATGTTCCTATGACCATTTTCTTAATTGTTGTGGGTTTGTTTTTGTAGGTCCTTTTCTTCTTTTGTATTTCCCACTTAGAGAAGTTCCTTTGGCATTTGCTGTAGAGCTGGTTTGGTGGTGCTGAATTCTCTTAGCTTTTGCTTGTCTGTAAAGCTTTTGATTTCTCCATTGAATCTGAATGAGATCCTTGCTGGGTAGAGTAATCTTGGTTGTAGGTTCTTACCTTTAATCACTTTAAATGTATCATGCCACTCCCTTCTGGCTTGTAGAATTTCTGCTGAGAAATCAGCTGTTAACCTTATGGGAGTCCCCTTGTATGTTATTTGTCATTTTTCCCTCGTTCCTTTCAAGAATTTTTCTTTGTCTTTAATTTTTGTCAGTTTGATTACTATGTGTCTTGGCGTGTTTCTCCTTGGGTTTATCCTGCCTGGGACTCTCTGCACTTCCTGGACTTTGGTGCCTATTTCCTTTCCCATATTAGGGAAGTTTTCAACTATAATCTCTTCAAATATTTTCTCAGGTCCTTCCTCTCTTTCTTCTCCTTCTGGGACCCCCCGCTATAATGCAAATGTTGTTGCATTTAATGTTGTCCCAGAGGTCTCTTAGGCTGCCTTCCCATTTCTTTTCATTCTTTTTTCTTTATTCTGTTCTGCAGCAGTGCATTCCACCATTCTGTCTTCCAGGTCACTTACCATTCTTCTGCCTCAGTTATTCTGCTACTGATTCCTCCTAGTGTATTTTTCATTTCAGTTATTGTATTGTTCATCTCTGTTTGTTGTTCTTTAATTCTTCTAGGTGTTTGTTCTTTAATGCTTCTAGGTCTTTGTTAAATATTTCTTGCATCTTCTTGATCTTTGCCTCCATTCTTTTTCCGAGGTCCTAGATCATCTTCACTATCATTATTCTGAATTCTTTTTCTGGAAGGTTGCCTATCTCCACTTCATTTAGTTGTTTTTCTGGGGTTTTATCTTGTTCCTTCATCTGGTACAAAGTCCTCTGCCTTTTCATTTTGTTTATCTTTCTGTGAATGTGGCTTTCCTTCCACAGGCTGCAGAATTGTAGTTCTTCTTGCTTCTGCTGTCTGCCCTCAAGCAGAAGGTATTTTTGACATGTACTCTTTTGAAAAGATAACGTTACTACAATCTTCTATAAGCTGCACCCAAAGGCTTTGTTAAATATGAGGCATAATATATACAAAGAAGATAATAAAGATAACATAAATAAGCCTTCCTTGCAAAACAAAAAAATCAACTATGCGTATCCACTGTTTCCCCTACTGTGCAATAAGCCTCGCAATTCAGAGTTACTTTTCCCTAAAAGCTAACCATTTAAACCCTCGTCCAGTGAAATGGGGTTAAGAACCTTCCTGGTTTTACATTGAGGATCCATGTTAAATTAATTTTTTTAATTAATTTTTGTGTGGGATAATCTAAGGTCTGGCTTATTTATGTCCATACCAACAAAAAAATTGTTCCAGCACCATCTGCTGAAAAAATCTTGCTTTGCCCATCCAAATGATTTTGTACTTTCTTCTAAAATCAACTGACTGTATTTGTGTGGTTCTATTTCTGGCCTGCCTATTCTATTGATCTATTTGTTTATCTTTATATGCCAATACCATACCACCTTGATTACTATGGCTTTTTAATGTCTTTTTTCCCAAGTTTACTGAAGTATAATTGATAAAGAAAAACTGTACAAATGTATGGTGTATGATGCAATGTTTTGAGTTTTTTAATGTCTTGAAATCAGGAAGATGACACTTCCCTAATCCCTACCTCACACCATACACAAAATTAACTTGAGATGGATCACAGATGTAAACATAAAATCTGAAACTACAGAGCTTATAGAAGACAACACAGGTAAATATCTTCATAACCTTGGTAGGCAGAGTCCCTAAACAAGACACAAAAAGTACTAATCAGAAAAGCAAATAGTAAATTGGACTTTATCAAAATTTAAAACTTGGGCTTTTCAAAAACAACATTAGGAAAACGAAAAGATAAAACACTGTGCAGGAGAAAAATCTTCCAAATACATTTATTTTACAAAAGATATGTACCCAGAATATATATAAAGAATTCCTACAACTCAATAGTAGAAAGACGATCCAATAAAAAAAGTGAGCTAAAACTTGGATACTTTACAAAAGAAGATATATGAGTGATGAGAAAGGAACAGTAGTTATCAGGAAATTAAAACCACAATGAGATAATCATTTCATACCCACCAGAATAGATTAAATCAAAACAGACAACACCAAATTTTGTTGAGACTACAGAAAAATTGCAACTATCAAGTTGTCAGTGGGAGTGCAAAATGGTAGAGAAAAGAATTACTCATTGTAACGTCTGCAAAACATAAAGACTTAAAACAAGCTTACTTACAACAATTAATTAATTTTAATACTCATTTGAGAGTAATAACCAATGAGAGATTGACAGAAATGGAACCATATGAGATTCTAAGATAAATCTGCTTTATGTAAGCTAACAAGGGAGAAGTTACTGCAAACTTGATCATTTAAAACTCATTAAAAAAGAATTACCTGTTTATATTCGTTAACACAACTTTGGCAGCAAAATCTCATCTGCTGACCTTCAATGACTAGGAGATTGTTTCCAGCACCTTTGCTGGGCAGGTACTCCCCACACTGCTCACAGAAGTTCATCACTAGACCATTGGCCAACCTGTACTTGTTAAAGCACTGGTTACTGCACAGCTTATGTGTTACATTGTTAACGCTGACTTCATGCCGAATCTAAAAACAAAAACCAATTTATTAAGTAAATGAACTGGATTAGCACCATACATGAGATACCTAGTTTTTTCAACAGAAATAAAGAACCTTTGGTAATTTCTCAGTGGAAGAAACATTCAGGTAAAATATTTTTAAAAAGCACATTTCACTATTCTTTCATTTTTATCTTTGATTTCTCTGTAAAATTGTGCTTTGATTTTATAAGTGGAAAAATAAGATTCATAGAACAAAAAGCAACAAAATCAGACATTTAAGAATTACAGGGGCTTCCCTGGTGGTGCAGTGGTTAAGAATCCGCCTGCCCATGCAGGGGACATGAGTTCGAGCCCTGGTCCGGGAAGATCCCACATGCTGCGGAGCAACTGAGACCTTGCACCACAACTATTGAGCTTGCGCTCCAGAGCCTGCGAGCCACAACTACTGAGCCCATGTGCTGCAATTACTGAAGCCGTTGCGCCTAGAGCCCCTGCTCTGCAACAAGAGAAGCCACCAAAATGAGAAGCCTGCGCACCACAATAAAGAGTAGCCACTACTTGCCACAACTAGAGAAAGCCCACATGCAGCAATGAAGACCCAACACAGCCAAAAACAAATTAAAAATATAAATTTATTTTTAAAAATTACAGGAAATGGTTAGCATGTTTTGATATGACCTGCTTAAAAATAAGTGGATTGGGAATTTGTAGGTATTATAAACTTCACTGCCCTAGAAAACTGGGGTGGGGGGGTGGGCGAAGGGAACCAGTATCACCCACATTCAGGATGGAGTCTGTATATACCTAAGTTCTTGCTTTGCTCAGCTCTATGGTAGCTGAGATAAAATTGTGTCTGGGATGTACATAGCTTCAGGGTAATCCAGACCAAATTCAGTCACCAAGGACCATGTTAAGTGGGGACTCCCTGGATGCCTGAGAAGATGGCAATACCACCTAAGAAATGTGAAGTGACCTACATACTTTCACTCCACCTGTTCTACGTGTTCTTGTAGGACTGGTTGTTTCCTTCATGTCCTGAACCTATATTTTCATTTAGTGTGGTTAATAAGAACAAAATCCACCATAAAACTATTGCTCTCTTTATGAGTACATTCAGTTCCACAGAAATGGATGATCACCCCATTCTATGGGATGGGACATTTGTTATGAGACAATTCTAACATATGCTTATTCTTCCCTTCAACTTCACTGGGTAGATTCAAGACTCATCCATTAGGTAGATGGCAGAACATATAATAGCACCTGAAGTTAAAATTATCGCTGTTAACCTAGATAATAACTTAAGATATAAAATCACAGACCTCTGTTAGTTTACTGCAGATTGTACATCTTGATTTATTCAGAACTCTTTTTCGAAGATTCTGGTTATCTTCATAGGGAGATGAAAATGTACCACAAAATTTTTGGAAGGATTCACTTGACTCCCCTTGAGGAACAAGAGTAGCCTTTTTTGCAGGTGCACCTCTGAAACACAAGGGAGAGACACAATTTAAGAACACTGCATTCTCTTTCTTTGGCCATGCTGAGTGGCTCATTTCCCCCACCAGGGACTGAATCCAGGCCACGGCAGTGAAAGCCCAGAATCTTAATCACTAGGCTACCAGGGAACTCCCTAAGAACATTGCATTTTAATAAAAGTCAAATATATATGAACAATAATTGACATTTTTCATTTTCTCATGATTTAATCCTAAGAATCAACTATAATTTTTGGATCTAGAAAAATCCACATTTTGGTTTAATTGCTGAGAGTTCCTAAATAATATGGAAAGATATTCAGAGATAAAAATATTTTGTTGTCACAGGTTATGACCTTTAGAACCTTGCCACAGGTTATGACTTCTAGAAGCATTCAAAAAGGGTGTTAGCGGGCTTCCCTGGTGGCGCAGTGGTTGAGAGTCCGCCTGCTGATGCAGGGGACACGGGTTCGTGCCCCGGTCTGGGAGGATCCCACATGCTGTGGAGCGGCTGGGCCGGTGAGCCATGGCCGTTGAGCCTGCGCGTCCGGAGCCTGTGCTCCGCAGCGGGAGAGGCCACGACAGTGAGAGGCCCACATACCGAAAAAAAAAAAAAAAAAAAAAAAGGGTGTTAGCAACCGGGGAGAACCAAGGTAGAGGATGGGGAAGGGGGTGAGGCACAGGCAGTGGTGGGATAGGGTTGATTTCTTTCTATACCTAAACTCTACGTTCCTGCCAACAGTAAGTACAATACAAATGACCCACAGCTCTGACATATGCTAGGATAACTGTAGCTCCATAAACTTGAAGAAACCTGTGCATCAATTCTATCCATGAATCTTCTGCAACTCTCTAAGTACATTCTGGACACAAATTCATACTGCCAGTATCCAATCATATGGAACCATGTTGAAAGGTACAGCTTACTTTTTACATGTCACCTTGCGTTTCTTTGGAGCAGGCTTGTGAGAGAAGGAGGAGAGGCAGGTGGTGGAACAGAAGAGGTGAGCTGAGCCTTTGCGCTGATAAGCTGTCTGTCCCTTCTGCAAAGGCTTTTTGCAGTTTGCACAAGTGATTTTAGCTGGTTTAGAGGGTTGCTGTTGGGCAGAAGGCTGGAAGATCTGTTTAGGAAGTGAGTCCACTGGTGATAAAGAATCCACCCCTGGCTGTTTCTGATTACTGGGAAAGGATGCTGACTGGGAGATCCAAGAATCTTAAAAATAAAACACGTAAGAAAAGTCACGGAACAGTTAAAAACTCCCATCAGAAAAATATTTAAAATTTTCATTTTGCACAAGTCTAAGAGAAGAGTGAGGAAGCCTTGCTGTACAACCCCAGGGGGACTCTCCCCTTTGTACTCTAAGTGAATGATGCTCTATTGTGCCAACACTGGAAATGGCGGCCCCGGAATTGTGCAATGCGGTAGCCAGCATCTCCAAGTCAGACCCTCTGTGCTAGAGATTGTGCAAGTAATTTAAACTAGGTCTTGGTATTCTCAGCTACAAATCACAATGATACCCAACCTATCAGCGTTATGAAGACTAAATGAGAGGGACTTCCCTGGAGGTCCAGTGGTTAGGACTCTGCGCTTTCACTGCCATGGCCCAGGTTCAATCCCTGGTCGGGGAACTAAGACCCCACAAGCCGTGCAGCAGGGGAAAAAAAAACAAAACAAAAAAAACACATGAGATAATGCATATAGTAAAGCATTATATTCTGTACACAGGGTACTTCCTAAGGCACTTTTTCTTTTCTAAGAGAAAAGTATTAACACACTGTAAAATAAAGCAAATATACAAATATAAAGATTATAGTCTGGTATATGATACCCATTTTCATAACAGCTTCCCCCCTAACATTTTATTATGAAAAATTTAAAGCATATAAAGCTGAAAGAATTTTACTGTGAAAAATGTCCATCATATAGATTCTATACTATTTTACTTTTTGCTTTATCACGTTTTCTATTTATTCACCCCGCTAAATAATCTATCTTCTCTATGTATTTCAAGTAATTTGTAGATATTAGTGCACCTCCCTCCAAGATACTTCCAAGTACATGTAATTAAACATAGCATTTTAAGGCAACTCTGTCTACAATTACCTGCCAGCCTTCTAGACTATTTCCCAGGCATTAGTGTAGGTGGTGGATTACACAGGAGACCCAGCTTTCCTACCTTCACATAGGGACTCCATCGTATATTACTGTTAGCTTCAAAATGGTACAATATTATGTACAGGTAATGGTGCCTCTCAAACCTTAACACGCATACGATCACTTGGGAATCTTGTTTAAACAGAGATTCTAAATCAGTAAGTCTAGGGAGGGGCCTGAGATTCTGCATTTCTAACTACCTCTTGAGTAATGGTGAAGCTTTGAGAAACAAGGCCCAAGAGCACTGAATTATTCTGTCATCTCTCTTCAAAAATAGCTTTTGTCGTTAGGTAAAGGTCTATGGCCCCTCCACCTATTATAGCTCTAAACGCCTCTCATGATACTACAAACACTAACAACTCTGTTTTCACTTCTAAATTCCTACCCACTGCTGCTTCTAATTTTGTCCTTTTCCAGATATTTTTATCTTAACAGGCAAAAACAAAACAGAACAAGTAACCAAAGGAATTCTTTCACCCCGCAAGAAGATACGCTGGCAAATATGAAGTATATTCCATAAAGTTTTGTTTTTGTTTTTATTTTGGCCGCATCACACAGCTTGTGGGATCTTAGTTCCCTGACCAGGGATTGACCCTGGTCCCGCAGCAGTGAAAGTGTGAAGTCCTAACCACTGGACCACGAGGGAATTCTCTGGGCTTTATAATTTTTTTTTTTTTTTTTTGCAGTACGTGGGCCTCTCACTGTTGTGGTCTCTCCCGTTGCAGAGCACAGGCTCCAGATGCACAGGCTCAGCGGCCATGGCTCACGGGCCCAGCCGCTCTGCGGCATGTGGGATCTTCCCAGACCGGGGCACGAACCCGTGTCCCCTGCATCGGCAGGCAGACTCTCAACCACTGCACCACCAGGGAAGCCCTGGGCTTTTTAATTTTGTACACTTACCCATACTTAAAGGGGATAGAGTTATATATAATTATGTAAAGTGAGGCATCAACTATACTGCTCAATAGATTCTGCAGTTTTTTTCCTCTTTAGCATTGGTGCATACATAAATAAAGCAAATGTTTTCTTTGTTTATACTTCAACTATTTAATTTCTCCTAATTTCAAAGTTTCTTATTTCATCAAATTCTTATTTTACCGTGTTAGCGTCTATAGGCTAAATAAAACAGGGTCCCCAACCCCTGGGCCTGGGACCAGTAGCAGTCTGAATGAGCACAGCTTCACCTGCCAACCCCATCCCCCCATCACTCACATCACCTCCTGGACCATCCTCCACCCCCCACCGCCCGTGGAAAAACTGTCTTCCACGAAACCAGTCCATGGCGCCAGAAAGGCTGGGGACCACTAAAATAAAAGGTCTCAACCAAATTCTTCCATGCTCTATCCCCAGAATACATTTTAAGAGAAGGGGCCCAGAAGGATTTAATCCAAATCCCTCCTTATATGCAAGGAAAATTAAGGCCTAGAAGCTAGAGGTGATTTGCCCAGAATTCCAGTAAGTACCAGATCCACTATTTGAGTTTTAGATCTTCTTTTTTATTTAATTAATTAAATATATTTTGGCTGCATCAGGTCCTAGTTGTGGCGTGCAGGCTCATTAGTTGCGGTGTGCGGGCTCTCTAGTTGCAGCGCGCAGGCTCCAGAGCTTGCGGGCTCAGTTGCCCCGCGGCATGTGGGATCTTAGTTCCCCGACCAGGGATCAGAGGCGCCTCTTGCAATGCGAGACAGATTCTCAAACACTGGACCACAAGGGAAGTCCCAAGTTTCAGAGATTCTTGATTTCTTCCTGCATCTAAACTCTTCTGCCTAAAGAACAACCTTTTAGCATTTCTTTAGTGTTGGTCTGCTAGTGAAGTTACTTCAGTGTCTCAGTGGGGTTTTTAGTTGTTAAAGAGTAACACATACACATGAAGTTTATAATCTTTTTTTTTTTTTTTTTTTTTTTTTTGCGGTACGCGGGCCTCTCACTGTTGTGGCCTCTCCCGTTGCGGAGCACAAGCTCCGGACGCTCAGGCTCAGCGGCCATGGCTCACGAGCCTAGCCACTCTGCGGCATGTGGGATCTTCCCGGACTGGGGCACGAACCCGTGTCCCCTGCATCGGCAGGTGGACTCTCAACCACTGCGCCACCAGGGAAGCCCCGAAGTTTATAATCTTAAGTGCACAGCTCAATGACCGTCTTCACAATGAATATGTACTTCTATGGCCACCACCCAGATAAACACACAGAAAACTTCCAGGATCCTCATGTCTTTTCCACTCAGTCACTCCCCTCCTTTCCCACAAGGCATCCCTATCCTCACTTCAAAGATAAGTTTTGCCTTATTTTGAACTTCGCATATGAAATCATGTAGTATGTACCCTCGTCTCAACATCTCATCTGTTTCATTCACACTGAAGGTAGCTGTTCATCTGTTTCCATTGTTGAGTATTCCATTGTGTGGCTGATACTATCTATCACTCTAAGGCTGATGGACATTTGGATTGCTTCCAATTTTTTTTTGGTGGGGGGACATCAAAGGTTTATTATTGGGTTTATTGCCCACAGCAAAAGTTCCTGGAACAACAACCCACTGTGTACGACAGACAGGAGGCAGGACATGGGAGCAGTCTTTGCTACTCAGGGGAGAAGGAGGCTACCATCTACAGGCGGATGATTGCTTCCAAGTTTTGACTATGATTTCTCTACATGTCTCTTAATGGTCTCTTGGGTATTTATCCTGCTCAGAATTTGTAAAGGTTCTCGAATTCAAGGGTTGATGTTTTTCTCCATTTTAGAAAATCCTCAGTTACACCTCTTCTGCCTCATTTCTTTTTTCCTCTTTCTGGGACATTAATTACATGTCCTTTTCATCAAATGTCCTAAGTCTCTTACATTCTTTTCTGTATTTCCCCCCTTTTGGTTCTGACTCAGTCTAGATAATGCTCTGATACATATTCCAGTTCATTCACACTCTTCAGCTGTGCCAAACCTACAGTTAAAATGTAGACAGTTTGATACTCCTAGTACCCGCACCCCTTATGGGTTCACTTCTATTGTCCGCTTTTTCTCTTATTTCATTATATGGCCTGCCTCCTCATATCCCTAATAGTTTTACATGAAAAACTGAAAAAAAAAATTGAGACTCTGGATTATGTTAGCATCCCCAATCCAAAGGTCGATATATATATCTTTTATTTTATTTTATTTTTATTTTATTTATTTATTTTTTGCGGTACGCGGGCCTCTCACTGTTGTGGCCTCTCCCGTTGCGGAGCACAGGCTCCAGACGCGCAGGCTCAGCGGCCATGGCTTACGGGCCTAGCCGCTCCGCGGCATGTGGGATCTTCCCGGACCGGGGCACAAACCCGTGTCCCCTGCATCGGCAGGCGGACTCTCAACCACTGCGCCACCAGGGAAGCCCTTTATTTTTTTAATATATATATTTTAAATCAGTGTCCTTTGTGGGCCCCTGTGAGTCTGTTGAAAGTTCCCCTTAGATTCTTAGCAGCCTTTTCTGGAACTGAACACATACCCATTAGAGAAAAACAACCCCAAATAAGAGATGACTCCTCTGAGGCTCCTTCTCAGATATGAGAAACCTCATTTTTCAGTGTATTTGTAGCTCTGTGATGCTTTAGATATTTTATATGTTTTGTCTCCCTCCCCCCCATTATTCTCTGCAGGAGGGACAGGAGTTACTTATTGATTATTAGTCTCAAGTCTATTATTATCAGAAGAACTTCCTAGAATCAGTATCGTGGCCAGAAATGTTTATAATCCAACAAAAATACAACACAGATGCAAGAACAATTTCTAAGTCTGAGTATTTTCTTTGATGAAATTTTGCTGTTTACATAAAGATACGATGGCTGAAGAACTTTCACTGAAATACAGTCTACCTTAAAGCTTAGTGCAAAGATTAAATGACTCAAAGGTCCATTCTAATGGAAATGATCTTATTTTCATAAGATATTACACAGTTTTTTTTTTTTTTTTTTTTTTTTTTGCGTTACACGGGCCTCTCACTGTTGTGGCCTCTCCCGTTGCGGAGCACAGGCTCCGGACGCACAGGCTCAGTGGCCATGGCTCACGGGCCCAGCCGCTCCGCGACATGCGGGACCTTCCCAGACTGGGGCACGAACCCGTGTCCCCTGCATCGGCAGGTGGACTCTCAACCACTGCGCCACCAAGGAAGCCCTATTACACAGTTTTATTTGTACTTTATGCAGAGCCATAATTTTGTAGGATAAAATTTGAACCCTTAAGCCCTAGATTCAAATATAACAACTCCAGAGATCCTCATCTTGTTCTTATTTTTTTTCTTTTTTCTGTGCTGGAAAACCTTCATTCTATAGAAGTGGGGAGCACACCGCAACTAAAGTAAGACACTCTGGGGGAGCTCTGACCCTAAATAATAACAACAATTACCATAGTAATACAATGGTCACCATCTTATTCTGTAAGTCTTCTAGTAAAATTGGTTAATTTTACAAAAGCTGACAGCAAGCAAAAACAAAATTTAGGGTTAATACTAAAATTGGACAGTTTTCACTATGCTACATCCAACTTTAAGAGTGAAAAGAGCAACGACAAGACAGCCCTTTTTGACAAGTGACTCCACCTTTCAGAAAGCTTCAGACACATCTTCACCATCACTATTTACCTGACAACTCTGTAGACCCTCTTTTTAGAATTCTGGACCAAATGGTATTATTTGAAGGATAGGGCTTCCCTGGTTGCACAGTGGTTAAGAATCCGCCTGCCAATGCATGGGACATGGGTTCGAGCCCTGGTCCGGGAAGATCTCACATGCCGTGGAGCAACTAAGCCCGTGTGCCACAACTACTGAGCCTGAGCTCTAGAGCCTGCGAGCCACAACTACTGAATCCCACGTGCCTAGAGCCCATGCTCCACAACAAGAGAAGCCACTGCAATGAGAAGCCTGCGCACAGCAACGAAGACCCAACTCAGCCATAAATAAATAGATACATTTATTTTAAAAAATAATAATAAAATAAATAAATAAAGGATATAGTTCTGTAACTTTTTCCCCCCGAAACAGAACTTTAGAGAACCCAGGAACACTGTAAATTCATCCATACTTCATAGATAACAGAAATTCATTGCCACAGCACAAACAAAATAGTTCAAATGTAGTTAAGAACGTCTTCATATATATGAATGAATGTCAGGGGAGTCCTTTAATGCTTCTTGTCTGTTACTTTTTAAAATCACTGATACTTCATGGCATGAGAAAATTATCACTGTAATATAAAATACAGTTTTGAATTAATGAGATAAAGGGATGACAAGAATAAAAATACATCCAAGAGTAGTCAAAACTACTTTCAAACAACTTTTGCTAGTCTCAATTATGTCCACAATTTGAGTGGAGTAACAGTATAGCATCTAACTACAGTATGCTTTTTTACAGTTAAGTATCAAGTCTATGTGCTATGCTTTTAAATTGAAAAGCATGTTATTGATCCACTTCACCATTCAATACACAACTTCAATTTACTCCAGAAGGTGAAAAACGGTCAAGGCTGAAACATAAAGGAAATACATGGCAAGCCTTCTGGTTTTAACTTCACTTAAGAGCTTATACGTACATAAGATGTAATTCATGTTTGCAAAAATATACATGTAAAATTTAGGAAATAATTACACAACAAAAAATAAGAGTGAAAGAAACAAATCAATTACACTGCAATAAAAAATTTTAAAAAGAAGAGTGAAAGAAACAGAGATCTAAAAGAATGATTTTCAATGGACATTATTTCAAGTCTTCAACATCATCTTCAACCGCTTTTAAGCTTAACACATCATTCAATATAGAAGTCACAAGTTTTTTATATTATTTTTCAGGTTTCACTCAATCAATAAACAAAAGATGTACAAAGTAATAAGTAGATGACAAACATGAATGAACAAATTCATAAAAAGTCTACAAAAGTATTTTTAAAAGTTCAATGATCATTAAGAGGATATCACCTCTAAATGAGCAGTTTAGCAAACATTAATAATACTCCTATCCCTGAGGAGAGCTTACAATATTATAACAACAAAAAAACCCCGTAATTTTTTGGTGAGGACCATTCTGTATTAACCATGAAAAGTTTTAAAAATATGTTGACATTTGACTTGGCAATTTCACCTACAGGAACTTTTCACTAGAAAATATGTGTGACAAACTTAAGAGATATTCATGAGAAACCTGTTTATAACTGCAAAGACTAGACACAAGCTATTAAATTATGAACATAAAAAGCTTATTATATTTGACATAAGCAAATACGCTAAATGATGAAATGTCAAATGCTTCCCCTCCACCCCAGGTCAAGAACAAGACAACAGAAGGCACTTTCACTGCTGAGTGCCTGGGGTTCAACCCCTGGTTAGGGAACTAAGATCTTGCAAGCCACGAGGCATGGCCAACAAAAAAAATAACAAGACAAGACTTTATACTCTGATCACTTCTATTCAACATTACATAAAAAATAAAAGGGGATCTGCCAGGCCAAACTATGTCCATAATAAAACTAAGATTATTTGCCTTTTTCATCGTGTTGGCATCTGCACTAATGGTGCAGAAGCAATGATGGGTAAAACTGCTGGCAGTGGAACCAAACTGTACTAGTAAAATTTTCTTCACTATCAGGCACTTACACAAAAGAAAGAAAAAGTAGCACCTGTACTTCCTATTGTTCTTCCAACAACAACTGGTCAACACAATCCTGATGCTAACTACCTGGTGTCAGCACCAGCCCCCATTTTGAAGGCACAGTCCACAACAAGACTGCCCTCACTTTACATGCCACCTGGACTTCTGGCCAACTGGCTGTAAATCTGGGAGGTTCCTAAGGCCCCTTCAGATTTGATAATTTGCTAGAATGATTCAGAGAACTAAAGAAAGCTCTATACTTATGATCAGTTTTATTTAAAGGATACAAATCAGGACCAGCCAAATGAAGAGACATACGGGGTGAGGAAGGGTCCCAATGCCAGAGCTTCTGTGCCCTCTCTCTGAGGAAGCGTGTAGCGTCACCCACCTGGCACAGATGAGTTTTTACTGGGTTTCATCATGTGGGTGTGACTGGTGGGATTATTCACTGCGTGTGACTGGACTCAATCTCCAGCCTCTCTCTCCTCCATGGAGGCTGAGCTGGCTCAAAGGCCCAACACTCAAATCACAGGGTTGGTCTTTCTGGTGACCCTCAGCCTTAATCATTAGTTATTAGGAATCTGGTAAATTTCAAGGATTTATTCTCTCTCCCAAGAACCAGGGACAAAGGCCAGTGAAATTATTTGTTATGCAACAGAAGTCCTTAGTGAAAAGGTAAAAATTAGTATTAATTTTACTAAATTTCAGTCTCTGACTACATCTTAATACTCTGTATGATGCACAGGGAAGCATCCAGAAGCCACTTCTGTTTCATACCAAAGAACAATGAGAAAGAGTGGAAAAGCACCTGTAAAATTGCTGCATTGCAAGCTGAACTAGCCTTAAAGGAATGACAAAACAAACTGGTTATTGACATTTTCTTAAAATAAGCCTTTCACTTCAAAAAAATAACAGTATTTGTTGCCAATGAGAAAATTTGAGCTTTCGAATGAAAATCAGAATCTTTGAAAACCTGCATCCACCACTGCTAGCGTGACAGCTTTCTAAGGTGTCAACATTTAGAAGACCTAGGTAACTCAGTGAATCAACACTTTCCAAATAACCAAAGCACAATGTTACCAAATCATACAAAGGTAAAATTCATTCAAAGATAAATGAATTTTAATGTAATAAAGTATGAAAAGTTCATTATATAGTTTCAGATTCCACACTGTAAGAACTTTTAAGAAACTACCACTTATCAAGTTTTGGTGCTGTGTCAAAAGGAAAAGGAAAAAACTATCCATAATTAACTAAAAAGGCTACTAAAATATTGCTCCATTCTACAGCCACATATGTACATGAGGCCAGATTTTCTTCTTATACTTCAAACTAAAGAAGATATTGCAACACATTCAATGTAGAAATAGATTTGAGGAGCTAGATATACCTTGCTGTCTTCTATTAAGCCAGACTTCAAAAAGATTTGTGGGGCTTCCCTGGTGGCGCAGTGGTTGATAATCTGCCTGCTAATGCAGGGGACACGGATTCGAGCCCTGGTCTGGGAAGATCTCACATGCTGCGGAGCAACTAGGCCAGTGAGCCACAACTACTGAGCCTACGCGTCTGGAGCCTGTGCTCCACAACAAAAGAGGCCACGATAGTGAGAGGCCCGTGCACCGCGATGAAGAGTGGCCCCCGCTCAATGCAACTAGAGAAAGCCCTCGCACAGAAACAAAGACCCAACACAGCCAAAAATAAATAAAATTAAAAAAATAAAATAAAATGCTTTAAAAAAAAAAAGATTTGGGGCCTCCCTGGTGGCGCAGTGGTTGAGAGTCCGCCTGCCGATGCAGGGGATACGGGTTCGTGCCCCGGTCTGGGAGGATCCCATATGCCGCGGAGCGGCTGGGCCCGTGAGCTATGGCCGCTGGGCCTGCGCATCCGGAGCCTGTGCTCCGCAACGGGAGAGGCCACAAGAGTGAGAGGCCCGCATACCGCAGAAAGAAAAAAAAAAAAAAAAAAGATTTGTGTAACTGTAATACGTCACTTTTCACTAAATTTCTTTAGTGAAAGTAGTTATCTTTCATTAAAAATATGTCACATAATTATTGTTAAATGAATAAATACCTTTTAAATTTAAGTTTTAATTTCTAATATAACAGATTAAAAAAACAAAAAACTTTGGGATCCTCAATCACTTCCAAGAGTAAAACTGAGACCAAAAAGTTTGAGAACTGTCCTATAGAAATAATAAACAATATAAACAAAGACATTTAGTGTGTACAGTTTCAATAGTAAAAAATGAAAAGCCATATAAATGCTTAAAAAGTAGAGGAATAAATATCTCAGACAAAGGAATATTTTATAGCCACTGAAACTTCTACTTTTAAAATGACATAACAGGGGCTTCCCTGCTGGCGCAGTGGTTGAGAGTCCACCTGCTGATGCAGGGGACACAGGTTCGTGCCCTGGTCTGGGAAGATCCCACACGCCACGGAGCGGCTGGGCCCGTGAGCCATGGCTGCTGAGCCTGCGCGTCTGGAGCCCGTGCTCCGCAACGAGAGAGGCCACAACAGTGAGAGGCCCGCATACCACAAAAAAAAAAAAAAAAAAAAGACATAACATACTAAAATTTAGATTAAATAACTCAAGAGAACACAAAACTAAATACAATATGCTCTAAATTCTATTTTTAGAACCACAGAGGCAAAAGACTGAAAGCAAACAAACCAAAATTTTAAGTTGTCAGTCACTTCTACTTAGTGAGGTAGGTGACAGATACTATTTTCTTATTTCTAACTATGATTTCCTTCAAATGTTCTGTAATATTCTCATAACCAGAGAAAAAGATTATTTTTAAAAAATTTTTAAGAAAAAATAATACTAGCATTCCATTAAAACAACAAGTGATTCGGTTCTTAGCTCTAATTACTTTCCAGTCCTTTCCTGAAATTCTAAGTTGGTCAATAGCTAAAAGCACTAAAATGACCCAAAACAAACACAAACAAAAACAACAAAAAAAAGAGAAAACAAACAGCACACTAAGTCATGAAAAATCCGCAAAAAAGATTTGCTAAATTTTAAATAACTTTCATTATATTTTACCAGAACACAACTGGCCTCATAAGAGTCTTTAAAATACGGGTATCTGATTTGGGACTTTCCTGGCAGTCCAGTGGTTAAGACTCAGTGCTTCCACTGCAGGGGTTCAATCCCTGGTCAGGGAACTAAGATCCTGCATGCCACATGGTGTGGCCAAAAAATAGGGGAAAAAAACAAGTCTCTGATTTAAAGGTAAGAAAGTTTTCCAAATTTAAAATGAAGCAACTAATAAAATGCTGATTTAAAACCAAAAATCAGAGACAAGCAGTCTAAAAGTAAACACTTGAAAAGCAAAAATTGAAAGGTCAGGTTAAAATTAAATAAATTTTAATTAAATAAAAATTAAATTAAATTAAATTTGTTATGTAATATTTCTTTAATCCTTTAGTTCACTCTCCATCTTTTTATTCTATGACTTTTACATTAAAATAAAGATGCTAGTAAACAAAGATGGAGGTAGTAGTTATGGGAGTTTTCAATTAAAACACTTCATATATAAATCACATTGGGTAAAACAGAGTAGACTGCACAGTTTTATTTAGCAAAAAATTCTATTTTAATACGAAAGTTAACAAAAAATATTTCACATATAGAATAAAATAGATATAGGTACCAAAAGTAACAGCCAAAAGTTTATTTACTTAGGGTGGAAAGAAAATATTTAGTATCACTTACTGCTTACCAGGACTATGATGAACTGTAAATCCTCTGTTCTGAAATACGCCTCCTGCCACATTCATTCTACCAGGATTAAAAGGTCCTACTGCAGTCTTGGTCTGTGAAGTTAAAGACGGGGTGTATGTTTGCATATTAACACCAAAGTTACTGGACTGCAGTCCGTTAGCGACATCTCCCAAGCTGGTATTCTATAGTGATGTTATATTTGTAATCATTAAGTTCATATCTCTCCCATCATTCAGAGCTTAATACCTGTTTCTAAGGTTGAAACATTAGTAATATGAATTTCAGAGTCGATTCTGTAGTGATAACACCATTACCCATTCCAGCATTTACCTTACTTCTTGAAAGACTGGAAGTGGAGAAATCCAAATCTTTGGTTCTGTTTTTACTTCCAGGAAGTGCCCATTCAATAAAACTAGAAGAAATTGTCTTTTCCTTTCCATTTGTTTCCATGTCCTCTTCATCATCAATGACAATTGTCTCACTTATACTTCCCTTCTGAGAAGCCAAACTTCTTGAGGAAGGAAGAATTATGGAATAATTTCCTTGTAGCTTTTCATTTCTTGATGCAGCAAATATAAAATTTCTTTGATCAGCTATTACTGGAGCAGAACTTGAAGGAGGTTGTATAGATTCAATAAATACAACATCATCATCATCATCCTCCGCTGACGAGTTTCTAGATCTATTAACTAAAGGACTAGCTGGGTCACCAAATGCTACGTCCATGAAACTAGCTGCCATGGCTTTACTCCCTAATAAAACAGGAGTCTGTTCAGTCAAGTCTAATCCTCCCGCTGAACATTTATCTATGCCAAAGAACCTATAACAGAGAGAGAAAAGAAAAAAAAGTTCTAGTATACTATGATCATTGCATTTTATTGCAATTCAATAGCACAAGTGAAATTTTATATTATTTTATGTGATCTTATCTAAGTCCTTCC
This sequence comes from Mesoplodon bidens, assembly GCF_964165515.1. Classification (NCBI taxonomy): domain Eukaryota; kingdom Metazoa; phylum Chordata; class Mammalia; order Artiodactyla; family Ziphiidae; genus Mesoplodon; species Mesoplodon bidens. The sequence continues at coordinate 731,609 of NC_138174.1, forward strand.
TTGAAACAGAAAGTTGTTCAAAATAATTCCATCAATTACCAATAACTCACGGTCCAAATACAATCACTATACTAAATATACTTTTATCTACTAAAATGACTATGATATTGTCCAAACTCTATTTCCCTAGGGTCTTCTGTCATTGTTTTTCAAATTCTCTGCTTCCAACATTAAACCTTTCTGAATCTTTTTGTTTTTTGTCCTTGTTGAGGAATCACCAGACACTACGCTATAGGTTTTTAATACAAAATTCTGAAAAAACCATGATGTACATATAATTTAATTCATTTTACAGATCAGGAAACGAATCTGGGTAAGGCCAAATAGGACTCAAACTCAGGGCTCTAACTCTAGGCTCCAAATTCTTAGCCACTTTGTTTTATTCAGCAAACACCTCTGTGTACCTACTATGCACTAGAGAATGACAAACGAAAGGATCCAGCAGAGACATAGTTGGAAGAATCTGGAGAAGTGACCAACCAATGAAGCACAGCTCTGAAAGCAGATAAGAGGAAGAGGAGGATGCGTGCACAGCTGGTAGTGAAACTGATCATGAACAAAAGTCACCTTTATCTCAAAAGTGAGAAGGAAAAAGGTAAGTGTATGGCTGTCCCTTGGTATCCACGGGGGGACTGATCCCAGGATATCCATGGATGCTCAAGTTCCACAGTTAGCCCTCCGAATCCAAGGTTCCATATCCGCAGATTCAACCAACCCTGGATCGTGCAGTACTATAGTATTTACTGAAAAAAATCTATGTATAAGTGGATCCGTGCAGTCCAAACCCATGCTGTTCAAGGTTTTGTCCAGTTGTAATTAGAACGTATATAAGTATGCAGAAATAATAGATGGAAACCTGAGGTAAGTTTATACATGCTGGCTTCAATTTTCTTAGAAGCTCAAGACAGTGAAGGAGGTAGGATCTGTATGGGTGTTGAATAATAAAGAAAAGTCACTCATACAGCAGTCATCATTCAATTTTAAACATCTCATATTGAAATATGCTAAGTAACATTCTATTCTAAAATTTTCCCAACTAATTTTAAGTGATAGTACTTACAGTCATACAATTGGTAATGTTTATTCTTAATAGGTGCTATGCCGTTAAACATAGCAATTCAGTAAACGCTTATAAAGGTGAGGCAGGAACTATTCTTTTTCCAATTTTACCCATCAGGAAACTAAGACTCAGAAGATAAGAAGATAAGTAATCCGCCTGGCCCGCCCAAGTCTCCACTGCTGGAAAGGGTAGAGTCAGGACTCAAATCCAAGAAATCTGACTCTATAATCTATTTCATAGCCACTACATTATATGCAATTACTGTATACAATTTTTTTTTTAATTACTTGTTTTATTAAGATGAGTGAATTCATTAAAACAAAATCAACATTCAAATAACTCTAGTTCAAAGATAAAGAAATAAGAAATCTAAGGAACCAGTTTAAAAGGGTTATAAAGGAAATACAAAATTTAGGATCATGGTTAACACTCATCCAGTAAGCTTATTATGTGGTTGATTTTCAGAGAAAAGAGGCAATAATTCAGCCTAAACTGAATTATGAAATGTAAGAGCTGTTATATACGAATTCTCTCAGTCCTTTCTGTATTTGAATAAACCTAGAACAGAAAAGAACAATTTCTGGAAAAGAGCTATAGCTGACTCTACAGTACCCTCTGGTGGCTGTTAGGTCCTATTTTAATCTTCCCAAAGAAAATAACAGAAAGAGCATTCTTTATGCTCAGCTCATTGTAGTCATCTATTTCTGATAAAAGATTAAGTATTCACCTATTTTCAAATTCCAGATTGTAAAAAAATTAAAACCCAACCCTAACCACTATTAAAAGTCATTGTGTATATAATTTAACCATCAAACACTTTCTTAATTCCATAAACATAAGACTACAAAAAAGTTTTAACCATTTCTATAATATTATCTAAAAAGAGAAAAAGTTATAGTTTAGCTAAGACACTGAGGCAATTACCTCACCTCATTGAGTTTTACTTTCCTAAACTATAAACTGCAAATGGGGATAAAAAGGACTCTGAGGTTTTCATTGTGATTAAGTGAACTTGCAAGTCCCTAGTCTCTCTGCCTGGACATATTTCAGAGTGCAAAAAATGTTAAATCCCTCTCCATTGAGAGGGTATTCAGGCAAATACTTTGCCTACACCTTAGGATTTCAACAAGTGTCTAGTTAATCTTAAATATTTACCTAGTCTTCCTGTGGTATCTTATTCATCTGAAACTATTTAATGTTTAATTGATCTTCATTTTGATGCAATGAAAATTAATATAAAATCAAAGGAAAATTCACACAGAGAAGTGCAGAATCTAATGGGTGTTCCCTGGTGGCCTAGTGGTTAGGATTCCAGGCTTTCATTGCTGTGGCCCACGGTTCAATCCCTGGCCGGGAAACTGAGATCCCACAAGCCTCGCAGCGCAGCCAAAAAAAAAAAAAATTGTCCTAAGAACAGAAAGTTAGGCTGAAACCCGAGCAAGACTCTTAAACACAAACTATCTCTAGGTTGTGGGTAACAACCCTGCAAAGTTAAGAAGGTATTTAATTAGGGGTAAAGACAAGAGTTAACACTAAAATAAAGACACAATTAAGGGTAGTTTGCCCTATTGTGTTTACTTTTAGTAACATCTCATAGCAGTTTTTATTTCCTAAAGGTTGCTACAATTATCTTTTTTTCAAAAATTATGGTAAAATATATACAACATAAAATGCCATTTTAATCATTTTTAAGTGTGCAGTTCAGTGTTAGTTTTTTAAATATGGTTTTTTAAAGTTGCAAAAATTTCTGCTGAATTCTTAAGTTATAACTGAGTATCATGAATTTTCCTGAGATCACCTTCTATTAAAAAAAACCAATTGAATAATTTAGTAGCCATTCAATATTCAATTACGTTTGTGTATAATTAAGTAAAACTTACATATTAAAACAAATCAGTTAAAAAAACAGCTGCTAAAATAGAAATGGTGAGATATTAATATGACAAGATTAGTATGTGATGAGAACGGTAAACTAACCTGCTCATGAGTCTTCAAATGTTAAAATCACCAAGAAAGTATTTTCAATTATTTAATTATTGCTTCAAAGGTTCATTTTTTGGCCACCTATAAGCACACCTATATTACTGTGGCTCTATAAAAGATAAAGGATGTATGCTACAAAAACTTGTTGAACACTAATGAGTTTTAGGACACGTTCTACAGCACCTCTGGACTTAACACTGTCACAGATCTTTCTTAATATTAAAATATTTATATATTTACATAAAAATAACATCAATTCCAAAGCCAGCTGCATGATAGTGAGTATATACTACAAGCATTCCCATTTAAAATCAGAAACGAAATAAAGATGTATGATGATTCTGGAGGTTTTACTCACAAATGTAATGAAACAGGAAAAAAGAAAAATCAAATGAACAGTTATGACAAACAGCAAGAAAATTACCTAAGTGTCTAAATACAAAACTACTATCTAGAAATCAACAGCCTGGTGGTAGGGATTAAGATTGTAGACTGATCACACACAACTAACTTTAATCCCTTCTAAAACCCCCATAACAACAGTAAAGTTCCTACTGACAAGGAAAGGAAAAACAAAGAGAAGAAACAAAAGGAACAAAATTTGATAAGCTAAAGAGCAGGTGGATAAGCAGTTAACCAACTCTGCCTGAGATAGCCAAACTCTAAAATAGTGATGGAAAAAGGCTGAGAAATATCCTGACTTACACTGCAGAATCTTCACGAAGCTCAAAGCCTATAGCTCCAGATATCACGGGACTAGGCAGCAGGTGGCTAAAACAGGAGGATGTGAAATCCCCAATCCCTTCCCTCCCTCCCTCCATTTTGGTGATGACAGGTCTTTCCCCACCCTGGCCCAAGTTCTAGACTTTTATTCTTTGGAGAGGATAGAACATAAGGTCCTTGACTCAGGTTCACCAGGCACTGGTGAATGCTTCAATAGCATGCATATGAAATGCCCCCTCTCTCACTTGATTTCCAGAAAGCTGGCATCCAGACTTCTATCTTCCAAGCAGCAGACTATTCCCTGGAAAACTTCTTTCTCAGAAACACTCCTTTCTGTGGAATTAGGAACATGAAAAAAGGAAAGACCTAAAAATAATGACTTTAGAGATTCTCCATCAACTGGCCAAAAAAGAACCATCCTACAGTGAAGCTCCAAGCTGAAAGTTCCATTCACTCTTCCAATCTATTCTCCATTTCCCAATTCTTAATCATGAGTAGACCTGTCAAGAATTATGAACTATCTGGAAAACGCTTCTAATAAGAAAAATAGTTGTTAAAAGAGAAAAAAAAAAAGAGGAAAGAAAAAAAGGCAGGAAAAAGAAAACATAAAATGAGAAGCCACAAACTATCAGTACTCTAGACGGATACATGACAAGCAAAAGACCATATAAAACTAATATTTCGAGTATAAAAAAGAGCTTTTGGAAATGAAAAGCTTAGCAGAAATGGAAAACTCAGTGAAAGTGTCGAAAGATAAAGCGGAAGAAATATCAGGAGACAAAACAAAGATAAGAATTGCAGCCACCATTAACAATATGTGTGTGTGTCCCACATAACTTATGGGCTAGGCGATTTACAATCTTCATAGCAATCGGGAAGACAGACACAATTTACTCACTTATAAAATGTGCATAATAAAAATGTATTTAATTGAATAAGATGTGCATTTATAAAGTTGCATTTATTGACTCCTATTTAGTTTGCACTTGCCAAAGTAATAAGAGAGCAGAGATGCGAACCCCAATTTGGCTGGCACTAAACCTAGTCCTTTGCACACTGTGCTCAACTACGCTAGGAACACGCTGCTGAGAAAAGTGGCTTTTCTAAGTGGTAATACCTGAGTCAGTGACTTGATCTCCTGCCAGTCTTTTAGTCCCCGCTAGTTCCCTTTCCCTATGAAGGTCCCTCATAGCTCTAGCATCCTACCCACATCCCTTCATCTCACAGAACTATCAAGTAACGTGAAATATCAGCACTTCAGATATCCTATGAACATTACCCAGTTGAAACAATATCCATTCCTAAAAGCTGTCTAACTAATGAAGTGTGCTGTGACGCCTAACAGCCTATGTGCAAAGCCAAGTTTGTCAAGGATTTACAAGGGCAGAGGGAAGGCAGGAACACTACTATGAGAGATGCACTAATCACAGGTTTCTTTTTGATGACCAGAGGAAAACTGATCCGAAAGGACAAAATAGGCAGGACCTAAGACTATACAGAATCCCAGATAATACATGGAGAATCAGATTTAGAAAAAAAAAAATCATCATTTTCAGACTCAATAAAATTATTGATTCAGGCAAGGATTGGTGTTAAAGCCATTAACTGAACAGCTGACAGAACGCTGGGCATTTTACTGTACCAAAGTGAACAACACATAGGTTACTTCTTAGTAACAAGGAAACAACACATTAACTTCATAATGGAGACTGTCACTACCAATTCAGTGGTCAGTCTCAGAATCACGGCTAGGGTGAGAACTAGATTATCTCCTCTTTTTTTTTTTTTTTAAGACGATCTCCTGACTTGACCCTGGCTAGAGAGCTGCCAGGGTGCGTAAACACAAATAAATCTTCCTCCAAGAGACGACAAACTCACACAGAAGTATCGCCTCCGTCGACCTCACAACAGTACATTCAGTAATTTTTCTTAATCCAGCGATGAAGAAAAAAATTATTTCTATCCATAAGAAAGTAAAAAAAAAAAAAAAGCTAACGAGAAAGCATTAAAAACGGAGCTACCTTTAACTTTTGTTTTAGAACCCTAGAGAATACAAGCGGTGTAAAATGTCAGCGCCCGCTCCCAGTGCGTTCCCAGGGATCACCCTGGCCTGGCTCTGGCGACAGGGCCCGCCCCAGAAACCCGCTCTTCGCCTGCAAATTAAGAGAAAGGCAAGCGCCACAGAGGCGCACCCTGGCGCAGCGCTCACGGTACTCGACAGAAACGCGGGGACAACTACTCACAGTGGCGACGCGGTCCTCCTCAGCTTCAGACAGACGTCCACCAGACTGGCCTGAAGGAGATTCCTAGTCCTAGAACGAAGAATGACAAATGATTTAGTGTTAGCCAAGCTGGACGCAGCACCGGCTCGTAACCACCAAAGAGACGGAGCAAAGGGACAAGAGGTCAAGGCGGCTCCGCGCTCTCCCCCCTCCCCCACCGCAATGCCGCCGAGACGCCAGGTACAAACAAGGCCCTGCCACGACCACACGAGACTACACGGTCCCTATGAACAACAGGAGGGAAGCGGAGGGCGAGGGCAGCCTGGACGCCAGCGGGGAATCCCAGCCCCCGATTCTGCCCACCCTCCGCCGTCCCCGTCGCGGCCGGACCCACTCGCGGGCAACTCGCGTCGCCGCGGGGCGGAAACCCCCACACTGGCCCGGAGCCCGAGACCTGCCCGCTCCGCGTCCGCCATTAGAAACTCGCCCAGATAAACTGTGACGAGAAGACGCGGCGCGCCGTGGCCCCGGAGGCAGAGGAGGGGACCGGCGCGGAGGGCCCGCGCCCTCGCCGCCCAACTTAGGGAACTCTCGCCGTCGCCGCCGCAGGGACGGTGCGAGCGCGGCCCCGAGCGCCCACGGAAGCGCCCCTCCCCCTGCCGCCGGCCCCCGCCCCGGGCGGCCCCGAGCGAACCCCGCCGCCGGCGGCCGCCTCACCCGGCCCTCGCGGCCGCGCCCGCACTCCCGCAGCCCACGGGCCGCCCGCCAAGGCGCCTGGGACATCAGCGGAGCCGCCGGCAGCCCGAGACACGACGCGCTATCGGTGACGGCGGCCGCGCCGCGGGGCGCCTGTCCCGCGTCAGTGGGAGGCTCCGGGGGCCGCCCTCACCCATCTCCGCCTCCCAGAGCCTCCGCCTCCGCCTCCGCCTCCGCCTCCGCCTCCGCCTCCGCCTCCGGAGGCTGCGCCGCTCCGGCCACCCCCACTGTCGGCGGTCCTGGGCTGGAGACTCGGCGGAGACAAGCCTCACCCGGTTCTGGCTGGGGCTCCGCGGAACGAACTTCCCCGCCCGCAGCCTCCCCGCCTTGGTCAACAAGCGCAACTCCGCTCGCTCCACTCCCGGCTTTAGCGCGCGCGAGGAGGCGGACGCTACTGCCGCGGCATCGCGGCGCGGCCCCGCCCCCCACGCCCTCACTGGGGGCAGGGGAGGGCGGGCCGGGCGGCTCGGGCCCGCCCATTGGCTGCGCCCACCTGCCTCCAGGACCCGCTCGAGGGGGTGGTCCGACGCCCTGTCCATCAGGCGCAGGCCACACCCCCGCACCTCTATTCCACCCCCACCTCCTCCTTCCCCGGCCCCGCCCCGGCCCGACCCGAGAGAGTCGGGTCGCAAACTCGCGTGCCCGCTGTGCCCGCTGCACCCGCCTCGGCTTGGCCCCGGGCGGCCCGAGGGCCTGAGCCAGGCCGCCTGCCCCCGCAGCGGCTGCGAGGGATGCCGCCTGAGGATCGCCGCGGCCTCGATGTCCCCCACGCCCTCCCTGTCCAGTGTCTGGGAGCCCCATGAGGGCCGAGCGGGCAGGGGCTGCGGCGACGCAGGCGGGAGCCGGGGGCCGAGAGGCCGGCGGCGGGGGTGCCCGCGCGCTCCGAAGGCTGGAAGCGCTCTCCCTCGCCTCAGCCCGGGGGGGAGGCGTCCCTCGCTCCCGTCATGGCTGCGGGAGGAGACGACGTCCTCCATCTTGTCTGGGCCGCGGGGGGAACTGAGGGCAACTCCGACTCGTCCCAGCCCGGGCTGGGCCCCGCCACCCGGCCGCGGGGACGGCGCCCTCTGCCGGCTCCGCACCTGGCCCCGGCCGGCGCGACGGGGCCCGGCCCGGATGCCGCTCCCGCCTCCGCTGGCCAAGATGGAGGCGGCTGCGGGTCCCCGAGCGGGGCGCCCGCCTGTCGGAAGGGCTGGGCCGGCCCCCGGGCCTCTGCCCTCGTCGACCCCCAGGCGGACGAGGCCCCGGGCCGGCCCCGCGGCTGGAGCGAGCGCAGGTGCGGGCCGGGCTGGGCCGGGTTGGACGAGCTCCGACTAAGGAGCCATCTGGGCGGCGGAGCTCGGCTTTTATTCGCCGTCTACACCTATGTCCCGGGCGCACATCACAGGCTGTGGGGGTCCCGAGGTGTCACGTAGGAGGCGAGCGGGGAGGCCGCCCTGGCGGCCGTCGGTGGGACTGCAGCCGACTCTGTTGGTTTTTTTTGTTTTTTTTTGTTGTTGTTGTTGTTGTTGTTGGTTTTAATAGAAGTTGGTGAAACACCGTATGACCATGATTTCTGGAAATACGGCTAACATGATTTTCCTTCTTTTTAAAAAACAGATTGAGCCCCCTTTGATTATTCTGGAGAATGGTAAAGGCACAGGTTTACTGAGTGACAGACACAGGTCAACGAAGACAAAAGCACTGTTAATGGATTGATGAGAGTCCCGTGTAATCTAAGTCCTGTGGTACTTACTGTACCATCAAGACCATCTTGATTCAGAAAATTCAGAAATACCCTTCATGATAAAACCACTCAACTAACTAGGAAGAGAAGGAAACTACCACCACAGAATAAAAGTCATGTATGAAAAACCTCAGCTAACATCCTTCTCAATGGTAAAAGGCTGAAAGCTTTTCCTCTAGGAACGGGAACAAGGCAAGCATGCCACTTTCACCACTACTATTAAACATAGTACTGGAAGTTCTAACCAGAGCAATTAGGTAAGAAAAAGAAAGGAAAGATATCCAAATTGAAAAGGAAGAAGTAAAATGATCTCTCTTTGCAGATCATGTAATCTTACATACACAAAACCCTAAAGACTCCACAAAAAATCTTTTAGAACTAACAAATGGGGACTTGCCTGGTGGTCCAGTGGTAAAGGATCCACCTTACAATGCACGGATTGCGGGTTCCATCCCTGGTCAGGGAACTAAGATCCCACATGCCGAGGGGCAACTAAGCCTGCATGCCACAACTACTGAGCTGGTGCGCCTCAACTAGAGAACCTGTGTGCCACTAACTACAGAGCCCATGTGCCTTGGAGCCTGCAGGCCACAACTAGAGAGAAGCCCGCACCCCGCAATGAAGAGCCTGCATGCGGCAACAAAAGATCCCTCATGCCTCAACGAAGATCCCACATGCTGCAACTAAGACCCAATGCAGCCAAAAATAAATAAATAATTTTAAAAAACAACTAATAAATGAATTCAGCAGAGTAACAGAATATGAACTCAAAACCCAAAATCAGTTGCATCTCTGCACACTAACAGTGAACAACCTGAAAAGGATATTAAGAAAACAATTCCAGGGAATTCCCTGGCGGTCCAGTGGTTAGAACTTGATGCTTTCACTGTGGTCGCCCGAGTTCAATCCTGGGTCAGGGAACTAAGATCCCGCAAGTGGCACGGTGCAGCCAAAGCAACAACAACAACAAAATAATTCCATTTACAGTAGCATCAAAAAGAATAAAATACCTAACTAACATAACCAAGTAGATGAAAGACTTATACAATGAAAACTACAAAACATTGCTGAAGTAAATTTAAAAAGACATAAATAAATAGACATCCTATGGTCACGGATTGGAAGACTTAATATTGTTAAGATGTCAGTATTACCCAAAGCAATCTGTAGATTTAATGCAATCCTTATCAAAATCTCAGTGACATTTTTACAGAAATAGAAAAATCCCTTCTGAAATTCATATGGAGTCTCAAGGGACTCCAAAGTGTCAAAACAATCTTGGAAAAGAAGAAAGCTGGATGACTGGCACTTCCTGACTTCAAAACTTACTATAAAAGTTCAGTAATCAGACTTCCCTGGTGGCGCAGTGGTTAAGAACCCGCCTGCCAATGCAGGGGACACAGGTTTGAGCCCTGGTCTCTGCCTCATGTGGAAGATCCCACATGCCTCAGAGCAACTAAGCCCGTGTGCCACAACTACTGAGCCTGTGCTCTAGAGCCCGAGAGCCACAACTACTGAGGCCCGCGTGCCTAGAGCCCGTGCTCTGCAGCAAGAGAAACCACTGCAATGAGAAGCCCGTGCACCACAATGAAGAGTAACTCCCGCTCTCTGCAACTAGAGAAAGCCTGCGTGCAGCAATGAAAGAACTCGCATGCCTCAACGAAGATCCCACGTGCTTCAACTAAGACCCGACGCAGCCAAAAATAAATAAAATAAAAAATGTTTTAGAAATGACACAAGTGAACCCATCTATGAAACATAAATAGAATCACAGACATAGAGAACAGACTGGTGGTTGCCAAGGGGGAGGGGGTTGAGGGAGGGATAGAGTGGGAGGTTGGTGTTAACAGATGTGAGCTTTTATATATAGAACGGATAAACAACAAGGTCCTACTGTAGAGCACAGAGAACTATATTCAATATCCTGTGATAAACCATAATGGAAAAGAATATTTAAGAAAAACATATATATATGTATACCTGAATCACCTTACTCTACAGAGTAATTAACAAAACATTGTAAATCAACATACTTCATTTAAAAAAACAAAAAACAGTATGACACTGGCACAAAGTTAGACATATAGAACAATGCAACAGAATCCAGAATCCAGAAATAAACTCAGGCATACATTGTCAATGATATTTGACAAGGGTGCCAAGACGATTCAATGACAAAAGAAGAGTGTTTACAATAAATGGTGCTGGGAAAACCAGATATTCACATGCAGAAAAATGAAGCTAGACCCTTACCCAACAACACATAGAAAATTAGCTCAAAATGGATCAAAGACCTAAATGTAAGAGCTAAAACTCTTAGGAAAAAACATTGTGTAAAAGCTTCACAATATTGATTTGGCAATCATTTCTTGGATATGACACCAAAAGCACAGGTAACAAAAGATAAAGCAAACTGGACTTCATGAAAATTAAATTTGGGGAGCATCACAAGACACTCTCAACAGAGTAAAAAGGCAACCCACAGAAAGAGAGAAAATATTTGCAAATCATGTATGTGAGGGATTAATATCCAGAATAGATAGAGAACTCCTGAAACTCAGTAGCAAAAAACAGCCCAATTATAAACTGGCAAAGGACATAAATAGACATTTCTCCAAAGAAGATATACAAGTTGCCAATAACACATGATAGGATGCTCAGTATCACTAATCACTAGAGCACTGTAAATCGAACTACAAGGAAGAATGTCAGGGTTCAATTTCTGATTCCACATCTAAGGCACTTGGAAGTTGCCACTTTGTCCTAAAAACAAGTGAAAAGCTAAATAGACCGAAAAATCGACAACTTTTCCAGGATCCATAAGTGAGTTGAGAACACAAGGCAAACCACATCCCTCAGGACTGGAGGAACAGACTGTCCAACACAGGGAGTCCTGGTTTGCCAGAGCAAGACCGGGGGTGGGACTGCCCATGGGAACCAGTGCTATGGTCAGAAAACCTGAAGAGTGGCTGCAGGCTCAGTGTGGACAATTTTTTTTTAATATTTATTTTTATTTTTGGCTGTGTGGACTCTCTAGTTGTGGCGCGCGGGCTTAGTTGCCCGGCGGCATGTGGGATCTTAGTTCCCCGAAAGAACCTGTGTCCCCTGTGTTGGAAGGCAGCTTCTTAACCACTGGACCACCAGGGAAGTCCCTCAGTGTGGATAATTTTGAGAGTTAAAAAGCTGAAGAGGACCCAGTCGGGGAGGGGGGGGCGGGCACAGTTCTGTGAGTTTTACATCCAGGAGCTTGACCAGGTTCTTACAGTAAATATCAGGAAAAATCCCTTCTTGCTTACTGCAGTGGGCAGGGAAAGGGAACCGTTTTGAAGCCAGAGCACACCGTTCGTTTTAACAACCTGCCCTCAGGAGAAACTGTGTAACCAGAGCCTAACCTGACCTGGGGGAAGGGAAACACCCAGCTTCAGCCCCCTCTGGCCTCTCACTGGAGAGAAGGCACATATCCAACTCCAGCCCACCCTGGCCGTCCTCTCCCAGGAAATGGTGAAAAAATAAAACAACAGGAAATGCTTGTGAAATTCACAGTTCCCAGTTCACAGGTTCCCTAAGACCAAGACTCAGTCATAGGGCTTTGGATGGCTTCCCCTCTCTCCCCACCTCATTACAAAGGGCCTAATCACAGCAGTTCCTTTCACCCAGCATATTATGTCTGGCAATCAAGACATATAAGGCATACCAAAAGGCAAAAGACAGGGGTAGGGACTTCCCTGATGGTCCAGTGGTTAAGACTCCGTGCTCCCAGACGTAGAGAATGGACTTGAGGACAAGGGGAGTGGGAAGGGTAAGCTAGGACGAAGCAAGAGAGTGGCATGGACATATACACACTACCAAATGTAAAATAGATAGCTAGTGGGAAGCAGCCGCATGGCACAGGGAGATCAGCTCGGTGCTTTGTGACCACCTAGAGGGGTGGGATAGGGAGGGTGGGAGAGAGACGCAAGAGGGAGGAGATATGAGAACATATGTGTGTGTATAGCTGATTCACTTTGTTATAAAGCAGAAACTAACACACCATTGTAAAGCAATTATACTCCAATAAAGATGTGAAAAAAAAAAAAAAAAGACTCCGTGCTCCCAGTGGGGGCCCGGGTTCAATCCCTAGTCAGGGGACTAGAACACACATACCACAACTAAGATCCCGAGGGCCGCAACTAAGACCAGGCGCAGCCAAATAAATAAATATTGGGAAAAAAGGACGGGTAAAGAAGGGCATTAATTAATAAAAGAGTTGATTTTCCAAGAAGACTTACGGCTCTTAATGTGTACATTCTTCTCAAGCTCATATGGGTAGATCACTTTCTGGGTCATTGAACACACCTTAAATTTAAAAGAATAGAAATTCTAGTGTCTGATCTTAGACCACAGTGTAATTAACCTAGAATTAAATAACAGAAAAATAACTGGAAAATCCCAAATCAAACGGGGACTAAACAACACACTTTTAGATAACATGAGTCAAAGAAGAAATCCCAAAAGAAACTAAAGTATTTTGAACTAAATGTAAATGGAAATACAACTTACCAAAATTTGTGGGATACAGTGAACGTAGTACTTAGAGTGAAATTTATAGCACTGAACGCATATACTGGAAAAGAAGAAAGATCTAAAATTAGTCAACTAAGTTTCCATCTAAGGAAACTAGAAAAAGGAAAGCACATTAAATAAAAAGTAAGCAGGGCTTCCCTGGTGGCACAGTGGTTGAGAGTCCGCCTCCCGATGCAGGGGACATGGGTTCATGCCCCGGTCCAGGAAGATCCCACATGCCGCGGAGCGGCTAGGCCCGTGAGCCATGGCCGCTGGGCCCGAGCGGCCGGAGCCTGTGCTCCACAACGGGAGAGGCCACAACAGTGAGAGGCCCGCGTACCAAAAAAAAAATAAAAAAATAAAAAAATAAAAAGTAAGCAGAAAACAAGAAATAATAAGATTTAGAGCAGAAACCAATTAAATTTGGGCATAATCTACTTGAAATAGACCAATTCCTTGAAAGATACAACCTGCCAAAACTCACACATGGAGAGACAGACAACCTGAATACTGTGTAATTAAAAAAAAAAACTTGAATAAAAAGTTTTTAAAAAGTACACATGAGCCAACTTTAAATGGGTCTCACTAACTGTAGTAGACTGAATAATGTCTCCCAAAGATATCAGTTTCTAATCCCTGCAATCTGTAAATGTTTCTTTATATGGCAAAGGTTTGCAAATGTAATTGAATTAAGGGTCTTGAATTAGGCAGATTATCGGAGAACCAAAGTGGGCCCTAAGTGCAGTCACATATATCCTTATACAAGGGATCCTTGTAAGATCTGACACACAGAGAGAAGAAAGCAACGTGACCATGGAGGTAAACATTGGAATGCTGTGGCTCCAAGTTAAGGTGCGCGGTAGCCGCCAGAAGCTGGAATTGGTAAGGAATGGATTTGGGCTAGAACCTGCAGAGGGAATGCAGCCCCGCCAACACCTCGCTTTTGGCCCGGTTAAACTGATTTTGGACTTCTGTTATCCGAAACTATGAAATTATATATTTTTTAATTTTAAAAAAATGCAATGATTATTCCCCCATGTCTTTGGGTTGGAAACCCAGGTAGGGCTTAGCTGAGTCCTCCGCTTCGGGGTCTCACGAGGCTGCAGTTAAAGGATCGGGGGGGTGGGGGGGGCTTCATTCTCACCTGTAGGCGTGACTGGGGAAGACCCCACTTCCAAGGTCATTCAGGCATTTACAGCATTCATTTTCCGAAGGCTGTCTGACTGAGGGCCCCAGCTTTTTGCTGGCTGTCAGCTAGAAGCTGTCTGGAAATCCTGGAGGTGGCCCACGAGTCCTGGGCATGTAGGTTCCCCCCAAATAAGTGCTCATTTCACTGAGCCAGCAAAGAGAATATCTCTGCAGTCTGCCAAGAGGGGTCCTTATATAATGCAGCCTAATTAAGAGGGTAATATCCATCACCTCTGCCATGTGCCGCTGGTGAGGCTCGAGTCACACTAAAATCGTTTTCCACTAAAAACCCCAGGCTCCCTGGAGAAATGACTGCATCATGCGTGGGGCAGGAAATGTATCAGATGATCCTGGAACATCTTGTCATAACAGAGAGCAAGGAAACATAAAGGATGACTCAGATCATAGCGAAAGGGCTTAGGAGCAAAGCTGAAATGACCAGGGTGACACATTATGACCATCAATAAATGATAACTACAGAGGATTAAAACCATCATGTATGTTTTAGTCCCTGAGTTAATCATGTGCTCATCCTAATAAAACAATCCCTTAGAAGGACAATTGTAAAATAATTCATCATCTTGAAAACTGGTAACTAAAGAGAAATAATTGATTTTTATTTTTTGCTGTAGAAACTATCTCAGAATTAGGAAATTACTAATACAAAGATTCTCTCTATAAATATTCCAACTAATAAAGTATTATAAAAATTTATAAACTGTAACAGGTGTGTAGTGAATGGAGGTCTGGCCTCTGCTCTCAGCTCTTGGGAGGTGATCTCTTGGTCTACGAAATAAGGGGAGTCTTTGTCTGCCTGGAGATTTGGCCACCAGACAGTCTGAGAGTGTGACTTAGGATGGGGGCTTTGGCTGTGCCACATCCGTTCCAAGCTCAGGAGGAAGTGGAGACAGAGGATCAGCCCAGCCACCAGAAAGGGCTGGAGACTAGAGGCTAATTCTGCCCACAGGGGCAGAATGTGATTGATGGCTAATAAAAACGTGGACACCAGGAGTGTGGTGAGATGTCTGGTTGGCTATACTGTGTGCACACATCACACCGGGGGCAGGGAGGCAATGCTCCCCATGTTCCCACATGGGGAGAACAGCCAGAGATCTGCCTTTGGACCCCCGCACTTCGCCCTGGGTGGATTTCACCTGTATCCTTTCTCTGTAACACACCGTGACTATAATAACTTCCTGTGAGTCCATCACGAGCCACCACATCTGAGGGGGTCTGGGAAGCGTGGGAAGTGAGGACGGTCTGCAGAGCTCCTGGCCCTCGAGGTGTGACTCACTCCTAGAAGGGGAGGCTGGGTGACAGGAACTGGCTGGCGAGGAGGGACGAGACCCGAGTGACAGCGTGAGGAGCGGCTGCCACCTTCAAGGCTAAGCAGAGCCCCCAGGAAGACCCCTCACCCGCAGGGTCTGTAGAGTGTGGTGTGACCATAACTCTCACAGTGTCGGAGAATGCTCGTTAGGACGGCACCAGCAGAACTTTCTGGAAATCTACTCACTGGCACTTAACTAGAATCCCTGGTGCTGTGTCCAGGTAACTGACTGAGGTCTCCTTCCTGGAGGTCGCTGGGAGTCACTCGGGTCCAGCGGGTCACTCCTCCTTTGGAGTTTGCGCCAGGGAAGATGCTGCCTCCGTCCCCGGCAGCCTCGGCCCCGCACAAGCTGGAGCCTGTGGGGATGGACCCGGGGAGGCCCCGGGCTGCGGGCGGCCTCGCGTAGAGCGCGGGGCCTGGAGGTCAAACGTCCGGCCGGTGCGAGTCCTTTCCTTCCTGCAGTGCGCTCTCCCGCGCCCCCTGCCGACCGCCTCGGCGTCGTGCCGGCTGGAGGAGAAAAAACACCAAAGGACCCCAATCCATTTCACCCGGGAGGCAAAAGGGTGAATTTGGAGCTGAGAGGCCATCAGTCCTAACCAACCCGGGTGACATCATCCTGGCCCGCCCGCTGTCACCGCTGCCTGGTGGCCTTCTCAGCCACGGAGGCTGACCGCCAGGCCACGGCCTACACCTCTTGCCACAGGGGTTGCCTTAATTTAACTCTCCTCCAATTATGATTCTCCTCCATGAGATTGATTCTCCTCCATATGATTATGACTCTCCTCCATGATTCTTATCACACTTTTAATTCATGCAGTGCATGATTATTTATATTTTCCAGCATATATACACATATGCTTTCTTTCTTTTTTCTTCTCCTTTTTTTTTTTCTTTTTTTCTTTTATGCACATGTTCTTTATCTACCATGCTTCCTGAATGCCACTTTTTGGTTCTCGTTTAAAATTCCTGCTTGTTGAAATATCGCATGTATTCGTTCTTTCAGTGAGGGGCAATGGGCAAACCGCACAGCCTCTGTCATGGGAAGTGTGTGTTTGCTCTCACTCTTTTTTTTAAAAAATTATTTATTTATTTATTTATTTATTTATTTTTGGCTGTGTTGGGTCTTCGTTTCTGTGTGAGGTCTTTCTCTAGTTGCGGTGAGTGGGGGCCATTCTTCATCACAGTGCATGGGTCCCTCACTGTCGTGGCCTTTCCTGTTGTAGAGCACAGGCTCCGGATGCGCAGGCCCAGCGGCCATGGCTCACGGGCCCAGCCGCTCCGCGGCATATGGGATCCTCCCAGACCGGGGCACGAACCCGTATCCCCTGCATCGGCAGGCAGACTCTCAACCACTGCGCCACCAGGGAGGCCCTACTATGATTTTTGCTATGAGGACTTCTTTTAATTACCTTGTGCAGAACTAAGTATGCTTTTTCATTCTGGAAATTCATATCTTTCTTTAATACTGGAAAATTCTCAACTATTTTAAAAAATATTGCCTCACCCTACTTATCCCTAATTTTTCCTTTTGGGTCTCTTAATAGACACATAAAAACTTCCTTAAAACATTTTTTTATTGTGGTAAAATACACATGACATAAAATTTACCTTTTTATTTTTTTGGCCTCGCCCTCAGCAGTGAAAGTGTGGCGTCCTAACCACTTGACAGCCAGGGAATTCCCATAATTTACCATTTTTAAGTGTACAGTTCAATGGTATTAAGTACATTCATATTGTTATGAAACCATCACCACCATCCAGCCCCGTACTTCACCTGGTCAGACGGAAACTCTGCCCCCATCAAATACCATCTGTCCATTCTCCCCTCCCTCAGCTCCTGGTAACCACCATTTACTTTCTGTCTTTACAATTTTTGACATATAAGTGGAAATATACAGTATTTGACTTTTTTTTTTTTTTTTTTTTTTTGCGGTACTCGGGCCTCTCACTGCTGTGGCCTTTCCCGTTGCGGAGCACAGGCTCCGGACGCGCAAGCCCAGCGGCCACGGCTCACGGGCGCAGCCGCTCCGCGGCATGTGGGATCCTCCCGGACCGGGGCACGAACCCACATCCCCTGTGTCGGCAGGCGGACTCTCAACCACTGCGCCACCAGGGAAGCCCGTATTTGACTTTTTGTAACTGGTTTACTTCACCTAGCATAGTGTCCTCAAGGTACATCCATGCCTTGTTTTTTGCTTTTTCTTGCTAATTTCTCTGGCAATTTTGGAAAAGAATAGTCTCTTCAACAAGTGATTCTTGGACTACTGGATGTCTATATGGAAAACAATGAAATGTGTACATTTTTACAAGTGGTTTATATATAAAAATTAACTCGAAAAACACATTAACTCAAAATGGATTAATGACCTAAATAAAAGAGCTAAAACTATAAAACTTTCAGTAGAAAACATAGGGTAAATCTTCATGACCTTTGTAGATCTTCATGACCAAAACCTGAGCAATGAAAGATTAAATAACTTGAACCTCATCAAAATTAAAAAAAAACTTGTGTATCAAAGGCAATTGTCAAGAAAGTAAAAAGACAACCTATAGAATGCAAGAAAATATTTGCAAATCATATATCTAATAAGGTCTAGTATCCAGAATATATGACAAACTCTTATAATTCAACAACCAATAGGCCCTCATATCTATCAAAGGTGACCAGTTTTTTTACAAGAAATATCATAAAGGGCTCATGGTTTTAAACATATCTGATGTGTTTCAGTCTATGGAAATTATTTTATTTACTGCTCAGATTGCCTTATCTTTGTGAAGTGGGAGCCTCTTCAATTTAGCTTTCAAGTACTTTAAACATAACACGACTAGGGTCCTCACTACCTCGGGTGACAAGATGCTCCAGGCTCACGGTGTACATTTCCCACCCAAGACCTGGAATCAGTCGTCCAGTCCTTGCGCTTCAATAGACAAAGCTGGGAAATCTGTCTCCATCTATACTCCCTCCCCTGCAAAGAGGAAACACTTCCTGAGTTCATACCAATGTTGTCAATTCAAATTTATGACTCAAGGTGTTCACTTAACCTATTCTATTGTAGATCTGTGCCTCTGTTTTCACACTGAAAATATTCATTCTCAAGGACATTAGAAGTGATATAATTAGAAACTCCTCTTATGCTGTAGCCCATGATATGCATAAAACAGACTTAGAATAACAATAACAACACTAACACCAACATAATTACTGACAGTAGTTTTCAAAAACATGTTTGGGGTTTCCCTGGTGCGCAGTGGTTAAGAATCCGCCTGCCAATGCAGGGAACACGGGTTCAAGCCCTGGTCCAGGAAGATCCCACATGCCGTGGAGCAACTAAGTCCGTGCACCACAACTACTGAGCCTGAGCTCTAGAGCCTGTGAGCCACAACTACTGAGCCCACATGCCACAACTACCGAAGCTCGTGTGCCTAGAGCCCGTGCTCCACAAGAGAAGCCACCGCAATGAGAAACCCACCCACTGCAACGAAGAGTAGCCCCCACTCGCCACAACTAGAGAAAGCCCACACACAGCAACAAAGACCCAATGCAGCCAAAAATAAATAAATGAATAAATAAATTTAAAAAAAAAGAATCTCTGGTGACAACCAGTTTTCTTTCATTACTTGTACTTTGGACCCCAAAGAATATTTTCTTTTTCATTTCTTTTTTTAAAAGTCTAACAATTTAAAAAATATGTTTCCATGTATGTCATTCAGGGTCAGTTTTCCCAGATGCAGAGTGTTGTTCTTTCAATTTTTAAATTTTGGTACAAAATTTTCTTGAATTATATATATATATAGCTGCTCCGCAACATGTGGGATCTTCCCAGACCAGGGCTCAAACCTGTGTCCCCTGCATTGGCAGGCAGATTCTTAACCACCGCCCGTGGCATGTGGGATCTTCCCGGACCAGGGCTCAAACCTGTGTCCCCTGCATTGGCAGGCAGATTCTTAACCACTGCACCACGAGAGAAGGTCCTGAAGTGTTTCTTTTCTGAATTATGTTACCTCATCCCTGATTTTCTCTGGTTCTTATTTACATTGTTTTTTCAATCCTTTATAATTTTTAATGTCTTTTAACTAGTTTTGAAACACTAGGCCATTGTTTCCGTCTGTTTTGTAAGCATGTCTTCCTTTTATTTTCTTTAGGGAACTTATCTGGTTTCTTACTCTCTATTTTTAAAACATATTAATCTTATGTAAGATTCAGCATGGATCTGTTTCAGTTATTTATTTTTACATTATAGTAGTTTCCCAAACTTTAAGATGGGAGGTGTAATTTGTTTTCCTGACTTTACAGCTCTATGGCGCCATCTTCTGTTGCCTTTATGAAAAGTTAAATAATAAAAGGCCGCTGACCTGAGACTAAATAAAAGGACTGCCTCGCAATCCGCCCTGTTTTATCTGGACTCTCTTTTTCATCTTCCTCCTTAGTCCCTGAGCTGCTTAAATCGTTAACACTCCTAGGAAGAGAGACTAGGCTGGTTAGTTTTGAGAGTTTGGGGGGGCAGTCTCTTTCAGCACCTTTGTATCTTACTGACAACACGTTGTACAAAACGCTGGTGTTTCAGAGTCTGCTCTCAGGTTGGCTCACAGGCCTTCCTGGGAGTACCGGTTGGTCACTTGGGGGTTTTACTTTTCTCTGGTGCTGTTTCTTCCCTTTGCTTCCCCTGGCACAGATGCTGATACCATCTACTTCTTGCAGCATCCGGTGGTTTGTTGCTGTTGGCTCATGTTTTGGAGATCTGGGGATCGCTGTACCATCCAACTTTGTAGATATCATCCGGGGAGTTTTGTTTTTTTCATCCTAGTTGTTCTGTGTGAGCTTTTAAAAAAAAAAAAAAAAAAAAAAAAACAGAAAAATACTAACATTTTCTCTAAACCAAAAGAGATATGGTTATATTTTCGGAGCTTGAGAAGTCTTTGTCATTAAGTTCATGGCATGAAATATACTTGTCATCTTTTCATGGGATGTCAACAGCTGTCAACAGGATATCAGTATTTTTAATCTTGTTAGGGTTTTGTTTGTTTTAGGTCGCGCCATTTGGCATGTGGAATCTTAGTTCCCCAGCAAGGGATTAAATCTGTGCCCCCGGCAGTGGAAACGCAGAGTCTTAACCCCTGGACTGCCAGGGAAGTCCCTTGTTAGGGTTGTTGTGACGTAACGAGGTTAGAAATATGCACAGGACTACACCTAAAACTGTCAAACTTCATGAAGAGATGTGGCCATAGCATTTAAATGAGAATATCTATTTCCCTTGATTTAGATGTTCCTCCTTGGGACCTACCTTACAGGAATTGGAGCTTCAATATCAAGAAATATATACACAAAGATATAAAAGCACATCACTTGCAGTGCTAAAAAGTTGGAAAAAAACCCTGTCAGTCCATAATTGGGGAATAGATTATTTGTAGAACATTTGCACTGTGGATTAGTCATTCAGCTATCAAAATGAATTAGAGTTTTATCAATTAACCTGGAGAGATGTGCATAATCTATTTTGTTTAGGAAAATCTTCCAAAATTTGGAAACAAAAAAAGGTGATTACATAACTTAATATCTGGCTCTAGCACTTTCCAACAAGCTAGCCTGAGTGTCTTCTACTTCTGGAAATATAACAAATTGCTGTTTACAAATGATGAGGGGCCACGTGCCAAAACTACTGAAGCCCGCGCGCCTAGAGCCCGTGCTCCGCAACAAGAGAAGCCACCGCAATGAGAAGCCCGTGCACCATAAGGAAGAGCAGCCCCTGCTCGCCGCAACTAGAGAAAGCCCGCGCGCAGGAATGAAGACCCAAAGCAGCCAAAAAAAAAAAAAAAAAAAAAAAAAAATTAACCTGGGAATTCCCTGGTGGTCCAGGGATTAGGACTCCGGGCTTTCACTGCCGAGGGCGTGGGTTCAATCCCCGGTCAGGGAATTGAGATCCCGCAAGCCACGTGGCACGTTCCCCCCCGCCGAAAAAAAAGGTTAACTTGTAAAAAACTAGTAAGATGTGTGCCATGGACTGAATTGTGTCCCCCACCAAGTTCTGTTGAAGCCCTGACCCCCCGTGTGACTGTGTTTGGAGGTGGGGCCTCTAAGGAGGGAATGAAGGTGAGGTGAGGTCACTGGGCGGGGCCTCGGTCCCGTAGACCTGGTGGCCTCACAAGAGCAGGAGGGGGCAGGAGAGCAAGGAGGCCTGGTGTGGACACGGTGAGAAGGCGGCCACTGCAAGCCAGGAGGTCAGACTTAAACATGCACCCATCCTGATGGCACCTTGGTCTTTGGCTTCCAGCTTCCCAAACTATGAACAAATAAATTTCTGTTGTGTTAGCCACCCAGACTGTGGTCTTTGGTTTCAGCAGCCTGAGCTGGATAACACAATGTGATAAATTTTTCCTGACTAGTAAAGACTATAACCCTGAAGGTTCTGGTTTTCTTTTGCTATAGCATATTAACGCTGATTTTACATAGAGTCTAGCAGTCACATGACAGCATCCCTTTCATCACTGTTCATGTAAATCCACATTAATGATTCAAGTAAAATTTTGACAGATGCTCAGTATTATTTGTGTGGGAATTTTATCTTCCCTAATTTGAGAAATAGGTGGTGTTTTTGCCCTCTTAAAAAATTTGTGGGCTTCTCTGGTGGCGCAGTGGTTGGGGGTCCGCCTGCCGATGCAGGGGACACGGGTTCGTTCTCCGGTCTGGGAAGATCCCACATGCCGCGGAGCGGCTGGGTCCGTGAGCCATGGCCGCTGAGCCTGCGGGTCTGGAGCCTGTGCTCCGCAACGGGAGAGGCCTCAGCAGTGAGAGGCCCGCGTACCGCAAAAAAAAAAAAAAAAAAAAAATTTGTGGTAAAATATATTTAACTTAAGATTTGCCACTTCCATCATGTGAAGTGTACATTGCAGTGGTATAAATTACATTCTCAATGTTGTGCAGTCATCACCACCATCCATTTCCAAATTCTTCATCATCCCAAACAGAAACCCAACACCCACTTAGCAATAACTCTCAGTTTTGTTCTTCCCCCATCCCTGGTAACCACGATTTTCCTTTCTGTCTCGACGAATGTGACTATTCTAGGTGGTCCATGTGACTGGGCTCGTGAAATACTTGTTCTTTTGTGTCTGGCTTGTTTCACTGAGCACATTTTCAAGGTTCATGTTGTAACATATACAGAACTGCCT
Organism: Mesoplodon bidens; assembly: GCF_964165515.1. NCBI lineage: Eukaryota > Metazoa > Chordata > Mammalia > Artiodactyla > Ziphiidae > Mesoplodon > Mesoplodon bidens. Next base: position 754,300 of record NC_138174.1, read on the forward strand.
TCCCTTTTGTGGCTGAAAAATATTCCATCATGTGGATGGACCACATTTTGTTTATCCATCGACTACTCATGGACCTTATGGTTGTTTCTGCCTTCTGTGAATAATATTGTAACTTAGTTTCCAACTATCTCTTTAAATCCCTGTTTTCAATTCTTCGGATACATACCTGGGAGGCCAATGACTGGGCCACAGGGTAATTCTATGTTTAGCTTTTGAGGAACCACTGTGTGTGTGTTTGTTGATAGACTTTATTTCTCAGAGCAGTTTTAGGTTCACAGCGCATCTGAGCAGAAAATACAGACATTTCCCGTGTGCTCCCTGAGCCCATGAGCCTTCTGCACTATGGACGCCATGAAACAAAGTGGACCATTTGTTACAACCAGTAAACCTACACTGACACGTCCTCATCCCCAGAGTCTACAGTGTACACGCGGGGTCATTCCTGGTGTTGCACGTTCTGTGGGTTTTGGTGCCTGTATAATGACACGTATCCACCATTAGAGTAAAGCAGAAGAGTTTCACTGCCCTAAAAGTCCTCTGTGCTCCACCTGGCAGCCACTGATCTTTTCACTGTCTCCATAGTTTTGTCTTTTCCAGGAGGTCACATGGTTGGAATCACACTGCGTGTGGTTTTTCAGATCAGCTTCTCTCACTTAGCAATATGCACTTAGGTTTTCTCCATGTCTTTTCATGGTTTCATAGCTCATTTCTTTTCAGCACTGAGAACATTCCACAGTATGGATGTACCACAGTTTGTCCACTCATCTACTGAAGGACAAGTTTTCAGCTTTAGCAGCTATGAATAAGCTGCTATAAATGTTTTTGTTCAGGTTTCTCTGTGGACATAAGTTTTCAACTCATTTGGGTAAATGCCAAGGAGAGCATTTGTTGGGTCCTATGATAAAAGTGTAGTTAGCTCTGTAGAAACTGCAGTCAGAAACTGAATACGTTGAAGTTGTAAACCCCAAAGTGAGGGTGTTAGAAGGTGGGGCTTTGGAAGGTGATTAGGTCATGAGGATGGGGCCCTCGTGAAGGGGGTCACGGTCCCCACAGAAGAGACCCCTTCTGCCTTGTGAGGACACAGTGAGAAGACCTCTGGCTTTGAATCAGGAAGGGCCATCCCCAAACACCATATCTGCTGGTGCCTTGATCTTGGATCTTTCAGCCTCAAGAACCAGGAGAAAAAAAATTTGCATTGTTTATAAGTTTACTTTATTCTGTTGCAGCAGCAGGAAAAGACAAAGACAACTGCCAGGCTGTCTTCCACAGCAGGTGTGCCGTTAGCATCCCAACAGGCCGCAGGTGAAGGTTCCTGTAGCTCCACATCCTCACCAGCGTTTGGTGGCATTTGGGGTCATCAGTGTTCTGGATTTTGGCCATTCTCACAGGTGTATAGTGGTATCTCAATGTTGTTTTCCTTCCTTTTTTATTTTTTTTTTACCAAGGGGATCCATGTTTCCGTTTGTTTGTTTCTCTTTTGGCTGTGCCATGTGGCTTGCGGGATCTTAGTTCCCCGACCAGGGATTGAACCCAGGCCCTCAGCAGTGAAAGCGCGGAGTCCTAACCACTGGACTGCCAGGGAAGTCCCCTATTTTAATCATTTTTAACTACACAGTTCAGGGGTACTAGGTACCTCCATATTCTTGTGTGACCATCATCACAGTCCACCTCCAGAACTTTTTCTTCATTCCAAACACAAGCTCTGTCCCTACTGAGCGATGACAGACCGTTCCCTCCACCCCAGCCCGGGTCACCTCTATTCTACTTTGTGTCTCTACAAAGCAGGACGGCAGGCATTTTTATTTCTGTATGTGTCAACAAACATTTATAAACTCTACTGGGAATTACTGCTCATTACAGGACACCCTCAAACACAGTAACCACGGGAGGGATCCAGGAGCGCTAGCTGTCACTGCTGTAATGTTTGTTCAGAATTCTGTACTTTCCAAACCAAAGTAAAAAACACTGAAAAGCAGCACTAGATTTTCTGTAAAGCTCTCCTTCCTGAAAGACAATTAGTATCTCCAGCTTTTGACAGGTGGTCCCCACATCTCGGTGTAAAGGGGGGACTCCATGTGATCAGAAGTCTGCCGCCTCTGGAGCAAAAGGACATGAAACACATGGAAGCTACTTGGCATTTCCCTTGTTCTACTTGTTCTACTTGTTGGTCACAAATGACACTGTGATTGTCACATTATTTTCTGTTGCAGACACTACTGGACACTCATAAAAGTTTTCTTTCTTGCTCCGTAAATGAGGTACCAGGTCACCAGAATGGCCAGCAGGAGCCATGTAGCCTGCCAGGGTCTGGTCATGGTCCCTCAGCTGGGAAGAAACAGGAAGGGCTCCCTCCTTGCCCTTCAAAGGGCCAAGGAGGTGGGAATTTTTATATTTTGTTGATTAGTGTATCCCGAGCTCCTAGAAAAGTGCCTAACACAGTCAATAAATTGAATCAATTTAAGAAGAAAAACCATACAATCATTTTGACAGATTAAAAAGAAATATTTTGGGGAATTCCCTGGCAGTCCAGTGGTTAAGACTCCACACTTCCACTGCATGGGGCACGGGTTTGATTGATCCTTGGTCAGGGAACTAAGATCCCACATGCCATGTGGCCAAAAAAAAGAAAGGAAAAAAAAAAGCCATTATAGCAAAGTTGCAGGATACAAGGTCATTTGCTATCCTATATGTCAGCAGTGAACAGATGGAATTTTAAATTAAAAACAAAATACCACTTACATTAGCACCCTCCAAAATTAAATACTTAGGGGGTGGAGTCAAGATGGCAGTGTGGGAAGACGCGGAGTTAGGTCTCCCCACAACTAGGGACTCTGTGGGCCGCTGGTGGGGGACTCTGACCCCCAAGGAGATGGGAGGAACCCCCAAGTGAACTGGTAGGACGTAGGGGGACCGAGGGTGGAGGAGAAATGGAAGCCAGACAAGGTCAGCGTCCCTGAGGCCACAGAGATCAGGAGAGGCAGGCAGGAGGGATCCTCCCAGACCCCAGACCGGAGGAGCAGTAGAGGAGAGGAGGGCATCTGCGCTGAGCACTTGAGCCCAGGAAGCCTGTTGGGCTCCCAGGTGAGGTACCTGCCCTCTGAGACCAGGGTGGGGGGCACGCCTGGGCCCCTTCTGTTCCTTGAGCCTAAGCCCCAGCCCCCATAGCTCCCAGGGCCTTTTCCAGCCCTGTGGGTCCTGAGCATTGGCCCCGCCCACTGCCCAAACCTTGCCCTTCCTTAGGCCCAGCCCTCCACAGCCAAGGCCTTCCCCTCCACCATTTTTTTTTTCTTTTTTTCCTTTCCCTCCTCCTCTTTTTTACTATTGTGGTACTGATGTACCTTCCGGTTTTTGACTCATCTATATTTTTATTTTTACATTCTTTCTAACATATCTGTTAGTTTCCTAGTCTACTTTTGTTTTTTTACTTTGTTATTTTTCTCTCTCTCTCTTTTTTTTTTTTTGCCACCCCACATGCCTTGCGGGATCTTGATTTGCGAGCCCGAGGTTGGGGGGAAGCTCCTGTGGTGGGAGATCCGAGTCCAAACCACTGGACTAACAGAGAACCTCAGACTCCAGGGAATATTTATCAGAGTGAGGTCTCACAGAGTTCCTCATCTCAGCACCAAGACCCAGCTCTACCCAATAGCCTACAAGCTCCAGTGTTGGAAGCCTCAGGAGAAACAAACAGTAAAACAGGAACACAATCCCACTCACTTAAAAAAAAAAAAAAAAAAAAAGAGGGGGGCTTCCCTGGTGGCGCAGTGGCTGAGAGTCCGCCTGCCAACGCAGGGGACACGGGTTCGTGCCCTGGTCTGGGAAGATCCCACATGCCGCAGAGCAGCTGGGCCCGTGAGCCATGGCCGCTGAGCCTGTGCGTCCGGAGCCTGTGCTCCGCAATGGGAGAGGCCACAACAGTGAGAGGCCCACGTACCGCAAAGAAAAAAAAAAAAAAGCAACAAGGGAAAAACAAAAAATAACATACAAAATAATCTCCATAAGGTTAGCAGCTGATTTCTCAGTGGAAACTCTGCAGGCCAGAAGGGAGTGGCAGGATATACTTAAAGTGATGAAAGAGAAAAATCTACAACCAAGATTGCTCTACCCAGCAAGGATCTCATTCAGATTCGATGGAGAAGTCAAAAGCTTTTCAGACAAACAAGAGCTAAGAGAATTCAGCACCACCAAACCAGCTTTACAACAAATGCTAAAGAAACTTCTCTATGTGGGAAACACAAGAGAAGAAAAAGACCCACAAAAACAAACCCACAACAATTAAGAAAATGGTAATAGGAACATACATATCGATAATAACCTTGAATGTAAATGAATTAAATGCCCCAACCAAAAGACACAGACTGGCTGAATTGATACAAAAACAAGACCCATATATATGCTGTCTACAAGAGACCCACTTCAGACCTAGGAACACATACAGACTGAAGGTGAAGGGATGGAAAAAGATATTCCATGCAAATGGAAATCAAAAGAAAGCTGCAGTAGCAATACTCATATCAGATAAAATAGACTTTAAAATAAACACTGTTACAAGAGATAAGGAGGGACACTACATAATGATCAAAGGATCAATCCAAGAAGACGATATAACGATTATAAATGTTTATGCACCTAACATAGGAGCACCCTAAAATATGAGGCAAATGCTAACAACCATGAAAGGAGAAATCGACAGTAATACAATAAGAGTAGGGGACTTTAACACCCCACTTACACCAATGGACATATCACCCAAACAGAAAATAAATAAGGAAACACAAGCTTTAAATGACACAATAGACCAGATAGATCTAATAGATATTTATAAAACATTCCACCCCAAAGTGGCAGAATACACTTTCTTCTCAAGTGCACATGGAACATTCTCCAGGATAGATCACATATTGGGTCACAAATCAAGCCTCGGAAACTTTAAGAAAATTGAAATTGTATCAAGCATCTCTTCTGACCACAATGCTATGAGATTGGACATCAATTACAGGAAAAAAACTGCAAAAAACACCAATATATGGAGGCTAACTAGTGTACTGCTAAATAACCAAGAGATCACTAAAGAAATCAAAGGAGAAATTAAAAAATACATAGAAACAAATGACAATGAAAACAGGAGGACCCAAAACCTATGGGACGCAGCAAAAGCAGTTCTAAGAGGGAAGTTTATAGCAATTCAATCTCACCTCAAGAAACAAGAAAAATCTCAAATAAACAATCTAACCCTACACTTAAAACAACTAGAGGAATAAAAACAAATAAAGCCCAAAGTCAGTAGAAGGAAAGAAATCATAAAGATCAGAGCAGAAATAAATGAAATAGAAATGAAGAAAACAATAGCAAAGATCAAACTAAAAGCTGTTTCTTTGAGAAGATAAACAAAATTGATAAACCCTTAGTGAGACTCATCAAGAAAAAAAGGGAAAGGATGCAAATCAATAAAATTAGAAATGAAAAAGGGGAAATCACAACTGATACTGCAGAAAAACAAAGAATTATAGGAGACTACTACAAACAACTATATGCCAATAAAATGGACAATCACAAAGAAATGGACAAATTCTTGGAAAGGTACAATTTTCCAAGACTGAACCAGGAAGAATTAGAAAATATAAACAAACCTATCACAAGTAATGAAATTGAAACCGTAATTAAAAATCTTCCAATGAACAAAAGTCCAGGACCAGATGGCTTCACGGGAGAATTCTATCAAACATTTAGGGAAGAGCTAACACTGATCCTTCTCAAACTCTTCCAAAAAATTGCAGAGGGAGGAAGGAACACTCCCAGATTCATTCTACAAAGCCACCACCACCCTGATACCAAAACCAGAAAAAGATATCACAAAAAAAGAAAATTATAGACCAATATCACTGATGGACATAGATGCAAAAATCCTGAACAAAATAATAGCAAACAGAATCCAACAGCACATTAAAAGGATCACACACCATGATTTAGTGGGATTTATCCCAGGGAGGCAAGGATTCTTCAATATACGCAAATCAATCAATGTGATACACCACATTAACAAATTAAGGAATAAAAACCATATGACCATCTCAAAAGTTGTGGAAAAAGCTTTTGACAAAATTCAACACCGATTTATGATAAAAACTCTCCAGAAAATGGGCATAGAGGGAACCTACATTAACATAATAAAGGACATATTATGACAAACCCACAGCAAGCATCATACTCAGTGGTAAAAAACTGAAAGCATTTCCAGTAGGATCAGGAACAAGACAAGGATGTCCACTCTTGCCACTCTTATTCAACATAGTTTTGGAATTCCTAGCCATGGCAATCAGAGAAGAAAAAGAAATAAAAGGAATACAAATTGGAAAAGAAGAAGTAAAAGTGTCACTTTTTGAGGATGACATGATACTACACATAGAAAATCCTAGAGATGCCACCAGAAAACTACTAGAATTAATCAATGAATTTGGTAAGGTTTCAGGATACAAAATTAATGCACAGAAATCTCTTGCATTCCCATACACCAACAACAAAAAATCAGAAAGAGAAATTAAGGAAACACTCCCATTTACCACTGCAACAAAAAGAATAAAATACCTAGGAATAAACCTGCCTGAGGAGGCAAAAGACTTGTACTCAGAAAACTACAAAACACTGATGAAAGAAATCAAAGATGACATAAACAGATGGAGAGATATACCATGCTCTTGGATTGGAAGAATCAATATTGTGAAAATGACTATACTACCCAAAGCAATCTACAGATTCAATGCAATCCCTATCAAACTACCAAGGACATTCTTCACAGAATTAGAACAAAAAAATCTTACAATTCATATGGAAACACAAAAGACCCCAAATAGCTAAAGCAATCTTGAGAAAGAAAAACGGAGTAGGAGGAATCAGGGTCCCCGACTTCAAACTATACCACAAAGCTACAGTAATCAAGACAGTATGGTACTGGCACAAAAACAGAAATATAGATAAATGGTACAGGATAGAATGCCCAGAGATAAACCCACGCACATATGGGCACCTAATTTATGACAAAGGATGCAAGAACATACAATGGAGAAAAGACAGCCTCTTCAGTAAGTGGTGTTGGGGGGCTTCCCTGGTGGCGCAGTGGTTGAGAGTCCACCTGACGATGCAGGGGACACGGGTTCGTGCCCCGGTCCAGAAAGATCCCACATGCCGCGGAGCGGCTGGGCCCGTGAGCCATGGCCGCTGAGCCTGTGTGTCCGGAGCCTGTGCTCCGCAACGGGAGAGGCCACAACAGTAAGAGGCCCACGTACCACAAAAAAAAAAAAAAAAAAAAAAAAGTGGTGTTGGGAAAACTGGACAGCTACATGTAAAAGAATGAAATTAGAACACTCCCTAACACCATACACAAAAATAAATTCCAAATGGATTAAAGACCTAAATGTAAGACCAGACACTATAATACTCTTAGAGGAAAACATAGGAAAAACACTCTTTGACATAAACCACAGCAAGGTCTTTTTTGACCCACCGCCTAGAATAATGGAAATAAAAACAAAACTAAACAAATGGGACTTAATTAAACTTAAAAGCTTTTTCACAGCAAAGGAAACCATAAACAAGACAAAAAGACAACCCTCAGAATAGGAGAAAATATTTGCAAATGAAGCAACAGACAAAGGATTAATCTCCAAAATATATAAACAGCTCATGGAGCTCACTATCAAAAATACAAACAATCCAGTTAAAAAATGGGCAGAAGACCCAAATAGACATTTCATCAAGGAAGACATACAGATGGCCAAGAGGCACATGAAAAGATGCTCAACATCACTAATTATTAGAGAAATGCAAATCAGAACTACAGTGATGTATCCCCTCACGCTGATCAGAATGGCCATTATCAAAAAAGCTAGAAACAATAAATGATGGAAAGGGTGTGGTGAAAAGGGAACCCTCCTGCACTGTTGGTAGGAATGTAAACTGATACAATCACTATGGGAAACAGTATGGAGGTTCCTTTAAAAAACTAAAAACAGAACTACCATATGACCCAGCAATCCCACTGCTGGGTATATACCCTGAGAAAACCACAATTCAAAACGAGACATGCACCACAGTGTTCACTGCAGTACTATTTACAATAGCCAGGACATGGAACCAACCTAGATGTCTATCAACAGATGAATAGGTGAAGAAGATGTGGCACATATATACAATGGAATATTACTCAGCCATAAAAAGAAACGAAATTGAGTTATTTGTAGTGAGGTGGATGGACCTAGAGTCTGTCATACAGAGTGAAGTAAGTCAGAAAGAGAAAAACAAATACTGTATGCTAATGCATATATATGGAATGTAAAAAAAAGGAACTGATGAACCTAGTTGCGGGGCAGGAATAAAGAGGTAGACGTAGAGAATGGACTTGAGGACACGGGGTGGGAGGGGGAAGCTGGGGCGAAGTGAGAGTAGCGTCAACATACATACACGACCGAATGCAAACAGTTGGCTGGTGGGAAGCAGCCGCATAGCACAGGGAGATCCGCTCGGTGCTTTGCGATGACCTAGAGGGGTGGGATAGGGAGGGTGGGAGGGAGGCTCAAGAGGGAGGGGATATGAGGACATGTGTATGCATATGGCTGATTCGCTTTGTTGTGCAACAGAAATTAACACTGTACTGTGAAGCAAATTATATTCCAATAAAGATCTATTAAAAAAAAACCCAAAAACAAAAAACAAAATTAAACACTCACATATAAATTTAACAAAATATGTACAAGATCTATATGAGGAAAACTACAAACCTCTAATAAATGAAATCAGAGAAGAACTAAATAAATGGAGGGATAGTCCATGTTCACCGATAGAAAGACTCAATATTGTCACCATGTCAGTCTTCCCAACTTGATCTATAGATTCAATGGCATCCCAACCAACATCCCAGCAAGTTATTTTGTTGATATGGACAAACTGATTTTTCAGTTTATGAGGAGAGGGAAAAGACCTAGAAGAGTCAACACAACACTGAAGAAGAACAAAGTTGGAGGACTGATACTACCTCACTACCAGACTTACCACAAAGTTACAGTGATCAAGACACTGTGGTATTGGTGAAAGAATAGACAAATAGATCAACGGAAAAGAATAGACAGCCCAGAAATAGACCCTCATGGGTATAGAGCAACTGATCTTTGACAAAGGAACAAAGACAATACAATGGAGCAAAGATAATCCCTTCAACAGAGGGTGCTCAAATAACTGGACATCCACCAAAAAAAAAAAAAAAAAATAGAATCTCGACACAGAACTTACACTCTTCACAAAAATTAACTCAACATAGATCACAGGCCTAAATGTAAAATGCCAAACTATAAAACTTCTAGGAGATAACATAGCAGAAAACTCAGCTGACCTTGGGTATGGAAATGACTCTTTAGATATAACACCAAAGGCACCATCCTTGAGAGACATCAAGGATAAGGTGGATTCCATTATAATGAAAAACTTGTGCTCTGAGAAAGACAATGGCAGGAGAACAAGAAGACAAGCCACAGACTGGGAGAAAATATTTGCAAAAGGTATGTCTCATAAAGGACTGTTATCCAAGATATACAAAGGACTCATAAAAACAGAACAAAAAGGGCTTCCCTGGTGGCGCAGTGGTTGAGAGTCCGCCTGCCGATGCAGGGGATGCGGGTTCGTGCCCCGGTCTGGGAAGATCCCACATGCCGCAGAGCGCCTAGGCCCGTGAGCCATGGCTGCTGAGCCTGCGCGTCCGGAGCCTGTGCTCCGCAATGGGAGAGGCCACAACAGTGAGAGGCCTGCATACCGCAAAAAAAAAAAAACAGAACAAAAAGAAAACACACAACCTATCTGACACATTGTAAATCAACTAAACTTAAGAAAAAAGGGGGGCGCTTCCCTTGTGGTCCATTTGTTAAGAATCCACCTTCCAATGCAAGGGACACAGGTTCGATCCCTGGTCTGGGAAGAGCCCACATGCCACAGAGCAACTAAGCCCATGTGTCACAACTACTGAGCCTGTACTCTAGAGCCTGCAAGCCACAACTACTGAAGTCTGCACGCCTAGAGCCCGTGATCCACAACAAGAGAAGCCACCGCAAGGAGAAGCCCGTGCACCACAAAGAAGAGTAGCCCCCACGTGCAGCAACAAAGACCCAATGCAGCCAAAAATAAAATAAAATTATAAAATATAATAATAATAATAAATTAATTTAAAAAGGGATTTCCCTGGTGGTCCAGTGGTTAAGAATCTGCCTTCCAATGCAGGGGACACAGGTTCAAGCCCTGGTCAAGGAGCTAAGATCCCACATGCTGCAGGGAAACTAAGCCTGAGCACCGCAACTACTGAGCCTGTGAGCCACAACTAGAGAGAAGCCCGTGCGCCACAAGGAAGAGCCCATGTGCTGCAACTGAGACCCGATGCAGCCAAAAATAAATTTAAAAAATATTTTTTAAAAAAAGAAAGAAAACGCACAACCTGCTATAAAAAATGGGCCAAAGACCTTAACAGACACCTCATCAAAGAAGATATTCAGATGACAAATAAGCATATGAGAAGATGCTCCACATTATATGTCATTATGGGAATGTAAATAAAAACAGCAATACAATACCACCCCTACTAGAATGGCCAAAATCTGGAACACTGACAGCACCAAATGCTGGAGAGTGTGGAGCAGCAGGAACTCTCACTCACTGCTGGTGGGAACGCGAAATGGTGCAGCCACTTTAAAAAAATTTATTTATTTATTTATTTATTTATTTATTTATTTATTTATTTACCTACTTACTTACTTATTTTTGGCTGCGTTGGGTCTTTGTTGCTGCGTGCAGGCTTTCCTTAGTTCCAGAGAGCAGGGACTACTCTTCATTGTGGTGCACGGGCTTCTCACTGTGGTGGCTTCTCTTGTTGTGGAGCACAGGCTCTAAGCATGCGGGCTTCAGTAGTTGTGGTGCACGGGCTTCAGTAGTTGTGGCGCACGGCCTTAGTTGCTCCGCAGCATGTGGGACCTTCCTGGACCAGGGCTCGAACCCGTGTCCCCTGCATTGGCAGGAAGATTCTCAACCACTGCACCACCAGGGAAGCCCCAGTGCAGCCACTTTGGAAGACAATTTGGCAGTTTCTAAAAAACTAAACCTACTCTTACCATACGATCCAGTAATCATGCTCCTTGGTATTGACCCAAATGAGCTGAAAACTTACGTCCATGCAAAAACCTGTGCACAGATGTTTATAGCAGCTTCATTCATAATTGCCAAACTTGAAACAACTAACATGTCCTTCAGTAGGTGAGTGGATAAATAAACTGTGGTGCATGTAATATTAATGTGAAAAAGAAATGAACTATGATGTCATGGAAAGACATGGAGGAAACTTAAATGTAAGTTATGAAGTGAAAGAACCCAATCTGAGAAGGCTTCATGCAATATGATTCCACCATTATGACATTCTGAAAAAGGCAAGGCTACGGAGACAACAAAAAGAAAAGATCAGTGGTTGCCAGGGGTTGTGTGGGGAGAGGGATGAATAACCAGAGCATAGAAGACTTTTAGGGCAGTGAAAATACTCTGTGTGATACTATAATTATACATGTTTGTAAACCCATAGAATGTGCAACTCCAAGAATGAACCCTACGGTAAACTATGGGTTTAGGGTGATTATGACGTGTCAGTGTAGGTTCATCAACCGTAACAAATGTACCCCCACAGTGGGAAATGTTGGTACCTGTGGATGATACATGTGGCGGGGGCGGGTCTACGGGAACTCTCTGCGCCTTCCTCTTAATTTGCTGTAAAACTAAAGCTGCCATGGAAAAATAAAGGCCTAAAAAAAAAGAAAGTTTCTCAACCTAGTAAAGGGTTTATTATTCAGAATTTGATGCAGACAACAGGTGCCCTTCAGGTATTCTCATCAGGAGAGGATTGTTACGTACGTGTATTTGTCTCCCCACACCCATTCTCCACTTTCTTCCATCTTGCCCTCTGATCTGCGAAGGTGAATGTGCATGGACCACACCACACAGGCTCCTGTGCCCTCTGACCTCCACTTGAGTCTGGAAGGAAACTGGAGGGAAGAATAATGTTGCTAGATAAGATAAGGATGTCCAGTTAAACTTGGATTTCAGGTAAACAATGAATAATTTTTTAGTGTAAGTATGCACCAGGCAAAGTTTGGAACACATTTATGCTAAAATATCATTAGTTGTTTAACTGAAACTCAAAATGACCTAGGTGTCTTGTTTTCTGTTTGCTAAACTTGACAACCCTAGGGAGGAAGGAGAGTGAAGTGTAAACATCCCCATGGGGTCACTGTGGTTCAGCTGAGTCTCTCGACCAAAGGCCACCGTTCCACCTCGAAGCCTCTCGTTCAGCTTTCTCCCTCCGGGTCGGGTACGGCCCCGCTGGCCTCCTCAGGGCACACTCAGTCCCTGGCTCTACATGACACTCTCCTCTGTGGTTTCCCTCCACCTTGTAGTTTCCCTTCATCCTTTAAAATAGTACTTTTATTAAAATGTCATCCAGTTACTGAATGTCTTATGAGGATGCTCACTGATACAGGATTCAGTACTAGGAACTAGGTGCTTTTAACATCATGGAAGGGTTGGAGGAGGGAAACTAGGCTGTGATGGCTAATCTAACGTACCAGCTTCTCTGGATTATGGGGTGCCCAGATATTTGGTTACACATTATTCTGAGTGTGTCTTGAAGGGTGTTTCTGGACAAGGTTGGTATTTGAACCGGCAGTCTCAGTACAGCAGATAGCCCCCCAGCAGTGAAGGTGCCCCCCCCACCCCCAAGTGAAGCTGGGTCTCAGTCAAGGCACTGAAGGCCTGGTTAGAATACAAAGGCTGAGTGAGGGAGCGTTCCGTCTCCGCCTGACTGTCTTCAGCCTGGGATGCTGGTCCTCACCTGTCTTGGGACTAGGACTCAGAGTGGAACTTACACCATCTCTCTGTTCCCAGGCCGCAGGATTTGGACTAGATTTAGACCATGACCTCCCCCTTCTCAGGCCTTGGGACGCGGCTGCAGCTGTCCTGTCGGCTGTCACTTGCTGCCAGCTTGCTGAGTGCTGACAGTCACGGAGCCAATTCCTTAAGGTCTCTCAGTCTCTGTTTCTCTCCACCTACCCTATTGGTTCTGTTTCTCTGGAGAACCTTGACTGATAGATTTTGGTGCCAAGAGTGGCTCTAGCGGAGCAGAGTACTGAGGGTGAGTCTCCTGAACTGGTCTGGAGTTTCTGGAAGTGGCCCCTGATCTAATTATATAAAGATGCTTGTGACTCTAGTTCCAGTAGTAAACAGCTTACTAGTAGTCCATGGTGTGATCTGGCGATCGAGATGCACAAAATATATCCACTGGATGCTCCTAATAGATCGCTTGTAAGAAGCAAGGAGGCAGATGACTGTGTATATGATATCTGTGAGCATCTTCTTCCTCTGCAATCTCTTTTATTTTTATTTATGTATTTTTTATTAATTGATATTGAGTACAGTTGCTCTACAATGTTGTGTTACTTTCTGCTGTGCAGCAAAGTGAATCAGTTATAGGTACACATATATCCACTCTATTTTGGATGTCCTTCCCTTCTAGGTCACCACAGAGCACTGAGTAGAGTTCCCTACGCTATGCAGTAGGTTCTCATTACTTATCTATTTTTTTTTTTTTTTTTTGTGGTACGCGGGCCTCTCATTGTTGTGGCCTCTCCCGTTGCGGAGCACAGGCTCCGGACACGCAGGCTCAACGGCCATGGCTCACGGGCCCAGCGCTCCAGGGCATGTGGGATCTTCCCGGACCGGGGCACAAACCCATGTCCCCTGCATCGGCAGGCGGACTCTCAACCACTGCGCCACCAGGGAAGCCCGTCACTTATCTATTTTACACGTAGCAGTGTGTATATGTCAATCCCAATCTCCCAATTCATCCCACCTCCCTTCCCGCCTTGGTAACTGTACGTTTGTTTCTGACATCTGTGACTCTATTTCTGCTTTGCAAGTAAGTTCATTCATACCATTTTCCTAGATTCCACAAATAGGCAATATTACATGATATTCGTTTTTCTCTTTCTGACTTACTTCACTCTGTATGACAATCTCTAGGTCCATCCATGCTGCTGCAAATGGCATCATTTTGTTCTTTTTTATGGCTGTGTAATATTCCACTGTATATATGTGCCACATCTTCTTTTTTTATTATTATTATTATTTTTTTTTTTGGTACACGGGCCTCTCACTGTTGTGGCCTCTCCCATTGCGGAGCACAGGCTCCGGATGCGCAGGCTCAGTGGCCATGGCTCACAGGCCCAGCCACTCTGCGGCATGTGGGATCTTCCCGGATCGGGGCACGAACCCATGTCCCCTGCATCGGCAGGCGGTCTCTCAACCACTGCGCCACCAGGGAAGCCCTCTGTGCCACATCTTCTTTATCCATTCCTCTGTTGATGGATATTTAGGTTGCTTCCATGTCCTGGCTACTGTAAATATTTGCAAGCATTGTGGAAAAACTAATGAACATAATGAGATCGACTAGTTGCTGGACAAAGTAGTGGAAGAAAAGGATGAGCTCAGGTACTCAGACCCCCAGCTCAAGTGTTGTATAATGACCCGAAGGTGGCTGTGTCTTCCCTGGAGGAGACCCTTATTTCTCGTAGCACCAAGGCTGAAGTGGCTGAAAACAAAAAGCACAGTCTCCTCCTGAGATTTGCAGTGAATCACAAGGCAAGCTGAACTGCCAGTCCTGCAGTGTGTTTGCTGTGGAGGTGAGGGTGCTGCTTTGCGAGCATGGGTTTCTGCGAGGTGGGGCGGGGGGGTGGGAAGACCCTGGGGAAGGTGGGGACACTAAGCCCCGAGTTCTGATGAGCCTTTTTGACAGGTGGAGAGCCCCACCCCCCGTGGAAGCAGCCCCCCCCGGCTCCCCTCCCCTTCCCCAGTGGAGTCGGGCTCTTCGCTCCTGCCTGGCCTGAGGCAGTTCGCAGGGGGTTCTCCTCAGGAGCCACCGCCTCACCACCCTAGCCCCGTGACTCGCTAGTCAGGTACCAACGGGTATCTAAAGGGGGGGTACAAAGTGCGGCCCCTGAGGAGGCGCACTGCGCTCCAAAGAACTCCTTGAGTCTCTAATTTTTACAGTCAGGAGTCTGGGGGAAGGGTGGGAACGGATACTGAGAGCCTGGGAGAATGGTGGAGGGAATGTGAGTCCAGATCAGGCTAATTTATTGATTCGAGCGCACGAAGCAGAGAATCTACACTGAACATTGCCGCCTGGGAGTTGGAAAACGCTATCTGGTTGGTTGGCTGAAACGTGGACCAAAAGTTGCCCGAATCGTGAGCTGGAAATAGCAGAACTGCCTTAGTTTAATGAAGAGGCAGGGAGACAAAAGCTTAGGGAGATTCAAATGTTAAGAGTGGATTTGTCTTTTAAGACTTACTCACCAGCACTGGGAAGGTCCAGAACACCTACCTTTCACTAATACTGGGAGAAATACATTTGTGAGGGGAGAGCTGGCACCCTTGAAGAGCTCCATGGTCACTCTTCTCTGTCGGCCGGACCTTCCAGTAGGAACTGCAGTCATGCTTTGGGAAACTGAAATGCCAGGGAATAACTGGATCCCAGGTGGGAGGGGCCCACTGCCAAAGGCTAGTTGATGGTGTTCCTACAAATAAGATAGATAGGAAGCCTATTACATCCTTACTTTATGTGTAGAATCAGAAAATTCCTAGATCAGTTGAATAAAAGTCTCACCTGAATCAGAAAATCAGGGCATCATGGCCCATCAATCAGTTCCCACACTTGAGCTAGTTTACAGGCTCAGAGCCCTTGAATGAACAAGAGAACAGGTCCTCAGAGCAAGGTTCCCAGGGCTCTGCCCGAAATTCATGCTGTTAATCTCCCTCCCAGCCTTCACCAAAGGCACTGATGGCCTTTTACCAGGTTCACTGTGCTTTGGGAAAAAGGAAATGATCAGACTTTTCAGGGACTACTGGACACTGGCTCTGTATGGACACTGATTTCAGGAGACCCTATGTCCCTGTGGCCCCCCAGTCAGAGTAGGGGCTTGTGGAGGTCAGGTGATCAATGGAGGTTTAGCTCACGTCTTTCACACAGCGAGCCCCGTGGGTGAGCCCCATGGGTCTCCAAACACATCTTGTGTTTTTCTCCCAGTTCCACAATGCATAATTGGAATAGGCAGCAGCTGGCTGTACCCCTTTACTGGTTCCCAGACTTGTGGAGTGAGAGCTTAGAGGTGAGAAAGAACATGTCCCTGTCCATAACGCCCATCAGGAGCAGTTTGCTCTCAGATGGCAAAGCTGGCATTTAGAGCTTCACTGTCCTGGAGAGGACAGTGGAGAGGATATCAGCTCTCCAGCCCTATGTCAGAGTTTAGTTCACAGGGGTCTTGATCACATTTGTAAGTGTACAATACATTATTGTGAAGGAGCTCTTTATATATTCTGGCTATGAATCCCTTATCAGATACATGGTTTATAAATATTTTCTCCCATTCCATAGGTTGACTTTTCACTCTGTTGATTGCTTCTTTTTTTTTTTTTTTTTTCTTTTTGCGGTATGCGGGCCTCTCACTGTTGTGGCCTCTCCCGTTGCGGAGCACAGGCTCCGGATGCGCAGGCCCAGCGGCCATGGCTCACGGGCCCAGCCGCTCCGCGGCATATGGGATCCTCCCAGACCGGGGCACGAACCCGTATCCCCTGCATCGGCAGGCGGACTCTCAACCACTGCGCCACCAGGGAGGCCCCGATTGTTTCTTTTTTCCTTTTGTTTTTTGTTGCTTGTTTCCTTTGCTGTTTTTAATTTTGATATAGTCCTATTGTCTACTTTTGCTTCTGTTACCTGTGTTTTTGGTGTCATATCCAAGAAATCATTGCCAAATCCAATGTCATGAAGCTCTCCCCCTATGTTTTATTCTAAGTGTTTTATAGTTTTAGCACTTCATCGGAGGTCTTTGATCCATTTCAAGTTAATTTTTATATACAGTGTAAGGTAAGAATCCAACTTCAAAAGACAAAGAAGTGGAGGTATCACATGTCCTGATTTCAAAACATGCCACAAAGCTACAGTCATCAAAACAGTGTGGTCCTGACATAAACACAGACTTGTAGACCAATGGAATGAATAGAGAACCCAGAAAAGAACCCTCAAGCACATGGTCAAATGGCCTTTGATAACAGTGCAAAGGTCCAAAATGTAGTTGCTTATGCTAAGCCCATGTCACAAAACTGAGACTTAATTATAGTTTTAGTTGTCTTACTTAGATTATTACTAGTTAAGTAATCTGCCTTATAGACCCCTTCCATCCCCTAAAGGAAAGTAACTTTGTAATAACCAACATGATTTTTGCAGTTTCACCTCATATAATTTCCCTGTTCCTGCTCCCTTCTGCCTGTAAAAGCCTTTCATTTTGTACAACTTCTTTTTTTTTTTTTTTTTTTTTTGCCACACCTTGCGGCTTGTGGGATTTTAGTTTCCTGACCAGGGATTAAACCTGGGCCCTTGGCAGTGAGAACGTGGAGTCCTAACCACTTGACCACCAGAGATTTTAAAAAAATATTTATTTATTTATTTGGCTGTGCTGCATCTTAGTTGCGGCACATGGGATCGTTAGTTGTGGATGCAGACTCTTAGTGCGGCATTTAGGATCTAGTTCCCGGACCAGGGATTGAACCAGGGCCCCCTGCACTGGGAGCACACTCTTAACCACTGGATCACTTGGAAAGTCCCCCTCTGTACAGCTTCTTGAAACACCTTTCTATCTGCCAGATTGGATGCTGCCAAATTTGAATCGATTTTTGCTCAAATAAACTCTTTAAAAATTTTAATATGCCTCAGTTTATCTTTTAACAGTCTCTTCAACAAATGGTATTGGAAAAACTGGGTATCAACGTGTGAAAGAAAGAAGCTGGACCCTTACCTTACCCCATATAAAAAAATTAATTCAAAATGGATTAAAGACCTAAATGTAAGACCTCAAACATATAAAACTCCTAGAAGAAAACAGGGGAAAATCTTCATGGTATTTGATTTGGCAATGATTTCTTGGACATGACACCAAAAGCACAGGCAACAGAAGCAAAAATAGAAAAATGAGATCACATCAAACTTAAAAACTTCTGCATAGCAGAGGAAACAATCAACAGAGTGAAAGGCAATTTACATAACTGGAGAAAATATTTGCAAACCATATATCTGATAAGGAATATATAGAACTTCACAATAATATAGTGTATACTTTAAAATTTAAGAGAGTAGATCTCATGTTAAGTGTTCTTAATATAAAAAAATAAATTTGAAACTCTCATGCAATATTTTTGGGAATGTAAAACAGTGCAGCCACTATGGAAAACAGTATGGAGGATCCTTAAAAAATTAAAAATTTAATTAGTGTATGATCCAGCAATCCCACTTCAGAGTATAAATCCAAAACAGTTGAAAACATAGCAGCATTGGGACTTCCCTGGTGGCATAGTGGTTGAGAGTCCACCTGCCAGTGCAGGGGACACAGGTTGAATCCCTGGTCCGGGAAGACCCCACATGCTGTGGAGCAACTAAACCTGTGCATCACAACTACTGAGTCTGTGCTCTAGAGTCTGAGAGCCACAGCTACTGAGCAAGTGAGCCACAACTACTGAGCCCATGAGCCACAACTACTGAGCCCACATGCCACAACTACTGAAGCCCGCGTGCTTAGAGCCCGTGCTCCACAACAAGAGAAGCCACAGCAATGAGAAGCCCACACACTGCAATGAAGAGTAGTCCCTGCTCACCGCAACTAGAGAACGCCCGTGTGCAGCAATGAAGGCCCAACACAGCCCGCCCCCCAAAAAAAGAAAAAGAAAACACAGCAGCATTATTCACAAGAGCCAAGAGATGGAGGCAACACAAAGGTCCACCAGTGGATGACTGGATAAACAAAATGTTGTACTGTGTATACATACAATGAAATATCATTCAGCCATAAAAAAAGAAAATCTTGTCACATGTTACAATATGGATGACTTGAGGACATTATGCTCAGTGAAATAAGCAAGTCACAAAAGACAAATACTATATGATTCCACTTATATGAGGTACCTAGAATAGTCACAATGTTAGGAACAGAAAGTAGAATCATGGTTGTCAGTGAGTTTGGAGAGAGGGAAAAAGAAAATTGTTCAATAGATACAGTTTCAGTTTTGCAAGATGAAAAAGTTCTAGAGATCTGCTGCAGAAAATGTGCATATAGTTAACACTACTGTAGCATACATTTTTTAAATGGTTATGATGGTGTTTTTTAACCATGTAAAATAAAAAATAATAATAAAAGAAAAAAGAATCCAACTTTATTCTTTTTCATGTTGACATCCAGTTTTGACATCATCATTTATTTAAAAGGTGGTCCTTTTCCCATTGAATAGGGAATGGCACCCTTGTTGAAAGTCATTCGAAACTGAATCCAGCAGTATATTAAAAGGATTACAGGGAATTCCCTGGCAGGCCAGTGGTTAGGACTCTGCACTTTCACTGCTGAGGGCATGAGTTCAGGGAACGAAGATCCCGTATGTTGTGCTGCGTGGCCCAAAAAAAAAAAAAAAAAGGATCATACATGATGAGCAAGTGGGATTTATTCCTGGAATGCAAGGAGGTTCCAATATACAAAAATTGATCAATGTAATATACTCTATTAACAGAATGAAGGGAAAAAAGAAAAAAACACATGATAATCTCAAATGATGCCAAAAAAGCATCTGGCAAAATTAGCAGTTTTTCATGATAAAAACATAAAATATACTAAGAATAGAAGGAAACTATCTCAAAATAATAAAGTCCATATATGAAAAATCAACAACTCAATGGTGAAAAATGTAAAGCTTTTCCCCTAAGAACAAAAAGAAGATGAGGATTCAGTTTCCCCCACTTTTATTCAGCATAGCATTGGAGGAAAGAAAAAGAAAAAAACGGCATCCAGACTGCAAAAGAAGAAGTAAAACAATCTTTGTTCATAGATAACACAATTTTATATGAAATAAGCCCTAAAGATTCCATGGGGGGAAAAAAACAACTGTTAAGGCTAATTCAGTAAAATTTCAAGATTCAAAATCAACGCACAAAAATCAATTGCATTTCTAAACATTAAAAATGAGCAGGGAATTCCCCGGCAGTCCAGTGGCTAGGACTCCATGCTTCCATTGCAAACGGTTTGATCCCTGGTTGGGGAACTAAGATCCTCACACCAGCATGGCCAAAAAAAAAAAAAAAAGAACAATCTGAAAAAGAAATTAAGAAATCAGTTTCATTTACAAGATCATAAAAAATAATAAAATACTTAGGAATAAATTTAACCAAGGAAGTAAAAGACATTTACACTGAAAACTACATAACATTGCTGAAAAAAATTTAAAAAGACACAAACAAATGGAAAGATGTTTTCATCTTCCAGTCTTCAACAAACGGTGGTGGCAAAACCAGATATTCACATGCAAAAGAATGAAGTTGGATCCTTACCTAATACCATATACGAAGTTTGACTCAAAGAGGATCAAAGACTTAAATGTAAGAGATAAAATTATAAATCTGTTAGAAAAAAAACATAGGGCTAAATGTTTATGACCTTGAATTTGGCAATGATTTCTTGTACATGACACCGAAGGCACAGGCAACAAAAGAAAACATAGACAAATCAAACTTCATAAAAATGTAAGCTTTTGCACATCAAAGGACTCTATCAACAGAGTAAAAAGGCAACCCACAGAGTGGGAGAAAATATTTGCAAATCACATATCTGATAAGGGATTATAATCTGCAATATATAGAGAACTCCTAAAATTCAACAACAAGGAAACAATCGAATTAAAAAATGGGCAAAGGACTTGAATAGACATTTCTATAAAGAAGATGTACAAATGGCCAACAAGCACATGAAAGATGCTCAACATCACTAACTATTAGGGAAATGCATATGAAAACCACATGAGATACCATTTTTCACATCTATTAAGAAAACTAGAGGAAATTCCCTGGCGATCCAGTGGTTAGGACTCTGCACTTCCACTGAAGGGGGCAGGGGTTCAATCCCTGGGGGGGTGGGGGCGGTGGGAAATAAGATCCCACAAGCCACGCGGTGCAGCAAAAAAGAAAAAGAAAAAAAATTACAAATATGTGGAAATTAAACACCACACTCTTGGGACTTCCCTGGTGGTGCAGTGGTTGAGAGTCCGCCTGCCAATTCAGGGGACACGGGTTCAAGCCCTGGTCTGGGAAGATCCCACATGCAGCGGAGCAACTAAGCCCGTGTGCCACAACTACTGAGCCTGAGCTCTAGAGCCCGCAAGCCACAACTACTGAAGCCCACGTGCCACAACTACTGAAGCCCGCGTGCCTAGAGCCTGTGCTCTGCAACAAGAGAAGCCACCACAATGAGAAGCCCATGCACCGCAATAAATAGTAGCCCCCACTCACTGCAACTAGAGAAAGCCCGCACGCAGCAACGAAGACCCAACACAGCCAAAAATAAATAAATAAATTTATAAAAAATAAACAAACAAACCAAAAACATCACACTCGTAAAGGGTCAAAGAAGGACTCACAAGGGAAATTAGAATATACATTGAGACAAATAAAAATAAAGACACAACACACCAAACCTTATAGAATACAGCAAAAGCAGTGCTAAGAGGAAACCTTACAGCCCTAAATGCCTATAGTAAAAACGAACAGAGGTCTGAAATCACTAACCTAATTATATGCCATAAGTAACTAGAAAAAGAAGACCAAACGAACCCCAAACTTAGCAGAAGGAAGGACATAGCAAAGATTAGAGAAGAGATCAATGAAATAGAGAATAGAAAAACAACAGGGAAATCAAAAAACCCAAAAGTTGGTTCTTTGAAAAGATCAACAAACTTGACAAATGGTTAGATAATTTACTAAGCAAAAAATAGAGAAGACACGGGACTTCCCTGGTGATCTAGTGGTTAAGACACCATACTTCCAATGCAGGGCATGTGGTGGGTTCGATCCCTGGTCGGGGAACTAAGTTTGGGAAATTAAGATCCCACGTGCTTCGAGGTGCAGTCAAATAAATAAATAAACAAATAAATCTCCTTCAATAAGATTTTTTTTTTAATGGAGAATACAAACTACTAAAATCAGAGATGGAAATGGGGACGTTACTATTGATTTTAAGAAATTAAAAAGAATTATAAGAGTATCGTACAAACAATTGTACACCAACAAGGTGGATAACCTAGATGAAATGAATAAATTCCTAGAAATACACAGTCTATGACAACTGAATCATGAAGAAATAGAAAATCTGATTAGATCTCCTAATAGAGTGATTGACTCAGTAATCAAAAACCTTGTAATAAAAAAAAGCCCAGGACCAGATGTCTTTACTGGTGATTTCCACCAAACATTTTTTAAAAAAATAGATTTATTTTATTTATTTATTTGTTTGCTTGTTTATTTATTTATTTTTTGGCTGCGCTAGGTCTTTGTTGCTGTGTGTGGGTTTTCTCTAGTTGCGGCGAGCAGGGGCTACTCTTCGTTGAGGTGTGCGGGCTTCTCCTTGCGGTGGCTTCTCTTGTTGTGGGGCACAGGCTCTAGGCATGTGGGCTTCAGTAGTTGTGTCACATGGGCTTCAGTAGTTGTGGCTCACGGGCTCTAGAGCACAGGCTCAGTAGTTATGGTACACGGGGTTAGTTGCTCCGCGGCATATGGGATCTTCCCGGACCAGGGCTCGAACCCATGTCCCCTGCACTGGCAGGCAGATTCTTAACCACTGCACCACCAGGGAAGCCCCTCCACCAACATTTAAAGAAGAAATAACATTGATCCTTATCAAATCCTTCCAAAAAATTGAAGAGAAGGAAACACTTCTTAATTCATTCTATGAGGCTGCCATAATCGGATATCAAAGCCAGACAAGGACTCTACGAGGAAAGAAAACTAAAGCTCAATACCCTTTATGAACATTGATGCAAAAATACTCAATACTAGCACACTGAATTCGGATTTAAAGTTTTTAAAACTTTAAAATCAAAAGAATGAAGAGAATAAAGCACTCCATCATCTCAACTGATGCAGAAAAAGCACTTGACAAAATTCAACATCTCTTTATGATAAAAATAGTTGACAAGGGGACTTCCCTGTTGGTCCAGTGGTTAAGACTCTGTGCTCCCAATGCAGGGGGCCTGGGTTCGATCCCTGGTCAGGGAACTAGATCCTGCATGCCGCAACTAAAAGAGGCCACATTCCGCAACAAAGATCACACATGCAGCAACTAAGACCTGGTGCAGCCAAAAAAGAAAAAAAGTTGATAAACTAGGAGTAGAAGGAAACTACCTCAACATGATAAAAGTCATTCATGAAAACCCCACAGCTAAATGGGGTTTTAACCCATCATACTTAAAACTTTTCCCCTCATATCAGGAACAAGGCTTACAAACCGATTCAGGAAAGTAGTAGGACACAAAATCACACAAAAAAATCAGTTACTTTTCTATACACTAATAATAAGCAACCAAAAAAGGAAATTAAGAAACATGATTCCATTCACAAGAGCATCAAAGATGAATACAATGCTAAGGAATTAGGAATTAACCAAGGAGATGAAAGACATACAATGAAAACTACATAATATTGCTGTGAGAAATTAAAGCAGACCCAAATAAATGGAAACATATCCTGTGTTCATTGGAAGACTTAATATTGTTAATGACAATATCACCCAAAGTGGTCTACAGGCTCGATGCAATCTCTATCAAAATCCCAACGATTTTGCAGAAATAGAAAATCCATCCTGGGACCTCCCTGGCAGTCCAGTGGTTAAGATGCTACACTTCCTTTGCAGCGGGTACAGGTTCGACCCCTGGTGGGGGAACTAAGATCCTGCATGCCACGCAGCCAAAAAAAAAAAAAAAAAAAAAGAAAGGAAAAGAAAAAGAAAATCCATCCTAAAATTCATATGGAATCTCCAGGGACCCCAAAGCCAAAGTCATCTTGAAAAAGAAGAAAGCTGGAGGACTCACAGCTCCTAATTTCAAAACTTACTCTAAACTATAGTAATTAAAGCTGTGTAGTACTGGCTTAAAGACAGACCTATAAACAGTGGAATAAATAGCCCAGAAATAAGCCCTCCCCAGTGCTCTCAAGTGATTTACAGGGGTGCCAAGACCACCCCAGTAATATTTTAACAATATTTTTATGACGAAATTCTTCCAAAATTGATTTTAGTGGTGAGGGAAGTCAGCATCCTGTGCTAGTTCCCCATCTTAACAGAAACGCAGGTATGATTTCTTGTCTTTTTCTAGCTCCTTTGCATCAAGAAAGCAGCAAGTTCAACTGCAGTCAATTTCTAATCACCCAAATGCTGATCTCTGCAATGCAAATTATTTTTGTCCTTTTTGAGACACTCCTGGTTAACAAGATGCTAGCTTACTTCATTTCCTCAGGGGTTGTAGTATCTCCTCACAGTACTTAGAGAGGATCTCAGAGG
The DNA here is from genome assembly GCF_964165515.1 of Mesoplodon bidens. Lineage (NCBI taxonomy): Eukaryota > Metazoa > Chordata > Mammalia > Artiodactyla > Ziphiidae > Mesoplodon > Mesoplodon bidens. Next base: position 778,776 of record NC_138174.1, read on the forward strand.
AGGGAATGACACCTCAGCTGTCAAGTGAAATCCCTTCTACATCAAGTTTCTTACCCCTGGGACCAAAGTCACACTGCTTTCAGCCCAGCCATAAATAATGGCTGCTAGAGTGAGGTTTTCCTCATAAATTCTCTGGGCCAGAGTCGCTGCTCAGTAAACTGCTGCAATTTTCCTAATGTAGGATACAGACGAACGACCTAGGAAGGGTTATCAAATAGTATACAAGTCTAGACGGTTTGTTCTAGAGTTCCTTTTCATTGAAATAAAAAATGACTATTAGCAAACACCAATTAGCTATGTGAATGGCAAGGGTTTTAACCTCTCTGTAACCCTTTTCAGCTTCTATGTTGCTAATCAAAAAACATTATGAGGAGGCTTTCAAGAGAGTCTTTAAAATTCTAAGGATGATTTGTACTTGTTAGATGGAATGAGGGCCTCTCTAGCCAGCAACAATAAAGTTTTTGAAAATCTGTGTCTCTTCTACACCTTTTAATTAATTCTCAAAGTCCAATGTGTAAAGGATATAACATAGAAGAACTTCTCTGTAATGCTATTTTCTAAAGAGTAAACTTTGGGCTTCCCTGGTGGCACAGTGGTTGAGAGTCCGCCTGCAGATGCAGGGAACATGGGTTCATGCCCCGGTCCGGGAAGATCCCACATGCCTCGGAGCGGCTGGGCCCGTGAGCCATGGCCGCTGAGCCTGCACGTCCGGAGCCCGTGCTCCGCAATGGAAGAGGCCACAACAGTGAGAGGCCTGCGTACCGCAAAAAAACAAAAAACAAAAAAAAAGTGGAAAGAGTAAACTTTATCACGAAGACAGTGTGTTTCAGACTTTTGCAGAATTAACAGATTGTGTCATACGTAATTTTTCCCATGAAATAACCTCATCACACGGATCTTAGAACATTTAGTGGTTTTGGTACATATAATATTTTATTCTTGTCTGCTCATTTAATCATGGATTGTACTATTTAGAGGCTTATTTTTGCAGATAAGGGATTTTCTAAGTCAAGAAAAGGCATGCAATTTTTTCAAAGGAAGAGAAAGAACTTAAAAAGCATTGAAGAGTAGGCAGTCAAGTAAGAGAGGTTTACGGTTTCTTTCCTAGTATCTACTAATTGCTATAATTTCTCAGATGTACTAGAAAAGGTTTTTTTTTTTTTTGGCTGAGCAGCATATAGGATCTTAGTTCCCCAGCCAGGAATCGAACCTTCGCCCCCAGCAGTAGAAGCCCGGAGTCCTAACCACTGGCCCACCAGGGAAGTCTTGGAAACCATTCTTTTTTTTTTTTTTTTTTTTTTTTTTTGTGTGTGTGGTACGCGGGCCTCTCACTGTTGTGGCCTCTCCTATTGTGGAGCACAGGCTCCGGACGCGCAGGCTCAGTGGCCATGGCTCACAGGCCCAGCCACTCCGCGGCATGTGGGATCTTCCCGGACTGGGGCACGAACCCGTGTCCCCTGCATGGGCAGGCGGACTCTCAACCACTGTGCCACCAGGGAAGCCCGGAAACCATTCTTTTAATGGTTTTAATTCTCTGAAACCATTATTTTAATTAATAAATTAATTTATTTATTTTGGCCGCACCGGGTCTTGGTTGCGGCATGTGTACTCTTAGTTGTGGCGTGCGAGATCTAGTTCCCCAACCAGGGATGAAATCTGGCTCCTTGCATTGGGAGCTCGGGGTCTTACCCACCGGATCACCAGGGAAGTCGCCCCTGAAACCATTCTTTTGACATGCATCTTAACTATCCAGGGCCAGTATCCTGTTTTCTCCTTCCTGAATCCCCTCAGGGCACACCTTGGGATGGGAGTGGGGATGCCATTCCTGAGGGCTTTATGACCACAACATCCTGTGTTTACTGATAGGACATTTTTTTGTCCACATGACCCAATTTAATATCCCGCTTTGACAAAAGAAAAAATGCATTTGGATTAGCTTTAAAAAGTTTTCTTATAAATATTTGATTCAGTACATAAAATCTAGTACCTATATGAATTTTTGAAAATTAGTCTATATCTGTTTCTGTAGATTAGAGTCCTAAAGTTAGAATGAGAGATCATTGCTCATTTCAGCATCACATGTACTAAAATTGGAACGGTACAGAGACGATTAGCATGGCTCCTGTGCAAGGATGACATGCAAATTTGTGAAGCGTTCCATATTTTTTTAATTTTCAAAAAAAATTTTAAAAAAGAATGAGATCATAGTATATGCAAATTTTAACTCTAACAGATATTTGTATTCATCTACCAGTTTGTATTCCAACTATTAGTACATGATAGTAGCTCTTTTTCTCATACTTCATCAGCATTGGTTGTTAACAGTTTTTATTGTTATTTAAGAAGCAAAAAATTGTAAGAAGTTAAAAATTGTAAGATTTTTGTTTTAGGATGCCTACTGCAGCTAAATTTGTGATTGTAAAAAAATTGAAAACACCCTAAGCAGTAATTAATATACAAATAATTACAAATTAGGGAATATACTTATTGCAGAATATCTACTATTAGCCATGAAGAAGGAGGTGGAACTACAGGGTATTTCTCCCAAACTTCCGCAGTTCATACCCTGTGTGCCAGGACAATGCTAAGTTCTTCACGTGTATCAAAGCTTCCAACTCTCATTACAACCCCATGTGGACAGTGCTATCATCATACTTAACTTGTGTTTAAAACAAAATTCAACTAAGTTTGGAGAGCTAATTGGCTCTATTCAAAGATTCATGAAGCTGGCAACATCCCTTCTAGCAGATAGAAGGGCTCTCTGCAGAGCTGTACAGAATGGAAGGTTTTTATAAGCTGGAGGGTGGGGCAAGGAAGTCATTAGCAAAAGAAAAGAAAGGGTTATTTGGGGCCAGGACATCATTTTTGGGGATAAAGGACTGGGCAAGGGTTTTGTCATGCAGACTGCCTCTCCTTCCTCCTGGTTGGGGGTGGGGGGGAGGGGCGGGGGAGAGGATGGTATTACTTCATTGGTGCCAACCAGAAAATTCCAAACTGGTTGGTTAAGATTACATTTCTGGGGAAGGTTGAAACTGTAATTAGATTAGGTGTTAAATCTTGGCTTTAGCACAAGTGATGCCATTTTGGGCCTATGGTTTTTTTCCTTTAACAATTACAAATGAGGGAACCAAGGCAGTACCACATAGCAATACTGTAGACTACTAAGCAGCAATTAAAAAGGATTAGGTGGGGGGCTTCCCTGGTGGCGCAGTGGTTAAGAACCCGCCTGGCCTGCCGGTGCAGGGGACACCTGGTCCGGGAGGATCCCACATGCCGCGGAGCAACTAAGCCCATGAGCCACAACTACTGAGCCCATGAGCCACAACTACTGAGCCCATGCGCCTAGAGCCTGTGCCCCGCAACAAGAGAAGCCACCGCAATGAGAAGCCCGAGCACTGCGACGAAGAGTAGCCCCCGCCGCAACTAGAGAGAAAAGCACGTACGAAGACCCAATGTAGCCAAAAATAAATAGAAAACTAAATAAATTTATATATATAAAAAAAGGATTAGGGGGACCTATTTGTACTGATCTGGAACATGTCTGTACCATATCATTAACTGAAAAAGCCAATGTGAGAGTGATAAATGATACGATTCCATTTTATATTTTAAGAGTATAAATATTTATGTAAACATACCTGTGTGAGCATAGAATCAAATACAGAATATTATTCTATTAATAATTTGGACTTGAAAGATTTGTGAAGAGGGTTCCGACTGATGTCCTAATGTCTAATTTACCTAATTTTAAAGGAAAGAAAGAAAAAAGAGGAGGAAGGAAAAGATAGAAGTAAAATAAAGAAGTGAAATAGGGTTCATCCTTGGGACCTCCCTGGTGGTCGAGTGGTTAAGACTCCACACTTCCAATGCAGGGGGCGCGGGTTCTATTCCTGGTGGATCCCACATGCTTTGTGCTCAAAAAAAAAAAAGTGTTCATCCTTAATGGTAAGCAAAAATTGGGTGCCACCATGGTTAAGCAGCTTTTTCCTTCCACCTAGTGATGGAGAGAAGAAAATTATTAACCTACTCAGAATTTGGAAGTGATTCAAAGCAAACGTGTCCCCTTAGTTTATTTAAACAAAGTCACTAAGTTTTCTCCAACCATCTGATTATTACACGATCTGAATCTGATATTTACTACATTATACACTGGTCACTACCACACCAGCTTCCTCCCCATTCCCCACTTGCAATACTAACTAGCCTCCAGATTTTTTCTGAAAACAACAAAAGATTTTGTTTCTTAAGCCAATTAGTTCCAAATAACTCTTACATCTTCACTTAGCTTTCCCAATGTTTCTGTAAGAGAGCCCACTGGACTATATTGCAGATGGCTTGGGGCCTTTTACTTGGTTTCAATTCAGTTTCTCTAGGTAGAACCAGACATTTTGTCAGTGCATTTGGGGATTAAAATGCATATTTCCCCAGAGACACGCTATAACCTATTCCCACTTTAAACTCTAGGACATGTCCTATATTAGGAAAATTTTTATGAACTATATAACAGAAATAAATTAGTAAGTATATGTTCTGCATCTATAGTTACAACGCACATGGGAATACAAAGATAAATAAACTATCATTCCCGCCCCCCAAGAGAACAGGGAGAAGACCTGTAGACAACAAATATTTCCACCTACATTACAGTATTTTCTTCGCTGTAGCAAAGTTCTGCGGAAGAGGAGGGGAAAAGGGTAGGGGAAACTCGACAGAGGAAGTAATGTTTCAGCTGGACCTTCAAACAACAGTCTTTAAACTTTTGCTCACATACTCCCTAGAAAGATTTTGATGAACTATAAACACTTTTACACATATAAAGTGACATCTAACATAATTTCTGTGTAGTTAAAATATGCCCATTAAAAATACAAATCTTAAATCACTTTTATTAATGTGTTCAATGGCATCTAAATACTGTATTGTCAGGCTTCCCTGGTGGGGCAGTGGTTAAGAATCCACCTGCCAATGCAGGGGGACGTGGGTTCGAGCCCTGGTCCAGGAAGGTCCCACATGCCGCAGAGCAACTAAGCCCTTGAGCTACAGCTACTGAAGCCCGTGCTCCCTAAAGTCCGTGAGCCACAACTACTGAGTGCGTGTGACACAACTACTGAAGCCTGCGTGTTCTAGAGCCCAGGCTCCGCAACAAGAGAAGCCACCGCAATGAGAAGCCCATGCACCGCAATGAAGAGTAGCCCCTGCTCGCCACAACTAGAGCAAGCCCACGCACAGCAACAGAGACCCAACGCAGCCAAAATAAATAAATAAATAAAAAATTAAAAAGTACATGAACAAGAAATTCTTCAGTAGTAGGAAATTTTACATGATTCATTTTTCTTGCTTGAACTTCATTTCGTTTCTACTTCCCCCATAGAATTTTATCCTAGTGTAATATATATTTGTTCTTAAAAGTCTGCTGGCAATCATCCTATGATATTGCTCTGCAACAAAAATATGTAAATAAGTTTTAATTGAAAATTTTCTAGGCCCATAAAGCTAAGTGTTAGACATTTTTTAATCAATGAAATATGAATTACATTGCTAACTTTCATTAAACCGACACAATGTACTATGCACTTCAATTAATAATGCATAAAAAGTAGAATTTTAGGGCTTCCCTGGTGGCGCAGTGGTTGAGAGTCCGCCTCCCGATGCAGGGGACACAGGTTCGTGCCCCGGTCCGGGAGGATCCCACATGCCGCGGAGCGACTGGGCCCATGAGCCATGGCCGCTGAGCCTGCGCGTCCGGAGCCTGTGCTCCGCAACAGGAGAGGCCACAGCAGTGAGAGGCCCGCGTACCGCAAGTAGAATTTTATAGAAAACTCTTACTTAAGGTATTTTTCAATTCCCTTTTTGATTTCCTCGTTGACCCACTGTTTTTTTTTAGTCGCATGTCATTTAGTCTCCATGTAATGGTTTTTTCCTCATTTCTTTTTCTGTGGTTGACTTCCAGCTTCATGTCGTTGTGGTCAGAGAAGATGCTTGGCCACAGGGAAGATGGTGCCAAGGACCATGCAGCGCACGACCCAGCGGCCCGGGGTGAGGCCCGCGGCTCTGTAGGTGCCTCGAGCTCTCACATATGGGGTGCTGTTCAGGCCCCTAAGAGCAGGACGATGCAGAGCAAGAAATCTGACCCCAGGAGCCCGCTTCTGTCCCTCATGTCCTCTGCTTCCCCGGCCAGCATCAAACTCACAGCATCCAGGGCAGAGGGGATCCACCGTGGCCACCAAGCAGGGAAGAAGGGACAGGTGTCAGCAGGGGACGGAGGGTCCTGTGGTCCACGATGGGTGGCGTGGGAGGCCTGCCAGACAGCCAGGAGGAGGATCATTCCTCCCGGTGATCCCTGTGAGAAGGGGCGGCGAGACGTGTCACTCGGACCTGCAGCCTGATCCCGAACGAAGCCTTTCGGTACGAGACGAAGTTTCTAGCGCTTCGTTAAGCCCCTGGGCTGAACAGCAGAACTCTGCCCACACCTCAGCACCGGCTCCAGAGGACGGCCAACCCCCGGACCGCCTGGAAGGACCCTGGAGCCGCGGAAAGGCCTTTTACTCTCCACCCTCCTGCGGGGAAGGCGGACCCAGAAGACCGTCCTGAGGGCGCTCCCAGCGCAGCAGGCCCGGGGGCCGCAGCTCCAGGGGCAGGACTGGGTGGGCAATGACCTAGCGCCGGGCAGGGGGCGTGAGGGAGAGGATCGAGGGCTCAACATGCAGGCCGAGGTCGGGGGCTGGCACCGTCCATCGCCCTCACCTGAGATCCAGCTGCTCACCGCGGGTCGGCCCCCGGCCCGGGCACCAGGAGGCTCTGCAGCCACCGCCCACCGGCCGGCCCCCCACCGGCCCCCGCGGAGCTTGTCCCCCCAACCCCGCCCCCAGCCGGCCCCCGCCTCCCTCCCCGGCCGCGGCCCGGACCCCAGGCCTCTCCAGACGGGCTCCCGCCCCGCGGCGCACGCCGGCCGGGGGTCTCTAGAGCCCGAGCCCCCTCTCCCGAGCCCGGCCTCCCGTCCTCCACCGGCACGTTTCCGAAACGGGTTGCACACTCACCTCGGGCCCCGCTGCTGCAGCCGGTCCGCGTCCGGGACGCAGGCTGCGGGACGCGAGCTCCCCGGGGCCGGCCTCGCCCGCGGCTTCGCGCTCCGGCACCTGCACGGCGGCCGCTGCTCTGCCCTCGGGCTGCGCAGCCTGCCTCCCGCTTCTCACATCGCGTCTGATGGCTGCCCCTCGGCCCCCTCCTCCGCCGGCGGGGGGACTCCGGCGGGGCCTGCGGCGGGGGCTGCGCCTTGCAGGCGGGGGCCCGTGTGTCCTAGGGTGGGACTGGGAGCCCTGCCCCACTGGCCACCCAAAGAGCCGCGCCACGCCCGTCAGGTCCCGCCGCCCCAGGTCTTTTTCCGGGACAGCTGGGCAGCTGGGCGACGATAGATAGACAGATATATAGATAGTTAGATAGATACCTGGGCAGCTGAGTGATCCTATATATACACCTGGGCAGTGGGCAACGATAGATAGATAGTTAGATAGATAGATAGATAGATAGATAGATAGATAGATAGATACCTGGGCAGCTGGGTGATCCTGTATATACACCTGGGCAGCTGGGCGACGATAGTTAGATAGATAGATAAATAGATAGATAGATAGATAGATAGATAGATACCTGGGCAGCTGGGTGATCCTGTATATACACCTGGGCAGCTGTGCGATGATAGATAGATAGATAGGTAGATAGATAGGCAGATAGATAGATAGATACCTGGGCAGCTGGGTGATCCTGTATATACACCTGGGCAGCTGGGCGACTCCAGGGCAGCTCGGTTAACTGAAGAACACATAAAACAAGAACAAAATGAAAGAAAAAACGCTTCAAGGTTATTTCTAATATTATAAAGAACTATTATGGTATTATATGAAAATAATTAAATTAGAAAAACAGAACTTGGACAGCTTTGAAATTAGTTACAAATAACAGTCATTTATTTGTATTCAGAAGCATTAATGTATTCCTAACAGCTGTTTTCAAGTTTGTGGAAAAAGAAAGTAAAAAGCACTCATAAGTAGAACGCTCAATAACGTTTTACTTACAAAATTTGGACTATATTTCTTTCAAAAATCCAGTCAATTCAAATTAGGATTACTTTCTTGTTCTCCTATCAGCTGTTCTTCTTGATAGATAGCTTTTTTTGTGTGTGAATCTTCTCATCTTTTCTTGAACAAAATTGATCAGATTTGCTGACACTTTAATATCAGAAAGTCTTTGCGTCTAAACTTTAAACTAGCTTCTAAGTCTTTTTTTTTTTTTTTTAATTCTGTTGGCCACGTAGCGCGGCTTGTAGGATCAACAGTGGCAGCCTGGAGTCCTAACTACTGGACCGCCAGGAAAGTCCCTCCTAAGTCTTAGAAGTGGCTTTCAGTGCATTTGTACCCCGCATCCTTCTATCTCAGTGCCACCTACTGACCGCTCTACCTCCCTGCTGAGGCCAGCAGCATCAATTCTTGCCCAGACCACAAATCAGCTTCCCAAATTCTGCTCTTGCTGCCCTCGAGCCATCCTCCACAAAGTGGGCAGGGTTATCTGCTTAACATTCACATCATACTGTATCACTTTTTCACTTAAAAACCCTCTTTATGGCTTCTCCAGGCACGAAAAGAAAATTCAGACTCCTCAGCACGGCCTACAAAACCCTCCTTGAACTGTGCTTGCTGGGCACTGCCTGCTCAGGAGGTGTCACTGCTTCCCTTGGTCCACTACACTCCACCTTGTTCATCTCCACTGCTTAGGATGGGTTTAATTCTTGCTTTACCGGCAGTCTAGAACAATATTCCCCTTGTTATTTTAATGGTTCCTCCTAAGGCAGATCTCAATTTAAATGTTACTTGCTCAGAAAGGTCTCCCACGATCAGTAGCACAGGTCTCCACTGATATTCCCTATTAAGAAGCTCTGTTTAATTCCTTCCTAGCACTCCACTGTAATTATTTTATTCATATTCGTTTTCGTTCATTTTAGTGTTTGTCAGATCCTTCTAATTGAGTGTAGACTATACTCTCTATGAGGCTAGGGATTATATCTGTCTTATTCACTGTTCTATCCCTTGCACTTATCATAGTATCTGGCATAACTCAGTTAACATTTGTGGAATGAATGAACATCAAAGATCTGAGGGACTTCCCTCGTGGCTCAGTGGATAATAAGAGTCCACACTCCCAATGCAGGGGGACCAGGTTCAATCCCTGGTCAGGGAACTAGATCCCACATACATGTTGCAACTAAGAGTTCTCATGCCACAACTAAGGAGCCCGCGTGCCGCAACTAAGACCCGGTGCAACCAAAAAATAAATAAATTAATTTTTAAGAATCTTAAAAGTTCCACACAATGTTAATAACATGACTAATTTTTGTTACTACCACTAAGTGTTAGGTTTTTTTTTTCATTTTATTGAAGTATAGTTGATTTACAATGTTGTGTTAATTTCTGCTGTACAGCAAAGTGACTCAGTTACACATATATGTATTCTTTTTCATATTCTTTTCCATTATGGTTTATCACAAGATATTGAATATAGTTCCTGTGCTATACAGTACCATTAAGCATTAGCTGATAAAACTTTTCTGTCTTATCATGCTTGATGACTCTAACCCTGATTACAATTCTTATTTCTTTATTACATTTAAAAAATGACAATTGAATTCAAAATTAGAATAATTCAAAATTATCAACATAGATATGGTGTCTCAAAAGCATTTCCCACAAACCGTTTTATATCACATCACACATAAAAAATAAGCATGTCTTTTTTTTTTTTTTTTAATTTCCCTACCTGTCATGAGTATGCAGTCATTCCGGGTCCCACTTTTCCATGGATAGATCCTTGGACATGATTTCTGTTTTAGGGGTAGAGGGAAGCCAAAGTGCAAGTCTTCTGTAGCTACATATTAGTCTCCACCGTATGCATCTCATCTTAAAATCTTTTTACCTGACAACAACAAAACAGAGATGATGATCCTATTCTCAATGACGATTGTTTTTTAAACAGGTTTTTTTCCTTAATTTATTTATTTTTATTTTTGGCTGCCTTGGGTCTTCGTTGCTGCTTGTGGGCTTTCTGTAGTTGTGGTGCAGGGGCTTCTCATTGCGGTGGCTTCTCTTGTTGCGGAGCATGGGCTCGAGGCATGCAGGCTTCAGTAGTTGTGGCACGTGGGTTCAGTAGTTGTGGCTCATGGGCTCTAGAGAGCAGGCTCGATAGTTGTGGCGCGCCGGCTTAGTAGTTGTGGCTCGCGGGCTCTAGAGCGCAGGCTCAGTAGTTGTGGCGCATGGGCTTAGTTGCTCCGTGGCATGTGGGATCTTCCCGGACCAGGGCTCGAACCCCTGTCACCTGCATTGGCAGGCGGATTCTTAACCACTGCGCCACTAGGGAAGTCCTCAATGATGATTTTATTCTTCTAGATATCACCAGTTTTTTACTGAATCTCTTCTTCACTTCTAACAAGACATATATTTTTATTGGTGATATAAATATTTGAAAACATTCTGTGGAAAAATATTGATACATCAAAATGTTAACAAAGTAAAATAGCAAGGAGAGACCAATACACACCTGTTAAGTGGTGAGACTGCAAAATACTGACAGCACCAAATGCTGATGAAGATGTGGACACCAGAAACTCTCATCATTATCAGTGGAAATGCAAAAGTTCACTTTGATCCATGGTATTTATCCAAATGAGTTGTAAATATGTCCACACAAAAACCTGAACATGGATGTTTATAGGAGCTTTATTCATAACTGCCAAAAACTTGGAAGCAACCAAGATGCCCTTCTGTGGGTGAATGGATAAATAAACTGTGGTGCATCCAGACAATGGAATATTACTCAGCACTAAAAAGAAATGAGCTGTCAAGCCAGAAAAGCCATGGAGGAATGTTAAATGCTTACTGCTTAATGGAGAAAGTCAATCTGAAAAGGCTGTTTACCCAGGCTTTGGAATCATAGTATGATTCCAACTATGACATTTTGGGAAATATAAAACTATAGACCCTTTCACTAAAGGTCAGGGATTGGCACAAGTTACGGGGATGGAGTTCCATAGGTGGAACACAGAGGATTTTTAGGGCAGGAAACCATTCTTATGATGGTATAATGTTGGGTACATGCTATCATGTGTTTGTTAAAACTCACAGAATGTACAACACCAAGAGTGAACCCTAGTGTAACCTATGGACTTGGAGTGAGTATGTTGTGTCAATGTGGGTTCATCCACATTGACACAACAAATGCACCACTTTGGTGGACATTGTTGATAGTGGGGTGGGCTGTGCATGTGTAGGGACAGTGGGTACATGGGAACTCTGTACTTTCTGCTCAATTTTGCTGTGAGCCTAAAACTGCTAAAAAAAAAAAAAAGGTCTGTTGAAAAAAATGTTACCAATAGCCATCCTTGGGTAAAGAATTACAGGTAATTTTCTTTTTCTTTTGCACTTTTTGCACAGGCTTTCCAAGTTTTGTTGTTGTTATTGTTTGTTTTTTGCTTTTGTCACTGACTGTGAATTTATTAACTATGGAAGTAGGAAAAATATTTTAAAAAGTAAGTATACTAAATTCAAAACTGTTAGACTTGCTTAATTTTAGGTTTTAATCTCTTAGAGAATAATAGCTACCTAGTACAGAAACTCAAAAAAAAAAGTTGATAATATAAGGAATGCTTAAATGGGCAAAAATTAAGCTTTAAATCATTATTTCCAGCTTATACTTTTATAAAAACCATAGAATTTAATTACTGGAGAGGACCTCCATAATCACTGAATAGAATTTTCTTTTTAAAAATTTGCTTCTGGTTGCAGTCAGGACCTCTAAAGCTTAGAAGGCATTTGGGTGGGCAATGCTGCCTGCAAGATAAAATGAGAAAAATGGTGGGTCCTTGTACTCAAGTATGAAACAGGTAAGGTGGAGCGAAGAGCATTCTTTGTTAAGAATATAGTGGTACGGGACTTACTTGGCAGTCCAGTGGTTAAGACTTCGTGCATCCGATGCAGAAGGTGGAGGTTCGATCTCTGGTTGGGAAACAAAGATCCTGCAAGCAGTGCGGTGCGGCCAAAAAAAAAAAAAAAGAATATACATATATATATATACACATATATATGTATATACATATACACACACATATATAGTGGTAAACATTGGATTATTTAATAATAAAAAAGCCACAGGAACTGAGAGGAAGGCAACCTTCATAATAAGTTAGGAAAGTGAGAGGGGCTGGAGGAGACACTGGGATCCTGAGGGATGAGAAGGCTGTGAAGATAAAAGTGGACTTTACTTCAAGAGCATATTATGCACAATTCCCTTATTTTATTGAAGGAGAAACTGAGGCTCTGGAAGGTCCAGGGTCACAAAGCTGATGAATGGTGGAGTCACATCAATGTCAGTTCTGCGTTCTCTTCCAGATCATTACAATGCTTGTCCAGAGACTTGTGCATCAGCTGTATTTCAGTCTCATCAAATGTAAAGCATTTTTTTAGGAAGGAATAAGTATTTCATATATTAGGAAGAATGGCAACTTAAATCTCTATTTTTTTAAAAATGAGTTTTTCAATCTATAGTTCATTCCAGACTACTCTCAGTATTCAGTAACATCTTGTGTTTTCACTTCTGTTTTAGAATCTGAATTTATCCATGATTTGCTTTCTCTAGAATAATGTTTTTCAAACCAAAGTTTGTAAGCCATGTAGTCAATTTGGTGGGCTGGAACCACTGTTCATTAAAAAACAAACAAATAAAAAACAAAACAAAAAACAGTATAGACTAAATAGATTAGAATAGAAAATATTAAAATCCATCTAAGGTAGTAAATGAAACAATTCTATGAAACTTTTTTTTAAATTAAATTAAATTTTATTATTATTATTATTATTTTTGCAGTATGTGGGCCTCTCCCGTTGTGGAGCACAGGCTCTGGACACGCAAGCTCCGCTCACGGGCCCAGCAGCTCCGCAGCGGCATATGGGATCCTCCCGGACTGGGGCACGAACCCGTGTCCCCTGCATCGGCAGGCGGACTCTCAACCACTGCGCCACCAGGGAAGCCCACTATGAAACTTTTGATTCAGATATGTAATTATGTATGAAGGTGGGTTTGTACTATGCCTCCATGTATAATATATATCCTAGTGATTGTCATGATCAAAAAATTTCATAACGCCTAGCCACAGCAATCAGACAAGAAAAAGAGATAAAAGGAATACAATTTGGAAAGGAAGAAGTAAAACTGTCACTGTTTGCAGATGACATGATACTGTACATAGAAAATCCTAAAGATGCCACCAGAAAACTGGGAGAGCTCATCAAATGAATTTGGTAAAGTTGCAGGATACAAATTAATATATAGAAAGCTGTTGCATTTCTATACACTAACAATGAACTATCAGGAAGAGAAGTTAAGAAAACAATCAAAACAATCTTGAGAAAGAAGAACAGAGCTGGAGGAATTATGCTTCCTTACTTCAGACTATACTACAAAGCTATAGTAATCAAAACAGTATGGTGCTGGCACAAAAACAGATGCATAGATCAATGGAACATAATAGAGAGCTCAGAAATAAACACACACACTTATGAACAATTAATCTATGACAAAGAGACAGGAATAAACAATAGAGAAAAGACAGTCTGTTCAATAACTGTTGCTGGGAAAACTGGACAGTTACATGTAAAAGAATGAAATTAAAACATTTTCTCACACTATGTACAAAAATAAACTCAAAATGGATTAAAGACCTAACTGTAAGACTAGAAACCATAAAACTCCTGGAAAAAACATGGCCAGGAAAGTCTTTGACATAAACGGTGGCAATAGTCTTTTGGATCTGTCTCCTAAGGCAAAGGAAACAAAAGCAAATACAAACAAATGGGACCTAATTAAACTTAAAAGCTTTTGCACAGCAAAGGAAACCATCAACAAAATGAAAAACCTACTGAATGGGAGAAAATATTTGCAAATGATATGACTGATAAGGGGTTATTATCCAAAATATATAGACAGCTCATACAGCTCAATATTAAAAAAACAAACAACCTGATAAAAAAAAAGTGGGCAGAAAAGTGGGGGAGGGATAAATTGGGAGATTGGGATTGACATATGCACGCTACTATGTAGAAAATAGGTAACTAATAAGGACCTACTGTATAGCACAGGGAACTCTACTCAACACTCTGTAATGACCTAAATGGGAAAAGAATCTAAAAAAGAAAGCATATATGAATATGTATAACTGATTTACTTTGCTGTACAGCAGAAACTGATGCAACATTGTGAATGAACTGTACTCCAATAAAAATTAATTTTAAAAAAGTGGGCAGAAGATCTGAATAGACATTTTTCCAAAGAAGACTTATAGTTGGCCAACAGGCACACAAAAAGATGCTTAACATTGCTAATCACTAGAGAAATGCAAATCAAAATCACAATGTGATATCACTTCACACCTGCCAGAATGGCTACCAATCACGTGGAGAAAAGGGAACACTTGTACACTGTTGGTGGGAATGTAAACTGGTGCAGTCACTGTGGAAAACAGCATGGAGTTTCTTCAAAAGATTAACATATGCCAGGGTTTCTCTGGTGGCACAGTGGTTAAGAATCTACCTGCCAATGCAGGGGACATGGGTTCAAGCCCTGGTCTGGGAGGATCCCACATGCCGTGGAGCAACTAAGCCCGTGCGCCACAACTACTGAGCCTGCGCTCTAGAGCCCACAAGCCACAACTACTGAGCCCGTTCACCTAGAGCCCATGCTCCACAACAAGAGAAGCCACAGCAATGAGAAGCCCGTGCGCCACAATGAAGAGTAGCCCCCACTTGCCACAACTAGAGAAAGCCCGCGTGCAGCAACAAAGACCCAATGCAGCCAAATAAATAAATAATTTATTTAAAAAAAATTAACATATGCCTAAAATCACCCAGCTCGTTGTGGGTAAAGCAAGTTCAAACTTGGGCAGCCTGCCTCCTAAGCTGTTATATTGCATCTCAATTACTGGTGAGCTCTTGGTTTCCAAAAATACAATTGTACCTAACACTTATTTGTATTGAGGTATAATTGACATATAATATTATATTAATTTCAAGTGTACAACATAATGACTTGATATATGTATATTGTGACATGATCACCAAAGTAACTCTAGCTAACATCTATGACCACAGAGTTACAATTTTTTTTCTTCTGATGAGGAATTTTTTTATTTTAAAAAATATTTATTTATTAATTTGGCTGCTCCAGGTCTTCGTTGTGGCATGCGGGATCTTTCGTTATGGCATGCGAGTTCTTAGTTGTGGCATGTGGGACCTAGTTCCCTGACCAGGGATCGAACCTGGGCCCCCTGCCTTGGGATCATGGAGTCTTAGCCACTGGACCACCAGGGAAGTCCTGTGATGAGAACTTTTAAGATCTACTCTCTTAGCAACTTCTAATATTTGTATATTGCTTTCATAGGAGTTATTTGGTCCTTACAACACTGCATTACTATATATTATAAATGGCTAAACTGAGCCTTAGAAGATAACTTGCTCAAGGGTTTGAGTGGCCACACAAGTATTTGAAATGCAAGTCCTCTGCTCAAGTCTTCATGTTGCCTTCCTGCAAAGCTTAGTATGCTTTTGTGATTAGTACAGAATAACTCCACACACACACATACACACACACACAATTTTAGTAACAGCTTTATCAAGTTATAATTCCGTACCATAAAATTCATCCACTTAAAGTGAACAATTCCATGGTTTTTAATATATTCAGAGCTGTCCAATCATCACTACAATCAATTTGCTCCAAAAAGACACTCCACACACTTTAGCTATGACTCCTCACCTCCCTAGGCCTAGGGAACTAATATTCTACTTCCTATCTCTATAAATTTGCCTCACCTGGATAATTTACATAAATGGAATCATACGGTGTATGGTGTTTTGTGTCTGGCTTACTTCCTTTAGCATCCTGTCTTCAAGGTTCACCCATGTGGTAGCCTGTGTCAGAACTTCATGCCTTGTTATTGCTGAATAATATTCCATTGTATGGATCTACCAGATTTTGTTTATGCATTCATCAGTTAATGGACATTTGGGTTGTTTCTACCTTTTGTAAATTATGAATAGTTCTGTTGTGAACATTCAAATAATTATTTTTATAAGTACTTTTCTATAAAATTAAGTGTAGTTTTTTTTTTGCGGAACGCGGGCCTCTCACTTTTGTGGCCTCTCCCATTGCGGAGCACAGGCTCCGGACGCGCAGGCTCAGCGGCCATGGCTCACGGACCCAGCCGCTCCGCGGCATGTGGGATCTTCCCGGACCGGGGCACGAACCCGTGTCCCCTGCATTGGCAGGCAGACTCTCAACCACTGCGCCACTAGGGAAGCCCAAGTGTAGTTTTTCTTTAAATTATGACACAAACCTTTTTTTCCCCCCAGCTTTCAACTCTCAGCTAAAATTCTCCCTGATATCATGTAGGTAACCCAGTGAACATTTTCATGCACAAATGGATTTGAATGAATACAAAATGTGACTAATATATACTACAGTAATTATTAGTCTTGTTAATTAATTATAAAACATAAATAATTTCATAATTAGTAGCAGTATAGAGCTTCCTTAAATTGAACAGCACGCAGCAATCCAATCTATCGCTGAAGTCTATGACAGAGCTTATTTGGAAGTACCTCTACTTAAGCCTTCTAACTAACTATAAACTCAATGAAGAGAAGTTACTGCAACGGTACATGGTGACAGAAAAGGGATGGTACTGTAAGTTTTCACGGAGTGATTACAGTATTGCCCTGCATTTGGTAATAGGGGACATTTCTGTGTGAAGATACTGACATCGAGAATGTCAATGTAGAACAGTACTGTGTAATACACAGAGTCTTACAATATTTTGTTTTATCAAAAATTGAAAAATTTTATAATTAAGAAATAAAATGCAGAAAAATAAATGCCATTTTGAGAAAGTGGGTTTAAATACATATTGGACATCCTCCAATTTAAATAAAGAGCAGCATATTTATTGCACTTAGCCATAGGTGTGAGGACTACTTGATTGTTTTATTCATAATGAATCTCACTTTCTACTAGACTACGCTAAGTGGCATCTCTATAAAGTCGGTCTTTACTGAGACCTTCATGGATGATTATAACTTCATTAAAAAATTCATGTTGACTTAGTTCACTCTGTATGACAGACACTAGGACCATCCACCTCGCTACAAATAGCTCAACTTCGTTTCTTTTTATGGCTGCGTAATAGTCCATTGCGTATATGTGCCACATCTTCTTTAACCATTCATCTGTCGATGTACACTTAGGTTGCTTCTATGTCCTGGCTATTGTAGAGTGCTGCGATGGAACATTGTGGTGGGAAGCTGCTGCATAGCACAGGGAGATCAGCTCGGTGCTTTGCGACCACCTAGAGGGGTGGGATAAGGAGGGTGGGAGGGAGACGCAAGAGGGAGGGGTTATGGGCATACATGTATGCATATAGCTGATTCACTTTGTTATACAGCAGAAACTAACACACCATTGTTAAGCATTATACTCCAATAAAGATGTTTAAAAAAAAGTTCATGTTGTTCACCATCGTGTTGAACTTTAAAGTGTAACAACACCCGTCTATTTACCAGTAGGCAATCCTGAAATCTGGGTCCACTTTATCCATTTACTCCCCAACATCGTCGGCTGCAGTCCCACCGACGGCCGCCAGGGCGGCCTCCCCGCTCGCCTCCTACGTGGAACCTCGGGACCCGCACAGCCCGTGACGTGCGCTCGGGACATAGGTGTAGACGGCGAACAAAAGCCGAGTCCTGCCGCCCAGGTGGCTCCTTGGTCGGAACTCGCCCGGCCCCACCGGGCCCAGCCCGGCCGGCACCTGCGTTCCCTCCCGCCACGGGGTCGGCCCGTCCGCCTCGGTGCCAACGAGGGCAGAGGCCCAAGGGCAGGGACGCGGCGGCCCCGCCGGGGGCGGCCCAGCCCTTCCGACAGGCGGGCGCCCGGCTCGGGGACCCGCAGCCGCCTCCATCTTGGCCAGCGGAGGCGGGAGCGGCGTCCGGCCCGGGCCCCGTCGCGCCGGCCGGGGCCAGGTGCGGAGCCGGCAGCGGGCGCCGTCCCGGCGGCCGGGCGGCGGGGCCCAGCCCGGGCTTCACGGGACGAGTCGGAGTTGCCCCCAGTTCCCCCCGCGGCCCCGACAAGATGGAGGACGTAGTCTCCTCCCGCAGCCATGACGGGAGCGAGGGACGCCTCCCCACGGGGCTGAGGCGAGGGGAAGCGCTTCCAGCCTTCGGAGCGCGGGGGCCCCCCTGCCGCCGGCCTCCCGGCCCCCGGCTCCCGCCCGCGTCGCCGCAGCCCCTGCCCGCTCGGCCCTCACGGGGCTCCCAGACACTGGACAGGGAGGGCGTGGGGGACATCGAGGCCGCGGCGCTCCTCGGGCGGCGTCGCTCGCGGCCGCTGCAGGGTCAGGCGGCCCGGCTCAGGCCCTCGGGCCGCCCGGCCCCGATAGCTCTCTGCCCCCAGGGGTCGAGCCGAGGCGGGTGCGGCGGGGACGAGAGTCAGCGGCCCGACCCTAACGGGCCGGGCCGGAGTGGGGGCGGGGAAGGGGGGTGGAATGGAGGTGCGGGGGTGTGGCCTACGCCTAAAGGACAGGGCGTCGGACCACCCCCTCGAAGGGGGGGTCCTGAAGGAAGGCGGGCGCAGCCAATGGGCGTGCCCGAGGCCCCTGGCCCGCCCTCTCCGGCCGCCAGTGAGGGCGTGGGGGGCGGGGCTTGCCGGGCCGGGCCGCGCCGCCGCGGCCGCAGCCTCCGCCTCCTCACCAGCGCTAAAGCCGGGACTGGACCGAGCGGAGTTGCGCGTGTTGCCGAAGGGGGGGGGCCGGGGGCGGGGAGGTTCGTTCCGCGGAGCCGCAGCCAGAACCGGGTGAGGCTTGTCCCCGCCGAGTCTCCAGCCCAGGGCCGCCGACAGTGGGGGTGGCCGGGAGCGGCGCAGCCTCCGGAGGCGGAGGCGGAGGCGGAGGCGCCGGGAGGCGGAGATGGGTGAGGGCGGCCTCCGGAGCCTCCCACCGACCCGGGACAAGCGCCCCGCGGCGCGGCCGCCGTCGCCGCTAGCGCGTCGGGGCCTCGGGCTGCCGGCGGCTCCGTTGATGTCCCAGGCGCCTTGGCGGGCGGCCCGCGGGCTGCGGGAGTGCGGGCGCGGTCGCGAGGGCCGGGTGAGGCGGCCGCCGGCGGCGGGGTTCGCTCGGGGCCGCCCGGGGCGGGGGCCGGCGGCGGGGGTCGCGGGGTGGGTGGGGGTGGGGCGGGGGGGAGGGGCGCCTCCGTGGGTGCTCGGGGCCGCGCTCGCACCCTCTCGGCGGCGGCGCGAGGTCCCCAAGTTTGGCGGCGAGGGCTCGGGCCCCCCGCGCCGGTCCCCTCCTTTGCCGCCCCGGCCCCGGCGCGCGCGCGGCTCGGCTCCGCACGTATTGTTTGGCCGGGTCTCTAATGGCGGACGGGGAGGCAGCGCTGCCGGTCGCCGACTGCGGGGGGGCAAGTCTCGGGCCCGGGGCAAGAGCTCGGGGCAAATGTGGGGGGTTTCCGCCCCGCGGTGACGCGAGCCGCCCCCCGCCCCTGAGTGGATGCGGGCGCGATGGGGACGGCGCTGGGTGGGTCGATTCGGGGGATAGGATTCCCCGCTGGCGTCGAGGCTGCGCTCGCCCTTCCCCCTCCCCCTCCCGGAGCAGGCCTGCTGCCCTCCGCCTCCTCCCTCCAGGGTTTGCCTTTCACGTGGGTTTTGGTCCCAAATAAAAATTTTACGCCGTTTCGCTCTACTTTACGTAGGAGGGGGTTGTTGATCACGGGCTGGGGAGCAATAATCGAAGGTCCGAACCTCCTTGACCTCTTATTCCCTTCTCTGTCTCCTCCTGGTGGAAAAGGCTTGGTTCTCCCACCTGGTTAGGTGTTCTTGATCCATTTTTCATTTTTCCTCTTACCCAGGACCAGGAATTGCCTTCATCTCTACCTGGTGCATCTCTGGCAGAACGTGAGGAGGAAAACACCCCCATTGTGAGTCTTTTGCCCCTCATTTGAGGCTCTTAGAGGACGTTGTCAGGTTGTCGGGCCGGAGCGTCTCCGTTGTTTTGAGGGGGAGGAGCTTTCCCCTGGGTGGCAGCTGCCCCCGGGGCGCAGCCTGGGTAATGGCTGGTGAGGCAGCTGGGAGTGGGCGCTGCTGTTTGCACCGCTGCAGACATCCCTCCTGCTGCAATACCAACCTCAGCAACCAGACGACGGGCTCCTGCAGCTGCTCACGTTACCCGGGATGGGGGGTGGGGGAAGGAGGGCATATTGCTGGCGCCCTCTAGAGTTCCAGGGCGGGAAGTGAAGTTGTTGCGTTCCTGATGCTCGGTGTGCAACCATCTTTAACACTTTCTCTTCCTTTACAATGGAGAATTGATTGAAGGGGTTGGAGGAACAGAAAGACGGATTTAACTCTGTGTGTACGACGTAAAACACAAATTTTGACCCTTGGGGTTCATGAGTTGGTAGATGTCTTTGATGTGTTTGCTTAGGAAAGGGCATGAGGTCCACTCCTCCAGTTCTCTTAGTTTACCAGCTAGTGTGCTGGTGAGACCAGTCCGCTGCTGTGGTTACTCTTAGTCCCCCATATTTTGTGATGCTTAGTCTTCACTCGAGTTGTTCTTGAACGTGTTATCTGAGGGTTATCGTTTATTGCTTGCAATTTGTTGGTTTTAAGGTAGTCTTGGAATGTGCGAGACACTAAGGTAACCATAACGAGTCATTTTCCATCAACTGAAATTAGTTACAAAATATCAGTGAATTTTAGCATCCTAGAAAATTGTATCTCTGGAGCCTCCTGACAGTTGGTATGGTAACTTGCAGATCTCTGTCAGAGGTGAGTCATGAGTATAGTAGCTCCTGCTTAAATCTTAAGTCCCAAATGGGTCAAAAAATAATTGATGATGAACATACTGATTGCATACTGATTGTGAAGGATGATATGAGGATGGCAACTTGTACGAAGCAAACACTACTTGAGGCAGTTTCATGTATTATTTCCTTTACTCTTGGCAAATAGCCTGCAGGGTAATAAAAATAGCATGCATTGAGCCCTTATTGTATGCCAGCACTATAGTAAGCTAAGCTTTTTTAAAAAGTTAACTATGAAAACTTTCAAATTTATGAGTGAGAATAGTATATTGAACCTCTTTGTACCTATCATTTACATTCTATAATTATCAACACATGTCCAGACTAATTTTTTTTTTTTTTTTTTCTTTTCTTTTCTTTTATTTATTTATTTTTTTGCGGTATGTGGGCCTCTCACTGTTGTGGCCTCTCCCGTTGCAGAGCACAGGCTCCGGACGTGCAGGCTCAGTGGCCATGGCTCACGGGCCCAGCCGCTCTGTGGCATGTGGGACCTTCCCGGACCAGGGCACGAACCCGTGGCCCCTGCATCGGCAGGCGGACTCTCAACCACTGCGCCACCAGGGAAGCCCCAGACTAATTTTTAACATGTATTAAGTAATTTAATCCTCATGAAAACCTGGTGTTTTTTATTCCTAATTCGTAGAGGAGGAAACAGAGGCATAGGCAGATAGCTAGGTAGTAGTATTTGGTAAAGTAAGGATTTGAACTTAACCAGTTTGATTACAGGCCTAAGTTCAGCAACTGTGTTGTCCTGTTTTATTTTTAAATTATTTATTTATTTTATTTTATTTTGTTTTAGTTTTTGGCCACGAGGGGGCGGGGGTGGAATGTGGGATCTTAGTTCCCCCACCAGGGATTGAACCCACGCCCCCTGCATTGGCAGCTTGGAGTTCTAACCACTGGACTGCCAGGGAAGTCCCACGTGTTGTCCTGTTTTAAAGTGTATAATATGCTTGTTTTACAAATTTAGAAATTGAAACTGAAAAAAAATTGAAGGTTACAATTTTCTCAGCGGATATTGTTTTCATGGAGAACAGTGGGTAAACAAATACGAAATGTTTAACTCTTACTGAGTACCTTTTAAAAAAATAGTACCACAGTTATCAATTAGATTATTTGACTGCCTTAAAACTAACAGGGTCTGTTTGAAACAGAAATAATATATTCTCTTTTTTCAGTGTGTCTGTGCAATTTAGTATCTATAATTGTTTCCTAAATACTGTAACTTGAATGACTGTAACTTCTGTAATGAGTTTAAAGCTCTTTTCAGGCATTAGATCATTCAGATATAATGGATCAAGGATTAGATCTTTCAACTAGATGGGCAATGCTTATTTTATCACCCCATATTTTCACAAAAGATTTACCTTTATAAAGTTTTTTCCTTTGTTCTTATTTGTGATGTTGATGGGGGAAGGTCGATTGGTTAAGTAAACATTTGGAGATGAGGACATACAAAATATATAATCAGGACTTTCCTGTAATGTCAACACATGTATACCAATGAAAACCGTGGTTCTTTCTAATACAGTTGATCCTTGAACTACATAGGTTTGAATTGTTGGTCCACTTATACCCAGATTTTTTTCAATAGTACTACACCATCTGCAGGCAGTTGGATCTGTGGATACGGAGGAACTCAGTAATAGGAAGGACCAACTATAAGTTATACATGGATTTTTCTTCCTCCCTCCCCCCCTCCCCCCTTCCTTCCTTCCTTCCTTCCTTCCGTCCTTCCCTCTTTCCATGCATGAGGGATCAAACCTGTGCCCCTTGCAGTGGAAGCTTGGAGTCCGAACTACTGGACCGCCAGGGAATTCCCTATACATGGATTTTCAACTGCTACCCCCTGACCCCCACCCCCATTTTTTGAAGGGATGTAGTTCTTGTTTTCCTTAATGATTTAGCTCAGAATTAAAGTCTTTTACTTAAAAACACCAACTAATGGTGCTTTAATGCGCCAGACAATAAGATGAAGATAAGCTGACAATTTTAAATTGACATTGATTAAATCAAAGTTCTTTATTATACTTAAATTTATTGCACACTTAATGTGAGTTAGGTGCTTTTAGATGTACTTAAAAGTATTTTGACATTTAAAAATACTTCACATATTTATGGTACCTTTCTTTAATGCATCCTTAATAGTATGTATTCCTCCCATTGTCCTTTTAAACAGTTGAGGGAAAGAGAGAGTGGTCCCTGCTTTTCCATGTTCTGCTTATATAATCTCATGGGCTGGAGTTTTGTACCTCATGTGGTGGGACATCTCTGAATCACTCAGATGTCACACAGATGCTGACAACGAATGTTTTCAGACTTGTGTGTGGATATGGAGCTTGACATACCATCTTTGTACAACAGTGTTCATATCCTTAAAAGTTTTATTGTATGTTGCCCTTGTTTGAGGTACAAAAGTGCCTAACTAAACTTAATGTACTTGAGACAAAATGAATCTTCACCTTTAGTCAGATGCTGTGTTATTACTGTGATGGAAAGAATGTGTATGAATGCCGGAACTCTATCTTTGTTGTCAAAAGGTGTGGTATAATTAGAAATTTTATATCTTTTTCTAGGCATTCATGTCTGTCTGCCCCATTAACAATATTATTCACACATATATTATTATATTGAATAACACTTACTCTAGGAGGACTTTGGCTTATTCAACTTGCATGTGTTTTTTTTAGGCAATGCAAGATGAGCCTAAACCCAAGTGCTTTCTCCCGTTGGATTATCTAACAGTATTTTATGTAGGGCATTTTAAGTTAGGAAACAAGTACACAGAGAGATTGTATTGATTCCATGCATTTTCCATTTTTTCATTTCAGTTGGTTAATTTTTTTCTGTTCCTGTCAGAGCATAGAATTGGGATTTTAGAACTGAACAGGACTTCTAAAGCTAATGAAATCTCAGAGTTCTTATGGACAACTCCAGTATGTAAGAACCATAAAGTTGTCACTGAGAAAAGTTGCTTTTAGATAAATCAGTAATTTTGAACTATGGGGCTCTGGGTAACAACTGTAGTTTTTTATTTTTTATTTTGGTTGTTTACCAGCAAGAAAATTGTTTTACGTAGTTGGAATTGCAAATTTTTTAATCTGTAACCTGTTTTTTAAACAAGTCACTTTTGTAATCTTAGGTTTCTGTTATTAAAATAGTAATGAGAAGAGAATTATGAAGGCCAGCACTAAACACAACTTAGTAACAAGATAAGTTGGTCATCTTGAAGTGTGTTAAAAGTTGGATTACAGCACATTTGAGCATATCTGTTGTTTTATTGCATATTTTTAAACGTATTAATTTTTTGGATCAAGTTTTACACAACACTTGAAGCACTTTGTAACTGCAGAATAAATTTTGGGAACTATTGAAAAGTCTAGGGTTAAAATGTGTAGAGAGGTTTGCTGAATTGCTTGCTCACATGACTAGTTTGGGATTTGTTCTTAGTTCTAGTTTATTTTTAACTTCATAGCAGTCCGTTGAAAATTACAAGTAATAAAATTTAAGAAAAATTTGGGGTCTTTAAGTTGAAAGAAGGGTATGACTGTTGGAGGTTTTATTTTTACTGATTTGATCAGTGTCCCATAAGTGTTCATGTTTACTACTTCAAGAAATGATTCAAGAGTAAACTTTGGATATTAGGATAAATATTTGATAGTCCTGGCTTTAAAAAAAAAAAAAACAAACTTTCACATATTTGTGTTATTAATGTGATCTTGTTTTTATCTTTCTTGAAGAGTTACCTAATTATTGTTAGAGAATTTCAACCATTCTCTTTAATATCAATAGGCTGCCAAGGGTCAGATTTCTCTTCTCCAGAGGGTTCTAGATATTTGTCTCTCTCTGTTCCTAGTGAATTTGAAGGTCAGATTTGTTTTTGTGAATTTAAAGTATTTTATCCTTAAATTATTAAATATTTTAGTGTGATTCTGATATTAAACTGTGATTTAAGATAAATTTACTAGGAATAGGATTAATTGTTGCAACCTCATTAAAATTTTTGGGAAGGATCTGTTATAGTTCTTGCAATAAACATTTTGTTTTCTAACTATACATTTTGATTGGATAAGAAAAATACTTAGGACTTCCCTGGCGGTCCAGTGGTTAAGACTCCGTGCTTCAACTGCAGGGGCTGTGGGTGTGATTCCTGATGGGGGTAAGATCCCACATGCTGCGCAGCATGGCCAAAAAAAGAAAAACTTTTTAAGTAAATATTTTAAGTAAAATTGTGATGCACAGTTAGAGGTTTCAGACAGAAGAAAGTTTATAAAATGTGACTAATACAATGAAACAAGTTATTCAGTTGTTTTACTTTATAGCAGTGCCATGTATATGTGACTTTTTCTGTAGTAACCTAGATTCCTTTATTAATCGTAAGAATTTAATCTGAAATTATGGTTTTGTAACTTAAAAACATTAAAGAAAGTTTGTAATACTGGAACAGTTTCATAATCATTCTTTTCAAAGAGGTATATCTTTTGCCTAGGAAGAGTGGTGTTTCTTGGACTATTGAGCTGGACCAGACTGAGAGTAGTTCAGGGTAATCAGGGCACTGTGGAAATCATTTATTCAACAAATTGTGTATCGTATACTATCTATTATATATCAGGTAGTCAGAAAAGATGTGTTCTGTTAATGTTGGCTAGCAGTTTCTTTGGTGCTAATGCTCATTTGGGGTGGCCCCAATGATTATCAGATTAGTGAATTTTGTTTCCAGTTCTGTGGAAGTAAAGAAATGTTAGAGTGGAAGTGAAAATTTAGGTTAAATGAAATTTTTATCTTGTCTTTTTGTTTTAGATTTCTATTGGTATTTTTTTCTTTGAAGCTTGTTTTATTTTAATTATTTTAGTTTATTTTGATTATTTCTGGCCCTCATGTGGTATCTGAATTCTTGTATGTTCATGTTTGCATGTTTGTTTTTTTCCCTAAATTCTTTTTTTTTTAAATAATTAATTTCTGGCTGCGCTGGGTCTTTGTTGCTGCGCGCGGGTTTTCTCTAGTTGGGGCAAGTGGGGCCTACTCTTCATTGCAGAGCACGGGCTCTAGGCGTGCGGGCTTCAGTAGTTGTGTCACGCGGGCTCAGTAGTTGTGGCTCACTGGCTCTAGAGCTCAGGCTCAGTAGTTGTGGCTCACGGGCTTAGTTGCTCCACTGGACCAGGATTGAACCCGTGTCCCCTGCATTGGCAGGCGATTCTTAACCACTGTGCCACCAGGGAAGTCCTGTTTGTTTGTTTTGAAGTAATGAAAAATTTGCTCTTGTTTTAATTAGTTATATAAACTTGTCGCTTTAAAATTAAACTTGTTTTAGCTTTACAACTTTCATTACTATGAATATTGTCTCACTTTCTATGTTTATTTTTGTATGTCTGTTTTAATACTGTGAAGTCCTGTTTCCAGGAAGTCATTACATTCTATATCTGCAAACAGTTTTAGTTGCCCATCAAAGCTTGTGTTGAAGTTGGTCTTTTTCTTCCATGACACAAGCTCCTGACTACCACTATTCCTTGTTGTCTTCATTTGTATAATCACGTTTTCCATCCTTGATGTCCTTGCCCAGCTGTTTTCATCCTATCTTCCTCTTGGACTTAAGTGTTCATTTGCCTTTCCTAACTTTCTTTTGCATTAAAAAAAAGAAAAATTACCACACAGTATCTGGAAAAGGCATCCTATGTTGTAAGTCTAATTTTGCTGTACTTATATGAGGCGTATCCAGATTTTATTAAACTTTTGAATTTGGTGAGATCATGGAAGAAATTTGCTGAAAATTATCAAATTTCACTTAAAATAAATTTTATTTTATATAAATTATGCCTCAGTAAAACCGTTAAAAACCATTTTTGCTCCACCATTTACCAACTTGTGGTCTCTGGTAAGTCATTTAATCTCTAAGCCTTAATTTACTCATATGACAAATAAGTATAGTACTGCCTACTTTCTTGAGATTGCTGTGAGGTGGGTTAAAAATAATACAGAGTATGTGATTGGCCAATAGTAGGTGCTCAATTAACAGCAGCTACAGTTCTTCCCTATTTATATAGAGCAAACATCATGAATTTGTTGCCACCACTGGGATAGTACACTCAGTGAATGCTCATGCGATAGAAGGAATTATGTTCCTGTTCACAGCCTTCTCTCTTGACGGCTCCTTCATTAGTCTTTTAAGTGTGCTAACATGCTCTCTCTTCCAGAATCTCTGCACCTTTCCCAAACTTCCTTTTCCTGTACTTTTCCAAAGAAACTCACTGATTTGCACTCTCAACACTATACCAAATCTGCTGTTTTGAGGTTACTAGTGACTTAATTTTCAAATCTTAGGTGCCTTTTTTTGGTCTTAATTCTGTAAGATTTGAAATTTATTATATTCCTTGAAACTCTATTGACTTCTGGGACTTTGAACTTAACATTATCTCATACTTGTGATGATCTCCTTCACTTCCCCTCATTAGATTCAAATATGGAGACCTTTATGTATCTTTATTTCCTAAAGTACTTAGCCCTCTCCTGTTTTGTTTTGTACTTTGACCTTAGTCCATTTTGTTAGAAAGTGGGAGTTACATTTACAAGGCACTTTCATCCTATTTCTTTCCCCAGTCTACAGCCAGATTAATTTTCCCTAAAGCCCAGTCTGATCACATCACTCACTTTCCAGAATCTTCAGGGATTCTTGCTGGCATGTGAAACAAAATACAAACTTATAAACTAAGCCTGGGCTTTAAAACCCTTAAAAAGAAGAAATCAATTAGGAAATGCATAATATGTGATTTTTTTAGGTAGATTCTCAGTGTTCAGTTTGTGGAGACTGTCATGTAAATGAATAACTGTAAACAATGAAGCGTAATCGGTGACCTACAGAAATGAGTAGTTGTATGCATATCAGAAAGGATAGTTCTTAATATTTTGGTTATAAAGATAAAATGTGCCCTTACAATCAAGTAATAAAGAAGTATGTGACATAGAAAGTGTAAGTTCCCCCATAATCCCATGATGATTTTTCCTGCTCATCATACTAATAATTTTGCATATATATTGTTACCAACAGTCAACATTTTCGATAATTGCTTCCCTGTCCTTATGTTGCCAAAGTCTTCAGCTGATTAATGTTTGAATTCTACTAATCAGTGTATTAGAGCAGGTCACAAGTCTCAGTTCTATATGATAGAGGGTCATGTGGTAGCATTAGTTCAGCAGAAGCTTAATGAGCAAGGTGGGAAGAGTGGTGCTGGAACTGAGCCTGCCCTGAAGGCAGGGTCAGATCAGGCAGGAGTCTTATAACGGAAGTAGACTGGAAAGCCACGGAAGAAGCAATTGATGTAGTCTGATTTAATTTTTAAAAAGATCTTTAGATAGTCTGGGGAATATAGTAGGTGACGTCAGTAATCCAACAGAAAAATGGTGATGAATTTCTAGGGCTAGAGGAGTGTCAGAAGAGGTGGTTAAAAGTGGACAGTTTCAAGATTTATTTGGGAAGTAGGATAGGAATTGGGGATGGCATGGCTGTTGGTGAAGAAAGGAGAAGAAATTAAGGCCTCCAGACTTGTGGTATGAGTAGCTAGACACATAAGATCCCCAAATGGCAGAGACTGGAGGAGGGGCAGATAAAGAGTGAAAGAGCATGCTTGAATAACTAGATGTAGGGAGTAGGCAGTTTGGGGCTTTGAAACATCTTGATTGAGATAAATTAAGGACTCTGGGACATTGAGGTATTATTTAAAATCATGGGAGTGGATGAGATCCCTAAAGAAAGTTAAAATTACTTGAAAGTACATTGCAGTTAAAGTTTGGTCCTCTGGGAAAGAAGAGATTATTCCTTACCCCAGAAATTCTGTGCCCTAGAGCTAACCTGAATCAATCAATTAATTAATTAATTTACTAGATCAAAAGAGATTTTTGTTCAGACGCTGTCATAACCCTTGAATGGATTTTTAGTTAATTAAATGATTCCTGTCAGCTTCTAAAGCCAGAGTAGCATTGTTGTGGATCTCTGATAAAGATGTTATAAAATGATTTCGTGGCTAGATGGTAAGCAGCATGAGGTTGTATGCAGAGGTCGTAATCTGTGTTCATCTGTCACTGACCCCTGTCCCCTTTGCTCACTCCCCAGAGGTTAGTGGTAGCATCAGTTTAGTGTGTATTACTACAAATCCTTTTTGTGCATATGCTGACATGTACCTATAAGAGTAATAAAGTAAATTTATATGTGCATTTTAAAAACATGTATATGTATCTTTTTGCAACTTGCTTTTTTCACTTAGTGGTATGTCTTAAACATTTTTCTGAGTTAGTACGTAAAGGTCTCTTCAAACTGTTGTGTGATACTTCATAACATGGATTTAACAGTTTAGCTATTCTGTTGGTAGACATTTAGTCTATTTGGAATTTTTTGTTATATATAAAATTCTGCATGAAATATACGTGTAGTAGTTTCTTTGGGTTCATGTGTGTTTTCTCTGGGGGAGATTCTGGAGAACAGGAATTACTGAGTCAGTACGTGCATATTACATGTTTTTATAGGTACTGCCTAATTGCCTTCCACTGGACCACAGTACTGACTACCCTTTCTACTAGTTTCTCCACATTCTTGACAATACTGGATGTTCTCAAATAGTTAAAGTTTTGTCAATTTAATTTATGTTCTTTCTAAAGTATGGATATCAGTTCTTGTTATATCGATTACAAATATATATACACATTGTATATTATATATAACTATATATCTTTTGTAAATTTTTATACCTTTTTTATGGTGCTTCTTTGCTATGTAAACATTTTATAATGTAATGGGAAAAATCCATTTCACTATTGCAAGAAATAGGAGCAATTATAATGAATATGCAAGACTTTTATGAAGGAAATTGTAAAATAATACAGTAGGGGCATACGAGAAAACCAGAATGGACAGATTTACATATATCTGGATGGGAAGACTTCAATAATGTAAAAAAATTAATATTTTTGTCTTCAAATATCTCTAAATTCAATGAAATCCTAACTAAATACCAGATTAGATACATATGGTACCAAATTTAAAAGGTAAAAAGGGTAGAAAGGTTAAAAAAAAAAAAGGAAGACTTCCCCCCTCTCCATCCACACAGTTCTCTTCCTTAGAAGCAAACCACTGTTGTCGTTTTCTTGGCTGTTTATGTAGTTATTCTGTGCATGTGTGCGCGTGCTCATGGTGCGTGTGTTTATCTGTTGTTAGGTGCCTTGCTTGCATTTATTTTATGGGAGAGGTGGTTCCATATTAGTGTGGAAGTATGTTGAGAGCTGCCTCAGTTGTTTCCAAGGCTGCCTGATGTTTCACTGTTTGTCTTTATTGTCATTCATTTTATCAGTTGTCTATTGAGAGACATTTAGGGTGTTTCAGTCTTTTAACTTTACAATGAATGCCTTTCTACATTTTGTTCTTAAAAACATGAGATGATATATCTGTAGGAAGAATGTCGAGAAGTGGAATTGCTTGGTCAAAGAAATATTTTTTTGAGTTGCTGTCAGTAGAAGTTGTACCAGTTTACACTGATTTACACTATGAGAGTACACAGTTAAACCTTTTGATTTTTGTCAGTGTGTTAGGAGAAAATTGGTGGCCGTTTATTGGAGTTTTAATTTGGATTTCTCTTAAATATTTCATATATTTAAGAGACATCTGTATTTTCTTTTCTTGTGAACTCTGTTCACTTTTTTTTGGTCCTTTATTCTCACTGGTTGTTGGTTTATCTCATTGATTGTAGGACCTCTTTGTCTTCATTTTTTTAGGATATGAGTCGCAAATATTTCCTTTGTAGTTAATCATTGTTGTATGTTTGGTATTTTTTCCCCCCATAGAGGTGTCTTCTATTTTTTTTTTCAGAAAAAATTCTGGTAAAATGTATTAACATAAAATTTACCATTTTTACCTTTTTTAAATGTGTAGTTCAGTGGTATTAAGTATATTCATAAGTGTTTCTTAAAAATCACCACTGTTAATTTCCAGAGCCTTTTCATCATTCCCAAACATAAGCGTCATACTCATTAAACATAATGCCTGGTGCCTCTTTACCACAGCTCCTAGTGACCTCTCTTCTACCTTCTGTCTCTATGAAATTGCCTATGGTAGGTACCTTAAATAAGTAGAATCTTAAAATGTTTGCCATTTTATGCCTGGCTTATTTCACCTAGCATGTTTTCAAGGTTCATCTATGTTGTGGCATATATCAGAATTTCTTTCCTTTTTAGGACTGAATAATATTTCATTGTATGCCTACATTTTGTTTATCCATTCATTTGTTGATGGGCCCTTGGGCTCATTCTACCCTTTGGTCATTGCGAATAAGACTGCTGTGAACATTGGTATCCATTTGAGTCCTGGCTTTCAGTTCTTTTGTATATATGTATATAAATAAATCTAGACGTGGAATTGACTGCTCATATGTTAATTCTACATATAGCTAATTTTTGTATGTCTCTCCAGGACTTGTTATTTTCCTTTTTAAAAAAATAACATCCAGGGCCTCCCTGGTGGCGCAGTGGTTAAGAATCTGCCTGCCAGTGCAGGGGGCATGGGTTTGAGACCTGGTCCAGGAGATCCCACATGCCGTGGAGCAACTAAGCCTGTGCGCCACAACTACTGAGCCTGCACTCTAGAGCCCACGTGCCAGAACTACTGAGCCAACATGCCACAACTACTTGAAGCCAGTGCACCTAGAGCCTGTACTCTGCAACAAGAGAAGCCACCGCAAGGAGATGCCCGTGCACCACAACGAAGAGTAGCCCCCACTTGGCACAACTAGAGAAAGCCTGCGCACAGCAGCAAAGACCCAACGCAGCCAATAAATAAATAAATAAATAGATAGATAGATAGATTTATTAAAACAAAACTAAACATTCAGGGACTTCCTGGTGGTCCAGTGGTTAAGACTTCGTGCTTCCACAACAGGAGGCATGGGTTTGATCCCTTGTCGAGGAACTAAGATCCCACATGCCGCATGGCACAGCCAAAATAAAACAAACAAACAAACAAAAAATCCATCTTCATTGCTGTGAAATGGTATCTCATTTTGTTTTTTTTTAAATTTTTACTTTTAACTGTGGTAAAAAAAAAAACAACAACACATAGCATAAAATTTATCATCTTGGGGCTTCCCTGGTGGCGCAGTGGTTGAGAGTCCGCCTGCTGATGCAGGGGACACGGGTTCGTGCCCCGGTCTGGGAAGATCCCACATGCCGCAGAGTGGCTAGGCCCGTGAGCCATGGCCACTGAGCCTGTGCGTCCGGAGCCTGTGCTCCGCAAGGGGAGAGGCCACAACAGTGAGAGGCCCGCCTACCGCAAAAAAAAAAAAAAAAAAAAAAAAAAAAATTTATCATCTTGGCCATTTTTAAGTGTATAGATCAGTAGTGTTAAGTATATTCACATTATTGTGCAGCAGATCTCCAGAACTTTTTCATCTTGAAAAGCCGAAACTATAACAATTAAACAATTCCGCATTTACTCCTCAGCACCACCCTACTTTCTATTCGTATGATTTTTGACTTCTTGAGATACATTATATCATTTATGTGTGATCATACAGTGTTTATCTTTTTTCACTTAGCATAGTGATCTCAAGGCACATCCTTGCTGTAGCATATAACAGGATTTCCTTTCTTTTTAATGCTGAACTTTTGGTTGCATCTACCTTTTGGCTATTATGAATAATGCTGCTGTGAACATCAACATGCAAGTGTCTCTTTGAGATCTTGATTTTAGTTATTTTGGATATAGTATACCCAGAGTTGGATTGCTGAATCTTACGGTAATTCAATTTTTAATTTCTTGAGTAACCTCCATGCTGTTTTCTATAGCTGCTGCACCTTTTTACATTCCCATCAGCAGTGCACAAGAGATCAAGTTTCTTCAACCAACCAACCAACCAACCAACCAACCAACCAACCAGTTTCTCTTCACTAATACGTGTTACTTTTTGTTTGTTTTGATAGTAGGCATCCTAATGGATGTGACATGTTTCCTGGTTTTGATTTGCATTTCCCTAATGACCAATGATGTTGAGCATAGTATCATTGGGAAGAATTTGAGAATGATCAGTGTTAATTCTTCTTTAAATGTTTGGTAGAATTCACCTGTGAACCCCTCTGGTCCTGGTTTCTTTGTTGGGAGATTTTTGATTACTGATTCAATCTCTTTGCATGTTATAATTCTACTCAGAATTTATATTTCTTCTTGAGTCAGTTTTGGTAGTTTGTATTAGGAATTTGTCCATTTTATCTTGGTTATACAGTTTGTTGGCATATAATTGCTCATAATGT
The DNA here is from genome assembly GCF_964165515.1 of Mesoplodon bidens. Lineage (NCBI taxonomy): Eukaryota > Metazoa > Chordata > Mammalia > Artiodactyla > Ziphiidae > Mesoplodon > Mesoplodon bidens. Next base: position 811,994 of record NC_138174.1, read on the forward strand.
TCTCTTATTCATTTCTGTAAAATCAGTAGTGATATCTTATTTTCATTTCTGATTTTTTTTAAACTTTTTTATTTTTGGTCTGCTATTCACATATCAATTACTTTCCTTTTTTTTTGGCCGCACCGCATGGCTTGTGGCATCTTAGTTCCCCGACCAGTGAAAGCGCCAAGTCCTAACCACTGGACCCCAGGGAATTCTGTTCGTTTCTGGTTTTAATAATTTGAGATTTTGCTTCTTTGTCAGTCTAGCTAAAGATTTAATTTTTTCAAGGAACCACTTATTTTTTTTTTCTATTCTGCTTTCTGTTTTGTTTATCTGTGTACTCATCTTTATTACTGCATTTTTTCTACTAGCTTTAGTTTAGTTTGCTCTTTTTCTGGTTTCTTAAGGTGTAAAGTTTGTTTATTGATTTGAGATTTTTAATGTAGGCACTAATAGCAATAAGTTTTCTGCTGAGCACAGCTTTCATTGCATCCCTTAAGTTTTGATATGTTGTGTTTTTGGTTTTTGTTTCAAAGTATTTCTTCACTTTCCCTAGTGATTTCTTCTTTGACTCATTGGTTGTTTAAGTGTGTTAATTTCTACCTATTTGTGATTTTTCATTTATGCTTCTGTTATTTCTAATTCCATTCCATTGTGATTAGAAAAGATACTGTATCATTTTGATCCTTTTAAATTTTTTTAAAAAAATAAGTTAATTTATTTTATTTGTTTGGCTGTGTTTGATCTTTGTTGCTGCACACCGGCTTTCTCTAGTTGTGTTGAGTGGGGGCTACTCTTCATTGTGGTGCGTGGGCTTCTCATTGCGGTGGCCTCTTGTTGCAGAGTACGGGCTCTAGATGCGCAGGCTTCAGTAGTTGCAGCATGTGCGCTCAGTAGTTGCGGCACGCGGGCCCTAGAGCGAGTGGGCTTCAGTAGTTGTGGCACATGGGCTTAGTTGCTCTGTGGCACGTGGTGTCTTCCTGGACTGGAGCTCGAACCCATGTCCCCTGCATTGGCAGACGGATTCTTAACCACTGCACCACCAGAGAAGTCCCTCATTAACATATATTGATAATTATTGTTTTATGCATTTGCCTTTTAAATCATAGGGGAAAAAGTAGTTATAAACCAAAAGTACACTAATACTGGCTTTCTATTGATTTACTTTATATTTATATATTCAATTGTGTTCTTTATTTCTTATGGCTTCAATTTACTCTCTGGTGTGTTTTTATTTTTGCTTGAAGAATTCTCTTTAGTCTTTCATGTTGGGTAGGTCTGCCGGTAATAAATTCCCTTTTGTTTATCTGGAAACGTCTTAATTTCTCCTTAATTTTGGAGGAGTTTTTTTGTTGGATATAGAATTCTTGGTTGACAGATTTTTTTGTTGTTCTTCACCTTTTTAAATGTCATGCCATGGCTTCCATGGTTTTGGATGAGAAATATACTGATGATCCAAATCTTTTTGAGAATCCATTGCATATGATGAGTCACTTCTCTCTTAATTTCAAAACTCTCTTTTACTGTCGGGTCCACAATTTGATTATTACCTGTCTTGGTGTGGCTATCTTTGAGCTTAACAGACTTGAAGTTTGTTGAGCTTCTTGGATGTGTATATTCATCTTCATCATATTTGGGAAGTTTACAGCCATTGTGTCTTCAAATATATTTTTTGTCCCTTTTTTTCTCTTTTTATGTTACATGTGTTGGTGCACATGGTGGTGTTTCACAGATCCCTCAGGCTCTGTTCATTTTTCTTCATTCTTTTCTTCCTTCTCCTCAGACTGGATAATTTTAATTATTCTGCCTTTCAGTTTACTGATTCTTTCTTCTGCTTGCTCAGATCTGCTATTGATCCCCTCCAGTGAGTTTTTCATTTCTGCTATTTTTCATCTCCAGAATTTCTGTTTGGCTACTTTTTTTGTTTTTTTAATTGAAGTATAGTTGATTTACAATGTTGTGTTAGTTTTAGGTATACAGCAAAGTGATTCAGTTATACATATATATATTCTTTTTCATATTCTCCATTATAGGTTATTACAAGATATTGAGTATAGTTCCCTGTGCTATACAGCGGGTCCTTGTTTATCTATTTTATGTATAAAAGTAGTGTGTATTTATTATAAAAGTAGTGTTTATCTATTTTATATATAAAAGTGGCATGTATCTGTTAATCCGAAACTCCTGATTTATCCCCCCCCGCCATTTCCCTTTTGGTAACCATAAGTTTATTTTCTCTGTCTATGGTCTGTTTTGTAAATAAGTTCATTTGTATCATTTTTTTAGATTCCACAAGTAAGTGATACCAAGTGATACTTGTTTTTCTCTGTTTGACTTCCCTCACTTAGGATGAGAATCTGTGGGTCCATCCATGTTGTTGCAAATGGCATTATTTCATTCTTTCTTCCTGCTGAGTAATATTCCATTGCATATATGTACCACATCTTCTTTATCCATTCACCTGTCGATGGACACTTAGCTTGCTTCCACGTCTTAGCTATTGTAAACAGTGCTGCTGTGAACACTGAGGTGCACGTATCTTTTTGACCTAGAGTTTTCATCTTTTCCGGATGTGTGCCCAGGAGTGGTATTGTTGGCTCATATGGTGGTTCTATTTTTAGTTTTCTAAGGAACCTCCATACTGTTCTCCACAGTGGCTGTACCAATCTACATTCCCACCAACAGTGCAGGAGGGTTCACTTTTGTCCACACCCTCTTCAGCTGTTTGGTTACTTTTTTTTTTTTTTTTTGGCCATGCCACATGGCTTGTGGGATCTCAGTTCCCCAACCAGGGATTGAACCCATGCCCCCTGCATTGGAAGCGTGGAATCTTTTTTTTTTTAATATAAATTTATTTATTTATTTATGGCTGTGTTGGGTCTTTGTTGTGGTATGCAGGCTTCTCATTGTGGTGGCTTCTCTTGTTGTGGAGCATGGGCTCTAGGCACATGGGCTTCAGTAGCTGTGGCACATGGGCTCAGTAGTTGTGGCGCACAGGCTTAGTTGCTCCGCGGCATGTAGGATCTTCCCGGACCAGGGCTCGAACCCATGTTGCCTGCATTGGCAGGCGGAATCTTAACCACTGGACCGCTAGGGAAGTCTCTGTTTGGTTACTTTTTATGATTTGTATCTGTTTAAAATAGTTTTCATTTTGTTCATACCTTATTTTTGGATTTCCTTTAATTCTTTGTCCATGCTCTCTGTTAGCTCATTGAGCGTATTTAAGGTAGTTGACTTAATGTTTTTTTTTAATATTTATTTATTTACTTGGCTGTGTGAGGTCTTAATTGCAGCATGCGGGCTCTTTTAGTTGTGGTGTACGGGATCTAGTTCCCTGACCAGGGATTGAACTCGGGCCCCCTGCATTGGGAGCGCAAAGTCTTAGCCACTGGGCCACCAGGAAAGTCCTGATTTAATGTTTTTGGCTAGTTACTCCAGTATTTGGGATTCCTCAGGGATGGTTTCTAATTCTTTTATTCCTGTGAATAGGGCATACTTTTCTGTTTCTTTGTGTGTTTATACCATTCTGAGAATATTATACCTCTGGATATCTGATTCTCCCATTCTCCTTAGATTGCTGATTTTTCCTTGGGGATGGAGCTGTTTATTTTTGACTTTTTAAACATTTTTTTGCAGAGTGTGAATTTCTTGTTGCTTGTGTCCTTGAAGTTACTGTTCTATCACCCCTGTGGTGAGCTAGTGACCTGACAAAAAGTTTTTGTAAATGTCTGGTAGAAAAGAAAAAGAACACTATACAGGGTTGTGTTTCATTAAATCTGAGAGATGCTACTGGGAATGCTTCTGCTGCCCAGAGGGCTGAGACCAAGAGGAGCCCAAGCCACAATCCCAGATTTTGTTGGAAGTCCCTCACTGCCAGTCCTGTGTTCAGCCAGACCCCAGAGGACTGCAGGTGCTGTCCCCTTGGCCGACCTGGGGGGAGGAATGGGGGATGCTCGCCCACTTAAAGTGAGCAGCAGCCTCTTCTTCACACACTCCCCTGGTGCCTAATGTCCAGTCAGGTGCAGAGATCCAAGAGATTGCTTCCAGTCCCTCTGTCTAGTCCAGCTCATTAGTTACTTGGGTAAAGGGACCCATACCCAGAACTTCTAATGCTGCCATTTTGGGTGACATCTGTCTACATCTGTTTTTAAGGACCTGTGAGGACCTGTTGCCTTATTCTTCTAAAAATTATGTTGATCAAGATACTTCCTACTTTATGACAAGTGAATGTTGACTATAAGTTTAACTTCATTTGTAATCCAGTCATTTCAAACTTTCTTTACTGTGGGTTTTTGAGGTGTGTTGAGTTGGTTACAATGAGTCATGCTCCTTTGCTTTCCCTCTTCCAGAGTTTTGGTGCCGTTGAATTATCCCTTGTTCTCCTTGTTCTTGTGGGTTTGTCTTTTTTTTTTTTTTTAATCTCCTTATTTAGTTGGTCTTTTGATGGAAGCAACATTTTATCTCTGTCTCCAGTTGACGATACAATTAATTTAATATTAATTTCTACATATTAAGTTTATACCCATCATTTGCCTAAATTACAGGCATACCTCGTTTCATTGCACTTCTCAGATATTGCATTTTATTAGAAATTGAAAGTTTTTTGTTAAAAATTGAAGGTGTATTGAGCAAGTCTATCGGTGTCATTTTTCTAACATTTTAAAATTAAGGTATGTACTTGTGTTTGACATAATGCTGTTGCACACTTAATAGACAACAGTATAGTGTAAATGTAACTTTTATATGCACTGGGAAACCAAAAAATGCATGTGACTCACTTTACTGCGATACTTGCTTTCTTGTGGTGGTCTGGAACTGAACCCACAGTATCTCTGAGGTATGTCTGTATCTCACTATAGTAGTTTTTCAGGTAAATTTTTTGAGTCTTTGAGATAAAGGCTAATACAATTTGCATATAATGATAATTTTCCTTATTTCAAATTGTTATATCTTCCTTTTTCATGTTATTACATTGGACGGTACTTCCAGAACAGTGCTGTGTAGTAATAATAAAGAATATCCTTACCTTAACCTTGACTTTAATGATAGTATTTTAATATTTCCCATTAAGCTGGATGATATCTTTTGGTTTGATATATATATATATATATATATATTTATAAATCCATTTTCCCATTTTATTGATTGATTGATTGATTGATTGATTGTACGCGGGCCTCTCACTGTTGTGGCCTCTCCCGTTGAGGAGCACAGGCTCCGGACGCGCAGGCTCAGCAGCCATGTCTCACGGGCCCAGCCGCTCCGTGGCACGTGGGATCCTCCCGGACCAGGGCACGAACCCGTGTCCCCTGTATCGGCAGGTGGACTCGCAACCAGTGCGCCACCAGGGAAGCCCCATTTTTCCCATTTTATTAAGAAATTTTATTCTTTCTTTATTTTGTGGCCACGCTATGTGGCTTGCGGGATCTTAGTTCCCTTACTAGGGATTGAACCTGGGCCACCGCAGTGAAAGTGCCAAGTCCTAACCACTGGACTGCCAGGGAATTCCCAAGAAATTTTATTCTTACAAATTTTAATTTGTCATACTGCCTCAGAACTATTTCAAGTGCCATTAACACATGTTGAATAATACCCTTTCCTCTAGAGTAGAGAATAATTCACCTTAGCTTTCTTTGTACCTCTTATGGTACCTAGAAAGCTCTGGAGCTTATTAATGAGAAAGTGATGAATGCTTTTCTTGAGTCACTTTGAAATGCTTTCTTTGTGATTTTCTTTGAAAGTTCATAAGCTTTTCTCAGCAACTACTGATACTTTATTGTTATGAATGTCAACATTTTATTTTTTAACTACCTTTTCTTTGTTTTTTCATGAGAACATTGAGTATTATGTTGATTCTCACAGAATCAAAATATTATAAAGCTGAAAGCATTTATAATTTATGATGATTGTCTCAGTCCATTTGGGCTAGTATAACAAAAGTACCATAGACAACAAACATTCATTTCTCAGAGTTCTGGAGGCTGGGAAGTCCATGATCAAGGCTCCTGCCGATGGGGTTGTCTGGTGAGGGCTTGTTCCTGGTCATAGACAGGCTGCCATCTTGCTGTGTCCTCACATGGTGGCGGGGGAGGGGGGGAGGAGCTCTCTCTGTGTCTTTTACAAAGTGGTCACTAATCCCACTCAAGAGGGCACCACCTTCCTGACTTAATCACTGCTCAGAGGCCCCGCCTCTTACTACCATCTCGTTGGAGGCCAGGATTTCATCATATGAATTTGAGGGGAGGCACAAGCATTCGGTCCATAACAATAATGGAGTGGAAGCTTAAAAATGAATTAGAAACTTATGGAAATCTTGAGGTATAGGCAAAAACTGCCTGGTGGTTATTAGGAGTTATCTGTGTTAATTGATTTTCATTCAGTTATTTATCTCTTTAAATTATAAGAAAAACCCTGGGAACTATTTTTATACCCTTTTATTCTAGGGAAAATTGAAGCCCAGAGAAGTAGTTATTTGCTTGACGTTAAATAGCTAATTAGAATTGACTTAATGTAGAAAAGTGGCTAAAAGGAATAGATTTTATTTGGATAAGGTAGAAATGATCAATTTTAATCAGATTCTTTTCTTTATAGGACTAAATGAGCATTTGGTAGTTGAAGCATATTCTCAGTGACATATAGAAGTGACCAAATTTATTTATAGTATAGGATTTGAAAATAACTTGTTATGGTTGAGTAATTATTCTGCTTGGGAAGTGGATTACTGCAGAGAACCGTGTAGTAAGGAAAGTCTTATTCTCTGCTCCACGGTTATCTTGTGAGGAGAATGAATGGATACCTTGCAGCCACCAGAGGGCACTGTGGATTCAGTTGTGGCTTAAGCCCCAGAAATTGTCTTCTGTTTTAGGTATACTAAAACATGGACAAGATCGAGAAAACTCGTGCTTTAAAAGCCTTTGCATTCCATAATCTCAGTAGATTTACGCCACATTCCTCTGAAAATTGTTTTTGTTGATGAGGATACTTCCTACCTTCTGGCAAATGAATGTTAACTACAAGTTCGGCTCCATTTGTGTTTAAAAAGCTCAGCTCAGTGCTCTGTGTCGACCTAGATGGGTGGGATGGCGGTGGGGGTGGGAGGGACATACATACAGCTGATTCACTTCGTTGTAACATTGTAAAGCAATTATACTCCAATTAAAAAAAAATCTCATTTTAGCTTGGCACTTTGGGCTTGATATTTCTTTCTTTTGATACTTGTGTATTTTGAATATTGATTTGGTTTCTGTTCTATTGAATGGCTGTCCTTTTTTAATTAACAAGAGCTGTGCTACATTATTGTATTGTTTAATACTTAATCACATATTATATAGTAGTTATGAATATTCACATCCTGACCTCTCCCACTTCCTGGCTGTGGTTTTGGACAGCTTACCTTTTTTTTTTTTTTTAAATAAATTTATTTATTTTTGGCTGCGTTGGGTCTTCATTGCTGCGCGCGGGCTTTCTCTAGGTGCGGCGAGTGGGGTCTGCTCTTCGTTGCGGTGCACAGGCTTCTCATTGCAGTGGCTTCTCTTGTTGCAGGGCATGGGCTCTAGGCGCTTGGGCTTCAGTAGTTGTGGCACAAGGGCTCAGTAGTTGTGGCTCGTGGGCTCTAGAGTCCAGGTTCAGTAGTTGTGATGCACGGGCTTAGCTGCTCTGTGACATATGGGATCTTCCTGGACCAGTAAAAGTACCTTTAAGAAATTTTTTGAATTAGAGTAACATCAAAAACCATACAGTGACATTTGTAAAATTTCTTTTCCCCCCATCTCCTTAACAGGTTCTTTGGCATGGACACAGGTTCATCAGGAGGATTAGAACTGACTGATCAGACTCCTGTTTTGCTGGGGAGGACGGCCATGGCAGCTAGCCTCACGGACGTAGGAAATTCATTTAGTGGGCCACCTAACCCTTTAGTGAATAGGTCTAGTAAATTTCAGAACTCATCAGTGGAAGATGACGATGATGTAGTGTTTATCGAACCTGTACAACCTCCTCCGCCTTCTGCACCAGTGGTAGCCGATCAAAGAACCATAACATTTACATCATCAAAAAATGAAGATCTACAAGGAAATGATTCCAAAATTCTTCCTTCCTCAAAAGAATTGGCTTCTCAGAAGGGAAGTGTAAGTGAGACAATTGTCATCGATGATGAAGAGGACATGGAAACAAATCAAGGGCAAGAGAAAAATTCCTCCAATTTTATTGAACGGAGACCACCCGAGTCTAAAAACAGAACCAATGATGTGGATTTCTCCACTTCCAGTTTTTCAAGAAGTAAGGTAAATGCAGGAATGGGTAATAGTGGTATCACCACAGAACCAGACTCTGAAATTCAGATTGCTAATGTTACGACCTTAGAAACAGGTGTCAGCTCTGTGAGTGATGGCCAATTAGAAAATACTGACGGGCGAGATATGAACCTAATGATCACACACGTAACATCACTGCAGAATACCAGCTTGGGAGATGTCTCTAACGGACTGCAGTCGAGTAACTTTGGTGTTAATATGCAAACATACACCCCGTCTTTAACTTCACAGACCAAGACTGCAGTAGGACCTTTTAATCCTGGTAGAATGAATGTGGCAGGAGACGTATTTCAGAACGGAGAGTCTGCAGCTCATCACAATCCTGGTAAGCCTGGAGGGGGCTTCTGCCCCGTGGAAGGGATTTTGCACTGGTGGATTCTTTTTTTTATTGTAGTAATTGGTGCTACTTTGGTTAGTTTATTCATGTAAGATATATTAATTCTATTGACTTTTAAGTTTGAAATTTTAACTAATAAGGGATGTAAAACCGTGTATATAGTATTTCTCTGTAGATAATTAGAAAATCAGATACATTAATGTCTAAAGGAAGTAAAACAAAATACTCTTTATATTCACCACCACTAAAGTCTAATAATTTGGCATCTTATTTGTCACATACTGACTTTATGCTAGTGTATTTTTTTTTAATTCATTTATTTTTGGCTGCATTGTGTCTTCGCTGCTGTGCGCGGGCCCTCTCCAGTTGGCAGTGAGCAGGGGCCACTCTTTGGTGCGGCGTGCGGGCCTCTCATTTTGGTGGCTTCTCTTATTGTGGAGCATGGGTTCTAGGCACAAGGGCTTCAGTAGTTGTGGCATGCAGGAGCAGTAGTTGTGGCGCACGGGCTTAGTTGCTCCATAGCACATGGGATCCTCCTGGACCAGGACTTGAACCCGTGTCCCCTGCATTGGCAGGCGGACTCTCAAACACTGCGCCACCAGGGAAGCCCTATGCTAGTGTATTTTTAATAGTATTGTTTTAATGTGTAAAAAGAGAACAGAAAGATAAATAGCACATGTAAGGAGCAATATGTTGTATAATTGCATTTAGATTTGTTTTTACTTTTCCTGTGTTTAATTTTGACTGCCTGTCTGATTATAATTTTTACTTATTAGCACTTTGTTATTTTTTCTTATATTTAAAGATTGGTAAATTTCTTGACTACTTGAAAACATTTTCTGCAGGCATCGTTGCTCTGTGGCAGCTGTGAGAAGAGCTCTGTGGCTCTTCCTGGCTGTGTCTGTGTCCGCCGCAGGCCTCTGTGTGGCCTGCCGGTCTCTCACACGCCTTCTCTCCGTCCTTCTCAGGCTGCATCGTTTTAGGCTCCTTAGCAACTTTAATCAACCTAGGATTGTGGAGAATAATAAGGAATGACTGAAAGCTAAGCCACATAGAATGTTCTGTGAAATGCGAGTTGTTTTCCTTTCATACTTATTATTCTTTTGGTTATGAGAGTAATGTCTAATTATTGAAGAATGTTTGGAAAATCCATAATTAAAAAATGATGAAGAAAGGTTACCACTGTTATTAATACTTTGAGTGGTTGTCTTTCAGTGTTTTTCCTTTGTATTTCTTAACTTGGTTGAAGTGCAGTTCTTCGTAATTTTGCTTCCCGTTTCACCCCATTTAATATTACTCTGTATTTTCTCATACCATTAAAGTTATTTATACACAGAAGTTTTAATGACTGCACAATGGATTTGGTTATACCATTCCCATAATTAGTTTTTACATTGTTTTCCTTTTTTGCTCTTGTCGGTCTATGATGAATTTTTTTTTTTTTCAAATTTCTGATTATTTCTTAGATTATATTCCTAGAAGTGAAGTTACTGGGCCAAAGACTCTCACTACTCCCATCCCTCCAAAGATTTTTGGTTGTAAAAATTTTCTGCTTTATAGTGTTTTGAAAGAAATATGTTTCTTATTACTCAGTTTTGAAAATTCCTAATGTCTTCCAAGATCCTTTCCCCCTGTATGTATTTATATATATCTGTTGGTAGGTTATTGTATGCATATATGTGTATGTGACATCGTATGAACATTTTTAAGTTGTGGAAATATATTGTGATACTTCTTTCTGGAAAGTTTTTACCAATTTATACTGCTATCAGCTGTGTATTAGAGGGTCTTTCCTTCTACCTCACATAAAAGTTTAAGACATGATAATAGTCAAATTAGTTTCAAAATAGCTATTTTGTCTTATAAATATATGAAAAACATAAGTGTATGAAAAAGAACATAACGTTCAGTCTTACTGTTGAGAAACATTTAATTCTAACCTGAGATTGCAATATATGTATAGCTTTGCAGACTTTCCCTTTCTCCTGCTCTTTTATTTATTTATTTATTTTTTGAGGTACGTGGGCCTCTCACTGCCGTGGCCTCTCCCGTTGTGGAGCACTGGCTCTGGACGCGCAGGCTCAGCGGCCATGGCTCATGGGCCCAGCCGCTCCGCGGCATGTGGGATCCTCCTGGACCGGGGCACGAACCCGTGTCTCCTGCATCGGCAGGCAGACTCTCAACCACTGTGCCACCGGGGAAGCCCTCCTGCTCCTTTAAATACCTAACAATAATCTTGAATTTTTGACCATATCAAGAGTATATGTTTGATTTTGTTAATTCTCTATTTAGTTCACTTCCAGTTTTTACTATTTAAATAACTCTTCAGGAATATTCTTATCCATGTATCTCGGGATAGGTAGTACCTGAGGACTATTGCTGGGTCAAAGCACATTAAGAATTGTGTTCCTCTTCACACAAACTCTTTTATTTTTTTTTTATTTTTTTTCGGTATGTGGGCCTCTCACTGTCGTGGCCTCTCCCATTGCGGAGCACAGGCTCTGGACGCGCAGGCTCAACGGCCATGGCTCACGGGCCCAGCCGCTCCGCGGCATGTGGGATCTTCCCGGACCGGGGCACGAACCCGTGTCCCCTGCATCGGCAGGCGGACTCTCAACCACTGCGCCACCAGGGAAGCCCCTGTTCACACAAACTCTTAACACAGGGAATGTAAAGTACGCATCAGAAAACCAGACAGATACACCTCTTGCTCCTGACTTTATGGATTAGCTCTTGTGTGTTTGTGCTTTGTTTGTCATAGAGAATTATAACATCTTGGCTGTTTATACTGCTGGCTCTCAGACTAATGGTGACTTGGGCAAATGAACCTCTGTGCCTTAATGTCCGTTGTATAAAATAGAGAATGATTAAGTCTCTTCCATTCCTAAAAGTATTTCGATGTTGGAGGAGGTGAAAATTTGAAAGTAGGGGAATGTAAGAACTGAAGCATAGATAAAAGGAGCCATTTCATTATTTATACAGGGCCTAGCATGAAATTGAGAAAAATTGCCATTTTTCAAAATCAAGTTAATAGATAGATGCCTTTAGTTTTAACTAGGTTCCTTTTAAAAAAAATTATTCTGTCTCTGCCGGGTGTTAGTTGCGGCACACGGTATATTTAGTTGCGGCATGGGGACTCTTAGCTGTGGCATGCATGTGGGATCTAGTTCCCCGACCAGGGATCAAACCCACGCCCCCTGCATTGGGAGCAGGGAGTCTTACCCACTGGACCACCAGGGAAGTCCCTAACTAGGTTCCTTTAAGTATATATTCAAATGACAAGCCTGCAGGTTTGAAAATCCTAAGGAGCCACTATTTATGTTGCAAAAGCTATTACTTCTAACATGTATGCAAATATAATTTTTTTAAATTAATTTATTTATTTTTGGCTGCATTGGGTCTTCGTTGCTGCGCAGGGGCTTTTCTTGTTGCAGCGAGCAGGGCCTACTCTTCATTGCGGTGAGCAGACTTCTCATTGCGGTGGCTTCTCTTGTTGCAGAGCACAGGCTCTAGGCACACGGGCTTCAGTAGTTATGGCATGCGGGCTCAGTAGTTGTGGCTCGCAGGCTCTAGAGTGCAGGCTCAGTAGTTGTGGTGCACGGGCTTTAGTTGCTCTGTGGCATGTGGGATCTTCCTGGACCAGGGATCGAACCTGTGTCCCCTGCGTTGGCAGGCGGATTTTTAACCACTGCACCACCAGGGACGTCCTCAAATATAATTTTTGATTTAAGGCCCTTCATAATATGGGATTGCCAGTTGTTTCAGTGATTTGCTTTCTTCGTGTTCCTTAGTATTTTTACCTCTTTTATTAAAACAGGTCAGTTACCCTGATGATAGCAGGATAACAGGATTCCAGAAGGTACTCCATTTACTCTGTGTATAGAACATATATTTATTTGGAGGGGTTGTGGAGTAAAGTAAAATTTGAAGAGCAGTATATGAAACCCCTTGAAACCATTAGGTTGATGGACTGGGTCAGAACCAGGAAATTGCCCTCTTCAAGGTTTTGGTAGTAAAGAAATTTTCTCATACTCTGGATATATTTATACATTGTTTCTCATATGGAAGGGCATCTTTTTTGTATGGAAATACAAATTTCAGAAGAAACTAGAAAGGAAAAATATTACAAGAGACCAAAGTAGTAGAAATTATAATAGAAGTGGTAACATGAAAAGTTTCAAACTGAAAAAACATTACGGTGTATTGGTATTGTAGTGCGAGTCTGTGTAACAGTAAGTAGTATGGTGAGCTGGAGATGTCCTGTGAAGTCCCAAAGAAGCTTACTAAGAAAGAGAGGAGGGAGAACTCAGCACCCTGGCAGTCGGTTCCCCAGGCCTTAATGCTGTGCCGTTGAAGCTGTGCTGCTGGCAGTGGTAGAGCAACGGGATGTCGCGTTGGTCCCTAGACGTTGGCTTAACGTCACCACTTCTGTATAACACTCTAATTTCTTTGACATCATGTGGTATACTTAGAAGCCATGGAATGAAACATGTATATGGAAAAGCTGTTCTTAGAAAGGTGTTTTTTTTTTTAAATTTTTTGGCTGCACCACGTGGCATGTGGGAATCTTAGTTTTCCGACCAGGGATCGAACCTGAACCCCTTGCATTGGAAGCGTGGAGTCTTAACCGCTGGACCACCAGGGAAGTCCCTAGAAAGATTTTTTGTTTGTTTGTTTGTTTGTTTGTTTGTTTTTGCGGTACACGGGCCTCTCACTGCCGTGGCCTCTCAGCACAGGCTCTGGATGCGCAGGCCCAACGGCCATGGCTCACAGGCCCAGCCGCTCCACGGCATGTGGGATCCTCTTGGACCGGGGCACGAACCCGTGTCCCCTGCATCGGCAGGTGGACTCTCAACCACTGCACCACCAGGGAAGCCCTAGAAAGATGTTCTGAATATAGTCATTTGTAAACTTTATCCAAGCTATATTGTATTTGTCAAAGGTTCTGGTTGGGAAAGATTTTATTAGATATTTATGTTGATGTATGTGTTCCTCGCTTAAAGTAATATTTTGTAAATTCTTCCTGTTTAGTAACTAATGGCTAATATTTTTTAGTGCTGCATATGTGCCAGTCACTGGTTTATAAACCATGTACTATCTCATTTAAAGTTACCATTTCCAGTTTAAAGAAGAGTTAGGCACAGGGTTAGTAACTTCCCAGTCTAGTAGGTAATGGAGCCTGAATTTCAGCCATCAATTCTGACTCCAAAGTTTGTGCCCTTGACCTCTCTGCTATACTGCGCCTTATCAATGTCTGAAACTTGGACAGAATGGAAAGTTAAAACTGTGTCTCTGATATAAATTTCAGTGTATGTGTTTTTGTTTTGTTTTGTTTGTTTAGATTCTTGGATCTCCCAGTCAGCATCCTTTCCCCGAAATCAGAAACAGCCAGGGGTGGATTCTTTATCACCAGTGGCCTCGCTCCCTAAACAGATCTTCCAGCCTTCTGCCCAACAGCAACCCACTAAACCCGTTAAAGTCACTTGTGCAAACTGCAAAAAGCCTTTGCAGAAGGGACAGACAGCTTATCAGCGCAAAGGCTCAGCTCACCTCTTCTGTTCCACCACCTGCCTCTCCTCCTTCTCCCACAAGCCTGCTCCAAAGAAACTTTGTGTCATGTGTAAAAAGTAAGGTTTACCTTGCAGCGTATTTCCTTATGGGTGAATATTGGTGGTATAAAATGCGATAAAAATTGTTTTAAAGGTGAATTACTATGTTTTAAAAACTTGTAAGCTTGTTTGAATATTAAGGCCAAACTCACATTTGTGATGGCTTTGGAGTGTTCTCTATCAAGCTGAGGTGGCTTAGGATTAAAAGCCTTCCTATTTGGATAGGCTTTGGGGTTGATTTAGATACCAGGCCCTTATAATTAATTTTATCTGTAATCTCCATTGGACTTACTGAATTTGTAAAAATACATACATGCTTATTTACATTATTAATTATAAGAATTTCGTTGTAGCCAGACAAAATTGTTAAGCAATTTATGTATGACTAGTTTTGTGTTAAAATAGGTCAAAATTTGGACTACCTTCATGTTAAGATTGTTAAAAATTGGCAAATCTTTGGATATTATTTGCATTTATTTATGTTTGTCTTGAACGTTAAGTCATTTTAATACTCACTTCTTCAAGACTCAGGTACCTTTTTTTTGACAGCCTTGGAGTGACAGGACCCTCTCCTGCCATTTTTTAGGTCTGGTCTCACTAGTTAAACATGAGCTGAATATGGTATGTTGTGTGCAAGGTTAACCAGGTAGGTTTTCTGCGCCATCTCTTGACGCAGCCCACGTTTGTAAAGATATTTTCAGGTCTTAGACCTGGGAAAGGCTGAGTGCTCTGTGTAGGTTCAGTAAATTCAACTAGTGGAACAATTGTTACACAGTGTTTTGATTGCTTTACAGCAGTAGACCTGCATACAGCAATATAGGACCCGGAACTTCAGAATTAAAGGAAAACTTCAAAGGTCATCAATAGTGTCATTTCCTAACATTTCTAATTGTAGTTGAAAGCTGTATAGAATGGTAGGTGGGGTTATTTTGGGTTATGGGATGTATTTAAGTTCACTTATCCTCTCCATATTTCTGTGACCTAGGTACCTCATGCTTTCTGCTTACCCATGAGAGGGAAATTGAATAGGTATCGTAAATTTATACCTCAGTAAATTAGGCCTTGACATTAAACTCCATGTAAATAACAACAGCTTTTTTTTTTAAAGTGATTCCAATATCTGAAAGCCTTGTGGAAATTAAAAATGTCAGTTATTACTCTTTAATTTATTTTAAAGAAGAGTTTGACTTTGCTGCTCCTCGTATTTTTCAGAGATATAACTACAATGAAAGGAACTATTGTTGCTCAAGTGGATTCGAGCGAATCCTTCCAGGAATTCTGTAGTACATCTTGTCTGTCTCTTTATGAAGACAAACAGAATCCTACTAAAGGAGCTCTGAATAAATCAAGATGTACAATTTGTGGTAAACTAACAGAGGTTTGTATTTTTGTGCTTTATCATTTAGTTCTAACTAATGGGAATTTTTTTTTTTTTTTTGCGGTACGCGGGCCTCTCACCGTCGTGGCCTCTCCCATAGCGGAGCACAGGCTCCGGACGCGCAGGCTCAGCGGCCAAGGCTCATGGGCCCAGCCGCTCCGTGACCAACCACTGTGCCACCAGGGAAGCCCTAATGGGAATATTTTTGACTTTTAACTCTTTTGACATAATCTTTCATCAGTATGTATTTCCTTAAAAGTGAGGGTATATAAAACCTATCTTATAAATATCCCATTATATAATCCCATTCTCCCATAGGGAGAATGATTCACAAAAAAATTGAAATATAACATCAATTGACTTTTTTCCTGAGGTTGGGAGCACTCACAGAAAAAACCATAGTGTTTAAATAGGGTGACTGCACGTGAGAGACAAGGAACAATCTTGCTTAAGAAGTGGAACAAGCGGAGGGGATGTTTTTGAGGACTTCGTTAAAAATGTATTACGGTTTTTGCATTTGATGAACTAAAAAGAAATCTGTGTATACGTACTTCATTTGAATTATTTATAATGTTAGTCCTCTCCTCCCTGTTGTACAGCAATGTACTTATATTTAAATAATTTTCTTTTGGATTTGTCTAAAGATTTCCAATCTGTTTGGAAGTTTTATACTAACACCGCCCAAACTGGGTTGTTTCCTGTCACTTTTAGATACCTCTAGAGAAGTTTGTACGATGACCCTGGTGGTCCTCTCTGCCTTGCACCGTATATATATGTGTATAAAAAAAGTTTAAAGAAGAATGAAATGTACTTTGTCTTGCCTTTTCCCTAAACAAGCCTTACACAGAAAAACTGAGGCATTTTCTTTCTATTGGAGCACCTTGTTACTTAGCTACATGTCATATATTGATTTGTTTTTTAAAATTTTGCTTGTTTTTCTTTTAGATTCGCCATGAAGTTAGCTTTAAAAATATGACTCATAAGCTGTGCAGTGACCACTGCTTTAATAGATACAGAATGGCCAATGGTCTAATAATGAATTGCTGTGAGCAGTGTGGGGAGTACTTGCCCAGCAAAGGTGCTGGAAACAACGTCTTGGTCATTGATGGTCAGCAGAAGAGATTTTGCTGCCAGAGTTGTGTCAGTGAATACAAGCAGGTAATTCATGATCTGATCAGAATCAACCGTTGTTTTGAATGTGCTTTTAAATTGCTATAATAGTTTCACTCTAACAGCATTAATCAGATTTATCTTGAAGTCTCATTTAATTCCATTATTGTCTTAACAGCTTAGAGATAACCAATCTCAAGTGAATACTGAAATACATGTAGGTTATTGGAAATAAGTTTGTGATTTTACATAGAAAGGTAGATGCTTACCAAAGTGATTCCTTTTTTGGGTGGTGGAGAGGGGTCGTAAATATGGTTTTTCAAATTGTTGATGCTTAGCGTAGGAATGATTATTTTATTTCCATATGATTGTTAATTTAAAATTTAAGGTCTTTGACTTAGTTTATTTTTTAATATATACCTGTGGTTTCAAAAGTCAGAGCAGTCTAGCTCACATTTCTTTTTTCTCTTGGTTCCTACTTATCCTTTATACATATCAGTTTTTAATTCTTACTATTTTGTTTTCTTTCTGAAAAATTAAGGAAATAATGTATTCTTAGTTTCTCTTTTATCTGTACAAAAGGCAGCATACTGTATGTACTGTACTGTACCCTCCATTTGTATCTTGGAATCATTCCCTGTCAGTATATTCCTTATTCTTCCTTATTCCTTTTATGGCTGAGTTAAATTTTCAGGAGTTCTGTGAGCCAGTTGTTAAAACACGCATTATTAAAAATTAAGTTATAGAAACTTACAGGTAAATTATCTTTGTATTAGTCTGCTAGAGCTGCTGTAACAAAATACTGAAGGGCTCAGACAACCAAGAATTAATTTTCTCACAGTTCTGGAGGCTTAAAATCTAAGATCAAGGTGCCTTTCTGGGGTGGTTTGTGGTGAGGCCACTTCTCCAGGCTTGTAGGTATCCTCCTTCTTGCTGTGTCCTCACGTGGTCTTTCCTTTGCTCTCAGAAGGAGAGAGCGTCCTGGTCTGTCTTCTTGGACCTAACCTGTAGGACTTCATTCAACCCTAACCGCCCCCCTTAAAGGCCCTATCCCAAATACAGTCTTGTTGCGGTTAGGGCTTCAAGATACTCATTTGAGGTGGGGTGAGACACAATATTGAAGACAAAGAAAGTAAATACTTAAAACATACCACTTCCTAATTATTTTATTACATTTCAGTATTACCTGTGCTCTTGAGGTTATTTACATTACTTGTGAGATGGAAATATTATACATAATGGTGTGCTTCTGTGTATCTCTTCCCAATTTCATGTTTAGTTTTATGTTGGTGGCCTGAAATTAGCCACAGTGGGGAGAGTCTCATGGTTGATGCTGCAATAAATATGGTGCTTACTTTCACTTCCCAAGAGCTAGTGGTTAACCATGTACAAGACAGCACGGGGCTGACTGTTGTTTATTTGATCACTTTGCTGTTGGTGGTGTTGGGGTTATTTCCAGTGCTTTGCTGCTGCAGATGACAGATGATGAGTAACCTGTGCAGGCACAGCCCAGAGGTCTTGCGGGTTCAGTTCCAGACCAGTGCAGTAGAGCGAATGTTGCAGTAGAGCGAGTCATGTGAATTTTTTGGTTTCTCAGTGCACATAAGTTATGTTTACTATTAAGTGTGCAATAGCACTGTGTCTAAAAAAATGTACACACCTTAATTAAAAAAAATATTAACCATCACCTGAGCCTCAGTGAATCATAGTAGTAGCATTCCAAGATCACTGATTATACCAAGAGATCACTGTAACAAATACAGTAATAATGAAAAAGTTTGAAATGTCGCAAGAATTACCAAAATGTGATACAGAGACACGAAGTGAGCAGATGCTGTTGGGAAAACGGCGCTGATGAAGTTGCTCCACGCAGGGTTGCCACAGACCTCCAATCTGTAAAAAAGGCACTACAACGAGGTCTGCCTGTCTATGCTTGACTCTGTGGAGAAGTTTCAGGGTAGATTCTTAGAAGCAAGATTGCTCAGCCAGAGGTACATGCACATGTTAGTTTGTTAGATACTGTTAAATTCCCTCTGTTAGAGTTGGACCAGTTTGCATTCCTTTCAGCAGTGTATGTGGAAGTGCTTGTTTCTCCATAGCCTCTCCAGCAGGGACTTTTAGCACTTTATTCTGTTTGGTAAAAACAGTATGTTTAGTAAAATTTGTATTTCTTTTATTAGGAATGCTGATGAGCAGCTTTTCATATTTCAGAGCTCATTGTCTTTCCTTTTCTGTGAACTGTTTGTTTACCTCTTATACCCATTTTTCTGTTTGGGCTTTGGTTTGTCTCAGTCTTTCCCCCATTAAGTCAAACTTTTAATGAGCAAAGTGCATCTGTAATTTGTTCGTGAAACAATTATTTAGCAACTAGTATGTTGCAGGTACTGTGCTAATTGCTTGAAATAGTCTGATGGGAAGTACAGTAGACAGTTCCTGCTTTCATGGGATTTGCATTGTGCTGGTGTAGTTCAGATTTGTTAACATAAGGAAGGTTTTGCGGTGATTGAAAGGATCAGACTAATTATAATCTCCAGAACTCAATGTGGTGTTTGATGTTGGTGATATCATTGCATGAGTTATCTTCTGATACCTAGGTTTGGTAAGAGCTAGCTGCCCTGGGTTAAAGTCGTGGCCCAGCACTCATCCTCTGTGTCCTGGGCAGTTGCTTAAATCCCCCCCCCGCCCCCCCCGCACCCTGCCTTTTTTCATCACGTGTCTTGCCTGATGGTATTTCCTACAATTTTTTAAATTTTTATTTATTTATTTTTGGCTGTGTTCAGTCTTTGTTGCTGCTTGCAGGCTTTCTCTAGTTGCGGCGAGCCAGGGCTTCTCTTGTTGTGGAGCACAGGCTGTAGGCACGCGGGCTTCAGTAGTTGTGGCTCATGGGCTTAGTTGCTTCGCGGCATGTGGGATCTTCCCGGACCAGGGCTCAAACCCGTGTACCCTGCACTGGCAGGCAGATTCTTAACCACTGCGCCCCCAGGGAAGCCCCCTACAATTTTTAATGAGTGGAAATAGTAAGTACCTTTTTCTTTTCCCAGTGGTAATGCCTTTGGTGTTTCCTCATTAAATTAGATGCCAACTTCAGGGTTGGTAAATATATTTTATCATATTAAAGAAGTATCCAAGGATTTGTTTCATTACATGTTTTATCAGAAATGAGAATCAAGTTTTGAAGGTCTTTTCAGTGTCTATGGCAGTGATTGTATGATTCCCCCCCCCCTTTATTTATTTATTTTTTTGGTTGTGTCAGGTCTTAGTTGTGGCATGTGGGATCTTTGTTGAGGCATGCGGGATATTTCGTTGCAGCGTGCGGGCTTCTCTCCAGTTGTGGCGTGCAGGTTTTTCTCTCTCTAGTTGTGCCATGCGGGTTCCAGAGCGCGTGGACTCTAGTTTGCAGCACGTGGGCTCTCGTTTGCAGCACATGGGCTCTCTTGTTGAGGAATGCGAGCTCAGTAGTTGTGGCACGGGGGCTTAGTTGCCCCGCGGCATGTGGGATCTTAGTTCCCCCACCAGGGATAGAACTCGTGTCCCCTGCATTGGAAGGCGGATTCTTTACCACTAGACCACCAGGGATGTCCCTCCCCACCCCTTTAAATCTATTAATATGTGAATTATTTTAATGGATTTCCTAATTCATCTAAACATTCTTGCATTATTAGAATAAACCATACCAGATCATTATTGTATTTTAAATTTTATTTCTAGTTGTTAATATTTAGTACTTTTCCATTGGTATTCATAAGTGAGATTGGTCTTGAATTTCCTTTTTTTGGTGCAGTCTTTAAGGTATCAGTGTTATATTTGCTTTATAAAAATGCTCAGAGGAAAATTCATACCCTTATATACTTAAATGAGTAAAAATGAACATAAATGAATTAACTATTAAACTCAAAGTTGTAAAAAGAAAATAAATTAAAGCAAAAGACAGGAAAAAAGATAAAAGTAGAAATTAATGAATTAGGATATAAAAATAGTACTAAAATAATTCAAAATGTTGCTTCTGTAGGAAATCAAGTCTTTGCAAAACTAGACAAACCGATTGTCAATCAGGAACAGAGGTTTAAAAATGCACAGATTCACAAAGATAAGAAATGACAAGTTGGACTTACCCATCAAAACAGAGAAAATTGAAGAAAATCAACAAGGGACTACTTTGTACAACCCTATATAGAAATGTTGAAAACCTAGATCAAGTGAGTCATTTTCTATCAAAATATAATTTCCCTAAATTGACTCCAGAGCAGATAGAATAAGGCAGAGAAATTTCCATAGAAGAAATAGAGATAGTTATCAAAGAACTACCCCACAAAATGAAATAGGCTCAGATGGTTTCACAGGGAAATTCCATCAGATTTGAACTAGGTAACCTTAATGTTATTTAAACCATTCCAAAGCATTAAAAAGGATGAAAACTACTTGTGTTAAAAAAAAAATTGTGGTAAGTGTATATAATATAATATTCCTAATTTTAAACATTTTTAACTATACAATTGAGTGACATTAATTACAGTCATAATTTGTGCAGTCATTACCTCTATTTCCAGAACTTTTTCGTGACCCAAACAGAAACTCTGTGACAATGAAGCCAATAACTCCTCATCTTCCCCTTCCCTGCTGACCCTGGTGATCTCTGATCTACTTTCTGTCTATGAATTTGGTGATTCTAGGTATTTCATATAATTGGAGTCATACAATATCTGTCCTTTTTGTCTGGTTTATTCACTTAATGTAATGTTTTGAGTTTCAGCCATGTTGTAGCATTGTTTTTTATGGCTGAATAATATTCATTGTATGCATATACATTTTGCTTATTCATTTATTTGATGATGGACATTTGGGTTGTTTCCATCTTTTGACTATTGTGAATCATACTGCAATGAACATTAGCATATAAGTATCAGTTTGAGGTCTGTTTTTCAGTTCTTGTGGGTGGAGTGGAATTGTTGGGTCATAGGGTAATTCTATGTTTAGCTTTTTGAAGAATGGTTAAACTGTTTTCCACATCAACTGTATCAGTTTAAATTCCTACCAGCAATACATGAGGGTTCCATTTGCTGTCCATCTTTGCCAACACTTGTTATTATCCATTAAAAAAATTTTTTTTTTATTATAGACATCACAGTAGGAGTGGAGTGGTATATCTTTGTGGTTTTGACTTGCATTTCCCTAATGACGTTGACTATGTTTTCATGTGCTTTTTGGCCATTTGTATGCCTTCCTTGGAGGAGTATCTATAGAAGTCATATATAGTTTTTTAAAAATGTTTGTTTATTTGGCTGTGTCAGGTCTTTAGTTGCGGCATGTGGGCTCTTAGTTGCGGCATGTGACATCTAGTTCCCCGACCAGGGATCAAACACAGGCCCCCTGCATTGGGAGCACAGAGTCTTAACCACTGGACCACCAGGGGAGTCCCTCATTTTACTTTCTTGATAATGTCATTTGCAGAAAACATTTTAATTTTAATGAAGGCCAGTTTACCTCCTTTTCTTTTGTTGATTGTGTTTTTGGTGCCATATCTAAGAATATGTTACCAAATCAAAGGTCAAGGTGGTTTATCCCTATGCTTTCTTCTAAGAGTTTTATGGTTTTAACTCATATTTAGGTCTTTTGTCCATTTTGAATTAATTTTGTTGATGATGTGAGGCAGGCATCCAACTTCATTCTCTTGTGTGTGGAAATCCAGTTGTCCCAGCACCATCTGTTATTGGATTTGTGTGGGGTTTTTTGTTGTTGTTTTTAATTTTTTTACTTTTTCATTTATTTATTTAGCTTTTTGACTGTGTCATGTGGCATGTGGGATCTTAGTTCCCCGACCAGGAATCGAACCCGCGCCCTCTGCAGTGGAGGCTTGGAGTCTTAACCACTGGGCCACCAGGGAAGTCCCTGTTAATTGGACTTGTGATATTTGTCAAATATTAATTGGCCATAGATGAGTAGGTTTATTTCTGATAACCATCTTTGTAGGAAGTTTTGAAATCAGGAAATGAGTCTTCCAACTTTGTTCTTCTGTTTGGATACTCTAACCCCATTGTAGTTTTGTATGACTTTTCCATTCCTGCAGAAAAGGCTTTTAGAATTTTGAAAGTGATTGCATTGATTCTGTAGATCGCTTTGGGTAGTACTGACATTTCTGCAATGTCAAAGCTTCCTATGTATGAACATGGGATGTTTTCTCATTTACTTAGGTCTTTATTAGCTCTAGTAGCTTTATTGTTGATCCCTTGGGGTTTTCTTTTTTTTTCCTTTTTCTATAAATTTATTTATTTTTATTTTTGGCTGCGTTGGGTCTTCGTTGCTGCGTGCAGGCTTTCTCTAGTTGCGGCGCGCAGGGGCTACTCTTCATTGTGGTGCACAGGCTTCTCATTGCAGTGGCTTCTCTTGTTGCAGAGCTCAGGCTCTAGGTGCGTAGGCTTCAGTAGTTATGGCATGTGGGCTCAGTAGTTGTGGCTCTCAGGCTCTAGACGCAGGCTCAGGAGTTGTGGCACACAGGCTTAGTTGCACCGTAGCATGTGGGATCTTCCCGGACCAGGGCTTGACCCCGTGTCCCACTGCATTGGCAGGCGGATTCTTAACCACTGTGCCACCAGGGAAGTCCCTGGGTTTTCTTTATATAGAGTCAGTTCATCTCCAGTAGTGATAGTTTTACTTCTTCCTTTCCAATTTAGATGTCTTTTATTTCTTTTTCTAACTTGTTCTGGCTAGAACTTTCACTATCATGTTGAATAGAAGTGGCAAAAGTAGGCATCCTTTTCTTGTTCCTGACCTTAGAGGGAAAGATTTGTGTCTTTCTCCTTTGAGTATGCTGTTAGCTATGGGTTGTTCATATATGGCATTTGTTACGTTGAGGTGGTTTTCTATTCCTAGTTTGTTGATTGTCTTTTATCATAAAAGGGTGTTGAATTTTGTTAAACTTTTTCTTCATCATTTGAGATTATCATGTGGTTTTTACCTTCATTCTATTCATGTGGTATATTACATTGATTATTTTACATTTGCATTACTGGGATAAACCCCACTCGGTTATGGTGTGTAATACTTTTAATCTGCTGCTGAATTTGCCTTACTGATATTTTCCTTTAGATTTTTGTATGTATATTTGTAAGAGATATTTGTCTGTACTGTCTGTCTGTCTTTGGATTCAGGGCAGTGGTGGCCTAATGGAATAGGAGTGGGAGGTGTCCACCCTGTTCTGACCTGGGGAGAGTTTGAGAAGAATCTGTGTTAGCTCCTCTTTCAATGTTTGGCGGAATGTCCCAGCGAAGTCATTTGATCCTGGCTTTCCTTTGCTGCAAAACTTGATGACTGATTCAGTCTCTTTACTTCTTACAGGTCTGTTGATATTTTCTGTTTCTTCCTGAGTCAGTTTTGGTGTTTTGCTTTTTTTTTTTAAACGGAAACCACTCCAGGTATTTATTTATTCATTTAATTAATTTTTTTACCTTTGGCTGCGTTGGGTCCCCGTTGCGGCGTGCGGGCTTCTCACTGCAGTGGCCTCTCACACTGCGGAGCACGGGGTCCAGGCGCATGGGCTTCAGTAGCTGTGGCGCGTGGGCCCAGCCACTCTGTGGCATGTGGATCCTCCCGGACCAGGGCTCGAACCCGAGCCACCTGCATTTGGCAAGCGGACCCCCAACCACTGCGCCACCAGGGAAGCCCCTGGTTTGCATTTTTTAAGGGATTTCTGTCTCATCTAGGTTATCCAGTTGTTGGTGTATAATTATTCATAGCATTTTCTCACAGTCCTTTCTTAGGGAATATTTGTAGTATTGTCCCTACTTTTGTTTCTCTGTTTTGTTCTTTGTGTCTTTTTTCTTAGTCTAACTAAAGGTTTGTTGGCTTTTTTTGGTCTCTTCATTGGCCAGCTTTTTGTTTCAGTGATTATATTTTCATGCTCTTTATTTCTCTGCACTCTATTATTTCCTTTCTTCTGCTGTCTTGGGTTTAGCTTTCTCTCTTTTTCTGTTTCTTTAAGGTGTCAGGTGTAAGTTATGTATTCGATTTAGATCTTCTCTTCAAAAATAGGTATTTGCAGTTATAATTTTTCCTCTGAGCACTGTTTGCACTGCATCCTGTCACTTTTGGTATATTTTGGTTTTGCCTTGACTCATCTGTTAAGTATTGAAAAATTTCCCTTGTGATTTCTTCTTTGACCCATTGGTTAAGAATGTGTAGTTTTTATATCCCTGTATTTGTAAATTTTCTAGTTTTGTTTTTGTTATTCATTTTTTATTTCATTCTGTTATGATTGGAAAAGATACTCTGCGATTTCAACCTTTATACATTTATTGGGACTTTTTTGTAGCCTAACATATGGTCTTTCCTGGAGAATGTTTCATGTGCACTTGGGGAGAACATAGTGGCTTGTAGTGTTATTCATATCCTGTACATAAGTGCCAAAATCCCGTGTGGCTGGTCTGTCCATTATTGAAATGGGTGTATGTATTGAGTTCTACAGCTGTTACTGTAGAATTGCCTGTTTTTCCCTTCACTTCTGTCAATGTTTGCTTAATATATTTTGGGTCTCTGATATTTGGTGAAAAAGTTTGTAATTGTTATATCTTCTTGATGAATTTACCCTTTTTCCAGTATGGTTTTGTTTTCTTTTGTTTATTGTATTAGTTTTTTGACTTAAAGTTTATTTTGTTTGATGTTAAAATTTTTTTTAGAAATTTGTGGTGTATTGTGGGGATTCTTGTGGTTTATCCATTCTAGGGTTCTTTCAGCTTCTTCTCCCTGAAATTAGTCTTTTGCCTAATTTGCAATGTTTTCAGACTTCTGAGTACTCGTTCAGCCCTGCCCTCTTTTTCCTCTTCCTCCGGGACTCTAATAATGTAGTTATTATATTACTATAGTTACAGTCCTGCAGGTCCCCGAGGCTCTATTCTTCTTTATTTTTACCTCCAAGGCTGTGTTATTTCTGATATTCAGATTGGATAATTTCTCTTTTCCCCTTCCATGGTCCTGTCCTCTGTCTTTTCCATTCTGCTCTTGGTCCCATCCATTAGGGTTTTTTTGGTGGTGGTTATTTATTTGTTTTACTAATACTTTATTTCGTTTAGAACAGTTTCAGTATTACAGAAACATTGATCAGATAATACAGAATTCTCATGGTATAGCCCCTCCCCTCACCGTTTCTCTCTGTATTGACACCTTAAATTGGTATGATAATTTGTTACAATTAGTGGACTCATATTGAAATATTACTAGTATGTGAAGTCCGTAGTTGACGTAAAAATTAAGAAAATCTGAATAATGTCCATTTCCTGGTCCAGGATCCCATTCAGGATGCCACATCATATTCAGCCGTCGTGTCACCTTAGGCCCCCCTTGGCTGTGACGTCTTCTCAGACTGTTCTTGTCTTTGACAAGCTTGACAGTTTGTAGGGGTCGAGTGTGTTGTACGAGTCCCCTCTGCTGCTTCAGGAGGGAGATGACAGCGGTGTTGGCCTTTTGCACTTTTGCAGTTTCCACCACGTAACGAGGAAGGGCACATGTCGCAACATGACTTGTGACCGTTGACGTTGACGTAGATCACCTCGCTCAAGTGGTGTCAGGATTCCCCACTGGAAAGCCCCTGCCGCCCCCCGCCTCCGTTCCTCGTGTAATGTTTGGAAGAAAGTCACTCTCCTTTAAGGTGGAGTATATAGTTACTTGGAATTTTTCTGCATAGGACTTTTGCCCCTGTTTTCAGTCCTGCAGTTTCCATTTGGACCCTCTATTTCTTTGATGAGAATTTCTATTGTTTAATTGTTGTGTTTTTTTCCCTTGTTGAAGCATTTTTATCATGGCTGCTTTAAAATCGTTGGCGCATAATCCTAGGGTATCAGTGCTCTCAGCGTGAGCATCTTTTGACTGTCTCCTTCTGTGGCTCTGGCTCCCTCCCCTCTGGGCTCCAGGAGGGCCTGCTACTGCACTCGCTGCAGCCCCACTGGCACCAGGATGATTCTCCTCCAGAGGATAGAGAAAGTATTCTTCATAATATCAATAAATAAAGCTTACTTCAAAGTAGTGTTTCATCTTTTTTTTTAGTTGTCATAGTTTTTATATTTCTCATACTATTTGTTCATAATTTTAAGTAAATAAGAGGGAATCAATCTGTGTGTGTGTTGTTACTGATAAAGGGACATACTCAGACATGTTTGGAGAGCACTGCAGTGATGCTCTAGTGAATGTCTTCTTTTTCTAAAGCCTGGGAACGAAAACTGTACAGTGATTTTTTTTGGTCCCTGCTCCCGCATTCCTCCACCCCCAGCCTTTTGTCTCTAACATCTAAGTTGGCCGCTCTTGTTGTTTATCCCTGTCCGTGGAGCCCACTTAGTGTCTGGAGTGTACAGATACAGGTGATTAATCATCTAGATCCCGGCAGTGGGGACGGTCTAGTGCTCAACACTTGGCTTTCAGTATTTTCCATTTTCTTAAAAAAATTTTTTTATTTAAAAAAATTTTTAATTTTTATTGAAATATCGTTGATTTACAGTGTGTTAGTTTCACGTGTACAGCAAAGTAACTTGGTTATATGTACACATAAATCTATATATTCTTTTCTTATATTCTCTTCCATTGTAGATTATTGCAAGCTGTTGAGTGTAGTTCCCTGTGCTGTACAGTGGGTCTTCGCTGGTTATCTACTTTACATATAGTGGTGTATGCATATTTTAATCTCAAACTTCTGATTTATCCCTGTCCCCCTCCCCCCGTTTTCCCCTTTGGTAACCATGAGTTTGTTCTATATCTGTGAGTCTACTTCTGTTTTGTAAATAAGTTCATTTGTATCATTTTTTTTTTTAGATTCCACATATAAGGGATATCATATGATATTTGTCTTTCTGTCTGACTTACTTCACTTAGTATGATAATCTCTATCTAGGTCCATCCATTGTTGCTGCAAATGGCATTATTCCATTCTTTTTTATGGCTGAGTAATATTCCATTGTATATATACCACATCTTCTTTATCCATTCCTCTGTCAGTGGACATTCAGGTTACTTCCATGTCTTGGCTATTGTAAATAGTGCATCAGTGAACAATGGGGTGCATGTATCTTTTCAAATTATGGTTTCCTCCAGATAGATGCCCAGGATTGGAATTGCTAGATCATATGGTAGCTCTATTTTTAGTTTTTTAAGGAACCTCCATACTGTTCTCCATAATGGCTGCACCAAATACATTCCCACCCACAGGGTAGAAAGGTTCCCTTTCTCCACACCCTCTCTAGCATTTACTGTTTGTAGGTTTCTTGGTGATGGCCATGCTGACTGGCCAGAGGTGACACCTCATTGTAGTTTTTTTTTTTTTTTTTTGCGGTACGCAGGCCTCTCACTGTTGTGGCCTCTCCCGTTGCGGAGCACAGGCTCCGGACGCGCAGGCTCCGCGGCATGTGGGATCTTCCCGGACCAGGGCATGAACCCGTGTCCCCTGCATCGGCAGGCGGACTCTCAACCACTGCGCCACCAGGGAAGCCCTCATTGTAGTTTTGATTTGCATTTCTCTAATGATGTTGAGCATCTTTTCATGTGCCTCTTAGCCATCTATATGTCTTCTTTGGAGAAATATCTGTTTAGGTCTTCTGCCCATTTTTGACTTTTTTTTTCATATTTATCTGCATGAGCTGTTTGTATATTTTGGAGATTAATCCTTTGTCAGTTGCATCATTTCCAAATATTTTCTCCCATTCTGTAGGTTGTCTTTTTGTGTTGTTTATGGTTTCCTTTGCTGTGCAAAAGCTTTTAAGTTTAATTCAATCCCATTTGTTTATTTTTGTTTTTATTTCCATTACTCTAGGAGACTATTTTCCATTTTCTTGCATAGTATTTTGACTTGTAAGGAAAGCAGGAAGCTTTCTGCAAAGAGTAAGGATATAAATTTCTATGTGCTGGAAGCTGTTATATGTGCTTTAAAAAGAGTTTCCAAAACAACCCGTTTGCAGATGATGAAAACTGTAACTGTGTAATTTCCAAATCAGTTTTCTTTTGTTTTTGTTTGTTTTGTTTGTTTGTTTGTTTTGGCCGCACTGCAAGGCTTGTGGGATCCTAAGTTCCCTGATCGGGGATTGAACCCAGGGCCACGTCAGTGAAAGCACCGAGTCCTAACCACTGGACTGCCAGGGAACTGCTGAGAGATACCGTTTTATGTACTATTAATAGATTTTACTAAATACATTTAGAATACATTGTCATCTAAGAGAAATATGTGATTTTTTTTGCAAGGTCTACTTAGAGGTGAGTCAAATCTAAGGGTCTGTTTTTAATTCTTTTTTATCTAGTTACTATTATTTTCTTATAGGATAATTATAAAGTTATGATATATAATAATTATTCTGTAAGCTGGTCAGTGGCACTGTAAGACAGATAGGCATTTTTAAAAGTTGGAACGAGGTTGTAAGTCACAAAACAGGTAATTAAGAATCAACTTTTACAGATTGCTTGTTGACCTTTCGATCTAGCAGCCTTTCTTTATATCTTTTTATAAAGCCTTTTAAAATCTTTTTTTAGGTAGGTAGCCATCCAAGCTTTCTGAAGGAGGTTCGCGATCACATGCAGGACTCTTTCTTAATGCAGCCTGAGGTAAGCAGGAGTGTGGCTGGGGTTAAGGCCTCGACATGACATGCTCTGCTACTGCCTTTATTGTGTGTCTGAAAAATCGTGTACGTTTTGAAGTGTATTAACATTTATGAACTTAAAATATGTCAGATGATGATTATTTTCTTACTTTATCTCAAGACCGACAAACTTTCTCATTTCACTAAATTTTACATGTGTTTTCTTGTGATGCACTCATTTGCTTTTAGGTATTTATGTTATTAAAAAATTATTTTAAGATATAGATTTTTAATGCACAGTCCTTGACCTCAGTGGGCGTTTAAAAAAAAATAAATTTATTTGTTTATTTATTTACTTCTGGCTGTGTTGGGTCTTTGTTGCTACGCACGGGCTTTCTCTAGTTGTGGTGAAGTGGGGCTACTCTTTGTTGTGGTGCGCGGGCTTCTCATTGTGGTGGCTTCTCTTTGCTGCAGAGTGTGGGCTCTAGGGTGTGCGGGCTTCAGTAGTTGTGGCACGCAGGCTCGGTAGTTGTGGCTCGTGGGCTCTAGAGTGCAGGCTCAGTAGTTGTGACGCACAGGCTTAGTTGCTCCGCAGCATGTGGGATCTTCCTGGACCAGGGCTCGAACCCATGTCCCCTACATTGGCAGGCGATTCTTAACCACTGTGCCACTAAGGAAGCCCCCAGTGGCATTTAAATATAGGATATAAGAGTCCTTCTCTTGTGCCTACCTGAAAGAGGAGGGGGAAAAATCCTTTCTTTCAAAAAATGTTTCCAAATCTATTCCCATTAAGCCACATGAATAAATTAGGACCTGAATAATAAATGTATACAATTAAGAATAATTATAATTGTAGTACAGTGATCAAAATAAGGAATTTTATATTGATATAATACCACTGATTAACCTATAGACCTTATTCAAATTTTGTTCATTAATGTCTGTTATAGCAAATTGAGGAAAAATAATTGTATAGCATCCAATCCAGGATCATAAGCCATTATTTAAAAACAAGTTTTTTTCAGTTTCTCCCTCTGTTCTTCTGAGACCCTAATTCCAGGTGTATTAGATTTCCTGCTCCTGTCCCATGGTCACGGTGGCTCTATTATTTATTGAGGTTTTTAAAGTCTTGTTTTCCTTCTGGCTTCATTTTAGAGACCTTGTAATGTGTCTTTAGTTTTACTAATCTTTTCTAATCAACTGTTGGCTCCATGTGGTGTATTTTTTGTCTTGGACTTTACTGGTTATCTGTAGAGGTTCCATCTGGGTCTTTTATGTCCTCTATTCCTGGCCTCACTGTGTTCATAGTTTTCCTCCATGGGTTTCTTGAGTATATCAGCGTATTTATCATAGTAGCTCTTTTAACATCTTTGCCTACTATTTTCCTATCTGTCTTTTCTATATAAAATTTCTATATAATGAGTTATACAGTTGACTGAGAGTCAACTTGAGTGAATAAAAGAAGTATAAGGTTTACTTGAATTTATCTCTTAATCTTCACTTAGTATAAAAATTAGTATAATAGCATGTCATTGTTGAAGTTTTATCACTGTCCCCCTCTCCACAGGATTCTTCACTATTTTTATGCTTTGGACTCCCTTGGTAACATGGTTAGATGGTTTCTCAGCATGCTGTTAAATGCATAAAATAAAATATCTATGATTACAACTAGAACCAATTATTCCAAATATAGTTATCAAAATATTTAAAAATTTTTGAAATGTGATATATATACACTGTATTAATGCATTAAGTAATAAGGTATAGTGGTTATTAACTATAATTTTTTGGGGGGGTGGTTCGCGGGCCTCTCACTGTTGTGGCCCCTCCCATTGCGGAGCACAGGCTCCGGACGCGCAGGCTCAGTGGCCATGGCTCACGGGCCCAGCCGCTCCGCGGCATGTGGGATCCTCCCAGACTGGGGCACGAACCCGTGTCCCCTGCATCGGCAGGTGGACTCTCAACCACTGCGCCACCAGGGAAGCCCACTATAATGTTTTTTGAAGTAATGTTGGACATCAATGATATATTGAGCCACCTGCCAGTATAAGATAAAAAGTTGGGGATTTTTGTTTTAGCAGGTTTTGCTAAAACTAATGTGGTTTATTACCTCTAATCAGAATGAAAAGAAAGCTACATTTCAGTTAGATGTTAATGAATATAAAGATAATAACTTTTCCATGTGATGTCATGGACCTAAGTTTTTTTCAGTTGTATCTGGATGTGGCCAGGAAGTCAGTTCTGTGCAGCCACACTTGTGCCCATTTCCTAGATTAGATTTGCAGTAACAAGTCCATCAAGGCTTTATCTCTTGAGCACCTACCCTTGCCGTCCACTTGCTTGGTTAAAAATGTAGTAAATGAGATATTTTACTTACATCTAAAAGGAAAAATTAGGGAGAAGTTTTAGAATCATGTGATGGTTAATTTTGATGTTCATGTGGAGCTGGTTAACATGAAAATGTAAGGCACCTTTTTTCAATGACTAGACTGAAAACGAGCCCATTTGCCGCAAACTCCCCATTATTTTTTCGTTTTACCTCACCAGTGTTGTTTCTATCACACCTACCTCATACTCCTTCTTTTACTGAATTTATAATTTATTTCCCCCCCATGCCTGAATGGGGAATATAATAATTGTGAATTTGTTCCACTTAGTTTTGTTCCTTAAATCACTCAGTGCATATTTGGAGGGTGCATGGAATTTAAATATGATTATGTTGTTTACATAGGAAACAGAGAAAACGTGGCATGACAGCATGTATCTTTTTTGCTGATACTCTCCCGTTCGATGGGCCTTTTTGTTGTTGAAGTAGTGGCAACTGTGAAAGTGGCTGTTAAAGCGTTTTCAGTGTTAATGATTCTGTTTTTCTCAGTTTCACACAAAACTATTTCTCAGTGGGGACCAGTTGCTTAGCTTCTTGCTTACTTGACCCAGGTCAACTGGTCTACTTTTTTTGGGTACGTCTTAAAACTTACTAATTACTTAACCATTGTGGCAGTAAAATCATTGTCGACTTGAAGGATATTTCTAATAAGTTAAAAAATCTATTGCAAGATTAGAATGGATGATTGGACCTCATTTATAGCTGTAAAAGAATTCTTCATAGATGCTGCTCTGTGGAGGTCTCACATCCACCTGCTGGGAGCTGCTTTATTTTTCTCTCTGTAACTCTGTGATACAATGGCAGGTGTCCTGATATTTTTAGTGTTCCTCATTTGTACTGTGGTGCCAGGTTCTAAACATTCTTTTATTTTTCTTTGTTTCATTGATGTGTTTTCCTTGATACTTCTTCCTATATAAATAAAATTTAAATTATTATATTAGGCCCCAGGAAAACATGTTGTCCTTCCAAACAGAACAACAGCCTTCTCCTCTGCTGTCCCGAACATTGGGAGAGTCAGAATCAGACTGAATAGGTTTACAGTTATTCTTATTTTTTCCGTGTTAGTATCCTTTTGCTATTGATAAGTTTTTCTTTTTGGTTTTTCTTCTCTTTTCTTTTTTTTTGAGCATATCAGAGCTTGAAGAATGAGTTGGTTTCCACTTTGAAAAGTAAAACTTACGGCTTCCTTTGGGTGATGTTTAAGTCAATAAGGAACCACTAGGAATAGAACACGCATTCCTGGCATGGAAATAGCTGTGTTTTCTCATGACTTTTATATTAATTGTATGCTGAGAAGGTTTTTCCTTTTTTCTTTTTTTGGTGTTGATGTTAAGTTGTTTTTGGCTAACGTTTTTACCTTCAGTTTCTTATTTTATTTTCTCAAATCCTGTGGCATTTGTGAAATTTATCCATGCAGTTTACTCATTTTTTTGTTATTTTTGGCCTGATTGTCTTCTTCCCTGACATCTATTATTCATCCATCCATGGAACGTTGAGCACTTCTTATGTCATCATATTGTACTAGGTGGTGTTGGGTGCGAAGATGCGTGAAGTAATCTAAACATCATGTGGAAAGACGGATGCTCAAGTCCCTTCTATAAAATGACCTTGCGTCTACGAATGCGGAGGACTGACTGTACGATTACTTTGCATCGTGACATGTGATATTTGATTTAACTGATTATGACAGTTCTGTCACAGTTCAGAAAAGAAGTCAACTACAAGTTGCACTTTTAAAGGCTTTTACTCTTACTTTCGTTTGATTTCTAATTGTGACTATCAGGTCAATTTTTAAATGCAAACACACCAGTTCCTCTGAATTGTATTTTTGTAAGACTGTCCATATTTCAGTGATACTGCTTTTGTCTAGTAATTTCCAAGCTGCATCTCCTTTGGCCTTTCCTCCTTTGGTCTTACCTCATTCTCCGAATTACATCAGGGTTGGCAATATTCACCTTTGACATGAATGACTTTATTATTACCTATTGACTAATTATTAACTTTAATAACCAAAAATCATTTTGAATGAAGTTTTTTTAAACTAAAAAAATGTTAAAGTTTTTATATTTTATTTTGGTTGAACGAGGTTTTAAATGTAGTAGAAAGGTGTTAAATCAGTTTTAAGAGAAGTGTCAGAGTCCTTGGGACAATAGCAGCTCAGCTCTGAAGGAGGGTAGTTGTTTGATTATTAGGACTTAATATTTTGTAGGTTCATTTAATTTCTTCTGTTGCATGACAAGGAGGTGTGTCATCATTGTGAACAGAAAACACTGTGCCTTTCTTACCTCTTCAGTTTCTACTTACTTATATGTAAGGATTCTATTAATAGGGAAAACCACTATTTTTGAAGGAGACAGCTTAGATCATAGTTTTGTTTGACCCTAATATAGCTGCATTGCAGTTAACTCTTTGCATCAGATGAAGACTTCTGACCCACTAAGCCTGATTAGAGATGAACAGAATTGTTTTGCAGAGAGAAAAAGTATAATGAAGAGTACAATATTTTGTTCTAGTTAAATTTTTAATTTTCTTTTTATGTTTCAAATTTTAGAAATATGGAAAACTGACCACTTGTACTGGCTGCCGAACACAGTGCAGGTTTTTTGATATGACTCAGTGTATAGGTCCTAATGGGTATATGGAGCCTTATTGTTCAACTGCTTGCATGAACAGTCACAAGACAAAATATGCAAAATCACAAAGTAAGTCTCAGGTATTTGGAAAGTTAAAAAACTTTAGTAACATTAATAATTTCTTAACTACTCTTTCTCCTCTGACTTTCTTTTTACGCTCACTTTTAACTGCGTAACTGGTTTATCTTTATTATCACACTGAACTTCCTTAGTGCAAACTTTAATGCTTTTGATCAGTTAATTTTTAAATGGTTGGTGAAGCTCTGCCCATGTCTGCACTCCTAACTCAAATTGTTTTCCATTCAGACATGATCTAAAGCTGAGATTGTTTCATGTATCTGTGTATGTTTTAGAGATAGTATCAGTCTTCTTTTATGACAGTATTTTTTTAAGGTGCAAATAATCTCAGAAATTAATAAAATAACATTTACATAAAGTTTCATTAAACTATTCTCAGAGGTCAATTAAGACTTTTTTTAAAAAACTTTGATTATTTTATAAAAAATCAGATATGTACTTTTTCTCTCCTAGGTTTGGGAATTATTTGCCATTTTTGTAAGCGAAACTCTTTACCTCAGTATCAAGCCACAATGCCTGATGGAAAACTGTATAACTTTTGCAATTCCAATTGTGTGGCTAAATTCCAGGTTTGTTATTTACTTTGCCTAATGCTTCCAGTAAAATACACAAAGAAAATTAACGATGTAATATACTTCATCTTTATTCAATGTGCTGATTTTTACATATTTTGTTGAGGGTCAAATTGGAGGGTAGAGATTCTGGAGTCAGCGCAGAGGTAGCTTCACCAGCTCTCTAAGCACAGTTGCTCGAAATTGACTTCTTAATTGTTATTTATGATACAGACTTGGAAGGAAAGTAAATTTTAGCTACCAGCCTTTAAAACAAAAGGGTGAGTGGTCTAGCCAGCAAACGAGTTTACTCGGAGTAGCCGAGGAGGCGGCCCCACAGGCACACCTGGAGACTGAAAGAGGGGAGGAAAGGGGGGAGCTGGGTGAGATTGGAGCCTGGGGGAGCTGGAAGAGGGCGAGCGTCCCGGGTGGGGCTGCTCACCGCTGGGTTGCCCCTGGGTTGCTGGGCAAGCACGCACCTCTCCTCCTGCTGGTCTGAAGTTAGCCGCCCAGCTTCCTGGCCCCATTTTGAATGAGGTTTTTCTTGATTCATTTTCACATAGTGTCATTGAGCTCAGTGCCTGCCGTGCAGTTGTTTCTTAGCAGATGGTTTGAGTAGCATCTGACTTTTACGGGTTCTGTTTTATGTTAAGTGGGTGGAGGATGTAGGTACCCTTACCCCGGAAGTGACAAGTGTGCACGTTTTCTTCACGTCTTAGAAATTTGCTGTGGGACTGGAGACGGGACTCGTCCCGGTCGGCCTTCGGTTCATTCAAGATCAGCTTCAGGGAGACGTTTTTCGTTTCGGTCAGTGTAAAGAAGAGCTCTCTGACATAGTTGTCAGAGCTGGAGTATGGATAGTCTCAGGATAGGACTGCTGGATGTGTTCAGATGTAAGCTGGTTGACCAGTAAGGTGGAGTAGTTGGGGATTCAGTATGAGTTAAGTGGTTTACCTGATGTGTATGAAATTTCAGGCTAGATTGAGTTCATTAGTTTGAATTCAGCCAGGGGAATGTTGTTTTTGTTAATAGTTAGACCTTGCCTGAGCTTAGGTAATTAACCACATTCAAGATTAAACTTTTCTTTTGGAAGTTGGGATGTGGCCCCTGATACATCCTGAGAGTGGTAAACATTGCTTTCCACTTGTTGGTTCTTCTCAAAATAGAAATTAGGGACTAAGGGTTAATTATGGGAGAGGAGGACAGTGTCTTTGTCAGATTTTTAACTTTCTTCCTTTTTGATGTTGGGTAAACTGAAATGTGAATTAAAAATGTTTTCACTACTTTTTTCATTTAATTGAAACTTGTATTGCCCATCATTTGATAAGAACATTTGTGTATATACATTGTATATTTTAAAGAAACAATTTAGACTCTTACTTCGGAGGAATGCATCCAAGATAAGCCTGTAGGGCAGCCTCATCACTCTGTGACTGCACAAAAGTACAAAGTTGACAAATAGAAAAGCAGCATTTTTTCTTTATTTTAAAGCAAACCGTAGATCTTGAAGTTTTATGTCTTCCTTAGATGTTTTTCCATTTCATAGTAAGATAATGGGATAACATTTCATTTGTTTTGAAGGGATAATTAACTTTAATGGACTTCAGTTTTTTGGAAACACTAAGGTAAGGGTATTGTTGCTGGGTTTTATTTTTTTAAATAATTCATTCACCTGGTAGTTACGGTCTTAAATAAACGTGTTTTCTTTCTTTTCACAAACTCTAACTGTGTTGTATGATGTATGTCGAAGTTTTAAAATGATAAAGGTTTTTTTCTCCCTCCATTGCTGCCTTGAAAAATTTTGTACTATTTCATACATTCAACAGATTATATGTAATATGGATTAAAGAGTGATAATTAAATATCAGCATACTCTACTCATCACTCAGATTAGAAATTAGAACAAATTCCCCGCCCCCACTGCTGGGCATGCTGCCTGGCTTGTGGGATCTTAGTTCCCTGACCAGGGATTGAACCCAGGCCATCGGCAGTGAGAGTGCGAGTCCTGATCACTGGATCACCAGGGAAGTCCCAGAACAAAACTTTTAAAGCCCATGTATGCTTATATCTTTTTCTACTCTGTAAATCGTTTTAACTCTTAAAAATGTAATAAAACTAAAATAAATTTCTGGCATCAATACCAGTCTGTAAAGCTTACCCACCCCCCAACTTTGTTTTAAAAAAAGTATAAAAAGGCTATTTTCATGGATGGACTTGGAATGAAAATGATGGCAATAATGCAACAAATCATTAGTAAATTAGCTACTAGAGGCAGAACTAGGAGCTAGGTTCTTTTGTGTTTATTTACTAGTTCAGAACTTGGTGAACTGACCTCACTATTATTTGCTTGTATTTTCTTAAAAGAAAAAATCATAATTGAACTTTATGATTTTTTTTCCTTTTCCGTATTATTTTAAATAGTTAGTAGGAATCATGTGGTAGAAAATGAACTTCAGTTTCATAAAACGAACTTAGCATACTAGTATTTTTAAAGACAAAATTTAGAAATGTAATTTTATACGTTGAGGAAATAAGTATTTAAGAAAGATAGGTACTATTTTCCTGGACGTCGTTGATATTTGATGGTCGTCACAAAAAAAAAAAAACTTCTAAAATCCACCTCAGACTCCGTGTGTTTTGTGCTTTGTTTTAGGCTCTCAGCATGCAGTCATCTCCCAACGGCCAGTTTGTAGCTCCAAGTGATATTCAGTTGAAGTGCAACTATTGCAAAAATTCCTTTTGTTCAAAGCCAGAAATCCTGGAATGGGAGGCAAGTCCTATTTTGTTAATGTATGTTATCTAGTGCTAAAATGAAAGTCTGGTATAGTAACTATGACATTTCCATTTGAGAACCTATTTCTTAGTGGATAAGGATTAGTTCAGATTATGTGATGATTGGATTATTTGCTTTTTTTATGTGGGAGTAGCACCAAGAAAGGATCTGTTTCTTTTTAGGTCAAACAAAAAATTATTGAAGTCATATCCACGATATATTGTGTTCATAGTAGCGTACAGAATGTCATTTTAGCCACATACCTGGGGTGTCTTTTGTTTGTGCAGTGTTGTTCCCGTCTCTTTCCCCACCCCCCATCTTTATAAGTATTGTCTGTTAACTGTAGTATCTTACATTGCCTTATGTTTACCATGTTGTCATTAACGTTTTATAATTGTGTTTTAATAAAGGAATCCTAATATAGATTTTATTCTCCCTTTCTCATCACTCTTTCCTTCACCAGTTTATTAATTTACTTTGCTGTGTCTTTTTGCCGTAGCAAAAACTGTGAGCATTAATGTTTGGTTCAGTAAGGGGGCAGTAAGGAATGGATGGATGGATGGGGGTGGGAGGAGGATGGGACAGGGTGGCCCTGGCTGGATGCTGCTCCTGGAGCAGTGTTCACCTTCGGCTATTCTTTCTTTCCATGTTTTTAAGGGCATGGAGTATGTAATAAATGGTGTACAAGCTGTAGTGCTAACAACAGCTGCTCTTGAGCCAAACTTAATAGTGGCTCTTGGCCAATCCCTCCGTATCTGAGTCTTAGGCAGAAGGTGATCCCCAGAACTGGACTGCGTGATTTCTAACGTACTTCGGAACTCTGACAGTGTATCATTTAGTCCCTAGAGAAGTGGTGTGTTTGGTTCTTGTGTTTGGTGCCGTCTCAAGAGCAGTTAAACCAGTCGTTCTTTGAGACCGTTGTCAGCACCCAGTGGTGAGTTTTAGTGACTGTTACCGTCTTTAAATCACAGCAGGAAGGATGTTGAAGGCCCTGAAAAAAACAGAAACAAAGTTAAATCATTCACCTACTTAATGTTATAATCCTTAGCGATACATTTCCTATAGGCCACAGACATCCAGTTTAACTAATTCACTGCTATATTTAGACATAGCGCCACAAAATTCAATACCATTAACTACCCTAAAATTACTCAGTGAAAGAATAAAGGTATAAGTATCACTAAGACAAGATGGCAGTCTGGTGTTGCTAACAGAACTGGAGAAATGGGAAAAGAAAAGCTGCCGCCCTTTCCTGGTCGGCTGGATATTTGAGAAGTAGCTCTGGCTCTTGTGGATTTGGGGCCAGGAGAAATAACTAAATAATTACTAACCTTGCTCTATTCAAGGGAACCAACTCAGTCTCACACTTGGCCGCACACCGTGTGATGACCCCCAGTGGAATACTTTTCCCATAGTAGGTCTGTCACTATTAAGCTGTGGTAGGAATGCGATCGAGTCTGCTTGACTGTACTCAACACAGAATATTTCTTTATCCTTTTTTTTAAGAATATTTCTTTTTGAGTGAAAATGATATAATTGTCATAGTTCTTATCTTTTTGTAGCTTATCCATGTTGTATCTTCCATTGTTTTCTTCCCATTTCTCCAGTTCTGTTAGCAACACCAGA
The DNA here is from genome assembly GCF_964165515.1 of Mesoplodon bidens. NCBI lineage: Eukaryota > Metazoa > Chordata > Mammalia > Artiodactyla > Ziphiidae > Mesoplodon > Mesoplodon bidens. Next base: position 851,311 of record NC_138174.1, read on the forward strand.
CTGCCATCTTGTCTTAGTGATACTTATAGCTTTATTCTTTCACTGACTAATTTTAGGGTAGTTAATGGTATTGAATTTTGTGGAGCTATGTCTAAATATAGCAGTGAATTAGTTAAACTGGGTGTCTGTGGCCTATAGGAAATGTATCGCTAAGGATTATAACATTAAGTAGGTAAGTGACTTAACTTTGTTTCTGTAAAAGTGGCTTGTGTATTTCTTAAACTTGTTCTTGAGGTGGATGTCATATACTTACCAAGGTTCCCATTGTGCATTTAGAACAAAGTGCATCAATTCTGCAGCAAAACTTGTTCAGATGACTATAAGAAGCTGCACTGCATAGTTACATATTGTGAATACTGTCAAGAGGAGAAGACTCTTCACGAAACAGTGAACTTCTCTGGAGTTAAGAGACCTTTCTGTAGTGAAGGCAAGTGCATATACAGTGTTGTTCATAACTTTCATTAATATTTAATGTTTATTTTTTGCCAAAATATTTTCAAAATACGTAACTACATATGTTCAGAGTAGTGGTACAATTGTATAGCTGAACCAAAAACTTGAGTTAGCTTTTCTACTGTTATTTTATATGTATTTATAGACCTCTGGGCCTCAGAGTGTTTTATCTCTAAGAATTTGGTAACATGTTTTTCCATTACGAGGAAGTTTTGAGAATAAACCACAAGCATTATCATACCACGTCATTTCTGAACAGACAGATGGTGATCTGAAAGCTGATTTTCCAAGTGGATTAGAATTACTTTCCATTGGCTTCATTCCCTGCCCATTTACTGCCTAGTCTACAGAGGTGTTCAGTATACCAGACGGAACATCACACGAGGCATTACGACAGGCAGAAAAGACTTTTAGGTTTTCTATTTGGGATGCCAGGGAGACACTGGCTTTTGTATTAGTACATTCAGGAATTCTCTTTCCTCTCATTTATACTTTTTGCTGCTCTGGTGCCAGGCAGCAGATTAGAAAAATGGAGTTTGTTTCTCATTCTGATTCTCCAGAGATAGGAGCCAGGATTGTAGCTAAGGGTTTTGGGCTTTTTCTATTTTTACTTTTCCCCAAATGTCCTATTCTGCTCTGTGGCTCTCACTCTCTGTTCTTTCTTTGGCCCCAGGCACTGGCCTCCCAGCTTTCCTACCTGCTGTCCTCATCAATTATTTTCCAGTTTTTTTTTTTTTTCCCCTTCTTCCTGGATCCACTTTTTCTATCGATTTCTACTGCTAGTTAGAGGCAAGAAAAAGGTTGGAAAATCCTTAAAAAAGCAGTAGGGAATGGCAGCAATATCAAAAGATTATTAGTCCATTCAACAGGTGCCTCCGTTTATACATTAAGCATTTCACACTTGAGGTCATGTCTGCAAGAGGGTACTGCTTACAGCAGGCATTCCTATTCATGAAGGCTCAGTCCCCCAGATGAATAGTAACCACGTTTACTGTTAATATTGCAGCTGTAATGAAAAGTGACGTAATGTTTCATTAAAGAGATTGATTCTGAATTTAATTTAACTCTTTTACCTGAATTTTTGTGCAGTGACAGTCTCAGTGATTCACAAATCAGAGTGCATTAGTGTTGAGGGCTAGCATACATATCAAGGATCTTGCATCATTTGGATTATATGGATTTTACTAAAATGAACGACAAGTTGAAACAAAAAGATAATTGACATTAAAGAACATAATCTTCAATTGGGAGGACTTTCTGGGCAATAAAAGGTTAAAAAGGACGTCTGTTTTTTTCCTGTTTAGTAATATATTTGCTTTCCCTGACTGCACCTAGTTCTCTGCTGGAACCTGTCAGAAATAACAAAACATGTAATACCTGGTACTACCATCAAAACCTAGTTAGAAAGATAAAGCTAATAAAGGTAAAATATGAAACATGTTTTAAGATATAGTTCAAAGTGACAGAAAAGAAGCCATAAGGACAGTTCGTAAGTAATTGCCAAGTAAATTACATAGGAAACAGTTGCAGCCCCTATGAAAGGATGGGTCGTATTTTGGTAGATACATGAGTGGAAGGTCATTCTTAAGTGCACAGCATGAGTAGATATATGAAGATTATTTAATCCTTATAGAGATATCATAGGGGATAACTAAGATTTAAATGTAAGGACCGTTAAAATAATGCATTTATATAGTAGGTAAAGGAAGTGTTTTGATTAAAGAACAGAATAACAAAATGCTGTTTTTGGACGAGTCATTAAACCAGTGTTACTTCCCCGAAGGTCCTTTAGGGTGACAGAGACGGGCAAGGCTAGAAAACTGAGCTAAAATGCCTGCTTAGCTGAAGGTATCTTTAAGTTTGCTCATTGCCTCTCAACAGTCTCCACTTTTCATTTCTCTAAAATGCCCATTTGTGGTGTGTTTGTGATACTTAAGCAGGATTCTATTGGATTATATTTACACAGAGCAGGTTCAACAGTTCTGAAGTGTTACTAGATTTGAAAGTCTTAGAACATGAATTATTTGAACCCACACCATATCTCTTGTAACATTCCATGTTCTGTTGCAGTTTTCACAGGCTGGTGTTGATCACAGTAGATCTCACAGTTTTGATCAGGAGAGAAAGAGGACTGTATATGTGAATTTATAAACACTTCCTAAAGCCAGTGCTCTGTTTGACCCGTAAAACTCTTTCTTACCTCAAAAATGAGTTTTTGTTTTAATAATAAAACCTTATATTTCTCAGGCTGCAAACTGTTGTACAAACAGGATTTTGCAAGGCGTTTAGGATTGAGGTGTGTGACTTGCAACTACTGCTCTCAGCTGTGTAAGAAGGGGGCGACGAAGGAGCTGGACGGCGTGGTGAGGGACTTCTGCAGCGAGGACTGCTGCCGACGGTTCCAGGACTGGTACTACAAGGCGAGTACCGCCAGCCCCGTGGGCCCCCAAACTAAGATGTATCTGTATTTTCAGCAGTGTAGTTTAACAAAGTGGATTATTTGTCTAAAATTTGTGTCTTTATCTCACTAAATAGAAATGTTTTTGATGAGTACTTTATCAGTTATGAACATTGGCAGGTAATTGTTTTAGATACTTAGGATGTGTTTTGTTTTTTTTTTTCCTAAGTCCATAGTTTATAACAGGGTTCAATCTTTTTTTTTCTTTCATACATTTATTACTTCTTTATTTATCTATTTGGCTTCGTTGGGTCATTGTTGCTGTACGTGGGCTTTCTCTAGTTGCAGCGAGTGGGGGCTACTCTTCGTCACAGTGCACAGGCTTCTCATTGCGGTGGCTTCTCTTGTTGCGGAGCACGGGCTCTAGGCGTGCGGGCTTCAGTAGTTGTGGCACATGGGCTCAGTAGCGGTGGTGCAAGGGCTTAGTTGCTCCGTGGCATGTGGGATCTTCCCGGAGCAGGGCTCAAACCCATGTCCCCTGCATTGGCAGGCAGATTCCCAACTACTGCGCCACCAGGGAAGTCCCCAAACATCTTTTTAAATAAAGAGAGGAACAAGATACTTTCCAAGTTGTTATAGGCTAAGATTTTGCTGCACTTTGAAAGTTACTTCACTATTTTACTGTTATTTCTGACTACTTTAAGCCTTAGAATTAAGGTTCACATTTTAGAAACACACAGCACAAATACTAACACACTGGAGGCTGCATCCCTTTCCGTCTGGATCAGTACCTTGTTACAGACAGATGAGAAATCACTCAGGAAATGTTACTTTGATGCCTCTAAGCGCTCAGTTTCAGTTTAGCACACAAATACACCTTTTCCTCCACTGTTGAGGAGGCTTTATTTTCAAAAACTGATTTTGGATGCAGGTGTTTAGTGGACACAGATGTGGAAACTCCATTTTGTTCTTACTGTCTGTCACCCTTTTCACCATTTGCTTTGCTGTTTGAGACAGAGGTTGTTACCGTGTGATATTGAGGAACCCCTGTCATTAGTTTATCATATAGATTTCTGTCCAGTCGTATAATTGTGAACTCAAAACTTCAATTCTTTCAAATAGTCTTTCTTGGAGGATATTGTTTTTTGTTCACAACACATGGGCTGTATTTCTCTGTTTGGCTTCTTTCTTTGATTCTTCCTGCTCTCTTTTCTTTCTTTTTTTTTTTTTTCTGCGGTTCGCGGGCCTCTCACTCTTGTGGCCTCCCCCGTTGCAGAGCACAGGCTCCGAACATGCAGGCTCAGCGGCCATGGTTCACGGGCCCAGCTGCTCCGCGGCATGTGGGATCTTCCCGGACCGGGGCACGAACCAGTATCCCCTGCATCGTCAGGCGGACTCTCAACAACTGCGCCACCAGGGAAGCCCACCCTGCTCTCTTTTATATTACTTATAATTAAAAGAGAGAAATCGTTTGGTTTCCTTTTTTGGGAAGCAAAGAAGTGCTCTTTGGCGAAAGACCAAGTTATTCTAGGTGTTGCCATTTGTTCCAGTTTCCTATTTAAAGGATAATTGTAGCTCATGTTTTTATAAGTTCAATGATGAAATTTCAGGGAGGCAGTGCATTTCAGAAAGTTAGTTAAATAACTAGTGACAATTCTGTGTTTATGTTTAATGTCAGTATTCTATACATTAAACATTTTTATTATTCCTTGTCTTACTTTAAACCCCACAAATCTTTATATAATATATACAATAGCATTATTACAAACTGTACTAATCTGAGGAGTAAAGACACATGATAGGAATTTGTAAAGCAAGCAACAGTGATGATTTTTAATGTAATCAATAGGATTACAACGCCCCTCCTAATTAATTGGGCCCTGTGTGGAGGCAGCCAGTGCTGAGTCAGAGAATCCCTGTGTTCTGTGCTTTCTGCTCGAGCAGCGTCTTTTCTGACATTTTTCATGAGTCCCCTTATCCACTGCTACCATTACATGGTCATCTTGAAAATGTGTTAAATTGAGTCCCAACCAAATTATGATTTTTTTCCTGACCTTCTTTCCCCTTCCACTTTTTAAATTTAAGAACTCAGAATTTTAGATTTTAGTTCATTAGAAAATGTGACCCATAATCTATAAAAAGTGCCTCATCAAGGAATGTTTACAACGAGAGCAGCCAGCCCAGCTGATGCCGCCACAGAGGAGCACACGCCGTATTTACCTAGAGTTTCAAGAGCTTTACATTTTTGTTTGTTTAAATTTAAGTATTTGATACTATATTTTTAAAATTAAAAATATAATATTTATACCCATGTTTGTTGAACTTGACAAGACCTTTTGAATAATCTGTGTTTTCAGGCCTGTAAAATGGTTTCCTTTTGGATTTAAAATAGAGGTTAATTAAATACTGTCTCTTCGAAATTAGAATACAAAAGCCATTGAAATCATGCAACCAAAAAACGCTGAGAATAAAATTAATGTTTTTTTCTTCTCCCAGATAACTCTTTAGAAGGAATTAGGTTTTACTTTTCCTCAAGGTTAATGTTTCCAGGCATAATGTGAAACCAGGTGGGAGGATAGTTCTTTTCATTTCTGTAAGTTTAAATTTTTTGGAGAAAAAGGATTTTGTATTGTAATAGAATAAAAGCTAGGTGTTTGACACACAGCGAAGATACTTCCGAAGTCCCACTGTTTGCCAAGAATACTTTCATAGTACTTCTTAATAGAACTAATAAGCTTTTCTTAAACTTTCTTCAAATTACAGTTTTTTAATATAGGCTTTTTTAAAAAATTTATTTATTTTTGGCTGCGTTGGGTCTTCGTTGCTGCGCGCGGGCTTTCTCTAGGTGTGGCGAGCGGGGGCTACTCTTCGTTGCAGTGCGTGGGCTTCTCATTGCGGTGGCTTCTCTTGTTGCGGAGCATGGGCTCTAGGCGCGCGGGCTTCAGTAGCTGTAGCACATGGGCTCAGTAGTTGTGGCTCACGGGCTCTAGAGCGCAGGCTCAGCAGTTGGGGTGCACAGGCTTAGCTGCTCTGCAGCATGTGGGATCTTCCCGGACCAGGGCTCGAACCCGTGTCCCCTGCATTGGCAGGCAGACTAACTTAACCACTGCACCACCAGGGAAGCCCTAATACAGACTTCGATTTGCCTTAAAAACCAGTAGTGAAGGGTGACAGTGTTAAATTCTTCAGTGCAAATGCCCCAACAGTCAAACAGCATGACTTTGGGCTGTAATCAAATTAATACTTACATTTTAATAAGCCTTATTCATAAAAGGATACCTGAATGAAAAATAATTTTGGGGCTTCTATGTTTTTCTTTTTTGTCTATAAACTGCCAGAAATATTGATTTTAGAAAATCATTCATTGTTTTTGACATTAAGTTTTGAAAGGAAATACCTAATATTCTCGCTTTAAATGTACCTTTGGGTAACTGAAGAATTCTTATCACTTGAATGCTTTGCATAGTATCCAGTGCCCAATCTTTTATTACTGCATTCTTTTTTTAAATAAATGACTATAAAATCCCCTGTTTCATTTTGTTCGTGGTTCCCCCTTGCAAAATTAGGTCTGACTGGGGAAGTGGGCAACAAGAGGGTGGAAGGTTACAAGGATGTGTATACATCAACCCAAACTGTCCAAGACAGGTAAGGGGCTGTGTCAGTGTAGGTCCAATGACCTTTCCTCAGTTACTGCAGAGGAGGCTCCTGGATTAGTGGAGTGGTTGGATTAAGGTTTTTGAACTGAGTTTCATTAGTACCTGCCTATTATTTAGATTGTTTGAATCAGTAACTTTTTTTTTTCCTCCTCAAAATAATACACAACCCTTGATATTTCACAGTGACAGGAAAACCACGAAGTGTTTTTTAAACCAGAAACATGTGTTCTTATACTGTAGGAATGTTAAGCTCTCCTAAGAGTCCTGTCTGGTGAGTAGGAGGTAGTGGTGTTGGTGTAGGTAACGAATGATGGGCATTAGTGAGATTTTCCATTTAGCATGGTTCCAGGCACTTTACCAGGAGTTTGTATGAGTGGCTGCAAAAGGAAGAAACAAGCCAAAAAACAAGAGGTTCACAACCTCTAAAATTTTGATTATGGTATTAAGCTTGAATTAGTATTGAGTTCTGTTATTATCCTTTTTCCTGAAAAAATACATACATATTTTGTTGCCATCTGCAAATTAGCACTAATCTTGCTCCTTTTATTTTTTTTAATTGAAATCATCTAAATTTGTTTTGAACTTCCTGGAAGAAAGGAGCTTAAAGTGTTGTTAGGACAGAAATCCAAATGTCTATAATTATAAAATAATGAAGCGATTTTATTGTTCAGATTCTTTGGGTGGAATGTACTTGGTTGTAGGCTCTAGGCCTATTAAATTATTGTGTAAGTGGAAATATTACCGTATACAAAGAGTCAGCACAGTACTTTTTATACAAATACGAATTGTATACAAATTGATTTGGGTTTTAGATGTTACACTGAGAACCTTCTTACAGCATTTTACATGTTAGGATTTTTATTTCTAGTTACTCATATTAACTCATTTGTTTTTCCATTGTCTTTGTAACTTGGTGCACTTTAGTAAATCCTTGGTTTTGACTTGGACTGTTTGCTTTGAATCCTGCCTCTGCACTTTGGCATTTGGCCCTAAGAAGTAACTTACTGTATTGGGACTTTAGTTTCCCGCCCTGTTGTGAGGCTTGTGGAATGGAGAGGGCAGCCTGGCCTTTGTTTTCAGGTTCTCATCTTCACTTTTGCTGTGTTCTTGACTGTTTAGACTCAGTTCCTCCCGTGGTACTTTGGCTTTTCTTTGAGTATAAAGTATAGAAAGGAAAAAATCCCGGAAACCTGGAGCACTTCAATGATTATTTTAAAGAACAGTCTTTGCTGGTGAGAGTTTTATATAGGGACTTTTTTTTTATTATTGAGTAAACTAGGACCTGGTTGATAGTAAGTGCTAATGTTACTGTGATTACCATGTTATATTACCAGCAGTATACCATTTAAGCTCACAAGTTTTTGGACAAGAGATGCAATATTGGCATCACTTAATAGTCATAATTTATACTGCAAATCTTCATTGGTTTAACATTTATTCGGCAGGAGAAATCCCTGACCTGGAGAAATAAAGAGCCTGTGTTCTGACCCTGGGTGGGTATGTCTGTTACATAAGACCTGTTTACCCACACAGCCCTTTGTTCATGTGCCAGCCAGGAATTTGTTGTAGTGTTGATTCATGGGACTCCTGTGGAGACATAAAGTGAGTGGTTTCCAAACCCACAGTATAAAAGTCTGGGTGATTAGAGCAGCGAGGGAAAGCTACAGCTGTGACTGTTACCAGCTACCAAGTACTTAATATTTACTGCTTTGTCAAAACTTCTAAGTTGGTGGCTAAACTAAAGGGCAGTTTTTAAAATTGCAGTAATTTATTTCTACTGTAAGTAGATAAAAAGCTTAATTATGAAAGGTACTGTATTTGAAATTGATTGTTATACCTTTTGGCCCACTCATTGATCAAGATGTTAAGAAATAGTGAAAATGGGCAAAATCTAGGTAAATGGAATCTCTCAAAAATCTGTCCCTAGATTAATTGATTCCCCAATCATAAAGTATAACTTTTTATGTATGAATTTTAGTTGGTTTTATTTTGCATATTAAGTTGTAGACTAGTTAGGGCTGATTGTTTTCCTAGATGTAGTTCACATTTGTGATCTTAAAATATAATTGTTTTTTAATTAATTAAATACCGAGTGTTCTAAGACATGAACTTGAAGTTCTTGTTATTAAAACAGTTATTGGGGCTTCCCTGGTGGCGCAGTGGTTAAGAATCCACCTGCCAAGGAAGGGGACAGGGGTTCAAGCCCTGGTCCGGGAAGATCCCACATGCTGCGGAGCAACTAAGCGCATTTGTCGCAACTGCTTGAGCCTGCTCTCTAGAGCCCGTGAGCCACAGCTACTGAAGCCCACGCACCTAGAGCCCGTGCTCCGCAACAAGAGAAGCCACCGCAACTAGAGAAAGCCCCTGTGCAACAACAAAGACCCAACGCAGCCAAAAATAAATTTAAAAAAAAAAACAGTATCAAAGCCCTTCAAATTTATTATATTAAACTATTGAAACAAAACATTTCAAATTAACATCCATGATTTTCTCAGCATAAGAGCTGGTTTCAAAATTATTCTGGTCTATACAGTTGTATTAAATGGGTCCATTATGAGCTCAGTTGAACCTGGGAAATCTGTTCATTAATCAGAGATTTTCAGTGTAGTATGATTGTGGGAGACTTCGACCAGTATATCATTATGGCTCTCAAAATTATTTTGTAATATTAAAATGCATTGTACTGGGACTCCCCTGGTGGTCCAGTGGTTAAGACTTTGCCTTCCAATCCAGGGGGTGTGGGTTCGATCCCTGGTCAGGGAGCTGAGATCCCACATACCTCGGGCCAAAAAACCAAAACATAAAACAGAAGCAGTATTGTAACAAATTCAATTAAGACTTTAAAAATGGTCCATATCCAAAAAAAAAATCTTAAAAAAAAACATCATACCAATTTGGTCTACCACTGTTCAGTTTTTTTGGTTAGCCTATCTTTGTAATGCTGGTCTTTGACTTCTGGTAAGTATAGAAAGGGATTCTGACAATTAGGTAAATTACTACTTTTTAAACTTTTGTGGATTTTACTGTATGTTTATGATTTATATTACAATTTTATTTTCTCTTTATCTGACATTGTTTTATCACATTTGACAACAGTCACTGAAATGTCTAGAAATCTTGTAAAATACATGTCTGACTTTTTAAACCTTGTCGTGGGAGATGTCTGACACCTTCCTTTTGTCGTCAAGGCTGCAAGGTGTGACTGCTGTAAATCTCAAGGCACCCTGAGGGAGAGGGTGCAGTGGCGAGGGGAGATGAAGCATTTCTGCGACCAGCACTGCTTGTTGCGTTTCTACTGTCAGCAGAACGAGCCCAACATGACAACCCAGAAAGGCCCTGAAAACTTACATTATGGTATGTGATCGTTTAGGCAGTAACCTGAAAAACCTGTAAAGCAGTTTTTAGTTTCAGAGATCTGGATTCAAGGTAATGATAATAAGCAGTTGATTTCAGAGATAGTTTAATAGCAACTTCCGTAGTTTCCCGGGGTGGAAGTGCCTTCAGTGATGTTTCTGTAGATGTACTGCTTTTTGTTTTATTCTCTTAAAAATTTAATGCTAGTTGAAAAAAATAGAGTCTACTTGGGGGTAGAGAGAAGCTAAACAGAATTATAACAAAAATTGTAGAAAAGTTGATCTGCCTATCATGTGTCACTTGCAATTTTAAATGAAAACTATTTTTAGCAAATTGTATGTGCCTGGGGGTAGGTAGGAGAAACAACGAAAACCCTTTAGACTTATTTAATAAATGAGTTAAGTCTAAGAATATAGTATTGCTCCCAAAGCAGTGTATACTTTCTGAGGGGACAAAATGGGGAAAGAGTTAATTCCACTACTTAGCTCTGTATTTCAGCTCTCAAATCTCATATTCTTTACTTGAAAGAACTTAAAATATATTTTCTTCAGTAACTATTTTAAAAATCAGTAAAAATTAATGAGAAATATGGATTTAGAAAATCCTGAAGAAAGTGATATTGTCTTATTTTAAATTTGTTTGTTTTTAGATCAGGGTTGTCAGACGTCCCGAACCAAAATGACAGTAAGTATTGCTTAAGTAAAGTGCTAAATACTGACTTTCTTCATGTGGGGAGAAAAAGTAATTAGTCCATTTTCATCTGATTGTAATAATAAAAGATTTTTTTACTTTCCTCTGTTGAGACAGTTGAAGATTCATATTCTGCTAAATTACCCGATATAAAAAAAGGTCCTTTTCTACCTGCTAAGGAATATAAAGGTGAATTAATTGTGGCCTTTACCCACATTGGGTGAGACAGACATATAAATATTTGCATTGAAGCGCTCATCCCAGCTGCATCTTTAGGGCAGTAGCAATGGTGCGTTTGAAATGGTTGAGTGTATGCGGTCCTGGCAGCTGTGACAAAACTTCTGAACAGCTGAGTAGAAGGTTGCCAGTAGACGATGAAGAGTCGGAGGAATAATAATGTTCAGAGGCGTGCGTGTTTGGCCAGACTGTTCACTGGGGCCGACCTTGGAGGGACCTGAGGGGGATCCTGGGAAGCGGGAGGCAGGCCGGGCTAGGCGGATGCCCCTCAGACAGGTCTGGAGATCTGTCCTGGGGGCCAGGCCCAGGGAGTTTGTAAGCTTGAGGAGTTCTCCTGTAATGCTTTCTCCTGGGTTTTTTTCTGTTTTCTTTTTTTTCTGTAGTGTTTTTCTTTCTCTTGGTGTAATACATCAGATTCTGCTTTTACATTAGCATTTCAAGGCTCTTGTGGGCTGAAAGTGGCCGTTTCTGTATAAAAGGAGCCTTGCACTGAACAGTGGGCCGGCCCTCTTGTGCCCGCCTGCAGGAGCCACCCTGATCCAGGGTCCTCTGTGGGAGCCATTTAGCAGCATCATGGTGAGCCTCTGCTCGTGTGGCCCTGGGCAGAAGGAGTTAACCAGCTGTGGCTACACATTGGAATTACCTGGGGAGTTCTCAAAACCTTTCGAATACCTGGGCTCCAACTCAGAACTTCTGTAGTTTTGAAAAGTTCTTTAGGTGATTTTAACATGTAACCACAGTTTAGGATCTCTGATGTAGATGAAAGATGGGTGTTTTTATATTATTCCATGCAGTGTTTGTTTTTGGCTTGATCTTAGTTCCCCCGCGCAGGGATCAAATGGAACGCAAGTGCAGAGTCCTAAGCACTGTGCTACCGGGGAATTCCCGGTTTGGGGCTTTGATGTTAATAGTTAGAATGCTAGACAAGTAAGAGTGCTTTTTTCTTTGCTTTCCTCCCCTATCTGTTCTGCCCTTGTGGTAATATATTTTTAAGTCAGATAATTCAGGAGTATTCAGCTGAATTGTCAGGTTCTAACCAGGCACTTGATCCATGCTGAGGAGTGTAAAGATGATCACTCCCTGTTTGGCATCTGCTTGCAGCCGTAAGGCGACTCCCAACCTTGTTTCAAAGCTTTGACCAAGGCTTCGAGACACCCTTCCGCCCGCACAGAAGCAGGTGCTCTTCTGCAGGAGCACTGAGGCCGCCTCATGGGACGGATGGAAGGATGGGCCTTTGCAGCCATCACCTCCTGTCACGTAGAGCCCCTTCCACCTTGTCCTTGGATGAGAGCTCAGCTGTAGAGTTTGGGGCACGTTACTTTACGGTTCTTTGTGTGACTTTCCCCTTATTTGTAATGTGGGTATGAAGACGGAACCTCGTCGGGGTCATCACCAAGAGCGCTAACCCACGGGGGCAGGGCGTGTGGTGTTGGACACACAGGGCCTGCATCGGGGAAGCCACTTGAACCCTGACTTCAGAACTCTTCGCTCTGTCACCTCCACTGGGCTGTACAGCTTTTGAGCCTCAGTTTCCTCATCTGTAAAATAGGAGTGAGAAAACACCTACTACCCCTTGTGGTGCTGAGAGGGTTAAAGAATTCATTTCACGAGTTGTGTGACTTTGGTGCTTTGCATAGTGTCCTAGTCCGTTTGAGCTACTATATATTGTATAACAGGATGCCATAAGCGAGGCAGCTTACAAACAACAGAAGGTATTTCTCGGAGTTCTGGAGGCTGGAAGTCTGAGATCATGGCTCCGGCAGACCTGGTGTCTATTGAGGGCCTGCTTCCTGGTTCCCAGACGGCAGTCTTGTCGTGTGTCCTCACGTGGGGGAGGGGTTTTTTTGGTCTCTTCTGTGAGGGGCACGGATCCCATTCACAAGGGCTCTGCTTTCATGACCGAATCACCACCTAAGGGTCACACCTTCACATGACATCCCCTGGGGATTAGATCTGAGTGTGAATTTTAGGGGGTCATAGACATTCTCTATAGCTTAGAGTCCCTGGCCATATAGCAAATACTCAAGAGGTGTGGTGGCTTTCGTCATTATAATTTTCATTATTTGGGGTCCTTCTTCAGAATTCATTATCAGTAGGAATAGATCCTGCCTGTTGACCAACAGAAAAGTAAGAAGCATTATCAAGTGTTGGTTTTTACCAGGTGGCATAGTTTAGTCGACTTAGTGCCCTGTCAGCAGAGTGACGAGTAACCTAGGATGTCTGTGCCTTTGACCCCTGGCTCATGAGGGGGTTCTAGAGTATTTCCCAGTGCAGACCCAACTTACCCAGGTTTGGTATGTAGTAGATACTCAATAGCTGTTTGTTAACTGTTCCTCCCGCTTTACAGTTGAGGAAATTGAGGCTCAGGAGACCGAGTGACTTGTCTGATGTTGCACAGCGGTGCCGTCAGACCAGCCTCCGTGGCACGGGGTTGGAAATCCTGGTGAGCGTAGAATGAGCTCACACGGGACCAGCCCCCTGGGCCATGAGCATGACTTGAAACTTACGAGAGATCCACCGTACACCGTTTTGTATTAGTACCCTTTCATGTTTGTGGATCGGCCTGCTCTCTAAGATGTGTCTGTCACCCCTGAATCAGTGCCCACTAGCTGTCGAGGTCACCTGCAGACCGTGCGTGTCCAGGGGTGTGGGCTACTGGGGCTGCTTGACCATCTCCTCTCAGCTTATGCTTTAAGCAAGTGTCCTCTTCACAGTCTGACGAGTGCCAGTTTTTCCTATTTTTGTGCTTTGTGTTGGTGATTTTGCTGCTGGGTTAAGCACCAGAAAGTGCTGTGTGTCTGACTGGGGGACCCGTGTGAGTTCAGTTTTGTGGATGGACGATATGGTTCATCTATAAAGAGGGATAAGAGATCCAGCGTCTGTAGGGCTAAGGTAAACTCTAGTGCGTGGGGAAGCTGTGGGAAAGATGGTATGGTGACCAAATTTGTGGATTCGCGAGCTTGTGACTGATCACAGCACAGCACAGTGACCGGCAGGCAGGGTGCTGAGACTGTGAGCTCACAGCCTGTCACCAGGATCAGGGAAAGGGTGGCCTCTTTGTGCTGGTGCTGGCCCACTCACATGTGAAAAATGTGGGCCTTGCAGGCCCCGGTGGGTTCTGCAGGTCTGGGCTCTGCAGAGGGGGCTGCTGGGGGTTACGCAGGAAGATGCAGGTTGGCTAGTTTTTGCAAGGTCTTTGGTAAAACGAACCTACCGAGTGCTAGTGGTCTCGAAGCCCTGACCTGAATCCTTCTGAGACTCTGTGACCTTGCTCTTGGGCCAAGGCCAAGGCCAAGGGTGACCAAGTGCAACCCTCTGGTGCGTAGAGCCCCAGACCACGAGCGCTTAGAGGGGAACCTGACAGAAAAAGCAGGGGTGGTGTCCAAAATATTCTGGGGTTGGTTTCGCAGCTGCATCATCCTAGAAGTTGAACTCGGCCTCCAGAATGAAAACCTTGAGCCTTCGGGTTTTGATTATCGGATGTTATCCATTGCGGTGGAGGACTCAGAAGCCACCCCCAGACGCGGAGTACCCCTCCCCCACCCCCAGCAGGGCGCACTGGGCTTTCAGGGCCCAGTTGCAGCGAGGACGCCGGGGACGGGCCCCGCCTGGCAAATGAGTGGCGTTGGAAGATGTTTGACGAGACTGCGTGGAAAATGTCCGTCTTTTAAGGTGTTATAGAAAATAAAAAGAGGAGCGTTGAAAACATGGTGCGCATCGCACACAGATGAGTGGAGGTGGTTGTGGCAGAAAAGGTGGCCAAGCCCAGCGGGGAGACCGGACAAGGTGGCAGATCAAAGCCGCAGAATGGCTGCTGGAAGACGGCCCGAGACCCCCGGAATTCTGCCCTGACCGCGGCTGAGATACTGTCCTGGGGTCCTGCCGCGGGGCCGGGATGGGCCTGGGCAAAACGCCGAGAGACCATGAGGGCTTCATTTCTGACGCGAGCCCCGCAGGGACGCCCGGGTTTCCCCGCGCAGCGCAGCCCTGGGACGGCGGCGAGGCGCCCTCGCTTTCCCGGACTCGGGCTCCGCCTGCTGCGCATGCGTGCGCGGGGCGGGGCTGCGTGCGCGGGGCGGGGCTCCGTACGCCGCGTGCGGATTGAGTTCCCTTTTGGAGCGAGGGTTCCGTGTCCGCCGGGGTGTGTGCGCTTGGCACCCGAAGACCCGAAACTCTGAATTGTGTCCCTTTCCCCGCAGCGGTAGGTGGTGTGCACAGCACCTTCATGTCGCCCCATAGGCACAGAGCTGCAGCTTGCTTTACAGCGTGTGTGTGTGTTTCTGTGGTGTAAACGGTACTGTGGTGAACAGGCGGAAACGCCTGTATCGAGAGGAGACGTTCCGAAAATTGCAGTGGTTGGGACAGAGGAAACAACTTCAAGTTTGATAACATTTTTGGTAATAATTTTCATCATTTTTCTCTTCAAATTTAGCACCACGTATAAGCAGTTTGTGCAGTGGAGAGAGCTAGAGTTATCAGAAAGCCATAATAAGAGTCTAATTATTTTCAAAATTCAGGTTAACAACTTTGCTTTTGTTTTGTTTTGTTTTTGTTTTGCGGTACGCGGGCCTCTCACTGCCGTGGCCTCTCCCGCTGCGGAGCACAGGCTCCGGACGCGCAGGCTCAGCGGCCATGGCTCACGGGCCCAGCCACTCTGCGGCACGTGGGATCCTCCCGGACCGGGGCATGAACCCGCGTCCACTGCATTGGCAGGCGGACTCCCAACCACTGCGTCACCGGGGAAGCCCAACAACCTTGCTTTTTTACTTAAGAGTGAGACTTGTCTTCTATGTTATTTTAAAAAGTACGCTGGGGCTTCCCCGGTGACGCAGTGGTTGGGAGTCCGCCTGCCAATGCAGTGGACGCGGGTTCATGCCCCGGTCCGGGAGGATCCCACGTGCCGCAGAGTGGCTGGGCCCGTGAGCCATGGCCGCTGAGCCTGCGCGTCCGGAGCCTGTGCTCCGCAGCGGGAGAGGCCACGGCAGTGAGAGGCCCGCGTACCGCAAAAAAAAAAAGTACCCTGTGGTATCTTTCGAAAAACACAAATCTGTAGAGTGAACGATTACTACTGCTTTGCCAGTAGCTGGGATAGATTCATGTTGATCCTTCCAGATTAAGACTTTGGTAGACATAGTAGAAACAGCATAAATTGATTATATTCTTCCACTTTTGTGTGTTCTCGCTGCTGGACCTAGAAACCAGATACTATTAACAGCATAAAGTAATAAAAATTAGAGGCAGAAATAAAAATGTTTCTCTTTGCTTCTCTGTAGGGCTCAGCACCACCCCCTTCTCCAACCCCCAACAAGGAGATGAAGAACAAGGCAGTTCTGTGCAAACCTTTGACCATGACGAAGGCAACTTACTGCAAACCTCACATGCAGAGCAAGTCTTGTCAGACAGGTGACTCGCATCCTGACCCTCGCTGAGTGAAATCCATCCTTTTCTCAAATAATGGGCTACAGAATAGATTTGTTGGGTCACTTTGTCACTTTCTGTTGATTTTGCTTACCTGGTTTTAGACATGCCTTCAGAATACAGCATGTCATTTAAAGTCATTAATAAAGATCAATCTCTAACAAAGGCCTGCAAGTTATGTCACCAGTGATAAAACGCTGTATCAAAAATTTCCTTGGGGGCCAAGACCCACTAAAGTTACAGTGCTCTTCTGAGAAAACCATCTATTTGAGTGTGGTCTACAACCGTAACTATTCTGTCTCCTTGTCAGAATGAGTTGAAATCATTCAGATATGTATTTTCATCAAATTTAAACGTTACCTGTATTCTGATTGTTTGATTAAGTAAACCATTTTTGGGGGGTGTGAGAGTGTCTGGGACCATATAATACTTTAAAAGATGTTTTCTTTCTATTTTAAAAAAGTCTAGGGACTTCCCTGGCGGTCCAGTGGTTAAGACTCTGCTCTTCCACTGCAGGGGGCGCAGATTCCATCCCTGGTCGGATCCCCACGTGCCATGTAGCCAAAAAAAAAAAAAAAAAAAAAGTCTAAATTCTGCTTGTGCTCTCTATAACTTAGGACAGCTACTGCATTCAGTTTTGTTGTTTTTGGTTTTTTTGTTTGTTTGTTTTTGGCCACGCCGCGCGGCATGTGGGATCTTAGTTCCCTGACCAGGGATGGAACCCATGCCCCCTGCACTGGAAGCGTGGAGTCTTAACCATCGGACTGCCGGGGAAGTCCCTGTTGTTGTTTTTTTTTTTTTTTTTTTTTTTTTTTTGTGGTACGCGGGCCTCTCACTGTTGTGGCCTCTCCCATGGCAGAGCACAGGCTCCGGACGCGCAGGCTCAGCGGCCATGGCTCATGGGCCCAGCCGCTCCGCGGCATGTGGGATCCTCCCAGACTGGGGCACGAACCCGTGTCCCCTGCATCGGCAGGCGGACTCTCAACCACTGCGCCACCAGGGAAGCCCGTCCCTGTTGTTTTTAACTTACCTAATTTTTTGAAAACTGGGAGTTTCTTTTAAATGGGTACTGAGGCACTTAAATTTTTCTTTGTTACCACATTACTTTGTCTGAGCAGCTGTGTTTAAGTGTGGTCATGGTTGACGTTGCTCCTTGAACACGTTCTGTGCCCCCAGACGGTGAGTGGAGGACAGAGTACATCCCGGTGCCCATCCCGGTGCCCGTGTACGTGCCGGTGCCCATGCACATGTACAGCCAGAGCATCCCCGTGCCCATGACCATTCCTGTGCCCGTAAGTCAGACTTCCAGCTCCCCTTCTTCCTGACATCTCTCAGGTGCAGGCGGGGCAGCAGTGGGGTGGCGGTGACTGCTTCAGTGACACTGGTGGGACAGAGGGTGGAGGCTTGGCTTTTCTTCAGCGGTTCACTTGGGTCTGGGTGAGGCTTTGCCAGGGGTTGCTCTGTGTGTAATCAGTCAGGTAAGCGCTTGTCCTTGAGAGAGAAGTTCAGCCGATGTCTGCACCTGCTTTACACATACTGTGTAAACATATTTGTGTTCATTTTAGAAAGAAAGATTTGTGAAACATAAGGTTTACAACTGATACATGGAATGGAGGCTCATATAAATGTCATCCCCTGCAGTGCTGGGGATACTGTATCAGGGCTTGGCTACTGTACTGTAGTCCCCTGGCAACAGAAATGCCTCAAAAATTACTTTGTTACTTCAAAAAGTAGCTGCTTGTATTCGGGGCTTTCTTTGTGATACTTAACATACGTGTTCTTTCCAAAACTTCTAACCACTGCAGCATTATGAAGTAGATCATGTGTCAGAGTGATTTTTAATTTGGAAAAATACCTTGTAATGTTGAGTGAGCCTGAGAGTAAGTCCTTTGGTTACTTAGGTGCCAGTACCCGTGTTTCTGCCCGCCCCCTTGGACAGCAGTGAGAAGATCCCTGCGTCAGCCGAGGAGCTCAAAAGCACAGTTTCTTCAGATTCCCTGGGCACAGAGCTGCTGACAGTGACCGACATGGCTGAGGACGAGGGGAAGGCAGAGGGCGCCGACATCCAGAGTGAGTCCCCCGCTGCTGGGGCGGGTGGGGGACGGCATCGGGGTTGAGGGGCTGCTATTAGAGCGAGGCCGGGCTGTCGCTGTGCTTCAGCCTGAGCGGGTGTGGGCACGCTGCAGCAAAAGTGGATTTCGGGTTATGAAGCCCGCACTGTATCTAGCAGGTGCTCTCTGATGTCGAGCCCAGGAACTTGTACGGTCCCTGTTTTAATTGCTAACAGGATTTAACTTGTAAAATCGACTCTCAGTTATTCTTGTTTCAGTGGACAAGCTCAGACACAAAAAGCTAAGTTGTAGTAGGCTTTTATAATTCAAACTCTTATTTTATGATGGTTATCCCCAATTTTGTTTTATTGATTTATACTAAGAAAGTAAGTTGCATTATCTAAACCAGCGTTTGTCTTAACTTCTGCTAGGGCAGTGCTTGCCAAACGGTGTAGCAGGACGTGTGTCTCTGGGAATGCCTCTCCTGCCTCAGCCCTCTGGGGCCACCCTGAGCTTCCTGCTCCCCCTCACCCAGAGCACAGTGCGTCTCGCGGTGACAGTATTTGGGAAGCACTCTGTTAGGGAGTGGGAAATGGATTTAGTGGGTTGCAACCAGTGTTTTCTGGTGGGGGGGGGTTAAAAAGAAAGAAACAGAAAAAATATGTCAGGATGAATCCCTCCTAGAAAGGGTATTGTTTTGTGAAACTTTTGTTTCCATCGTGTACGCATGTGTCTCTGTTTCCCACCACTACCCTGAACTCAATAAAATGCCTTTTTCACTGGGTTGCAGTACAAATGTGTTTAAAGCAACCGATCAAAACATTAGAAGCCAGTTGTGAATAAGCATATATTGAATGATGTGAAAACCTAGGTCACAATTCAAAAAGAATGTTGAAAATTACAGTTACCCATGCTCGTAAGTTTATTTTTGACAAGAGATTGCTCTTAGAAACACTCTACAGAGTTGTTTTACTATTAAAGCATGCTTTTTAACTTTGTAGAGGGGCAGTCAAAACTTAAAAGATTGAAAGTTTTTGTGTATTCGTGATTATCTAATACAAAGTTTATAGTAGCTTACATTTCAAGGTAGCTGCATGCTTTTTCGTTTTGTATATATTAATATAAGTATTCCTATTTTGCATTTACAATTAAATGGCTTTTGCCAGATTATATGTAGGTATTGTTGCAGTTTTCTGTTTTGATTTCTGATGATATTATGGCTTGGTTACAGGTGTAATTACTGAAACGGACATAATTGGTTCAGATCTCTTGAAGAACTCTGACCCAGAGACACAGTCCAACATGCCTGATGTACCATATGAACCAGATTTGGACATTGAAATAGATTTCCCCAGAGGTAGTAAAAATGCTGTTTTATTCTTTCCGTGCGAAGTGTGGTTCTGCACTTTAGTTATGGTGTCATAATCGTGGTTATGATCATTAACAATCTAATGTTCATGTCATTGCCTGTACTGTTATTATTGGTCTTTTCTTTTTTACCCAGATAAAACTCAGCAATTAACTTCCAAAATGAAGCGTATGTTGAATTGTAGGAACTTAAAAGGAGTTTCCCAGAGCCTTAAAAAGAAACTTTCTTAAAACTAATTCATTATAGAAACTTTTGCAGATATAGAAGTGTTGGTGTCTTTTTAAAAATTTAAATAAAATATTGATATTTTTTTTCTTAAAGTCGTTTTGAAAATTAACCTTCAAAGGGAAACAAATATTTTCAGGTCTTTTATTGTAAAAGAAATGTGTTCTGTTTTTCATTGTTTTATTTTCTTTATCGATGGCCAATAAGCATATTGAATAGAATGTAAAGGCTTTTACATTGGAAAAGATTTAATAGATTGAAACAGATTTGTACTGAGACCATTTAGATCTTATAATTAAATTTCAGGTTTTAGTAATTTTTCTGTCACACACTTCCACAAAATTCTGTGTTGATACGCATTGTACATGTGTTTTTTAAGAGTATGAACAGGTGTTATCAGAACTTACAGACCAGGTTAGGTAGAGAAAATGGTTTGTTCTCCACCCAGCACAGGCTGCCCTGTGCATGGTGCTTGTGCGCATTCAGCGGGTGGTCCTTCGTTGGCTGAGTTTATATAGCATAAGTCTGCTATTACGTTTGAAATGAAAGTTCTTCTGATTCATTTGTCAGCTGCTGAGGAGCTTGATATGGAAAATGAGTTTTTATTACCACCTGTTTTTGGAGAAGAATACGAGGAACAGCCTAGACCTCGATCTAAAAAAAAGGTATGAAATGTAACAGTATTCTTGCATTCACATCCTGTCTCTGTGTAATAGAGGGCAAGTGTACTTCAGCTTCAGTTGTGCCTGAGAATGTGGGAAGGTACTTTGTTTTCTGGAATTAAAAAGACTTAAGAGGTGTAAAGCTTTTATTACTTCATTTCTAGGTAATAAAAATATATCCTATTTAGCTGTAGTTTCATAGAAGAAGAGTGAATATTATTGCAACTTTTTATTTTTAATTTTTATCGATAAAAGGTTGTCATTGATAAACGGTTTACATATTTACTAAAAAAGTAAATTCAATTATTAGACAACAACCTGAGACTATTTTCTAGGGAGCTGTTTTTTCCATTGTTATTTTTGATGAGGTTGAGGTACACAGTTGTTATATCTGGTCTTGCTGAAGCATCCCAGCACATAGGAGGATGTGCTGGACAATTCAGTCATTCAGGGATCCCAAATCTAAATGTACAAACGGATATCATTGTTCTGAACATTTTATTAACAACTTTCTGTATTTCTGATTTCCAACATAAAGCAAGGTGTTTTTTTTTTTTAAAAAGATGATTTTCACAAATTTCCCCATAAAAGAAAGAAAGGAAAAATTGAAAAAAGGAGTGAGAACCTGCGGTAGAATGAAATTGTACTCTTGACACCACACACAAAAATGAACTCAAAATGAGTCAAAAACCTAAATGTAAGAACTGAAATTACAAAACTCTTAGAAGAAAACATAGGCCTAAATCTTCATTAACTTGGGTTAGACACTGTTTCTTAGATGCGACACCAAAAGAACAGGAACAAAAGGAAAAAATAGATGAATAGGGTTATATCCAAATTTAAAATTTTTGTACAGCAAACAGTACCATCAAGAAAGTGGGAAGGGGCCTCCCTGGTGGCGCAGTGGTTGAGAGTCCGCCTGCCGATGCAGGGGACACGGGTTCGTGCCCCGGTCCGGGAAGATCCCACACGCCGCGGAGTGGCTGGGCCATGGCCGCTGAGCCATGGCCGCTGAGCCTGCGCGTCCGGAGCCTGTGCTCCGCAGCGGGAGAGGCCACAACAGTGAGAGGCCCGCGTACCGCAAAAAGAAAGAAAAGAAAGTGGGAAGGAGTTGAGGAGGCATCACCTATGAGGTGGAGTCTTCGAGAAGTTCTTCAGTCTCTCTCTTACATTAATATTTGGAACCCTTCTATTTCAGATTTTAATTATTATATATGTATTTTCTCATCAGTGACTCTCAACTCACAGCAGTAGTTAGTATGATTCTGTTGTACAAAGTAGTCTATGTAGAAATGCAGCTTTCCTGGAGAGAGAGTCCAAGTAATGTCATAGGTAACTTGTCAGATCCGAAATTCCAGTTAGTTCTAATCATGTAAATATATTCCTTTGTAATGTGCACTTGTTGAGAGATGGCTTTTTACATAAAGTCATGAAATAATACAGGCTTGAGAAAAAGAAGATTTGACAGGGGTGTTTTACTACCAGGGAGCCAAGAGGAAGGCAGTGTCAGGGTACCAGTGTCGTGATGACAGTTCTGACAACTCGGAGTGCAGCTTCCCTTTCAAGTACACGTACGGGGTAAATGCCTGGAAACACTGGGTCAGAACGAGGCAGCTTGATGAAGATCTTCTGGTGTTAGATGAGCTAAAATCTCGTAAGTGTTCTGATTTTGTTTCCCATATGTACTATTTAAAAGCAAGGTTTTTATTCATATTTTGGTAGCTGCTCTTCTGTGCCTCCATTTATGTGCATGAGCGAGCTTGCGCGCGTGTACACACAACACACACACACGCACGGGCATGCGCTGTGTTGCACAAATGAAGCCCTTACAGTAATGTCAGTTCATGGAGCTCTTGTTGCTTGCTGGTCGGTACAACTCAAACAAACCTTCTGTTTCCTTATTGAAGTTGATGATTATGATGATTGTGGGTAAAGAAGAAAGTTTGCTCTAAGCAGATAGAGCCCTTTGCAGCAGGCCAGACTCTACCGTGGATGGACCAGTCCGTGGCACCACAAAGAGGGTAGGAAGTATGGCCTTCTTAAGGTGCTAGAGTCAGACTGCCAGGGGTCCTTCACGGAGTAGCATCTCAGTTCCCCAGCTCTGAAGCTGGGGCGGGGGGTAACAGAACCCACCTTGTAGGGTTGTCATGAGAGTTACATTAGAAAATACACATAAATTTAGAACATTCCTGCATCTGCAGTAAAGGCTTAATGTTGACTGATATTAGAATACCCATAGTATGTGAAAATCCAGAAGGTACTCAAGGGAATCCTTAATTACCATGAAGCTACGTGTACTGTACATTAAAAAAATGTTTTTCCTTGAAAAAAATAAATCAAGGTTTTTGTTATTAACTGCCTTTGATTTTTAAAAGCATGAACATAGCTTAAAATATTTTACATTTAAATGTAGCTGTTGGGCTTCCCTGGTGGTGCAGTGGTTGGGAGTGCGCCTGCCGATGCGGGGGGCGCGGGTTCGTGCCCCGGTCCGGGAGGATCCCACATGCCGCGGAGCGGCTGGACCCGTGAGCCGTGGCCCCTGGGCCTGCGCGTCCGGAGCCTGTGCTCCGCGGCGGGAGAGGCCACAGCAGTGAGAGGCCCGCGTACCGAAAAAGGAAAGGGGGAAAAATGTAGCTGTGATTTTACCTTTAAATTCTTACACAGAATAAAGTGGTTTCAGAAAGTTTCTTAATCTTAAGACAGTAAATAATTACTATTTTAAACTTTATTTCTTTTTAGCTAAGTCAGTAAAGTTAAACGAGGATCTGCTGTGTCACACCACAGCTGAGCTTGACTATGGCTTGGCCCATTTTGTCAATGAGATCCGAAGGCCAAATGGGGAGAATTATGCACCTGACAGCATCTATTATCTTTGCCTTGGGATTCAAGAGGTGAGTGATTTTATGGTTACTTTTGAATATAATTGTTGTTTAGAGGGGTTGTTGTGGTAGGTTCTTGGAGAAAAAAATGTTTTGCTTCAGGAATATTACGGAACATCAGGGTTTACTGGCTTACCAAGAAAGGCAAAAGTAATTTATTCGAAAATACTGGGGTATTATAAAGGGTTTTCTTAGCTACTTTGTATACAGGTGTTTCTGCTATAATGTGCTGTGTCCCTAAAAGTGAACTTCAGGTTCTCCAAAACTGTGTACCAAAACCAAAAAGAACTTAGGTGAAAAACAAAGTTAGTAATGGACCACTCGAAGCTCATGCATCTTTTGTAACAGGACTGATGATGTGTTTGTTTGTTACCATGTATATGTATGATAATCAGGTTGATTTCATCCCCACCTTACAATTGCAAATAAATGAATTAACATTCTGAGGCGTGGTGTATATATGTATATATAGATCTGTGCTGATATACATGTAAACAGATAAATAACTTCCCTGTGCAAATAGGTCTGTTTCATCTCTGCTGTGTTTCTAACTTGTTAAATAGTGTAAGTACTCATTAGTTCTTTGGAATCATCTTATAAAAGATTTCATTCTTTAGAGGTTTTAGGTAAACTTCAACCACATGTTTGTGAATCTTGAATGAATACATTTCCCATAATAAACATGAAGATCCACTTTAGATAATGACTTTTAGTTTTGAACAGATCGTACAGGTTTGAGCCCAGAGGTCAGAAAAGGTCCTAGCTTTACATCCTATGTATTTGTAAATATGGTAAATGATAGGAAGATATATTCTTATGTAGAGTTTTGTTTATAGGCCTAAAATTAAATATTACGCTGCTAACAGGTAGTAGGTGCTGAAATAAATTACTGGAGAAAACTAGAATTGTCTTAATTTGTATTTCACTTTCCCTCTTCAGGATAGAAATTTGCCTAAGATTATCTAAGCAGTGGTGGGGAATAACACATAGCTCTAAATTACTGTGTATTCAGAGACCATCACATATTTTACAGCAGCAAAATATTTATATATTAGAACTTCTAATACCATTAGAGGTTTGAAAGCTAAATGGATTGTAATATTAATGATTATAAATTATGTCTTCAAGTAGGTTCATTTTTTTCCAATTTTTTAATTGTGGTAAAATACATATAACACAAAATTTACCATCTTAACTATTTTTTAAGTGTACAGTTCTGTGGTATAAAGTACATTGATAATCTTGTGGAAACATCACCACCATCCATCTTCATAACCCTCTTCACCTTGCAAAACTGAGACTTTGTCCCCATTAAATACTAACTCCTCATCCCCCACTCCTGCTGGCACCCACTCTTCTTTCTGTTTCTGTGAGTTTGACTCTCCCAGGTACCTCATGTAAGTGAAATCAGCATAATGTCCTGAAGTTC
Source organism: Mesoplodon bidens (assembly GCF_964165515.1). NCBI lineage: Eukaryota > Metazoa > Chordata > Mammalia > Artiodactyla > Ziphiidae > Mesoplodon > Mesoplodon bidens. The sequence goes on from NC_138174.1 coordinate 876,132, forward strand.
ATCCATGTTGTAGCACACGTCAGAATTTCCTTTCTTTTTAAAATAGGTTCTTTATATACTGAAAAATGTTTCCTTAAAATAAATTTTTACTACTGGAACAGTACTCTTAAAAATGGTCAAGATGGGGACTTCCCTGGGGGTCCAGTGGTTGGGACTCCGTGCTTCCAATGCAGGGGGCTCGGGTTCAATCCTAGGATCGCACATGCCGTGCGGTGCAGCCAAAAAATTTATAAAAAAGAAAAAGGAAAAAAAAAGGTCAAGATGGTAAATTTTATGTTCTGTGTATTTTTACCACAATTGGAAAACCAGTTGTTTTACCCTTCTCATCACTGGACAGATTTTCACAGGCTTGATTTAATTTTTTGTAAAAGACTGTATGGTATTTATAACCAGCTTTAAAAATAATCTTCAAACTCACTGTGGTGATAAGATGTCTAAAAGATAGTTTCCAGAAATCGTTGCTGTTTGTTGGTACTTCAAGGATGCGTACAGAGGTAGAAGCTATTTTGGAAGAATGTGCGTCTTTTTCCGTGTGATGTGTTTTCTGATTCCGTCCCTGGCTGACAACAAAAGCAGCATGGCTTCCTCTCCAAGCCCTGTGGACGTGTGGGGCAGGTGGTGTGATGAGAAGTGAGGGTGGGCCAGCTTCTTTCCTCCCTCATAGATGCAGTAGCTAATCCTGTTCTTCCGATGGTGTTAGGGGTGGTGGCTGTCGCCAGAGGTTCACATAATATGGAAATGTCTGAGGAAGAAAGAAGGGGCTCCGTGAGCCCCACAGTCCCGGTCAGTCTTTCACACACTTCTGCATCTGTGTGCGAGTCCTTCACACCACGTTTACCCAGAGTGGGTGGTGGGCGCCTGTTCCCCTGGGTCCTCCCACCCCATCGCACTTGGCTAGATGTGCATGCATCTCTGTTTTTTTATGAACGTGGCAAAAGACATGGAAGCTTTGTCCCCAAGGACAGGGAACCACGTTACACACTTTGGTGTCTTTCCTTCCCTTTGCTTCCCAGTCGTTGTGTCAGCCCCTGAAGACGTCTGGGTCAGAGCTCAGTGAATTCAGTCAGTGACGAGCATTCCCTTTGTTTTATAAACAATGTGCACCCTCTCTCCCCCTGCCAGATCTTATATAATTGTCCTGAAGAGCTGGTGCTTTTATTTCTAATCTTCCTTCTGACTAGCGGGAGTAACGTTAGGTCAACTCAGATGATGGTGCTCTGGCCTAGTTGCTGGTTAGCGTACACATGGTTTATATTCTTCATCCTTTTACTTTCCACTTGCTGTGTCTCCAGGTATAAAGTAGGTGCCTTTTAGGCAGCATATTATTGGGCCTTGTTTTTTATTTTTTATTTCTTTTATTTTTTTTGACTGTATTGGGTCTTCGTTGCGGTGCACGGGCTTCTCATTGCGGTGGCTTCTCTTGCTACGGAGCACGGCACGTGGGCTCAGTAGTTGTGGCTCGCGGGCTCTAGAGCACAGGCTCAGTAGTTGTGGCACACGGGCGTAGTTGCTCCACGGCATGTGGGATCTTCCCGGACCAGGGCTCGAACCCGTGTCCCCTGCACTGGCAGGCGGATTCTTAACCACTGTGTCACCAGGGAAGTCCTGGCCCTGTTTTTCAAATTAAAAACAATTTTAATCCAGTCTGGTAATATTTGTCTTGGTGTGTTTAGACCAACAAAATTTTTTATTTAAAGAACTGGCTGGTAAACATTTTAGGCTCTGTAGGCCATACTTAATCTGTGGAAAGCAGCCTGGGCGCTTGCACTCTGTTTTAAGAAAACTTGGTTGTATTTGTAAATAGGCAGCAGGCCAGCCTTCAGGACTGTAGTGCAGACCCTGGTTTAGACCTTTTACATTTAATGTAATTAATCACTGGATTGAAAATCCTGCTTGTTTGTGCTTGTAAGACAGTTGACCCCCCCTTATCTACAGGGGATACTTCAGGATCCCCACTGGAGGGCTGAAGCCTGTGTATACTACAGTGGCTTCTACACACCTACTTGTGATACAGTTTTGATTTGTAAATTAGGCGCAGTAAGAGATTAACAACAATAGTTACTAACAGAATAGAATAATTATCATAATATGCTGTGATAAAAGTTATGTGAATGCGGTGTCTCTCTCTCTCTCTCTCTCTCTCTCTCTCTCAGAAATCTTATTGTACACATTTAACACCTTTTCCATCCTAACGAAGCACTGACCACCCTCTGTGGCTGTAGCTTTTATAGTTTGAGGTGTGACAGCAAACCTAGCCTGAATTTTTTTCCTGCTTCACGACATCGCAGACAGAGGATTCGTTCTTACCGTGGCTCTCAGCAACCTCAGCATCCGATTTTGTTCTTCCCTGATTAAGTCCAGAACTGTCACCTTTTCACTCAAGGGAGGCACTGTGCGTCCTCTCTCTGGCGTGTCCGAATTGCCAGCTTCACTCCTCTTGCTTTGGGGCCATAATTATATAAAGTAAGGGTCACCTGAGCACAAGCCCTGCGACCCTGCAGTGGATCTGACAACCCAGATGGCCACCAGGTGGCTGATGTGCGGGATGCGCCGGACTAAGGGGACCAAGGGTGATTCACGTCCCTCCGGGCGGGACGACGTGACATCGCGAGATTTCATCATAGCTTCTCAGAATGGCCTGCAATTAAAATTTATGAACTGTTTATTTCTGTCATCTTTCATTTAATAGTTTTGGACCTTGGTTGACTGTGGGTAACTGAAACCATGAAAGTGAAACTGTGGATGAGGGGGCACTGTATCTGTTCTTTGTGGGGGTTTTTTGGTTTTGTCTGCTTTCTTTTGAATTATTTTTCTGTGATTACATTTATCTCCATCATTGGTTTATTATTTATGCCTGTTAAATTATTTTTAGTGGGTTTGCAATGTGCATCTTCAGTTAATCATTATATACCTTCAAATTTTCTTGCCCCGTCTCACATGTGATAACCTCAAGCCCTGTAATCCCAGTTACCACCTTCCGTTCTTCGTGCTGTTTTCACATATTTTACTTGTACATTATTTTTACCCACTGGGGATGGACTTCGCAAACTTTGGTGTTTAAGTCATTCTTTAGCAACCCTCACTGTTAAGGTTTGTCATAGTAAGTTGTAAGATTCTTAAATTTGCACTAACTCAAGGAGAGTGGGGCATAGAGAGGAAACAAGGGGGAAAGCATCAAGCTCACAGGCTGCTCGGAGAGGCTTCACGCGCAGAAACCCTCCCACCCTGCTCTCACCCTTCGTGTCCGTGGACTGAGTGCTGAGCATTGGAGCCACGTGCTCTGTTTGTATCTGACAGACTGAAGATTCTCATCTAGTTCTTACGTTCTGAGTTCTTGCCTTTGTATTTCAGCTTTGAGTTTTTTAAGCAACAGATTAATTGGTAACTTATGTTTCTTTGATTTCCAGATATATAGAGAAGGCAGTCATCTCTTATTAGTATGCTAATAAAGACAAAGACGTAAGACGTTTATTTTTTCCTTAGGAAATAGAGTATAAGTGGTCTGTAATTAGCTCATATAAATCTTAAATCCTTCAAGTTTTTTTTTTTTTTTTTTTTTTTTTGTAGTACTTGTATGGTAGTAATCGAAAAGACAACATATTTATTGATCCCGGATTCCAGACATTTGAGCAAGAATTGAATAAAATACTCCGAAGTTGGCAACCAAGCATACTTCCAGATGGTAATGCTCCTTTAAATAAAATGTCGCCGACTTGCTGCTGGGATTTTCTGTGTTTATAGAAAATGTACTAAAGATAATTAGGAAATAATTTAAATGAGAGAGTACTTACTCACGGACGCATCGGCCTGTCTTTCGTTGAATTAGAAATGAATGTGGTTAGATAGCTAGTGTTTATGAAGAACTTTGTAATAAACGTGACCCACTTTCTCTGGAGTAAGAAACTGGATGTTCATTTCTTAAGCCCTCCAGTTGAGATTCTGATGTAAATTTCTCTAAGAAACCTCTGATTTAGATGTATAAAGAAAAATTGTTGGAATGGAAATCACCTATTTTTTTTCAGGATTTCTACAGATGTAAAATTCCCTTCTGACCATGGTCTGCTTGTCCTCTGGAAGACCAGGAGCAGACTCCAGGCCTGACCCCGGGGGTGCTGGCTGTGTAGTCTGTTGTGTTTCCCGGCTCTGTGTTGTTTCAGAGCTGCATAGGTGATTCTGAAATTCATTCCAGTTGATCTGGAGTGAATGGAGGATTGGAATAGGTTTGTTCTTGAATTAACTTTTATCTGTTTCTAGCTGGTTACGTGAAAACTGTGTATTGTAATTCTTTAAAAATCTTTCTCTCTATTTAAGGGTCAATATTTTCTCGAGTTGAAGAAGATTATCTCTGGAGGATAAAACATCTAGGATCACACTCTCCAGTAGCTCTTCTGAATACCCTGTTCTACTTTAACACTAAGTATTTTGGCCTGAAAACAGTGGAACAGCACTTAAGGCTTTCCTTTGGCACTGTGTTTAGGCATTGGAAAAAAAACCCTTTAACAATGGAAAATAAAGCATGTCTTCGATACCAAGTGTCTTCCTTATGTGGAACAGATAATGAAGGTAGTGTAACAGGTTTTCATTTTGGGATTGTCTGTGGCAGGGACTGCCACTCCTTGCCTTACTAAAGACCACCTGGTCACTTGTTAAGAACCTAAGGACTGTCATTTTCATAAGATAAGACAACCTATGTTGTCTTAAAATTAGGAATTACCAGAAGCCACAGTTTAGAGCTCTGAAGCACACCTGGTCCCATTCTTTGGTGTAAGAGATACTGGGAGTGATCAGAGTGAATAGTGTCACCTTTCTTCAAGGTTGGTCTTAGAAAGTTTATGTAATTTTTATTTCTTAAGATAAAATTACTACTGGAAAAAGAAAACATGAAGATGATGAGCCAGTATTTGAACAAATTGAAAATACAGCCAATCCTTCTAGATGTCCTGTGAAAATGTTTGAATGCTACTTGTCTAAAAGGTAAGTGTTAATGACATTTGATTTTTTTAAATGGTAGTAACAATTAGTTGCTGTGAATTTATCACTACCAAGAGGTGACATTTTTTTCCTTGGTCCTTTTTTTTAGATTTCTCTCTTTTCTCACTTATGAAATCCTTTCAGTTATAACGTTTTTAGCCCTGTTATTATAAAACACCCAGCTTATATTTCATGTTTTAAGCACATGTTAAGAAATCGCTCTCTACTAACAAAATGACTGCTGTTGTAGAAGTCAGACAGTACATGTCTTATCTTAGGCTTTTTGGGCTGTGGTGTCTCTGTTGCAGCCAGCTCTGCTGTGGCAAGCAGAGAGCAGTCCTGCCTGGGCCTGGGTCCCAGTGACGCCATGGTGAGAGGGTGGAGAGAGGCGAGTCCTGGGTTCTGGAGGGAGATCCCTGAGGTGTCTGCAGGGCGCGGCGTCTTCTCAGGGCCCTGTGCGTTCCAACTGCACCACTGCTTTCCCCCGCGGGTACCAACAGGCATTTAAAATATTTTAAACCAGTGAAATTTTTGGAGACCACAAATTATTTTATGCTTGTTCATTATTTTAAGTATGCACTGTGTAATTTTTAAAAGGCAGGCATGAACTCAGAATGTATTTTCTTATGTAAACAGTTTTGTAAATTGTTTTTATAAATTTTCTCCAGGTTAACTCTCAAGAACCATAAAAGCAGTAATGTCACCTATAGAATGATTATTTTTAATAATATTTCTGACAATAGTTTTGGGTGGCCCTGCACCAGTATCTGGATCTTCCAATGGTAGTAACTATTTATTAGTTGGAAATTCCTGTCTCAGTATTATCTTATTTTAAAAATTATTTCTTTTGTGGAATGCTGTTACGTATTTTTATTTTATATGCTACTGTATTTCATCAATTCTAAGACACATTTCTCACATTTTATACTGTCTCTGAAACTGGGATGCATATTATAATTGATGCATCTTGAAATTATAATTGGCAGTGCTTTACTTGTTTAATGGCAATATTAAAATAATGATTAAAAATAATGTTTCTATCGATGGTGTATTGGATTCAGTGAAATACAGAATTTAAATTATAGTGGGAAATAATCTTTTATTGTAGAAATTAACTTTCAGAATATCTCAGTGATAGAATATTTAATGTAGGTAATTATGCATGTGGTCTGCCCATGTAATGTGGTTAATGGTAGCAGAATTATTCTTGAAAGAAAAGAAGGAAGTTGTGAGGAATTTCGTGTACATACTGTGACATGGACTTTCTCCTTTCTCCTGAAGTCCACAGAATCTACACCAGAGAATGGATGTTTTCTATTTGCAACCAGAACGCTCTAGCTCTGCAGACAGCCCTGTCTGGTACACGTCTGCTTCGCTGGACCGAAACACCTTGGAAAATATGCTCGTACGGGTTCTTTTAGTAAAAGATATTTATGATAAAGACAATTATGAACTGGATGAAGACACAGAGTAAAAAGAAACGTTTTAGAAGCAATCGGGAGAGAACAGCATTAGATAGTCATGCTGCTAGATCTTTACTATGGAAAACATTTCACGTTTACTCCTCTGTTTTGAGTTTCGTAGCAGTGCACCCGCCCTGGGTGTTACCTTGTAAATAACCTGTGAGTGAAAGCTGCCATTATTCTATGTAGTGGTGTTAGGATACTTACAAATACATTCAAATTCTTTTTTTTATTATTATTTATTTGATTAGGTATGTTTGTAACTTTTTACATTACAAGATACGAATGAGAATGTGCCATGTATAATTTTTTCTTGTAGTAAGAAACACCCATATTGCACAACTCTGCTGTTGCAAAGCTTCCTGGAAAGGGGGCTCTTCTGCTGGGTTCTTGACAAGACGGTTGTGTGGGGGGAGCACCTACTAAAAGTTTAGAACTTGCAGCGTCTTTCAGAATTTTTAAAATAAACTGTAAACTAATAGGCTGGGGTTTTTGTTTTGTTTTTTGCGGGGGTTTTGTTTGTTTGTTTTTTGCTTTAGTTACTGAAGCCTTACCAGGTTATGTAGAGAGATACCATCTTATGTACCAAAAATAGACAAGAAAATGCTGTCGATACTGGTGTACTGTAATGTGAATCTATACTGGTGAACAGAACTTTTTGTTCCCCTTATTAAAACCTTAGTGTCCTTTTCTCATTTGTGGCTTTCTGCATCACCCCAAACGATAATAATTATGTATATATACTTACATACGTGTGTGTGTGTGTGTACATATGTGTATACACACATATAGAGAATGATGCTGATAACATGATCATGGAGACATTTTCTTTGCAAAAATGATGAAAATATAAAATTCTGTTTCCTACGTCAACCCTAAGTATCCCAAATCCCCTTCATTTATAAGCGTTTGGTTTTTCTCTCCCCTCGAAGATACAGGTCATGTTTCCATCCCCCGGGTGGTACTCCACAGCTTCACCAACTTTATGAGAATTCTTGTGCCTGCCCTCAAATATGACTGATGCACACGCTGGGTATTTAAAAATGCCACTCCTGAGAGTGTTGTTACGGAAAGTCAAGCTAGTTAAGTAAGACAGCACCCGTTTCACTATGAGGGTTAGCAGGGCAGTGACTGACGGTTCAGACTGATGGATAAAGTGTATCTCGAAGGAAATTACGTTCGATGTTAGATTGTTTGGCTTTTACATTTTAATTACTTCTTACAGAAGATTGTATTAAAAAACTTTGTACTTCTGCATAGCGATTTATCCATTCAGACCTTTTCTTTTAGAACAAGAAGTTTACATAAAATCCTACCTTCTAAAGACCGAGAAAGTGCCAGCTGCAGTTATCATGAAGAAATCCTTTGGCTGACTTCATTGAGCTTGAGTGTGATCATGTAGTCTTGTTTCCAGTTCCTCAGTCACCACGGTGATGTTCGTTATTAAAACTGTTTGGGGGAAATTGGGCTATTTTCCACAGTGGTTAAGCGATGTCTACACATCCCTTAAATATTTCTCTCTTCCTTGTGATAAATGTTAACATTCAGAAGAAATCTTCTCATTTATGATTTGGAAAATTTCACAAGTGTAATCAGCTGTATATTTAAGCAATAATTAACAAATATTTTTGGCATAAAAATTACTTTCTAATGTTCTAACTTGTTTTATAAGTTTGAATAACGTTTTTGTCCCTTAATTGATTTTGTATTTCTGGATTTGATATTCAGACTGACAGTAACAAATCCCATACACTTAAATAGGTATAGATTGCTTGTTGTCTGTTTAATGAAGTAGTTAACATATTTAAAATATATAATACAAAAAATTTCTCATCCTCACCTTTTTCCAGAACTACTGCTTTAAGCACTTTTCATATAAACACATATTGTTGATTAAAGGTGATTAATCCTAAGCATCTTTTATTCTTTGAACTGGTGCTATATTCCATCAAGAGCAATAAAGTTTTCCCCAAATGTCACTTAATGTATATTTTACCAAATACCCTACATTTCTCCTATGATCCCACTATTAATAGCACCGTGTCTTGCTATTTTCATTTCCTTTATTGTACATTTTGGCTTTTCTAAACAGACGTGTCTGCATAGTTTTGATGTTGGTATGATTGAGGATTTAGAGCTCTTGTCTGTGTCTTGGTTGCAATCCAAGGATTGGTTAACTTGACTCTCAGGGGGGGAAGAAAAAAATAATACTATTTTATGAGAATTGTTTGTTCTGTGAAACTTGCTTCATCTAGAATATGTTTCGTTAGTTCCTGAATCTCCTTAGTTTGTGTGGTCCTAGATGACTGCTGAGAAAAGGGTAGTGAAATGATAGTTGCTTTCTGCTTCCTAGTGATTTCTGATGACGGCATCCTGTAAATACAATATCGTTGCCTTTAGATGTCTGTTGGAGATGCTATATTTTTCTGTTCTGAAGATTTTGCCATTTAAAATGAATCAATACAAAAGTTTTTATCCATATTGAGAAAAGTGAATTTCCCAGGCAAAATTGAATCTTCATTAACACTTGCCTTTTTTTTTTTTTTTTTTAAGACTTTTAACTGTATTGGGTAATGTAAGATATTAAAGGACTTTTCTAGGCAAGAAGCTCAACTCTTCTTTTGGCCATAAAAATACTTTTTGTTCAAATAGTAGTTCATGTTTCTTTCTGTCCTACTGCGTGGAGTTGTTACCAGTAGATTGCACACACTGAGATAGGGAGAAGGGTGCATGTTGTGCTGTGCGTTCAGACTTCCGTCACTGTTTTCTGATGAGGTTTCCCTCTGTCCTGGGTGACTGCTTTGTGGCTGCGGTGGTTAGGAGTGCACCGTGTTAGGGTCACAGTAACGCAGAAGTGATAACGTTGCATAGTTTTGGTCTCTACTACTCTAATATCGGTCCACTTAACCTGAGATCTTAAATGTCTTGCAGTCTTAAATCACTACGAAAATTTACACTTTTATTTTGCCAATTATTTCCAAAATGTATTGTTATACGCATATCACGTATGTTCTGAGTGGACCCTGCCTGTAGGGTCATCTCCTTACCCCCTCAAACAATGCAGTCGTGAAAGTGTGCATGAAAATGTTTTTAAAGAATAAATTTCTTTAACTAAATTATAATACTGTTGAATTTTCCCCCTTAATAAGCCTCTTACTCATTTTTAGAGAAGTTCTTTGGATTTAAGTTTTTCCATTCTGCTGTGTTCTTAGGAATAGACCATTGTTAATGTTGTTTTCCTGTATTAAGTACTTTTTTGGTCGTTTCTGGGTATATCATGCTTGAAAATGATACCACATAACAAAATCTTATAAATTTAGAAGTTGATGACCAGAACAGGTTAATTGTGTCAGTCTGGATCTGAGAGCAGAAACACTTAAAATGCTTTACTTAGAAGCTAGGTACCCCAAAATACCTAGAGGGTATGTACTTAGAGGGGTGCCCCAAATAAGTTGCTGTGATCCCCTGCCTTATAATGAACTGGACAAGAGAGGATATTTACTTAGAGGGGTACCCCAAATAAGTTGCTGTGATCCCCTGCCTTATAAATGAACTGGACAAGAGAAAGTTGCTCTTAATATCTGGACATATAATGTACTAATTAATTACTGAGTTAAACAATCCATGAATTTAGACCTTTTGAGAAAAAAGAAACTAAGATTTAATCTGTAAATAAAGTACGTATTAGGAATAGAACCGGAGGGGGTCCACGGATCATGTGGGTATACCAACGGAGGTCACTGTATCGTTGGATAACTCCTCAGAGGTAAACTCAGCACATGAAAATTCACTATCCCAAAATCTAAATAACAAATCTTTGTTTCATATTTCCCCTGTGCTAAAGAGCTACTGCCAACCATGGTAGTTAGGGAGGGAGAGAAAATAAAAGCAGTGTTCCAAAGGTTACAATTATGAGGGTAAACGAGCTATACTTGTATGGTTATTTAACTCCTAGGGAACACGTAGGGAATGTATCCATAATAGTTCAAAACAGACAAGATTGTGGACACTCAGAAATACCCTAAAAGGCTATTATGGTCTAGAGTAGTTTTCATAGAATTAGCACCACCTGTGGTTTATTTAGATTCCTGTAACCTTGACATTGCTTATGGCTCTGTAAGAAATGGTCAGTGGAGCAATTTCCGGTTATTTTAATGGTTCCATTTTGGTGGCATCGATCCTTACCTCTGGCTTTCAGACTAACTTGTAATAGCACCCAAAAGGTTCGCTAGAGCATGAGTTAGAGATAATACTGAAAAGTATGAAACCACATTGAATTAAGATAATTCAGCTTCTAGGTTATATGATGTGGATGGAACATACGAGGTCCAATACATTATAGAAATTTAAAAGAACTTCAGCCACTGAGGATTTATTTCATAGCAATTGCTTTTGAAAAAAACAGAATCTCAAATTTTTTTAAGTCACCGGTGTTGCTGCTCATAACCCTATGAGCAAGGTGAAACGTTTCCATTTTGATTACGCATTTGTACTTCTCAACTGCCGTCAGCAGATGGCAGTAGTGTACAGCACCAGGCTTCAGTTGCTTTTTTGTCTCTGTATGACTGTGAGTGTACTGTAGTCCCTTAGCAGAAATTCTTGGGGGTTTAGAATTCAGAATTTTCTTTTTCAAAAATACGTGTGCTTGTAGGTTACATAGGACCCTCAGTGGGCTCGGGGCAACACCCTGTAATCAGTATCTCCTCCGTGCTAAATCAGGTATCGATAGTGACGGGGTGAGCGGTGTGTGGCCACAGAATGCTTTGCATGGCTTAGCTCGGCTTTTGTCACAGGCACAAAAAGCTAGATTTTCAGACTTCTTGGATCTCAGATTTGCTGATGAGCAATTGCAAGCCTGTAATAAAACTAGTGGCAGATCTGGTATTTTCCTTCAATAAAACATCTAGTAGTTTTTTCTCTTGTATCGCTTAGTTTGGGTAGAGGTAACTAAAGGCTTACTGTAAAATTTGCCTATTCAATTTAAAGGAAAACGCAGGGAATGCTTAGAACAGGCATAAATAAAATGACACTTGCAGAACCGTTACTGAATGCTGAAACTTAAGAACAACTGCTTGCTTTTACTTTCCTTTTTGCCTCAGTATTTGTAGCATGACTGTTCTGCATAAATGTGATAGGGCTTTCTGAGTGGCTGCTGTCGTTTCCTGGAGACATTGTTTATTCATTCAACAAACACTCGAGTGATGGTTCTCTCAGGTACTCTAAGCCAGGTACTGGGAGCACAGTACCTCTCCTCGAAGACTTAGTCTAGTTGGAGAGAAGTGAAAGTGTGATGGAATGTCAGAATAAGATGGGGCCATGGGCCTTATTGAGCACAATCACTTGTATGATGAAATAAATTTAATACACAGGTCAGGTAACTTATCAAGCCCCTTCTCTTAGTGAGCCCAGCTCTCCAGTCCTGACTGCAGGCCAGGTCTCTGTACTGTGCCCCCTGCTTCCCATCCTGCAGAGGGAGAGTGGGCGCCGACTGCCCGGATAGGGCAGGGCCGCACCACCGGCCATGGTCAGGGGCGCCATGCTGCAGGAGCAGGTGTTTCACCAGAAGGTAAGGTTACGGGCTGGAGCAAATGTGCCTTCCTGCTCTGTCCCGAGCACCTGGAGAAGCTCCCAGCATACACTAGGTGGTCATAAATGTTTGTTGAGTGAATTATTGATTGTAAGTACCTTAAGATTCAAGCACCTTGAACGTGAACCATGGGGAGCATGACCCATGATCCATGAAATAACACCTGCTTTTTGGTTCGCCTTTGACACTAGTCTCCTGGATGCTTTGTGTGTGTCTGTCCGATTTGCCCTGCGTTCGCTGGTGCTGCTTGAGCTCCTGTAACCTTCCATTTATGACGGCTGAGGGGTTGGGATGTAGATCTTGATGATTTGTAGTCGTGATCAAAAGAGAAACACTTAAAAATCACTTGTGAAGTTTGTTAAAAATGCAAATCTCTGGGACTTCCCTGGTGGTCCAGTAGTTAAGAAGCCACCTTCCAATGCAGGGGACACGGGTTCGAGCCCTGGTCTGGGAAGATCCCACATGCCGTGGAGCAGCTAAGCCCATGTGCCACAACTACTGAGCCTGCGCTCTAGAACCTGTGAGCCACAACTACTGAAGCCCGTCCGCCTAGAGCCTGTGCTCCACGAGAGAAGCCACAGCAATAAGAAGCCCGCGCACCGCAATGAAGAGCAGCCCCCGCTTGCTGCAACTAGAGAAAGCCCACGTGCAGCAATGAAGACCCAACGCAGCTAAACATAAATAAATTTATTTTTTAAAATCTGCCACAAACATCTTTTTTTAAAAATGGAATAGAATTGAACGGAATAGAACTTAATACGGGCATTTTTCTCATGAAAATTGTTCTGTACTTGTGTACTGAAATATGCTTTTCGGTCAGAGTTTGAAAGACTCCCTGTAGGAAGCTCACTGAGAGAAGCCGCATATCCGTGGAAGGACTCGCTGTTAATGGGAGCCTTCTGTTTTGTTTTCAGTCCTGCTTTCTTAGTTTCACCTACATCGAGCTGCAGGGAATTGTGAACACAGAAGCTTTTCGTTTCGCCGTGACTAAGTGGCCGCCCGGCTCATTTGAGATGGACATTTTGTCTGCCTGTTCCCTTAAGTTTGAGGCTTTTTTATCTTCCAGGGTGGCTGTGGGAGTGAGATGAATAGTTGCCGGAGTGCTTTCGGTGGGAAAGCCCACGAGGTATTGTTGAGATGGTCTCCAAGTAAAGCTCGGTAAGTGGTGCAGCTGTGAGCCCAATTCAGGTCTTCCCCGGGCCTGTGTGCTCCTTCACCCCTCTGCTTTCCACTTCCTGTTCTGGTCTACGCCGGCCATCCAAGAACTGCTTCCCCTGATAGAAGGAATGTTTCGTAAGCATCTACCAAGACCGGAGTAAAGGCTGAGCAGCAGCAGAATTCTGGAAGGTAGGCAGATGGACTTTGGGGCCACAAACAGCCGCCCCTGGAGCAGGTGCCCTGCCTGCCCCTCACCCGCTGCTCTGTCCACCCACTGTTTCTTCTCAATTATTTTCAGACCTTTGCCTTTCTCCTCAAATCTAACACTTTCCCCCATACTGAAGCTCAGGGGTCAGCAAACTCATGTAAAGGACCAGAGTCAATATTTGAGGCAACATGAAGCATGGTATGTGGGCACTTGCAAGAGGAAACAAATTTCCACAGATTTTTTACTGACCAAATTCGAAATATAATAATTGAGTACAACATTTCCTAATACACAGCTACTATGAGGAGGATAGAAGGTTTCACTGTCATCAGAATTGATTGCAAATGTTCATCTCTTAGCTTTTATGTATTTCAGTTTTGAAAATGTTTTCAAACGTAAGTACGGCCACATGTTGCTCTCAGTCCGTGAGCACAGGGTTTTAATTAAGCACGTTTCTCACTTGGGAGGCGTTTGTACAACTTCCTAGATTTTGATATTTGATGTTTGCCTCTTAGCAAGACATTATGTTGCAGATTCATCACTTCCAACTGAAGATTAGAGGGAATCTCCTCAGTTGCAAAAGCTAAATAAAATTTGAAATACGGAATTTTCCTTTACAATTGCAATGGTCTTTGAAAAACACTGCTGGAACTGTCGTTTGAGCTTGGAAAATATACCTGCTCTACGTGTGTGGGAAACGTGTGTGGGAACCGAGGTGCTGCTGCTTTCACTTGGGACAGCCTGAGAAGTGACGCTACTTGGGATTCAGGCAGCGTTCGTTGCTGGACGTAACTGCAGTGTGTTTTGTGTACAAGCACTGCCTTGGAGAACACTTTGTTTTGATGTGGTGGGTTTGCACTGGTAAGAAATACGTGCCGTGGGGGCGCAGGGCGGTACACCCAGCGCTCGTCATTTTAGGTTGACTTTATTCGGGAACTTCATCAGGCCTGCAACAACAGCTGATTTCCCGTGACAGTGGTTGGGTGCCGTTCCGCCTGTTCAGCCCGGGGGCCGCCTGCGTGTGGCCTGTGACCCAACACCCAGAACTGATGGCGGGAGAGTCCCCGCGAGGGGCTTGCCCTGACACCTCTGGCTCAGTGTTCACCTCGGGGCCCGCTGGTGAGCGGATAACCCCCGAACACTTCCATTTCAACGGAAGCGGCTTCTGCTCCACGCGTGTTTTTGCACCGTTAGTCACATCTTCCCAGATGCTGCTTTCAGGTTTTCCTGAGTGAGTGTTGTGTCAGCTTGTTTGAAGGTATTCTTGTCTGTAGTTGTCAAATCATGGAGGCCAGTCTTCATTCCCTTCAGACTTGGCATTGACTTCTTGGAGAGACAGCTAAGCAATTTGGGTAAAAAAACTTTTCGCTCTTCAAGAGCTGAGGAAAAGCACTTGAAAACATTTGTCTCCTTTTTCAATTTTTGACTCTTCAACTCTGAGCTACTCTTTTGCCAAAAGGCTGAGCTTGTTTTCTCTGGATACATTTCTTTGGCTGCTGCAATCAGATGATTTGATTTGATCCATAAATGCGCACCTGGCTGACCGATGAGCCGCTTGGAAACTTGCTTTCGTTGCAGCCTCATTCGGATGTTTATATTTTGTGAGGAAATCCTGCTGGAATGAGGTATTCCATCTTGCGTTTTCTAGCTTTCTGACCGTCGCTCTCCCGTATGTTGGAAACACTGGGATGGAGCCCCAGTCTGGTCGTGTTGTGCATATTGCATTCCTTCAGCACAGCTGGGGGGTCTTTGCAAAAGCAGCACAACAAACGCCCTGTAATTCAATAACAGTAATGCAGCATGACATTTAGAGAACATTTTGTTTCAACGTGGTGGGTTTGCACTGGTAAAATAAATAAATAAATACGTGACACGGGGGCACGAGCAATACACCCAGCACATGAAGCACTGCCTGCCCGCTGCTGGGAGAGGCCAGACCACCCTATGCATCTAAGCTGCCCCGGATGATACGCAGCTGCAAAGGCATGGCTGTGTTCCAATAAGACTTTAGTTGTGGACACTGAAATTTAAATTTATTATGTCACGAAATATTTTAAATTAATTTCTGAACCATTAAAAAATGTAAAAAAGTCCTCGTTGGCTAGTGTGCTGCGCAGAAGCAGGTGGCGGGTGACGTGTGCTGAGTTGCTTGGCCTGCCTCTTGCTTCATTGGAAAATATGACAGGTGTCCAAGCCGGCAGAAGGCTCCGTGGGTCCCTGTCACATTCACCTACAGCACGTGGGCCTCTCCTGCCAGCCTGCGGTCCATTGTAGGGCTTGTCTTTCAAAATCCTCTGAAATTCCCCTCACACTGTGGCAGAATTCCTCAGAGTTGTCTGTCCTCATGGTCCTTAACTCCTGTTTTCTCTTAAATGTTGAGAAGTTTTCTGTCATCCCACTAGGCGAGCTCTCCATGTCACCAGGACCTGTGGAGACTCTGAGGCCTCTTGTTACTAGCCAGTCAGCAGCTGCAGGTCACTGCCTCTTTCTGAAATGCTTTTTAAAACTTAGTTTCCTGTATTCTACGTTCTCCTGATTCTTCTTTGTATAACGCCCCTTCTTGGTATTTTGATAATATCCCCCTTGTTCTCTAACCTCTAAAAGCTGGGGCGTCTGTTCTATTAACTGAGCCCTTTGGGCGCTCGTGTGGGTTCAGTGACTCTAAGTGCCGTCAGTACACTATGGACTTCATCACACGTGTGAAAGTAAACATATCCAAACTGAGGAATAAAGGGAAGAATGGCTTTATTTTGCTCTAGTACTTTAGCTGCATTAACTCAGTTGATACAACCGCCCTGAAAGCCAGGCTTTTACGATCTGTAAAAGGCCAGATAGTAACCATTTTAGGCTTTGTGGGCCTCTTAACAGTTTTGTCTCATGTTGAGTTTTTTCAACCTTTTAAAAATGCAAAAATCATTCTCAGCTCACAGGCCACGCAGACACAGGCTGTGGGCCAGATCTGGGCTGTGGGTTGTGTGCTGGCCTCACTAGGAGCCATTGTAGGGTAGTTATATTATCCCCATTTTGCAGATGGAGAAACTGAGGTACAAAGAGGCTGAGTAACTTGCCCATGCTCACCAGCTAGGAGGTGATGGAGCTAGGGTTCCCATGGGTGGCTCCAGACACCACGTGTTCAGTCACTACACTAGTGTCTAGAAGGCTAAATACGTCCAACAAAGAGGTAGTGGTTTATGCCCCAGCATCCCAGGAATTGGATTAAGCAGATACCCTGAAGATAGGGTGTAGTAGATGGTTTAAAAGTCTCTAAAAGGAGTCGTTTAGCCCTTTCCAAAATCCTCTGCCCCAGCAATGCAGCGTTCCCCACGCCCATGGGGTCTGGAGGCTCATGGGAGGGTGAGGCCGAGGGCCGCAGACACCAGGCGGAACCGACAGGAGGGCTGGTGGGAGACCCAGCCTAGCGCCCAGGCAGCTGGAGATCTGGGGCACCCCCACCCCACCCCAGGAAACAGGCAAGCCCAGGACAAGAGACAGAGACCCCACAGTCTTCTCCCCACGGTGAGCCTTCCCTGAGTCTGGCAGGAGCCCCTGCTCATGTCCACAGCCTCCTGTCAGGTGTCTTCTCGTTCTGGAGAAAGGACGGAAACTGCCAGCTGGAAAGATGGACATCCAAATAAAAGGAAGGTGCAAGAAAAAACTGGAGGAAGCAGAAGAAAACTTTTAAAAACTTTAAAAGTGATATTCGAGGGAAGATAAACATACAGGAAGCAATCAGAAGCTATGGAAAAGGAATGTTAGATTAAAAATGCGATGGAGGGACTTCCCTGGTGGCTCAGTGGTTAAGAATGCCTGCCGATGCAGGGGACGTGGGTTCGATCCCTGGTCCAGGAAGATCCCACATGCCGCGGAGCAACTAAGCCCGTGCACAACAACTACTGAGCCTGCGCTCTAGAGCCAGCAAGCCTCAACTACTGAGCATGTGTGCCACAACTACTGAAGTCCACGCACCTAGAGCCCGTGCTCCACAACAAGAGAAGCCACTGCAATGAGAAGACCCCGCACAGCAACGAAGAGTAGCCCCCGCTTGCCACACCTAGAGAAAGCCCACGCGCAGCAACGAAGACCCAACGCAGCCAAAAATAAATAAATTTTAAAAATATATACGATGGAAATACCTAGTAGAAAGACTGGATAACAAGGTTGAGAAGATTTGCATAAAGTCGAGCAAGAAGATGAAAAAGGGCAAAAGATGAGAGAGAAAAGAAAATTTGAATTTCAGCCTAGGAGGTCCAACATGAAACAACCAGAACTTCCAGAAAGAACAGAAAATGCAGGGGAGGAAGATGGAGCAGGGCCCAGGGCGCACAGAGTGACTAAAGACTCTGTGACCCAAGACGCGTTGTTGGGAAATGTAAAAAGTCTGCATGTGAAGAAAAGACTCTAAAGGGTTCCACAGAGGAAGGATTAAAAAAACAACACATACAAAAGGTTAGGGGTCAGAATGTCATCAGGCTTTTTAGCAGCCGTGCTGGGAGATAGAAAATGATGGCACAGTGCCTTTAAAATTGTGACAAAAGTGATTTCCAGTTTGGAATTCTGTAGCTTGCCAGACTACCAGGATGTGTTCAGATATGCAAGTTCTCAGAAAGTTTACCATTTGGATACATTTGTCAAAAAGCAACTCAATTCCCCCCAAAATGAGGTGACCAAGGAGGAAAGGGAAGATGTGGGTCCAGGAACAGCATGGGAGGGAGGTGACGGGCCGGGACCAGGGTGCGTCTCTCCCGGCCCCGCCTTGTGGTGCTGGAGCTGGACCCGCACACGTCTCCTTTGTGATGTCACAGTGTCAGGTCTCGCTGGAGGGCACTGGAGGGCCTGGAGAGAGTAAGGGGCTGGCTTCTCTTGGGTTTCAGGCATTGGTTTTCTCTTTTCCAGGCAAGACGGCCAGGTTTCACTGAAACCTCAGCATTGGCACATCCCCCACCTTTTCTGCCAACAGGAGGTCACAAGCACAGGTCTCTGCCCCGGGGGGAGGGCGCTCTCTCCCCATCCTAGAGACAGCAGCTGCTCCCCAGCCCCGATGTTTCCACACTTAGAGTTGTCAATTCCCTAACTGCTAGTTAATAGTTGTGTTAAATTTTCTCTGTTCATATTACTGATGTGCTGTCTCCTGGCTGGACCCTGTCTGCACACACGGTACTATAAACACTGAAATGTATTTTGCCAAAATGTGGGGCGTGGTTGTGTTGGGACAGTGGTGTAGGGAGACGTTTCTGGGTGGGTACGCGAAGGGGTGTAGAAGCGGGGCCAGTCTTCTGTGGTGGGGAGTCAGGAGATGACATTACACATTTTAAAACTCAAGAAAATGCACTGCAAGTATGTTTAGAAATACGGTTGTAATGACCAGAAGACAGAGCTAAGTGATACGGAAGTTCTTGCCTTTGGGCAACAGGACAGGAATCAGGAGTGTGACAGGAGACGGCTAGGTCTTGCTATTTGCCCTTGGTACTGCTTTGTTTTTAAATCATATAAATGTACTACCGAAAAAAAGATAAATGAATTCACAATAACCAAAAGGTGGAAACAACCCAAATGTTTATCGATAGATTATGGATAAACAATGTGTGGAGATACAATGAGATATTATTTAACCTTGAGAGGGAAGGAAATTCTGATACATGCTACAACATGGATGAACCTTAAAAACATTATGCTAGGTGAAATAAGCCAGACACAGAAGGAAAAGACTTATGATTCCATTTATATGAAGTACCTAGAATAGGGAAACTCATTGAGACAAAGGAGAATGGTGGGTGCCAGGGGCTGAGGGGAGGGAGAATAGGGAATTAGTATTTAATGGGTACAGAGTCTCAGCTTGGGAAGATGGAAGAGTTCCGGAGCTGGATGGTGGAGATGACTGCACATCAGGGTGGATGTACTTAATGCCACTGAACCACACACTGAAAAATGGTTACAGTAGAAAGTTCCATGTATATTTTATAAGAATGAGAAAATTTAAGTCTGATAAAAATTGGTGCATTAAATATATGAGTCTCAGAGAAAGAGCACTAATTCATGTCGGCGACTTGAAATAGGAACGTCTGTGTGGAGCTTGAGCCTCAGCCTGCGCGTGAATGTTAATTTGGTCTTTTCTGTGCCAGCGTCAATGGCCCCCTTCCTCACCTGGGCCGCCGCCTCGCTTCCTCATCTGGGTCGTGATTTCGCCCCAGCGACGAACCAGGTGTGTTGGGAGCTGCACTTGGGTCCCAGCACCGCCCCCCTACCAGGGCGTACGTGGATGCCCTGGAGGTGGGACAGCGGTCCTCGGTCCCCGCGGTCACACAGGACAGAGGGCGGATGGACAGACGGATGGGGAGGGGGAGGCGCGGGGGCGTGGGGCGAGCCTGAGGTCGGGTACCTGTGTCCTGTGGGTTGGGGGGAGGTGGGGCGCTCGTTTCTCCCGCGGGTCCGCCGACCCCCGACCAAGCGCTGTGCTCGGAGCCCCGGGGCCAAGGCTCCAACAAGCGCGACCCGGACGTTCCAGGAGAGTCACCGTCGGGGATGCACCGAGGGGCCTTGGGGGGGTAGGGGGTGCGCCGAGGGTGGGGCTGCTTCTGCACCGACGGACTGGCGCGGGGTGCGTGGGATGCGCGGGGTCCCCGAGGCGCCTGGTCCGGGTGCGGCCGGGAGCGGCCCCATCGCAGACAGGCTCCGCAGGGGGCGCCTCGGGCGGGCGGGCTGAGCGCGCTGCTGGAGCCGTTTCCGAATAATCTTTTTAAACATTTGCTCGCTCGTTACTTTAACAGAGATGCTGACCCGGGAGTGGTGGCGGGTGGAGAGGCTTGCAGGAAGGACCAGCCTCTCTGAAGGCCGCCGGGGAGGCGTCGGGTTTGCACCCAGTCGGCGGACAGAGGGTCCCCTGGGGCCTTCCTTGGAGGCGGTGGGGCATCCACGGCGGGGCAGCCTTGCCGGGGGCCTGGCCTCCTCCCCAGACGGCCCAGGACAACGTGTCTTCTCCCCACACCTGCTGCTCCTTCTGCAAAGTCCGTCTTTCTCCGCCTGGTTCCGTTCTGGTCATGTTTTGTGCCCGTAGACGGGCCCCAGGACCACCGGACACCCCGACCGCCGGCCACTTGCCGGGGTCCAGAGGTGGGGCTGGCCTTGAAGTAGGGCTCGGCGCACAGTGGGCGCTGAAGGGTGACTCTTGTTATTATTATTACAGGAAGTTGATAGCTTACAACATTCTTCAGTTGAGAAGCTGCAGGAGAAAAACTATGCCCTTTGCCCAGAACTTGAAAGGAAAAAAAAAAAATCTATACTGAAGTATTAGCTGTTGTTCCAGAGCCTGTCTGGATGCACTTGAGCTTGTTCCTTTGTGTGATAAACAGTATGTTTTGACTTAAGCTGGTGGGTAGTTAAGCAGCTTCATGCCGCCACATCTTGAAAGCCTTGTATGTGTTGGTTGGGCGCATTCATGATTTTGTTCCCCGCCGTGTGTGCAAGAAGGAACGAGGTTTTCTCTTTGGCAACATGGGATGGATTCCTGTGCATGACATTTCCAGTGACACGGGGGAGCATCAACCAAGAAAGAAACGGGTTTATTTTGTAATTGAAATCTCAACCCTGTGGTAGATTCCAGAAGCCCTCAAATCTAGGTGAGTTTTGCTCAAAGACTGTGAAAAAGCAAACCTTCTGAAATAATAGGTAATGGTTTAAATCCCCGTTTGTCTTTCTTCTTCTCCCCCTAGTCTGGTGATGTGGACCAGAAGCTTCTCCATCCTACTGAATTGAATCTCTGAGACAATCATGTGGTCAAGCTTTCAGGCAACACATAACAAAGAGCCACGGCTACACAGTGACACTGTGATGAGGGGCTGATGGACCACATATTGGTGACCTGCAGGGAACCGGGAGCAGGTAGCAAAAAAGATTCTAAAGAGCTTTTTTAATGAGACATAGTAGAAAGTAATTCATTACATTTTGGAGTTAGGATTTTTAAATAATAGCTTTCTGGACAATTCTCATTCTTTTTGGTAAATATTCTGCTTTAGATTTAAAAAAATATTTTGGGTAAGATTATTTTGTAAAAGCAGTAAAGAATATTAAATTGTTATAGTAAAGGGGAAACATTTTAATACAACAAATATATCTGAAACTTCACCCTCTTGGCATATCAATATTTCCTCCATCTGGTCCTTATCCATATGTTCATGTGATTTGTATATAAATACAATTACATTTATATTCTACCTTTGCATTGATAGATCATAAGTATTTTTTTTTTTTTTTTTGCGCAGTACACGGGCCTCTCACTGCTGTGGCCTCTCCCATTGCGGAGCACAGGCTCCGGACACGCAGGCCCAGCAGCCATGGCTCACAGGCCTAGCCGCTCCGCGGCATGTGGGATCTTCCCGGACCGGGGCACGAACCCGTGTCCCCTGCATCGGCAGGCGGACACCCAACCACTGTGCCACCAGGGAAGCCCTCGAAGCTTTATTTAAATGGGACCCACAGATGGTTTTTAAAGCCCCATAAGTATTTTTAATGTAGTTCTCCTGAGCATTTTTGATTACATAAAATATCTCTGTAGTTTACTGTGACCTCTTAAAAATGGTTTTTAGCACAACGTCATTGGGAATAGGCTGCCGCTGTGCTTTACTCATTACTGCTGTTTTCTTAAGATTAACTTTATATTTATTAAGACCCACCTGTGAGGACTTCCCTGGTGGTCCAGTGGCTAAGACCCTGCACAACGCAGGGGGCCTGGTTTCCATCCCCGGTCCGGGAACTAGATCCCGCATGCCGCAGCGAGGACCCCATGTGCCACAGCTAAGACCCAGCGCAACCAAAATAAATAAATATATATTAAAAACCAAACAGGGCGTCCCTGGTGGCGCAGTGGTTGAGAGTCCGCCTGCCAATGCAGGGGACACGGGTTCGTGCCCCGGTCCGGGAAGATCCCACATGCTGTGGAGCGGCTGGGCCCGTGAACCATGGCCACTGAGCCTGCGCGTCCGGAGCCTGTGCTCCGCAACAGTGAGAGACCCGCGTACTGCAAAAAAAATAAAAATAAAATAAAAAATAAAAAACAAACAACCTACAGCCCACCACCTGTTAAAAAAAAAAAAGGAAAAAGAACCACTTGTGAAATACATGTCTGTGCCTGTCTGTGAAGTGACTTAAAAGGTACCCCAAAAACGACAAAACCCAACCCCCAAACACAAAGGATCTTAATCTCTAGGAATGGTAGAAACAACATTGTTTCTTCATTCACACTTCTTCATTTGATCAGTATTGATCGGGCATCAACAACGGACAAGGCAATGTGGGAGAAGTGTCTTACAGAGCAGCCAGGGAGCATCAGGACCAGCAAGGGCACCTCCACCCTTGGGTGTCATGTGATCCATGGGATGGGAAGGCCACAAAATCAGGGCCATAGTGCAAGGAGGCTAAAGGAGCTGTTGTCCATGTCGGTGATATGGGGAGATGTCTGGAGGGGCTGGATTTTAAACTGGGGTCGATGAGTGGGTTGGGAAAGACAGGAGACATTCTACTCTTAGAGACTAACAGAAGCAGGTACTGAAGAAGGACCCGCTAGCCATGTTAGGAGATTGGTGGGTGAGTGGGTGTTCCATTGGTTCAGGTGCAGAGTCCACGTGGGGAAACAGTCCCCCAAAGCCAGTAACGGCTGGAGCTGGACTGTGGGACCTCGAAGCTTTAGTTAGTTAGTTAGTTTATTATTATTATTATTATTTTGCGGTACGCGGGCCTCTCACTGTTGTGGCCTCTCCCATTGCGGAGCACAGGCTCCGGACGTGCAGGCTCAGCAGCCATGGCTCACGGGCCCAGCCGCTGCGCGGCATGTGGGATCTTCCTGGACCGGGGCACGAACCCGTGTCCCCTGCTTCGGCAGGTGGACACCCAACCACTGTGCCACCAGGGAAGCCCTCGAAGCTTTATTTAAATGGGACCCACAGATGGTTTTTAAATAGGTGAGTGATTTCAAAATGGAGCTTTAAAATATTAATATAAGTGGTTTTGTTCAGGATGGGCTGAACTGGGCCCAGTCTGCAGGCAGAGAACGCAGTCCAATGGCCAGGGAGCAGGTGGTAGGAATAAATGTGAGAGTTGCCAGGCAGGGGAACCGGGGCTGAAGCGCAGACAGGATGTGGGATTGAAGGGGAAGGGAGCTGGTGGTCGTTCTCAGGTTTTGAAGGAGGGCCGTGGGGAGCAGCACCCAGCCTGGGCAGACCTTTCATCCAGCTTTGGCTGCGCGCTGTCGGGATCCAGGTGGGACCCTGAAGACCAAGGGCAACTCCGTGATGACAGCCTAGGAATGGACGAGATCTCAGGAGAACCCTAAAGGGAAGAGAGCAAAGGACGGGGACTCTGGGAATGGCCACATTTAAGGAGAAGAGAGAGAACAAGTAGGGCATGGCCAGGAGGCGGGCGGGCGGGGCTGCAGAGGGTCCCGGGCGTCAGATGCACCGGGGCCAACGGGGATGCTGAGCTAAGAACACAGGCCAGGAGCTTGGGAAGAGGAGGCCGCCCCCGTCTGAGGACTTTGCTGGTGAAGGGAGTGGAGATCAGAGCCCAGCCTCCCTCTGGAGGCTGCCCTGGAAGCAGGCCCTGCAACTGTCCGAGGGCAATGTGTTCCCACTCACTGGCCCTCTGAAAGGCTCTGTGAGGGCAGACTCAGCCCACTGGCCCTTTCCCATCCACACCGTCTTGTCATGAGCTTATGCCTGGCCTCTGATGCGGTGAAGTTTCCTCTCCTTAGGTGAGGAGGCTTCCGTCCACGGGAGGTGAAGTGTCCTTATCACAAGACCGTCTGGGAACAGGTTTAACAGATCGGTAGACTGGAAGATTTACCCCGACTGAAGAGAATTTAACAGGATCTGAGTTAAAAAGAAAACAAGACTCAAATGTCAACATCCAAGCCAAGAGACAAAGGCAGGGAGTGGGGCGTTTAGTCTCCACGGCTGGCGGGTGTTACTGCCAGGGTCTGTCTGCCTCTGCAGATTGGAGCAATTTCCTCTCCCTCCACCCTTATCCCCACACCAGCCGGCATCGGGCAACCTAATCCAAACACCACATGCCAAGCCTACTGAGAGATTCAAAGGATTTCAGGACTGGAGGGGCCCCTCGAGGTGACTGTCAGATGAGAACCAGGGACTGGCAAAGCTGCTGCCTGCAGGCCAGGTCCTGCCCGGCCTTTGGGGGGTTTCCTGGTGTGCGGGGACACCAGGGGCTCACAGAGTCTGGCTGCTCCCGAGCAGCAGCAGCAGAACTGAGTAGTTGCACCAGAGACCGTCTGGCTTGAAAAATCTAAAATATTTACTACCCAGCTGTTTACAGAAAATTTGAGGAACCCTGGCTGATATGGCTGGCTACCTAGCTAGCTGTGCTCCTGTCATGAGCAGACGGACCTTTCTCTTTCAACCTGGGCGAATTGTGATGCTTTAAAAAAGAACCAGGAATAATTTTTAGAAGTCAGAGTTTTCCATTAAGTGGCTTGGCCGGATTCCAGAGAGTTTCTATTCATTGACGGTAGAGCAGGACCGGGCACATGTCGTGAACACAATCCTCAGACCTCACTTTTGTTTCTGCTCAATCCCTTGTCCTTTGAACCAGCACAATAAAAGTGCTTCAATAAGCAGGGTCAAGTAGGATGGACCAGAGAGAAATGTGAAAACGAGATTACGGCTGTGATTAGAGGCCGAATGCCCTCAGTCACACAGCATGAACTGAGACCACCTTTATTATAAACAGCTGCCTGGCTGGTATAGAATAGATGGCAACTGCATTTTAAACTGCTTTGTTCAAGTGAATGAAGCATAGTCATTTTGGAAAACAGGGAAGCAAAGTTTTAAAAGAGCTGAAAAGGTTTTCAAATGCTCATATTTTTTACGTTCCAGAGGGACTTTGGTCACTTGAGTTCCTACGTGGGATGTGACGTGGTCCCACACTGGGGGGGCTCTGATCTACCCTCCCCTCACCGGCAAGCCCTCGGACGGGGCGGCCTCCCCTTCCCAAGCTCCTGGTCGGTGTTCTTCTACAAGTATAGAAGCATCAGCTCTTTTGGTTTGGGACTGATGTGTAAATGAGAATCAGTTAACTTGGGAAGTGCGTCCACCAAGCCGTCCAGAGTTAGCTGGACATCCTCTCCTTAGGTGAGGAGACTTCTGTCCACGGGAACTGCTGGTTTCTTTGGGAGGCAGGGAGGCAGATACATCAAAAGTCTCGATGGAGTTTATGTCTTTTGACCCAGCAAGTCCACTTCTAAGAATGTGTCCTAAAGAAACAGTGATGTGGAAAAGATTTATGGACCACACGCACTATTTAAAATAGCCAAAAATCGGAAATAATTTAAATGTCCAACAGTTGGATTCTGCTTAAACAAATTGTCATACATTTATATGGTGGAATGTCATGAATCCTTTAAAATTAAGATTTAGAAGAAAATGTATTAACCTGGAGGAATGTTCATAGTATATTAGGAAAGAATATCAGAATAAATATGATCACTTGGAAAGTATCTCAAAGTAAAAAAATCAAAACATTAGCAAAGTTTATTTCTGGGGGTGGGATTTTAAGTGTCCTGTGCATTTTTCTTCATGCTTTGGTGTTTGTACTTTCAGTATCATGTGTCTTGGTGTAGATATTTTTTCCTTTGACTTGAGATCTATTGGGCTGTTGAGTCTATGGACAGGATCTTCGATTAATCCTGGCAAATTCTCAGCTGTAATCTTTTCAAATATTGCCTCTGCTCCTCCTCTGTTTCCTGCCCTCTGGTCACTGATTAGACACCCTGGACCCTCTCTCTCTGTCCTCATGCCCTTGAACCTTGTTTTCATTCTTCCCGTTTCTGTGGCTCTCCCTGCAACATTCCAATCATTCCTTCAACTGTATCTTTAGTGTTTCTTCATCTGTGTGTTCAGTCTATCCATTGAATCTTAAATTTCAAATATCATTATTATTTTTAAAAATTTCTAGAACTTCTATTTGGTCATTAGTTATAATTTCTTGTTCTCTGCACATATTTTTAATCTTGCCTTTAATTCTTTAGACATAGTAAACATAGTTCAATTACATTCTGTCTGATAATTCTAAAATCTAAAGTCCTTGTAGGTCTATTTCTGCTGTCTGTTGTTTCTGTTTATCCTCAATCATGGAGCCTCATTTCTTTTTCTCTTTTTAAAAAAAAATATTTTATTTTTTAATTTTTTGGCTGAGTGGCTTGTGGGATCTTAGTTCCCAGACCAGGGATCAAAATCGCACCCTCAGCTGTGAAAGCGCCAAGTCCTAACCACTGGACCGCCAGGGAATTCCTTGGAGGCTCATTTCTTTTGTGCCTGTATGAGTTTTATCTGTGAGCTCTGTAAGAGTAAATTAAAAAATGAATTTTTCTGGTCGCTGAAAGGGAAAGAGAGTATTACCTCTCCAGTTGCTACTCACTGGAAAATCATTTGTGGGTTTCTTAGAGATGAAAGATAAAGAAAAATTCCTCCAGAGAGGAAGTGCAGGGTTTTTTTTTACCCCGTTTGGAGATGCCTTAAATCCAGCTCTCAGTGTGAAGGGACTTTATTGAACTAGGAACGTGAGTTTAGGCTGCAAATCTGCAGTGAGAACTAGCGATGGTTGTAAGTCCCTGGGGCAGGATACCCCGTCCCCTGGGCACCAGGGTTGAAAGCAGCAACGTTTCTTGCATTGTTTGGAACAGGGGAGGGACTTCTAATTTTTTTTTTTAGAACATAAACCCTGCTTTTTAAAAAAAATTTATTTATTTTTGGCTGCGTTGGGTCTTCGTTGCTGCACGCGGGCTTTCTCTAGCTGCGGCGAGCGGGGGCTACTCTTCATTGTGATGTGCGGGCTTCTCATTGCGGTGGCTTCTCTTGTTGCAGAGCACGGGCTCTAGGCGCATGGGCTTCAGTAGTTGTGGCACACATGCTCAGTAGTTGTGGCTCGTGGGCTCAGTAGTTGTGGCTCGCAGGCTCTAGAGTGCAGGCTCGGTAGTTGTGGCACACGGGCTTAGTTGCTCCGTGGCATGTGGGATCTTCCCAGACCAGGGCTTGAACCCGTGCCCCCTGCATTGGCAGGCGGATGGATTCTTAACCACTGCGCCACCAGGGAAGCCCCCTGTTCTTCTAATTGTTAAGCTGAGTGTGCGGTCCTCTGGGTGCCAGGCTTTGGGTGTCTGTGAGGCTCCTCGGATGGACGTGACCCTGAACCCTAGTTCCTCCTATGACGTCATGGATACTGAGGCTCAGATTAATCCTTGACCCGTTTCTTCCTCTCTGTTTTGCACCATGAATCTGACAGGACATCATGGTGGCTCTGTCTCTAGTTATGTCTGGAGTCTGACCTCTTCTCACGACCCCCTTCTGCTGTCCCCTCTGGCCTCCCCTCTAGCCTGACCACTGGCACCGCCGCTGAGCATTTCCTCGGCCATTTCTCTCCCCCGATCCTGCGTTCGGCTGTGGATGTGCCGCAGCTGTGGGGGGTTGGCAGGTGTGGCCCCAGCAGAGGCTGAGACACCTGCTGGCCTGTGTCCGCCGCTCCAGGGCCTGGAGTGTGGGCCCTGGTCCTCCTGTCGGCAGATGCCCCGCATCAGCCAATGGCCAGCCTCTGTCAACCCCAAACAGCAAACCGTCTGTGATGGTCAACTGTACGTGTCAACTTGACAGGCCGTGCATGGGGTGCCCAGGTATCTGTCCAAACGTGATCGCGGGTGTGTCTGGGAAGGTGTTTGTGGATGATGAACAATGGAGCTGCACGCCTCCTGAGGGTGGGCCCCATCCGAGCAGCTGAAGGCCTGACCAGAATGAAAAGACTGCCCCCATGGGGAAGAGCGAAGCCGTCGGGACACTGCGTTTCTCCTGCCTTTACTCTCGGACTGAATCATTGGCTCGTTTCGGGTCTCAAACCTACTGGCCTTTGCACTGGAGTTTTACGCGATGGGCTCCCGGGGCCCCCAGCCTGTCGACCGCAGACCTCGGGGGTCATCAGCCTCTACAGCCATGGGAGGCAGCTCCTCAGCATACACCCCCATGCCGCCCAGAGGGTTCACTAGCCGGTGAATGGACGAATCCTGGAATTCTCAGCAGTAAAAAGGCATAAACTACCGAGACAGCAACAACAGACAGGAACCTTGAGAGCCCTGTGTGGAGTGAAAAAGACACAGATGAGTTCGTACTGTGTTTCCATTTGTGTGAAATTCCAGAGAAGACGCATCTGTGATGCTGGAGGGCAGCCTGGCGGTGCTGGTGAAGGGCAGGTGACCTGAGGGGCATGGGGAGCCCGTGGGGTGACGGGCACGGCCCCAGTGGCGGTGGCACTTTGGCGCACACAGGGCAAACGTGCATTCTGTCTCAGTAGAGCTGGTTTTGCAGAAAGAATCAGCCAGCCTGGCGGGAGTGACCTTCTCTGAAACCGTGTCCTTCGCTGCCCCAACCTGCGTCAGAGGACGTTTAGACGGTCGGGCAGAAACCAAGTTGGGCCCAGCCCGCCTGGGGCGCAGGGGCCGGGGCGGGGGTGCCCCTCCAGCTGCTGTACCAGGCAGGCGGTGATGCTGGCCCTGCCCACCCCCCTGCCCCTCCCTCACCCCGTGGGGGACCTGACGAGGCAGAGGCTGGGCCGGAACAGAACGTGGGGTGTCCCTGGCCCTCGGACCTCCAGCCGGCCTCACCCTCAGTCTCACGATGCCTGGAGGGCCGAGCCGAGCCGACTCCCACCTTCAACACGATCCGGAGGCCATGGATCACTTCTCACCAGGGAAAGCTTCCCAAGACAGAGTGTAAAGGAGCAAACGGAAGTCTCACGAGGCCTGGAACACAGGTGAACAGGGAGGACCTGTTTCAGCTTTAGCCAGACTTGCCAAACGGGTCAGTTCCAAATGGGTGCGAGGATTCTCGGCAGCTGTTCTGCGTCTCGTCCGAACCAGCCCCGTCTGACTAGTAGAGGCGGTCCTAGGAGATCTGGTCGTGCAGCCCACGCCGGGTGGCGACTTTGCTGCTGTAGTTAAAGAATTAGTTTCTTAACCACGCCTTCAGCCATGTTAACACCACTCCCCCGATTTGAGAACTCATTAAAAGAGAAACGCTTGATCATAGAAGCAGTAACCTGAATTTTGTCCAATGCACTGAGAATTCATTTTAAATGGAAACGTGTTTTCTTGCTGAGGACTTTGGGGGGGTGCCTCGGGGTGCGAAGGAGCCAGTGCCATCTGACGTGCGCGATGTTCCCTGCAGGCTCAGAGCGCCCCTCTCGGTGCTGGAGAGAAGGTGCTCTGTGACCTGGGGCAGGTGCCTGGGCGTCTCTGTGCCTCAGCTTTTGCCCATGAGAAGGAGGTGGCGATGGGAGCCTCCCCCCCCCCCCCACACACAGTCTGCTGCAAAGGCCGAGGGCAGAGGACACACCAGCTGTGAGGCGCATGATGCATATTTTGCTTTTGGTCTAATTTGCAGCTTTTGCCTTTGACGACACTATTTGCCTTGTGTGGTTGTTGTGAGGATTAAGTGAGTTGATTTAGGTAAACTGTCTGATAAGTTCATTAAGTCAAAGTTATTTATTTTGGAAGTTTATAGCTAAGGATGTAATTGTAAAAATTATTAATGTTGGATGATGCCTTTAAACCTAAAGTTATGTGTTATTTGCCTGTTTTCATTTGGATGCAGCCTTTTCACATGATCTCTGGATGTCGATCTCACCACAACCCCATGAAGTGAAAACCCTGACCCCAGGCAGCCACTAATCTGCCTTCTGTCAGTGTCAGTGTCACATCTTGTATATCGGATATTTAATATGTCCATAATCTTTAGGAGAATCTGACATATTAGGGAGTCTGACAAAATAGGTTTGTAATTTCTATGGAAAGTGTATAATTAGGTGTAGACTTGTAATTTTTTTTAACATCTTTATTGGAGTATAATTGCTTTACAGTGTTGGGTTAGTTTCTGCTGTATAACAAAGTGAATCGGCCATATGTATACATATATCCCCATATCCCCTCCCTCTTGCGTCTCCCTCGCACCCTCCCTATCCCACCCCTCTAGGGGGTCACAAAGCACCGAGCTGATCTCCCTGTGCCATGCGGCTGCTTCCCACTAGCTCTCTATTTTACGTTTGGTAGTGTATATATGTACGTGCCACTCTCTCACTTCGTCCCAGCTTACCCTTCCCCCTCCCCGTGTCCTCAAGTCCATTCTCTAGTAGGTCTGTGACTTTATTCCCGTCTTACCCCTAGGTTCTTCAGAACTTTTTCCTTAGATTCCATATATATGTGTTAGCATACAGTATTTGTTTTTCTCTTTCTGACTTACTTCACTCTGTATGATGGACTCTAGGTCCATCCACCTCACTACAAGTAACTCAGTTTCGTTTCTTTTTATGGCTGACAGACTTGTAATTTTTAAGTTAAAAAGTTTAAGAGCATTTGACAAAGTTTGCAAATGCTATTGGAACGTATACAAGAAGTTGAAAGTTCCTGTACTTACAACTTTGATTTATTGGATTTTTAACGAGTTGTTTAAGGTTGTCATAAGTTTTTTGAGTTGGGGATATAGGTTGCATGTGCCATTCAGACATTTGAAATATTTAAGAAGAAAAATGAATATATTAAATTTATAAGTGCAGTTCATGGAGAATGTGGAGAAGATAATTAAATGGATTGATTTTTAAGAGTTTAGTTGGTTCAACTAATTGAAGGTGATTCTTACGTTATCTGAAGTTTTACACATAGTAGAACATGACGTAAGATTTGTACAATGAATGTAAAAGCTAGAGAAAAAAAGGTTTTTTTGAATTTGAACTTTAATAAGCCATCATTCATTTGAAATTTAAGTAGCCGTAAAGTTCTTTCTGTGCATTAAAGTCCCTCTTGCTCATTAAAAAAAAAAACAAACAAACCCCAAAGACCCAAACCACACATAGACACAGTCTCACAACTTTAATTTACACAGAGCTGGACACAGTCCACACTCATAACTGAATGGGCCTTGGCGTTTCGTGCACAGTGCCGGCTCCCAGCCTTCGGAGTGGGGGAGGGGAGGGAGGGGGGAGGGGTTGCCTGGCGTTGACCTCATCGTGGTGATGTAGGCCCTGAGCTCTACCTGGAGTGAGCAGTTGGGAGAGGAACCTGCAGACTGAGGCTTGGATCTGTGATATTAGTGTTGGCCTTTTCTTAAGAAAAGAAAAAAGCCTTCCTCTCCAGAACACACTGGGTTTCCTGTGATCGCTCTGCTCTTGGTATGTGGCACGATGCCCTAGTACCAACCCCTGACACCCGAGAGGTGCCCTAGGACTGGTGTCCTAGCACCTTTGAGCGAGGGAAGCGGGACCCCAAGCGCACCCTCAGCCGCAGCCTCCATCCGCAGCGAACGGCAGGAAATCACACTCGGTTCTGCATCTGCCTCGTGTTTCGTCTGGTTTGGGCCCTAAACAGTTGAAGAACAAACCTGAAAGGACGACGAGGAGGCCCGGGGTCCGCACACACTCACGCACTCGGGGTAAACGCTGGAAGGCAGGGCGCGCTTTCTGAAGGGGTTTGAGGGTCTTGGGAATGAAAGTCCTTAGCTCCCATGTTTCCTCCTTCGTGGGGACCCCGCGCACGTGTTGGGGAACCAGGACCCCGAGGCCGGCGCCGGGGGCCTCGCAGGTCTGAGCTCCTGCCAGAGGCCCGCTGACTTCCGAGGGTGACTTTGTTGTTGCCGTTGATCTCGCTTTCAGCTTTGAGAGGAAGCTAGAAGCGGGGGCGCGGCCTCTATTCCACGAGAGTCTCTAGCTCCCCGTTTGGGCCTCCACCCCACGGACGCCCTCGGAGCCCAGCTGGCATCATCTTACCCCTGGGCGTCCCGGGGTGCCGCCCAGCCCACCCCACTGTGGACCACGGGACCTGCAGTTCTGGCGGACGGGGAAGGTCCAGGTCTGGTTCTGTCGGCGTCGCACACAGTAAAGCTGCACGTGCATAGACTCTGGGGAGGGGTGGCCCGTTGGCGCCCGGCGCCTGTTCCTGGAGCAGCAGACCGTTCGGAACGCAGGGGAGGTCCCTGCAGAGGCGGCGAGCTTTGATCCAGCGGCCCCACGTGTGGCTCCCGTGGCCTCAGGCCAGGGGGACGTCCACATGCCTTCACTCGATATTCACACGTGCTTGAGAACTTATTCAATGACAGTAGTTTCTGGGCCGCGTTCAGAGCTCGCTACTCTCTCGTCTCTGGGAGCAGCGGGGCTGGACGGCTTCTGACGGTGAGACTTCGCCACCCGCTTCCCTCCACACGGTGCCTCCTTCCCCCTCCCGAAGGTCCCCCAGAAGGAATACTTTCAAGTGAATGACAACAACAGGAAAAGCGTGACACCGACAAGAAAAGAGAGAGGGAGGCTTTGGGAAGGAGAAGAGTTCTGTTTCTTGCCAGGTGTGTTCAGTTCATCAAGCTGTGTCCTCCTATGTGTATATTTTAGTTCAATGTAAAACTTAAAAATTTTTTGCATAGGTATATATATATATATTTAATCATGGTAAAATGCACAACATAGAATTTACTATCTTGGCCATGTTTAAGCGGCATTACGTCACGTTGCTGTGCAGCCGTCGCTGCCATCATCTCCAGAACTTTGTCATCTTGCAAAACTGAAACTCTCCCCGGATAACGCCTCTGCATCCCCTTCCCCTGGCCCGACTACCCGCCCTCCTTCCTGCCTCTGTGGATCTGGCTCCTCTAGGGACCTCATGCAAGTGGAGTCACACAGTACTTGTCCTCTGTGACCAGCTTCTTTACTGAGCATGATGTCTTCAGGGTTCATGCGTGTTTAGCAGGTGTCAGGATACCCTTCCTTTTTAGGGCTGAATAATATTCCATAATAGGGAATAAACCCTTCCATTTCCATGGTATAAACCCTTCTGCTTTAAAACAAAGGTAAAAGGTAGGAATGCATAGACACAAGAAAACTTTGTCAGCCCGTGGATAATTTTAATTCATTTACCTGGAGGATTTGTGTGGCGCTTCTGTGGGTCAGGGTCTACACGGAGCAATTTCTGTCCATTCTGGTCTACTCCCCACAACTTTATTTCCATTTTTCGGATGAGAAAACATTAATAAAGGCAGAGAGGTGAAACCACTTCCTCGAAGTCACAGGGCTGGAAAGAAGCAGTGCTGAGTGCAGACCCTGTCCTGTGACTGAGGCCGAGCCTGGGCTGGGCTGGACCTGCCCACCTTGCAGGGTGGCTGCGCGGGGGGAGAGGGGAACTTCTGAGTTACAGGATGCGTGATGGCACCACTGAGCCTGCGCGGAAGCCGTGACTTCCTGCCGACCACTTCAGGGTCACCTTGGGCCTGGCTGAGCGGGGCCTGCAGCCTGGCGGCCTGGGGTCACCTTCCCCGACAGGGCCCGCAGAGCGCGCACCTGGGCACCTTCGCGTGGCCATAGTCCCCCCGGCTGTGGAGAGTCCCCTCGCCGCCCCCGTGCGCTTGGCCGCCCCCCGGAATGCCTGGTGGGGTGGGGGGCGATGGGTGCCACCTCCCCTCTGAGCGCCGCTCGTGTATCCGTGGCGACGGGTCAGGACGCGCCCCTGGAGCCCCGTGCGTGCAGCTCAGGCCTGGCACCGCCGGTGACGCGCTTTCCACAGGGCTGAGCCCCTTCCCAAAACTGTCCATGGGGACAGCTTTGGCACCCATGGTCACAACCAGTGAAGAGTATGGGAACTTCCCGCCAATTCGTGTCTGGTGGGGTTGCATTTTGAATTTGGGTTTCTTTCGAGCCTTCGAAGCATCTGGGCTGGTCTTGGTGTTGTTATGCTGTGTCCTGCATCCATCCAGAAGTGGGTTTGCCAGGCGGGGGCAGTGTGAGTGGGAATATTGCATTTCTGATTAAGAACTTGCTGTCAGACACATACAGGTATCGCCCTGCGTCATAAAAGCAGAGCTACAACTACAAAATTATGTGTAATTATACACAGAAGAGTCTTCCCCAAGAACCGTAAACTCCAGCCTTGCTGGGGGAAAGATCTCTTGCTCTTTAGACAGAGCTTAGCAGCTTTGTGGATGGAGGAGGACTTCCGGGGACAGACAAGAAGGTGACATTTACAGCACGACTTCTTCCTGAGAGCTGACAGCAAGGGGCAGCTCTGCCACAAGGATCCTCGAGGTCACTTTTCTAAGTTGGTTAAGTACATGTGAAAAGACAGAAGAGCTACTGCAGTAATTCCTCGAGCTTCTCTTGTAGGGAAGAAGGTTTTGCTCCTTATTATATCTAAAATATAATATAAATAATTGTTATTTTGAAAACCTGCTCAGGAATTCCATCAATAAAAACAATGAGCCCTGCTCAGCCATAAAAAAGAATGAAATTTTGCCATCTGCAACAACCTGGAGGGCCTTGGAGGGCATTATGCTGAGTGAAGTAAGTCAGAGAAAGGCGAATACTGTGTGTTTTCACTCTAAATGTGGAATCTAAAAAATACAACAAACTAGTGACTATAACAAAAAAGGAACAGACTCACAGATGGAGAACAAACTAGTAGTTACCAGTGTGGAGGCACAACCGGCTATGTATAAATAAATAAGCAACAGGAACATATTGTACAGCACAGGGGATACAGCCAGTAGTCTATAATAACTATAAATGGAGTATGACTTTTAAAAATTGTGAATCACTTTGTTGTACACCTGAAACTTATATAATATTGACATCAACTATACCTCCAAAAAAAAGTTTTAAAAAGTTAAAAAAAAAAGAAAAACAATTAACTCACTACAGAACTAGTGATTTAAATTTAAGGCCAGTTTTAATTACTTATCTGGTAAAATGCTTATTTTCAGTTACAGTTTAATCTATGAAAGATACTGTTATAGTACAAAAAGTTTTAGGAAGAGTTTTGTAAATATTATGACCTAAGTTACCATTTACATATATGGTACTAGGAACAGTTCACTGTTTTAGAGTTATTTAAATTCCTAACTGACCTTAAAAAGTCTTCCTATGGCATTCCATAATGCAAAGGGGAAAAAAATCTTTTGGGCAGTAAGAAATCTTAGAGTGAATAAACTGAAGCTCTGCAGTGTAATGTGGAATTAGGAAGAGAAATACATTTTCTGACTTTAATGTACAATGTCTACATGTTATTTTAAAAAGCTATTCCGAGAATACCCTGAGCCCTCTGAAGGCAGGGGTGGGGTGGCAGGATCTTTACAAAAGATTCACCCTTTGAAATCATGCAATACTTTGTATAAGAGTTTAGTTTGGGTGGAGATCCAAAAATTGATCCATAAGTCAACGTTACAAATATCAGAAGAAAAATTCAAAAGAAAGCATTTTAGAAAAACCACTTTTTTCAGTAACACTAAAGAATTAAAGAAAGTGTTAATAGAAGGGGGAAAAAAAAAAAAGCCTAAACAGAAAAGAGAACTAAACCTCATCAGGTTAATTTTTTTAAAGGATGTTTGAATTGTCTTCACAGTTCTTATTCTAGGTGTTCTCGTACAAGAAATCTATGATCTAGCCACTTATTTAAAGATCAAAGAAGCTGGGATATATCGGAAAGAGTCAGGCTTGTTCTTCTCCCCTTTCTCTTTTCTTTTTAAACTTAAGGTATCTTTTTTGTTAATTTCATGGGGGAAAAACAACTCAGTAAAATAAAGTTTAAAAAAGGGAAAGTGAGTGATGATGTGTGAAGTGTTTTAGGATTTTAAAAAATGGATTTAGGCACTGTGAATGCAGTAATACTTGACATTTTGTAACCACTATAGATTGTGCAGTGCCAGCCGGATGACCGGGCTTCCAAAAACAGGGGTGGAAGAATATAATTGTCTTGTACGCTGTGGATTAAAGAAACAGAGTGTGTAAATGTAATAGGTATGGCATTTCAGTTTAAAAATAAGCTTAGGGATTTTAAAATTTTCTATTAAATTGGGAGAAAAATAGTTTCAGTGAAATTTCCAAATAATTAACAAGCCAGAAGAAATACATCTGGAATCTTGACCACAGGGGTGATGGTTTCTGTTTTTAACACACATATTAGTGCTAAAAGTGATTGAATAGAGGCAACCGTTTCCCTGGCCATGTCCCTGTGAGGGAGGAGGACCGTGGCCTTCAGGGTCACGGACGCCCCAAATAGCAACATAATGTAAGACATGCTTTCATTGTTTACACGAACTGAAATCAAAACACTAACCTGAAGAAATACCACACTCACCGTGGAATTGTGAAATTTTGCTTCTTTATCAATTAGTGGTTTTCAAGTAGGAGCATCTAATTTTACCCTCCTGACCCGGCACCGAGCGGCCCTACTAGACTATAGACCAAACTGGCACCTTCACCAACTTGCAGGGAATAAAATCCACATTTAAAGTGTAGGAACGAACTACAATTACAGTTTTCACTTCCATCTCCAGCCCCACTCAGAATCACATCGTGGGTCACGATTGTACCTGACATTTGTCCTGGTGGAATCTGGGGTACTGAGAACATTCACAGCCACCCAGCAAGCTGTCCTTTCACCGTCTGGTCACTGCGACAGCGGCTGAAGCTTTTTTATCAGAAAGCTTTTCAAATTTGGATTTTCTAGCGGCCCTTCTCGCCCAGGAAAACTCAGCCCCACAGCCGGGGGCCTGAGGCATCCCCTGTGGGTAAGGAATTACCTTCTCTCCAGTGCACCAGCCTGGGGAGAATGGAGAAAATAGCCACTTGGATAAGTCTCTCCATCAGTCTGCTGGGAAAGGCTTTAATTTCCAAGCAGGCGGTCACCAGTCAGCTGTACACAGTCACCTTTTCATCAGATTGTCAGTGGGTCACTCTTTATGATATAAGACACAGCCTGGGCTTCCCTCATGGTGCAATGGTTAAGAATCCACCTGCCAGTGCAGGGGACACGGGTTCAAGCCCTGGTCTGGGAAGATCCCACATGCCGCGGAGCAACTAAGCCCGGGCGCCACAACTACTGAGCCTGTGCTCTAGAGCCCACAAGCCACAACTACTGAAGCCCGCACGCCTAGAGCCCATGCTCCACAGCAAGAGAAGCCACCGAGATGAGAAGCCCGCGTACCGCAACAAAGAGTGGCCCCCTCTCGCTGCAACTAGAGAAAGCCCACATGCAGCAATGAAGACCCAACGCAGCCAAAAATAAATTAAATTAAAAAGAAAAAACACAACAGTCTGCTGTGGAGTCTGACCCCAAATACATCATCAGGAAGTTACAGTAATTCACAAAAAGATGAATCAGGTGGGGCAGGGTACAGTTTTGTGGGACAAGAACTGACCACCGCAGAGGAGGTAGGATGTGAGGTGTGACAAGGACCAGGCTCAACATCACCAGTGTCCACTGGCTTGTACACAAACAGCGACGGGACCCCTGTGTCATCTTCTAGCGTCCCCGGTCAGCGCAGGATCCGTGTAGACGCCAAACGGGGCCCTCGTCCCAACCAGCACGTGCACTCACGCGGGCAGGAGACCCCGACACTGTCACTCATGCTTCAGAAAGCAAAGAGGCTGCCCACAAAGAATGGTTAGGAAACTTGAAGAGTTTTATTTTGTACTGTTAAAAAATGTAGGTCGTGGATTCATCTGTATAAATAATTTTTCTGGCAACAGTAGTTAACTTTTAACCTCCCATTCAAAAACTTCACAACTTCAAGCGTTTGAAATGCACTTAAAGATTTCCCCTGCTTTTGTTTTATACGGTCCATTTTCATAGTAATTAGCCGACTCATAAAGTCAAAGAATTTCTTTCAAAATAAAGTTCAAATCTTTACTAGTATGTAATGGGACACATTTGCATTCTCTTGGTCAGTATCCATTTTAATACTTTTATTTTCTTTCATTTTTTCCCTGAAAGCTAGAAAGTGGGGGAAATAGGCTTACCTGTACGACTCAGATCAAAGCACAAAATGTCATTTAAAAAATAAATACCTAAGGCATACCGGCCACCCTTCCACTCAGTTTCCTCGGCTATTCAGACTTATCTCAAGGGTCTGCTCTCCCCCTGCCGCAGTTCTGCCTCTGGTGGGCGGCTGCTTCCTGTCACTTGTCATGAAGTGTGTGGCTTGATATCCTGGGCTTCACATGCCGGTTCAGAAACTCAGTGACGCTACATGGACTTGCTCAAAACCTTTTTTTAGTGCGGTTTGGCAAATATCCCAAATGAAATTCAACTCTAAGTTAAAGTCTCACACAGAGATAAGGCTAAGAGCATCTAGACTTGCTGGGCCGTCCAGAGGCTCCGGGGCGGGGATGGGGGCGTAGGAAAGGAAAAGCGAATTGCCCCGAACTGAAGTGCCGCAGACACCCCCGCTTTGCCACCACAGAACAGCGCCCCGCGGAGACCGCAGCACCTGCGGAGGCGGCCGGTGTGCTGGGCGCGGGGGCTGCTGGGAGAATCTCTGGCGGCCCCGCCCCTGCGCCCCCTCCCTGCCTCGGACGCGCTCCCCACTACCTCCCAGCATTAGGAACAGCAAGCACTGACACACGAGCCCGACCCCCGCTCGCCCCCTCCTCCCGCCTCCAGGCTCCACCGCCGGTGCGAGCCCCCTGGGTCTTGGATGCTAGGCCACCGCTAGATGGCCAAGTCACTGGCCCTGGCCCGGCCGCCGCTGGATTTACTGGCCTTGCTGGACCGGCCGGGGTCTGCGGGGAGCTCGGGGGACGCGTGAAGCTCCACGGCAGTCACCGCCCCCTCCCCGTCGCCGTCGCCCGAGCTCCCCGCCCCGCCCTCCGGAGGGGGCTGCTGGGGGCCGGCCGGGGGCTTCGGGGCTGCAGGCGCGGACAACGGCGGGGAGGCCTTCCCGGCCGAAGTCTGCTGCTCGGCCTCCCGGTCGGCCCAGTTCGGCGCCGTCGCGAGCAGGTGCTGGTGGCCGCTGGGGAAGCCGGCCGGGTGGCCCTTGCCGGGGGTCCCGGGCAGGGCCGCCGGCGGAGGGGGCTCGGGGTAGCCTGGGGCCGACGCCTGCCCCAGGGAAGAGGCCGAGGGCGCGTAGTAGGGCGGGAACCCGATGGTGAGGGCGGGTGGGTTGGAGTGGGAGGGCGGCAGGAGGGGGCTCCCACACCCAGGCTTTGCGGCCCTCACGCTGGAGCCGGGAGTGTCCGGGGGGTAAGGGTCGGTCATCCCCTGTTTCAGCTTCTTCCAGCCCAGGTGGTAGATCTCCAGCATGTTGAGCAAGAGGGACACGCAGGCCACGGCCAGCATGAAGAGGATGAAGATGGTCTTCTCCGTGGGCCGCGAGATGAAGCAGTCCACTGTGTTAGGGCAGGGCCACCGGTCACAGCGGTACAGCGGCTTCAGCTGGAAGCCGTACAGGAAGTACTGCCCGGCGATGAAGCCCACCTCGAACAGCGTCTTGAAGATGATGTTGAAGACGTAGGTGCGGAGCAGGGCGCCGGCCAGGCGGACCTTGCCCCGGTCGTCGCGCACCGGGGGCCTGTCCTGCCCGAGGGGCGGGCCGTCGGTCTGCAGCCGCTCTTCCTCCCTCTCCTTCCTCTTCTGCTCCATGCGCACCAGGTGCAGCACGTGGCCCAGGTAGATGAGGGTGGGCGTGGACACGAAGATGATCTGCAGCACCCAGAAGCGCACGTGCGAGATGGGGAAGGCGCGGTCGTAGCACACGTTCTCGCAGCCCGGCTGCTGCGTGTTGCACGTGAAGTCCGACTGCTCGTCCCCCCAGACCTCCTCGGCCGCGGCCCCCAGCACCAGGATCCTGAAGATGAACAGCACCGTCAGCCAGACCTTGCCGATGACGGTGGAGTGCTCCTGGGCGTTCTCTAGGAGTCTCCCCAGGAAGCTCCAGTCGCCCATCGCTTCGGATTGCTAACCTGCAAAGGAACAGGCTCGTTACTAGGCAGGCTCGCCAGGTGAGCTGAGGGTGCGGCCCCCGGGCAGCCCTGGGCCCCGACGGGCGTCGGAATTCGCTGCCATGGGGAGCTATGCTCCCACTGACCAGCGGGAACTCTCCACGGGAAGGTGTGTGCGTGCACGTGCACGCACAGGTGTGTGTATGTATACGTGTGTAGGTATAGGTGTGAGCAGGCACCTGCATGCGTATCTCCCGGCTGTCCGCCGAGCAGGGTTTGGTAGCTGTCCACAGCACGTGTGGCCCTGAGCGGCGGCAGTTACACGGCACAAGTGCCAGCGTGAGGGAGACGACCGCAGGCTGCTCACGCTCTCACTTCAGAGCCGAGGACGCTAGGAAAGGTGCCCGAGGGGAGGGACCTCTCCCCAGCCTCCCGACTCCCGTCCTGGTCTCGTCCAGCGGCTCTCGGGGGTCATGATGCTCTGCACACAGCTGGGTGGGTTCCTAAGCGGACCTTTCTGTTCAGGTGAAATCAGAGGGATTTTCCCAAACGGCCGCGGTTCCCAGGCCACTGCTGTGACTCCTGCCATGTCCACCTACTGCCTCCCCTCCCCCCCCTCCTCACCAGGCAAATGTTCCACAAACGGTCAGCTCGCTGCAGGCCCAGCCATGCCGCCTCCCCCTGCAAGACGGGACCCGGGCGCACGCGGCCAACGGCCCCACGGGAGGCGGCAGGGGGAACCCAGGGGCCTCCGTGCCCTGATGCAGGGCACTGCCAGCCTCACGTATACACACACAGACACACACACACAGACACACACGCATGCACAGACACACGCATGCACACACACGCACACACACAGATGCATGCACACACAAGACACACACAGACATACACACACTCATGCACACACACAGACACATACACAGATACGCACGCACACACAGACACACGCATGCACACAGAGACACATGCATGCACACGCACACACAGATACACACACAGACACAGACACACACACAGGTGCATGCACACACACAGACACACAGACATACACACACTCATGCACACACAGACACAGACACACACACATGCACACACACAGACACACACACACGCATGCACACACACACATATACACACTCATGGCCCTCCAGTGGAACCAAAGACAACTCTTCTCACATTGAATTTTAAAATGTTTAAAAATATTGATGTTTATGAGTTGGTTCTGAGGCAAAATACAAAACTTTACTGTGACCTAAAGAAACAGACAAAAGTTAACTCTCTTTAGACCAAATTTCCAACTCTGTTTTGGTTGTTTGAGATCTTTCAAGACATCTTACTCTTCTCAGATCCCACCGGCCCCCCTGCCCCTGACTGTGACTGGCACCTGTTCTATTTTGCTTGTTCTCAGAGGGTAAAATGTTTAAATTTAGAGACAACTTACTGAACGTGAAGGAAGTCAGGTGTCAGGCACTTTCTGGGTTAAACCTGACTCTCACGCAGACACTGCAGCCGCCCATCTGGGCCTGGACGGCACCGCCTCACCCCGGCCCCCCTCCCCCTGCCGCCCCCCTCCCCCTGCCGCCCCCCTGCCCCTGCTGCCCTCCAGCCCATCCGGGCAGGACGAGGCCGCTGTGCCCCCAGCGCTTCATTCGAGTTTCCGCACCTGCTGTTTCTTCACCTTAAAGCTCGGCCGGGGGGCGGGGCCCGGCCTGCTGACGTCCACACTTAGGCCACCGTGGGGCCGCGCTGGCCCTTCGTCCTCATCAGGCTGCGCCCGCGGGTCTGCCACCCTCCCCAACCGCCGCCCGGCCTCAGAGGGCCCCCGGCGGCGTGGCCTCAGGCCTCCACAGAAAACCTCCCGGACGGTCCGGACCACCCATGGCCTTGCCCTTTGGTTCCAGTTCTGAGGCCACGGCCCTTTGTCCGACACCTGCAGGCAGAGGGGTCGGGCACAGGGCACTCAGGGCCTCACCAGCCGAACACTGTGGGCCATTCGGTCCTTCTCCTGCCTCGTCGGGATGAGCGGGCGCAGGTCATCCTTGCTGGGGAGCCGTCGGAGGGATGTGCCAGGCCGAGGGCAGCAGGTCCGCACAGCCGGCGCCCAGAGGGAGGGGACCCGGAGACTGGAGAGTGTTGCTGGTATCTCCCTGCGGGGCCAGGGAGGCGAAATGTCCTGCAGTGTGTGTGTGTGTGCGCGTGGGAGGGGGGCAGCACCCGCGGCATCTGCCCTTTTATTAGGAAACCAGACACAGGAAGGAACCGTCCCACCCCAAACGCCCTCTGCTGAGAGACGCGGGCTATGGATGGGCTTGTTCAGTCAGTCAGAGGGAGGAGGCGCGGTGGCCCAGCCTCTCCAGAGCCCTTGGGTCCAGGGGCCGCAAAACACTTCCAAACAATGTGCCTTAAAGCTGCACCACGACCCCCAAGTGCAGCCTACAGAAGGGGGTTACCACCTGCAAACCCAGCGGGCATCTGGCAGCTTCCAAGGCAAACTAAGTCCACGACGGCACCAGTGAGCATGTGTCCCTGGTGGTGGAGAGCCTGTGTCCCCCTGCGGGTGAGACTGCGTCCCCGGGGGGAGCACCCATCCCCTGCACTGAGCGGCAGCACAGGCTGGGACGCTTTCCTGGGAAGGAGTTTCGTCTATGTGTGAAGAGCTGTGGAGGTGAGGACATCCTGACCCACAATTCTACTTCCAGGACGTCACACGAAGGAGCTAATCAGAGCCTTTGATAAGTGGTGCACACGGACGTTTACTGTAATACTGCTGAGAAGAAGGAACACTTGGGAGTGAAGTGTCCCCTGAAAGACGAACAGTTAAATGAAGACGAGCAGCTGTCTGTCCACGGCGACATCGTGGTCTGGTGACCCAGCTGCCACGCCCAGTGCTGCTCTTCTCGAACATGACCAGGAAGGGAGTTCTTGCTTTCCCGTCTCCTTGTGTGGCTGGCGGTGACTACAGAAGGCAGTTCTATCCAATGATGTGTGAGAAGCCAGCTGGGGAACCTCTAGGAAAGCCTCTGGATTTCTGATAAAAGGGCAGGCGTTACTCGTGCTGTCCCTCCTCCCTTCTTTCCACATTGACTACAGATGTGATGCCTGGAGCTGGGCAGCCGTCTTGCAACCACGTGTCATAAGCGTGAGGGAACCATCAAAAAAGTCCCCAGGCCCCTGCTGGGACACTGTGGACCTGCTGAATTGACCCCAGCTGCCACCTCCAGACTCACGGAAGAGGAAGAACCTTATTTGCTTGTCAGATTTTCTGTCGCCTGCAGACAAAAGAACTCCCAACTGATATGCTATC
This sequence comes from Mesoplodon bidens, assembly GCF_964165515.1. Taxonomy (NCBI): domain Eukaryota; kingdom Metazoa; phylum Chordata; class Mammalia; order Artiodactyla; family Ziphiidae; genus Mesoplodon; species Mesoplodon bidens. The sequence continues at coordinate 919,556 of NC_138174.1, forward strand.
TTAAAATCTTTATAAAATAAGGCCAGGCATAAGTGAAAAGCCACGGTTCATTCATAACTACCAAAATGTAAGGTATTCATTAGATTTTGCAAACATTTGTACGTGCAAATAGGAAAAGGAACGGCAGGGATGATACTGCAATGTTAACTGCAGGGTTCCTGAGAACCGGGCGATTTTCTGTTCTTTTCATATTTGTTTGCATTTCCCATTACAACTTAGCACATTTATCATCATAAAAGATTAATGACCATGACTTTCATTTTCTGAAGTTCTAGTTTTGGAAAAAGTCTGCCAATTCCTTTCTCATTGTTCTCTCATTATGGTCTGTAACCTTAGATCTCTTAAATCGTGTCCCTAATAAACACGCAAAGGACGAGCACAATACATGTTGCACCACTGGCCCAACAGTGGCCGTCACGGAGGACGCAGGGCTTGCCCTGGGCTACGTTCTCCCCCCGTGGTGGGACCCCAGGTGCGCAGGGGCCGGACTGTCTCCTGCTGCTCCCGGCCTTCCTACCACACTTTGAAGCTTTGGTTTTGTTGTGGAAAACGCATGAATGAATGAATAAAAAAGTTAACCAAAGGGTTGAGTATCTTTTGGGAGACTGGCAACATGGGGCCAGGTCGGATCCAGACGGGAGCCTCCAAAGCTCCTCAGCCTGTCTCTCCAGACAGCACACAGAGGCCTCGGGGTGTGTTGTCAGTACCACGCATCCCTAATAGCAATTGAGGAACAAAATAACAGCAGAGGATGAGACCCTCAGAACAGCAAGCTCTGCTGGGCCAAGTAAGGACAGAAATCGACGACAGACAGACTCCACGCCCTACTGAGGCCAGAGTGGACCGTCCTGAGAGGCAGTCGGCAGAGGAAACGTACCATCCAGGCGCAGGGCCATCTCAGGACGAAGCTAGAGCCGCCCACAGGCCCCAGAGCCCAACGCTGTTACACCACTGAGCTCACACGGAGGTGGGACATTAATTTTCTTCATGGGATGGCATTTGACTGTTTTCTATTTTTATCTCAAGGAAAAATTTCATTCTGACACTATTGCAGAACGAAGAAGATCTTATGTCTCAAAGTTTACGTGGCCGCTTTCCCATTCTTCCGATGGTTGTTTTCCTTCCAAAATTATATGTTTCCCCTTGGGCTTGAGGTCATGTCGTTCTCCCTTCCGGTCCATCAATGGTTATTTGCTCAGTGGCAGCCTGCTGTCCAACTCTGGGCCACAGGTTCCGTTGGACACAGTAGAATTAAACACACCTGCTTCTGAAATCTGTGTGTGGAGACGGAAGTCAGGAAAACGGGCAGTGATGCAAGCGAAGAGGGTCTCAGAGAACAAGGACATCTGTGTGAAATCATGTACCCAGGGAAGAGGGGGGTTTGCCGCAGGATCAGGCGGTGCATCTTCGGGAAGCACGAGGGAGAAGGAGTGCCTTTCCAGGCCGGAGCATCATCCCGGTGGCCATGGCAAAGGTGCGGTGGGCAGTCAAGGGGGCGGGGCGGGGGCCATAGGGCGGACGTTCACCCCGAGGGGACAGGACCCTGCAAGTGTTGCTCAGAAAGAAGGGCCTTGGGCAAAGGGCGGTGATCTTGGGTGAGTGCCGAAAGAGGCGCGACAGGGGAAGAGGACGGGAAGGAGACACATCGTGAGGACGGAATAGAGCAGCACGCGGTGTCCGCGCGGAACCAGAGGAGCAGGGGGGGCGGGGGCGGGACGCGGAGGGAGAGGAGCTGCCTTGCTCGTTCCGGAAGGAAGGGGCGATGGAGGCCGCAGCTCGGGGCGGAAGTGCTCGGGGCGGAAGTGCTCGGGGCGGAAGTGCTCGGGGCGGAAGTGCTCGGGGCGGAAGTGGTAGCATGGGCACGTGGCATGGGCACGCAGCAGGGCCGCCTCTCCCGTGGGAAGACCCACCTCGAGGAAAACCTTAGTGGCAACGTGGTCGGGCCGCTCCCGCCGCCTGCACAGGCCAGGCCCTGCGGGGCAGCAGGTGCCGGAGGCGCCGGGCCGGTGGAGCGGGGTGCCCGGAGAAGCAGAGACGAGGCCCTCTGAGGTAACAACATGGCGGCCACGGACGCCCTTCCAGTGCCCAGGCTGTGGGGCAGACAGGGCCCAGGGCACTAGCGCCCGGCGGAGGGAGGCTCTCTGGACGGAGCTGCGGCGCCTGGCACCGCGGAGGAGGGACCACGAGGCAGAGCAGGGGCAGCCGCCGCCTGGCAGCCAGGGCGGGGGCGGGGGGGGGGCCGGTGTGGGAAGAAGCTTCTGCAGAGCGTGGACACGAGACAGGACTCCTCTGTGAGCCACAGTGGGCGTCTTCTCGGGCACGGGCTGGACCTGAGCTCGAGAAGAAAAGAGTTGGACAGCAAGGGGACAGGGGGCTCAGGCCTGGGTGCCCTGGAGCCGCAGGGAGCTGGGGGCGCAGGGCGGGGTGAGAGGGGCGCCGGGGAGGGTGGCGGCCTCCCCGAGAGGGAGACACGGAGCGGAGCTTGGGGCGGAGCACGGCTCTCAGCTCCCGGGAGAGGGCAGGCCAGGGTGGCTCAGAGGGAGCTGAGCAGCGGGCAGGCGGGGGTCGAGCGGGTCAGAGGCACAGGCGAGTGGAGGCCGATGGACCACGGCGCTGGTGACCAGCACCCAAGCTCTGACTCCAGGTGAGACGGGAAGGTACTGGGTGGGGGGCTTGAACAGCTGTGATGTAATCCTACCCATGTTCTCACGGGACCCCTGGCATCTGTGCTGAGGACTGTCTTGGGGGCCAGGGTGAAAGCAGAGGGTCCGATGGGGGCGGGGCAGAGGGCGCACAGGGTCACGTCGGAACAGAGCGCAAAGAGGAAACAACTCAAAATAAATGTGTCAACATAACAGAAGACTCATTCTTCTTCTACTCTGGGGAGGTGACCCCAACATGTAGCTCTGTCCAAACTCCGAAGAGCAAGAGAGAAGCCAGCTCTGTAAGAGCCGGCCCGATTCAGGGCCACAGCAACGTGGAAAAGTTCAACCACAGAGACAAGCATGAAAGAGGAAAAAGCTGAACCTCCGAAGTGTCAGACTGAGTAACACGGGACACTTGTTCTCCGCAAGAGAAGGACTGATCTCAGCGACCAGCAGGACACCCAGTGGCAATGGCTGCAGACACATTGGATACCTGGCAGGACAAGTCCTTGGCCTTGTTCTTCATATTTGTCTCAACAGTTTTTGGCCTTTTATTTCTTCCATATGAAATTTAGGCAGAGCTTGTCAAGTTCCACAAAAATCCGGACACCGTTTTGATTGGAATTGCATAGGATTCACAGATGAATCAAATCTACCTCTTTACAATGTAGGGCCCCCACCACTAAGCACAACTGCTCCACGGAGGGCATCTTTATGCTGTTGGACGCTGTCCCGAAAGCTCTTACACACCTTTTGTTAAATTTATTCCCAGGTAGCTTTGTGGTGGTTCTAATTCTTCGTTCTAAATAGTTGTTTTCATTATAATTTCTGAGTAGTTATTATTGCTACCTAGGAACCTTATTTCTATATATCGATCTTGTATCCAGCGACCTGTTAGAAAGCCCCTCCTAGTTGCAAAAAGTCAGGAGATTCCTTTGGATTTTCTGTGAAGGACACACGGTCATATCGTCTGCCATGAAGAAGAGATGTGTCGTTCGAATCCCTGTTTTTTTTTTTTTCTTGACTTCTTGCATTGGCCTGGACTTCTGGTACAATGTGGATATGGTGACATCTTTCCTTGTTTCTGCCTTAAAATGAATGCTTCTGAAGTTTTATCACAGAGCATGATGTTTCAACTTGTATCTGGTGAAGAAATTTTCCTTCAGTCTTTGTCTGCTTTTGTTTCCTAAATCATGAACAAGTATTGGATTTAGTGGAATACTTTTTTTCCCCCCTGCATCTATGGTGATTTTTAGATGGTGAAACACCTTACTGGTCATGACTTTATTTTTAATATACTATCAAATTAAACTTGCTACAACTTTATTTTGGATTATGTGTTTGTTCATACTTAAGATTGATCTCAACGTTTTTTTGTACTATCATTGGATTTTGGTAAGAAAGTTATTTTAACCTGAAAAATTAAAAATTCTCTATGTAAAAAGCTTGTATAAGAATGTCCTATAATAGCTTTTGGGACTAACGTCTTTTTTTTTTTTTTTTTTGAGGGGGTTAGGAGGATGACTAGATCACAAATTCAATCTCATCAACTGTTATTGACATACAAGTAGGTTTGCTATTTCTTAAGTCTTTTTTTTTTTTTTTTTTTTTTTTTTTTGTGGTACACGGGCCTCTCACTGTTGTGGCCTCTCCTGTTGTGGAGCACAGGCTCCGGACGCGCAGGCTCAGTGGCCATGGCTCACGGGCCCAGCCGCTCCGGGGCATGTGGGATCTTCCCGGACCAGGGCACAAACCCGTGTCCCCTGCATCAGCAGGCGGACTCTCAACCACTGTGCCACCAGGGAAGCCCTTCTTAAGTCATTTTTGATCGTTTACATCTTTTGGAGAATTTTCCATTTCATTTAAATTTCAAATTTATTGGCATAAAATTGTTCATGGTATTTTCTTATGATTTAAAAAACCCTATGATATCTGTAGTTAGAGTCCTTTGTTTGGTTCCAAATATTGTTTGAGGCTTAAAATGTTAGTCTTGCTAGAAGTTTCTCTTTTATTAAAGAACCAACTTTGATATGCTTGAAACAGAATGAGAGGTTATTTTTTTCAATGTCTTACCATGCATGCTATATTCACAGTACATAGAATACATCTACCAAACATTCCTATGGATCTTTTAAATAGATAATGAAGATTTCAGTGTTTACTGGTAGTTTTATAAATGGCATACATACAATTTAAGAGTATCCTTTACCTTAGTATAAAATTATTCATTATTATATAGTTCCAGGGGTTTTCTTTCCTAATTTTAAATGGAAATTCAACTTTTCAATAATGTAAGGCTCTGGCAGGAAACATCAGTCTCATCCAGAACCAACTGACTTAGTGAAATTATAATACACTAACTTTCAACTTCTTTATTAATAATTCTAAAGCACTTCTAGTATTATATATTTTATTGGCAGAGGATAAATCTCCAGAAACATAAAATTGTTTTAAAATAATATTTTAATTATCTTATTTATTAAATAAGAATGTATGGAAAGCACTTTTAATAGTTCCTGCCATCCATGTATTATTATTATCCTCATATTTTTCTCTTTCATGTGGGGATTTTAATCATTTATGAATATTCAAAAAAGTCTTTCTTTGGCTAAGGTGAATATGGGTAACACTTTGATCTTTAGTCAAAGGGAAGTACTCATCGGTCTTTGCTTTTGACCTTCTGTCACTTGCAAGCTTAGTGAGAGCTAATTTTAAATTAGAAGCAATTTAAAGACTGTGTTAGTTTAAGAACAAATGCCTTTAATGTTCTATATTCAACAATGGCAAAATTAAAAGTACACTTAAGTTTTTATCCACAGTATTTCCTCTCAAAATACTTGAATAAAATAAATATTCCCTCTAGATATCAGTATCACATCACCATTCCACAATTAGAGTTCTAATATTAAGCTAGAAAATTACCAGCTGGTTGAGCTTCAGTTCAGTTGACAGAAAATGTAGATAGTCTGGAGTGGAATTAGAAACATGACTGTCTTCCAAGACTATTCGTGCCACGCAGGGCTCCCTCTTTAAACCCTCCAAATAGCTTCCCTGCCCCACTACCCTGCAGGCTCCTCTAGTTTTTCTGCCCATTATTAAACAGCATTATACGTTCCTAGAATGACCTCTGTGAAAGACCTAGGAATACCATTAGAATTTTTCACTTATTCAAACATTTTATTTAGACATTTCAGTGTTGTGTTAATTTTAATGTACTTCAACATCAGCCCTAAGGTTTTAATAACTGAATAATGAAAAGAAAGTCATTGCCCTTAACTTAATGCATCACTTTCTGAAGGCTGGTTTGGGCCAAGAGTAAAAAACAATCAAGAAAACTATAGGGGTGCAATAGCTACCAGTGCTCTGAATAGCTCATCGTGTCTGAAACACAAGGTCAGGAAGTCTGAATAGTACACCAAACCCTGACTTCATAAATGCAGTTAAAAGGTAATTTCCGTATATAAATCCCAATGACACCTTTCAGGAATCTTACTCATAATCCATGGAAGGAATATGGAATCATAGCATTTTAGAGCTGAAAGAACCTTAGAAGTGGCCTCAGTATCCTCGTCATTTCACAGATTGGGAATGGAGGCCCAGAGAGGGTTCTTTGATATGCTTGAGGTTGCACAGCGCACAGTGCTGAAGTTGGCACGAAAACTCCTGACTGTCTACTCTGGGTCCCCTTCCACATGACTTCACGGGATTAAGCACCAGGCAGACTGTCCAGATTACAACACTTGCCTTTTGAGTTGTTTCTGCCACACTTTAAAACATGTGTAGAGACATGGGTTAGAGCACATTTTAAGCTTTTGCTTTTTTCTTCCAGTCCAGAGTATCTACAATTGTTAAATATTATTGAATGTGCTAACAACAGCCAGTTACTTCATCATATAAATTGGAATTATCATTTTAAAGCAAATTCCGGTATTATCTTCACTCTTGCAAAAACATACTGTTTTTAGAGACACGTGTGTGCTGTTTAGGGTCACATGTAACATGTCATGTTACATTTCGACAGCCTTATAATTATGGCATTTTATTATTCCATTTATATTACAGACACAAATTACATCTGTCAAAATGTTTTCTACTTTTTGCAGAAATAATAATTTCTATAGTATAAATAGAATTTGAATTTCCTTATTCAAATTTATTTCTATTAGTATAAACCAGAAATCTCTTCCCTGTTCTAGAATAAAAGATTCATTTTAAAGCTAATGGGAAATGGAGTTTCATGAATAGATGAGCATTCATGGAGCTAATCAGGTGATCTGAATGAAAAAACTTAAGTGATTTTTATGTTTAGTAGCATTTAGTTTGTTAACAGGAAACTTAAAGCAAACCACAAACTCTTCAAATTAAAGAAAATATAAGAATGCAGAAACCCTTACATCAACCGTTATTAAGTCACAACTTTGAAGATGCAGATACTAAAAAGCAAGTTGTAGAGTACTAACCTATCTATCATGATGAATTTTCCACCACTGTAAGAATGAAAATTAAGATGAAAATCTATCGCTATTTTATTGCTTTTAAGAATTACTTTGAAATTGCAAAAACATACTGTTTTTTTTAACATCTTTATTGGAGTATAATTGCTTTACAATGTTGTGTTAGTTTCTGCTGTATAACAAAGTGAATCAGCTACATGTATACATATATCCCCATATAAACATACTGTTTTTAGAGACACATGTGTGCTGTTTAGGGTCACATGTATTGGATATTTTTCCCTCTTCAAGTTAGTAAACGTTTATCAAACGCTTATTACGTGTGTGGGACTGTGCTACACACTAGGGTTACCAGAATAATTCAGATCCCATCCATGCCCTCAGTGTATGGAAGATGCAGGCTTGTAAAAAACTGGACAAAATGTAATATGACACGTGTTACAAAGTACTGGTAATGGCCCTGATTGGGGAGGGGGGTGCTGATACAGTCGGGAGAGAAGGAGATGGTATATTGAGATGGCAACTGAGTTTGGCTGTATTTCTTCACACACAGACCCTGGGAACCATGCCTTCTGTACAGGGTGAAGTGCTTCTCAAAGGCCTTCCCACTGTCTAGAGTGTCCCAATAATATTTTAATACATTACAAAAGCTATGTGTTTACTGATGTATTTATGTGCGACACTGAGGTAAACATCCTAAAGGCATGTGTAGCCTATTCTGTGTTACGTGTTCAAGTAATGGTAACAGGTGAAGTGCGAATTATAGTTTAAGTTCTCTACATGTGTGAGACTGTAACATGGTTGTGATAAATACATATAATTATTTTGAAGTCTCAAATGTGTAGTGTAAAAGTTATCTTAGTTAAGAAAATGAACACAAAATATAAGCAACATTCAGGGAAATTATGTCAAAATTCTTTTTCTCATTGGCAAACAATGAAATTCTGTTACATGCCATTATTATAAGACAGCTTTAAGCCAGTTAGCATTTGCTGGTCGACATGAACAGCATTGTCTAATTAGTTACAGTTGTAAAGTTTCTGTGAATTACTTTACACGACAGTCACGTGCACTGCCCTCATTAGATGCTTATCTCAACAAGAACCAAACTGCTGAAGCAGTGGAACCCGTGCCAGATTGATTAGCTGATGCTTACTTTGAATATACTGACCTTCGGAAAAAAAAGTCCTTTTTCCTCTTTAATCTTTTAATGTCTGATTTGCAATACATTTCACACCACATTGATGGCCTGCCAGTGAAGTGAAGCACATGTCATAAATCATCATTTTGAATTCTTCGGTGATAAAAACCAAAGCTGTTCTCATCCCGGCTGTTTGTATACAACCATTTTTAAATGGCACATCTGGGCGATATCTTGATAAAGCAAAAACTGGAGGACTCGCCTGGTCGCTGAAGTCCCTGTCACAAATACTCTGAACCGAGAGGTCTGCACACTAGGACGGATTCTGTTCACCAGACCAGACAGCACAGCAAATGCCTGCGCCTCATCGCGACAACTGTCAGCACAGCCCCAAAGGGGCTCCGGCAGGGCGCAGATAAGGGATCTTTCCACTCTCTACAAATTCTACTTAAACACACCACCACGCGCACACCCTGCAAGAAATGAGGTCTTGGCACTTAGAGCCAAAGTCTTTCCTTAAAAACTTTGAGAGTTTCTTAAAGGAACGCAGGCGAGGCAAGACCTTCGGGAACAGCAGCGCGCACCCCGCAGGGAGCGTGGCGAGGCCGGCAGCGGCCCAGCGTCCACAGGGTCCTTCAGACCCTGGACCTGAACTTCTAGGGCAGGTCCCGCTCCCCCTCAGGGGAAAAACCCAGGAAGAGGCCTGAAGCCGCCTCCAGCCGCCCACCCAGGAAGCCATCGCTCCGCCGAGCTCTCCAGGAGCAAAGGGGTGGCAGTGGCTCCGAAAGCCTCCAGGAAGTGCCCGAGCCCCGCTGTCCGTTCCCGCTGCCCCCAAACGACCCCCAGATTCCCGAGGGAATTCCCAGCAGCCCGCGCTTACCCACCGCGCCGACCCGGTGCGCTCCTCCCGCGGGCAGGGCTCGGGCCGCTCTGCCGGACACCGCCGTCCCGTGCGCGCGGCTCGACGCGTGCGCCCCGCGCCACCCGGGCTCCCCGCCCCGGAGCCATCCCGGCGCCCCGCGCTGCGCCCCGCGCCCGGGCCCCGCGCCACGCCCCTCGCCTCCGCCCCGCCTCGCCTCGCCCGGCCCAGCCCCGTCCTGCGGCCGCCCCCCGCCCCCCCGTCCCCATCCCACATCCCACCGCCTCACCGCGCGTCCCACACCCCGCTCCACGGCCGCCCCCGCCCCTAGTCCGAATCCTGCGCCCCTTTCCACATTCCGAACCCCGCCTTCCACAGCCCGCTTCCGCCTGGCTCCACCCCGCACTCCACGCCCCGCGCCCGCACCTGCCCCGCGGCTGGACCTCCCGCCTGCTCGCTGAGGGTGCTAGGAGGGCGGGCGCAGGACCTTGAGTGCGGGGCGCCGCGCGGGTCCGGGTTCCGCCCGGGGTGCGGGTTCCGCGGCCGCTGCGGCCACGTTGTGCGGGGGTCTCTAAATAGCGCGGCGAGCCTGGCTCAAGTCAGACAAGCTGAATTCAGTCGAGGGCCCCGGGATTCCTGGGGAGGCGCCTCGCCCTGCGGGGGGCCAGGGGGCGGCCGCGTCTACGCTGCGGGCGGCCTGGGCTGCTCTGCGCCCGCGTTCCCCGGGCGGCCCGGGAGGAGGTGTAGTAAATGTTGGGTGACTGGAGGGGCCGGCCGCGACCTCACCAGTCCCAAGTGAGCGGCGGCACTGGGGCAGGAAGGCGGCGAAATTCGAGGCTCTGGTTGTTTTCAAAGCCCCACGGAGCCTTTATTAGCGCTCGGATCTGTTTGATGAGCAACCTGCTTGCCCCGCAGAATCTGCCTGTTCAGTTGAGATCTGAACTTGAGGTTCTCCCACGGAGAAGGAAAGCTAAGCTGCCAGAGGCATGTCTACAACACCTTCACGTTGTAGAACTCGGACGTGTATGTGTGTAGTAGGTGGTGGTTATGTGGACTTAGGTTTTATTTTAATTGGGGAATATTACTAGAGAAGGTCTTCAGATATTTTTCTCGATTTTTAACTCTCTCTGAGAAGTGCAAGAATAGTTTTATTTTTTCTTGATCTCAGAAGAACTGAAAGTTCTTAATACTTAGTCTCTTAAACAAACACTATTATTGGTATTCCAAGGATAAAAAGTGGAAATACAATATTGCAATAATTTAAAACTTTTCATTAAAAATGCCGATTTAAAATGATATTGTGTCACTCAAATGTTTGTACGCATGTGCATAGCAGCATTATTCACAATCGCCAAAAAGTGGAAACAGCTCCATGAATAGCTAAAAAAAATGTGCTTATATGTACAATGAAATATTATCCACCGGGAAAAAGGAAGGAAATTATGATACAGGCTGCAACACATGACCCTCGAGGACATCATGTTAAGTGAAATAAGCCGGTCACGAATAGACGAATACCGTACAATTCTACTTATATGAAGTACCTAAAGTCGTCAGAAAGGACGCTGGGTGCCGGGGCGGGGGGCGGAGAGGTGGTGTTTAGTGGGGGCGGGGTTTCCGTCTGAGAAAATGAAAAGGTTATGCAGGTGATTGCAGAACAACGCGAATGTACTAAGACACGGAACTGTACAATTAAAATGGTTAAAACGGTAAAATTTATAGCATGTATATTTTACTACAATAAAAATTTTCAGTGATGTTGTGTAAAGACTAGCAAGACTAGAAAACAATGGTTTCTTTACGTGTCATATTGTACATACTCTGGGTAGGCAACTAAGATGTTAAACATGTAGTTTAAGTTTTAGTTGGAAAGACTGCTTCTCATTTGGTTTCAAGAGAGATTGTGTTTAGGATAACGTCAGGGGAAATATATATATGTACATACATGCATATATCACACACACACACACGCACACACACACACACGCGCCAAACTGCTTAGAGCCGAATTCTCAATTGATAGGTCCTATTTCCATATTCGACAACATTTCCAGCTCAGAAAAGTGTGCAGAGACGAGAGCCTGGAGCGCACTGCTGCTCTGTGAGCGGGGAGCCCCTGGCGCTTGGGTCCCGCAGAGGCACCACTGGCCGTTGTCCTTCCCACCGGCCACGAAGATGTGCTCGCCTCGGCTGCCTCCTGGTGGTCAGGGCTGGAACTACCTCTCAGGGACCTGTAATAGAATCTGGATAAATCTGCACTTTGTATACAAAGGAAGTTCAACAAATATTTGTTGGATATAGATGTCCTTCTTGAAGGCGGAGGCCCAGAGCAAACACAGTAATCCTGTCGTAATCGTGGAGAGCAGAATTTAGTGGTGCTTTTCTTTAAGTAACTAGGTTTAAGGTGCTTAAAAAATTGTTACCTGATTTCGTTTTCCTTTTAGTTTAAAATCACTCGTTCAGGGCTTCCCTGGTGGCACAGTGGTTGAGAGTCCGCCTGCCCATGCAGGGGACACGGGTTCGTGCCCCGGTCCGGGAAGATCCCACATGCCGCGGAGCGGCTGCGCCCGTGAGCCATGGCCGCTGGGCCTGCGCGTTCGGAGCCTGTGCTCCACAACGGGAGAGGCCACAACAGTGAGAGGCCCGCGTACCGCAGGAAAAAAAAAAAAAAAAAGGCACAGCTGCTGTGGAAAACAGTATGGTGGTTCCTCCAAAAATTAAAAATAAAATTTCCATATGATCCAGCAATCCCACTTCTGGGAATATACCCAAAAGAATTGAAAGCAGGGTCTCAAAGACATATTTGTACACCCATGTTCACAGCAGCATTAGTCGCAGTGGCTGTAACGTGGAAGGAACCCAAGAGTTCATGACAAATGAATGGATTAGCAAAATGTGGTTCATCCATCCAATGGAATATTATTCAGCCTTAAAAAGGAAGGACATTCTGACACAGGCTACATCATGGGCGAACTCTGAGAACATTACGCTAGGTGAAATAAGCCAGACGCAAAAAGACAAATACTGTGCAATTCCACTTATATGAGGTCCCTAGATAAGTCAATTCATACAGATGGAAAGTGGGCTGGTGGGGTCCAGGGGCTGGGGGAGAGGAGAATGGGGAGTTAGTGTTTAACTGGGACAGACCTTCAGTTTGGGAAGATGAAAGGAGCTCCGCGCTGGGACAGTTGCGTGGCAGTGGCTGCGAGGGTGGAGGGGGTCCTTAGGGTGACATCCACTCTGTGTGGTCAGGGCGGCTGCAGACCCTCCAGCTGGAGGAGCGTCCTGACGCCAAGGTCAGATGCAGAGGAGGACTGGGTCTTCCAGAAATGACGGCTCCGAGGACATCGAGGGGGCCTTCAGAGGCCGTGGTGACGTCAGAGGGGCTCCGGCTGCAGGCTGCCTACCCAGGGTGGGACAAGGGCGCGGGGAGCGGGCAGGTCTTGGAGGGAAGCCTGCGCGCCGGGCGGTCGGCACCCTTGGGGGGGCGGGGCTGTCCTTCCCTCTGCTCTCGCTGCCCTGCGTCACTTTGCCCCACGTCCGCTTAGCGAGGGTCCACCCACCTCGTCTGCACGCTCCCTGGCTCCTGCAGTGTCCCCTCCGCTGGCAAGCATCCCCGCATCGAGGCAGGACCAACCCGTCCCCACTTCGTTCTGAGGGTGGAGAGTCAGCAGGCACTTGGCGCTGAGTGGGGCCAGCGGTGGGCGCTGGGCCCTCGGGGGTTTCATTTAACCCAAATCGATGTCAGCACCCTCCGAGCTCCTTGCAAGTTCAGAAGGCGTGGAGAAATAAGACGCGGGACCCAGAGGTGGAAATCAAGCATCAGCTTTATAAAGGCACGGCAAGGTGGTTTTCCAATTCTCCTTCCAAAACAGAATCGGCTGCGTGCACACCGCCTGTGGGCTCCCCCGGGGCACAGAGCAGAGCCGGGGACTGAGCCTCACGGGCCAGTTCCACCTTCCAAGCTCATCCACACGTGGAGCCCTCCTCAAGGAGGGGGCTGGGAGGGCACCTTGGGGCGCTCTCCTCCAGGAGCCCTCGGGGCTGGCCCCCCAGCACAGCTGCTCTCCTGTCTCAGTTTTCACCTGGATGGAGCTTTCCCTGGGCATTTAAGAGGCGGGTCTGTACACGTGGACACTGTGTAGGTGTTAGTGGGGCACGGGAACGGGCCGGGGGCAGGGCCGCGGCTCTCATCCACCAGGGGCGTGGGCGTGCCCCCCAGCCTCAGGCCACAGCGGTCCACGGCTGACGGGTTCTCAGGGCCTCCAGGCCGGGCTCCTCCCTGGCTGTCCTGCTCCCCCTGTCGGCTCAGCGCCCAGTGGCTGGTCCCCCTCCAGGTGCTGGGCGTGCTTGCTGTCCGTCTGCACGGGGCTCCGGACTCTCGGGCGTTCAGCTTCCACGGTCCTATTCCTTTATTCCAGCAGCAAAGTCTGCTTCTTCATTGGTTGTGGGAGATGAGGCCCTCACACCCTTTCCGAAAACCTGTCCTAGGACTGACCCAGAGAGCAGCACCTGCCGGTCGCCCGGGCCTCCCTCTTTGCCCCACTCAGCCACCGGGATCTGAGGTCAGGGCCACTTCCTCCAGGCAGGAGGATCCTTCTCTTTGTCTCGGCAGAAGGATCTCAGAATCCTGTGATGGTGGGTTTTGAAAGTTCTTCCCTTTCGCTGGGCCTTAAGGTCACCGTTCTCCACCATTTTAAAAACAGAGATGGTGCTTACACTGAGTGCCAGGGGTTGAAATTCTGGAGAAGTTTAAAATAATCTACCAGTGACATGAACGCTTCCTTGGGCAGAGGTTCAGGCGGAAGGACGTATTTGCAGGTCACAAACGGCTGAGGTCTTTCCAGTCCCGATGCGGCCCCTGGTTCGCCGTCTTGCTCTGGACAAGCCACCTAGTTCTTTGCAGCACTTTGCTCCCCTGCAACGTGAGGTCACTCCCGTAGCAAGGGTGTCGCGGGAGTGAAAGCTGGCAGCCGCCAGCCCTACCAAGGCCCACGTGCGGCCACAATGCCAGGCTTGTTCTCATATTGATCTTTAAATGGTCTGTATGCTCAAAAAGTTACTCGAGTGTTGGTTATGATAAGTTGTATAACCATGGGGGAAGCCCGTTAATCTCTCTGAACTTAATTTCTGTATCTGTGAACCTGGAATAATACCAACAACCTCAAAGTGTTGAGTATAGGACTTAAATGAACCCACAGATGTGAAGGTACCAGGAAAAGCTACAAAGCAGCTTACAAACATTGCATATTACTGTTGTTTTTTATTTATTTATTTATTTATTTACTTATTCTTATTTTTGGCTGCATTGGGTCTTTGTTGCTGCACATGGGCTTTCTCTAATTGTGACGAGCAGGGGCTACTCTTGGTTGTGGTGCGCAGGCTTCTCATTGTGGTGGCTTCTCTTGTTGCGGAGCACGGGCTCTAGGCATGCAGGCTCAGTAGTTGCGGCACGTGGGCTCAGTAGTTGTGGCTCGCGGGCTCTAGAGCACAGACTCAGTAGTTGTGGCACACAGGCTTAGTTGCTCCGAGGCACGTGGGATCTTCCCAGACCAGGACTCGAACCCGTGTCCCCTGCATTGGCAGGTGGATTCTTAACCACTGCACCGCCAGGGAAGTCCCTATCGCTGTTGACGATAAATGTTTAAGCCTCTGCCGTCTTCCTAGAGGGACCCATCTTCCCACCTGGGAGGCAGCGCAGTTGAGGACGGCCAGCAGAATATCTGGTGTGCTTTATCCAACTGACTTTACACGCCCTCTGCTTAGATCACATGATCAATTTTACAAGGGCTCGGGGCCAAACTCAGCACTGCTGATGAGCTCACGTTTCTGGAGGTGCAGTTTTCCTTTTGTGAAAACAGGCACCAGCGTTTTCATGGCTTTTGTTTTTCAGACAAAACATGCTTTGGGATCTTTAATGTGAAGAATCCTAATGGTTGTGGAAAAGCTCAGGTAGCCACTGTGCTACCATTCATTCTGCAGGACTGGTTTGTACCAGTGATGTCAGCACGAGAAATGCTGAACCGTCTCCGCACACGTGAGCGGAAAGAGGACGCTCCGGAGCAGGAGGGAGGCCGGGCAGCCCCGGGGAAGGAGGCTGAAGAGGAGGCCAGGGCCCCTGCTCCTGGGAGAGCCGTCCACGTGCAGGCCTCGCTGAGAGGAGCCGCTTCCATGCACCCCCCACAGACGGCCCGCTGCCACCGTCTGCGCAGCCTTCAGGAGGGATCTCGGGGCCTGTGTCCTTGGAAAGCCTGGCCTTCGTCCTGGCCCCAAAGTCCCTCTGCACCGCCATGGGGACACGCCGGCTCGGGGTCTCGCTGCCCAGAGAGCGTGCGTCCTTCTTCGCTCTGACTCTCTCTTTCTCTCTCTCGGGAAGAACTTTGAACGGGAGATATACCCCCTTAACAAACTCCGAGGTGCACGACCCCTTGGGTTGACCCGGGCCTTGCACGAGGGTGTCAGGCCCTTCCCGTCCCTGCAGCCTTCCTTCTGCAGCGCCTGGAGCTCGGAGCTGTCTTCCTGGAGCAGCACTCGCGTCCCGTCCCCACGAGACCAGCTGCACAGCCGGGCCGGCCTACCTTCCGCCTTCTCTCCCCTCGGGCACCGCTCGCCTTGTTCCTCCACCTGAAATGTCCTCGGGCTGTTCCCACTGTCGCGACAGGACGATCCCCTGTCCTTCTGCAAGGGCATTGTGACTCCTCAGAGCCGTGTTGGGACTGCGCGGGTGAATCCAGAATCATTCTGTGTTCGTCCCTGGGATCCAGTGAGTTTCCTCCTCAGCCCCTGGGCTTTCCCGCACCTGTAAGGTCAGAGCTGAACACCTGCCAGCTTTCGTCTGCTCCGCTCCTTTCTGGCGGGACCACAGCTCCGCTCTCTGCTCTGACGGTGGTCGTGAACCCCGGGCCGGCGGCGCACTTGGAGCTGGGCAGTGACTGGGGAGTTGAGACAGAGAAGTTTAGGACTCATGGGTCCTGGAGGACGAACCGGGGCCGCCCGGGGAGGTCAAGGCAGGTGCAGAGAGAGGGAGAAGCAGGACCTGGGCACGTCCTTTATTGGGGTCCAGGGTGGACCGCTCTGGGGTCCCGAGCTAAGGCGGGGTCGGTCAGTTCAAACAATAGACCAGGGTTTTGTTCAGCTCCTTGGGGGTCTCATCTCAGAGCGCACGCAGGGGACGTGGGAGAGGTAGGGGGTCAGGGCAGGAGCTCCTGGGGGTTCGGTCCCTGTGGCTCTCATCAAGGGCCTGTGCACACGAGGGGCCAGTATCCCCCCCGGCCCCCGGCCCCCAGCCGCACAGGACGGCCCCGAGGTAGCGACACATGCAGCCGCTCAGCTCAGCTCTCCACCACCTCCCAGGCCATAAACAAAAGGACCTTCCTGTTCTTGACAAAGCAGAAGGAGCCCCAAAAGAAATCACTGTTTAAAAAAGGCCAACAACCAAAGAAGTGTCCTTTCCTGTTTCTCGTAAAGATGGTGACTGTTCGCTGCTGCCGGAGCTTTGCGTACGTTTTCAGAAACACAAAGGTAGTCATGATGCTTGAGAACGAAAAGCCCACAAGAATTCTTTTTGTGACTTAACATGTGCTGGCGGCTGGGAGCACACTCTTCCCCCATGTGCTTCTGGATATTTAGGGGATGTGAGTATTGTGAAAGCTGCTGCTTCCGTCTGGGGTGGAAGTGAAACCAGGGCACGGTACTGCAGTGGACGTGAATTCACACCAGCTTCGGGAGAGGGGCTGACCGGGGACTTGGCGGCAGCTCGGGGGCTTAGAGGGACGTGAGCTCTTACGATGCAGCCACGGGGATTCCCTCTGTTTTCGTCACTGATTCCTGAACATGATTTCTATTCGTCATATCCTCCCTGGCATGGGCGACAGAGCACAGCAAGTACTTCCGAGGTGAGGAGAGGTCACTCCTGCATCTGAACTTGGGGCTTCTTCCCTGAACGACTTGACCGGACTTGAGAGGAGTGTTCCCCACGGGTCAGGAAGGACGGGGTTCCGTGCTCAGACTTGTCTCATTTGCATCATGTTTATGGCTAATCTGGGGAGTTACGTGGGGCGTTACAGCACTAGTGAACTAGCCTGGCGGTGTTCGCAGCGTACGATGTGTGTCTGGGCTCAGAACACTTCTCAGCGCTTGTGGTCACCATCAGAGTCCTGCATGGACACCATCCACTGTCTCTTGTGTTGAGAAAAGACATCTTTAAAAAGTATGGTAAAGTATACGTAACATAAAATTTACCATATTACCTTTTTTATGTGTACACTTTAAAGTACAATCACATTGTTGTGCAGCCATCACCACTATCAGCTCCAGAGCTTTTCATCTTCCCAAACTGAAACTCTGTCCTCATTAAACTATTATGCCCCCCTGCCCGCTCCCCCCAGCCCCTGGCAGCCACCTTTCTACTTCTGTCTCTGTGAGTCTGACTGCTTTAGGGACCTCACATAAGTGGAATCATGCAGTATCTGTCCTTTTGTGACTGGCTTATTTCACTCAGCATGTTGTAGTCCGTGTCAGAATTTCCTTTTTTTTTAGGCTGAATATTTCATTGAACATATGAACCACATTTTTTTATCTGTTCATCTGTTGATGGACGCCTGTAATGCTTCCAGTTTTTGGCATATGTGAGTAATGCTGCTGTGAACGTGGGCAAACAAATATCTGTTTACACTGACATCTTTTCCTTTTGGAAAAGTCGAGGCAAATGGGAAAAATTCATGCTTTCTTGAGTTCTTGTGATTCACAATGGCCCTAAACTGATTCTTCCAGTTTTGTAAAGTAGATTTCACAGTTAATAAAGAACCTGAAAATTCTGAGTGGAATATATTAGGTGACTTTCTCTCCAGACAATGTAAGGGCATTAAGCCCAAATAATACTGAATATTTAAAGAGTTGCTGTGTCAATATTAGATGATGGTTTAAAAATATTTTATTTTATTTTATTTTATTTATTATTTATTTATTTATTTTACATCTTTATTGGAGTATAATTGCTTAACAATGGTGTGTTAGTTTCTGCTTTATAACAAAATGAATCAGTTATACATATACATATGTTCCCATATCCCCTCCCTCTTGCGTCTCCCTCCCACCCTCCCTATCCCACCCCTCCAGGCGGTCACAAAGCACCGAGCTGATCTCCCTGTGCTATGCGGCTGCTTCCCACTAGCTATCTACATTACGTTTGGTAGTGTATATATGTCCATGCCTCTCTTTCGCTTGGTCACAGCTTACCCTTCCCCCTCCCCATATCCTCAAGTCCATTCTCTAGTAGGTCTGTGTCTTTATTCCTGTCTTAACCCTAGGTTCTTCATGACATTTTTTTTCTTAAATTCCATATATATGTGTCAGCATACAGTATTTGTCTTTCTCTTTCTGACTTACTACACTCTGTATGACAGACTCTAGGTCCATCCACCTCATTACAAATAGCTCAATTTCGTTTCTTTTTATGGCTGAGTAATATTCCATTGTATATATGTGCCACATCTTCTTTATCCATTCATCCAATGATGGACACTTAGGTTGTTTCCATCTCCGGGCTATTGTAAATAGGGCTGCTATGAACATTTTGGTACATGACTCTTTTTGAATTATGGTTTTCTCAGAGTATATACCCAGTAGTGGGATTGCTGGGTCATATGGTAGTTCTATTTGTAGTTTTTTAAGGAACCTCCATACCGTTCTCCATAGTGGCTGTACCAATTCACATTCCCACCAGCAGTGCAAGAGTGTTCCCTATTTTCCACACCCTCTCCAGCATTTATTGTTTCTAGACTTTTTGATGATGGCCATTCTGACTGGTGTGAGATGATATCTCATTGTAGTTTTGATTTGCATTTCTCTAATGAGTAAAGATGTTGAGCATCCTTTCATGTGTTTGTTGGCAGTCTGTATATCTTCTGTGGAGAAATGTCTATTTAGGTCTTCTGCCCATTTTTGGATTGGGTTGTTTGTTTTTTTGTTATTGAGCTGCATGAGCTGCTTATAAATTCTGGAGATTAATCCTTTGTCAGTTGCTTCATTTGCAAATATTTTCTCCCATTCTAAGGGTTGTCTTTTGGTCTTGTTTATGGTTTCCTTTGCTGTGCAAAAGCTTTTAAGTTTCATTAGGTCCCATGTGTTTATTTTTGTCTTTATTTCCATTTCTCTAGGAGGTGGGTCCAAAAGGATCTTGCTGTGATTTATGTCATAGAGCGTTCTGCCTATGTTTTCCTCTAAGAGTTTGATAGTGTCTGGCCTTACATTTAGGTCTTTAATCCATTTTGAGCTTATTTTTGTGTATGGTGTTAGGGAGTGATCTAATCTCATACTTTTACATGTCCCTGTCCAGTTTTCCCAGCACCACTTATTGAAGAGACTGTCCTTTCTCCACTGCACATTCCTGCCTGCTTTATCAAAGATAAGGTGACCATATGTGCTTGGGTTTATCTCTGGGCTTTCTATCCTGTTCCGTTGATCTATCTTTCTGTTTTTGTGCCAGTACCATACTGTCTTGATTACTGTAGCTTTGTAGTATAGTCTGAACTCAGGGAGCCTGATTCCTCCAGCTCCATTTTTCGTTCTCAAGATTGCTTTGGCTATTCGGGGTCTTTTGTGTTTCCATACAAATTGTGAAATTTTTTGTTCTAGCTCTGTGAAAAATGCCAGTGGTAGTTTGATAGGGATTGCATTGAATCTGTAGATTGCTTTGGGTAGTAGAGTCATTTTCACAATGTTGATTCTTCCAATCCAAGAACATGGTATATCTCTCCATCTATTTGTATCATCTTTAATTTCTTTCATCAGTGTCTTATAATTTTCTGCATACAGGTCTTTTGTCTCCTTAGGTAGGTTTATTCCTAGATATTTTATTCTTTTTGTTGCAGTGGTAGATGGGAGTGTTTTCTTGATTTCTCTTTCAGATTTTTCATCATTAGTATATAGGAATGCCAGAGATTTCTGTGCATTAATTTTGTGTCCTGCTACTTTACCAAATTCATTGATTAGCTCTAGTAGCTTTCTGGTAGCATCTTTAGGATTCTCTATGTATAGTATCATGTCATCTGCAAACAGTGACAGCTTTATTTCTTCTTTTCTGATTTGGATTCCTTTTATTTCCTTTTCTTCTCTGATTGCTGTGGCTAAAACTTCCAAAACTATGTTGAATAAGAGTGGTGAGAGTGGGCAACCTTGTCTTGTTCCTGATCTTAGTGGAAATGCTTTCAGTTTTTCACCATTGAGGACGATGTTGGCTGTGGGTTTGTCATATATGGCCTTTATTATGTTGAGGAAAGTTCCCTCTATGCCTACTTTCTGCAGCGTTTTTATCATAAATGGGTGTTGAATTTTGTCAAAAGCTTTCTCTGCATCTGTTGAGATGATCATATGGTTTTTCTCCTTCAATTTGTTAATATGGTGTATCACGTTGATTGATTTGCGTATATTGAAGAATCCTTGCATTCCTGGAATAAACCCCACTTGATCATGGTGTATGATCCTTTTAATGTGCTGTTGGATTCTGTTTGCTAGTATTTTGTTGAGGATTTTTGCATCTATGTTCATCAGCGATATTGGCCTGTAGTTTTCTTTCTTTGTGACATCCTTGCCTGGTTTTGGTATCAAGGTGAGGTGGCCTCGTAGAATGAGTTTGGGAGTGTTCCTCCCTCTGCTATATTTTGGAAGAGTTTGAGAAGGATAGGTGTTAGCTCTTCTCTAAATGTTTGATAGAATTTGCCTGTGAAGCCATCTGGTCCTGGGCTTTTGTTTGTTGGAAGATTTTTAATCACAGTTTCAATTTCAGTGCTTGTGATTGGTCTGTTCATATTTTCTGTTTCTTCCTGATTCAGTCTTGGCAGGTTGTGCATTTCTAAGAATTTGTCCATTTCTTCCAGGTTGTCCATTTTATTGGCATAGAGTTGCTTGTAGTAATCTCTCATGATCTTTGGTATTTCTGCAGTGTCAGTTGTTACTTCTCCTTTTTCATTTCTAATTGTATTGATTTGAGTCTTCTCCCTTTTTTTCTTGATGAGTCTGGCTAATGGTTTATCAATTTTGTTTATCTTCTCAAAGAACCAGCTTTTAGTTTTATTGATCTTTGCTATTGTTTCCTTCATTTCTTTTTCATTTATTTCTGATCTGATTTTTATGATTTCTTTCCTTCTGCTAACTTTGGGGTGTTTTTGTTCTTCTTTCTCTAATTGCTTTAGGTGCAAGGTTAGGTTGTTTATTCGAGATGTTTCCTGTTTCTTAAGGTGGGATTGTATTGCTATAAACTTCCCTCTTAGAACTGCTTTTGCTGCATCCCATAGGTTTTGGGTCGTCGTGTCTCCATTGTCATTTGTTTCTAGGTATTTTTAAATTTCCTCTTTGATTTCTTCAGTGACCACTTCGTTATTAAGTAGTGTATTGTTTAGCCTCCATGTGTTTGTATTTTTTACAGATCTTTTCCTGTAGTTGATATCTAGTCTCATAGCATTGTGGTCGGAAAAGATACTTGATACAATTTCAATTTTCTTAAATTTACCAAGGCTTGATTTGTGACCCAAGATATAATCTATCCTGGAGAATGTTCCATGAGCACTTGAGAAAAATGTGGATTCTGTTGTTTTTGGATGGAATGTCCTATAAATATCAATTAAGTCCATCTTGTTTAATGTATCATTTAAAGCTTGTGTTTCCTTATTTATTTTCATTTTGGATGATCTGTCCATTGGTGAAAGTGGGGTGTTAAAGTCCTCTACTATGAATGTGTTACTGTCGATTTCCCCTTTTATGGCTGTTAGTATTTGCCTTATGTATTGAGGTGCTCCTATGTTGGGTGCATAAATATTTACAATTGTTATATCTTCTTCTTGGATCGATCCCTTGATCATTATGTAGTGTCCTTCTTTGTCTCTTCTAGTAGTCTTTATTTTAAAGTCTATTTTGTCTGATATGAGAATTGCTACTCCAGCTTTCTTTTGGTTTCCATTTGCATGGAATATCTTTTTCCATCCCCTTACTTTCAGTCTGTATGGGTGTCTAGGTCTGAAGTGGGTCTCTTGTAGACAGCATATATATGGGTCTTGTTTTTGTATCCATTCAGCCAATCTGTGTCTTTTGGTGGGAGCATTTAGTCCATTTACATTTAAGGTAATTATCGATATGTATGTTCCTATTCCCATTTTCTTAATTGTTTTGGATTCATTATTGTAGGTCTTTCCCTTCTGTTGTGTTTCTTGCCTAGAGAAGTTCCTTTAGCATTTGTTGTAAAGCTGGTTTGGTGGTGCTGAACTCTCTCAGCTTTTGCTTGTCTGTAAACCTTTTAATTTCTCCATCAAATCTGAATGAGATCCTTGCTGGGTAGAGTAATCTTGGTTGCAGGTTTTTCTCCTTCATCACTTTAAATATGTCCTGCCAGTCCCTTCTGGCTTGCAGAGTTTCTGCTGAAAGATCAGCTGTTAACCTTATGGGGATTCCCTTGTGTGTTATTTGTTGTTTTTCCCTTGCTGCTTTTAATATGTTTTCTTTGTATTTAATTTTTGACAGTTTGATTAATATGTGTCTTGGCATATTTCTCCTTGGATTTATCCTGTATGGGACTCTCTGTGCCTCCTGGACTTGACTGACTATTTCCTTGCCCATATTAGGGAAGCTTTCAACTATAATCTCTTCAAATATTTTCTCAGTCCCTTTCTTTTTCTCTTCTTCTTCTGGAACCTCTATAATTCGAATGTTGGTGCGTTTTATGTTGTCCCAGAGGTCTCTGAGACTGTCCTCAGTTCTTTTCATTCTTTTTTCTTTCTTCTGCTCTGCAGTAGTTATTGCCACTATTTTATCTTCCACGTCACTTATCCGTTCTTCTGCCTCAGTTATCCTGCTATTGATCCCTTCTAGAGTATTTTTAATTTCATTTATTGTATTTCTAATCGTTGCTTGATTCATCTTTAGTTCTTCTAGGTCCTTGTCAACTGTTTCTTGCATTTTGTGTATTCTATTTCCAAGATTTTGGATCATCTTTACTATCATTATTCTGAATTCTTTTTTAGGTAGACTGCCTATTTCCTTTTCATTTGTTAGGTCTGGTGGGTTTTTATCTTGCTCCTTCTCCTGCTGTGTGTTTTTCTGTCTTCTCATTTTGCTTATCTTACTGTGTTTGGGGTCTCCTTTTTGCAGGCTGCAGGTTCGTACTTCCCGTTGTTTTTGGTGTCTGTCCCCAGTGGCTAAGGTTGGTTCAGTGGGTTGTGTAGGCTTCCTGGTGGAGGGGACTAGTTCCTGTGTTCTGGTGGACGAGGCTGGATCTTGTCTTTCTGGTGGGCAGGTCCACATCTGGTGGTGTGTTTTGGGGTGTCTGTGGACTTTTCATGATTTTAGGCAGTCTCTCTGCTAATGGGTGGCGTTGTGTTCCTGTCTTGATAGTTGTTTGGCATAGGGAGTCCAGCACTGTAGCTTGCTGGTCATTGAGATAAGCTGGGTGTTGGTGTTGAGATGGAGATCTCTGGGAGATTTTCGCCGTTTGATATTATGTAGAGCTGGGAGGTCTCTTTTGGACCAGTGTCCTGAAGTTGGCTCTCCCACCTCAGAGGCACAGCACTGACTCCTGGCTCCTCAATTTGGGATGATTCATTGTCTATTCATGTATTCCACAGATGCAAGGTACATCAAGTTGATTGCGGAGCTTTAATCCGCTGCTTCTGAGGCTGCTGGGAGAGATTCCCCTTTGTCTTCTTCGTTCGCACAGCTCCCGGGGCTCAGCTTTGGATTCGGCCCCGCCTCTGCGTGTAGGTCGCCAGAGGACGTCTGTTCTTCGCTCAGATGGGATAGGGTTAAAGGAGCAGCTGCTTCGGGGACTCTGGCTCCCTCAGGCCGGGGGGAGGGAGGGGCACGGAGGCGGGGCGAGCGTGCGTCGGCGGAGGCCGGCGTGACGTTGCGCCGGCGTGACGTTACACCAGCCCGAGGCGCGCCGTGCGTTCTCCCGGGGAAGCCGTCACTGGATCCCGGGACCCCGGCAGTGACGGGCTGCACAGGCTCCCCGGAAGGGGGGCGTGGACAGTGACCTGCGCTCGCACACAGGCGTCTTGGCGGCGGCGGCAGCCCCAGCGTCCCACGCCCGTCTCTGGGGTCCGCGCTTTTAGCCGCGCCTCGCGCCTGTCTCTGGAGCTCCTCCTTTAAGCAGCGCTCTTAATCCCCTCTCCTCGCGCACCAGGAAACAAAGAGGGAAGAAAAAGTCTTTTGCCTCTTCGGCAGCTCCAGACTTTTCCCCGGACTCCCTCCCGGCTAGCTGTGGCGCATTAGCCCCTTCAGGCTGTGTTCACGCCGCCAGCCCCAGTCCTCTCCCTGCGCTCCGACCGAAGCCCGCGCCTCAGCTCCCAGCGCCGCCTGCCCCGGCGGGCGAGCAGACAAGCCTCTCGGGCTGGTGAGTGCTGGTCGGCATCGATCCTCTGTGTGGGAATCTCTCCGCTTTGCCCTACCCAGGTACGTGGGGAGTTTCTTGCCTTTTGGGAGGTCTGAGGTCTTCTGCCAGCGTTCAGTAGGTGTTCTGTAGGAGTTGTTCCACGTGTAGCTGTATTTCTGGTGTATCTGTGGGGAGGAAGGTGATCTCCGCGTCTTACTCTTCCGCCATCTTCCCCGGAAGTCTCTGAAAATATTTTAAATATGAGACTTCCCTGCCCCACAGATGAGTGTTGAATAAGAAATAATCTCATCGTGGCATTCATGGCCCTGGATGGTAAGATTTCAAAATACAAGCAATGGAATAGTTAGAGAAACCCGAGGAAAAACCTAAATCAGGACCTTGTAAATATAACCATGAGGTCATAGAAGTTTGCTGATACTGCTCATATACTGTTTATGAGAGGAAATGGTGCATGTTTACATGTGAATTTTTGTTTTTCATTTTTTACGGTTACCCTAAAGAAACAACAGCTATATACCTACAAATTGGAAATACAAACCCAGAGCAATGGAAGCAATGTGGTTTCTATGAGGGTAGATGTGGCAGGTTCTTAAGAAAACCGCCTCCGCCTGGCGCCCTGCAGTCGCGAGGGAAGTGGGGGTGTATCGGGGTGGTGCTGTGCCCTGCAGTTCCCTTGAGGCAAGCGGAAGTATCGCTTAGGGGTCCCGTCCCCACTGGGCTCCCCAGAAACCCGCCGGCCAGTTGTAACAGCAAGGGGCAGAAATCGGTCTTGGTAAGTTATGCAGCTTCTCAAAGACATGGAAGAACACCAGACTGAACACCAGTGTCCTTTCCTGGCAAGAGGCTGCCATCTTTCATGGTTTAGTTTGTGTTCCTTTAGGCCCCAAAGAAACGATTTCCAGCCCTGACCTCTTCCTGCGGTGCTTGGTGTGCTGGTCACACCCAGCTAGTCGACGTTCTGTTTTGTGAAGTGACCGCCTGGGACACATCTGCCCTGCACACCGTGACCTCTTCTGGAATCACTTCTGCGTTCGCCAGGGGCCCGCGGGGCTCTGCAAACGAGGACCTCAGCGAACGTGTCTAGAGTGGATAATGGAGTGGCAAACACACTCGGATGTTTGTGTAAGCCCCTTCACCCAGTTGTCATAATATCCTTACTAGTAAGAAGAAAATGTGCAAACCAGACCCAGCTAAGTACATTTATCCTGAAAACTCCAATCCTGCTGGTAAATGGACTGCGGCAAAGCTCGAAGGAAGTGTCTGGAAGCGTTCCACAGTCAACCTTTTTATCGGCTGAAGTAACTGAATCAGGCTCATTAAACTGACAGGTGACATACAGTTGGAAGGCATTGCTAATAAACTGAATACGGGGACCAGGAAGGTCTAATGGACCGGAGGGATGCGCCAGGACCAGCAGGATGAAATCCACACAGGAGAAGGCCGAGTCCTGAATTTAGGCTGGAAAATCCATGCGACACGTGCTACAAAGGAAAGTCTAGCTTGAAAGGAGGTGTGGGCGGGAGTGGAGGAGGAAGGGGGGAGGAAGGGGCGTCCTCTGTGTGAAAAGCTGGAAACGGTGTCATTGCTCACTAACGAGGCTGTGGTTACACGACTAAGGCTGGCCATTCCGCGGAACATTGCACGTCTGCTAAAAAGAACAAGTCAGAGCTATACATACAGACCTGCAGAGAGTTCCAAGGCGCATTACCAAGTGAGACACTATCACAGAGAAAATGATGTAAGAATTGCAGACTAGCCAACAATGTGGTTGTGTGTGTGTGTGCGTGTTTGCCTGTAAGCACCTGCAACGCGGGACTTCTGGGCGGCTCTGCATCGAGACGTTGGTACCCAGACTCTGAGCAGGGCTGGAGAGGAGACTTTCACCTTGACTTTATCTATTTCTGTATTTAATCCCAAAGCAAATGTATTTATATAATTAATTCTACAATTACACACATCACGTCGGGGGCCTTTTTGATTGACAATGAGGAAAGGAGATTAGGCTGTTAAAAAGCAAGCTCGAGATCAGACCCCTTTAGCGATAAGGCCACGTCCCAGGTGGTCGCCGGGCCCGCCTCCCTGCAGAGAGGACGGGGGGTCCAGAGGTGCCCCTCCTGCTGGACACCGGCCGGGGCCAGCTCCATGGCAGAGGCGAGAGTGCGTCTGATCCTGTTTCTTCTCTGCCTGGACCCGGTGGGTCCGGACCCAGGAGCAGCTTAACAGTGAGTGAACGAATGAATGGCGAACGAGGACCCATGTCGCTGGAAAATGAAGTTAGGGTTGAACTTGGACGTGTTCTCGTCTATGGAAGGTTCTTGAGTGGCAGACAGACTCCTCCTGGTCCAGCAGAGGGCAGAGAAGACGGGGAAGCAGGTGTCCTGCGGCAGATGTCACGCCAGCCCAGAGGCCCCTTCTCGGGCCCCTCACCGCCCCGGCCTTTGTCTCTCACCTGCGGCTCTTCCCTCACCCGACCTGCAGGTGCCCTGGCGGCCAGGCCGCACTGCCTGGGCCCCGGCACCTCCTACTTCCCGTTGATTTTATTTTTCTCCACTGCACTCGTCTTCGGGGGATTTGTTTGTGTTTTGTTTGTTCGCAGCCCTGCTGCCCAACAGTTCCTGGCGCTCGGCACTCGGTAAATACTGGCTGAGTAAATAAATACTTAGCGACGGGCAGGAACGGAACCTGTGTCTCCGGAGGCGGGATCCCTCAGCCCTGCAGGCGCTGGGGAAGGGCCGCCAGCTTCAGGAATGAAGCCCTGGGGGTTACGGAATCCCGCCCACACGCCCTGCGCCCCTGACCTGAGCTGCTCCCACTATCCTGAGGCCTCGGCTACAACTCTGGAGCGTTTCCGGGTGACTTCGATGACATCCTGTGTGTAAAGTACTTGGTAATGTGCACGGAAGGTGTGTGGCGACCCTAAGGGGATGAATCAAAGCTTGCTTTCCCACGCGGGATCTTTCTCCAGTTACAGACAGGGCCGCCCTTTTGTCCCATCCACCCTCTGCCTTTCCTCCCCCTCCTCAGGGGTGTCTCAGTCCCCCGCCCCAGCCGAGCTGGACTTGTTTCAGGCTTTGAGGAGCCGGGCATTTCCCCAGGCTTCCCGCGTGTCGAGCTTTGCGAGGGTCCTTCCTGTCTAGAGCCCCATCCATCCACTGTGCAGCCCGGGATGCGTCCAGTGGAAAAGAGCCCAGTGGTGTTCCGCTTTGCGCTTTCCTGCGCGGAGAGTTTTGCGTAAATTACCTTATTTTTGTTTTTGAAGCTTTGAATTTTATTTATTTTTTATACAGCAGGTTCTTATTAGTCATCTATTTTATACATATTCGTGTATATATGTCAATCCCGATCTCCCAGGTCATCCCACCACCACTTCCCCCCCTTGGTGTCCACACGTTTGTTCTCTACATCTGTGCCTCTCTTTCTGCCCTGCAGACCGGCTCATCTGTACCATTTTTCTAGGTTCCACATATATGCGTTAATATACGATAGTTGTTTTTCTCTTTCTGACTTACTTCACAATTGCATTGCCATTAACCTCGGGGAGTACTCGGCAGGCCCTTTAAGATGAGGAAACAGGTCTGGAGAAGCAAGTGAGCCCCTGTGCGCCCACGGTGACCCCTCAGCGCGCTGCCTGCGCCCCGGCCCACCCCCGAGGTCAATGACCCCGTGAGGGGCAGCTCAGCCTCGGCCACTCCGAGAACCCCACCTCTGTCCTCCTGATTCAACCCGGATCCACCTGCCAAGAGCCTCACACGTACGAAGAGTTGAGACCAGGATTGCTAGTGTCCTAATAAGCCTCGAACAAGAAAGAATTAGCAGCTGGGCTGTTGCCACTGCCTCTTAAGGTCCCGGAGGTCATGCTGGCACCTGGCCAGCGCTGAGGCCCTCCCGAGGCTGGCCTGTGAGGCCACAGGCTTGTTGTGGCCAACCTGACACAGAGAACTTTGGTGAAATCGTTAAAAATAAAACAGGGAATTCCCTGGCAGTCCAGTGGTTAGGATTCGGCATTTCCACTGCAGGCATCTGGGTTCTATCCCTGGTCAGGGAACTAAGATCCCGCAAGGCACACGGCGCGACCCAAAGCAAAACAAAACAAAACAGAGCTTTTTTTTTACCTACTACAAATTGTAAGTGGATGGTTTGAGATACAGACTCAGGACGATCATTTCCAGAGTTCAAGCTCTAATTTTCAAGCATGTGGCCAAGCGTGTCTGTAAGTTCTTAAAAGTGGTCAGTAGTCATCTGTAATTATTTCAATCCAGTCTTTTAATACCCGAGAGTAATAATCTTCTTAGCTTGTAAGTGAGCACATCTATTTAAAAAGTCACGTGCAGGGCTTCCCTGGTGGCGCAGTGGTTGAGTCTGCCTGTCGATGCAGGGGACGCGGGTTCGTGCCCCTGTCCAGGAAGATCCCACATGCCGCGGAGCGGCTGGGCCCGTGAGCCATGGCCGCTGAGCCTGTGCGTCCGGAGCCTGTGCTCCACAACGGGAGAGGCCACAACAGTGAGAGGCCCGTGTACCGCAAAAAAAATAATAAAATAAAAAGTCACGTGCTCCCATGACAGGCTGTGTGTAGGGCACCCTGGAAGGTGGCCGGGGACCATTTCTTATCCTTTCTCTATCACCTGGAGGAAAGTTGACTGCTTTTAGTCCTTTTAAATCCATCTAAGGACTTCCCTGGCGGTCCAGTGGTTAGGACTCCGTGCTCTCACTGCCGAGGGCACGGGTTCGATCCCTAGTTGGGGAACTAAGATTCCACAAGCTGCACGGCGCAGCCAAAAAAAAAAAAAAATCCATCTAAAAAGCGTATGGCTTCTCATAAAAACACTTGTAATTACTGATGTGTAAAATGCTCTCAGGTCCCTGGAGGAAGGCTCAGACCACGGGCCTGTTGCTGGCTGTCCCGGGAGGGTGCCGGGGCCATCAGGCCACACACAGGGATGGGAAAGGGCTCCCAGAACAGAAAACAGTTTATAAGACCAGTTGTGGTTATATACAAACGTGCATTTGGATGAAATTCTGTAGAAAACCCCATAGAAAAGACACCTGACAGAATTTTTCTCATGCCTCAGCCAACCTTGACCGTGAATAACATTTTAAAGTGTTTAAGTAATTCTTCTAGGAGCCAGACTGGTCATGTGACCCTAACCCAGCATCCTCCAAGCAGCAAAGGCAACCCATACCCCACACTGTGCGTGTTCCTCAGAAACCCTTTAGCGGTGAGCGTGGGGTGGGGTAGGAATCATCCTTCTTTCTCCTTTCCCTGTCAGTCTTTCTGGTGACAGGTTTTTCTGTAACTGGCGTGGAAGAATCCCAGAATCGCGGACAGACATCGTGGTAACTTACCCATTTAGTGTTTGAAATATAAAATATTAACATACTTTTACAAAACTGGCTATAGGTGAAATTAAAAGCTGCTATTCGATTAAAAACTATAATAGATTTTAAATAACTATTATTGAATTAATTATATTTTAATATTTCAATGACTTGAGATATGACAAAATTATTTTAGTTACAAGTATGTAATTAAAGCCATTATTTATTATTACAAAATGTTTTTATAATGCTATTCTTGGCAACAGGAAAACCTTTACTCTCATCGAAGTATGTTGAGTACCATTTTTTGGAAACCATGTCAAGCATCATGATAATATTAGGATTCGATTTGTCTTATAGAACTGCTAAATAGTTATCTAAACCCTAGTTTGTATTTTTAAAAAGTGTCTATTAATTCTGTTTTCACTTAAAAAACCTGGATGCTGAAAAGGGAAGCAAACAAACCTCTGAAGTAGATGAAACTCATTTCTAATTGTCAGAATTTAGGGTCTAGTCTTTCCCTCTGTTCTTTAGAAACAGTAACTACCCCCCCCCCAATTTTTCCATTTTGTTCTGCACCATTAAATTGTACTGTGGCAATAAAATACTCCCAAGCAATCACTTTAAGTCAGTATTCTTCCCGTGGACCATGGGAGTAGAAAAGGCAACGTCGTAGGGGAGCTGAGGGTGTCTTGAGGCAACCCACCATTGGTAGTAGCTGGTGGTACATCCAATCTGTATTTCTCATACAAAATCACATCTAAGCTTTTGAAATGAGGCCGTTTGCTATTAAAAGCCATCACTAAGGACTTCTAGGTTGTTTCACTTGAGAGAAGCTGAAATGCTTCCATGTAGCACACACCACCGTTCATACAACGGACAGCCTCTTGGTGGCACTGCAAACCATTCATACCTGAAAGGCCATATTTAAATTCACTGAGAGTATCTAATTATACACCGTTTACATATCATAATCTGAGCCTTCGAAATTAGAGGAACGTATAGTAAATGGTTCCTGTAGATCAAAAGAACATATCTTATTTAAAATTTTCACTTAAAAAAGTATAACAGAGTTTGAAGCATTAGGTAACCTCGTCCATTGTTAAAGACTAAAACGTCAAAGCAAGTAAAAAACCCAGTATTCTCATGTTTACCTTTAATTCAAGGGAAATGGCAAAGGTAGCCCTAAGGGGATCAACCAGACCTTCTCAGCGTCGTCTTCAGGCCCTGGCGTTTCTCTCCTTTCCTCAAAGAAAGGAAGACAAACGCCGTATCCTTTGTCTGAACTAGGGAAGTACTGTTGGCACTGTCACCCCCACTGGCTCGGGCCTCACCGGACCGATTTCGGAGAAGAGCAGCAGAGGCTCGGTCACTCACAGAAGTGCAGCCTCTGGGGGCATCTGGGGTCGCACGTGAGATCTACAGGGGGTCAAAGGTGGCCTTGAAGACGAGACGCTGGACCTGGGAGACGTGGGTGACTGTGCCCCACAGCTGAGGACTGACTGCCTCATCCTCTCACGCTCTCTTTTATCTAAAGCTGGCTACTGTGTTACACTGGCTTTTTGGACTTTCCGGAACAATATCTAATCATCAAGTAACACAATTCAGTGACATTGAGCAGGATGCAAATTCCAGACACGGCGATCATGAAAACCGTGAAGACGGTCTTCTCCGTTGGCCTGGACACGAAGCAGTCCACCGTGTTAGGGCAAGGCCACGCGTTGCATTTCACCAGGCGCTGCATGGCGAAGCCGTCGTACATGACGTAGAAGACGTACATGAAGGCGGCCTCGAAGATGACCCGGAAGAAGATGCTGCCGGTGTAGGTCCACCACAGCGACCCTTCGATTCGGACCTTCTGGCTTTTGATCTCTTCGATGTCCTTAAACTCACTCTTTATCTCTCCCTTCATGAATTTCCTTTTCTTCTCGTGTCTGTAGTGGGCCACGTGCATGGCCACCAGCAGGGCCGGCGTGGACACGAAGATGAGCTGCAGTGCCCAGAGCCGGATGTGGGACACGGGGAAGTAGTGGTCGTAGCACACGTTCTTGCACCCGGGCTGCAGCGTGTTGCACACGAAGTCGGCCTGCTCATCCCCCCAGACCTCCTTGGCGGCCACCACGAGGATCATGACGCGGAAGATGAAGATGACAGTGAGCCAGATCTTCCCGATGCTGGTGGAGTGCTTGTTGACTCCGCCCAAGATCGTCTGCAACGTGCCCCAGTCCATCTTCTCGTCCGGGCAGTTTGCGCTGGAAAAGACAAAGTGACACAACATGGAGGGACCAGGCAGGACCGGCTCGTGGGGGGCTTGCTGGGTCCGGGCAAGTGAGCACCCAGAGATCCCTTCCCGAACAAATGCCAGTTCTCACACTACCTCACCCAACAAGAGGAAAACAAACCAACCTCTTCTGCCCGTAGGGTTAGCCGTGTAGTGCTCAGAACACCTGGAACGCGTTCTCTAGTAAAGAGGGGTACATTCAGCCGAGTATTGCACCCAGTCCGTAGCACACAGTCAACACGTGGGGTGGGGCACCCCGGCAAACGTGCGTGCCGACGCAGGGCCCTGCTGGAGGCGCTGACCGAACCCCTGTGCGGGTCCCCCCAACCCTCCAACGGCATTCAGTGCTCCCAAGTGCCTGCTCTGGACGGTACCCTGGCCTTGTGCCGGCCGGGGACCACCTCGCCTTCAAGGTCGAGAGGCCAAGTCTCCCGGCAGCACCTCTTTCCTTCACTTATTTCAATTCATTTTCATGGACGTGGGATGCAGCAGTGAAATGAGTGTCCCCCACGGTAAAATCCACCGTGGGTTTAATGTTTCCCAAAGGGCTTCACTTCCTTTCTCTATATGAAAAGGGGCAGGTTAGAAATGGTCCTTCCATGGAGAAAAGCCCCTGTGTGCGTGGGTTTTTGTGACCGTTCTGTGTATAGATTGGGGTCCTCGCTGTCCTGTTGGGACTGACCGATCGGTTAGTACTCAGGTTTGAAAAGTGTTGTGACGGTGCATTTTTATCACGGGCTATGGTGTTTAGAAGTGTTTCTAAAGGGGTGCATTGTAAAAAAAAAAATGACAAAGTTTAATTCGGCGATTCTCCAGGGACCGGCCCTACCAGGCACCCTCGGGGTACTGAAGGTCAGTACCGATGCTGCTGGGTGACGTGCTGCCTATTGAGGGGACCTGGGAAGCCTGTGCGCTCACCTTCCACCAGGCAGTGGCCTCTTCACCCCAGGGTATGAACAGTCTTCACGTACTTAGAGTCACACCTGTCTGTCTCAATCAAGCCTCTTTTAAACAAGACCCCACCCTCCACAATCTGATGAGTCATGTGTCCACCCCTTCAAAACTGGTTCTCAGTCCTCCAGCTTCTCTTACTTAAAAGCTTAGTGCTGTCCTTATTCTGAGCAAGTCGGGTCCTGTTTCCCAGTGGGCTTCCTGGGCAGGTTGGGGAGAGTCTGATCGCACTGCTACCTCTGGGGCGCTGCTGGGGGCACCGAGGTCTGGTTGAAACCATCCAAGGCCACCTCGTTCAGCGGACACAGCAGAGACCCGAGAAGGGTCAGGGCAGGAGAGCTACGAGCGTTGAGACATCCTCGTGAAACGCTCAACCAGCTCAGCTCGAAAGAGAGAAACATCGCTGGGAAAAGGGCTGCTCTGGGCTCACCCCTGACCCTTAAATACAGACGGTCCTGGAGGCCTTAGGTTCTGCACCTGGTCCGTCCTGCCCTAGCAGCGTACTCAAAGCTCTTGTGAAATCAGACCCTCCAGTTCTTTGCTGGCACTTACTAAGTGGAAACAGGACACTCACAGAAACAGACCGTCTGGCGTGTATCAGTACATCTGGCTAAAAATCTGGGGTGAGGCCAGTGCCAAGTGCACGACCCACACCCCTCAAACCAGTCCAGTCAGCAGCGGCTGAGAAGACAGTTCCAAGTAAACCCTATACTGTTGTTGTTGAAAGCTCCTGGTTGGGCTGCAGCTACCTGTTCTAAAGATCCTTTAGGAAGAGGAAGAAATTAAAGTTGGATCCCGATGGGCTGGGGTAACAGGGAGAGGCGGACCGGCCCAGCGGGATGAAGCTGTCCTTCCCGGCCGGCCCACACCTGCGGGGGTGGGGGGGCGGAGGAGCTGTTTTGTCCTGTCGGTAGGCTGCTGGGTGAAGCACTAGCTTCCAGAAGGGGCAAAAGGGATCCCTTACCCCTTAGCTTCGCAGTCCTTACTTCTGCTGATGGTGGCCCTTTGGCCCACAGGCCCCCCCAATTCCCGTCCCCCCGCGTCTGTAATTGTGACTTGGCTGCACACTACTTCCGACCCCGACTCAAAGGGCAAATGGGGACACGGCTGTCGCCACACATCTCGAGAGAGTCCCGGGGGACGGCCACAGGGGCCAGCTCTCAGGAAGCTGGAAGACGGGTTAGGCTTCTTCCCTGTCCGGTAGGGGACGTCCAGGGCCGCCGCAGCCGGCCCTAAAGCGCGGCTCCCCGGTTTGGGACCAGCGCCCCGAAAGCCGCTCCCCACCCCGCCTGCCCCCCGACCGCCCCGCCCCCTGGAAACGTCGCTCTCGAATTTGCAGGAGAAAAACAGGCAACCACAGCGCGGACTCGATCCGGCTGTGCGGGGCGGCAAAGCGGCGCCAAGAGGTAAAAGTCAGTTTCCTCCAGGTTACGCTTCCGCTTAACCCACGGGATGGACTTTCCTCTCCGAGCGAACCCTTCGGCCAGGTCGAGGCTGCTGGTGGAGAGGCTCCTGGTGGCGGCAGGCGAAGCGCGCCGGCGTCTGTGCCAGGCTTTCCCCGGAGGAACCAGGCCGACTGCCAGGCGGATCGGCGGCCGTGCACCTGTCCGGCCCTCCTTCCCCGCGCGGCCCCGACTCCGGGCCAGTCCGCGCGCTGCGCACCGCGGGGTCGGCCGGGTCCAACCCCAGACTCGGCCCGAGGAGCTCCCGGCCGGGGGCTGGCGATCGCCACCCTCCCTGCGCCCCAGCGCCGCTGTCGCCACTGCCCGGGGCCCGGCGGCGCGGGGCCTCGGTGCGCGCCGGATCCAGCCCGGGGGACCCGGCTCCCTCCCCCAGGGTCCCACAGCCCCAGGCCTCCTGGGGTCTCTGCCCGCCGGGTCCGCAGCCCCCAGCCGTCCCGAGGAGCCGAGAGTGGGCGCCGGCCTTACCGACTGGAGCGGGGCGCACGGGCGGGGAGGACTCCCCGGGGTCTCGCGGAGCGCGCGGCGGGGCCGGAGCGGCGGCAGCGGCGGCGAGGGGGCGCGGGGGGCGGCGGAGGCCGCTACCTGCTCGGAGTCGGAAGAGGGCGGCGCGCCGGGCACTCGGGCCTTGGACACCTGTGCGCTCGTCGGCGCCTTTTAACCGCGCCCGGCACCCCGCCTCTTCCCCAGAGCTGTTGAGAAAGTCCGGGAGGGGGCGGCTCCTCGGCGTCCGGCCGCCCCCAGCGCCGCGGGCGGGGCGCACCAGCCCCGGGTCCTCAGCGCTTCCCCGTGTCCCCGAGTCCCCCGAGCGCCCCGGATCCCCGCGCCCCCAGCCCCCCGGCCGCCCGGGTCAGAGCGGGGCGACGCTGAGCCTCGGCTCCCTGCGTTTTTGGGGAGAGGGTGAGGTTAAAGGATCGTTGCCGTTGCTGTTATTGTTATTTCTACTTGGACCGGTTCAAGAGTACTGTCGTAGTCAAAGCTCCGGCTTAATTTTAATTTGAATTTTTTTTTTATTTGAAGAGTAAGTTCAGGCCGGAGGTCAGGTTCCCCGCGAGGCTCCCCCCGTGGCAGCGCGGTTGCCCTGGGCCGCTTCCCGATTGGGAATGTGGGTTCACGGTGGGCGAGGAGCGGGCACCGCCGGGCTTGGCCAAGGGCCTGCTTCTTTCTCCCCCAAACCTCGCAGGCAAACCTAACGAATGTCTCTTTGAGTTCCTGTTTCAGTCGATCGCTTTCAACTACGTGCCAAGGGCTGGGGTTGGACGTGGTGAGGACCCAAGGCCGGCGCCAGGGACCCTGCACGCGGGCCCAGCCCTGCGCCCCATCAGAGGGCGCCCCCGGGGCCTGCCCACGGCCTCCTCCTCCCACGGCTGAGAAATCGCAAGGTTACTCAGTTCGGGGTGGGGAGCCCCCCCTGAATGAAGTCTACCGACCCCTTCCGCTGCACACACGTCTCCAAGGGGCGCGCTGGTGCGATTTCTGGAGAGGCTCCCTGGGAAGCTCGGTTCCTCTCCCGGAAGCTTGATCTCGGATTACAAGGTTTCATTGTTCACATGTGGCTGGGTATTTTGACATTCACAAAGCAAGTGGATGGAGAATTAAAATCGCAAGAGTGGGCCGCGTCTGGGGAACCGTGTCCCGCATGGGGGGCAGGAATCTCACCCCAGGATTCCTGCAAAGAGGCCAGCCCTGAGGTGCAGGCGTGCTCGCTCCCACGCTTGGCTTCACTTAGGTCGGTTTTAAGTTGAGCAGAGATGATTCACCCTGACAAGGCAGATGTGGCCTTAGAAATGGGTTTCCTGTGATTGTGAGCATTAGCGTAAAGGTATTGACTTTTCCTTTTAAAAGTTGCACCCCATCACCACGGGCCAGTTTAGGCCATTCTTGCTGGGCGAACCTGAGTTTGTCCCCCTGTCACTACCCCATCTTCCAGCCCCAGGTCTTAGTCCGGAAAGGAGTGTCTGTTCATGAACAGACAAAGCCCTACAAGGCGTATCTGAGAGATGTGCTGAATCGGCTGATTGGAAATTACAAGGCAAAGGTGGGTGGCCTGGAGGAACCTTCCTGGCCTGAGCCTCCTGGGAGCTGGGGGGGGGCCGGGAATGCCCTTCAGGTTGTCAGGGCATCGCTCTGGGGGGCTCTGGGGTTGGAGTGAAGGAAGTGTCTGGAACCTTTGCAGGAAGCCAGCTGGTAAAGGTGGTTTGGACGTTGAAAGTTGACTCGCTTTCCCCCACTGAAGAATTTCCCCTTGCCTTTTCGTGTCTATATCATGATTGCAGGTTGCTGTTCAATTTCCTTTTCCTGTGTTCCCTGACTTATTCTCCTGATTTGCATAATGACAGTGTATTGCTGGTTCATTGAATATCCTAGCCACTCTGTATTTTAGGATTTATAGTTAGAACCCCTACAGCTCTTAAGTCTTAACTACAACGCAGCACTTGATTTTCTTCTGTTTGGTGTGACTTCTGTTGTTTTCTGTGCACTGGTGTTTTCTTCCCAACCAGACTCCGATTCTGATAGGGCGGGAAATCTCGTGGAGGTATTTCTGTGTCCTCCAGAGCGGAGGAGGGGAGGGAGGGCAAGATGGAAAAAGGGCCTCACCTCTGGACATTTGAAGTTATCGCCACACGAGCTTAGACGTATATGCACTTAGCAGATCACACCACAGATTAATGTTTTAAAAATCCTGTAATCATTTTGTGAATAGCACAATCATATTGCTGCATTATTTTTGGTTAAAAGCATTACTTTGTTATATGTAAACATTGAAAATAAGCCTCAGGCACTTCCCTAGTGGCTCAGTGGTTAAGAACACACCTGCCAGTGCTGGGGACACGGGTTTGATCCCTGGTCCAGGAAGATTCCACATGCCACAGAGCAACAAAGCCTGTGTGCCACAACTACTGAGCCTGCATGCCACAAGTACTGAAGCCCACATGCCTAGAGCCCATGCTCTGCAACGAAGAGTAGCCCTCGCTTGCCATAAGTAGAGAAAGCCCGCGCACAGCAATGAAGACCCAACGCCCCCCAAAACAAATAAATAAATTAATTTTTAAAAAAAGAAAGAAAATAAGCCTTCATTTTCAGGTCTTCGTCTTTTAACATAACAGTCCCCAGAGAAGGCTGACCTGTCCTGCCCTCCGCTTCAGCCTCCCCAGCCTGATGGGCACAGCTCTCTGGCCTCATTCATTGGGCACCAAGCAAGATAGAGCATAGTTTTGGACTCGGTTTTATGGAAGCAGTCTGGTGTCTCCTGGGGAGGTCTTGCGTGAAGCTGATACAGAGGACTGGCCCTTTTCAGGGAAGGTCAGGGTATCATTGAATGAATACTGATGACTAAACTGGTGGGGATCTGTGACAGCTGCACCTGCCACCTCACAGTGTCAGAGATGTGTGACTAAGGTCTTTGCACATGTGCTTAGTAGCAAGCAGACAAGTCCCAGGCATTCAAAATTGAGCTGAACTTTTATGCAGGTATTTAAAGTGGTGCAGGGACATCGCTGGTGGCGCAGTGATTAAGAATCCACCTGCCAATGCAGGGGACACAGGTTCGAGCCCTGGTCCGGGAAGATCCCACATGCCATGGAGCAACTAAGCCCGTGCGCCACAACTACTGAGCCTGCGCTCTAGAGCCCGCGAGCCACAACTACTGAGGCCACATGCCACAACCACTGAAGCCCACACGCCTAGAACCTGTGCTCCGAAATGAGAGAAGCCACCACAATGAGAAGCCCGCGCACCCCAACAAAGAGTAGCCCCCGCTCTCTGCAACTAGAGAAAGCCCGCGTGCAGCAATGAAGAGCCAATGCAGCAATAAATAAATAACTAAATTTATTTTAATAAATGGTTAGTGAAAAATCAAAAATTAAAGTGATGCAGTTGTCAGGCTCTAAGGGGAAGTGCTAATGTGTAAAGCTATTTGATATTTCTAAGCCAAAAAAAAGCTGCTATTGTGCAAGAAATCAGTGTGACACAAATCCTATTTCTTAATATATTTTAATGAATGATTGCCTGCCAGCTGCCTGATGGGGCAGCCCTTTGAGTTCCCCCTGGGAAGGATGGTCTGAATGTACATAAAGAATGTCTCAGTTAAATTTCTGACTCACAAACCGTACGTGATAGCAGAAATGTCTTACGGCAAGAAGGGACCATGAGAGAGAGGAGTCCCCGTCCTGACACCTGGCAGTTCGGGGATCACTGCATGTCTCTGAGCCATGAGCGATTGGTCTGCAGCCACTTCCTTGACTTTGCTGTTGAAATATTAGTCGTATTAATAATTGGCAAAAAGGGGAAAATTCAGCCCTCCTCAAATGAGCAGATATTCAGAACCCCTGAAAGTCTCTGCATAATTTATTTGTTAATAATGACTTACATATGATAATATCATTTTAAAGCAGGAACGGCCTTTCATGTTTTTGTGTATAATTATTACAGGAGAACAGCATTTCACAAGATTTCTCTCTGTACGTTTGACCCACACCCTCACTTACGTATCCTGATAATTGTTAATGTCAAATAATTTAGGGAAAAAGATCAGTTGTTCCATTCCAAGTATGTGAAACTTACAGATTTCACTAATTTAATTGTTCTTCTCTTCAGTTTCAAATTATTCAAGTCATAAAAATTCCAACTTTTGAATTTGAAACTGTTATAAGCCTTTCCATTTTCCTCACTCTATTCTTATATTCGTACATAAAATATTTGGGGGAAATTTGAGTTGTTAGATGCGTTAGCTGCAAGGCCGTGGTAAAATAAGTCGATTTCCTTGGCTTTGCTGGATGAGCATATGCTCTTACTGGCAAATACATCCGTATAGCTCTTGTATGATTATTTAAGCAGACTGTGGAGAGATTACAAAGATGCTTCCAAATGTATTTCTATCAAAAGCACGTGTTGGTCAGAAATGAATTCAAAGCTATAAC
Source organism: Mesoplodon bidens (assembly GCF_964165515.1). Lineage (NCBI taxonomy): Eukaryota > Metazoa > Chordata > Mammalia > Artiodactyla > Ziphiidae > Mesoplodon > Mesoplodon bidens. The sequence continues at coordinate 958,961 of NC_138174.1, forward strand.
TCCCCAGGCAAACTGGTAGGGAAAATTGACTTCTACTGAACATAAAAATTAAATTCTGTAAGCTTTGGTGAGTTGTCAAAAAGGAAATTCTGCACAACTCATAAAGGAACAAAAGAGATTTCTATATTTTAGTGTGTTAGAACAATATTGTATCATATATCATCTTGAAGAGCTTTTGGAATAAGTTATGGTCTAGTAAACACTCATATTATGGGTTGCTTTAGTAAAAAAAAAAAAAATTATAGACATAGGTTTGACAAAGGGCTGCAGAGTAATGATTCCCTTGTTGGATTGTGTCTGCTAGACCACAGCGGCTTTTTGTGAAATGCTAGGGTGGACGGTCCCAGGTCTGTCGCTGTCTGGAAACCACCGATTCCAGGGTCAGTTTTGCACCGACAAGCCCAGTCAGGTGGCTGTTCTCTGGCTTGGATTTGGGAATTGGACATGGTGTCTTTGATCTTAGAATTCAGAGCTTGGTTTGTGTGTTAGCCATTCATCTAAACTTCTCCTTAAACTGCTTCAGAGCCCTTTCTACGTTGGGGGAAGAAGCACATACTCTATGGGTGTATAGAATTCTCTGGTTTCACCTCATCCTTGAAAAGTCTTTGTGTTGGGAAAAAGGCGCTTGCAATACCCAGAGTGCCCATTAGATGGCACTGGGAAGACTCGTCAGGGAAACGGGGACGATCGCTGGAGAAAGATGGATACTCTTGTCCTTTAGTGTTGCTTGTCGCGACCTCGTTAATAGGCTGGGAAATAAATGTCTTTCCTTTTTTTCACAATTAAATGAAATAGAATAGAATAGGAAATATCAGAACACACTGCTCTTAATAAGAGTTAAGTCGTGTTTTAGGAAATGTTTGTTTCGTGTGTGTTTTCATACTCACACGTGTGCTAGTCCCAGTGTAAAATGTACTGGTTGCTGTAGACTTCTGTCACAAAACGTTGGAACGTCATTTCAAGGGCGAAAGCATATCACTGTGGCCTCAGGAGAAGTGGTGTCACAGCAGGAGAGACACCCAGACCCTGAGCGTGGCCCCTCCTCTGCCGTGGCCCCTGAGAGCTCACTGCCCCAAGAACCCCAGCAGCTGCCAGCTGCTTATGACCCTGGAAGATGCCTTCCTCCATCGGACTTGTTTCCCCGGGGCTCCTCTCTGGCCTGAGGATGTGGGTTCATGGGATGGAGGAGAAGCAACAGCGCTATCTGACTGTGTCTTTTACTAACAATAAAATTATTTATCTAAAAAAGGACACATACTTAATGCCCTGATGTCTAGTGTGCTCAGGGTCACAGGTCGGCTATTTTAATGGGTTATGTATTTAATGTCAGAAGTGGGTGTTGGACTATTGTGCTTTGGGAAAGAGGAGACAATAGATAGATAGCCTATTGTTTCTTTACTGCCTTTGAAATAAACCCTTGAGGGCGGAGCTTGGGCTCCTCTCTTTGGTGGTCGGGGGCTCCTATGTAGAGTGGACGGTTGGGGGAAGCGGTGTGGGTCAACCTGGAGGGTCTCATCCTCAACTGGTGGGCAGCAGCCGTCGTCCCTTACAGGCTGTGTGACGTGCACTAGGTTATTAGGATGCTATGTTTTCGGACAGCATAGCCTGCCTACAATTTACCAAAGGACAAAACAGACTTGCAGAAGTCACGTATTTGGACCACTAAGGTAGACTGTGTGACTGACACACAAAACACACAAACATAAACGAAGGGGTCTCTGGGTATCATCCAAGGCAGAGGTCCCTGGGTTAATCATTTACACACGACTGGATACTCTGGAGTGTGCCGAATGTTGTAGGTTTTCTTTATCACACAACTCTGTGAGGGCATTTTTAATCCAGACCAGCACCCGCCTTGGACTCGCTTTGCAGAAAGGATGGAGTTAATGTTGGGGGAAGGGACAGCTGGAGCCAGAAGTCGACCCACCTCCACCCTCGGAGGGAAGATGTGGTCCCGACATCGATGGTGGTTCAGACGACATCCTGGGCTCTGGACCTGCAGGAGGTACAGTCCCCTGACAGAGCAAACCATGCCACTGGGCTGTCACCTTGTGATGGGCTTGGCTCCTGACCTTCTGTCTTTCTGGGGGAAGATAAGGAGAACCCTTTGAAAAGAAGGAGAAAGCAGATAGCGGCACGAGAACAAAGCAAAAGAGCTGGCAGGAAAGGGGCGAGGACGCAGACGAGTGCATAAAGACGGACAGCAGGTCCCGAAGACTGTTTATCAGCGTCTTTAATTGTGGTTTGTCTGTGAGGAGATGAGGGCCTGGCCACCCGCAGGGTGTTTGCTGAGTGACCAGCAGGACGCCCTCCCCAGGGTGGGAGCTGGGGGGGGCGTGGACGACAGGCTGCTGGAAGGGCAGACTCTTGTTTTTGGTCCCCGGGGGCTGCAAAGAGGAGAAGCAGGCCCTAGTGTTTGTGCAGGTTTTTAGCATCCTGCAGCCGTGATATAGCACTTCCAGCTGCATTTCCAGAGCTATTTTCAAGGCTCCTGACTGAAATGCTGTGTCTGTGAGTGTTTCTGGAATCCAGCCTGAGGCTCCCCGTGGAGGGGGGGGTTGGAATGCAGACATCCCCTGGAGCTGGCTGAGTTAGACTGGAGTGGAGCTGGGAGGGCGTTCTGAACGACACTGAGACCTGACTGCTCCATGGGAAGGTGGGACCAGGCTGGCTGCATAAAAACCAGCTCAAGAGTTTCTTAAACATGCAGATTCCTGGGCTGTGGGGCCAGACAGTCTGACCCAGTGGGCTTGGGAACCCATGGTCTGTGGTATGTGTTAGTTTGTCCTCACCATTTTGTGGCTGGATTCAGCGCTGTCTTGACAGACGTGCCTCAGGGGAAACTTGGGATCCCCACCCGCAATGCTTACTCCCCGAGGGCTGTCCGCCTCCTGTTTGGGTTAGAACTGCCGCGTCCAGGGTGGAGGCACAGTGGGATAAAATCCCAAGTCCCAGTATCTCGTGAGAAGGGGAGAGGCCGTGACGTGTTGCCAGGAGGATCTCTTTGGTGTGAGTGCTGAACCCAGATGTCCGTTCCTCACGACTGGTAGGCAGAATCTAGGCCATTCCCGGGTCCTTTCAAGGCTGAAGTTCAACCAGAAACAATCAGTTCCCTTCTCAACTTAGGCCTTCCTTTTTCTGAACATTGATTATTTGGATACTGATGACCAGAAGACAGATCAGAAGACACTGCCTCAGGTTTTATTAATATGTGTTTTTTAAAATTAATTAATTAACTTATTTTTGGCTGCATTGGGTCTTCGTTGCCGCACACAGGCTTCCTCTAGCTGCGGCGAGCGGGGGCTACCGTTTTTTGCGGTGCGCGGGCTTCTCATTGTGGTGGCTTCTCTTGTTGTCGAGCACAGGCTCTAGGCGTGCGGGCTTCAGTAGTTGTGGTGCGCAGGCTCAGTAGTTGTGGCTTGCGGGCTCTAGAGTGCAGGCTCAGTAGTCGTGGCGCACGGATTTAGTTGCTCCGCGGCATGTGGGATCTTCCCGGACCAGGGCTCGAACCTGTGTCCCCTGCATTGGCAGGCAGGTTCTTAACCACTGTGCCACTGGGGAAGCCCTATTACTATGTTTTGGATAGAAACCAATCTCTTAGCTAATAAGCGATGAATAAGGGTAACACGGCATACAAAGAAATGATTGCTTACTTAGAGCTTAGTGCTAACTACAATTTAAAATACCACATTAGGGCTTCCCTGGTGGTGCAGTGGTTGAGAGTCCACCTGCCAATGCAGGGGATGCGGGTTCGTGCCCCGGTCCGGGAAGATCCCACATGCCGCGGAGCGGCTGGCCCCGTGAGCCATGGCCGCTGAGCCTGTGCGTCCAGAGCCTGTGCTCCACAATGGGAGAGGCCCGTGTACCGCAAAAAAAAAATAAATAAATAAAAATAAAATACCACATTAATCCTGAATCCATAAATTTAAAAGTTATATTAGCAAACAAGCTAGAAATAAATTATTTTAGTGTCTGTCTAATAAATCACACCCAGAAACGATTTAGGTTAACGAGAACCTTCATGTTCCTGAGGTTGATTAAGGTGGAGTCTCTGCAATATTAGTTCTAAAATGATTCTTGGCCGTGGTTTCACAGTTAACTTAGCTCCTCATCGTGGTGACTTTTTCCTGCTGTGCTCTGACATCTGAATGACTTCAAGGCATTCTGTCACTTCTCCAACTTTTCCCTCTGACAGTGACCTGAAAAGGCCCGGGGCAGCCATGTCTGCTGTAGCATCAGCATTCACCCAGGTGTCCCTGGTGCTGGGGAAACCATAGCAACAGCAGTCCTGGTGGCTGGGAGGCTGTTCCCTGGGCCTCGGGAAGCCACCTCAGGTCCCCACGGGAGGGCACAGGGCGAGCTTCCCACTGCCCTGCCCTGGAGCTGGAGAGAGAGGGCTGGTGATCAGGACCCCAGTGAATTACACACACACACACACACACACACACACACACACACACATACACACACACACACACACACACACACACACACACACACACACACACACACACACACACACACACACACACACACACACACACACACACACACACACACACACACACACACACACACACACACACACACACACACCGGTGCTCGCTGTGTGAAGGGACGCGTTTGGGGGGCAGAGTGAGCTGTCTAGGACCGCCCCCCCCCCCAGCGGAGAAGCAAGGACCTTGGAGCACAAACACCACAGTGACCCTGGGGGAGGGTGTCTTGGGACTGAAGACTTTGAGCTAGTCTAGGAGGACGGGCTGGAGGAGGGAGCTCGTGCGATGCCGGGGGGAGGGGGGCGGTCAGGGGGGTGGGGGTGGGATATATGTGGGAAACTCAGGGACGGGGATGGGGAGCACAGAGACGCCAGTGAGAGAGACTGGGGAATAATGCTGATGTCACACCTGCTCTTGGTTTATAGCAAACATGAGGATGAAAGAACATGAAACACCACCATGAATACACAATCAGCAAAGTCTAGGCTGTGAGAAACTCTGGGAGACAAATGACCCAGATTCTAAGAAAAAAAAGTTGCAAGGAAATAAAAAGAGGTGGAGGGGAACCAGCAGCTTAAAGAGGCTTGAGAGACACATTAACCGATTGCAGCGTGTGGATTTCAGTGATTCTGAGCCAACTGCTATTTAAAAAGAAGGGAATTTTCACTTTTGGGAAGATGACTGATGTAGTTTTTCCTATTTTCCTGGCCAAATACAACTAAAACCCCTGGAAATTATATAAAAGTAAACAGCTCTGAAAGCTGGTGAGAAGGAAGCAGACCAGGCAGGGCCCTCGGGCAGATCCTTCAGTGCGGTTTCTGTCGGAAAGGTGAGGCAAGGCAGGGCAGACAGGCGTAGGGCTGGCTAGCGTGAAACATTTCAGCCACTGGTCTGGGGCCTGGCTCTGGGGTGATTAGGGCAGGTGGACAGTGGCCTGGTGTGTGAGAGCCCTGTGAGAGCCTGAGAGAGGAGGTGTGGGTGTGGGTTTTGGGTTGGTCGGTGGGCGTATGAAAAGTGCACGTCACAGAAGAGTTGTTTGCTGTCTCTAGGAATTAGCCAGCCCTGGGAGGGGCCATCTCCCCAGTAAGGCCACAGATGCCAAAACATCAGGATAAAAGGCATGCTTAATACACAGGCCATTAAAAAACCTCAGCACATTTAAAATAGTTGAAATAATAGAGTGTGTTCTCTGATCACAGTGGAATCAAAGTGGAGATCAATAATTATTAATCGATAATAAGTGGAAAGAAAGAAAACGGAAAAATCTCTGAACACTTGGAAACTAAAACATTGTTCTAAATAAACCATGGGTCAATACATTGTATTGAATGAAAATAAAAAAAATCCAAGGTATCAAAATTTGCAAGACACACTACAGGACTGCTGATAGGGCATTACAGCACTGAATGCAAACATGAGTGAAGAAGAGAAGACTCAAATCAATAAACCACACTCCCACTTCAAGAATCTAGAAAGAGTAGTGAAAAATAAGCCCAAAGCAAACAAAAGAAAGAAAATAATAAAGAGCAGAAATCAATTAAATTGAAAACAGAAAAAGAATAGAGCAAATTGATGAAACAAAGAGCTGGTTCTTTGCAAAGATCAATAAAATTGATGAACTTCTAGCAAGACTGACAAAGGGAGAAAAAAAGAGAGAGAGAAGACACAAATTACCAGTATCAGGAATCAAACAGGGCACATCACTACAGACCCTGCAGACATCAAAAGGATAATAAGGAGTACTATAAGCAATTCTATACTTACAAAGTTTGCAAGTTAGATGAAATGGATCACTCCCTCAAGAAACACAAGCTATCACAATTCACCAAATATGAAATAGATAATTTTAAGATCCTTGGAACTATTAAGGATATTGAATTTGTAAAAGAGAAACTCTCAAGAAATGTCCAGACCAAGATAGTTTCACTGGGAAATTCCACCAAATGTTTAAAGAAGGATTACACCTGTTCTGCATGACCTATTCCAGAAGACAGAGGAGGCAAGACCATTTCCCAGTTCATTTTGTAGTGCTGGTATTACCCTGACACAAACCAGACAAAGACAATACAAAAAAAAAAAAAAAGAAAAAGAAAACTACAGACCAACATCCCCCAGGAACGTATATATAAGAAGGCTTAATAAAATATTAACAAATGAAATTCAGTAATATATAAAGAGAATTACACACCATGGCCAAGTGAGGTTCATTTCAAGGATGCAAGGTTGTTTCTGTATGAAGATTAGTCAAGGTAATCCATCATATTAATGGGCTAAAGAAGAAAAATCACATGATCATATCATTTAATGCAACATTTTTTCCCACAAAATTCAACACTTATTCATAATAAAAACCCTCAGAAAAATAGGAATAGAGGGGAACTTTCTCAATTTGATAAAGAGCATCTACAAATACCCTACAGTTAACATTGTACTTAGTGGTGAAAGATTGAATGCTTTCCCCTTAAGATCAGGAACAAGAATTTCTGCTTTTATCATTCCTATTCAACATAGTGCTTGAAGTTCTAGCCAGTGCTACATGGCAAGAAAAAGAAATATAAGACACATAGATCATAAAGGAAGAGATAAAACTATCTCTATTTGCAGATGGTATGATTGTGCACAAAATCCCGAGGAAACTACAGAAATCTAGAACTTTTAAATGAATTCAGCAAGATCACAGGATACAAGCAAATAAGCCAACAAATATAATGTTTATTTCTATATACTGGCAATGAACATATGGACACTGAAATTAAAATACAATACTATTCACAATCAAAGGAAATGAAATACTTAGAAGTAAATCTTTTTACTTTTTACATAAAACGAAACTTTTATGATTCGTATGCTGAAAATTATGCAATGTTGATGAAAGAAATCAAAGATGGAGTAAATAAACAGAGACATGCTGTGTATATTGATAAAAGATTTGACATAATAAAGATGTCAATTCTCTGCAAATTGATATACAAGTTTAATGCCATTTTTATCAAACACACAGCAAGATTTTTTTGTAGACATAGACAAGATTATTCTAAAATTTATATGGAAGGGGAAAGAAACTAGAATAGCTGAAAAAATTTGAAAAAGGAGAATAAAGAGGGAAGAATCACTCGAGCATTCAAGACATTAATGTAGCGCAAGAATCAGGACTGTGGTGCTGGTGAGGGAGAGAACAGAGGTCAGTGGAACAGAGAACCCAGAGATAGCCCCACATAAATATGCCCAGTTGATTTTTTTTTAATTAATTAATTTTAGTTTTGGCTGCGTTGGGTTTTTGTTGCTGCGCGCGGGCTTTCTCTAGTTGCAGTGAGCAGGGGCTACTCTTCGTTGCGGTGCACAGCCTTCTCATTTCGATGGCTTCTCTTGTTGCGGAGCACGGGCTCTAGGTGCACGGGCTTCAGTAGTCGTGGCTCGAGGGCTCTAGAGCGCAGGCTCAGTAGTTGTGGTGCATGGGTTTAGTTGCTATGTGGCATGTGGGATCTTCCCGGACCAGGGCTCGAACCTGTGTCCCCTGCATTGGCAGGTGGATTCTTAACCACTGCGCTACCAGGGAAGCCATCCAGTTGATTTTTAACAAAGTGCCAAAGCCATTCAATGGAGGAAAGCGAGCCTTTCATCACATGGTGCTGGGGCAGCTGGATGTTGACAGGCAACAAGTGAACCTCAAGTCTCAGACCTTTTATAAAAATTAACACAAAATGGACCACAGACTTCAATGTAAAGCATAAAACTAGACAGCTTTTAGAAAAAACATAGGAGAAAATCTTTGGAATCTAGGGCTAGGCAAAGAGTTCTTAGATTTGACACCAAAGCCACAACTCATAAAATTAAAAAAATGATAAATTGGACTTCATTAAAATGAAAAGCTATTGCTTTGCAAAAGACCCTGTTAAGAAGATGAAAAGAAAAGCCACAGAGTGAAAAATATTTATAAACCACTGTCTGTGTCCAAGGACTTGTGTCTACACACATAAAGATCTCTCAAAACATAAAGATCTCTCAAAACTCAACAGTAGAAAAACAAACAATCCAATTAGAGAACGAGCCGAAGAAATGAAGAGGACAGAGCAACGGCAAATAAGCACATGAAAAGGTGTCAAGTTCATTAGCTCTTTGGGAAAAGCACATGCAACACACCTGTCAGAATGACAAAATGACATGGGAAGCTATATTCAATGTCTTGTAATAACCCATAATGGAAGAGAATCTGAAAAAGAATATATGTATGACTGAATCACTTTTCTGTACACCTGAAACTAACACAACATTGTAAATCAACTATACTTCAATCTAAAAACCGGTTATTGAAAAAAAAAAAGAATGGCTAAAATGAAAAATACCACCACCACCCAAATGCTGGCGAGGCTCAGGAAAGACCAGCTGACTTAGATGCTGCTGGTGGGTGTGTAATGATGCAGCTGCTCTGGAAAACACTTCGGCTGCTTTTCAAAAATGAAACGTGCAACCACCAAGCTGCCCAGCAGTGGGAACAAACTCTTGGTGCGGCGGCCCGAGTGAATCTCCAGAGAATTACACTGAGAAAAAAATCCAGTCCCAGTGGTTGCATACTGCACGATTCCATTTATGTAACTTTCCTGAAACGACAGAATCAGAGAGATGGTGAGCAAATTAGTGGTTGCCCGGAGTGGGTGGGATCGGAATCGGAGGGTATCGGGTATGGGTATAAAAGGGCCCCACCAGGATCCTGGTGGTGATGGAAATGTTCTGTATCCGGACTGTGTCAGTGTTGTGTCCTGCTGAGATCTTGGATGGTAGTTTTTCGAGATGTTACCATTGGGGGAGACTGCCAAAAGCACACAAGATGTCTGTTTTATTTCTTCCACCTATATGTGTCTACAGTTATCTCAAAATAACAAGTTTAATTAAAAAAAGAAAAGAACCTGAACGGACAATTGGGAAATTATGAACATGGACTGGCTATTTTAGTGTGATGGTGGCATTGTGTTTTTGTTTTAAAAGCTTAGCCTATACTCTTTTTTTCTTAATATTTATTTATTGGCTGCGTCCGGTCTTAGTTGTGGTACGTGGGATCTTTGTTGCAGCATGCAGGATCTCTCCCCGTGGCGTGCGGATTTCTTTCTTGTTGTGGTGCGAGGGCTCAGTAGTTGTGGCACTCGGCTTTCTCTCTAGTTGTGGTGCGCGGGCTTAGTTGCTCTGCGGCATGTGGGATCTTAGTTCCCCGACCAGGGATTGAACCCATGTCCCTTGCATTGGAAGGCAGATTCTTAACCACTGGACCAGCAGGGAGGTCCCAGTCTATACTCTTAAAGGACCCATATTGAAATATCTGTAGAAGAAACCATCTGTCTGGGATTTGCTTTACAGTCATCCAGGCTGGGGGATAATCGGGCGAGACACCCCGAATGTGAACGGGTACGGCTAGATGGTTGTTGGAGCTGGATGAGGGGTGATGGGCATCTTGGCACTGTGGTCCCTGAGCACCGAGCTGCGGGAGAGGCAGTGAAGCCACCGACCCTGGAGACATTCAGCCTGCTTTGAATCTTGGCTCTGCTGCTTTTTAGCTGGGTAAGCCTTGGTCAAGTTATTTAACCTCTGAGCCTCAGTGGCCTCATCTGTAAAATGGGGATAATATCTCATAAGGAAGCATGCAGGGAGAGGAAAGGAAAGGTCTCCACCTGAGGGAGGGGGCGAGGGAGAGAAGCCAGCGCAGGAGGCCCAAGGGTAGGGGACAGTGTCTCGGAATCCAGACAGAACAAGGCCTCAAGGAGAGCTTTACGAGGATGACGCTGAGAAGAGGCCATTACACTGGTGTCAGAACGTCACTGGTGCTGATGGCGGCCTGGGCTGGTAGTGGGGCTGGGCCCAGATTAAGGTGCTGGGAGGTGACGGGTGGGCGAGGCTGGCAGTGTGGCCATCACCTCAGACCTGGAGGGGCGGCCGAGACACAGCTCCGGGGGCAGGAGCGTTGAGGGCAGTGAAGGAGCGGAGGAGAGAGGGAAAATGGAGGAAGGGGGTGGCTGGGAGCCTTGGGAGCATGGCGGGCGGGAAGAGCCTCTGCCATGCAGTGGGGCTGCCACCAAAGCCTTTTCATCCCCCACCCCATGTCCCCCCATCCTGTTTATGGGCTTTGCTTGAGACCCATTCAAACAGCCGTTTATCAGGAAAGGCTGTCATGGGACCATCAGGAATTACGGAGGCGGACTGGATTTTCCGCGTGAAAAAATTGTGGTTTTGTTCTTAAAGGTTAGATCTTGGTTTTCATGGATCGCTACTAAAATACTTATGGATGAAAGGATATGTCTGGAATTTGCTTTGGACTCTGAAGAAGATGAGACTTCCTGTTTTGCATTTCTGGGGAGAGGGTCTGGAATCCCGGCATGCAGGTCCAGCCCTGGAGAATATTCGCGGTTCACCAGGTGTCCCTATGCGTAGCACGTGTGCTGACAGCACCCTTCCCAGGGGTGGCCCTGGGGTGTGACATCTCCAGGGTGATTGGTCCTCGGCTGGTGCACCAGTACCCCCACTAAAGGCATCTGTGTCCCACCTGGAAAGCCCGGGAGGAAGGCCTCCCCTTTACCACCTGTGGGTGCAGAGCTGTGGACTGAAGGGCCCTCTTCCCTTGTCCGAGGGGCTGGAAGCTGACCCAGGGGACACCTTCCATGTCCCGGAGCAGCCAACCCCTCTCCAAGCTGAGGCCTGGGGGGCCGCTAAAGCGCCCCTGCTAGAGGGATGTGAGGAGGGTGCAGGGCCGTGCGGACACCACCACTGCAGCCACGCGGCCCTCCCAGCGGCCCGCCCCGAGCTGCGCATCAGGTCGCCAGGGACGCAGTGACCCAGAACAGAAGGCTTCAGCAAAGGGCTCATCTTTATTGAGGGAGCGCATTCCTGCATCAGCTGTTCACGAGGATTGCAAGTCAGCCCCGTGGAAAAGCTTCCCGCTTCCGTACACTTCTGGCCATGCCCAGACAGCAGTGAAAATACATTGTACAGTGAACCCTTTCCACCCTAAGAGCCAGGACAGTTCACACATTTGTCCGCAGACAACGAAAAACAATACCTACAACAAGACAGAGTAAGCTTAAATATTAGACACTTAAGGCATGATTCTAAAATTAACATTGTGTGTTTTTCCAGGTAAGGAAGACCAGTCATTATAAAAATACTTTACATAAATTCAAAATCAGAACTAAGACATTCAATCCTATAAAAATATCTCTTCCTAATAAAAGTATCAATTTCTAGATAAATGTTTTGTCGACAACAGTTACGTCCTTAAATTTTCAGGAAATACCCCCACGTCATACAGTCCACTTAAACCCACATGTAAAAGTCACACCAAGGCCCGGCTGTAGAGCCGGACCACACATTTGATTACGTGGCACATTCATGGCCCAATTATTCTACAGAAAGCTAACTCAGGTATCTATGAATTGTGAAAGCCATTTGTAAGGACGGAGTCTCAGCCGAGAGCCAGGATGCCTGGTCGGCACTGCCTTCTGGGAAAGGCCCCAGTTCTGTGATGCTACGTCAGCTACGTGGTGCCTGGCACCGTTTAACTAGGAAACCCCGTGATGGCGTTTTGCCCGCTCTCGGAAATCAGCTCATTCATTTCGTTCTGTTTACTCTCTTTGAGGGCATGGCTGGGGGGGGTTCTTTGCTTCTGTGCTCGCTTGGATCTCCTGAAACACACTTTGAGCAGCAGGTAGCACAGCTCGGCCACGTTGAGCAGCATGCAGATCACGGACGCGGAGATCATGAAGATGGTGAAGACAGTCTTCTCCGTGGGTCTGGAGATGAAGCAGTCCACGAGGTTGGGGCAGGGGTCGATGCCACACTTGAGCACCCAGGGCAGGTGGTACCCGTTGTACAGGAAGTAGAACACGTACATGAAGGTGGCCTCAAAGATGATGCGGAAGAAGATGCTGCTGGTGTAGGTCCACCACAGGGAGCCCTCGATCCGGATCTTCTGCCGTTTGATGTCCTCCAAGTCCTTGAACTCGCTTCTCTTCTCCCCGCGCCTGAACCGGCGCGCGGCCTCGTGTCTGTAGTAGGCCACGTGCATGGCCACCAGCAGGGCCGGCGTGGACACGAAGATGAGCTGCAGTGCCCAGAGCCGGATGTGGGACACGGGGAAGAAGTGGTCGTAGCACACGTTCTTGCACCCGGGCTGCAGCGTGTTGCACACGAAGTCGGCCTGCTCATCCCCCCACACCTCCTGGGCGGCCACCACGAGGATCATGACGCGGAAGATGAAGATGACCGTGATCCACACCTTCCCGATGCTGGTGGAGTGCTTGTTCACGCCGCCGATGAACGTGTGCAGCGTGCCCCAGTCCATCCTGACGCTTTACTCCTGAACAGGCGAAAAGTAGCACAAGGCAGTTAGTGGAATCTTCCTTCAATGTGTAAGACCGCTGTAATGTTACAGGAGCACATTTCTCTTGAGGTCACCCTCTGAGCTGCTAGGAGGTGGTTTTCTGGGAGGGAACAACACCCACTCTGAAAACACTCTCGCGTTCCGGTGAGGGTTTACGATCATCTGGATTCAGCTGAACTCGGATTATACGTTAGGTTGCTGCCTGACACTAACCCAGGACCTCAAGCAAACCTCATTCATTTCCAAGCTCCCATTTAATCCCTGTTTCGCTTTTCCCAAGGGATCACAGAGGTTCCTAAGTAGATTTTTTTTTTTTTTTTTTTGTGGGCCTCTCACTGCTGTGGCCTCTCCCGTTGCGGAGCACAGGCTCCAGACGCGAAGGCCCAGCGGCCATGGCTCACGGGCCCAGCCACTCCGTGGCATGTGGGATCTTCCCAGACCGGGGCACGAACCCGTGTCCCCTGCATCGGCAGGTGGACTCCCAACCACTGCGCCACCAGGGAAGCCCCCTCAGTAGATTTTATTCGTTAAAGGGCTTATCCAAGAAAAAGAATCATTCACTGGAATGACACAATCTGTTTTACCCAGTGGACTAAGAAGGGGAAAAAAAGAAACCAAACACTTATTAGTTCACTTTGCACAATATGCTTGTATTTACTTCTGGCTTGAACAACATCATCTGCCATAACCATGTGTTCTTAGGAAACCTAACGCCATAAACTACTCAAAGAGCCTCTTCCAAAATAGAACCACAGGCTTTTACAACAAGTGCTCACTTTTCTCCCCTGTAATAGGCAGTGCCGCTCCCCCCCCGGACAGGTGCCAAGTTTACAGCAAGAGCCGCAGGTGCAGGACCAGCCCCGCCTGCAGTGCAGGGTCCCTCTGATCCAACGTCCTGAGGGGAAGGGCCCTTGACTTCTACACAAACTCTGCACAAATCAAACGGACCCCTTCTGCATGGCCACGGCAGACCAGAGAGTTGGTCAGTATTCTGCTCAGAAAATAAAAGAATAATGGACCCTTTGAGAATTTTCTGAAAGTGAAAGACCGTCTCCTCAGAAAAACACGCTCACCCAAGTTCTCATAGCCTTTTAGGGGGAGGGGCCCCAAAGGCCTTTTGTCAACCCCCCTGGGGGAGACTTTCTTGCACTTGAACGTGGAGTCAGGCTTCTCCCTCTCAGGCTGGTGAGGAGGGTGGAGCCCGGGCCCCCTGGGCAGCTCTTCATGTGCATTTCCAGAATGACCTGCACGCGGGTGGGCGTCCACCTGTCCGGGAACGGGAGGAAGGGCCTGGAAGGAGCCCCCAGAGCAGCCGAGGGGCTGGGCGCTTGATTCCTGTGTGGATCCAGGACTAAACGGGACTCAAAGGCAGAGTGTACAGACAGCCAGGTTTTTGATTTTTGAAAAGAAGAGCTGAGAAAAAAGCACAGCTCTTTAAACACACATTCCTTAACGCTGGGGTGCCTCGTCGTTAATGCTTCTCATGGGAGGCTGTGTGAGCCTCCGATGCGCGTCCGGGGGGACACGGGGGCCTTGGTCAAGAAGACTGCTCTCAGGATCTGCGTCTAACCCCCGCCTCAGACCACTGACCCCATGACCTAAAGGATTTCCAAGTCCACAGTAATGAGTCTTTCATTTAAAAACCTCACTGGAGGGCTATGAACTGTAGAATTCACTCTTAGCTCCTGGTGGAAGTTGTTAGAATAAATCTTCCCAGTTGTCGCCCTCCTGATCTGGAAGCACCGGGATGCACCCAGTGGAAGGAAGACAAAAATATCTTGAGGTTTGAACATATTTTACAGTGTCGGCTCACCTGGGAGGTCCATCCTGTCTGTTTACAAGCCGGAGATATTCTCTAGTTAACTAGTAAACATCTCCCACTGAAGTGTGGGGAATTCAACGCCCGACCAGCAAGGTTTGGATTTCTCCAATAAAGGTCACATTTTCTCCAACCCTCCAAAGTGCAGAGAGTTTAAACTCCCCCACCAGTAAGAAGGCTGTTTCCTCTCTGAATTTCTTCAGCTGCCTGAGTAAGGCACCACCCTCACCCTCCCAGGGGCCGGAGGCCACTGGCCTGAAGGAATTCGGAGAGGCTGACGTCATGGGAGAGGTCCGGAGGTCAAATGTCCCCCCACGAGGTCCCCCCGCTTTCTAGAGCAGAATCCTTGACTCCTGCCCCCTGGGGCATCTCCTTAAAAAACAGGGGCAATTATTGTGGCGGCATCTTTATTTCTTTTGACTTTTCTGGGTCCCCAAATTACACGCTCTATCAAAGTAGCAAAGCTGAACAGAAAATAATCTGTTTTATGATACTTATTGACTCTAACTAAAGATCAGCAATGTGCCTTTAAAGGAAGAAAAAGAAATGAGATGGCTTCCTACGGAGTCTGTTCGCATCCTTCCGAGGCTCTTAGGGAGAAGCCCTGTTGTCCGGCTGGAAGTCACTGTCGAGGCCTCGAACAGAAGCAGAGCTCACCTCACCTCCCAGAAGACTGGCCGGGGGTGTGGACCCCCCCCCCGCCCCCCGCCAGGCTTCCTGCCCTGAGGCCGCAGCCACTGCCCCCAGGACTCTTCCACTGCAGGAGAGCCTCAGGGGGGCCTGCCAGAAACATTTTGGTGGCAGATGTGAAGACACTTTGAAAATTACTTTCCAAAGTAACTGCCTCCGTGGGTACCCCTCACAATTAGTGTTAAACAAAGCTTTAATAATAAAAAGCTTGTTCAATAAAAAGCAAAATATTAACTCTTTCTTTGTGAACCAGAGCGGTTTATTTTAACTGGCGCCTTCCTGGCTGCCTTTTAGGCAAAGAATAAGTTTGCTTGGCCCCTGTGTAGGAAGGTGGTGACAATCAAGCTCACAGAAGCAAACGCCACTGGGCTGTGCAGTGTCTCTAGTCACTGTGGACACACAGCTGCGGTCCAATTGCTTAGCTCTGAAAACAGGAAATCAGTGGCCTGACTTCTGATGACACAGAGTGTTAGGAAGAGAGATGGTGCTTCCCTCTTACACTCAAATAGTTTGTCCATCAGCATTCTGCCTCAGTAATATAATTTCTTGTTTTAAAAATTCTTATTTAAGAATTTAAGCATAACTGGTTTGCTTCACAAAGCCGTGTCAGTTTCACTGATGACGGGACCAAAACTGAAGCCCCAGCATCCCCTCGGCATCTGCACTCCCTGCAAAGTCATCCCGACTCCCTGTTGGGCCTGAGGACGGAGCATCCCTCACTATGTCCACACTGGCTCTGGACAGTGGAGGAGCCTGCGCTGATGAGATGCAGTGACGCCAAGGCAAAAGCAGCGCCGGAGGCAATCGCAGCTCTGCGGCCAGAGGAGACTCAGGGTGAGGTTCCCGCTTCTGGGACCCGGCTCCCCTGCACCATCGATCACCGACCACCCGGCCACCAGTGGCGCCCCCCAGGAACGGGAACCTGGGTGCAGCTTCCGGAGGGCAGTGAGGATGTGACCCCTGAAGGGAAAACTAGTAGCTGTGGCCACAGCCCTTCAGTTCCTCCCCAGGGGTCCACTGCACGACCTCGGGTGGTAGTTTTTCTTCGTCCCCAGAACTGTTAAGGGGGGTGTCTGGACCCTGCCAGTTTCCTGATGCCCTGTACTTCAAATAACATCAAAATAAAATCTTGAGTGTGGATCCTTTTCCCTTTCAAAATAATAACAATAACAATAATGATAATAATGCCCAATCCCAAACCTCAAGCCCATGCCCCTGAGCATTAAAAAAAAAAAAGAAGGTGGAGTTTAAGGAACTGGATATACTCCCTTACCCCACAAGTCAGCAGCCTAAAATAAAAAATCTTAAACTCTCTCCGTAATCAAGAAGAGTCTTTTCCTTTTGTCTCTGGAAATGTCAGGTCATCCAAGGGACAAACTGACAGCTGATTTTTAAATTTAGTGACTCAAAAATCCATCAACTAAAAAAAAAAAAAAAATCCATCAACTGTCCCTTCAAAGTATTGACCAGTGATAAAATGGATTTAGGATTTATATACTTCTTCAAAATTAACTCAATAAAAATGAAAAAAAATCCTGTCTATGGAGTCTAAACATAAAAATGGACAATTCATAGAATTACATGTACTTTTTTTTTTTTTGTCCAAAGTAAACTTTAATGGTTCTGAGCTATCATAATCCAAGATTCGATGTAATTGTATGTCCATATGTGGGAGGTGTGCTATATAATGGGGGTCTTCTGAATTAAATTCTTTGGAGAATACAATCAATATTTATTAAAGGATAAATTTTAAATTAAAATATGTTCTAATTTGAATATATATGTTTATTCAAAAATGTATTTAATATATACAGTTAAGGTCCAAAGGAAACTGCCACAATTATTTAGAATCTAGACCCACAAAATATTTTTTCAGGAAGGAGTATTTTAATACTGTACATGTAATTCTTAATCCATTTAAGACTTCAAAGAGTTAAAAATTTGTTTTTCCGTTTAGCCGTCTCTGTTCCCTGAAGCAAACCTGTGTCCTTTCCAAACATTTAAGTCCAGCTGGAGTTAAATGATCCTGGGAATAAAAACAGAAAAAGCCCTCTGGGGACCCCGGTCCATTCTCACGGATCAAATGAGTCAAACAAAAATCTTAACATGATAATGAAGCCCCTGGCAGGATTATGCCCTCACGGACCCAGAAGCTTGGGCCGGAAATTATTTTCCCACAATTTCATTCTACCTACAATTTTTAACTAAAATATACAAACCACTCACAGCTCCAAGAACATTCAGACTGAGCCAGGGGTGCATGGTGAGGACCTGCAAGTTAGAATTTTCCTCTCACCCTGTTGAAATTGTTCAGTCAGAACCTCTGTTGGTTCTTTTCCTTCTTAAAGCTCTTATAATTCAGAAGAGTAAAAGAAAAAGAGAATGAAGTTCCCATTTCCTGCATCAGAATTTTGTTTTAAATAAAGACACCGCGAAGCAGCTGAACTGACTGACGTCTTCTGGGTTGGGTCAACGCGGTGATGGCAACGCGAACAGCCCTCCCCCAGTTATATCACAGGCTCTCTCTATGGACGTTCTCTCTTCATAACCCCTTCTCCCCTGCCTGGCAGGGTTCCCACACCACCCCAGTGGCTCGCGGATTCGGAGCAGCAGACAAAGCTCTACACAGCACATCCTGCAATTCTAAGGAGTCTGGCTGGGGCAGGACGTCTTCTTCTAGAATACTGACCAGACTCTGCCAGAACTGGGGCAAGAAAAGACTTCTGTGGCATCAAGTCCGCCCAAGGGAAAGAGCAAGGGTGCATGGCTGAATTCAACCACGCGCTGAACCCACAGCCAGATTCGACCTGGGGGACATGGTGCCAGGGTCGCTGGCCCGGGTCCCTGCGTGCCTGCAGGCCCCCAGCCCCTGCAGGCGTCCACAGCTGCATCCAGGCCGCACTCACCCCAGACTCCGTCCTGCTCTCCAGGAAGGGAGGCCAAGCCGGTCACAATCACACACCCGTGCCGGGTGACACCTGGGGCCGGTCTCCTCCACGAGAGAGGAAGTACCTTCTGGTGCCGCCACCTTTTACTGAGATGTGTCACCAGTGACAATTACTGTTGTCCAGTGACTGTGCCACTGTCACGTGCGGCTCACAGGCTCCCGGGCTTACGTCCAGCGGCCGCTCCGGCCAGTTCCACCTGGGCTTGCCGGCTAGTCCCGCGCCCCTAAACGCGAGCCGGACCGCATCAGGGACCCATGAAAGCCAAGAAAATTCAAAAGGCAGCAGAGGAAGTGGGGGAAAGGGGCATCTGTACCCACAAGCTGACGCATCTGTAAAACCTGTTGTGGGAGTCAGTGGGGACCGTCCGGGGTAAAAGTCAAACCAGTCCATCCTCGTTCCTGCGAGCGCGCCGGGCCGCGGGAAGGTGCGGGGCGCGGGCGGCTTCGCGGACCGCCCCCCACCCGCGGGCCCTGGAGCGGGTCGCCGACGGGGGCGGGCGCGGGGGATGAGGGGGAGGGGGCCACGGGCCGCCGACCTACCTGCTCCGGCTTCCGGAGACAAGCCCTCCGCCTGAGCGGCCGAGAGGTAGCGCCCCCCTCACCTGCTCGGCGGGGATGCGGCCGGGCGCGGGGTCCGGGCGCGGGGCGGCGCCTGCGCGGCCGCCGGACGGGCAGGAAGGGCAAGGAGCCGCGAGCTCGGCGGGTGTGCGACGTCTGCAGCTGCCCTCCGCGCGCTCCGGGATGGCCCGGCTCCCACCTGCAGCGCCTTTTAACCGCGCCCCACCCCGCCTCTGTCCTGACGCTCCTCGGGCGGGAGGCGAGACCAGCGCGCGGGAATCGGAGCGCGCCCGCCCCGGGGCGCTGGCTGCGGGGCGCACGGGCGTGCGGGCGGGCCCTCCCTCTGCGGCGCGGGGCGCGGGGCCTGGCCCATACCGGTCCGGGTCCGGCGGGGCGGCCCAGGTGTCCCCGCAGCGCCGGGGGGTCGGGAGCAGGGCCTGCGCCCGCGCCCCCCGGGAGCCGGCCTGGGCGAGTGAGCCCGGGTGGGCCCGCAGCCAGGCTTCCGACGGGCTGGACCCGTTGGGATCCGTGCTCGGCGCAGGCTGTGTTTTTCCCAGGACTTAGACTGCTCTTTTCTGGACACTGCCGCCCTCTTAACAGCCCGCCAGGCGCCCGTGCAAGGCCCTGTCAGAGAGCAGCCTGGAGGCACAGAGACTGGGGGTCTTTATTCATTAATGACTACGTTACTGAGTTAAAGGGGTTATTTTATTAGTCACCTCCGCTCTTTGCCTCCTCATCCAGGGAAGCGAAGGGGGCCTTCCTCAGCCAGCCCCGCGCTCCTGGCAAAGACCTGGCCCGCGCCCCCTCTGACAGGTCGGCTCTGAATGCCCAAGGCCGCCCCAGGCAGGGCACAAACGTTAGCATAGTAAAATAACTCAATTTTTAAAAAATCAATTAATTAATTTATTTTTTGTCCGCAATGAGTCTTTGTTGCGGTGCACTGACTTCTCATTGTGGAGCACGAGCTCTGGGCACGCGGGCATCAGTAGTTGCGGCTCGTGGGCTCTAGAGCGCAGGCTGAGTAGTTGTGGATCACAGGCTTAGCTGCTCCACGGCATGTAGGCATCTTCCCGGGTCAGGGGTCGAACCCATGTCCCCTGCATTGGCAGGCAGATTCTTAACCACTGCGCCACCAAGGAAGTCCCTAAATAACTCACTTTTTAAAGCAGATTGTAAACTTCTTTGGGGATTTAAGCAGTTTAAGACGTTTTCTCCTTCCCGCAGCACCAGGCAGGGTCCTTACCCCACAGTAGAGGCCGCTCCGTGAGGGTTTGCATCTTGACTGGTGGAGCCCGCCGGCACAGCAGCTGAGCCTGGAAACGGCCCTTGCTCTTGAGGCAGGACGGCCCACACGCCCGCTCCCGCGGCCGGTTCCGCACGACACTGCCTGTGCGGTTATGCTCCGGACCAGCGGCCGCCGTTCCGGGACCATCGATGAAGGAACTTTGCAACCAAAGCAGCCACAGAGAATGTGTTGCATTTGCTAGTGTCCAAAAAAGGGACCACCTCAACACAGGGCAAATAACATCTCTTCTGTTTGGGTGATCTGTACCAGCCCCACAGCTGGCTTTTCATTCTGTTGTTTGTTTCTAAATGTTTCAGTGATTTCCCCTAAGATCAGGAACAAGGCCCTACATTCCAATCAACATCCTACTGGATGTACCATCTAATGTAATAACACAAGAAAAGGAAACTAAAAGGCATACAGACTTCGGAGGGAGAAATAAAACTGTCTTATTTTACACATGACAAAAAAAAGAATAAAATTTCTCCTGGAACTAACAAGCAATTACAGAAAAATTACAGGACACAAGATTAAATATGCAAAAGTCAATTACTTGCCTATATATCAGCAATGAACAATTGAAATTTGAAATTAAAAACACCACACTACTTATATTAGCACCCAAAAATTAAGTACTTAGGTAT
Organism: Mesoplodon bidens; assembly: GCF_964165515.1. Lineage (NCBI taxonomy): Eukaryota > Metazoa > Chordata > Mammalia > Artiodactyla > Ziphiidae > Mesoplodon > Mesoplodon bidens. The sequence goes on from NC_138174.1 coordinate 979,762, forward strand.
AAATCTAGCAAATATGTACAAGACCTATATGAGAAAACCCACAAAACTCTGATGAAAGAAATAACAGATCTAAATAAATAGATAATTCATGTTTAAATTAGTTTGGTTTTTTTTGTTTTTTTTGCTGTACGCGGGCCTCTCACTGTTGCGGCCTCTCCCGTTGCGGAACACAGGCTCCGGACGTGCAGGCTCAGTGGCCATGGCTCACGGGCCCAGCCGCTCCGCGGCATGTGGGATCTTCCCAGACCGGGGCACGAACCCGCGTCCCCTGCATCGGCAGGCAGACTCTCAACCACTGCGCCACCAGGGAAGCCCGAATTTGTTTTTTAGTGCTGCTGCAACAAATTATCACAAACTGAATGAACAAAACAACAGTATTTCTTTTTTCTTTCACAGTTCTGGAGTCTAGAAGTTCAACATTAAGTTTTGGGCTGGGCTCTGATCCCTCTGAAAGCTCTTTGGGAGAATGCTCCCTTGCTTCTTTCCAGCTTCTGGTGGTGGCTGGCATTCCTAGGCTTCCAGCTCCTCCTTCCTGTGTCTGCCTCTGTGGTCACATGGTTCTCCTCCCCGGGTGTATCTGAGATCACTATTCTCTCCTCTTTAAAAGGCCATCAGTCATATTGGATTTAGAGTCCATCCTAATCCAGTGTGGCCTCATCTTAACTAATTACATCTGCAAAACTCTGTTTTCAAATAAGGTCACATTCACAGGTACTGGGGGTTAAGGCTTCAACATGTCATTTTGGGGGACCCCATTCAACCCAAAATGATGTTCTTGGACAGGAAGAATTAACATTATTAAGATGCCAGCTTTTCCCAACTTGGTCTCTAGATTAAACTATCTCAATCGACATCTCAGCAAGTTATTTGTGGATACAACAACAAGTAAGCCGATCATAAAATTTATACCGGGCAAAAGAGCAGGAAGGCAAAAGGCAAAAGACCCAGAATAGATGACAAAATATTGAAGAAGAACAAAGTTGGAGGATGGACACTATCCAACTTCAAAACTTACTATAAAGGTACAGGAATCAGGAAGGTGTGGTGCTGGTGAGAGAACAGAAACACAGATCAGTGGAACAGAACAGAGAGCCCAGAAACAGACCCACATAAATACAGTGAACTGGCTTTTGATGAAGGAGCAAAAGCAATTCAATGAAGAAAGGATAGTCTTTTCAATAAATGGTGTTGGAACAACTGGACATTCACATGCAAAAAAGGAAAAAGAGAAAAGAAAAAGGAAGGAAGGAAGAAAGAGAGATAGAAAGAATCTAGACACAGACCTTTCACAGAAATTAACTCAAAATGGGTTATATCATAGACCTAAATGTAAAATCCAAAACTTTAAAACTTTAGAAGATAGCATAGGAGATAAAATCTAGAGGTACCCTTAGGTTTGGTGATGACTTTTTAGCTACAACACCAGGGAAACGCAAAGTAAAACAGCAGTGAGATACCACTACACACCTGTTAGAATGTCTAAAATCCAAAACCATGGAAAGTCCAAATACTGTAGAGCATGTGTGGGGCAACAGGAGCCCTCACTCACTGCTGGTGGGAATTCAAAATTTACAGCCACTTTGGAAGACAGTTTGGCTGTTTCTTACAAGGCTAGTCTTACCATAGGGTCCAGCAATTGTGCTCGTTGGTATTTACCCAAAGAAACTGGAAACTTATGTCCACATAAAAACCTGCACGCGAATGTTTATAGTGCTTTTATTCATAACGGTTAAAACTTGGAAGCAACCAAGATGTCCTTCAGTAGGTGATGGATAAATAAACTGTGGTGCATCCAGACAATGGAATATTATTTAGTGATACACAGAAATGAGCTATCAAGCCACAAAAAGCTGTGGAGGAAACTTAGGTGCATATTACTAAGTGAAAGAAGCCAGTCTGAAAAGGCTACATACTGTATGATTCTAACTATATGATATTCTGGAAAATGCAAAACTATGGAGACAGTAAAAAGATCAGTGGCTGCCAGGATTTGGGGCGATGGAGGCATGAAAAAATGGAGCACAGAGGATTTTTAGGTCAAACTACTCTGTATGAGACTAGAATGGTGGAGCCACGTCTTATACGTTTTTGCCCAAACCCATAGAAAGTACAACACCAAGAGTGAACCCCAGTGTAAACCATGGACTCTGGGTGATGATGATGTGTGTCTATAGGTTCACCTGTTGTAACAAGGGTACCATCTCTCGGGCATGTTGACAGTGGGGAAACTGTGTAGGAGAGAGGTGGTGTGTGGGAACTCTCTATACTTTCTGCTTGTAAACCTAGCGCTGCTCTAAAAAACAAAGTCTGTTAATTAAACAATCAGTAAAGACAAGCCCTGGGCTCTTTAGCTTGAGGCCTGGCATTAATTCACAGAAGAGTCCTCTGTAACTAACAGCATTTACTCACAACAAACTGTTGAAATGTTGAAACAGCTTTGCTCTCTTAAGAGATGGGTTCTGTATCCCACGGATCCCTGTGGTGATTTTCTCTCTCATTCGCTCAGCAAATAGGTGAGGACTCGCGGTGTTCCAGGCCTCACACAGCGCCTGGCAGGGGCCAAGCGAGGGCGGGAGACCCGGGCTGCAGCCCTTGGCCCCCTCAGCCCCTCTGCTGTCTGTGTCTCCTCTCAGCTGCCTTATGTCAGGGGGGCTCCGGCCTCGACGCTCAGGGTCGCTCCTTTGCAGTGTCTGTGGGGAGGCTGCTTAGAAAGGGCTATAGGGGCTTCTGGCTTTTACAGAGGATGGGAAGGGAGCACCCCACGTCGGCAGGTCTGGGTTCCCGTAGCGTTATTTTCTGAGCAGCAAAGAGGGTTTGGACACAGCTATCGTCTACCCTGCTGGGGTTGTTTGCAGAATGGGAGCTGACTTCAGTGCGCTGGGCTGGCCAGCCGCGCGTCAGGACTTTGACCCAAAGCCGCAGCTGTTTTACTCCCGAGGCTTCCTTCAGCCCACAGCGCGGGCCATCCAGACAGGCAGCCCTCCGTCTCGGCGGAACAGGGCCGTGCCCACCGCTGCCCTGTCTAATCTTTGATGAAAACCTCTGCGCGGCTCGGAGGACACGCAGCCACGCTGCCTGGCAGCAGCTGGAGGCGGCTCCCGTCCGTCTCGCCACCCACGGCTCGGGTCGCGTCCTGGCCTGTGCACGTCCAGCTGGTGCCAAGAGAGCAGCTTAGCATCAGCTGGTCCACAACTCACATCCCTGAATCAGGTGGCACCGAAGTGCAGCATCTTCCGCGACAGGCCATTGCAACCTTGGAGCCAGTTCCTCTTAATCGAGGTGAATGACACCCCGAGACCCGTGGATGGTGAGGACTTTGATTTAGTTTGTCCGTGGTGTGCTAGTTTCCAGTAGGGCGAAGGAACGGTCGGTGGAGAAGTAGAGACTCGAAAGTGTCTTATTACTGATCTGCCAAATTTGATCACACAGAAGGTCATGGCTGGGAGAGGGGAGAGCCTGGGGCCGGGGGAGCGCTGCCCCATCCAGCCCCGCCCGGGATCCCAGCCTCACACTCACCGGTGTCCTCCCCTCCCTGGGTGGCACCACCTTGATTCTCTCCTTCCATTTCTCTGTTGTCTCTGTTCTCATCTTTCTGGTGACTTTATTCAGGCCGTTGTCACCTTTACATTGGCTGATTCTTTCATTCACCTCGCTTGTTGAGGGTCCATGAATGGGGGGACCCTGGGGACCGTGTGGGGGTACTGGACCCTCTGTCCGGGGCCTGCTGGGGGCCAGGCAGGCAGAGGACCTGGACGCGCCCAACCCCCAGTGCGGAGTGGCCGGAGGAGGTGAGAGGCTGCGGGCTGGCGGCCCAGGCCCTCACGTGGGTGCATCAGCTGGTCCACAACTCACATCCCTGAATCAGGTGGCACCGAACGGAGCTGCCCTGAGGCCGCCCTGCCCCACCCTGGGTGCCCGCCTCCCACGTGGAGCCGCACGGCTGGCCTCGGGCACATCCGGCCTCTCTGCCCTCCACGCACTTGGTGCCGGGCATTGCGCCTCTCTGGGTGATGCCACTCCTGGGGTCTGGATTTTGCTTTCTCCAGCTGGAAAATTCACTCCTGTTCTCAGGGCTCAGCTGACAGGCTGCTTTTCTTGGTTCTTATGAATAACAGGCATTTCCCCCTGACCGTTCTGTGTGTCGTTCACACGGTTACTCCGTACTGAGGTCACTCTGTGACATGTGATACTGAGAGCTTACTTGCACGTTTTCAGGATAAAAGACCCCTGAGAACAGAAATATCATTGCTTCTTCTAGTACCCAGCACCCAGCCCCAGTACCAGCACCCAGGACCAAGCATCAGTGCCAGCAACCAGTATCCAGCACCCGGCACTGGTACCAGCACCAGTACCCAGCACCCAGCCCCAGTACCAGCACCCAGGACCAAGCATCAGTGCCAGCACTCAGTATCCAGCACCCAGCACAAGCACCCAGCACAGCAGCCAGTAAAGTGCCTTGTCCACAGCAGGTGTGCAGGGAATTTTGTTAACTTGAATGAGGACTCACTTCCTTAACCTGAGTAATGATTTTTCTTTTAACTTTGTATTTTATATGGGAGTCTAGTTGACTAACACTGCTGTGTTAGTGTCAGGTGTACAGCACAGTGACTCAGTCACACGTATATATATATATGCACGTCTATTCTTTTTCAGATTCTTCTCTCACGTAGGTTTTCTGAGTAATGATTTTAAAGACTCTTCCTTTGCTAGGAAATCAGCTCTGCAGAATTAGCATCTGTAGGTGTGATGTTGCTGTAAACTTTTTCACATGTCATTAAAACCCAGCGTCCTCGATAGCTGACACCCAAGCCACGTAGTTAAGTGTGGGGCAAGGAGCGACACTGACATGGTCCTTACCCTGCACTGGGGGACGTGGTTCAGCCCTGCAGAGCTGCCGCCGACGTCCGTAGGCAGGTGCGGTTGAAAGGTGGGCACACGCACACCTCTCGTGCTCGGCGGGCACAGGTGACATCGAGGCAAAGACCCGTCTCGCTGAGCCCAGGTCTGCCCTGTGGGTGTGACGGCTGCTGAGCTCTGCTGGCGGCCCTAGGGCCCGCCCGCTGGGAGGCCCCCTCCGCGTGGTTTCTCACGGTCCTCAGCGGGAGGGGGGGAGGGGTGTGTCCTCACACCCCTCACTGTCTGTGCCCCACGGATCCTGCGGTGCTTTCCCACACGGGAGCTCATTGGAAAATAATTCTCAGGGGAGGTAGATGCTTTCCCTTTACAGAGGAGGGAGCGAGGGGCTCCGAGAGGGTCGTTCATTTCTTCATTTCACAAGTATTTATTGGACAAGGCAGAGCCAGACATGCAGCAGGCACCTGCCCAGACGCGTGAGGGTGTCTGAACCCAGCGTCCTGCTTCCCAACCGGGGCTCTGCCCGCCACCTCATGTGCCTGGAATGAAACACCGGCAGAAGTGGGGGTGGCAGGAACGCCTCCGTTCTGTAACGCAGAGCAGAGGCGTGACGCTGGGAACGGGAGGAGACAGAAGAGAACGGGGATGTCGGACGGACGTCTGTGGCCCCTGCAGGAGCCCCGGGAGGGACCCCAGTTCCATGGGCTCAGCCCTCCTTCCAGTTTTTCACAAAATCAGGGCCAGCTTAGCAGTGACATTGTTTCATTCCTCCTGCAGCGGAGAGTCCCCTGGGAGGACAGCGAGGCCACCTCCTCACCCTGCGTTCCTGTCCTTTACAACGGTCCCCGGCAGAACTGGGCTGAGCCGCTGGGGGTCCCCGACCCTGGCCCCTCCAGGCACTGTGCTGGTCTCTGATTTGCTCACAGATGGGACGGCCTGTGGCCAACAGGGACCCGGAAACCTCGTCCCTGTCCTTCAGCGGAGTCAATGCTTTCTTAGGGCTTGCAGACGAATGTCACCCACATATTCAGCATTGTTTTCACATTTGTTTGTGTGCAGATAATGTGCTATCGGGTGTATCTTAACTGATTTTAAGCTTCACAACAATCCTTGAAATACAAGTGTGATCCCTATTCTACGCTCGAGGGTTAAGTGGTGTGACCAAGATGCACGGCTAGGAAATGGCGGAGGTGGGACTTGAGCTCCCATCTCCTGGTCTCGGGGCGGGGACCCCAGGCATCGTGTGGGGGAGCCTTAGTCTGGAGCTCGTGCTCTGCCAGCAGAGCCACAAGGGTGGGCTTCTGGTCCCTGAGCTCCACGCAGTTGTCCACAAAGCTTGTGTCTAAGGGCTTATGTGCGTCTTTCTAGGGAAGGTGTCGTAGCATTGATTAGACTCTCAGAGAGACCCACAGCCTCAGAGGGACGGTCAGCGGGTCCTGACACTCCGGTCTACACTGACTGTTCGTCTGTCTCTGTGCCAGCCGCGCCCTCCTGGAGAAGACCAGCTCTTTCCTGTCTAAGTTTCTGGCCTTTTGGAGGTCTTGGAAAATGTAAGGTCAGGTTCCATGTATCATGTGAGTAATTCCGCCCAAACAATTGACTTCTGTGAGGTTGATGATAAATGTTCGTAATGATGATCCTTTTTCTCTGTCATCTGTCATGCAGTGTGGACCCAGACACAGGTTAAGGGGGCGTAAAGTTTGAGGTTAAGGTTGTAGCCGTAAAAGCCTGTTACCTCTTGGGGTCTTTTGACACTTGGAAGTAGCAGCGCCGCTGTTTGGAAAGCTGCCCCTTGATTCTGCTTCCTAAAGTGAACCATCACAGGAAGGGCACAGCCTGCCCCTGACCTCCGTCTCTTCGAGGCACCCGCCGTCCGTGACATCCTCCAGGTGCTGTTCACGGGGACCCAGCGCTGTCTTGCCCTGTCTGGGCAACGAGAGCTTGAAAAGCATCCTGACGTCCCATGTGTCACAAGGGTCGTGTCCCCAGTGCTTCCTCACTAGGCCTGTGCCACACAGCCGACGGCTGGGAGCTGATTACCTGAGGAAACACCAGGTGGGCGGCCAGCTCAGGAAGAGTGACCGGTTCGTAGGCAGTCCAGGGCTGACTGGGGGAGAGGAAGGACCAGCACCAGGCGCGGATCCACTGGAAGCCCGGCTGTAACACAGGGCACGGCGGCCGCCCCGGACAGAGCATCTGGGCCCAGGCGGCCACCTGCTTCCCTGGGGTGACGCAGGCTCAGCTCACATCTCCAGGCCCGTTTGCCCTCCTTTCTGTAGTACGTGGAGTGACTATTTCAGTGGGTTTTTTAATTTTAAAAGGAGAAACTGAAAAGAGTAAAAATCTGTGTTTTATTTGTAGCAAGCCAACTGTCTGTGGGTCTTGGGGGAGGGTTGGGGAAAGCGGCTGAGCTGCCGGGTGTGAGCAGCCCTGGTGCCCGGCAGGTACCAGCTGTGGGTCCCTCTTCCCACCTCTGTGGACAGGGAGCTTCGGTAATTAACGTAAACCCAGAGGAGGGCTTAGTCCCCTGAGTGACGGCTGTCCTCTTCAGAGCTGCCTGTAGAAGGAACCGAGTTTTGTCAACGACCGAAACTTTTATTAGAGTTATCGCTTAAGTTACCGGTTCTGTGTAGCAAACGGCTCCAAAACGTAGTGGTTTACAAAACCACTGGTGGGTTATTTCTCAGGCTCCCGTGGGCCTGCCCATCTCATGGAGGGCACGTCCTGTGCAGCTTGTCCGCCGGGGGCTGGGCTGGGGCCGGCACACCCAGGACGGCCCCCCGCCCCGGGGCTCTCTCCTCGTGGGGTTCAGCCTGAGCTGAGCTGCCTTTGGGGTGCAGGACCCCCTGGCTGGGCCCAGCGTCAGGTCTGCCATACAGTACTCGCCTGGATTGGCCGTGCCCCTGCCTCCAGCCCGTCACGGGTCTCTGTCTTTGGAGCCTGTGCGAAGGCAGGTCGACAGCGTGCAAAGCCTGTCTGCGCAGCTACCTGACACGATCTGCAGAGCAACTGTAGCCCTCACACCTAAGAAACCACATCTCGGACAGGACGGGGACGAGCCTGACGTCCCATAAGGAGCGAGAGACGGACCCAGGACCTGCCCTCCTGACCCTGGGCCCTGCTGCTACAGAAGCTGCTCTGGGACGAAGCTTCACCCGGTGAGTGGATGTGATATTTGGAAACATCTGAAAGTTGTTCTGCATCTGGGCTGCTCACAAAGAAGTGGCTGAGCTGGGGAAACACCACTCGGCCAAGTGAGAAATGGGGCCGTGTTATTTATTTTCCTGCATATCTCAGAGCTGACTCCGAGTGGATGTGGACACGAGTGTGGCCTGAGCGGGTGTGCGAGTCCCCCGTCGCTGCCGCAGGTCCCCCCTGGTGAGCATGACAGGCCTGGGGGGGTCCCTGCTGGGCCCCGATGGCGGTCGCCAGCTCTGCATTGGGGAATTCTGCTGCCACTTACTGGTTTGCGGTCACTTTGCTTCCTTTTCAAGCTCTATTCAGAAACATGCTGGGAAAGAGGGAAGCTTTGAAATTCAAACCTTTTATCTTTAAAATTTTTCTCCCTAATGAGTCTCTCCAGTTTTTCTTTCATGTCCTTCTTGTCCCGGTGGCCGTCACACTCTGTCATTTCCTTAAATGTGATCCATTTATTCATAGTTTCCTTTTTCATGCTTTCAGGGCAGGGCAGTGGGCAGGTCGCTTCACCCTGTGTAGGGCTCATTATCTTCCTTCTTCCTTTTTCATGCTCAGAGTCTGACAGTCACTCTTTTGATAACAGTGCTTTCATGTGGCTGAGTTAATAAGCCTCTTACTTTCATAAGATCAGGTATTTCAGAAACATTTTCTTGGAGCCTCAAAATATTCTATGCATTTTTCACAGCCTAGAAGTTCTTGTAGGCTTAAACAGTTTGCCATTTGTTACCACGAAGGATTTGTTTTTGTGGTTTTGGGGTTTTTTTCTGTTTTGTTTTGTTTTGTTTGAGGTGTAATTGACATATAACATTTTATTGGTTGCATGTGTACAATATAGTGATTTGGTATTTGTATATATTGTGAAATGGTCACCGTGGTAAGTCTAGCTAACATCTGTCAACATCCACAGTTACAGAATTTTGTTTTTTCCTTGTGCGGAGAGCTTTTAAGGTCTGCGCTCTTAGCAGCTTTGAAATATACATGCAGTGTTGCTAATTACAGCCCTCATGCTGTGTGCTGCGGCCTCATGACTTACTTACTTCACAACTACCAGTTCGTGCCCTTTGAGTCCCTTCATCCTCCTTCCTCACCTGGCCACCACCTCTGAGAGCCATCAGTCTGTTCTCCATATCTACGCGCCTGGTTTTTGTTGGCTGTAGGAAGTAGGATCATACGGTAGCTGCCTTTCTCTGTCTGACGTATTCCACTGAGCACAATGCCCTTGAGGTCCATCCACATTGTTGCAAATGGCACGGTTTCCTTCTTTAGGCTGAACAAGTAACGTTCCATTGTGTGGGGAACACATCTTTTTTTTAATCCATCCAAACACTGATGGACATTTAGGTTGTTTCCAGATCTCGGCTATTGTAAATGATGCTGCAGTGAACATGGGCGTAGATGCCTTTTCAAGTTAGTGTTGTTTTTTCTGATAACTACCCAGAAATGGGGTTGGAGAATTTCTTATAAGTGCACTGGCCATTCATGCATTTTCTCAAGGCAACAAAGGCCTATCAAGCCCCTTCTGTGTCCTAGGCACTGAGGTTATAGTGGCGACAAGGCAGATGGAGACCCATGGGATTTAGTATTTCGTAGCCATTCCCGGAAATCTTGTGGTTTCTCAGAGTTTTCTGACAGTTGTGCAGATGGGTTGTCAACTGCTGTCCATTTTGCTTTAAGCTGGTGTCAGGAGCCACGACCGGGAATGACACAATTTTAGACAATGAAATGCAGCAGATTGCTGGGAGCTCCAGGTAGGTAGGGCCGTGAGGAAGGGCCAGCAGTTTAGTTAAATGACAGTGTTTCTTTTTTAATAAATTTATTTATTTATTTTTGGCTGCGTTGGGTCTTTGTTGCTGCTCGTGGGCTTTCTCTAGTTGCGGCAAGCGGGGACTACTCTTCGTTGCGGTGCGCGGGCTTCTCATTGCGGTGGCTTCTCTTGTTGCGGAGCACGGGCTCTAGGCGCGCAGGCTTCAGTAGTTGTGGCACGTGGGCTCAGTAGTTGTGGCTCGCGGGCTCTAGAGCGCAGGCTCAGTAGTTGTGGCGCACGGGTTTAGTTGCTCCGTGGCATGTGGGATCTTCCCGGACCAGGGCTCGAACCCGTGTCCCCTGCATTGGCAGGCGGCTTCTTAACCACTGCGCCACCAGGGAAGCCCCAATGACAGTGCTTCAACTGAGCAATCAGGAAATGCTTTATCACGACTCCCGCTTCGAGATGGACGTTCTCTCTTCCAACAGGTGGACGACAGGGTGACAGCAGGTGACTGGACAGGGAGGGGACAGTCAGCAGCAGCAGGATATGCTAAAATGGGAGCTGCGGCCAGTCTGCTGGACCCGCCTGCTTCCTCAGGTTTCCGCCTCATGGTTCCAGCAGGAAATCAGCCCTCCCTTCCCCCTTCCTTCCTCCTCAGGCACCTTCTCAAACTGCCTGTTCTGTAGGTTTACAGCATCCTTAGCGGGATCACGAGCTCCTCTGGGACAGGAATTCTTCCCTCCAGGCCTCTCTCCACTCTGTGCCTGTGATGACGTCCGAGGCTTACTGGGGTTCATTCGGTCCAGGGTTCCATCAGCCCGTGGGAAATGTACCATAGCATCGTCTGCACAACCCAGATCGCCCAGAAGTAAAGGCCTTCGGGATATTCATAACCACACGCTCTTGGGTGGGGCTCAGAGTCCCTTCTGTGGGTGGGAACGGTAATCTAATGTGTGAAGAGGGAGACGAGGTCTGCACTCGTAGGGGAGTGGATTATGCCAGCTTCCTAAGGGAAGAGAACTTAGGACAGAGCCCCATATTGTAGGGCCCGTGCAAGGGAGGAGGGGGCATGGCCTAATCAATTTGGACGGCTGACCTCGGTGTTTCAGGTCATAAACGTTTCCTTGTCCTTAAGTTCTCCTAGATTCCTCTCCATCATGAAAACAGCGTTAATAGCTAAATGTTTCGTCTTCAGAGGTCTTGTATTTCAAATCCATTATTAAGTCTGCGGGGTCAGATGCCACTGGCAGGGACAGCACTCCTCTGGGGCCGCCGAGGGCAAGGCCGCCGAGGGCGAGGCCGCCGTCCCTTCAGCTGGAGGTTCTGTTTCCCAGTTCTGTCTCATTTGGGGCTAACTACTTGCTGAGTGTCCTGGTAAAACTATGTTCCGTTATTTAAATTTGTGAAATACAGGTTTTAATTGTATTTCGTGCCGTTTAACTTAAATATTGACTGAAACACTAATTATTTTAAAATTTTTATCAACATACTAAGTGTCCACAGTTTAAACATTCAAGTAGACCTAAAAGGCTTTCAAGAAGCAGGTCAGCCCTCCGCCCACCCCTCTACTTCGCCCCGAAGGCAACCAAAGCCCTTCATTTCTTACAGCTCTTCTGAGAGTTACCCCGTGATTTCTACACAATGTGCTTATTCTGCTACTTCCTGATTCCGGGTTTGAGACCTGCTGACGTTTATGGAACCTGGAGGGTTGGCTTCCACTCACCCTCACTGCTCCCGCCCAGCGCCCGCCCCTCCCCCTGTCCTCGTTACAAATCCACGGCCCCAGTTCTGGTTAAATACATGGTGGTTCTTTATGTTCTTTTAACTGCGTACGAAGTCACTTCTGGACCGAGCGTGCTGTTTACACCGCTCTTCTCTTACGACCTCCCACCCCCGCAGCCGCAGGGACAGCGCTTCCTTCCGCTGCGCTCTCTGTGTGTCTATTGTTCAGCTTTCCCTGCCTTTCCACACGCCCGTCACGTGCTCAGGAGGAGTCCGGGACGAGGCTCTGACCTCTCCGCGCTCCATTTGTTCCTCGCTGTCGCTTCACCGTCTGGACGGCCCCCCGCGCCTGTCCGCCGCCCCCTTGGGCGCCGCTGCCCCTGCTGGGGCCACGTTTCTTCTTTGCTTTATTCCCTCATTTTGCCGAAGCATAGCCTCCAGCAGTTTCTTGAGAGAGGGAAGGTGGCGCTGGGTCCTCCTGTCACCTCGCCCTGCCTGTCCTCTCCTCTCCTGTTTGCCTTGGTCTCACCAGTTGCACCATCCTCTGGCTGTCATTGGACTGGCACTGAAGGTGGGCATGGAGCTGAGGGCACGTCTAGGGCGCGAGGCAGGAACCCCGTCCCCCAACCCCCAGGCCCCCCAGTGCTCGTAGGGGGCGGGGGGCACCCTGTGAGCCGGGCCCTCAGTGCCTCTGGGAGGTGATGTGACGAGACTCGTGGGGTGAAGGGACGTCCCCAAGGCCACGCAGGTAATGACTGAAGATCAGGGCCTGGAAACCGAGTCTGAATCAGACCGTCCCTTTCCACCCACCAGCCGACAAGCCAGCGTCTGCAAACACGGATCAGCACCCAGAGATGCCGGGCCGCGGGGTGACCGGGACGGGCTTCGGGGAGGAGGTGAGGACAGGAGGGGTGGCAAAGGCAACGGGGGTGTGGCTCCAGGAGAGTGAGTCACGGCAGCGGTGCTGGAGCTGGGTGCTAGTGACGCGGAGAAGCAGTGGGTGGGAGACACAGCGACCAGCAGGGCACGGGGGTCGGTCCGGGCAGGTGCGGGCGGCCCCTCCCCCGCTCTCACTGACCTCAGCCGGCAACCCCCCCCCCCACCAACCAGGAAAGGCTGCCTTGGCGACATGGGCGGGAGCAGCCTCCTCAAAGCGCTATTTGGAGGATTAAATAATTTATCATAGGCAATCAAAGCACTTAATAAATATAACAGGTAATTCTTTTCGGTCTAGGAAACTCAACTGTGATTGCAAAAGACCTAGAGCGCCGGTCTGAGGAATCCTCTTTACAGGCACAGGAGGAACAGAAGGTCCTGCTTCCCGGGGAGTGGCAGGCAATCCAAGGACAGAGCCGACCCCTGGCCTGTGTGGCGGGTCCGCAGCGTCTGCCCTGGGCCCTGTCTGTTCCCAGGAGGGAGCCCAGTGGAAAATTTTGAGCTGCAGTGAGAAACCGTGTACGGTCTTGGAAACTGAAGATGTTCCTTTAAAAGAAAAATCAGTGCTTTTTAAAGTCAAGTGACAGCATTGACCATTATCTGCTTTTCTCTCCTGCCAGCTCTAGAGTTTTCTTGGGATATTATCAGGGCAAGTATCAGAACAATGCCCACTTCTGTTTTGTTTTTAACCTGAATAACAAATGACCAATCAGCAGATGTGGGCCAAGCAAGGAAGCTTCTCCGAACACTGGACTTCTGCAAAAAATGTAGAGGCTTGCTGGTGGTTGCTGTTTTTTTCCTTCTCTTTTCCCCAGTGAAGTTCCTTTTGGTGTTTGGTTTTCGAGGGCTACTGAAGATTATTTGGGAACTTGACTGCTGCGGCAGGGTCCTGACATTTTTTTCTTGCCAAGTGTTATTTATTATCCTACAGAAATCAAACAAGTAAAAGCTATCTCTCCGAAACAAACCCCGAAACCAAAACAAAACACACAAACGCACCAACAGCTTTCCTATGGTTGCTGCTGAGAAGCAGGATGCTTTTTAAACTTCGTGTCAACAGTATAGCAAACACAGCATTAACCTGATTATCTGTGTTGTTGTTGATACGTTTTTCTTCTTGAAAGAGGGAGTCAAATTAAAGATGAGCATTTTGGGGTCCCCTTTTATCCACTTTAGTTTTCAGGGGTCTGGCGGGTGGGTTCGAAGGCTGGTTCCCATGTTCACTGCGTGTAGTTCACACTCCCTCGCCTTCGACCTGTCACCTGCGTCCTGGTGATTTATGACCCTCTGGCTCCCACGCTTGGGGGCTGTAGGGACTGGGCCGTGTGGTCTTCAGCTTTGTGCCGAGCTCGAGGTCGAGGCCCGAGTCCGAGTCCGTCAATGGGGCCCCAAGGCCATCCTCCGACCCTCTGATTCTGGGAGATGAAGACGGGCCAGCACCTGCTGGCTTGTGTTCCGGTTGGTGTGTGGGGCCCTGCTTGCTGTCCGCTCGTCACGTGGCCATCTCCTGAAGGGCAGGGTGCCCGTCTTGTTAGTCTTTTGTCCCCACCTCCAGCGTGTGCTCATGGATGGGGCCAAGTTGATGGAGGGGGGAGGGGAGGGGGAGGGAAGGAGGTGGCAGCGAGTGGGGGGCCCGGGGCCTGAGAAAGTTCCTGCCCTGCCGGGGCCTGGCCTGGGGTTCTGATCAAATCTGTTATCTTTTCTTTCTTGCACCTTTTTTCCAGGTGTTAGATAATTTAACCTCAGAGCCACAGAATGTGTGGGCTAGATGGCAGGCACACACACACACACACACACACACACAGACAGAGGAGTGGGGGAGGGAGCCAGCTCACAGCCTTTGGTTCTTGAGCCCCTTTATTTTAGACCAGAAGCTACACGAGGAGCAGGGCTGGACCAACCTTGTTGCAGATTCGAGCCTCCAAACCCGCTGTCCTTGCTCAGCGGGTCTCCACGGGCCGTGGAGATCTCGGCGCGATGTGAAGTCTACATCACAGCTTCATCCCTGCATCGTCTTTATCTCTGATTGTTTGGGGTTTTTTAATGTATTTTGTTGGCCTTTGTCGAGTTACTTTAACTTCTGTGCCCTTCAGTTTCTGTAAAATGGAGAGAATAGTTCCTAACTCCATGGTGGCTTTGAAGGTTAAATAAATAATACTCAAAACACAGTGTCTGAACCTGAATAAGCATTTAATAAATATCAGTGACTAGTATCACTATTATTATTTAAATACATCATTTAGAGCCACTATTGTGTTAAGACATAAATTGCTTTACATATGTTCTCTCAATTAATCCTTACAACAAAAGGGTTATTCCCTTTTTTACATGTGAGGAAATTGAGGTTTGGACAGGTTAATGACTCACCCAGGGCACATGGCTTGCGAGCAGGTGGCACCTGTGACACAGTGCTGAGTTCTCCTTGGATCGTTTCCTTGTTGCGTCCCTTTGCCATCATCTTCTTTTTAAGAATCGTCACTCGTGTATTCTTTTTTTTAGATTTATTATTTCTTTCTTTATTTTATTTATTTTTGGCTGCATCAGGTCTTAGTTGCGGTGCGTGGGCTTCTCTCTAGTTGTGGCATGTGGGCTCCAGAGCATGTGGGCTCTGTAGTTTGCGGCACATGGGCTCTCTCCTTGAGGAATGTGAGCCCAGTAGTTGTGGCACGGGGGCTTAGTTGCCCCGTGTCATGTGGGATCTTAGTTCCCTGACCAGGGATTGAACGCAGGGAAGTCCCAATTGCTTTTTTTTTTTTTGCGGTACGCGGGCCTCTCACTGTCATGGCCTCTCTTGTTGCGGAGCACAGGCTCCAGACGCGCAGGCTCAGTAGCTGTGGCTCACGGGCCCAGTTGCTCCGCGGCATGTGGTATCCTCCCAGACCAGGGCTCGAACCCATGTCCCCTGCATTAGCAGGCAGACTCCCAACCACTGCGCCACCAGGGAAGCCCTGACCTCAGTTTTAATCAGAGCTCTGCTTTTGTTTCAATTTGAAGAAAGAGTTCGACTGCTTAAAAAATAAAAAGTTGGAGCACCACGGCCTTAGACCAAATAGCAATGCAGCCCATGTCCACGCTTGATGTGCCAACTCCCCCAAGACGCATTTCCGCTGGGGTGTTCTTTACTTAGACCATTTTCTTTGGCATTTGATCCTATTAGCAGTTAGAATCCACTCTCGTCCTGCTTTCTTGAATTTCTGCCATGTTCTAGAAACTGCCATTCATTTGCATGCTTCTCTGGAGGTCTGTCCTGGGAATGTGGTCTTCAGCCAAGTCCTGAACCTCCTTCACTGGGCAGCAGGCACTTCATCTCCTCCCTTCAGAGCCCCTTGCAGCGAAAATCCTCAGCGGATAATTGTGTTAGTAATCAATAATCCTTTCGCTGAGACTGGTCATTTTTACTTATTTTATAGTGCTCATTACATTGCACAGAATTATGAGACTTGTAAATAGCAGAAATAATACCACCTGAATCCCAAAGTCAAGTTTAGAAATAGTATTCTAATTTAATACTATGCGCAATCATGACGAACTCATCGTGTCTTTAACCATAGGTAAAGGAGTTCCCATGCTGAGCGGGAGGGGCGGCAGGTGATTGCCTTCAAATGAGGGTGACGGGGACAGGAGGACAGGGCGGGCTCAGGAGCGGAACTCCTGACCGGGAGGAAGAGCAGGTTCCGTGGGTATGAAGGTGTGGAGGTGTCAGGAGAGGCAGCTCCAGCAGGAAGTCTCTGGAGGTGGAGCAGGTCTGAGCGATGACAAGATCCAAGAGGTGGCCCTGCTGGGGGGAGGTGACGTAACGAGGAGAAGGTCAGCTTGTCAGGCAGCTGGTCGGATGGATGGCCGATGGGGCTGCTCCGGCCGGTGAGCCTTCTCCCCCGCGGGTGAAAGCTCGGCACTTGTAATCGCATCCACCAGCTGATCGTCTTGCTGGAGGCTCCGTCCTCCTCTGACCTCCAGGCTTGATGCTCAGCCACCTTCCCTGCACCGTCGTCCTGGAGACTCGCTTTGCCTCTTACGTCTGTTGGGCCGACTAAAGAACCCACGTCTTCCTCCTTTCTCTTTGTTGAGTCCCTCGTTTTGGTGGAGAACACATTTGAGGAAGTTCCTGAGAAAAGGTGCACGGAAAGCAGATTTTCTGAGACCCTTCACGTATAACTGTCTCTAACCTCACTCTCCATTGGTGGTTGAAGGTAGTAACCGACGTCTTCCGGATTCTAAGGTGGCTGCTGAGAAGTCAAAGGTTGTCCTGTTTGCTTCCCAGCAAGTTCACTGAGTCTTTCCTTGGCCTGTGTTCAGTCTGCTGATTCATCCATTAAAGAAATTCTTCAATTTGATGTCATGTTTGTTCACTTCCAGTTCTTCCACTTGATTCTTTGTTACAGTTCCCATGTCTCTGCTGAAAGTCGTCATGCACATTGTCCACCTTGTCTAGTAGATCTTTTAACAGATTAATCACTATTTTAAAGAAGTAGTTACAACATCTGGGCCGCCTCTGAGTCTCATTCTGTTGACTCTTTATCCCTTAACAATGGGTGTTTTTTTCTTGCTCTCACATGTCTTGTAATTTTTGATTGAATGTAAGACATTGCAGGCAGAAGAATAGCAGAGACCTAGGTAAACAGAATTTATACGCGGAGATGGGCGTGTGTCTGCTGTCAGGACCTGGTGTGGAGGGCTTAGCAGATCTCAAGTAGCTGAGCAGGGTCTGGGTGTCGTCGTCACCGTCATTACCGTCAGCGGACCTCTGGCCTCCAATGCCTCTGGCAACAGGACACTGTTGTGCCGGAGCTCAGAGAGGGGACCCAGCAGCCAGAGGGTTTTCTCAGTTTCCCTGCCGCCAGTTTCCAGCTTTAGCTGTCCCTGCGTTACTGCACCATAGAGGAGGGGCCTCTCTCCAAGGCGCACCCCCCGACCCTCGCAGTAGACCGCCGTCCACTGTTACTCAGTGTGTGGCTTGGGGCGGGGGTAGGGGGGTTTCTGCTCTCCTGTTTCAGTCTTAGTCTTGGGCAGGCCCTGTGCACCTTGGCCTCAGGGATGGATCCCCACTCCCACGCCCACCCCTGTCCCCTTGGTAACCAAACTGCCTGTATCCAACCTGAATAGGCTTTTCCTGCACCTCCCTCATCAGTTGCAGACCACTCCTTGGCAGACACGTAGGATCCTGGACCCCAAACATTTTCCTCCCCTTCCCGTGGTGGTCCAGGATTTTTGCTTCCACCTCCCCCCGTGTCCTGGGAGAGGCTCTTCTGTGTCGCTCCTTGAAGCAGATGGGTCTCTCTCTTACTCCTGCCCCCGAAGCAGCGGGCAAGAGGGACTCCTGCCCCTCCCCCAGCAGCTCTCAGTTCTCAGCAGGGAGGGATCTGAGGCCGGGGGACGGGGTGCCAGCAGCTGCCTGTCCTCCTGTCCTCCTGCGCTGTCAGCGAGGGCCCTTCTGCTCTTCGGCCTTGTCCCTTGTCTTCTGAGCATGAGCCTGCTGGAGGCCCAAGGACATGAACTTGCAAGTGACTGCAAACCCCCTTGCAGCAGTGAGGTCACAGCTGTTCCCCTGCTGCTGAGACGGCGCTGGCCACTCCCTCATCCACTTTCCGTTCCCACATTTTGTTGATTCGGTCTCATCTGCTACCGTCTTTCCTCTGATTTTATCCTTGGGGAGTTAGACATTTAAAAATATAATTTTGTGGTCATTTGAATGGGGCTTGGGGAAGAGAACAGATAAAACATGCATTCGACCTGCCATCTTTCCACTATTTCTTTGATATCATTAGGATGAAGGAAAGCTGATGACACTGAATAGTAAGTGAGACAAATTAGGAAAGGCCCAGTAACATGGCAACAGAGCCTTGGGGCACGGAGTGGTTGGTTAGCTCTTCCTTGTTAGAGGTTATTGATTTTTTGTTTGGAAAACAGAGTATGGGGACTTCCCTGGCGGTCCAGCGGTTGGGAGTCCGCGCTTCTACTGCAGGGGGCACGGGTTCGCTCCCCAGTTGGGGAACTAAGACCCCGCAAGATGTGTGATGCGGCAAAAAGAAAGAAAAAGAAAAAGAAAACAGAGTATGAAGCATTGAGACAGAACAAATTTTACAGAGGCGCTACCTGAAATTAGTCAACAAGGACCCGCTAGATGGGAAATGACCTTGATTGTAATTCATTCCTTGTCTTGATGGAAAGTCACTACTTACAAAAAAAAAAAAGAAAAGAAAAGCAAGAAAAGAAAAGGAAAGTGGGAAGAGTCTCTCTTCCTTTTTATTATTATTTAATAGTTTATTTTCCATACTCTTCTTCTGATTAACATAAAAGTTATTAATGACTAAATAATTAGGATATGAGAACTAAAATCCTATGACGCTCAGCTCAGTTTAAGGTCAATTTTGACTACTTATAAAAAGGGATCTTATATACGCAGCCTCAGGAGGATGTATTTCACTAAGTGTTATAGAAATAAATAACTGTTGTTTCAGCGCCTATCACACGTCAACTATAGAAAGAATGAGCCTGCCCTGAGTGTTCAGTGTGATGGCGAGATGAGCGTTACTCTTCACGTGGTTGAATACGGCATTAAAACGAAGCTCGGTTCTGTTCGAGGAAGGCTGATTGAACTCTTGCAGGTTCTGTGTTTGCACTGATGAAACGATGATGAACAAATTGGTCCCTCAAGCCCTTGGGGCCAACGGGGCAGGTGGAGACGTGACGACCGCGTGGGTGACATGCTCCCTGGTGGCAGCACACGGGCACACACGTCCGCCGTGGTGCTCGCCGGGGCCAGTCCTGCACATCTGTCCCCAGCGCCACGTTCAGTATTGTTGCTGGTTTGGCTTCACCTGTGGTCAGAAATAAGCAAATGCTGCAAATCAGGGCTCTCCGCGCAGAGAGCCGGCTGTCGGACATTTTCCAGAACGTGAACGCCGGTTCGCCCTGCTGCCTTGGAAGTCTCTCCACCTGAGACTGCTTCTCCCCCGGACTCGTGTCCTTCTCAGCCCCGCGCCCCCGTGGCTTGTCTCGGGGAGGGGCCGGCCGCTGTCCCAGGCGGGAGAGGAGGAGTGGGTGAGGGCCAGGGCCCGATTTTCCCGGCCCGTCTGCACCGGTTCTTTCTCTTTCACACCGAACCGACCCGTCAGCAAATCCTATCAGCTCAGCCTTCAGGAGACACGGAGAAGCAGCCTGTGCTCGCGGCCTCCACGTGGTCCAGGCACCGCGATCTCACCGCCCGTGTGTCCGCCTGCGGGGCCTCCAGACGCCTCCCTGCTCGGCCCTTAGAGACTCTTCTCCACGCAGCAGCCAGAGGGTCCTGTGTGCAGCCAGATCACGTCACTTACCTGCTCAGAATCCTCATTTGGGGGGGCGGGCTGCCACCTCGCTGGGGGAAGACGCCCGCATCGCCACAGGTGGCCTCCTCGCCCCCCCCAGAGGCCCAGCCCACCTGCTCCGCTGCTGACCCTCCACGACGCCAGATGCCTCCCGCCCCAGGGCCTCGGCCCCTGCGGAAACGGCTCCCCAGACAGCCCTCACCTCTGTCGGATCTCCGCTCAGACACCCCACACGGGGGCCTCCCCGGTCGCTGTGTTTACAAGGCGCTCACAAGCCCCGGGTGGCCCGGCCGCTCGCCCACCCTGCCCTGCAGGGTCCGCACAGCCCGGCCCCGTGTGCTCGGCGTGGTTCTGGCACCTGCTGGTCCTCTGACGCCCCCGCGCGGGACGGGAACGCATAAGGGCAGGGACTTGTTTGCTGCAGCATCCCTGGCAGCTGGCCAGGGGGAGAGGTGGGGCAGGCTAGAGGTCACCCCGATGTCCCAGGCTCACGGGGGACGCGAACCGAGCTCTGCAGCTGCTCTGCCGTGGCCCCCAGGACGCAGCCCCGCTGGAGCGGGTGGGGCAGGGCCGCCTCCGCCCGCGTGTGGCTCACACGCACACCCAGGGTGGGCCGAGCCAGGCCACGTCCACTGACACGGTCATGACCAGCTAATGCTCTGTCAGGGACTGGCCGGCAGCAGGCGGAAGCACGGGCCGCCAGGAGGGGACAGTGACCGACTGAGGCTGACCCTTGCTGGTCTGCGTGTGTGGCCTGCGGGCACGGAGCGCGTCCTCTGCACGGTCTCCCCGTCGGGCCTCGGGGGTCTCTGTGCACAGGTCACGCCTTCTTTACGGAAGAGAGAAACGAGGCTCAGAGCGGCTAAAGGATGCCTCCACAGGCACAGAAGCGGCGGGAACACAGAGCCCCCAGCGCGCTTTCTGGACCCCAGAGGAGCCAGCCCTGGCCTGTGCCGCTGGACACTGTTGTGGGCTGCCCACCTCGGAGCAGATCAAAGGCGCTGGGAGGGGTCACCCTCTCCCTTGGTTCACCCCTCGGGCTAATCCAACGCGGCAAGATCAAAATACACTAAAAGGGCCGCAGTCCCAGAGACAGGGTGAAATCACAGAGGGTCGCTTGTTGGGTGCCAAGCCTGTACCAGAGGCTGTTCTAGGGGCTTCCCATGCCTTCCTTCAAGTCCTCAAACTAACCGTGCAGGGTTAGGTGGTGGATTCCCATTGTATGGACAGGGAGACCGAGGCTCAGAGGGGTCACGTTACCTGCGTCAGTCCCCAGGGCTCGCTGAGGCCAGTGTTGGAACAGATCCGTCCTGCGCCGAAGCCCACGTTTGCTCTGCTGCCCCGGGCTGTCCCCTCACAGCACGTCCCAGGTTCCGTGCGAGGGCCCTTCTCCTGCGCTATCAATGCTCAAGAAACACAAAAGAGGGGGGTGTGGTTCGGAGACAGACTCTCCCAAGGCCTTTGCCAGGCTGTAGGGTTTCAAAGACAGAACGTGAATGTCTCCTGCTCGTCGGGTCCGGGTGCTCCTTTGTGTTCTTACCCACATTTTCTTATTTATATTCTCTTTATATTTGATCCATCAAACGGAAATGTCCCTTCAAGAAGCATCCTGCCATTATCCGGGTGGACTGGAGGCTGGTGAGAAGAAAATTAAGAGACACGGACGGCTGTATGACAGCGTCGACCCCAGCTGCTTTTGGAGGAGGGACTTTTGGAGGAGGGGCTTCATGTTGTTTTAGTGCTGAGGGCAGCCCGGGAGATCCTGCCAGGGTCCGCCCTACAATGGGACTTCTGACATTAAGTCATTTTCTAGCCCCATTGATGGGCTTTACGGCAGAAAACATTGCTGTGTGAGTTTCAGCTGTTAGTACTCACAGGATCTGGTTTGGGAAGATGGTGATTGAGAAAACACGGGAATCTCAAGAAGGGTGTGTGTGTGACTCAGTAAGTGCTGTGATGCCTCCTAAGTCCCGGCTGAACCCAGATTTCACCGGCCATGCAAAACTGCAGGGCTCACTAGGGGACCCAGCCCTTCCCCAGCACCTTAGATGTGCACTTTGTTTCCTGGGCAAATACCACATGCTTCCAAATATACATAACACCATCGAGAGGATGTTTCTTATCAAATGGTTCCTTTGATCAGATAGAACTTAAGTCACTTGGATACTCTGGGAAACAGTTAATAAAAATCTAGTTAGTGTCTTAGATTCAGAACACAATGTTAGGAGCTATAAGATGATACAAACCTTTAAAGGGCTTACGTTAGGAGACGGAAGATACAGATATACAGACACACACGCATCAGAGCACGTGGGCTTCGAGACAAAATGCTCTCAATCACGGTGGTTCTTTGGCTTCTTTCTACAGTCATTACAATGTCGGAAAGATCCTCCTCCTTCCTCAGATTCTCCTTGAAAAACAATCAAGGTCCATAGTGACGAGCCTGGTGGCCTCAGTGCTGAGTGCCATGTTCTCAGGAATTTCTGCCAGCCCTGGGCTGGTTTTCTCCATCGTCACCCAGGCTCTCTGAGAGGTGTTTGATTTCTTTACGCGGTCCCTAACGTCTGACCCATTCTGTATGCTTCGCGATTGGGGCAACCCCTCAAGGAATTGGGATCAGCACACTTTGTCGGTGCTGGTGGGCATGGGGACCGCCGAGCCTGGGTTGGGACCCCTGCATCCCCAGAGGACTGGCCTGCGGATTCATTTGAGGAGAACTTCCAGAGAGAGTACACGGGTTAAGAGGGAAACAACAAGGCCACGGATTGGGGTTTCTGCATTTATTTCTCGTTGTCTGATGGACACACGGCTGAATGCCTAAGTCAGTTCACCAAACCTCGAGCAGACCACATCATCCAAGCTCGTAAGCCATCGTGCTGCCCCGAGAACACCATCACATTCACCGCACGAGAGGAAGAGTAATCGGACAGCAACACGGCTGTTAGGGAGCGCTCGCACGTTGATTCAGAGGAGACGTCCTCCGACTGGAGCCCACCGATGTAGAGTTACCTGCAAAAAGAGGGTCATCGGTCTCACAGCCGTGTTCATATCCACAGACACAAAGGTCGGAAGGTCAGAAATGTGGGAGATGGCGTTGGGTTTAAAAGGGCCGACGGTGACAACAGAGGACGGGGGAGCAGCAGCTCTGATGGGACTGGGGCTTGGTGGAGAGGTGAACAGCCGGGGGGCCTGAGGAGCCCCGCGGACCCCACTCTGTTACAACACAGCTCGTCGTGGGGACCCACAGTGGTGGCCCCGGGCCATCGCAGGTGAACTATGTCGGCTGCTCTGTTGGGAAGACCTGATTCACACAATATGTGACAAATATTTTTAACAATATGAATGTAATTACTTTAGTTATTCTTAGAGACAAACCAGAATTCTCTCCAAAATGCGCTTGGGCGGAGCAGCTGCTCACCGAGACAGGCCACTTCGGGGTGGGTACAGCATCCTCTGCTCACCGTGCGGGGCTGGGGGAGATCCCGGGCTGGGACTGAGATGCCCAGACCTGAGTTTCCAGGAAGCCTCCATGGGACTGTGCAGGGGGCAGAGGGCGGAGGGCGGGAGGCGAGGCCACGAGGAGGCTGCTGTGAGGTCCCAGGAGAGCGAACGAGCTCTGGAGCTGGGGCGGAGTGCGAATGCGGAGGAGGATGCCCGCTCGTGTGGGTGCTGCTGGAACAAACCCTGGTGACTCATTAGATGGGGGATCATGGCCGTGTGGTCCAGGTGCCTGGACAAGCCTGTGGGTGGAGAGGGAGACGATGGGGCTGGTCTTGGCGGTGCTGAGTCTGTGCACCGACATGTCGGCCTGGACGGGCACAGGTTTGGGAGGTGACTATGCAGCTGGTGGGTGGCTTCCTGGGCGTGGACTGGAAGTTTCAAGGCAGAGCGAGTGGGAGAGGAAGCGGGGTGAGGGGAAAGGGGAGGAGCTTGTGAAGGAAGGTGGGAAGGGATCAAAGAGCCTCGTCCTCGCTTAGAAACAGGAGTAAAACTCCCTACGGGCCTGAGGTCCCTGGAGCAATCATCTCTTCCCTCGTAACCGATAACCTCACATTTAAGTGTTACCTACCTTTCCTTATGCTTTTATTTTTTATTTTTAAAATTTATTTATTTTTGGCTGTGTTGGGTCTTTGTTGCTGCCCACGGGCTTTCTCTAGTTGCGGCGAGCAGAGGCTACTCTCTGTTGCGGTGCGCAGGCTTCTCATTGCGGTGGCTTCTCTTGTTGCAGAGCACGGGCTCTAGGCGTGCGGGCTCAGTAGTTGTGGCACACGGACTCAGTAGTTGTGGCTCGCGGGCTCTCGAGCGCAGGCTCAGTAGTTGTGGCACACGGGTTTAGTTGCTCTGCGGCATGTGGGATCTTCCCGGACCAGGGCTCAAACCAGT
Source organism: Mesoplodon bidens (assembly GCF_964165515.1). NCBI lineage: Eukaryota > Metazoa > Chordata > Mammalia > Artiodactyla > Ziphiidae > Mesoplodon > Mesoplodon bidens. Next base: position 1,003,906 of record NC_138174.1, read on the forward strand.
GTCCCCTGCATCGGCAGGCGGGTTCTTAACCACTGCGCCACCAGGGAAGCCCCTCCTTACGCTGTTTAATGTTAAGCTACACCAAATGCTTTCTGCAAATAGGTGAAGTATAAATTATAAGTAAACAGATCACCTTCTTGCTTCAGGTGGATCTTAGGCCTTCGTTCCTAAATATTATGACTAGAAGGGCCTTGTGTGGACTTCTGGTTATGCTGCTTTTTCATTTGTAAAAGTTTAAACTCCCTTCATTTAGTTTATGTGTAATAGGTTATCAGACAAACATTACTTCTTTAAAAAGCAAATGCAAGCAACATTACATAATGACGGCCTTTGTTTTCCACTCTTCTCATATTCCATTCTAGAGCTTTTCAAATCACAGGATTCGGTAAAACTTCTTCTCTATGTGTATTTTTCATCCCAGGGTGACTACCACGATCATAATGTCTGTTTAGCCAACAAAAGCACTCGCCCCCTGTAGTTCCATGATTTTAGAGTTTTCTCGCTTTTCTTTATTTGCAGTTTTAGATCAGGCTGATGACTCTGCTGTTGATCTGCAATCTGGCCACTCTATGCATCAGGAATTCTATTTCTTCTGGAGGAGGTATTCAGTGTTCTGGGTCCACAATGGAAGAGGCCTTGATAATTCCTTACTGAATTGTTAAAATGCCAAAGACCCCAACCTAGCCAAGTGTGATGAGATGCTCTGGTGCAGAGCCCGGCCCTGTGGTAGACGCTCCAGTGTATTCGGTTACCTGTGAAGGTAGCGCTGAGCAGAGCACTGGCTGGTCATTCTGCCTGGAAGGAGAAACGGCCAGACGTGTGATTATATACTGTGCTAAATGGTTTGGCTGGACGGTCAGGGGCTCCTAAGGAACACGATTGGAAAACTGGCGACAAGGAAGTCTGGGGAAGAAGTATGTGTGTAGACCTGTCTGCAGGGCAGAAACATGGAGGTACGTGTGTCCCGTGCGGGTGCTCACCAGAGGGTGATGATCTCCGGAGAGGAGATCAGTAACCAAGTGGTGGGCTGATCTGATCTGAGGACACCAGTCGGCCTCTCTCCTCAGCCGCCCCGGGGCTCGTGAACAAGGTGGCTGCAGTGACCGAGTTGGAGGTCACGTGTGAGCTCAGCAACATGGACTCCCACTCACCAGGGCTGGCCTGGTTGTGGCCACCGCCGAGAGGCCAACCTGCCCCCGATATGGCACCACTGACTCCTCAGGGTGACCAACCAGCCTCCTGGTGGCAGGTTGACTACATTGGCCACTTCCATCATGCAAGGGGCAATGTTTTGTTCTTACTGGAATAGACACTTACTCTGGATACGGATTTGTCCTCACTTCATGCAATACTTCTGCCCAAACTACGGTCCATAGACTTCCAGAAAGCCTTATCCACCGTCACGGTGCTCCAGGCAGCATTGCTTTGGATCAGGGAAATCACTTCACAGCAAATGAAATGCAGCAGTGGCCCATGCTCATGGAATCCACTGGGCCTACCATGCTCCCACCTTCCTGAAGCAGCTGGCTTGCTAGAATGACAGGACGGCCTTTGGAAGACAGTGCCAGTGCCAGCCAGGAGGCAATAGCTTGCAGGGCTGGGCCAAGGGTCTCCAGGAGGCTCTGAACGAGCATCAGGTGTACGGTGCTGGGACTCCCAGAGCTGGGACTGGTGAGTCCAGGGGTCAGGGGTGGAAATGGGGGTGGCACCACTCACTAGCACCCTGGTGCCCCACTAGCAGAATTTTTTCTCCCTACCCCCACAACCTAACGCTCTCTCGGCCCATGGGTCCTCGTTCCACAGGGAGAAAGTCTTCCACCAGGGGACACAAAAGCGGTTGCACTGAACTGGGAGGCGGCCACCTGGCCACCTTGGGCTCCTTGGAATCAACCCTCAGAGAAGGGGGCTCCTTGCTGGCTGGGGTGGCTGATCCTACTGCCAAGGGGAAATTGGGTGATTGCTCCACACTGGAGCTGAGGATGAGGATTCTGCAGCTCCGGAGATCCCTAGGGCATCTCAGCACCACCAGGCCCTGGGCTTAAGGTCAGCGGAAAACTACAACACCCCAACGAGGCAGGACTACTGATGGCCCAGACCCTTCAGGAGCGAAGGTTTGCGTTACCCGCCAGGTGAAGACCCACGACCAGCTGAGGTGCTTGCTGAAGGCCAAGGGACTACGGAATGGGTGGGCAAAGGGGGTACCTCTAAGTACCAGCTATGGCCACGTGACCGGTCACAGAACTGAGGACTGTGATTGTCTTCAGTATATCTTTCCTGTTTTGTTATGAATATATTTGTGTGTAAATATTAAGCACATATCTTTGTTTTCTTCTCTCCCCTATTCCCTTATCACGTAACACAAGATGTGTTGACTTTACATCCTAGTATATAAGTTATGATATCAAGGAGAAGAGTGAACATCATGCAAGGACGCTTTATCCTTTTCTGGAAAAGACTTAGTGTTTGTGGTGTACAAAGGATAGCTGTACCATGTGACGTGGCGGCACGGCCTTGTAGTTATCTTTATTCGGAGATTAAGTGTGCTCCAAGGGGATGTGTGTAGGTGTCCAGTGGACAACGGGTGTACTGGTGACGGTTAAGTGCATGTGTCAACTTGTCTGGGCCGTGGTGCCAGATATTGGGTCAAACACTCTGGATGTTTCTGGGAGGACGTTTTTGGATGAGATTAACATTTAAATTGATGGACTTTGAGTAAAGCAGGTTGCTTTCCGTAATGTGGGTGGGCCTCATCCAATCAGTTGAAGGCCTGAAGAGAACAGAAAGTCTGATCTTCTCTGAGTCAGAGGGAATTCTGTAGCAGACGCCTCCAGACTGGAATGGCAACACTGGCTCTTCTCAGAGTCTCCAGCTGCCGGTCCGCCCTGAAGATTTGGGACTCAGCAGCCTCCCTAATTACATGAATCAGTTCCTTAGAATAAATCTCTTTCTCTATGTACACATCATATCCGTTCTGTTTCACAGGAGAACCCTGACTAATACATTCTCCTAAACTCTCACCTGGAGATTGCTACCTCATTGCATTTAAATTATTCTTATTTAGTTCTAGATTCTCAAATGCTTCAGATGTACCCGATTGTGTGTGTGTGTGTGTGTGTGTGTGTACAATATTATGAGGAAGTGGTTTAGTTCTGTAATGTTAAAACAAGACTGGGGCCATTACACGATAAAATGCAAAAAGCTATCTGCACTCAGCTTGGGAGCAAACACAGCTCGACCTCTGTTTGATGCTGGGACAGAGACCAACCCACCTCCTAACACCCGGGCCCAGTTTACAGAAGAATAAGTTGAACCAGTGTGTCCTCTGACCGGCACCCCAGAGGACCCCCAACTTCACAGAATCCAAAGAATCCCAAAGGTAGAGGATGAGGTGCAGCCAGGTGGGCCCCTCGTAGCAAACAAGCCCACCACCTGTCTGCAGCCACAATTAACTATAGAATCACATACACACCCATTTCCTTTAATCCCCAAATATCAAAAGCCAAACTGTTTTCCTGCACTAGAAAAATGAAGCTGGTGGTCTGTGGTCACGATGACTGTGGAGGTGCAGACCTGTGCAGTGGAGCTCGGGGGTGACCCATCCGTAGTGTCGGGGCTGGGACTTGCGACCTGTGCACGGGGAGACTTGCTCCCGTGTGGGGCCTGGGCAACCATCACACACGCGTCCCTCTCGATGGCACCATGCACATCCCAGAGCACTTTCATGCTTATCATTTAGAAAGTGGTACCCCATTGCATACACACAGGGGCATATTTATATCTAAGTTTTTTTTGTTTTTTTTTTAGATGTTGGGGGTAGGAGTTTATTAATTAATTAATTTATTTTTGGCTGTGTTGGGTCTTCGTTTCTGTGCGAGGGCTTTCTCTAGTTGCGGCGAGCAGGAGTCACTCTTCATCGCGGTGCACGGGCCTCTCACTATCGCGGCCTCTCTTGTTGCGGAGCACAGGCTCCATACGCGCAGGCTCAGTAGTTGTGGCTCACGGGCCTAGTTGCTCCGCGGCATGTGGGATCTTCCCGGACCAGGGCTCGAACCCGTGTCCCCTGCACCAGCAGGCAGACTCTTAAGCACTGTGCCACCAGGGAAGCCCTATATCTAAGTTTTTAACCCAACTCCCTACCTCTGCAGCCATATTTCCTAGTTAAGGGTGCTTCGTAGACAAGAAACCTTGGGGACCTGGGCTCCACTCCCCCAGATGAGCCCCACGAGTGGGAGACATCTACGCCGAGCCGGCCCGGAGCCTGAAATGCCCGGGGCTGGGAGACAGTTCTTAGCTGGGAGCATTAAACACCAAAACAGTTCAGATAAATTCTTCCTAAAAAGTCAATAAGGCCCCTTCTGGGTCCTGCTTCTGCAGGTAAGAAGCTTTGAAGCCGCTGCTACACACTCAGCCACAGGTAAAAAGCTGAGAAAATGGAAAACTCAACAACTCTTCTTAGATCCGCGAGCAAAGTGAGGTCAGAGGGGAAACCGCTGTCCCCAAATGGGAGAGACCAATCAGAGAACTGCAGCTCACCCACCAAGGGGAGTGTGGTGGGAACTCACGCAGAGGTAAGCGCACCCGAGCTGCGGTGGATGCATCAAACTCCAGGGGAGCCACTCAGAGCAGGAATCACCGGGCTTTCGTGAGCTTTGCCACCAGGAACCCTGCCAGGTCCTCACGGTGAAAACTCCCCTCGTGCTCTGGAACCACTGTGAAATAAGCCGGAGCGTTTGGTTCCCCTTAACAAGGCCTGATCTCAGGGGAAACTATGTAACCAGAGCCTCACTGACCTGGGGGGAGGGAGCTCCAGCCCTCCTGTCCCAGCTGAGGGGGCGGGGACCTGACGCACATGTGTAGGTGGCGATGCAGAGGCTCGGGCTCCCCAGAGACACAGACTCACCCTGGGCCTGCGGGGGCACCCCTCCCCACTCACCACCACATCACTGAAGGCTCCTTGACAGCAGGTCCTCTTACCCAGGACATCGTGCCCAGCTATTGGGAGAAAATCACAAGCCATACGAAAGGCAGAACACACAGCCTGAAGAGACAGCGATCATCGAAACCAGACTCGGCTGCGGCAGGGATGTTGGAATTATCAGACTGGGGATTTAAGACAAGTGCGGAAATCATGCTAAGGAAGTGCTCCAGTGGATCAACAGGCAGCAAACAGGTGCAGGTGGGCAGTGTAAGCAGAGAGATGGAAATCTAAGAACGCAGCAAAAGAAATGCTACAGATCAAAAACTGCGACGGAAATGAAGAATGCTTTGATGGGCTTATGGAGTAGAAAGGAAATGACTGAGGAAAGAACCTGAGTTTCAGGATATTGCAATAGAAACCTCCCAAACTGAGGAACAACTCACCCACAGAGGAGCAAAGGTAAGATTACGTTCACTGTCTCCTCAGAACCCACGTGAACAGGAGGGGCACAGAGGGAAATGTGGAGAGGGTCGAGAGAAAAAGCACCAGCCTAGGATTCTGTGCACGTGAAATTATCCTTCAGAAGTGTCGGAGGGGACTTCCCTGGTGGCGCAGTGGTTGAGAGTCCGCCTGCCGATGCAGGGGACGCGGGTTCGTGCCCCGGTCCGGGAAGATCCCACATGCCACAGAGCGGCTGGGCCCGTGAGCCATGGCCGCTGAGCCTGCGCGACCGGAGCCTGTGCTCCGCAACGGGAGAGGCCACAGCAGTGAGAGGCCCACGTACCGAAAAAAAAAAAAAAAAAAAAAAAGATAGCAAGTAAGCATATGAAAAGATGCTCCACATCACACGTCATCAGGAAAATGCAAATTGAAACATCAACGAGATGCCACTATTACTATTAGAATGGCCAAAGTCTGGAACACCGACAACACCAAATGCTGGCGAGGATGTGGAGCAACAGGAACTCTCATCACTGTTGGTGGGAATGCAGGATGGTGCAGCCCCTTTGGACGACGGTTTGGCAGTTTCTCATAAACTAAACCTACACTTATAAGATCCTGCAGTCACACTTCTTGGTATTGATATTTATCCAAAGGAGCTGAAACTTACGTCTACACAGAAAAACTGTACACAGGTGTTCATAGCAGCTTCATTCCTAACTGCCCAAACTGGGAAGCAACCCAGATGTCCTTCAGTAGGTAAATGGATAAATAAACTGTGGTGCATCCACACAAAGAAATATTATTCAGTGCTAAAAGGAATGAGTTATCAAGCCATGAAAAGCCATGGAGGAAGCTTAAATGCATATTATGAAGTGGAAGAAGCCCATCTGAGAAGGCTACGGACTGTACAATCCCAATCATATGACATTCAGGAAAAGGCAAAACTATGGAAACAGTATAAAGACCCGTGGTTGCCAGGAGTTTGCCGGGAGGGAGGGATTAATACGTGGGGCACAGGAGGTTTGTAAGGCTGTGACTTTTCTGTATGACACTATGCAAATGGACACATGTCTGAACCCATAAAATGTACACCACCAAGAGTGCACTGTGATACCAACGATGGACCTTGGGTGATGATGACGTGTCCTTGTAGGTTCATCAGTTGTAACGAACATACCGTCTGGTGGGGGGGAATCTATGTACCCTCTGCCTAACTGTCTCCTACACCCATTTGTAGCCCCAGCATAAGAGGCCCAGCTTCCGGGCGCAGCAGGGCCCGCCCTGTGCCGCGCTGCCGTCTCGAGGGTCCGTCTCTCCTGCCCCGTTGGTCACCCAGGCTCTGAGACGTCTTCGTATCCTGAGCTAGAGAGGCTCTGGGGAAAGTTCCTCGGACGTGTGTGAGCTGGTGCTGCATTGAGATCCGCAGCCGATCAGAGACGATGAAGTAATCTAGGAGTTACACGTTTCCAAAGAAAGCCCCACATGGAAACTGAAGAGCGAGGCGGGGAGGGGAGGGGTCTCTCGTAGTCACTGCCCCGGTGAGGGAAGCCTCCTGATTTCCAAACCACCGCAGCCCAGCGGCAGGCTTTGAAATCAGTTTCATGGGTCACACCCAGAATTTTCTAAATAATTAGAATAAAAGAGTTAAAATATCAGAATGCACGGCGTTTTGCAAGGTATTGCTTTGTATAAATTTTCTTTTAGATACTTGCGTGCGTGCTTGCGTGTGTGCTTGTGTGTGTGTGTGTGTGTGGTGGGTCACAATATAAAACCTATTTCTTACTGTGGGTCGTAGTCAAAAAGGTTGAGAAACAGCGGAGTTTCCGAAGTTACTGCCGACACGAGGCGACGGGAAGACAACCAGCCTCAGAGTGCCAGGGTTTGCCTCTTGTCCTGATGCCAGTTTTATGAAGTCGAATCTTCCTTCCCGCCCTGCTTTTGTCTTTCAGGGTCTCTGCCCAGATCTGCCCCAGAAGTCAGGAAGGAGCGGGTGATGAAGCCCCTTAGACGGGAGGAGGGGAGGAGGGGAGCTGAAAGGCAGGTGGTGGGCGGTGCCCGCGGACCAGCTCCCGGGCCGAGAGCATCTCGCTGTCAGAGCTCCAGCCTCGTACCTCCCGGAGCTCCTCCCCAACCCCGCCCCCCGCTGCAGACTTCGGGATGAAGTCGGTTTTGATGCTGGCTGAGACAGGATTCTGTTCTCATCTGCCGAAGGCCTACCTGTGGCCTAATTACTGTAATAAGCTGGGTGGGGCATGATTATAGGTCAGGTGTCCTCAGTCTCCAGTCCCAGGTTTATCTCTGGGCCAGTTGACCATTTGACCCCTGTGAGGAAATTACCCCAGTGATTTACCTTCTGCAGTTACAACACAAGGATTTGGGCCTTTGTCTCCTCCATGTGAAAATACCTGAGATGTATTTGCAGATATAAGAGGAAAGTCATTCGACGGAGTGGATACATCACATTATTACCATATTATCAATCTGAGGGAGGTTTACTGAAGTTTATCCAGTGTGTGGTTTACAAACTCCTCTTGTTACCAAATGTCAGAAGTCATCTGAAAATGATTTCTCTTCTCAGTTCTCCTACTAGGAATATATCTTTTTAAGCAGTATCACCTTTATAAGTTTTAGTGGAAACGCCAGTGGGAAGGAAAAAAAGAGAGTGAGAGAGAATAAGCGAAAAAGAAAAATACTAGTTTTAATGTTGAGGGTTAAACCTGAAAACAAAAACCACCAAAAAGGCAGGTGGGAGAGTCCAGGTACAAAAACAGGAGAAAACAGTGCAAGAAAAAGACAGAATAAAAAACGCTTTCTTCTTTTCAATGATCATTTTACACCTCGAGAATTTTCTCTCTTTGTCACGGAACCCCCCAAAGCCTAGCTTGGGAATCCAGTGGAGTGAAGCCTGAGCAGTTGGTCTGGGACACACGAAAGGCCCTTCCATTGTAACGTCAGACTGATAAGAAGTGCAAACCGTTCTTCCGAGACCTCTTGTTCATTGAGGAGCTTGTGAAATTCATCAGTCAGTTCAGAGACGGACAAATCTCAGTGATCCTGTATTTCCTTTCATAGTCACTCTGCAATGGCCGGTACTGAGGAGGGATGTACTGAGCTACTGACGGACATCAAAGGATGCAGTCAAATGCATCCAAGGATGGTACCTCAAAAGGCGAAAAGACACCTTACTGAATGGGAGGAAATACATGGGAATCGTATAGCTAGTAAGGGCTTAATATACAAAATATATAAAGAAGTCCTATGACTCAACAACAAAAGAAAAACCAGTTTAAACATGGGCAAAGAGATCAGCTCGGTGCCTTGTGTCCACCTAGAGGGGTGGGATAGGGAGGGTGGGAGGGAGACGCAAGAGGGAGGGGATATGGGGATGTATGTATATGTATAGCTGATTCACTTTGTTATACAGCAGAAAACAACACACCATTGTAAAGCAATTATACTCCAATAAAGATGGCAAAAAAAAAAAATGGGCAAAGAACTCAAACAGATGTATCTCCAAAGAAGGTATACAAGTGCAAATAAGTACATGAAAAGATGCTCAACATCACTGGTCGTTAGGGAAATGCAAATCAAAACCACAATGTGATACCAGCTCACACCCATTAGGATGGTTATAATTTCTTTTTTTTTTTTTTTTTTGCGGTACGCGGGCCTCTCACCGTCGTGGCCTCTCCCGTTGCGGAGCACAGACTCCGGACGCGCAGGCTCAGCGGCCATGGCTCACAGGCCCAGCCACTCCGCGGCATGTGGGATTCTCCCAGACCGGGACATGAACCTGCGTCCCCTGCATCAGCAGGCGGACTCTCAACCACTGCGCCACCAGGGAAGCCCTAATTTCTTTTTTTTTTTTTTTGAGGATGTGAAAAAAACGGAACCCTTGTACATGGCTGGTGTGAAATGGTGCAGCCACTGTGGAAAACTGCTTGGTGGTACCTCAAAAAGTTAAACAAGCTTACTACGTGATCCAGCAACTCCACGCCTAGGGATATCCTACAAGAATGGAAAACGGGAACCCAAACGATGCTTGTACACAAACATTCACAGCAGCATCCTTCACTATAAAAAGCGATGGCGACAACCCAAATATTTACAGATGACAGGTCCACGGGGCACATGCACACAAGGGCCACGGCATGGAGTAAAGGGCAGATATACCCTACAGAGGGACGAGGCTTGAAAACAGGCCCAGTGAGACCACCCAGCCACAAGCAGACAATCCTGTATGAGTCCACTTCTACAGGGACACTGGAAGAGGCAAATCCAGAGACGGAAAGCAAAACATGGCTGCCAGGGGCTGGTGGAGGGGAGCCGGTGTTTTCATGGTCGTAGAGTCTGGGGTGATGAAAGTGACTTGGAAATAGACAGTGGTGCTGGCTGTGAACACTGTGAATGTATTTAATGCCACTCACTGAATCGTACACCCAAAAATGGCTACAATAGCAAATTTGATGTTATATATACATATATTCACCAGAATTTTAGAAGTTAGTAATACAGTATTTTCCAAACCATGGAACTGTACACTTTAAATTGTTGGTGCGTAAGTTAATCTCAGCAAAGCTGGTTTTACCAGCCCGCTCTTCCTGGCTCTGTAACACGTGGCCAGAGGGGACCCGAAGCTGGGTGGTGGCGGAGCAGGTGTGGTGTGCGTCCCTGCAGATCCCCCGTTTCTAGCACTGCGTTTACTTATAAACACACGGCTGGATCAGGCAGCATTTTCTACAGCCATTTGTATTTTGCTTGGTTTTCACTTTCTTACAAAAATGGACAATCAAGACAAAAGAACAAAAGGTCCAATTACTAGTCTTCATTTCACCCCAAGGCAAAACAAGATGAGTTTACAATTTTTTTTTTTGAAAGAAAGCAATGCAGCTCCAGTATCACCTCCTTTTCATAAAAGAAGTGCTGAAAATGCCCCAAAGCAAAGCATTTTCTTGGAGGGCGAGGGCCTCACCTGAGAGGTGCTGGCTTCAGTCAATGCAGCCCAGCAGTGTGTGCAGACACACGGGGCCCTGGTCCGGCAGCAGAACCTCCCAGGGTGCTCGTGATTCTGGGGGCGACAGCAGGGGTCTCCGTCTCTAACCGGGGATTTCAGGCACTGCTGAGAGCCTGGCGTGAATGCGTTTGCTCTCCCTCTGAACCAGGCTGCTGCAGTGACTTGGTGGAGTGACACGCGAGGGTGCCCTGGCGGGAAACCTGCGGTGGCATCTCCCACATGCCTCCCACGTGCTTGGGACCCCTGGTTCCTGGTTGGGCCCGGCTAGAACACCTGGACATGGTCCAAGCCTCACTGCCCTGGGTACCTGCCCTGGGGCCTAAAGCATCTCCAGCCTCAGCTCAGGGAACCCCCTAAGCCCCGCCTGCTCCCAGGAGGCTGCGTGGGAAAGTCACTGCCAAACTGTAAGCTGGGGTTGAGCAGGATTTGAAGCAAAAGGGCTTTCGCCTCCTTCAGCCCAGCCCTGGGATGTTCTCACGTTACACTGTCCGTGACACTAGGATAGGTCTGGTCTCTCAAGCGGCTCCTTGGGCCCCATAGGCTCCCCGCTTGGGGTTCCTTACAGCTTCCACCAGAGTCACGCGGGTCTCGCTCACCCTCCTCCTGCCCCCGGGCCTCCTTTTCTCATACCACCAGCCCTCCTCTGGGTCCTATCGCACAGTCTTCCTGAAATGGCATTTCTCGGCCATTTGGTAACTGGTGGGCTTATTCCAAATGCGTGGGAAGAGCAGCCCTGGGGGAGTCGCTGCTGCCCGAGGTGAGTGCTCCAGTTACTGCTGGTGTGAATCCCCTATTTTATTTTATTTATTTATTTTTTTTTACGGTACACGGGCCTCTCACTGTTGTGGCCTCTCCCGTTGCGGAGCACAGGCTCCGGACGCACAGGCTCAGCGGCCATGGCTCACGGGCCCAGCCGCTCCACAGCATGTGGGATCCTCCTGGACCAGGGCACGAACCCGTGTCCCCTGCATTGACAGGCGGACTCTCAACCACTGCGCCACCAGGGAAGCCCTGAATCCCCTACTTTTAAACATAATGGCACTTTGACAGAAATGCCTGATTTAAAGAATGGAAATGTCACCACCAGGAGCTTCATCTGCCTGGATTCTCGCCCATGATGATTTCCATCTCCAGGTTCCCCTCCAGGAGCTCCCAGCCCCAGGAGAAGTTTTCTGTGCTGTGACCTTAGGAAGCATCCAGGCGCCTCCTGACCGGTGACAATTTCATTTCTATGAATGTCATTCAAAAACTCATTTATCAACAGATGTTTCCATTCCCTCCACACACAGGTACTTAGCTAAGTACTCAGTATTCTGAACAAGACAGACAAGGACTGGTGGGTGCAGACGAGGAGCCGAGTCCCCGGCGGGTGATGGAGTGGAACCGAGCATGGAAGGGGTGGGTGCCCGTGGCGTCCTCGGGCCGGGCTGGGTGACTGCGGCATGAGGACTCAGGGAAGAACCGCTGGAGGAGGTGGCATCCAGACTCTGATCTGATTCAGATTTTAATCCGGATCACCTTAGATCCAACGCATTCCCCAAATAGGAGCTCACTAAACAGCATTCTTCAGGCCTTTCTTTGCCTTTTCTAAATGAATCATTAATTAAAGGCACAAGCCACCAAAAGGAACCTTATATACTCAATATCACTTGGAGTAATGGAAAATATTTCAAAGATTCCGAACTCCTGGGATGCCACTGGTTTCCCCCAAAATGGAGCTATTTCCCCTCATGGGGCCATCATTTTTGTCATCTTTAAATAAGCTGGACACAGCTGTCTTTATAGTAATGAGTTTGTAATGTTTTGTTTTGCTCTTAAAAAAAAAAAAAGAGGGCTTCCCTGGTGGTGCAGTGGTTGAGAGTCCGCCTGCCGATGCAGGGGATACGGGTTCGTGCCCCGGTCTGGGAAGATCCCACATGCTGCGAAGCGGCTGGGCCCGTGAGCCATGGCCGCTGAGCCTGCGCGTCCGGAGGCTGTGCTCCACAACGGGAGAGGCCACAACAGTGAGAGACACGCGTACCGCAAAATTAATTAATTAATTAAAAAAAAAAAAAAAAAAAGAATTAGCCCTCTTAGGACATTGGACTATTCCCTGTCAGTGACATTCTCTCCGGGGAACATTTTATCCCTCAGGACAAGGAATCCCAGCAAGGAAAGTGTGTTGAGTCACACACGAACCTGCTTTCACAGCTGCTCGTTGTTTGTGAAGGGCATATAAGCAGCAGTTTCAGAGTTGAGTCCATGATTATTAAAAAACTACAAAATTAAAAAGTCAAAGACTCTCAGTCCCTTTGAAGCAGCTGCTCCAAGTTGCATATTTTACTCCTGGTGCTCAAAAAAGGTGCTAAAAACAGTGAAACTAAAGAAAAACCGCCCCCTCAGAGCATCATCTGCCCTCCTTCTATTAAACACTGACTCATCATCCCCTCCTGTCACCTCTCAGGACTTCAAAAGGCAAATTCAGCTCATGCCCCTGTGTCAACACCGATGACTCCGGGTCACGCTGAGAAAAAGTTACATCTACCAATGAACTTTCCAAGCAGAAAAACCAAACACTTAGGCCCCATCTACATAAATGACCACAAAATACTGAAAACCAGGAAAATGATGAATCAACACCCCCAATGACACACGGGAACTCGCAGAACTAGGCGGTCACGTGGGTCCAGACACCCCCGGTCACATCACGCCACCACACGAAACGCAGGGAAAGCCCGGGTGCTTGTCTTCTCACTGAAACCAGCGTTTCATCAATAATCCATTCGAAAGTATTGATGAGACGAAAATCCATTTGGCAATCAAGAACTTCAGTCAGCACGTTCTTGTTAGTGAGACAAGGTATTTTACGTCGTGTTTTCAGGGGTGTCAATCTTCCTAAATTAGCTGTTTTTAAAAAAATATATTTTATTTATTTATTTTGGCGGCGCCAGGTCTTAGTTGTGGCAGGTGGGCTCCTTAGTTGCGGCGTGCATGCGGGATCTAGTTCCCCAACCAGGGATCAAACCTGGGCCCCCTGCACTGGCAGCGCAGAGTCTTAGCTACTGCGCCGCAAGGGAATTCCCCTAAATTAGTTCTTGGGTGAAGTGTAGGGCCTCAACCTTGGAAGTCTTTTGAGAGGCAGACGCGGGTCCTCCAGCGCTTCCTGGGCAGCTCTAGGGTGAGAAATAACAACCTGGCGGTCTGGCCCTGGGCATTGGCTCTGTGCCTGGCTTGGTGCCGAGCAAGGCCCACGAACCCACCTCTCCTCCACCCTGGACGCTCCTCCAGGACATGAAGTTGGCGTCACCTCTCATGGGTAAAGGGACTCCAGCCGTCACTCAGAATCTGCAGGGTAGTGGGTTTCAGGCCAGGTGTGCCCCAGCTGCAGCGCTCTTGACTGCCCCCTGGGCTGCTGTTTCCCCAGGAAGTTAGCTGTTCAGTGCAGTGGAAATGGGTCTCTGACTCCTGTGTTGGTTCTGGTGCCAATCCGTCCTCTTGCTGGACAGCTGCTCGGGTGTCCTGTTCTTGTGAATTTTCTTCTCTGGTTAACTGTCTGCAGGCCACCCAAGATTCCTCCAGAAAGATCAAGTCCTTTTGTCACTGCCCAGGACACACACCTGTTCTGCTTGAGCTGGGTACCCAGCATGGCCGCACCCGGAATGCAGGGCAGGAATCTACATGCTGTGATAAAGCTGGGGCAGGGGCCGAGGCACTGAGTCCAAAGTCACGGGCAGAGCTCCAGTGGCGCTCACTAAAAACAAGCCAAAAGTGTGTTTTTCTTGGCCGTGCTGTGCTCTAATTATGCAGCTGCTTTTATGAACGAAGTGTAGGAACTCACATTTGCCCTTAATAAATTGAATCCTGGTAGACTCAGCACAGTGTTCTGATTTACCTTAGTATTTTAAAAATCCAATTCTGTTACTCTGTATATTTTCCATGTGTTTAGCTTTTGGTGTGTGCAGCGTGGAAAGAACTTAGCTCAAGGTCGTCCTAACCTGGGTTCAAATTCCAGCTCTGCTGCTTACCAGCTGTGCAACCTCTCAGGGCCTCCCAGTAACCTCTGGTGCGTCGTTTAAATAACGCTGCCCTTTAAGAGCAGGTGAGTAAATCCACACCCCACAGGGTTGGCCCGATCTCGAATCTCCGGGAAGCAGCACGAGAAGGGATCGGAATTTAGGAAGCAGAAAGCCGAGGGCCTCGGGAGCAGTCTGCTCAGAGAGCAGGGCGTGACCACGCGGCAGGGGGCAGGGACACCGCACTTTTTGGAAGGGGCCTCGCCCGCCTGAACGCAGCAGCTCTCCTCAGTGTGGGCACCTTCGCCGCTGCCTCGAGGGGACACTCGTCGGACAGCTGTCCCAACACAGACCAGGGTCAGGGGCATCCCGGGCCCCAGCGGACACCACTGAGCTGGTGTCTGGTGTACACGCTTCAGTCTCAGGTGGGTCTAACCGGCGGGTGTGGCCCCCCAGTGGAACGGCTCTGGGACGGCCGGGACCCTCCCCGCCCACCCCAGAGGGCGGCCTCCTGCGGGACCTGCGTCGGGGTCGGAGTCCCGCTTCCCGTGTGGACGCCTTACCTCATCCTCCTCTCCTTCCCACCTGCAGTTAGCTGCCCTTTGCTCAAAGATGGGAAACAGGAACACAACGCCCAGTGCACAGCTCTGCCATGAGGAGGGGCCGAGGCCATGGGCATCCTGGACCCCCTGCCACCCCCTCCCTCCAGTACCAGCAGCGCCCCCAGGGGGCGGCAGCCCCTCCCGACCACTCCACCCCGCTGCTCCCCGCCCTGTGGACACAGAACTTTAAAGCTCTTACTCACCCAGTCTGTGCTGTTGTCAAGGGCAACACGCTGGAGTCCTGACGGGGCGGATTTACACATTCCTCTGATTTTTCTCACAAGCCTATCAAAAATACAAGCCTGTTCCTCGGCCTCCGGGCCGGCCCAGTGCCCTCGGGTGCCCTCGGGTGCCCGGTGCTGCCGCAGAGTCTGTGGCACTGATGTTGCTGTTGGGATGTCAGAGATCACACTGATTTTGGTGCGGGGCTTGTATGTGTTTTGATGTTTCTGCCTGATGTCTGAAGGGTCCATTCTTTACCTTGAAATTCACGGGTGTTCTATACCAGAATTTCCTGAAATGTGGCTTTTTTGATTCAGAGTTCTGTTCTTTTTTTTAATTGGGAAAATGCCCTTGTGTTACATATTTGAATGCATCTTCTGTTTCCTTTGCCCGAGTCTTCCCCACCTCGGGTCCTGTGTTGATCCCCTTTGTCACTTTTATCTGTTAGCTCCTTTCCAGTTCAGTTGTCTTGTCTTTTTCATTCTCTAAGGTGAGGCCGGACCTTTCCAACTTGGTCGGTCATTCACGTCCACCAGCGTCCAGCCCTGTCCCCTGTTCGTCTGTCCCAGTTGTGAGTTAACATGAGGTCTTGATCCGCAGTGTGTTTCCATGTGTCTGCAAGCTCCCTTTAATCTCCTTCTGTAACGTTTTTCCATCTTGACTGTTGTACTTACTCGTAATCTTATTGAATGATTTTCTGGGCATTGGAGGAACGACTGTGAGAAGTTTGCTCCAGCTCGTTGAGTTGAGTGATGGGGCCGTGAGTGCAGGTGGTGTTTTACTTGCACGTCGGGGCTGTTTAGGGCAGGCGAGCCTCTCCACACACCGTGGAAGTGGATGACCACAAGGTCCTGGACACAGAGAACGGCAGAGCCACGGGACGCAGAGCTTCGTGGCCGAATCCTCTTGTGCTGACCTGGAAGGCACGTTTAGGACTTGACATGAGGGAGAAATCAACTCTGTAGCCTAAATCCACACCCAGGTCCCACCCCAGGGAGAAGGACAAGGGGAAGGGAGGTAATAGAGAGAATTTGAACTTTTTCTGGAAGGACAATTCAGATGATTTTTATGAACAGAAAACTCAGTGGTGATGGCGGGTCTCCCCGCGTCTGTCACAGTTCCCGGTCCTGAAGGCTCCCACCAGCTTATGGGGGGGTTCCTCATCATCCTGTGACCCAGCCTGATGGCGACCACGTCCCGGCCTGGCCTCCCCTCGACGAGGCAGGGGACCCGACCCCGGACATGGGCGGCCCGGGCCCAGGTCTTGCGCGACCCCAGGGGCTGGCCTCCCCGCTGAAAGGACGGTGGCCTTTAGCGGGGCCGCCCCTTTGCCGGCAGCCTTATCTTTAGCCTGGGCCCACACTCTGCTTCTCCTCTTGCTGCGTCTCCGGTCTGTACCTGGGGACCAACTCATGCAACCGAGCAGACTGTCAGCCACGGGTGGAGGACAGCGCTTCGCCCCCGAGCCGAGGGAGCGGGGCCATCTGACAGCCGGTGGCGGGGACCCAGGGGCTGGACGTTCCGACAACGCAAGACTCCTCCTGGGCCTTTTCTCAGACAGGAACTTAACACCTTCCTGGCCTCCTGCCTCTCCACTACGGCGGGGGCCGGGCCATCGAGTTAGAGCTTTTTAACGGATTCAGTATAAATCCTGACTTCATGAATTCCTGAGCCAGCAACTCAACAACAACAAAAAACAAACACCCTGAATGAAAAATGGGCGATGGAAGTGAACAGACATTTCTCCGAAGAAGAAACACAAGTGGGCGACGACCACGTGGACGGCGGGGGGAAATGAAGAGACCGCCGCCCCCCCCCGCGGGAGCGGGGCTTGTGGGAGAGAGGGGATGGCGGGGTCTGGGAAGAGCACGCGGGGGGCTTGGGTCTGGGCGGGGCCTGGGCTGACGGCCTGGCAGCTCCGCGAGCCGCCCCCATGAGAGGGGTCTGCCCTCTGGTAAGCAGGGGCCACGAGGGCGCCCTCGAGAGGTGCCCTTCGCAGTTTGAGCCATAGGTCCCGACCCACCGGAGGCCGTAAGATCGACGCTCAGGCTGCAGCCAGCATCTCGCTCCCATGAAGGAGGGTGTGCGAGGAAGCCTCCAAGTTCACGGCCCGTAGGGCACTGTCTTTTCTCACACACACCCCTTTAAAAAGGTTTCGAGCCGCTGCTGTAGCGCAGCTGTCCACCCACAAAGCCTGGAGTGGAGACCGCGCCCAGGCCGGGTCTGCGGGAGCCCCGCACCCCAGCCCGGGGCGGGAGGCATGGCGGCCACTGTAAGCGCAGGTGTAAAGCACAGACCCCCAAAGAGTCAGGGGGATGGCGCCAGGGGTCCCTGGTGGTCTCCGGGTGCCCTGGGGCCAGCCAGCTGCAGAGGGAGACTGCTGACCAACTTGGTGTGCGTTTCCACGTCTTCCTCCGGCCTTTTCCTGGGCAAGACCTGTGCCTGGGCCGTGACCTTCCCAGCCCTCTAAGAGGCTGCTGCGGGCCGTTCTGAGGGGTTGGTACAGGGCCGTTGCACTAGAAGGCGTGCTTGCAGGAGGTGGCACCTGCGTGAGTGTGCGCGTGCGCGCGTGTGCGTGTGGACTGTCCCTAAACAAGGAAGACGCAGGTGGAAACAGTTCCTAGCGTGTGTGGCGGGGAAGCGGACCGGCCTGGAGCACGCAGACGGCGTCCAAGCAGAGAAACTGCTCGCGGCAAGCACTTCGTCCTAATTCCTGCAGCCAGAAAACGTGCCGGGAGCCAGCCTCCACCTCCGAGAGCCCGGGACACGGCGTGTGCGGGTCCTGAGCACAGCAGCCTCCCCTGGAGGATCGTGTGGGAAGGCGCCCCACGGAGAACAGAGGCTCTCCCGAAGCCACTTTCTCGCTGGGTGAGCTGGAGCGAGTTACTTCACTTCTCTGAGCCTTGGATTTCTCATCTTTATTGGGGTGATTACAACTGCCCCACTCGCCTGTCCGAGGTGCGGTGAGAGAGTGCTGCAAACGGTAAGGGGTGGCTATTATTATCATTAATCTGAACAGCAGCCTCGCCAGGCAGGCAGCGCACTACGTCACTTTGCAAATGGGGAGACGGGCAGTAGTACTGGGCTGAGGCTCGCCGTGTCACAGGCTGCCTGCGGGAAACAGAACCAGAACCCGAACCCGGGCTTCTGAAGCTTAGTCCAATGCTGTCTTCCCTATAACACAGTTGACCTTCAACGGACATTTTGTTTAGGTTGATAATTTAAATGTGACCGAGACGGTTAGATCTTTTTTCTCTCCTAAACCGTGATACGAGACTTGGAGTAATGTATTCAGTTTCCTGCCATAATAGATTTTCCATCAAAACTATATATAGTCATGTTCTAGATACAGAGTTTTATAGCTCAATGGCCAGGAAGAGACCAGAAGAAGGAACAAAAAACTCACAAACAAGACTGCTAGTAGTCAGGAGGGATCACGAGCTGTCTTATTACTATTAACTTTGCAAACTTCTTTTTGAGAAGTTTAAAAGCCCTGGGAAAAGTGACACCATAATATCTATCCTCCCCCCCCCACCCCCGCCTCTCTCTCTGTCTCTCTCTCTGTCTCTCTCTGTCTCTCTGTCTCTGTCTGTCTCTCTCTCTGTCTCTCTGTCTCTCTCTCGCTGAATTTTGATCCAGCCCATGCTGAGTGGACAAAGCGTCAGTGGTGGATGAACGCCTGCCTGGCTGGCTGAGGGCACAGTGCCTGGTGCACAGTAAGCTCAGTACCTGCTTATGGATAAGTGATTAGTAGGCCGGGTCTTGTTAGCCCTAAAGGAGTGAGAAGCACGTGGACGTGGGGCTGAAGGTCAGAGGCCGAGACCTCAGGGCTGGCTCTGCCGCCGACCGGCCGTGAGGTCCTGGCTCCGTTCTGGTTTCACCATTTCATCTCTCCAGGCGTCCACTTCTTCTCTAAAAGGAAAGGGTAGGATTCGATCAGGGATGGCAAATAGGTTTCCATTCCGATGCCAGCTGCAGTCAGTGGGGGTGCTGGTGGAGGTGCCAGCTAAGAAGGCCGCTGAGGCACCGTGGAACGGTGGTCTCGCTGGGGACTGGACACAGGGCAGACACCTGCCATCACCGGACTGAGTCGTGTCTAAGATCTTTCAGTTTTATGAGTCTGTAACCAACAGTGTGCCTGGATTTGGGAGAAACTGAATTTTAGAATTAACTCGGGTAGCGCTGTGTAATTTCTGTGTTTTGTGTCAGAAAGCTTTTTTTCCTGTGGTTCTGGGATGCAAGAAATAAAGACTCAGAGGACTGTATTGGGGGTGTAACCAGGATTATGGGTTAAGATAACTTCTGCAAGTTCTCCCGACGTCTCCAGGATGTAAAGGGAGTGCAGTATTGTTTGTCCCATTTTATAGGGAGAGGATGTGAATCATAAGCGGTAGGATTATCGCCCTGGGTCATCTGTACGTCTGGGCGTAGATTTGGGCCACTTAACTCACTCAGGCTTTCCCTCCCAGAAAAACGGGTTCTAGCTAATTCAGCGTGCAGCCCGCCTCAGCACCGCTGGGTGGGTTCGCGTTACTCTGCCCTGGACCCTTCATCACGGCCGAGGTAATGGCCTGCGGCTGCTCCCAAGAAAGGCCTGGGTTCACCCCGTCACCACCCAGGACTCCACCCCATCGAAACTCAGTTCTGCTCAGGAGCTTTTTGGGATCAAACTCAACAGCCTCCTACCTTGCTCGACTTTTTTCCTTTTACGCCACAACTCGTGAGGGAACATCTACTAAGTATGTCATAAATGCTAACTGGCCACTTTGTATGTCAAAGGGATGCTCGGCCCCCGGGGAGTGACTGTCACTTGGACAAACTACACTTTAGAATGTGTGAAGACTTTAAGATAACACTCCTGGAAGCAGCAGCGTTCACAGAAGAAGACATATTAGAGTTAGATCTGAATTTCAGCCTTGGTTTGACTGCTTATTACCTATATGATTGGGTTTCCTCATGAGTAAAATGGGGATAATAAGGATGGTTGTGAGAAAAACAGGACAGAATTACATGAAGTACCTGTTGTAACACCTGTGCGTCACAGGGACCCAATAGGCGCTAGTTTCCTTCCCATTACAAAATAACTTCAAAATGTCACACACCAGAAAGTCCCAAAGTTAAAAATACTTGGGGGGACTTTCCTGGCGGTCCAGTAGTTAAGAATCCGCCTTCCAATGCAGGGGATGCGGATTCGATCCCTGGTTGGGGAACTAAGATCCCACATGCCATGCGGCAGCTAAGCCCGTGCGCCACACCTACTGAGCCCATGCGCCACAACGAAAGAGCCTGTGTGCCGCAACTAAGACCCAACACAGCCCAAAAAACCACAGAACTCAAGGATTATGTGAATACTTTCTTACTGTAAAATATCCAAGAAGTGTGAATATAGAAAGCGTCAAAAATTAATTAATTAATTAATTTTAAAAATGCTTGGGATCCTTGTGTCTGGCGGTTCCAACTTCTGTGGCAGTAAGCTGGCCCCAGAGCCGTTTAGAGCTGGCCTGGAAGCCAGGTGGATGCCGGGGATGCCGTCGGAGGAAACCATTCAAATAAACCCCCATAAGTGGAAATCAGCCCCTCGAACAGGCGGGAGGGGTGCTGGAAAGTCGTGTCACTTTAACACTTTGCTGAGGTGTCATTGGTGGAACGGGGAACAGGAGGGCAGATTTTGGGGCATCCTCAGGCTGGGTGGCCACCTGAGCCCAGCAGAGGGACATTCTGAGGGTCAGGCTGCCTTTCTGACGCAAGCCCGTCTGTCCTGGTATGGGGGCAGGTCCGGCTGTCCCGGGAGCCGGTCTGGGTGACCTTGGAGGTGTGTCCCCGAGAGTACAGGGGCTCTGCCTGAGGATGGAGGGAAAGGTGGAAACAACACTGGCCTTGGCCCAGGCCGCCCCCGGTTCTCGGCCACCTGGTCCCTGTGTGGCTCTGTCCTCTAAAGGGAAGGCTTGGACCGGGTGGGCTGTGAGGCGCTCCTGCATGAAGCTCTGTGGTCTTCTCAGTCAGTGTGGATTCATGTTCCACCAAATGGGCCAGAGCATTGTCTGTGGTTGTCACTGGTGCAGGACTATGTGAGATTGTATCATTTTCTTTATGTATCTTTATTTTTAAAAATTTTCTATCCTGCACTTAAATTGCTTATATGACTATAAAAAATTAAAATTTGCCTAAGTCTTTCTCAACTCTATGTATGTTGATTTCCTAAACCGATACGTAATTTGTGTTTGAGAGAAAGAGACTGTATCTTATCTTACTCAACTATTTCCACAAAGAAAGCTTATGCAAGACAAGGCCAAATGCCCATGGTTTCTGCCCTGACTCTAAACCTCTAAGCATTTTAGTGAGTTCTGGGGCTAGTACGTGTACGGGTAATAATTGCGTTATTTCAAACACACTCTATCCCTTTGTTGACATGGATCATTAATGACTGATTTATTCCAGCAATCTATTCTAGCTGTGTTTCCTCTGAAAAAGAAACCTGTGCTTGGGAATCAGACACTTGAGCTTGAATCACAGAGTTTTCACCCAAAACCATGAGATCCGAGTCACCTCACCTGACAATGTTTTATCAATAAGCCTTGGCTTGCTTGATGGTAACAGGAATAATAATGTATTGTAAGAAAAATAAGTAAATTAATGCAAATTACGATGCAAATTATTAGTTTTTTTTCTATATCTTCCATTTACAATCTTCACTAAGAATATATCAGTATTATACGTATGTTTCTATAGCCCCAACTCCAGGAAAATGCCCGCACTCGAGTGTTCAGGATGTAAATATTTGCATCATCGGTCGTGAGTATTCTGTGTGCAGCCCCGCCGTGGGCAGCAGATGCTCCGAGGCGGCCGCGGTACAAGCACGAGGTTCGGACTCGTTGGCTGCTTTTTCCAGCAGGAAGTGAGCACATCCCGCGCGGGTGGCGGGGGGCGGGGGGGAGGACGCAGGTGGTCTCCGCGCTGAGAGCGTCAGATGGGGACAGAGTGCGGGCCATGCAGCTGCGGGGACACGAGGACATGCGGGCTGGGGGGCAGGGCGACTGTCGGAGGCCCTGGTGGAGGGGTGTCCTGAGAGGCTGCAGCCTGGGCGCAAGGGACCCTCCCCATGGACGGAGAAAGGAGACAAGCACCCACTGGGCGGGGCCCGCGGGCGCAGAAGGGCAGGGAAGAGGGGCCTCAGGGCACAGGCGGGCGGCTCACCCTCAGCTCTCTTTCCTCCTCCTCCTTTTCTTTAAGGTGGTAAAATGTACATAAAACCTGCCGTTTAACCGCCTTAAGTGCACAGCTCGGGAGTTAAGTGCACTCACATGGCTGTGCAACCATCACCGCTTTCCCTCTCCAAAGCCCTTTCACCAGCTTCTGTTAAAAGCTCCTCCTGTCTTTTTTTTTTTTTTTTTAAAGAAGATGTTGGGGGTAGGAGTTTTAGTAATTTATTTATTTATTTTTGCTGTGTTGGGTCTTCGTTTCCGTGCGAGGGCTTTCTCTAGTTGTGGCCAGCGGGGACCACTCTTCATCGCGGTGCGCGGGCCTCTCACTATCGCGGCCTCTCTTGTTGCGGAGCACAGGCTCCAGATGCGCAGGGTCAGTAGTTGTGGCTCACGGGCCTAGTTGCTCCGCGGCATGTGGGATCCTCCCAGACCAGGGCTCGAACCCCTGTCCCCTGCATTGGCAGGCGGACTCTCAACCACTGCGCCCCCAGGGAAGCCCCACTCAAGTAATCTTACTGGAATTGGTTTGCAATCATATTGTTGAATGTACCTAATAAAATTCTTGGCAATCCTTCACTTTGAAACCTTTCCCAAAAAGCCCACCAGTGAATTCATTGTAAGTTGCCTGGTTGGCTCTTTTCCCCCTGGGAGAAGGGCCAGCCTCTCCCTAAATGTAAATCCAGCTGTTGGAGGGTGGACATTTATCCACCGTACCCCACGGGCTCAAAGAGGAGTCTTTCAGAGGACACGACTCCCCCACAGGTGACACAAGCCTTCCTGGACAAGATGCAGGGCCCCAGGCATATTTAGCAGGTGGACAGATGAGGGCCGATGCCCAGAAGACACGTTACTCCTTCTTACACACTGAAGTCCCCTGGCTGTGCAAGACCACGGAGCTGGCGGATGCACAGGCAGACGCGTTGCGCTGTGTGCTGAGAACACCTAGACTGCACACATGCCCCCCCATTCGGGTGACTTGTTTTCCAAACGACCAATCAGTTATTCCAAACCATTTACAGTGTGACCATTATAATAACTGAATTACCATATACACCTAATTTTGTTTCTAAATTTCCTCCTCTGGTCTGTTGATCTAGCTGTTCCTACATGAGCACCATCTATTTTATTATTACAGTTTCAATATATGATTGCAAATATGATTCTTCATTTAAGAATTTAATGGAATTTAAATCTAGATTCACATTACAAAGCATCCCATTGGGACTGCATTAAACATTTATAGTTTAATGTGGAACGTTTCCATTTTTGCAAAATTAAGTTTTTTCATCTAGGACCATGAAATACGGCTCTCCAGTTATTCAAGTCTTCTTAAGGTTTTTGTTTGTGTTTTTTTAGTATTTATTTATTTATATTTATTTTAGCTGTGCCGGGCCTTAGTTGGGGCACGCAGGATCTTTTAGTTGTGGCATGAGGGACCTAGTACCCCAGCCAGGGACCGAACCCGGGCCCCCTGCATTTGGAGCGTGGAGTCTTACCCACTGGACCACCAGGAAGTCCCCAAAGTCTTCTTAAGGTTGATGAAATAGATATGAGTTTTACAATCTAGTGAGAAGACTGACAATTTAAAAAATAACTTAATAAACTCTGATGAGTGTCCACAGAGGACTGTCCACAGGACTTTGCAGATCGATGACCAGTCGCTTGTGTGGCTACCCACACGCATCACTAAGCTCACTCACGCCAGCGCATCCCACAGCTGCACCTGGGCCCTTGCCTGACCTGCTCCTTCGACTTGGGGTGCCGCCCCTCCTCCCCAGTCCTCTTCCCTGCCCCTGTGCTGTCCCGGAGTGACTTCTTGCCCTTTAAAAACCGACCAAGTTATCCCCGTGGTACTCCCTGCCACCTCCCTGCACATGGGTCACGGCCTCTCAGGTCATTGCTGGGCTGGCTGCACCTGCACCACGTGTGCATGGGACCCGGCCGTGCTTTCCCTGCTCAGACCCTCTGCTGTCTGTGGGCGGGAGGGGCCCAGGCTCAGCCCAGGCCCACTGCCTGCCCGAGCGTTGCCGCCCTGGGTGAGGCTTCAGAAGAGCCGGCTAAGAGGGGCCGGGCCGAGTGAGTTCTGTTTGCTTCCTCACTGTCTCTGCAGCGAGAACTCCATGTGGTCCAGGCTCGTGGGCCAGTGTTGTCCTTGGCCGAGCCTGAAGGAACCGGCCATCCTGGGTGGAGAAACAGAGGGTCTCTAGAGCAGACACCCCACGCTCTGCTTTAACCGCTCCCTTTGCAAAACTCTGCCTAAAACAAGAAGAGCACAATCAGGCTGGCCCTGCCCTCCCTCAGCCAAACGCCCCTCTCCCCAGGTGCCAAGCAAGAGCCCTTTGTCTCTGATGGGACCGGCCCAGGCCTCCGCAGCAGAAAGACGCCTGCGGGCCCATCCAAATATTAGCTGTGGACACGTTCCTACTTTGAAAACAGGAGAAGCTGTGCTGGGAGCCTCGGCTTCCAGAGAACACAGTCGCCTCTGTTTTCCTTTTTCCAGGGGACTGAAGCTGACACCGGCAGTGACCTTCTCTTCACTCGGCCCAAGCTTTGGAGGTCGGGGCTTTTCCCTGCCTGGACCCAACAGCAGGAGTGAAACCTGAGAAACAGGAGAACCCCCGGAGGGTCCACAGGGATCCCTGGAAGGCTGACAAACTTCATCACGTCTTTGAGGGGAAACTTGCCCTAAACCGATGTTGATGTTTTACCTCCTGCACACCTGGCCTGAAGAAGGTTCCAAGATGCAGCTGCAGCCTGTAACCAAAACGAATATTTTTCATCTCACTATCTGATCATACAACGAAGCTCAATTTATCAAATTAGAAAAATGTTGCACAATGGGGCAACGCTGAGTCATGGCTTTTAAAAAAATACTAGACCCCAGTTCAAGCTAGACTGTGGCCTGTCGGGATGGAGTTTCTCAGGGTAGATATTAAAGCAAATCGACAAGTGTGTCAAGAGCAATGAGGCTGACTTTCAGCTGTGTGCGGCGTTCCTTGGGCGTGATTCCCGAGGCCGGCACTGCTGGGGCCTGCGGTTGCACGAGCCCAGGCTTGAACCACATGAGTCTGCTGAGCTTTCCCCCATGGGACAGTGAGCAGAGAAACTGTATTTTGAGTAGTTTTAAAAAGCTCTGTAGGGCTTCCCTGGTGGCGCAGTGGTTGAGAGTCTGCCCCCCGATGCAGGGGACACGGGTTCGTGCCCCGGTCCAGGAAGATCCCACGTGCCGCGGAGCGGCTGGGCCCGTGAGCCATGGCCACTGAGCCTGTGCGTCCGCAGCCTGTGCTCCGCAACGGGAGAGGCCACAACAGTGAGAGGCCCGCGTAATGCAAAAAAAAAACAAAAACAAACAAACAAACAAACAAAAAAGCTCTGTAATCTGGGACTTCCCTGGTAGTCCAGTGGCTAAGACTCCGTGCTTCCACCGCAGGGGCCAGGGGTTCGATCCCTGGTCTGGGAACTAAGATCCTGTGTGCCACGTGGCCAAAATAAATAAATAAATAAAAATTATAAGAAAAGAAAAAGCTCTATAATCTGAAAGTGGAAACAACCCAAATGACCAGCAACTGATGAAAAAATAAAATGTGACCCATCTGTACAGTGGACTATTACGAAGCTACATAAAGGAATGAGGTGCTGACACACACGGGTGAGCCTTGGAAGCGTTAAACTAAGGGAAAGAAGCCAGGAAAAAGGCCAAATGTTGTACAAGTCCATTTATACGAAGTATCCAGACTAGGCAAATCCACAGAGACGGGAAGTAGATTGGGGCTTGCGGGGGGCAGGGAGAACGGGGAGGGGAGGGAGGATGGGGAAGGGCTTCTAATGGCCGTGGGGCTTCTTTATGGACGGATAGAAATGTTCTCAAGTTTACTGTGGCAATGGTTGCCAATCCTGTGTATAAACTAAGAACGCTGAATTTCACACTTTAAACCAGTGAACTGTTTGGTATGTGAACTATATCTGAATAAAGCTGTTTGTTAAAAAACCTGTAGTTTTTGTTGTCTATACAGACCCACTTAAAACAACCCATTTAATGTAATTGAGGGTACCTTTTTAAGTGAACTCTTTTACTTTTGGTTTGTGGAAAGGTAAATGTCTCACCATCTTGTCTCGGACGCACCCACTTGGTCAGAAGTGGAGGTGTTGGTGTCCCAGAATTCCACCTCTCCTCAGGGGGCCAAGGGCCAAGAGAGAGGATGGCTGGTGGCCTTCCTGGCAGCATGGAGGCCCCCGTTGGCTCCCCGGGCTGCCCCAGGGAGCAGCTGGTGTTCTGGGGCTAGCACAGGCCCCGCAGAGAAGCCAAACCCAGACCCGCTTCTCCCAGACCCGGGAATATGGCGGGAGCAAGAGTGTCTCAATTTCATGGGGAGAGTCACTGAAGTCACCGCCGTCACCCACTCTACAAGTGGCCATTTCAGAGCTGGCCTTTCCTCACTCCCCCAAGCCTTCTGGACTTGCGTCCTCTCAGCCAATGACCTTGACTCAACTCTGTCGACTGGAACTCCCTGTCGGTCCACTTCAGCCTGTCAGTCCCCCTGTTGCAGTGGGTGATGCGTCCAGTCTGAGGACCCCTCGGTCCCGCACCCTCTGGACCCCGCACCTGAGGGTTATCACCTGAGGTTACCCCTAACAGCACGGGCGTGCTCTGGTGCGGAGCACCTCCTCTAGTCTCACCTCCCCCGACCCCCGTCCTCCACCTCCCCTTCCTCGCTTCTCCGTCCCCTTCACAGACGGTCTCCACTGGACCTCTGTCATCACTGCCGCCACGCCGCCCCCCGTCCCTGCTGCATCAGTCCCCTGTCCTCACGTACTTGACCTCTTTTTAGAACCCGCCACTTCTGGCCACTCCTCTTTCCCACCACACTCTTCTCAGTTTCTGTCCCATCGCAGTCTCTTTACCACTCCTCCGCAGCCACTTTCACTTTCTTCCTTTTCCAGCCTGGCCTTTAAATGCTGGCGACCCCTGGCCTCGGTCCCTGAGGCCCCCTCAGGCTTCAAGATTTATATTCTCATTGCTAATCCGGATGGGCTGGGAGGTGGGTGAGGTTTCTTGGTAATCTTGGTAATCTTACGTTTCAATATTCAAATGGGGAAAGGCTTAGAGACCATGGGCACAGATAAGATAGGACGTTAACACTTTACACGGCTGCCAGCAGAGGAGCAGCCTGATTAACCCTGTGTTTGGGAGATGGCCGGCCAGGAGGGTAGATGGTGAGGGATGTGGCCACGGTCAGACCTGGAGAGCCAAGGGGGCCCAGTGAGGGCAGTGCTGGTGGCGGATCAGCAAACACCCAGACCCCAGCGCTCAACGTGGGCGACCTCGCAGATGACGGCGCCCCTGCTCCCGGGCTGCAGACCGGCTCTGAGGGGCGTGCTTCCCCCAGACCCATTGCTCACACACCCAGTAACCATGTGCCGGGACTGTGCAGGACAGTGCTCGCCTGCCCTTGTGTTCTCTTCTCCCTCTCAGGCTGGAGGTTTGTTCACTGGGCGACACAGAGGAGGGAGGCCAGACAACCAGCTTGTCTTTGGAAATCGACTGTGCCCCTGCCCGGAGTCCCAGACAGAGCGACCCAGGCTCTGATGATGGGAGAGCGAGAGAACCGTCTTCCTCTGGTGGTCAAATTAGATGCAAAAGACATGATGAATTATCAGATGGAGATTCATCTTCCCTCTCTCCTAGGGGCTTGCTTTCTGAGAAGCATTTAATTGTCTTGGCGCCAAGCAAACCGTAAGAAACCACAAGTGGAGGATCATTGTGCTGATTCTACAGACCCTCCCGGTTACACACCCAGGGGCTGGCAGGGTGGCCCAGCTTTGCTAGCTCTCAGCCCCCAGGATGAATTCTGTTAGGAGCCGTCTTAATAGAACCTCTTTCTCTTTCCCAAGTGGAGCAACGTGCTTCATGTATGACTTCATTCATCCTCAATTGCTGAAGGTCCTCACTGCTGTTTGTGTGTGTAAGACAAGGGTTAGGCTGTGTCAGGAGGGCTCAGGTCCAGAACAAGCCACTGCAGCTGAGTTCTAGCAGGAGATTGATTGCAGGATACTCAGCAGTTTGCAGTATGACTTGTGTAAGGGCTCAAGAAGCAGACGCAGGTTCAGGAGTGGTTCCCAAAGCCACACCTCAGAGCCTGGCTGCCAAGGAAGCTGCTGCTTCTCCTTGGATCTGGAAGCCTCCAGCCCTGAAAGCCTCCATCGGGCCCGGAAGCCACACCTGTTGTCCCGGCTCCAACCCAAGTTGCATTGTGGGGACTTGCAGCTGTATGCGGGCGCCCGCCTCCCCACCTCCTCCCAGCCACTGGCTTGTCCTGGGCTCCCCATGGAGTGGGCACCCCTGAGACCATGGCTGCCTGGCACAAAGGGGCGTCCACCTCGCCTAGGCCCCAGCGCCTGCAAATCAGACCCAGATCCCTAATGGCAACAGGGCTGGAGAAGGAGACTCTTTTTTTTTTAAATAAATTTATTTATGTATTTATTTTTGGCTGCATTGGGTCTTTGTTTCTGTGTGCAGGCTTTCTCTAGTTGTGGCGAGAGGGGGCTACTTTTTGTTGAGGTACATGGGCTTCTCATTACGGTGGCTTCTCTCGTTGTGGAGCATGGGCTCTAGGAGCATGGGCTTCAGTACTTGTGGCACGTGGGCTCAGTAGTTGTGGCGCACTGGCTTAGCTGCTCTGTGGCATGTGGGATCTTCCCGGACCGGGGCACAAACCCACGTCCCCTGCATCGGCAGGCGGGCTGTCCACCACTGTGCCACCAGGGAAGCCCTCAAAGTCCTTTAAATCTGCTCTGCATTCTCAACATGAAGTATTTCTCCCAGAAAAGGTGACATGGTGTTGCTTTTAAAAAGTACAACTGAAATATGCAGAGTAAAAGTCGCAGGTTCATTGAGAGTGTGTCCAACAAGACGCCTGCATCTCGTCTGGGTTCTGAGCACAGACCCCGAGCCTCTTCCCACCCCCGACTCACGCCCATTAGCTCATGAATCCGAGCTCGAGCAGCAGCTTTTCCTGAAGTCTGTCCTCTTACGTGCTCATTCCTGCCTTTTCTGTGCAAATTCTTATTTGTAGTAAATATCACCATTGTGTTCCAGGTCCCACGCGTGGTTAATGCAGCGAAAGGTAAGGAAAGGCCATATTAGCAGCTCTGCAGTAAAACCTAAAGGGCAGGCAGTGACCCGGACGGCCGTTCCAAGAAACGCCTTGGCTCAGGAGATGGTTGTTTTTAGAGAAATGGTCGGGTGGCTCACGCCCACTGAGCTCTGGGGTCTGGGGTGTACGCAGGATCCCCGAGGATACACAGGGTCTGGCGGTTTTAAAAATATCCTGTAACCAACATGTAGGCCTGTGGCTGTGACGGAGCTTCAGGACACGGGGCCCAGCACAGACGGCCGTTCCCCGCGGGCTCGGGAGCCTGGGCTGAAGGAAAAGGGAGCAGCTTTCTGTCGGGGGCATTTTCATTTTCCACCTGGTCATTCCCCCCCTGCCCCACCCCCGGAATGAAGCCTCAGCCTCACAGATGGTTTTCACACTGTAGTGCTGGTGATGGAAAGCAGTTGCAGATGAGACACAAGCTTCCAGCAGGAATTTGATATAAATCTTCAGTTGCCTTCAAGCGAGAAAGGGGCTGCTTCCCTGGCCTGCACTGAACGAGACAGATGACCCAGAACCTGTGTTGCCCTAATGACTTCTTTTCTTATCTTTTCGTTTCTTTATCTTTTCAGTGTGTTCAAACTGTTGTTCCTAATGACAAGACGTGATGGAGAAAAGGCCAAGATGGCCTGAATAGCATGTCTTTTATAAAAAAAAACAATACTTCCTAAAAGTGTTGAAGTTGCCACAGTTGACAAGCATGGAGAAAGGAAATCCACGTACAAACTTGTAAGAAAGAGGGGGAAAATCTCTCCCAGGAACCATAAGAAAACAATGAGTTTAGCCACAGGCTGGGAGAAAATATTTGCCAGACACGGTGTTTCCCAAAAGAACTTCCATTCAAAATACAGAAGGGACTCCTACAAACCCATGGTAACAGACAACCCACTAAAAACAGAGTGAAAGACTTGAACAGAATTTCACAGAAGATGCACCAAAGAGCCCAGGACAGGGCTTCCCTGGTGGCGCAGTGGTTGAGAGTCCGCCTGCCAATGCAGGGGACGCGGGTTCGTGCCCCAGTCCGGGAAGATCCCACATGCCGCAGAGTGGCTGGGCCCCTGAGCTATGGCCGCTGAGCCTGCGCGTCCGGAGCCTGTGCTCTGCAACGGGAGAGGCCACAACAGTGAGAGGCCTGCGTACCGCAAAAAATAAAAAATAAAAAAAAATAAGAAAGTACTTTCTTCCAGGGCTGTTTTATGGATCAAAGATAATATATATAAAGAGCCCATCACAGTGTCAGAAACACAGTCAGTGCACAATAAAATGCTAAGTATTATTATTTGGGGCAAGGAAACCAGAGATCTGACCCAACTCTACCACCTATGAGCTCTGTGATCCAATATCTTAGTTCCATCTGCAAAGTGGGAATAATAATGGTAAAGACAACTGATGTCATCGACGATAAACTGTAAAGCACTGTACATCATATGGTGTTATCTGACCTTTGAAGTATCTTCGGACTCCAGCAGTCTATAATTTACCACCTGATAAAAGGTTGTACTGTGGTTTAGAGTGAGGTGAGAAGGTTTACCAACTAATAGAGCTCAGTTGCCATAGCAACTCAGACATTATTTTCAAAGTAAGAAAGTTAATGTTGAGGTACATGTCTTCTGTAACATCCCAGTGGGTTTTCCACTGTAGATAAAGACAAGAGACAAAGCTGTATTTTAGGATCAGGGCACTAGAGTGGAACTAATACTCTGTTAAGCTAGGAAAACTAGGACTTACCTCGGCTTTGGTAACACGACGTGAAGACACTCTACTTGTGTATTTTGAAATCCCCAAATTCTCTTGTAGAAAATGTCAAGCACCATCAAAATATTGTGTTTTTTCAACCTCTCATCATAAACGAGCAATGTTTTCCATTATGGGTTAAAGATAAGGTAAAGTGCTTCTGTCGATCTAACAACTTCTGAAGTTATTCAAGAGAAAAAGGATGTGATATGTACACAGAGAGAGAGGGGAGGAGAGAAACTTTTTTTTTAAATTTTATTTATTTATGGTTGTGTTGGCTCTTCGTTTCTATGCAAGGGCTTTCTCTAGTTGCGGCAAGTGGGGGCCACTCCTCATCGCGGTGCGCGGGGCTCTCACTATCAGAGCCTCTCTTGTTGTGGAGCACAGGCTCCAGACGCGCAGGCTCAGTAATTGTGGCTCTCGGGGCTAGTTGCTCCGCGGCATGTGGGATCTTCCCAGACCAGGGCTCGAACCCGTGTCCCCTGCTTTGGCAGGCAGATTCTCAACCGCTGCGCCACCAGGGAAGCCCGAGAAACTGTTTTATATATATATATAGTTATATATAGAATACCATATATAATATATGATATGGATAGAAAATATGTTATATGTAGTTATATATGCAGTATATATTACGTAGGGAGGGATCTAGATAGACAGACAGTGAATGTGTTCCATGTATATTATGAGAAGATCTTCAGTTATAGGTAGGACCGAATGTCAACGCCTGCCTGAAAGAGGTATCTTCCCACCAAGCTGAGTAAGGCATAGTTTACTCAGCTGTTCAGGGTATTTTTCTAAAGGATTTATTGTATTAAGCACAGCAGTGGCCCTAACACTTGGAGGGGTGCCTAGTTCAGGTGGCTTGTGTTTTCCTACATTATGTCAGAAACAGTTTTCCCAGTTCTTAGTCTTAGAGAAGAATTATTGGTTCAGTTTTCAAAGTTTCACTAACATCAAAGGTAAAAGCTTTTCTGGTGACACATGAACTTTCTGTCAAGACCGTTTTCTTAGCACGGCCCGTCATGGACACTGGCTTCCAGATCTCGGACTAATAAAGAGATGCTTCTTTACACAATTTCTCTCTCAGATCACGCCGCCAGAGCAGCAGGTCTCTGAGCCATGTACGTGTCAAACCTTGAACCGGGTCCGGTTGGATAAGGCTTTCATGGCACGTTTAACACGACATGACTCAAAGCTTCAAGAGAGCTCAGTTTACTTGCATCCCACATATTTGGAGAATTCCCTTTTTCTTATGGAAAGTACCATTTTCTTGAAACATAGCTACCCTTCCAATTGCATAAGGAGAATCCCACAAGCATGAGAGGAGACCCCTCGGGTCTGGTGTACAAAGGGTCCTGGAAAGGGCGGGAGCAGAGAAGATCAGCAGGACAGGAGGCTGGTTCATGGCTGACCGGGAACCAAGGGTCATACAGGCCCCCTGGGAGGGCGTGAGAACTTGTCTTTGCAGAGATGTCAGGAGGATGTTGGGTAGGTGGGGAGGGATGAGAGCGTTGCTGGCTGCTCACCAGCATCACCTGGAATTCCTGGGAAAACACAAACCCCTGGGCCCCGCCTGTGGAGACTCCGAGTCAGCAGGACTTTCTGGGAGACCCAGAATCTGTCTTTTTAACAAGTGTCGGGTGGGTCCGATTCCCTCTGTGCGGTGGTTTCGGAACACTTGCTTTGTATGTTCCAAGCAGGACTCACCAGGTTGATGCTAGCTTGTGCTGTGCTGGTGAGGGTTTAACCTTCACACACACGCACACACACACACCCCAGAAACAGGCCTTGATTCTGAGCCTTGCTGAGTTCCGGATGCCCACACGTGTACACACACCGTGGTGGTCATGGTGGCCGATTTCAGGCTATCGATCTGACATCATGGGACACAGAGCTGGGAATAGAAGCCCACGAGGGGCCCACGAGGGGCCCCCATGGCCAAGCCTGCAGAGCTGCCCAGCAGCCAGTGGGAGGGTCCAGGGCCAGTGGGTCACCCAGAAAAGGGAACTGGGGAGACAGGTGTGAGCCCAGTGTCCAGGAGCACCTAGTGCCCGGTGGATGCCACGTGTGTGCATGCAGTGCGGGGGCATGATGAGAGTGGGCGGATGACAGATATGTGTCCCTTCCTTTATTTGCCATTTTTTACAACAATGCGTTAGTCTGTAACAGTTCCAAAAGCGACTGATGAGGTTTTTTAATTTCTTTTTATTTTTTAATATTTATTATTATTATTTTTGGCTACGTCGGGTCTTAGTTGCAGCATGCAGGATCTTTCGTTGCGGTGTGCAGGTTTCTCTCTAGTTGCAGGGCGCAGGCTTAGTTGCCCTGTGGCATGTGGGATCTTAGTGTCCTGACCAAGGCTCAAACCCACGTCACCTGCATTAGAAGGCAGATTCTTAAGCACCAGACCGCCAGGAAAGTCCCAAGGTTTTTTTTTTTTTTTTTTTTTTTTTAAATTTTATTTATTTATGGCTGTGTTGGGTCTTCGTTTCTGTGTGAGGGCTTTCTCTAGTTGTGGCAAGCGGGGTCCACTCTTCATCGCGGTGCGCGGGCCTCTCACCATCGCGGCCTCTCTTGTTGCGGAGCACAGGCTCCAGACGCGCAGGCTCAGTAATTGTGGCTCACGGGCCCAGTTACTCCACGGCATGTGGGATCTTCCCAGACCAGGGCTCGAACCCGTGTCCCCTGCATTGGCAGGCAGACTCTCAACCACTGCGCCACCAGGGAAGCCCCCAAGGTTTTTTGATTTCTTAGTTTCATTAGAAACTCAGGGACTTCCCTGGTGGCACAGTGGTTATGAAGCCACCTGCCAATGCAAGGCACATGGGTTCCTGCCCTGGTCCGGGAAGATCCCACATGCTGCGGAGCAACTAAGGCCATGTGCCACAACTACTGAGCCCGTGCTCTAGAGCCCGCAAGCCACAGCTACTGAGCCCACGTGCCACAACTACTGAAGCCTGCACGCCTAGAGCCCGTGCTCCACAAGAGAAGCCACCGCAATGAGAAGCCCGCGCACCGCAAGGAAGAGTAGCCCCCGCTTGCCGCAACTAGAGAAAGCCCGTGCGCAGCAACAAAGACCCAACACAGCCAAACATAAATAAATTTATTAAAAAGAAAAAGAAAAAGAAACTCCGACTTTGACACTTTAGTTGTGCTTTAGCACATGGCAGTTGCTTTTCTTACTGACGCAGAGAGAGCCCCACCGTCGGCTCCGGGCTGTGTTAACGCGGCCCCAGTGGTCCGGGAAGTGTCCTTGCTTGTGTGCCGTCCCTGGGTTTTCAGACTGTGGCCCAGATGCCTCACATCCTGTTTTAGGTCTTCTATGTTTTAAGATTTTTGTGCATGTGTTTCTTATTCGTCCTCAGCAGAGGGCTGGTTACCCAGTCGTTGCCAGAGGTGGCCTGAAGTGGACATGTCGAGTTCCTTTGTTGTTTGGTTGGGCCGGTTTGTTGGGAACGTGCTTTGTGTTGGGTGCCACCAGGAACAAGACATCGAATGACTCCTCAGCCCTTGCAGCCGGCTGGGGGTCCGACGTGTGACACCGCAGCTGCTGCGCAGAACGAAGAGGTGACACACGCGGGTCCAGGCAGAGTCTCAGGGAACTGGCAGAGGGACAGGAGGGCTTCCGGGGGGAGGTGGCACCTGGGTGCTCGCACAGGCCAGGCCCGCACATGTGACATGGGAGGCGTCACCGTCCTCGCCTTCAGCCGCAGCTGGTACATCAACCCAGCAGAGACCGCAGGGACCAGCAGCCCCCGACACCAGCTGAACCCACCCAGTGTCCATGTCCAGGAGGGGTCGGGCCCAGCCCACGGGCCTGTCTACTAGTCCACACTTCGCACGCTTACCCAGCCTCTACACAGAAACATGAAGTGCAACAGAGGAAACGTTTGGTGTCCACGATCTCCCCTCTTAGAGTCATCCTCACGAGAGGCCTGAGGGTTAGGAGGCAAATTTTGATCTGCTGTGTATTTCTCTACAGCCAGCTTCTGGAAGAAAAGAGGTGGTGGAAGTGAACTTACTCTGGAATTATTCAGGTTAAAGCCACCTCCACTCTCTGCAAAAAAATAAAGAGAAGAGAAGAGAAAGCACGGCATATCTAAGGACACAAAATTAAAAGACAGTTTTTCCAAAGATGTGAAGGGGTCATTTCAGATCCTTATGGAAAAGAAAGGAGTGTACCAGCCCCGAGCCCGGTACTGGGCTGAAACCCAGCGCCCACAGGCCTGGCTGGCTGGGACCCAGAGCTTGAGCCCCAGGGAGCCGCAGGCCTGCAGGTGCCGAGGGCCCGGGGCAGCCGGGACGCCAGTGGGAGGAGTGAGTTCTGAGCGGTGTGTTGGGGGAGGGGCAGTGACCCAAAATCCGTGCGCCTGGAGATCTGAGAAAAGGAGAAACGCGGGGCCAAAGGGACGGGAACAGAGCTGTTACCTCAGCAGAATACAAACGAGCTCCCTGCCGAGGAGGGAAACAAAATGTCTCCACCTCGAACTCGAGGGATGCTCCGGGGAGGCGGGCAGCCCCAGCGCTGGACTGGCGACGCGACGCCCTTTAAAGGACAGGAGGGACTTCCAGGCAGAGTGCCAGGTGTCCTCGTGCTGCTCCAGTCCTACCTGTCCAGCGCCACCTGGGCAGGTGACAATTTGGGGGTGGGGGATGTGTGAGCTCTCCGCTTGCTGTAGCGCCAAGTATGGTTCGATCCAACCTAGAAAACCCGCCAGGGACGCCCGGCCCCGGGTCCAGACTGAAACAAGCAGGTGGCCGTCAGAGCCCGCGCTCTGGGACACAGCCCAGGAAGGCACAATGTGGCAGCTCTTCCAGAGGCCAAGGTGGCCCTGCGGGCTGTCCAACAAGAGCAAGACCTCGGCCGTGGCGAAGGGAGGGTGGCAAAGGGGGTCCAGCTTGGGAGGGTCCCCAGGGCCAGTCAGAACCTGGCGAGAATCCCCGGCCGGGCAGCCCGAGGCCGGCTCAGGGGAGCCGAGGGTCTCGCCCAGGAGCGCCCCGTGCTACAGCCGCAAGGGGGTCTCCCGCCGGGGGCTGGGAGGGGCTCCGGAGACCAGGACGGGGCGGGGGCGGGGCCCGAGGGAAGGTCTGTGCGCTCCAGCGCCCTCTCCCTGCCGGGGGCTGCCCTGCGGACACCCACTGACCCGGGATCCCCAGCCTCTGCTCAGCCCCCGTCCTGGGTGCGGCCCCCACAGCCCAGGGTCACCTTCGTCCTGCTCACGGCCGGAGACGGCGGGCCGTGTCATCGGGCACGCACTCGCTGTGGCGGCGTCGGTGGGTTGCACGCCACCCCCAGAAGGGGCTTCCCAAGCACACCCGACTGTGGCGTCGTGGGAAACACTGGCCCAAACCGTGGGTTGTCCCCGAATGACAGAGAGCTCTGAACAAAGGATCCGCTTACGACTCGACCATCGTGGTCACTCGAGATGACGTCCGTCATCAGGATCACCGACTTGCGCAGAAAGAACAGAAGGAAAAGACGTCTTTATGGAATCAAACGCTTTTATTTGGAATAAGCATCAAGAAAACGAAGGGAGTTGCCTCATGAATGCAGGGCCACAGAGTACTCAGCAAGAGGTCAGAAAATAACTATAAAAATATTTTGCAGCAGATTAAAATAATGTGAAACTACGATCACTGGCTATGAAATGTATCCACATGTAATCACACGGGAAATAAATGGTAAAATCTTCAGACGATTTGCTCTCTTGGCTGCCCTGGTGGCAGGGGATCCAGCCCGCAGACCTCAGTGCTGCTCTGACCCCCAGTCTGGGGTACCACCCCGTCCACCGGGGCACCTGCCTAGTGGCGAGCAAGTCGCGCTCTGCCTGCTGGGCTCCCAAGGCCTCCCAGCGTCTCTGAGCCACTTGACAGGGGCTCCAGCTTCCAGCGAACGGGCTCCAGCACGGGCAACAGTGGTCACACGAGGCTTCACTGGGGCTGCAGCTGGCTCTTCAGTCTGGCAAGTCTCATGAGGCACCTGTCCCGCCACTCCCTCCTGGCAGCTAAGTGCTCCGGGTCATCTGGAACCTTCACGCACATGGCCTGGGAACAGGAAAGAAAAAGAACAGACAAGAGGGAAAAAGGGGAAAGAAGCATGAAGAGCAACTAAGCAGGAGGGAAATTACTCCTATTTATGCAAACTCTGAATTTGCTTTCAGAGACAAAAGAAGCCTGGCAAACCCTCAACTAATGTAACTTTCCAAATCCAGAGGGGCCGACGGTTCCTTCAGACGAGTCAAAATGACCTGCCAGTTCCTTGGTCACACCGCTCAGAGGGTCCCCTGAGACCCTGACGGGGCTCTGGACAGTCAGGAACGTGGAACCTCAAAGTCAAGGCAAAGAGCCTGGCTACAAACGAATCCTCGCCTTCCACCGGCAGGGAGTCTACACACCTGGTGCAGTTTTTCAGCTGTGGCCCCGGAAAACTCTGGAATGGGTCCAAAAGTCTTTAGGACATGTTTCATGCCCTCGCTGTACCTGTCACAGTAGCTTAACATACCTGGAAGCAGAAGAAAACAAGAATCCCCAAGTCAGAGAACTCTTGTCTGCGCTCAAACCAAGAATGTGTCCGGAGGATGTTGCCCTGGGCTCACCCTCCCGTGGGTGAAGCAGGGCTGCGGGTGGGAAATGCACCCCGGTCAGCGGCCCTGGGCTCACTACTCAAGCTTTTCTCGGCAATAAAGCCCCGAGAAGCAACCCAACCTCCAGGCCTGGGTCAGCGCCTCTCAGGGACGCTGGGTCGGCCCACGTTCCTACTTTGATTAATCCTGTTTTCACCACAAGCATCTCCTTCAACAATGTACCTATGAGGTTACTTGTGTACATGGCTCGAATGCATTTTC
The DNA here is from genome assembly GCF_964165515.1 of Mesoplodon bidens. Lineage (NCBI taxonomy): Eukaryota > Metazoa > Chordata > Mammalia > Artiodactyla > Ziphiidae > Mesoplodon > Mesoplodon bidens. Next base: position 1,042,036 of record NC_138174.1, read on the forward strand.
TAAGAACCAAAGATGTCAAGTTCAACTAAATAAATCCGTTGCCCACTCCGCTCTTATCCCTGGATTCTAGCTGGCACTGGACCCACCGGGCAGCGGCGGCCTTAACACGGTTTCTTCACCCCAGGGGCTGGCTAGGCTGTGGCTGCTGGGTTAGGGCGCCGTCAGCCACCTGCCCCGACCTGCGTCTGAGCCCCGGCCACACGACTTCCCACTATGCCCGCGGCTTGCGGGCCCTCAGTCGAAGATGGAGCCCTAGGATTCCGGTGGAGAAGCACATGGACAAGAGGCTCATCCTGGGGACGGTGGGGGAGGTGGGGGTTGGGGAAGCGCCGCACTTAGGAGCCGCGCGCGGGCTGCGTGGCAGAGGCCGACTCCAAGAGGAAGCCCTTCAGCTGCCCACACGCGGGGCGGGCTTGCCTGGACTGGCCAATAGGCACACAGCGTGGCCCTCCCTCCCCCATCCCTCCCTCCTGCCTGCCAGGCAGGTCACATCGGGAGCCTGGCCCCGGAGCCGCTGAGCTGCGCTGGCCCTTTGCCAACCTCTCTCAAAACCAGGGAGACTCGGCAGTTGGTCAGTCAGGCTAAAAAGATAACAAGGGAACAAACAAAACTGCAGGATTTGCAGAGATCCAGAGCTGGGCCCTCACCGACCCCACACGAAAACTGCGCGATTCATTTAAAATAAAAATGATCTCCGCTAGTTAACACCTTAAAAAAGAAAAACAACTTCTGTGGGGTTGCTTTTGGTGCATCTACATTGATGTGAAATCCTAAATTCGCTGATTTCAACTGCATTTGTCCCAAATCGTTTGCCTTCTTTCAGAGGGTGATAAAATGATACCCACTTTGTCTTAGAAGAGAAAGTGGTTCGAAGGGTGAGAATTCGAAAATGCAACGTTTCTGACGTTAGCACCTGCAATTAAGTGGTGGACGCTCCCTTTTAAGATGAGGGGTTTCACTGTGTTTACCAGAAGCACCAGGGGACAGTCCAGAGCTCAATATTTACTTCACTGTGCCTATTTGTTGGTTTATTCAAACTCAAGGTGATAAAATCCAGACACAAATACAGCTTACTCGTGTTGGGGAAGCAGAGACGCTGAACCAAATAAGCTGGAGACACTGCGTGAGAAAAGAGCAGGCAGATGTGCTGCAGCTGCGAACTCACCCACTTTCGGAGAAACAAGCTGCCCCGGCCCCCAACCCCCAGCAACGAGCCACGGGACTCGATTCAGGTGCCGTGTTTCACCTCTGGGTCACTTTACGTTTTCTGAACGAGTGTCCCTCTTTCACTGCCCCTGTGAAGTCATCTGAGTCTCCCAGGGGCTTTCTAGAATCTTTTTTTCCCGACTGCCTTTTATACAATTTGTAGTTTTAAATGGGCTTTTATTTCTTTAGAACAGAATAAAATATGGTGAAACTGTTTACAGTTCATAACTTCTCCCCAACTTGTTCAGAAAACCAATTAAAACTTCAGTCTCATTAGCATAAAAACACTTTCTATAACATGCACTCAGCTCTCAGGATAAACAGCCTGTTGTTTGTGGCGAGGCTGGGAGCCTCCACTCGCTCCAGACACAGGAAGTTCACAGTGACTTACAGTCAGGATCCGCGGTGTGCCTTATTGACAACTTTCCAGTGAAGGTATCACTCTTACTATTATTTGCAACACATCCCCTTCCATTAGAGAGTAAAAAAGGGGGCTTTTAAATATTTCCAACGATAATTTTGGCTTCTCTACACCATGAAAGGTGAATTGAGTGGGAATTACTCTAGAATAACAATTTCATTGAAAATGGAAATTAGGGACTTCCTTGGTGATCCAGTGGTTAAGAATCCACCTTCCAATGCAGGGGACGCGGGTTTGATCCCTGGTCGGGGAGCTAAGATCCCACACGCCGCGGGGCAACTAAGCCTGTGCACGGCACCTAAGACCCAACACAGCCTAATAAATAAATAAATAACTATGTAAAAAAAAAAGAAAATGGAAAGGAAAATGGAAAGGAAAAAAAAACCACGTCACCTTTTATCCCACTAATCTGCCCTTCCCCCATGTCTTCTTTACATCTATGCCCTCTGCTCTGTCAACAATACCCTCTTCCTAAACTCATAGAGCTTAGCTTTTTAGAAGACTCTGAACCTAACTTCTTCTTCTTTTTTTTTGCGGTACGCCAGCCTCTCACTGTTGTGGCCTCTCCCGTTGCGGAGCACAGGCTCCGGACGCGCAGGCTCAGCGGCCATGGCTCACGGGCCTAGCCGCTCTGTGGCATGTGGGATCCTCCCGGACCGGGGCACGAACCCGCATCCCCTGCATCGGCAGGCGGACTCTCAACCACTGCGCCACCAGGGAAGCCCTGAACCTAACTTCTTAAGAGATGCTTATACGGAATAAGAAAAGATGGCGGGGGAGAAAACAGATTCTCATGAAATTAGATTTAGCTCATTTCACTGGTTTCTAACTTGAGCCCAGTGTCTCCATGCCGTGTATTCTCATGCCACCACTGTGACGGGCGGGGGGATGGGGTAACTGCTGCTATAGCCCTTTTACAGGTGGGGAAACTGAGATGCAGTGAATTGACCTGCCAAGGTCATCTAGCTTGCAGGTCAGCGGGGTGCTGGCTGGCTCCACCAGCCAGACGCACCACTCTGAGAGCCGGCGCTGCCCTAAAAAGTAACCAAACGGAGTAGGCATGCTGGCCTCCTGTTTCTCAGGTGCTATTTTATTAGATTAAAAACAGATCCTAAAATACTTCTACCACTTCCAGATAAACTGTAGCTTTTAAAGACTAATAACTAGCCTTAACCTGAGATGTCGGCTTTATATAAAACTATATCCAAAAGGAAGAATTCCTGATATATCCTGGTGACACTGTGAGGAATAACGAACGTGTCCATTGATGCCAAGCCAGATCTCAAAACTGTCTACCTCTGGTCTCTGGAATGCTCTGAAGTTGAAAACTACATCCGTCCACCACTATCATATTAAGCCAATTAGGTTTTCTTATCATTTCTGCTTTGTTTGAAAAATTGCTGTGGGCCTCCTTCCTGTCTGCACACTATTTGATTCTTGAGTTTCTGGTTTCATCGGCTTCTGTTTCTATTTGTTTGAGAGTTAAAGCTGTTCTCAGTCTCTCCCTATAGATTTCTCATGATACCTGAATTATCTTATTTTTCTCAAGAAAAAAAAAAAGGAAGAAAGAAAAAGAAAAACATGACGGTTACCAGGCAGTGTCTACGTCCATTTCAAATGCTTAAATATGTTCCTCACTTTTAAGGTTCTGGTTGAAAAAAACATTTGAAATTTTCCAAGGCTTCATTTTAATGCGCGATCGTGGGAACCCCTGCTCGCTGCTCTCTGCGCGGCCCCGTGCTCAGCGCTACCCCTCTCCCTGCTCCGCCCCGGGGAGAACCGGCCCGTCCTGAACCGCTTCTGGGCGCACACGTGTGCAGCCGGGCACCAACGCATCTAGGAAACTGCTTGACTCACTCACTGGAAACTATATTCCACCAATTACTGTGGTGAGAAGTGACTGAACTAACAGGAAAACACCGTGGAACTCTAAAATCTATGTCCAACAGACTCCCAGGGGTCACCTGCTCCGGCCCCCGCCCCCCGACCTCACTGCAGGAGTCTCCTCTCAACCCAAGCGTCTAGCAGGTGGGCACCAGCCTCTGGCCCCTCAGCTCCCCTCTCACAGCAGGGCCTCTTCGCACATCAGCTCCAGGTTCTAGAAAGTTCCTCCGGCCGCTTCCGGTCTTCTGTTCTAGCTCCAGCCCCACAAAAGACACAGACAGACAGACAGACACATACTACTCCAGTCACCTTCTTCTGGATATGCTCCAGTTTCTCAACACGTTCGTTAAATGTAGACCATGGAGCTGAACACAACATTTGTTTTCTATTTGTACTCAAGTTTCACAAGTTAATAACCTAATGCTTAAAACAATACACAACAATTGTACAAATTTATGACAACATTAAAAAGCACAAGGATAATAAGTTACTTATCATTTCAGCACCAAGAGACAGCAGAAGCAATAACATTCAGGTGACATTTTCCCAGATTTTTATGCATAGCTTTTCTGATTTATTTTGTCTTAATTTGTTGTAGGTTTTATTGCTTGTTTTTCAAATGACGTCCTTTTTTTTCAGTTGATTAAACTCTGGCTGAAAGTTTCATTCTTGGGAGCGTCTCCCCTTCTCAAGTTATTTTTCTTTCAGTGTCACCAGCTCACCGGCTCTCACTTACTCCCCCAGCCCCTGGAGGTCGGCTTCTGGGGCAGCTGCCAGCCAGGCTTGTCCCCCCAGCTGTCACCAGCCCTTCTCCCACAGAAGCCCCCCCCTCAGGCCTCCCCCGCCTTCTGGAAGGAGACCCACACTCAGCAAACACGCCCAGAAGCGGCTCCTATTTGGGCAGAAGGTGTGTGCGGTCGAGGTCCCGTGGCCACGTCCCCAGTCCTGTTTCTTCTTCTCGCCTCTGTAAAGCACTTCACCGTCGTTCTCAGGAAGCACAGCTCTGCCCACCTCAGGCCCAGCATCTCGCCCCCGCCCCCCCGTTCTTGACACAGGGAGGTGCGTGGAGCCCGCGTGGACCTTCACCTCGGCCCCTCCCTGTGAATGACGGCCTGGCCGCTACCTCCCGCACGACACTGTTTCTATTCAGTTGTAAGAAAAGGCAAGATGACCGTTACAAAACCATGAAAGCGCCAAACAGCACAGAACCCACCTTGGACCCGACGGAACGGAAGCCTACCTTCGGCGTTGAGGTGCATGGTTTCCAGGGGCCCAATGAACGCGTACCGCATGCCCAGGCCGTCTGACATGACGAGGTCAAGGTCGCCCGGGGACACTACTCCTTCCTAAGTGGAGAGAACGGGCCGGCAAGGTGGTGAGTCCTCGGGAAAGACCGTTTCATTACCATCATCCTCATCCTGACTTCTCTAGAGCGGATCCCAAAGTTCTCTGCAAAGCACTATCACGCGTTTCATCAAACGCGGCATCACAGAGCTGTAGTATACGAACGGATCCTGAAGGGAGAGTGTGCTGTGAAATGGTCGGATACCAATTCGATCTTCGGCCCCTCCACTGTCCCCCCTTCTCTAACCTACAACCCTCGTCCTGTCGGAAGAAAAGGGCGAAAGCCTTCTCTGCACGTCTGCCTAAGACCTGGGCCTGTCGGAAGAGCTGGAGAGCCGTCCTCCAGGCTTCGTCCGCCTGCAAGCCCGGCCGTGCTCAGCTTTTGATGCGTTCGTAAAAAAGTGCTATTCTTTGATGCAAGGCAGCTTAGAGCAGTGTGTGTGTGTGTGTGTGTCTGTGTCGGGGGGAGGGGGCTGCTCACACGGCCCTGCCTTCCACGCGGTCGCCTGCGGAAGGAGCAGGGACGTGAGGTGATGACCCGCGCGGCCGCCGGGAGAGGGAAGCGGGCCAGGCTGGCAGGGTGGCTGCGAAGTCTCCAGCTCTTGTTTCCGGAGCGGCTTCCTCCACGTGCAGAGGCCCCGCTTCGGGAACAGGGAGTCGGGGGTGGAGCAAGCCTGGACCCTCAGCCCCGGCGCGCACACGCCCCCCGCCCGGCGCCCGCCCTCCCCCGGGCCGGGGGCTCCACCGGCGAAGTCCAGGCCCCCAGGAGGCCCGCGCGCCCCTCACCCCTGCGGCCCAGCTGCTGGGGGAGAAAACAGTCCCTCAGCCCCCGGTGGGTGTCTGCGAGGATGCGGGGTGCCGGGGGCCCACGCAGGGCAGGGGTGATTTGGGGCGACTAAGGACCCTGGGTGAGGAGCCCTTTCCGCGTGGTTGCACACACATGCGCACGCGCGTGTGACAGATGGGGACGCGCGGAGCCGCTCGCGGAGCTGAGAGCGCGGCCCCTCCAGCACGCCCGGCCGGCTTCCTGACTCGCCCAGAGGCGAACATCCTGACTTTTGTAATAACCAGTCCTTCCTCCACATTCCTGAAACATGGAGTCTGCATTTTGCCTGTTTTTCATCTTCTTGAGATGGATTCACGGTGCGTTCTTTTCTGACTTGCGTCTTTCACTCCACCTCACGCTTTCAAGCTTCACCGGAGCCGTACGCTGCTGCAGGCGCCCGTCCTCGCGGCTAAACATCTGGGCTGCCCTCATTTCCACCGTAAACGCCTGCAGAGCCGCGGCCTGGCGCGTGCGTCCTCCACTGGGAGCCGATGTGGCCGCACCCGTGTCGCTGTCCCCGTGTCGCTGTCCCCGGGGCTTCCTATTAGTTCTAAACCATCCTTGGGTTCATCCGACTGCTACCGAGGGCAAATCAGCTCAGTTCACTCAGATGCTCACCAGTCGCCCGCCCTCCCCTCCTGGTGGCAGACCTGGGGGGCGGGGCGGGGCATCGGCACCAGAAGGAAACACTGAACACAAGGCCCGTGGTGGTGCCGCCCAGAGCCACCAAGAAACGGCTGCTGGTCCGCAGGGTCCGGCCGCCTCTCTCCCTCCGCGCCGTGTCTTGGGTAGGAAAGGTGGCTCCTGGTCCTCTCCCCAGGCCTCCCAAAGCCACCTACCAAGGCATTCCTGCACCCAAGGCTCCCAAGGCTCGGGAGCGCCGTGAAAGGCAGCCTCGCGGGGGCTGCCGACCCTCCCTCAGCCCTGGCCCCCAGGTCAGCATTCCGACAGCCTCGAGTTTCCATTCCACCACCAGACTGGGAAGGATGCGGACCTGGAAGCCAGCCTGGACCTGCGACGGTGTTTGCCTTGACTCTCTTCTCCCAAAACTGTGTTCAGTACTTTCAGAGCTGACTTCCAAAGATTTCAAAATACCCACACGGTGAGCCACCCAGAGTAGTTAATTGTTGATTTGTAAGCATCGTGAGCGCTAACAGTGACCCGACTACTCAACGCGCTAGAGGGCTTCTCCATCACCCGACGCCCTCACGTTGGAGACGACCTGCACTTCCTAGACTCCTGCTTCATCCACGGAGGGCGGTCAGTCTTTTACCGTTGCTATTCATTAGCTGAACAAGTTAGAAAAGAGAAAGTTTTAATATTTCCTCTTCTGAACTGCTTCTTTCTGCCCTATTTGAATTTTCTGAGGCAGATTTCTCTAAGCTTGAGTTTTTACCCAGACGCTAAATCCAAAGAAAAGAAACGGCCATGAGAAATTCAGCCAACATGCTCACTGATTAGGGTTCCATGTTACTGAGGCAAATGCCCGGTTCATCCCTGCTGCACTCAGCACAGAACTAAAGCTTCATGTTTGTTCAGGATATTCTGAAGGACAAGTTGTGCTCTGAGCTCCACTCCACCCAGAGCCTTAGTGCCCCCTGTGGCCTAGAGATTAACATTATCGATAATAACTAAATAAATCCTTGCGATGGCGTAAAAGGCGGGCCAAGCGCTTGAGATGAATGGATCTGGTGACGACTCCTTGGATAGAGACAGGACCCCCGCAGCAGTTTGAGGACTGAAACCCCCTCATTCCAGTGTGCCTGGGGGGTCAGTATCACTATCAGTACTTCCTCTATCTCGTGGTAAAATTCTCAAGTCACACGTACAAGGAAAAGCCCCAAGTGGTTAAAAGTTTCCTAAATCTCAGACAGAGCAAGGAACACTATGATCACTGCTAGTTCGAAAGGTGGTCTGGGGCTTCCCTGGTGGCGCAGTGGTTGCGAGTCCGCCTGCCAATACAGGGGACACGGGTTCGTGCCCCGGTCCGGGAAGATCCCACATGCCGCGGAGCGGCTGGGTCCATGAGCCATGGCTGCTGAGCCTGCGCGTCCAGAGCCTGTGCTCCGCAACGGGAGAGACCACAACAGTGAGAGGCCCGAGTACCGCAAAAAAAAAAAAAGGTGGTTTGCATCATGTCCTGAAAAACCACTGGGTGAGGAAAGCCCAGCCAGAGTGGGCAGGAGCCCCTTCACTGAACACATCCTGCCTCAACTCACCTCCTTTAGCTAAAGTCTAAGACTCTCCACAATCCACCAACACACACCCACGGCCTGGGCATACACTTTGCACCTAGCGTGCTCACAGGAGGTTCCCAGACTGCCGCCCACAAGCAAGGTACAAACTTCAAGTGCAATGAAATGTCTGGGATGTATCAGTCAGGGTCCCACCAGAGAGACAGAACCGCTCAGTTATAGACACGCCAAGAGATTTATGCCAAAGAATCGGCGTGTGGACACCGGCACATCTGAGATCCAGGGCAGGAGCCGCTGGTGGAAACCTCAGCTCTGCCCTTAAGGCTGTTCAACTGATTGCATGAAGTTTGCCCAGATTATTGAGAATAATCTCCTTACTCAAGTCAACTGACTGTAGCTGCTAATTGCATCTATAAAACACCTTCAGAGAAACACGGGCAAAGCCTGTGTGTGACTGAATGACCGGCCCTCTGGCCCAGCCCAGCCCAGTCCAGCCAATCCTCGCAGGGGACAGAGTGGAATTTCAAAGCACGGTCCTTACCCTCAGGCATCCTGGGTCTGGCACTTTGTAAGCAGGGAGAGGAGGATGGGAAGACACCACTAAAATAAGGACTGTGGTGCTCGGCCTGTCCTTCGCGGGGACGCGAAAGAAGAGGGAGGCGGCGGGGGTCCTGCGTAGCTCAGGAACGCAAAACCTGCTGAAGGAAGAGCCCTGGGACTGCTTCCTCTACTGATGACCAGCTGCACAGAAATATTCTTCCTTCTGATCACCCCGTTCTCATATTAAATTTTCTTGTTGGACGCCCGTATTTTTGGCACGGCCTCACGGTCACTTGCTTTTCTCACGTTTCTCATGCCATCTTCCCTTGTCTGGTTCTTTTTTACTATTTTCCAGCTTTTGATCTTCTACTTTGTTTTGCTCTACTTTTCACCACACTTGGTGCTGAATTTTCAAGTTTCTCTTGTGCAAACCCTTCTCCACCTTGGCCAGCACCGTCACCACGAGGAACAGACCTGCCTCCCAGGAATCTGGACGAGGTTATATACAAGTTCCCACAACCAGAGCTGTCCAGGCTTCAATCCAATGTCTTAACTGAGACAAAAAAAAAGTTTTAGTGTGTCAGATGACGAAATGCAACATCCAAGGGCGTGAAGGAAGCCTGCGCTGGTCCAGCGTCACCCTCCCTGTCAGAGGCCCAGGAGAAGGGGTTACAGAGAAAGAGGCCACCTCAGGCTTAGCCCCTGATCCCCAGAGACGTTCAGTGTCAAGCCAGATGCCAGGGACCTCGGTGCAGAGATAGTCAAGCCCGAGTCGGGGCACTGGACTCTTTAGAAAGTCCATCCCTGCAGCCCTTGTGAACAAACGGTACAGAGTAATAACGTAGCTACTGATGGTGGAGTTTAAACTAAGGACTATCACGATGATGAGGAGTCGGGTTTTTCTCACAAGAAACCAGCTAGAACCATGAGTTAGTTCCTTCCAGTCACGTATGCTTGTGTGTCTTTGTTTTCTACACTCTTCACTAAGCACTGCGTCTCCCACACGCAATATGAAAACTGGCTCTGGAGCAAGAGTGACAAAGCCCTGATCCAACCGTACCCACCCACACTTCCTTCCAGAGAAAAGGCGAGGCAAGGCCAGGACTTTCATGGGTGAAAAAGGCAAGACTGCTAAGTGCTGCCTTGCTGTCACCCAGAGGCTGTCGGGTCTGTGAGCCACTCAGCACCCTGTGTTTTCCTGGAAGCGGGGCGGGGCCATTCCTGTGGGATGACACAGGCAAACCATGCGACCCTGCAGAAGAGCTGACTGAACACATTTAGCTGAGGCAACAGGACACTGACTCATACACATCAAACCCCCGCATCCAGCGCCTCAGAGGGGACGCAGGGAAAGGAGACGAGAGCTCGGGGTGGACGGTCCCGGCCAGGCCGCTGGGAAGTGAGGGGCAGACGGGGCCGCATCCTTGGCAGGCGTCCGGCCCGACGGGGCGATCCCACTGCCCGAATTGTTCTGGGAGAAGAAGGCGCCAGAGGAGGAGACTGTATGTGCAAAGAGGCATCGTAGGGCAGAAAACTTGAAATGACCTTAAAACAACCCACAGCAGGTGAATGATTAGATTTTTTGAAAAGGATCAGTGAAATGAAATCTCATGAAGCCATTAGAAATGAATAAAAAGTCGAGGAAAGTAATCTTTTTTTTTTTTTGCAGTACACGGGCCTCTCACTGTCGTGGCCTCTCCCGTTGCGGAGCACAGGCTCCGGACGCGCAGGCTCAGCGGCCATGGCTCACGGGCCCAGCCGCTCCACAGCATGTGGGATCTTCCCGGACCGGGGCACGAACCCATGTCCCCCACATCGGCAGGTGGACTCTCAACCACTGCGCCACCAGGGAAGCCCTCGAGGAAAGTATTTTTAACAGAGACTAGACAAGAACGCAGAAAAATAAAAGCAATTTGACTCAGGGCAGGGAACATAAGTGGTATTTTCCCTTTGAATATTTTTAAGAATAAAGCTTTTAGCGGAAAGAAACCAAAAAATGAAAAGGAAAGAGGGGAAAGACTTTGTCTTAATCCGAGGGATAGTCCAGAGCTGTCTGGGCCGCGGCAGCGACACCCTCATGTGATTTTTCTTACTTTGCTGCGCTTGTAACAAAGCTTTCAGGGAGAAAAACACCAGTATTATGAGTCCAACACAAAGAAAAGGTCTGGACCTTCAATACAGCCACAGCACAAGGCATCCGTTTGTGCAAATGTAAGCGCACCAGGGCTTGGTGCGGTAGTGGAGCCCTAACTGGGGTCGTCCGGGAACGGGGCTCTCGACAGAGAGGTGAGCGCCAAGCAGAGGAAGCCCTCGGCCTCCACTCCGAGGCACACCCGGCCCGTCGCCGCCTGCCCCTCACGACCCGCCTGCACCTCGGGAAGGAGGATGGGTGGGCCTCAGGCTCCCTGTCCCAGGGTCACCTGCAGCCTCGCCTCCCTGCCCGTTCTCCTGCGGATGCCTTCCCTCCACCCCGGTCCTCCACCGGGGGTGCCGCCCTCCCCCACCCTGTCTGTTAACTTTCCAGCTCACAGCAGAGGACCTGAAACCCATCACCACAGATTAGCTGTGGGTGAGGATTAGCAGTCAGGTGTTAGAGTGACGGCATTTCATTTCATTTTCTTTTCCTTTTTAAAGATTTTTTTTTTCTTTTGGGATGTGGAACATCCTTCAAGTCTTCAGCGAACTTGCTACAATACTGCCTGTGCCCCGGGCCCTGATTTCCCGGCCCCGAGGCATGCGGATCCCAGCTCCCCACTGGAAGACGCAGTCTCAGCCACTGCACCGCCAGGGAAGTCCCTGATTTTCTTTTAGAGTGGTCAGAATACTAGCATAGGTGCTTTTACTTTAAACACTGCTGAAGTAACCCCAGGCATGCCAAGCAGGTTTTTTAAATTGAGTATGTGGTTGGAGTTTTCATTACATTTATCTGTTAACGGGGCTGGAGTTGTCTCTAAAACAATCAGTCAGCAGGATCTCTCCTTTCAGTAGGGTTTTGCTGCTCGCCAGTGTGGCTACTCAGAAAATAACTTCCCGTAAAAGGGCAAATACTATTACAAAAATGGTCTACTTCTTACAGGCCATCGCTGCTGGGAGACTTCTAACTAACTGATGATTCCCAGCCAGCAGATCAAGTCTCTCGGCTGTGCCGCCCTGAGAGAGACCGTCCGAGTCTGCGGGCTGCAGCCGGGCCGGGCGCTCCCCATGCAGGAGGGAACCTCAGGGGAGCTGGACGGACCAGCTCCACGCACAGGAGGCGCCAGCAGGAACAGGAGCTTCAGACACGCACCTGCAACCAAGCGCCCCCGGCCTTCCGGCCGTGCCTGCACTCCCACAGGTATGTCACATGCGGCCTAACTCGCGTCGGCCAGGAGTGGCCTCTCGTTAATTTGATCGCCTCCCAGTGGTCAGTGAAGGACATGAAACACTTGCTGAGCCACAGGTGTGGGTTCTGATATAGTTCTGGGGCTTCTTAAAATGCTGAGACCCTGGTGTCCTTCCAGAGCTGCCCTGTAATGAGAAACGCCTCCCTCTCTGTCTGCCTCTGAACGGAAGGCCACTGATAGGAGGCTCTTCCAACTTACAGCCGAGAAAGCAGGTCTCAATTAATTTGGAGGATGGTCCTCATGAAGGGGGTGGCACACCTGCTCCAAAGGGCCTGTAGTCCCAGCTGAGGCGTCCCCCGAGAAGCAGGCTAAGCTAAGGAGGATGACAGTGCTGCTGGGTCCACAGCAGGCTCGGTAAACTTCACGGGAGAAAGAGCTCGAACAGCCGGAACCCAGAGGACTCTTCAGTGTCCTCTGGGGATGGACTTCCTGCCACGGACAAGCTGACCCAGGCTTCGGAAGGCAAGACAGAGGCCAGGTGGACACAGGGACATGGACCAGGGCTGAAAGGTGAGCTCCAGGGCCCGGGGGAAGACAGTTCCCTCAGCCTGTCGAGGTTATGTTTTCAGGAGGTACAATAATGCAGAGATAGCAGGAAAACGTCTTAGAAAAAGTTTCCATGGGTGAATTTTGACCTAGGGCGCCTGGTGACGGGCAGTCATAAGACTCGTGGACCCTGGAGCAGATGAACACAAAGCAGGGATGAACCGGGCACCCGGCGGCACAGGAAGCCGAGCCCTGCGTGGGGCAGGGAGAGCTGCCCAGGCCCCGGTTGAAAGCGGCAAACAGAGGAAGCTTCTTCCTTCCTGGAAGGACCGAGGCTCAGAGCTGGGGGAGGAAAAGGCAACCATGAGGAAATTCACTCAGACACTTTACTTCTTTGAGAGAAAAACGTAGGCACTTCCCTGGCGGTCCAATGGTTAGGACTCGGCACTTTCACTGCCGAGGGCCTGGGTTCAATCCCTGGTCAGGGAACTAAGATCCAGCAAGCCGTGCAGCAAGGCCCCCCCCAACAAAAAAACAAAGTTTACGGGTTTTTTTGGAAATAAATTTGTTTTTTATTTCTTTATTTCTTTCTTTATTTGGCCGAGCCGTGTGGTTTGCAGGACCTCAGTCCCCCGACCAGGGAGGGAACCCAGGCCCTCGGCAGTGAAAGCTCAGAGTATGAACCACTGGACTGCCAGGGAATTCGCAACCCCTAAACTTTTAAGTTTAAGTTTTAAAAGACGTAAAATGTAGGAAATCCTACAGCTGAGGGTGTGGTGGGGCGGGCAGGAGCCGGGCTCTTTCTTGGCGCCTTAACTGCCCTGCACTCCTGCTACATGACTCTTCTTGCCAGGTACACAGATGGGTGTCGCCAAGGTCTCTTCCGAAACATGTTGCTCAAGCCTCAGCTTTTTCCTACTGGCCCCGCTCCAGGGGAGCCAAGCCTTAAGCGGCCCTGGTGTTTCCAACACCTTCTCTCTAAATAAAAGCTTCTAAAATAGCCCCACCTTCCACCTGCCCAGAAGCACGGCTTTGAACATGCTTTCTCTTGTCGGGCCACTCAGGCCACAGGTCTCTGCAGCCTTCCTGGATCCCAGAGCCTGCAAAGCAAGTGACTCAGCCTGAGCTGCTCTTTCTTCTTTTCATCCTCACCACCTGTTTGCACTGTTTTTCCTCCAGAGGAATTGGCAGGTCCTGTACTTACTCAGGGTGACATTCATGGAAAAAAGCCCCCCCTCAGACTCAGGAAAGGACGGCTGCAAGGCGGCTCGCCGTCTGACCTGGCTTCCTTCTCAGAAGGCTCCATGTGCGAGAAGCAAACTTCTGGGGCTGAACCTGAACTTGGAGAACTGGGCCCATGCTCACACTGGCTTCTAAAAGAACAGCAAAATCCAACAGCTGCCTACCCCTGCGCGATCACAGCCCAAGTGAGAGAAACCTAAGGGGTTATTCGGGCAGTGAGTCTACAGCGTGAGGTCATCTTCCCCCCAAACTCCGCTCAGCACCGTCAGTCCCCCGGTGTCGGCCCCTCCGTAAAGGAGCTGGCAGCTCGCTCCAGTGTAGGTGTAGCTTCACGGCGAGGCTGGGAACTCGCAGGCCAGCCTACAGGACCAGCCCGGGAGCACCGGACTCGCGGTGGCCGGCAGGGCTGCCTCTCAGGCCCAGGGAGCCTGCTTGATTCGGCCGTCACCCTTGGAGGGACACTCTGTTCACACAGGCCTGCGACTAAATGAGGAAAACCAGACTACGGTTTGCATCCCTGCTCTGGAAACCAAAGGCCACGTGAGGATCGCTGATGCCAAGCGTGCGGCCAGCGTGACGGGGAAGACAGCATCTGGGGGACTGCGGGGGGCGGGAGCTTTGATTTGGAGGAGCAGTGAAAACCTAGCATTCGTTTGTTCTGTTGTGTTTGTGTTTTAATCAAAAGTGAATTAAATCTTGTTTTAAAATCAATTTTCACATCTTTTTTTGGGATAACCAGAGGTATTCAGTGTCATAAATCTAGGACTAGGAATTGGGACCATGTAAGAGTCTTTCCACTAAGCAAAGGTGGTTAGAGCTGCATGTTTATCTATTATGAGCCCTGAGTCGGAGATAAAGAGGGTCAGAAACAGGAGACATACAAAGACAGAAAACATGGAAGGGGAAAAGGCAACTGAAAAAGACGGCAGAATATACTGTGTCTCATTGAAGTTAAGACTCCATTGATTGAAAGTTAAATTAGCATTTAACGCTCCATTAAGGAAGAAAAATGCTGCCAATAAAACTAAAATGTTAGGGCTTCCCTGGTGGCGCAGTGGTTGAGAGTCCGCCTGCCGATGTAGGGGATGCGGGTTCCTGCCCCGGTCCGGGAAGATCTCACACGCCACGGAGCGGCTGGGCCCGTGAGCCATGGCCGCTGAGCCTGCGCGTCCGGAGCCTGTGCTCCACAACAGGAGAGGCCGCAACAGTGAGAGGCCCGCGTACCGCAAAAAAACAAACAAACAAAAAAAAACTAAGATGTTAAAATGTAAAAAAAATAAACAAGTTTTATCTTAGAACAGATGGAATTCCATACGTCAAGGCTGAGGCCAAGGTCTCAGGGCCTGAGCCAGGACTCCTCCCCCTTTACGATGTACATGAATCCCCTGGGAGGGGAGGGGGTTGATAAAATGCAGAGTCCAATTGTGCAGGGCTGGGGTGGGGCCTGAGATGCTGAATTTCTAACAAGCGCCCAGATGAAGCCCACGCTGCCATCCTTAGCCCTAGGACCTCACTTGTGTAGCTGGCATGTGAGCATTTCAGCTCAGAGCTAACTCACTGGTGACGGCTGTTATATCCCTGGACTCTGGGATTCAGAAAATATGGTTGTCACCATCGTCACTGTAATCCATAACACCTACTCAACCATTAGTATACGCCAGCCATGTTCTAAGCCCTTTACACACATAACCCATCCAACCCTCATCAGATCTTGATGCGGAAGTCCATTGTCATCTTCACTTACAAATGCAGACACCACGGCACACAGGTGGCACAGGTCTGAATCCCTACCAGACCGGGGAACATGGATCAAACCACTTAATTTGTAAAGGCAAAAATAACAATATGTCTCTCATGGTTTTAGGACTGGATGATCTGAAAAACTCTGAAAATCATGAGAAATGTAAAGGAAAGTACTTTGTAAACTCTGAAATACTATATACAAACTGGGGTCACTGATGAGTAGATGATTCTCAGCGGTTTGCTGTGCTGACTCCTAATTCCTGTGTTTTTCAGTCAGTCCTCTGTATCCAGGGGTTCCACATCCTCGAATTCAACGGATCGTGGATCAAAACTATTCAGGAAAAAGAATCCAGAAAGCTCCAAAAGGCAAAATTTGAATTTGCTAGGAAAGGCAACTGTTTCCACAGTTTTTACATCCTATTTACGACTATTTAAATAGCACTGACATTGTATGAACAACTGTTTACACATGACTGAGGTTGTATTAGGTGTTGGAAGTAATCTAGATGTGACTTCAAATATGCTGGAGGGACCGATGTGCTCTCCTAAATTACATCCAACAGAACCCCTTGAGTGGCTTTACCACAATATGTCTCATCTGTTAACTTTACCACACAATCCTGGAGATGCACTTTATTAGCTGAAACCAGTTCTCATAACAGTTGTGTTCGTGCCAGGAATAAAGCTGGACCACGGAAGCGTGGAATCTCTCAAAGGGTCCTGCACAGACCACAGCCCCTGAGCAAGACACCAGAGGCCCAAGGAGCAGAAATCACCTGGATGTTACATTTCTCAGAAGGATGAACAAAACCGGAGGTAAGCAATTTAAAGCTCATTACCACCCACACATTCCGATGGGCTGAGAACCCAAGGGCGGCTCCGTGATTCACTCCCGCTTGCCTCCACGGACCCTCCCTCAGCGGGGCAAGAATTTACGGGCACTACAAGCTCAGCTGTTGTCTGGGCGAGAGTCTGTCATCACAACACTACTTCCCTTATTGTGCTTGTGTCAGCTTAAGATGGACTGAACATCACTTTTCTGGCCAACAGGATCCTGTCACCCAGTGACCTAACCTCTGGGTGACAGGATGACGAGACTCTGGCCACCGGCATTTCCCAGCCAGCGGGGGCTGCTCTGTCCCGATTCTGCAGCCAAACGGTCCGGGAAAACACGGACTGCGTGGCTGTGAGCGCCCATGTACCCTTGCTGCCGGGGCACCCGTCCTGCTCCCACAGTGGATGCCCTGCGGAGCTCACGGGCTGGGACGGGACAGTGTGCCCCGCGCAGCCTCTTCCCGACCTTGGCTCAGCTCCCCTGGTTCCCCACGAAGGACAGGTCCGTGCAGGAGCTGCACACACACACACACACACACGCACGCACACACGCACACACACCACTCCCACCCTGTCTTTCCTAGAATTTCTCTCTCCTGCTTGGCTGCAAGGATGAAGGGATACCCTCCCTCCAGAGTTAGTGAGACTGAAAACAGGAAAACCACAGTGGGGGGATAGGGGGAGGGAATCAATGAAACAAAAAGCCGTCTCTTCAGGAAAGCACCAAAACTGATAAATCTCTAGCATGACAAAGAGAGCAGACATGAATCACCCACAACAGGAATGAACCCAGGGATGTCACTACAGGCCCTGCAGGCTCTAAAAGGAAGAGAGGGCACCACCGACAACTTCACGCTCATAAATTCAGCGACAGAAGAAACGGGACAACTTCTCCAAAACCATAAACCGCCAAAACTCATCTAAGATGAAACAGACAGCCTGAATGGTTCTACAACCACTAAAGCTGTTGAATTTGTAACTAAAGACCAAAAAAGAATTCTCCAGGCCCAGGTGGTTTCATTGGAGAATTCGACCAAACATTTAAGGAAGAATTAACAGAACTTTTACAATCTCTTCCAGAAAACAGAAGAGGAAGGAAAACTTCCCAACTCTTAAGTTTTCCTCGAGTTGGTGTTCCTCGTTTAGATGAGAGAAAGCAAAATCCAGCTCCAGGGCTTTTCTTCGTCTCTTCCAGGCACTAAGATATCTTACAAATAAAAGTAAAAGTTGCCCTAAAATCTCCGCAAGGTTTCACTGTAATAGTGAATTTTTCTTGCGGTGTATTAAGTTCCCGTACTCTAGACAAGGGGAAATATTTTTATCTTATTTTCTTTATTTTTTTGGCCGTGTCGGGTCTCAGCTGCATTATGTGGGATCTTCTGTTGCTGTTGTGGCACGTGGGCTTCTCTCTAGTTGTGGCGCGTGGGCTCCAGAGCACAGTGGGCTCTGTAGTTTGTGTCACGTGGGCTCTCTCGTTGAGGCGCGCGAGCTCAGTAGCTGTGGTGCCCGGGCTTAGTTGCCCCGCAGCCTGTAGGATCTCAGTTCCCCGACCAGGGATTGAACCTGCATCCCCTGCATTGGAAGGCGGATTCTTTACCACTGCACTGCCAGGGAAGTCCTGGTGGAAATATTTTAAACAGATCTCCAAGGGGCTGTTTTTACTTCAGTGCTTCTACCACTGCTTGACATTCCAAAACATTTTACAGTCACCGAGAAATTAAAGCTGCAAACTTCACAGTGGCAATCTCAACACGGTATCTTGAAGACGTAGGAGCATTAACTGGGTTCAAATAGTGAGGACACAGAACTGCAGCTAGTATGAGCAGTCAGGTCAGATGATGAACCCAACAGGGATGTGACCAAACGCCAGAGCTAGGGTTCTGTGGGAGGGTCACGTGTATCCTGCACTGGGAAGCTGAAATCAGGTGCCCCCAGGGCAGCTTCCCTGTTCTGTCTCAGGCTGGGACCGCCAGGCATCCGCAGGAGTCAGGACTAGCGGCTGTGAATCCATTCCAGGCGAAGATGATTGAGCCCGAGCCCCCTTCTCGCCGCATGTACCTGGACAGACCCTCACTCACCCTGTCGAGTTTCAGCAGGACAGGTGTGGGCGGAGCACGCTACTGACCCGTGCAGAAGCTGGGGAAGCATCAGAAAACGAGGGATGGAGCCCAGACCGGCAGAGCCTGGACCACTCCCAGGTGTGGAGCTGCCCTGACGTCTCCCTGCCAGGGACCAGGCCCCTCACACAAATGCAGGTGGGAGTACGTGTGGCCAGGCAATTTCTAAAGTCACGTCTAAAATCTTTTAATTCAAGGATGATGTTAAATATATATGTATATAAATTTACATGTATGTAAATATAGATGTATATAAATTTATATATATATATAAATAATCTCTTGTCTATATGTGAGACAAGCATACTACTAACAAGTTTAAAAGCTATCCAGGGCTTCCCTGGTGGCGCAGTGGTTGAGAATCTGCCTGCCAATGCAGGAGACACGGGTTTGAGCCCTGGTCTGGGAAGATCCCACATGCCGCGGAGCAATTAGGCCCGTGAGCCGCAAGTACTGAGCCTGCACGTCTGGAGCTTGTGCTCCGCAACAAGAGAGGCCGCGACAGTGAGAGACCCGCGCACCGCGATGAAGAGTGGCCCCCGCTTGCCGCAACTAGAGAAAGCCCTCGCACAGAAACGAAGACCCAACGCAGCCAAAAAAAAAAAAAAAAAGTCATCCACTGTTCCTTCCTCAAGCTCTTGAAATAAACTGGGTTCCTTTAGAGGATACAAGTTTACTCAAAATATAATTTATTTTTCCTCCTGAAAAATTATAATACTGGGAGTGGGGGGAGCAGAATCCGAGACCGTGGGAAAATGCAGCTCGTCGCAGAGATAATTACGTGGCAATGACAGGAAAGGGCAAGAAGAGAGCCCGTCACCGCGTCCGGATATCGCATGACCTACCGTACGGGGGAGCCTCTGAGACACAGAGAGGAACGGCTTGCCCTCGGTCTCCGGAACCGAGCGCGTGTCCGATTCTCCCACCCGCACGGCGTGCCCAGAGGCCGCTGCCCCGTCTGCTCGGCGGCCCGGACAGAGGGCGGCGCACACACCTCCGCGAGCCTCCAGGCCTCGCTGATGACGGCGTACTGGAGACGGTTCAGAGCGAAGCCGGCCACCTCCTTCGTGAGTCTGACCGGGGACTGTCCGATCTTCCGCATCAGCGCGTAGGTGCTGTCCACCGTCGCAGGGGCCGTCTCTGGGTGTGGGACCAGCTCCACCAACGGGACGTAGTAGGGTGGATTTACCTTAGGAGAGACACAGAGCAGAGAGAGTCAGGAAGACGGCGCGGCGTTTGGGTGCCATTCCGGCAGAGCTGCCTCGCGGTTCCAAAGGAGCAGCAGCAGGGCAGAGGGGGCCCCTCGAGATCCAGCGTCCAGTGACCAGAAACTCGAGAAAGAAAGTCATGCACAGCGCGGGGAGACAACGAAAGAACCTGAGCACAGAACTGCATGAATCATAACCAACACTGAGGTTCACGTCGGAGGGTGCAAACTGCCATCCTGTACATTTACCGCTGACCTACAAACCCTGACCTCCCTCGGGATTTCTCTGCTCCCAGCTGTCTTGACCTCGTAAGCTGCTACCTACCCTGCCCCCAGCCATCCTCTTTCCACAATAGTCATTGCCAGTCTACTGTGTCAGTGTTAAAAATTATTGGAGGGCTTCCCTGGTGGTGCAGTGGTCGAGAGTCCGCCTGCCGATGCAGGGGACACGGGTTCGAGCCCCAGTCTGGGAAGATCCCACATGCCGTGGAGCAACTAGGCCCGTGAGCCACAACTACTGAGCCTGCGTGTCTGGAGCCTGTGCTCCGCAACAAGAGAGGCCGCAACAGTGAGAGGCCCGCGCACCACGATGAAGAGTGGCCCCCGCTTGCCGCAACTAGAGAAAGCCCTCGCACAGAAACGAAGACCCAACGCAGCCAAAAATTAATTAATTAATTAATTAATTAAAAAAAATTATTGGATTGGCAGTATCTTCCCTAAAGTTGGTATTTCCTTAACTTCTCCACGTCAAGCCTCAAACATCTGCTCCCACAATCATATCTTACCTAGAAGTCACACAATATCAGAAGCTCTCTTCAGCCTCAACATCGTGATGGATGCTAAGACAGGAAGAGAGTCTGTCCACAGTGGAAATGCTTGCCCACCCAGCTCTGGTTTTCTTGGTTTCCTTTGAGAAACCACTCTTGAAGATTCTCAAAGAAAATTCTCCTACATCTAAAGAAAAGGCTGTTTGAGGGATTTCCCTGGCGGTCCAGTTGTTAAGACTGCGCGCTCCCACCTCACGGGGCACAGGTTCGATCCCTGGGCAGGGAACTAAGATCCAACATGCCGCGGGGCACGGCCAAAAAACGAAAACAAAAAAAGGAAAAGGCTGTTTCATAAAAGGCTGCTGATTAGCCTCACCACTAAGTAGATGCACACTAAACTGTTCCCCAAATGATGCTTTACTTTAAATTGTTTTTCCTCCATGTTTGGGTGAAAATTGGTAGAATCTCACATCTACCAAATAACTACAAGAAGCATCCGCTTTAAAATGACTTCTTCTACAGAAGAGAGAAGAAATTATTTCTCCTAGGACTGGCTGGAGAGGCAGCTGGTCCACACACTTCAGAGGTTTATTCTGTTCCCAGCCTGCCTTGGTCACCCTGTCGCAGCCTTCTTAGAAAGCAAGCGAGGATAGCACCTATTTCAAATAAATTACAAATCAATGCCTTAGTTGAATCACTTGTCTCCTGCCTATAATCACTGAATTCTTATAAAAATGTTTAACCTCTGGCCTTTTTAAGATCAGAATTATAAGAATTGGAAGCATGTCTCTCCTAGGTGAACTTTTCTTTACTATAAAGGCGGGATGTGGGGACTTCCCTGGTGGCGCAGTGGTTAAGAATCCGTCTGCCAGTGCAGCGGACGTGGGTTCGAGCCCTGGTCTGGGATGATCCCACATGTCGTGGAGCAACTAAGCCCGTGCGCCACAGCTACTGAGCCTGCGCTCTAGAGCCTGCGAGCCACAACTACTGAAGCCTGTGCACCTAGAGCACAGCCTGTGCAACGAGAGAAGCCACTGCAATGAGAAACCCGCGCACCGCAACAAAGAGTAGCCTCCGCTCACCGCAACTAGAGAAAGCCTGCGTGCAGCAACGAAGACCCAACGCAGCCAAAAATAAATAAATTAAATAAATTTTTTTTTAAAAAAAGAGAGAGAGATGGGGTAAAATTCCTGTCAGAGGACTTAGGGGGTGTTTTCTGAACAATTTGATTCAGTTGTTTTTTAAACTGACTTAGAAGTAAAAACACTGGTTAGAAATGGAAGCTCTTGACTAAGAGGCTTGCACCTTTTATTGAAGCAACCAAGTAACAATCACGGTGTCTAAGAGGCTTTTTATGGACACACATATGTCACGGAAGCAAAGACATGACATGCTTCATGGGACTTGGTATTTGGATGCTTCAATTAAGGTCTCTCTGGTGTTTTCACCTGTATGGAGTGGTAACTAAATGCTTGGTTTTCTTCTCTGTGCTCTGGGTCTAAGTCTCCTTATTTATTTTTTTATTTTTTGAGGTACGCGGGCCTCTCACTGCTGTGGCCTCTCCCGTTGCGGAGCACAGGCTCCAGACGCGCAGGCTCAGCAGCCATGGCTCACGGGCCCAGCCGCTCTGCAGCATGTGGGATCCTCCCGGACTGGGGCACGAGCCTGTGTCCCCTGCATCGGCAGGCAGACTCTCAACCACTGCGCCGCCAGGGAAGCCCCAAGTCTCCTTATTTTATAACCATTCTTTTACACTTTCCATTAAACTCCAGTGTGAGGACATCCAGAACCATTCAGTCACGTAAACGGTGGTCCAGGCTGTCCCTCTGCGCAGCACGGAAGACCCAGCAGGCATCTATGACTCCCCTTTGTCTTCGTCTCCTTCTCTAACCTCCTCTTGCTCAGAAAGAGGAATTTCCCTGCTCCCCACTCGAGGACCCCTCACCTCCCTAGGCCCTGGCCACTCGTGCTGGGAATTCTGCCCTGAGTTCCGTGCAGGAGCTGCCCTCTAACTAAGCCAGTTCTCATTCTTCAGAGTAACTCTCACAGTTCTCCATGACCCAAGTATTACCAAGCCTTCCACCTTTCTCCTGCTCTTGCAGTCAAGCTGGTCTCCTGGCGATTCTACGAGGCCCATGCTTGTTCTTGGCCTGGGGCGGGCTTGAGCTAAGTTAGCGGCCTCTCTGTCCTAGCAGGCTGTCCCAGTTCTCCAAGGTCACACTGACCTCCACTCGGTACTCAAACGTCCACCGAATGACCCCTGAATCCCCACTCTGATTCCCCTTTTCCTGACATTAACACGTTAATCTCAAAAAGATTGAGTGCCCACATGCCAACTTGGAGCTCATGGTCCAACACGCCTCGCAGCACACGCCTGGTGAATACATTGGCACAGTCAGTGACAATGTCTGGTGGAAGGGACCACAAAAAGGAGGGTTTAAGTCAGAGCTGCTGCACCGGAATCTCGGGGGGGACCCGGACCCTGCACATCAGCACAAGTGACCCTACTCTGAGCTAAGTTCAGGAAACCACACAGTACAGGTGACCCACCTGCAGAATCCCATGTGGTCTAGACTTTTCGTAACGTAGCACCTTTCCTTGGCACTGGGATGATTTGATTCGCAGTCTCTCCCCTCAGCTAGACGGTCAGTTACTTAAGGGCGGAAGTCTGTAAGTGTTGCTCCTTCTCTCCCACAGTGCATGAGGTACAGGATACAGTTCAAGGGATTTTTGGATAAAATTCTTTGTAAGACACTGATATTGTACAACTCTCTAAATATACTAAAAACTACTGAAATGTATAAGTTGAATTGTGTGATATGTGAATTGTATCTCAGTAAAGCAGTTGCAAAGTACTAGCAGATTTGTCCAAACACGTTGCTCCCGGAAAGCCAGGTGAGACTTACTGCATCTCCAGGCTCGACATACTCACAGGATGTGCCACAAGGCACTGCTTCACGTGTACCAAGCCAGAGAACAGCCTGGAGGGCAGGAGGCAGGAGCTGGAGCTGCTCAGGACAACCTGGTCACCAACGATTCCATCCAGCTGAGCAAAAAGCTGCTTCTTCAGCTCTAGGTTTTCTGGAACACATTCCTGAAAAGGACATCTTCCAGTTACTACTCAGATTCGCCGCACTCAGACCCCAAGCAAAGCGTTTCATGTTTGAGTCATTCCAAAAAGAACCAATTAAAAAACGACCAGCAAAATTTAAGAACAGGGGGAAAAAATGCTGCCGAAAAGTATGACAAATCTTGGTAACTCTGGAAACCAGGTGATGCAGATATGGAAATTGTATTTTCTAGTTGTGTGTCGGACTGAAAATTCTCATAATAAAAAAGTCCTTCAACCGCGTTGGGGGTGGGTTCTACAAACAGAACACACAACAGCACTGCAGGCAAAGCGCTGGGATATCGACAGCAGTCATCACCACTTGTCTGTCCTGATCACCAGATCAACTTATCTGCAAGGAAAAATCTTACCTTCATGAAATGAACAAACGTGTTACATCCATAACTCCCAAAAGGCTTCTTGAGAGTCCGCTTCTAATTGGAAATCTTTTGACAAAGACCTTTGTTTCTAAAAATCTAAAATTACTTTAATAGGGCGGTAACGGAGGAGGCTAGAGAAGCAAATTCGGATTAAATACCGCAGATAACAACTGCTCGGAAATTCTGACGACGTACAGAAAGGGTTGGGGGTGAGAAGACGTTCTCGGACACCCAAGCGCAGGCCCACGGGTGACGCAGGTCCCTGGGAACGCGGTGCTCACAGCGGGTGCCGCCCTGCTGTGGAGGGAGGCGGAACAGAAGGGGATCCTCGCTGGACATTCCAGAGCAACCTTCCCGCCTGCCACCCCCTGGGGAAATCCCACCAGGGTCACGCCTACCCAGGAGGGTCCCTGAGCTCCCAGTCCCTGGTGAAGCGGGAGGAATGGTTCTCAGTGGGGTCAGATAACAGAATCAACTGGTGCTTGCTAAAGATGCAAATTCTCAGGCCCCCATCCCAGACCTACTGATTCAGACCCCCTGCGCGTAGAGTCGAGGCATCTGCATTTTTATCCAAACTTCTGATGACTTTTGTTCACTAAAGTTTGAGACCCACTATTCTGAGGTGTGATCCAAAGCGGGGGCCGACAGTGCTCACAGTGGTTTGCTACCAAATCCATCCTAAAGGGTCTCCCACTCTGAGGTCAGGCTCCCCAGCTGCTTCCCGTCCACATACTGGCCGAGTGTGCCCAGGTTAGTCTATCAGCACTGTGGTAGTAGAAACGGCACAGACACCAGCAGGTAACCAGGAGTGTGCAACAGTCAAAGTGCAATGCAGAAGTACTACCAGTAATTTTATCAGAATCACCCCTCAAAAATAAAATATTTTCAAGTTTAATAATATCTAATAGTTAATATCTAATACAGTGAAATTAGCTGTGTAAATATTATGACATGAATTCCATTTCTATACCATCTACAAGATTTTAAACGTTTTCCTCTAAGGGTAAGAAGTCAATACTGTGTGTGCTGGTACTTTTAAAAAATATAATCAAACCATGTGGAATTTTATTCAGAACAAAAGGTCACATAAGCACCACATCTCAAAGACAGGGGGAAAAAAACGGAGTCATTTAAGAACTGTGAAGCCCATTGTGTTAAATCCCCTTATCAGAGGGGAAAAGCTACAGTAGCTGGCTGGTTGTATTGAGTAATTCCTGGATCAGTTAAGTCTGCAAGTTGGGTTAAGTTTAAATGGAGCCTTGTAGTAAAGCCAGAGACTAAACGTGATGCAGATACAGTGTAAGCTAATAAAAGAGTCCCGTGAATGGCCTTATTGTGAGTCTGTCCTGCAGATTCTCCCTTGAAATTCTATGCCTTTCTTCAGATCATTTGATTATCAAAGAGGCAAGAACACTTGAACCAGAGGAAACCCAAACCTGCTACAATTATGTAAGGGCTTTAACGGCGCATCTGCTTGAAGTTTGATTGCTGTTGTTGTCAATAGTGACCCAGTTGTGTCCCATGTACTGGGCCAGGGTTACGCCTCTGTCCCTGTCAAGCCTTGAGCTCATCTCCTTGCTGTTACTCGTGGCTTGCCTGAGGAAGGGGGCCTGCAAACTGTTACTCAGGACCGTCATGGCTTGGGTGGATCACAAAGCTGAGAGCGGCTGCAGCCGCTCGGTTCCCACAGATGGCTGGGAGGGAAGCGGGGAAGGACACACAGCTCGCTCTCTCCTGACCTCAGCAGTGCGGCCAGGTGAGAATCCCCGGGCGGGCTCATGGTGTCTTTCCGGGGCCTGTCTAGGGAAAGCCACCAGATGGGAAGTGTCAGAATGAAACTTCTCTCACTGCTGAAGGTAATTAGCTGGACTTGGCTTAATTAAACTCTGACAGCATTTTCAAAGCAACGGCTGTTATTTGTTCGTGTTTCGTTTGTTTTGAGGTGGGAGAGAGATGCAGCCCATAATAAGTGATATTCTCACGCACAACCACAAGCTCAGGTTCTGACAAACAAAACTCTGGGGACAAGGAAAGCACTAAGGAACTTTCCAAGCGTCACAACTATTAATAGCTCCTCAAAGGGAGCTTACTCGTGACTTAAAAGGGGGGTTCAGATACTTAAAAGGTAGGGTTACATTTAAACACCCCTTTTCCCTTCCATTCTTGAAAGGAAGAAACTGGATGATGGTATTATAGGTCTAACTTTTCGTTCTCTCCCATTTACTTGAAATTTTAAAGTAAATAATTTATATACTTTAGTGTTCTATTATCAGTGGAAGTCACCAATGATAGCACTCGACCCAGCAGGACTGTTTTGGAAAGGGGGCATGGCCACGAGTCAGTGGACTGGATGATCCCCTGGCAAAGGAGGTGCTGGACGAGAGCTCACTGCTGAAGTTTTTACCCACTTGCTGTGCAACCGTGTGCATTTTCCAAAACAAATACTTTCATGGGGAAAATGAAATTTAGTTGATTTTTAAAAGTCAATTCAGGCATTTTAGATAAGCATCCTGTTGCTAGAAAATCTACTTTGCTAATGCAAAATATCTGGAAGCAGTCTTCAATGTTCTTTCCAGAAAGAAAGAAAAACTAATTAGAAGACTTTGGTACTTAAGGTATTTTACATGTAAAGAAGTCCTGTTAGCCAATTTTAGCAGGAAAGACATGGGAAGAAAGGAAATTTGAGCTAAAATCCTATTGTAATCATGGCAGAGGGAATTCATTCTCAACTTGAAGATGGACATGATCTACATATAAGTTCTGTCTCTTAGCACTAATTAAATCTCTTGCTTCAACCTGTTTAATCATCACCGATTTCTTTTCAGTATTTCTTGCAAGAGCACAATCTCTAAAATCCATCACATCAATAGACTGCTACGGTAGTCTTCTCAAGAGGTGCATGTCACGATTACCAAGAAAAAAAAAGACAAACCTTCTTGTTCTAGCAGAAATAGCATGTGTTAAAGAAAAAGAAAGGAAAAGTACAAGTTGTCAATATCACAGGCAATAAACAGCACTGTGCCCTAACCAGAGGCTCATATCTTTCCTTAAAAATCAAAATAAAGTTTTTTTTAAAGCATATTATAAATCCTAAACAGAGTTCTACAATAATCTAGAACAAATTATACCCAATCAAGAGAGACCTTTCCAAAGCAAAAACCAGTGTGGACCGTACTGAGGAATGTGACTTCCTGGGGATTAGGCGTGAGGATGACCAGGATGACTGTGGTTTGCTTTAAACAGGAGCCCTTTTTCAGGTAACCACAGGGAAGGGAGACCAGGCAGAGGGGCACAGGCATCAGCTGCTGTCCTAATGGGATGTCTATTTCCATCCTCATTCCAATGATTTTTTTTGTACCTTTTATGAAATCATTTATTTACAATTAAGTTAAAATGCTTGACATGAAAATATTATAATTTAAAATATTCCCCATAAGCCTGCAATTAGCATATAGTTAGTTTTACAGCATTTCTAAATATAGTGAGTATACGCTCGTGGGGTCATACACGAATCACTGGGGCGTTACGATTGCCCGTCCTGTCCTGCTAAACATTCAGAAAGCCACCAAGCCATGTGCTTCTTGCCAGATGCTGGAACAGAGCCGTGACCTCTCACCTCTGGTCCTCAAATGTGAGTCTTCCCCATTCCAAACCATGAAGTGTCCGGGAAGGTAAGGTGGGCTTACTGCGTCCACCACCCGCAGTACCAGGCCACCCAAAACCGAGGCACTGGGCTTGGCTCCATCCTGCAGTCCTGATATTTTACCTCCCAGTCAGAAAAGACAATAGGTGAATTTAGAAAGATAGTTAATATAAATGTATACATGCATTTGTTTATGGGTTTGTGTGTTTGTTTACTGAAAACTGACCTGTGGCCTACAATAGAATTTAGCTAAAAATAGGCCCTCTTCAGATTTCTCCAATTGGCAGAGCAACAACTGTTAAAACAAGAAAATGGGGGCTTCCCTGGTGGCACAGTGGTTGAGAGCCCGCCTGCCGATGCAGGGGACACGGGTTCGTGCCCCGGTCCGGGAGGATCCCACATGCTGCGGAGCAGCCGGGCCCATGAGCCATGGCCGCTGAGCCTGCGCGTCCGGAGCCTGTGCTCCGCCACGGGAGAGGCCACAACAGTGAGAGGCCCGCGTACCGCAAAAAAAAAAAAAAAAAAAAAAAAACCAAGAAAATGTATATAACCCTGAAAACAAAGGTGCATAGTCAAATTCACGCTACATTTTTTAAAAGTTAAAACAGAAGAGTATGTATACTAATAAAAGTTTCTCCCGTGAACTGATGGAGACGCCTGCTTCCGGTCACGTGATGGACCAGGAGACCTACAAGCCCTCCCTCCACAAACTGGATTACTCCACATAAAAGCAGTCACCCTTTCAAACGAATAGCTGGCCTCTCAGGAATGTAAGGAAAGCCAGAGCCAGCAGCACGACAGTGATCTCTGACCCTCAGGGGAGGGAGAACGTTCACATGACCTCAGGAAGAGCCGGCCCAGAGGCCACAGGATTCAGGGAGCTGCAGGCAAGGCCCCTGCGATACAGCCGAGACCCTCAAAAGGCCGTATTTTCAGGGAACTGGTCAACTAGTTTAAACCAAAAACAGCCCATCTGCTGAGGGAGAAGACAGGGAGCCTGTCTTGATCGGGCTCCAGCTGGGAAGGTCACAGGGTGGAGGGAGAGGAAAACAAATATGTGAATTCATATTCATGAGCCTGAATTTCACCCAGGTTTGGGGTTCAAAATTATACTACGCATGTGGTCTGGACACTCACAAGCTGAGAAAGTTACATAAAAATCTCTCCCGGGCTAGTGATAATACTACCAGGAGACACACACGCAAGAAAACCCTGGAGGCACACCTGCTGAAGAGGCCTCACCTTTCCTCGGATTCACAAATAAAGAGCACACTGAAGAAAACAAACCACCGAAAACTATAAACACATGAGACCACCTGGACAGAACAAAGAACAGAACCTCGCATAACTGAAAAATAGGAGAGCCCAGTAAAATAAGTGTGTTTAAATTAATTAAAAGTATAAGAAAGGAATCAAACCCAGAAAGACCAGGATGATTTGGAAAAGCACTAAGTATAATATCTAGAAATTGGAATTAAAAATAAAGTTACTGAGTAAGTTAAGCAACAAGATAAACACAGCTGAAGAGAAAGTTAATGAACAAGACAGAGGCAAGGAAAGGACCCAGAATGCCATACAGAAAGGCAAAAGTTGACAGGTCATCAAGGAGAATCAGACAAACCTACCACACACTGTGACATTTCAATAACCCTCTCTCAATTATTATGAAAAAGCATTCAAAAATTCAGGAAGCCCATGGGAGAAATAAACACAAGTAACAAGCTGGATCTACTGCACATGGACAGCCTTGCAACCAACTGCAGGAAACACACATCCTTTCCAAACACACACAGAACACTTACCAACAGTGCCAATGTACTAAATTACAACGCAAGCTTCAGTAATCCAAAGGACTCATATCACATGAGCCATTTTCTCTAATTACAAGTCTTTAAGACAGAAATCACAGACAAAAAATTACCCAATAGACTTGGAAAATTGAAAATTAACTTCCAGATAGTTCATGGGTCAAAATGAAATCCTAGTGGAAATTAAAATATACTTAGCATTGAGCAGCAATAAAATCAAAGTATGCACATCAAAGTATGTGAGTTCAACTACAACAGCTCTGAGAAATAAGTCAAGTATCCAGTTTAGGAAATCAGAAATAGAACAGAATAAATCTAAAGAAAATAGAAAGACTATAATAAAGATAAGAACAGAAATCAATACCCAAACTAGTCCCATAAAGACTGGTAACATGGCAAACCTCTGGAGGAGCATCTCTGCCCAGTCGCTGGGAACCAGGTCTCCTCCATGCTCAGCCCCAGGCCTCCACTCACCTAGGAAACCTTAAGCAGGCCCACAGCTTCAATCACCAACCTATGAAGTCGACTCACATTTATTTCTCCTTCTCAGACCATCTTCACATGGATGCTTCACAGGCACTTCAAATTCATCTAATCTGGTCCCCTTTTCCAGTGCCAGCTGATATATTAACTTGCCAGCATAGAAAGAAGAACCTTAAAAATCTATTCATCTAATGATCTACAGAAAAGCAACATCATAATTCCAGTCCCCTGCCTACAAAATCACTAGGTTTACCTTAGTAAGCCACATTATTTTGTAAAATGTTTCTAAAACATCAGATTTATGTGATAAAAAATATTTATAATCAGCAATGTAGTCTAACACTGAGCAACACATTTTTACTAAATACCTGCTATATACTTAAAGATGTCATAAAGCCATTTCTTCCAGTAATCAGCTGACCACATCTGGGTGTACTGGGGTACAAATAAACATGGTGCAAGCTCCAAGACTGGGGAGAAGTTTTATATTCCTACATTCAGAAAAGCTGCCTCACAGGTAGGAGAAAATAAAAGTATTAGGAGAACACTGCCCTTCTTTTGAACTGTCACTTTAAAAATGGTTATATTTTTAAAAACATCAGCACTGGAAAACAGGATTCAAAGACGAAAGCTCCACGAGAGCAGGAATGTTTATTTTGTGTTTACTGCTGTATCCCCAGCTCCAAGAGCAGTATCTGACACAAAGGAAGCAGTCGGTAAACGTCTGTTGAATCCATTAGTGAAGTAATGAGTGACAAGTTCTGTACCGTGGTAATCAATTTAATACAACCTCAGTGGATGCGTATTTACTGCCCTCTAGCCTCACGTTACTTTAGAGGAAATGTCTCAAGTGGGCTGAAGAGCAAACACAGGACACTTCCTGCCTTCATGCAGCCCATGGGGCAGTACCTGCTGCTCCTGGAGCTGTGTGTTCAAAACAGACTCCCACCTTCCATGGACTAGAAGTCTGTTCTCTTACTAAGCGTTTTCCTGACCTAAACTGGCATTTGTCTGCTCAAGTCCAGGCATTTGTCTGCGGTACCCTGAGGCTTGAGGGTGGCCTGACCTCTGCTTTTGGGACACGTGCAGTGGACGGGCCCCCTAAGCACGACTCCTACTACCTGCTGGCGTTCCCACCATTTATTCAGCTACTAGCCAAGCTGCTAACCCCACAGGTTGTTCTCCATTGTAAGCATGACCTCTGGCATTTTTGTTTTAATTTATTGATTTTATTTACTTATTTTTGGCTGCATTGGGTCTTCATTGCTGCCCATGAGCTTCTCCAGTTGCGGCGAGTAGGAGATACTCTTCATTGCAGTGCGTGGCCTTCTCATTGCAGTGGCCTCTCTCACTGCAGAGCACAGGCTCTAGGCACGTGGGCTTTAGTAGTTGCAACACATGGGCTCAGTAGTTGTGGCTCGCAGACTCCAGAGCACAGGCTCAGCAGTTGTGGCACACGAGCTTAGCTGCTCCACGGCATGTGGGATCTTCCGGGACCGGGGCCCAAACCCATGTCCCCTGAATTGGCAGGCGGATTCTCAACCACTGCGCCACCAGGGAAGCCCTGGCATTTTTTAGTAGAAGAAAATTCTCTCGCCTGCATCTAATGCAATGACTTCCACCTCACGCCCAGCTGCCACATCTCACCGAAGCCTCTCTTGGTGTATGTGATTGTGTGCTGGTCTAGAAATAGTTTGGAATCTTGCAAAAGTAGATCCACTGAGGTGACCTTAGGTAGATGGAAGTCTGAAATTGACAAGTCACGAAACGTTAGCTTTAACATGTGACTTTAAACACGACTCCATTGAGGAACTAGTCTATGCAAGGAACTTTGCCAAGAAATAGAACAAGAAGATGCAGTCCTTGCTTTTCAAGAAGCCCAAGTGCTGGTGGGGAACATAGATGCATGTAGCCATAAGAGAGCAGGCAATGTGCTGTAACAAAAAAGCAAGCAGAACGACACAAAGGCACCACACCAGCGGGCCATGCTTGTCCACTTACCTTGAAGACAAACAGACGCTCACAGTGCCATCTGGTTGAAGTCAGAATACTAATGGAGTATCACAAACTACTCTTAAGTGGAATTACTGGGAGAAAAAAACACACACATAATAACAGAAGGAACATTAAAATGTTCCTATTTGGCCTCCAAAAGGTCTCATTTACCACCACACCCCAGGGCCAGCACTCTGCACAGCAGGGGATGTACAACGACTGATCTGTGGAGACTGTTCCACTTTGGCCATGGTAGACTGGATTGTTTGGACAAGGCTTCCTGCTGAGAACAACTTTTAAAAAGCTTAAAATGTATTATTTTAAAAATCAGTTTGAAGTTATTGGGAAGCAACCAAAGCAGTGAGGAACTGCAGGGCCAAGATTCAGGTCAAAGGGAAACCAGAGCTACAAGCCTCACATTTGACTCCACCTTTATCCTCAAGGTACCTGCTTTTTGCAGAAGCACAGACAAAATGGCTGCAGAGATAAGCAGAGCTTTTTGCAGCTTTTTGCAGCAGTGAGGGAAAATCAGCACCCAAGGCAGTAACTGCCAGGACTTGTAGCTTGGACCCTCAAGGGCTGTACCCTAGGAGTAACAGGGACCAGCCTTCACACACCTCAATTCATCACAATCCACGATTAAATTAGGGACATGTGCCCCCAGCCTGGCTTTCTTCCAGGGAAGCTCCTCTGGAGGAAAAGAGCCTCAAGCAGAGCCTTAGCTTTTCATAACAATGTCTCACAAACAAAACAAAATAGATAGAGGAGCCTGGACTGGAAACCAAGAGGGAACACAGACTTTAGAAACAGACCCACAGGACAGCCAGAGAGTCCTGCTATCAGACATGATAATAGATAGCTATAAGGAATGTTTAAGGAACTAAAAGATCTGAAATAATTTTACCATATAACTAGAAGCCATAAAAAGAATCAAATGGAAATTCAACTGAAAAATACAATTAAAAACTTCAAAAGATGGATTTAAAAGCAGGTGAGACTTAGCTAAAGAAATAATAACTTGGAAGGTACATCAGGATAAAATATCCAGACTGAAGTACTGAGAGACAAAGGAATGGAAAATACAGAAAAGAACACAAGAAAAGCACGTAGAAATGTTGAAAAGTTCTAACATACAGGTAAGTATAGTCCCAGAAGAAGGGAGGTGGGGTAGAAAGAAATACAGAGACACCGAGAGGCAGAAGCAATATATAAATAGATAATGAATTTCCAAAATTGCTTAAAAAATTATTGTAAAATGATTATTATAAAAAGGACATCCAAAGAATGAGATACTATAATCATTAAAGCAAGCAAGACTATTTTTCAGTATTTAATGAAATAGAAAAGTACACCAGACATGATGCTAGGTGAATAAAAGTATAATATTCTTCCTTATAACTTTATAATAAATATACATAAAATATTGGAAGAAAATACAGAAAATAGTAACAGGGACTCCATCTCTGGGCAATAGGCACACTAATAATTTTCTTTATTCTTTTTCAAGTTTTCTAATTTTCTACAATTACTGTGAACTACTTGCATACTCAGAAGAATGTTGATTATTGAAAGTAGGATATGATTTTGTATTACAGTAAGATTAAAATTATGTTGAAATATGTATTTGGAAAGATGTGCATAAAATATTATTAAGATTATAATCTTAGAGTGATGGCATTAAAAGTGATTTTTTCCCTCTATTTTTCACGTTTTTTATATTAGTTTTAAGGCAGGGCAATGTTTAAGGATGGTGTCAGGAAGTATAAAGAGTCTGAGCTTTTTGCTCTATTTGCAGGCTAACAAAGTTAACCTGCCACAGTTTCACAGATGCTCTTAGAAGAAGCAAGACTCTTGGGTCAGAGACAAAAGACTGTTACTGACAGCATGTCGGGCAGCATAAGCTTCATGTTCACATCCCCCTCAAGTCCCACAGGGGTGATGCAAAGGGACCCAAGTGGATTCTGGGTTTGTGTCACAGCTTAGGGAACATAAATCCTTTACGACTGACTACAAGCAAGTGCACCGACCTATGCCCCAGCGGGAGACGGCAAAGTGGCCCTTTGCTCTAGAGGGAGACACTGTCTCTGTCTTCCAAGGCTGTGAGTTATTCGGGCATCCGTGAAAAGCTAGTGCAGAATGAAAGGGCAGTCAGTGCCTCTGCTCACAGGATGTGCAGAAACACAAGACCCATGGGGAGTCATCTCCCAGCAGCCAGGTCCCCATGTAACTGAGAAAAAGTGTTTTCTGGTCTCTTTTCCCATGTGCACTGAAAAGAAAAAAAGGTAACGAGTCTCACAATAAAGAGTGTTGCCCAAGGATGACTTTAAGAATAAATTAAAATTCTATATCCGTCCTATACCTCTTGTCTAAGAAAGGAAAAGTTCCCTCCCCACCGAAGATCTTAAAAGGTTTCACAAGCACTGACCATCCCCAGCGGTTTACTCATCTGGTAAAACAGTTGATGGGAACACATACCCCACCAACAGGTGTGTGTTTACTCAGAGCCTCTGGATTAACAAAATTGCAATTCTTCCTGATTTAACAAAAAAAACAAAAACTTCTGAAGCCCTGACTCAGAGCCTTAAATTAAAAGGGGATGAGTTCTATTTTAAGAACCAAGGAGTAATTTACATAAACAAAGGAAGAGCATTACAGAAGAAATGATGGAAGAAATAATGGAAGGTAACATAACACTTTTATTTTTATTCTTCTTAATTGAATAATAAGAATATTAATATTGAAGATTAAGAAAATTAATATTAAATTGAATACTGATAATATTAAAAAAAAAAAAAAGAACCAAGAACCGAGGCGAAGGTGTCTGCAGCTCTGTTTACCCGCTGGTCATCAGTTGATTCGCTGGCCTGGCTAGTTTTCCCCTTTTGCTCACTGAGGAGACCACCTCCTCATCAAGCAAGAACCCCTCTTCATGCAGATGCAAGGACGTGAGGACAGTCAGAGCGCTGAGCGGGGGGCCTTGCCCTCATCTTACCCAGCCCCCTGTGCCACAAAAACACCTAACCTCGTACATCGTGTGTGGCTTCGGCAGTGTAGCACAGCTTTGTGTGTCGCACCACTTCATTAACTTAGGCAAGGTCTTGGCTAAAGACCTCTAAGGCCAGCTCAAAGGCAGGCTCAGCTGGCCTGGTTAATAATGCCCACACATCTGCCCATTGTTTAATCCAACAACAGTGTCAGGACAATTCCTTGGTACTCCTGTGATATTAAAATATTAAATATTTTTAAATATTAAAATATTGCTTGCTAAGTACTAAAAAAAAAGTCCTTCTCTTGTGGCAAAACCATTTTATAATTTAGTGTTTACATTTTTAGCAATCATTTCTTTTAAGTCTATATAGATGCCAAAAAGATTAACCTGTGGCTGAATTTTTCTGTTCACGTTGCAACAGCTTCTGGTGCTGAGAGCAGACTGACGATATTACTCCCAACGCAGACAGACACCCCGGCAAGGACACTATGAGGCCCACTAATTTTCCAATACTTAGGACAGTCTCAGACATAAAGTTCTCAAAGTCCAAATGTCAACAAGAAAAATCTAAGGGAATAATCGGGAACAATTGTGGTTCAACATCTGACTCATTCAATATGTGATACAAATACATCTTAATTCACTGAAATGACTGGAGACAAAAGCACAAAAAACCTACCATTACTGAAAACCCACTGTAGGTGGGGGAAGGGAACTGAAATAAAAACCCTTATCCCTGGGGGAGGAAAAGGAATGCATGCTAGGTGCCCCCCTTATCTCTCCCCTCCACCCCACCTCCCATCCCCAAGCCCCAGGGACACAGTGCCTGCCTGAGACTAAGGCTTAATCAGAGCCCCAAGGAAAGACCCTTCCCCAGGCTATAGCAAGTATTAAGTAACGAGTAACAGAAGAACACTTCTGGGAAGGGTCAGGGTAAGAACGTGGAAAGAGATCCCCTCTGAGGGCAGTGCAAAGGGAAGGCTGAACGATACTGAGGGAAAAAGCCCTCTGGCCAGCCAGTCCTCATCTTAAACACAAGGTATTGCTAAAGGAATTTGAAACCTGTATGCGCCAAGGGTGACTATAGCAATTTACAAACCTTAAAGCTTGCCCAACTCCTAACTAGATTAACTCAAATCCTCACAATAAAAGCCTCACAGGAGGAAAGGCATGCCAAATCCCAGGCATAAATCTGCTGTCCTACTCAGGATGTCTGGCTTTCAAAAACAAAAAATTGTGAGGCATACAAAAAAGTGCACACCCAGGAGACAAAGAGATCATTAGAACCACTCGGATATGATTCAGATGGTGGTATAATCTGACGTTGAATTTTAAATGATTAATACACTAAAGGCTCTAAATGAAAATGGTGGACAATATCATATGGGTAATTTTAGCAGAGAAATGGAAACTACAAGAGAATCTCAAAGAGAATGCTAAAAATGAAAAACAAAGGAACACAGATGAAGACTGCCTTCGACTGACTTATCGGTAGACTCAACACAGTTGGGAAAGAATCAGTGAACTTAAAGATCAGTCAAAGGAAATCATCCAAAGTGAAAAACAAAGAACAAAAAGACAGAGAAGAGCATATAAAACATCCAAGACCTGTAGGAAAAATATCAAATGATCTAACGTATGTGTAACTGAAATCCCAAAATTTCTACAGACAGGGAATGGGGCAGGGGAACACATTCCAAGAAATACTAAGAACATTCCAGAACTAACGAAAGTCCCAAATCACACAGGCAAGAAGCTCAGAGAACACAATGCTGGGTACATACCCCTCTTCACCCCCGAATCCACACACATCTAGGTATATTATATTCAAATTGCTGAATATGGAAGACAAAGAGAAATACTGAAGGCAGTCAGAGAAAAAGTCACATAATATATACAAAAACAAAATTAAGAGTCGCAAGACTTTTTGTGAGAGATCCTAGAAGATGGAAAGTCATGGGGTGATATTTTTAAGTGCTGAAAGAAAAAAACCCGTTAACTCAGAATGCTATAGCCAGTAAAAATATTTCAGAAATATTTTCAGAAATGAAGAAACAAAAACTTTTCTGAGAAGAACAACAACTTAGGGAATTCATTCCCAGCCAACCTGTGAATCTATGAATAGGAAAAAAAATTTAAAGTCTGCAGGCAGAAGGAAAAAAGTAACCAGACAGAAAACTGGATTTATACAAAGAAAAGAAGAACACTGGAAATGGATAAACAAAGGTAAAATAAATGTTCTGTTTTCAATTGCTCTGAAATATAAGTGAACATCCAAAGCAAAAATAGTAGCAGTGCATTGTAATGGATTACATTAATTTATTTTCAAGTACTGAACAAGGCTTGCATACCTGGGATAAATCCCACTTGGTCATGATATATAATTCTCTTTGTATTTTTTTAGATTTGATTTGCTAACATTCTGTTAAGGATTTTTTTTTGAATTTTTGGATTTTATTTGTTTTTTTATATACAGCAGGTTCTTATTAGTTCTGTTAAGGATTTTTACGTCTACGTTAAGGAGAGATAAGTCTTTCCTAGACCTCCTCCTACCTAAAATGTGTTTTGTAATAAAGACTGGATATAAAACTCTAACACAGAGACTTCCCTGGTGGTCCAGTGGTTAAGACTCCCCGTTCCCAATGCAGGGTGTCTGGGTTCGATCTATGGTCAGGGAACTAGATGCCACATGCATCCCACAGCTAAAAGTCCATATACTGCAACTAAGAATTCCGCATGCCATAACTAAGACCCGGCACAGCCAAATAAATAAATAAATAAATATTAAAAAAAAAAAAAGTCCAACACTCCTCAAGTCACTGTCGAAACAACTGTGTTACATACGTATCCACCAGCCCCAGAGAAACGTCTCTGAAGGAAGTAAAACAAAAGTGATCAAGAAGAAAATACTCATGAAGGTTCTCCAAGGGAACTGTTAACGTCAATCAGAATTAACATTTAGACCAGATTGTAACCAGAGGTCACACATAATCACAATGTGATTAAGAAAATCGGAGTCAAGATTTAAAAATCAGAAATAAAAATTCCAACTTCTCACTTGCCTGGTTAACGTGAAAAATCAGAAGGTCCGGGCCACTCTCGGTGTCCTTCCTGGGGCTGAGTGCCACCTGTTCCTGTTGGAAGGACGTCAGTGTCCCTGCCCACCTGAGCTGGTCTCTCTAACTCTGTGAGGACAGCTGATGTGGAAGCGAGTTCACATGAAATGCAACATGCATCCAATTCTTGGATCATGGGAAAATACATCGCTAGGGCCTGTGGCACTAAACTGAGCCAGAGACCTTACCTTCTCTTCTAGCTCAGAAATCCAGTCTGATACGAGAAGCTAAATCCTGACCTAGCACTCACTACACGTGTACCCTTGGTCAGTTTGGTTCCCTGGTCTGTAAATGGGGATTCACCCCCCCCACACACACAAGGACTGCAGGATGATCCCTCTTTCCCGGGCTTTGCTCCATGCTGGGCGCTGCTCAGGTGCTGACACAAGAGGCGCTGCTTTAATTCACAGACGCTCACGCAGGTCTCAGGACAACGGAGCAGCTGTACGTTCCACCATCACCTCACTTTACAGAGGCCGAGGCCGAGGCACAGAGAAGCTGGGTAAGGCAGTCCCCCTCCGACGCCGGACTCTTCAACTTCCTGGACACCGAGTCAATAATTCTAAAGGTCTTTTCAAAAAGTTACAGAATATTTTGATTCATTCATTTGCAAATGAACTAGAGGAAGAAACTCAAAGCACCAAATAGGTCAAGGGTTAGATAAAGCTGTGTCATCTTCTAATTTGCATTTTTTTCCTTAATGGTTCTCACGTTGGAAGATCTCTTACAATCAACAGCATCGTCAATATAGTGTCATACAGCACATTCACAGATCATTCACTCAAATATATTCCCCAAGGTTTGGAAACAAATGTGCCAGCAGAAGCACAGTGCAAGGCAGAGGCTTGGTCAAATGTGCAAAGATAAGTAAAACAAGTGGTTATTTCCCTTTAAACAGTAACCAGAAGGGCAGGCCCTGCCCAGGGGAACAGCAGGGACCATGACTAACTGATCCAGTTCAGGGCCAGGGAGGCTTATGCTCCAGACCAGCTGCCCAACGGAAAAACAACATAAGTTATGTACACAATTCTCAGTTTTCTAGTAGCCACATTAAGAAAGCAAAAAGAGGGCTTCCCTGGTGGCGCAGTGGTTGAGAGTCCACCTGCCGCTGCAGGGGACACAGGTTTGTGTCCCGGTCCGGGAAGATCCCACATGCCGCGGAGCGGCTGGGCCCGTGAGCCATGGCCGCTGAGCCTGTGCATCCGGAGCCTGTGCTCCGCAACGGGAGAGGCCACAACAGTGAGAGGCCCATGTACCACAAAAAAAAAAAAAAAAAAAAAAAAAAGAAAGCAAAAAGAAATCAGTGAACTTAGTTTTACCAACGTACTTTACTTAAATGAATACACCCAAATATTGTCATTTCAACATATAATTGGCACTAAAAATTATTGAGATCTTTTACATCCTTTTTCTTTTTTCCTTAGTAAGTCTTTGAAATCCAGTGGGGATTTTACACCTGTGTCAGTTTGGCCAGCATTGTTTCAAGTGCTCCAGCCATGCAGGGCCTGCAGTGGCCACACGGGCCAGGCGGTTCTGGGTCCCTGGACACCTGCTAACAAAGTAGCAACCAGCATCCATTCTGCCAACAGTTACAACCAAAATTCACAGTGCAAATCTCTCAAAAGCCACTTTAAAAAATGTGTTCAGGGACTTGGTGGCGCAGTGGTTAAGAATCCGCCTGCCAGTGCAGGGGACACGGGTTCGAGCCCTGGTCCGGGAAGATCCCACATGCCGCGGAGCAACAAAGCCTGTGAGCCCCAACTACTGAGCCTGTGCTCTAGAGCCCGCGAGCCACAACTACTGAGCCCGCGTGCCTAGAGCCCGTGCTCCGCGACAAGAGAAGCCACAGCAATGAGAAGCCTGCGCACCGCAATGAAGAGTAGTCCCTGCTCGCCACAACTAGAGAAAGCCCGCGTGCAGCAACAAAGACCCAATGCAGCCCAAAATTTTTTTTTAATTTTAAATAAATAAAAAGAAACTCTGGTATTTCCTGAGCATTTCAACCCGTACCTGGTACGTGGTAAGCACTTTGTATACCTTTTCATTTAATTCTCAGAATAAGCATCTTCACGTATTACCCATGTTTTAGAAATGTGAGAGCTGATTTGCACAGAGCTGAGAACTTGCCAAAGCTCGTGTAACTAGGAAGAAACAGAAGCGGGACCTGAACCCATGTCTGTTGGTCTCCCAGGGCCGGGTCTTGACCACTACACCCTCAGGTGCCCCCAACGAACCTGCCAGAGAATCCGTGTGTTTTATTACCACGAAAGTAATACATGTTCATTGCTGAAAATTTAGAAAATATGACCAAGGAAAAAGACAAACCTCACAAAACTCCACCTCCAGGAGATAATCATTTATTGGCACCTGTGTTTTTTCCCAGCATTTTCCCTGAAAAATCAGATCACTGCACAAATTGGTTCACCTCTGCAACTTTCCAGCCATTGTAGCAGAAGTTTGTTAAGACACACGGTGCTTAGTTTTACTCAAGAAGAAAATGGGGCTTCCCTGGTGGTGCAGTGGTTGAGAGTCTGCTTGCCGATGCAGGGGACGCGGGTTCGTGCCCCAGTCCGGGAGGATCCCACATGCCGTGGAGCGGCTGGGCCCCGTGAGCCATGGCCGCTGAGCCTGCGCGTCCGGAGCCTGTGCTCCGCAACGGGAGAGGCCACAACAGTGAGAGGCCTGCGTACCGCAAAAAAAAAAAAAAAAAAAAAAAAAAAAGCAAGGGAAACCTCCTCTTGTCAAGAGACAAAGCAGTCAACAGAATTAGACTCGGAGATAATCCACATGTTAGAACTATCAGAGAACTGAAAATAACTATGACTCAACATGTTAAATACTCTAGTGGCAAAGTGAACAGATAGATGCTTTCAGCAGAGAGATGGGAACTATTATGAGCCCCTGCCTCCTGGCGTGCGTGCCCTTGTGTGGGTCCCACCCGCACTGCATAGGCCTGACCTGTGTAAAATGGCAGCACGTGACTTTGGAGGCCAGCTTTCAGCATGTGCTCTCTGGCATCACTCGTCTGGGGGAAACCAACTACCATGTCACGAGGACATTCAGGTAGACCCACGGACAGGTCTACACGGGGAGGAACCACAGCTTCCTATCAATCAATTTGGCAGCCATGTCAATGATCCATCTTGAAAATGAACCCCCCAGTCACACCAGGTCTCAGACAATAGCCACTATCTACCCTGGCCAATACCTTAACTGAAACATCAAGAGACCCAAAGCCAGAACCACTCAGCCAAGGCACTCCCAAGACTATATATGTTTATTGTTGTTTTAAATTACTGTTTGGGGTAATCTGTTATATAGCAATAGGTAATTAATACAGTCTCATTAGTAGACTCTATAGAGATAAAGAAATACTCAATGAAACGAAAGATAGGTCAGTAGAAATTACCCGAACAAAAACGCAAAGAGAAAAAAAGCTGGGAGAAAAAAACCAAAACAAAAGAGAACAAAGAATCCAAAAGCTCTGGAACATCATGAACTACTCTAATATACATGTAATTGAAATCGCAGAAGAGAGAATGGGTACCAATAAAAAACTTGAAGAGATACTGGCCAAGGTATTTCCAAAACGAACATAAAACCACAGATCTAGCAGAAATTGGGGCTTACACAAAAAAATGAAGAGTGCTGGAACAGTGAAAATGCAGGTAAATATAAAATTTAGTTTTAATTGCTCTAAATGTTCGTTGACTGTATGAAGAAAAAGCAGCAGCTGTATTCGCTGCTACAGGATGTGCAAAAGGAAACTCTATGACAACAACACAAAAGACTGAGGAGCTGGGAGTATGCTGTAAGGTTCTTACACGACACATGAAGGTAGACCATGCCTAGTTAAAAAGGAATTTCATAAATCCTATGGCAATCACCAAAAAAATTTTCAGAGGTATAAATAATGAACAATCATGGAAATAAAATGAAATGATAAAAAATATTCAATCTAAAAGCCAGCCAGAAATAAGGGTGAGGAGAAGAACAAAAAACAAATGGAAAACAACAAGCAACACAGTAGATTGTAATCCACCATATCAATAATTACATTAACTTTAATGGACCAAAACATGCTAATTAAAAAAGTCTTGGGACTTCCCTGGCAGTTCAGTGGTTAAGACTCTGCTCTCCCACTGTAAGGGGCACAGGTTCGATCCCTGGTCAAGGAACTAAGATCCCACATGCTGTGTGGCCAAAAAATTTTAAAAATAAGTAAATAAAAAGAGTCTGTAGGATAAAAGCTCAAGGCCCAACTATATGCCTAGTTTGAACTAATTGAGAAATGAATCCATAATTACGGATGTCAACACTTTTCTCTCAATGTTGGATAGAATAAGTAGACAGAAAATCTGTTAGGATAGAAAAGATCCTAGACTTCCCTGGTGGCTCAGTGGTCAAGAATCCGCCTGCCAATGCAGGGGACACGCGCTCAGCAACGAAGACCAAACACAGCCAAAAAAAAAAAAGATTAGCATTTTCTAAATTTTATAGGTAAGGTTCAGATGCAAATTCTCACATCTACATGGATAAATATCATTTTTACTTCTAGATCTCGGCTGCTGTCCTGCTTGTGTAAGGTAAGTCCACTTAAAGCTCATACATAATTCCATGACCATTCCCAGGGCTCCTACCAGCTACCTTGATCTCAGGTCTGAAATTCCAGAGGTAAGATGAAGCCTCTGTACCACAGCTAATGAGCCTGAATGCTCTGTAACAGCCAATGCATTAGACGGGCTTTTCAGAATAAACTTATTTTTCCAGCACGGTAGATTCTCTTGCCAGGCAAGATTTGATTTCAAAATTGCACTAAGTTCTAGAAATTCAGGTTCCATTCTTGCACGCTCCCACATTTCAGCAGAGTGTTAGGAAACCTTCTGACCCAGGCTCCCCCGCGCTGGGGTTTGGGTAGAAGACAAACTGACCACAAAGAACTACGCTCACATTTCTGGGCTGTGACCCTCGGGACTCAGTAAATCCCACAACTGGATGGTCTGTGGCGGAAGCGTTGTTTGTATTAATTCACATGCGCTGCCTCCTGACTTTGGACAATTCACTAAAGTAATGATCATTTTCTTTTTATTAAAAAAAAAGTCTCCAAGTAGCCTGGATTAATTTTTCTACAATGAGAATTTTTCCTTTTATAATTGGGAAAAAGGGAGCCATAAAGAATTGCTAAGAAGGGGTGGCTAGCAGGAAGCCTCCGGGCACTAAGACGTGGAGGTGCCATGAGGCTGGCAGGGAGCGGATGCAGCCATGGCCTTGGCCCTTCAGCTTCAAGGTCATTTTTATTTATTTTTATTTTTTAAAAATTTATTTATTTATTTATTTTTGGCTGCGTTGGATCTTCATTGCTGCACGTAGGCTTTCTTTAGTTGCGGTGAGTGGGGGCTACTCTTCATTGTGGTGCGCAGGCTTCTCAC
The DNA here is from genome assembly GCF_964165515.1 of Mesoplodon bidens. Classification (NCBI taxonomy): domain Eukaryota; kingdom Metazoa; phylum Chordata; class Mammalia; order Artiodactyla; family Ziphiidae; genus Mesoplodon; species Mesoplodon bidens. Next base: position 1,085,183 of record NC_138174.1, read on the forward strand.
TGAGGTGGCTTCTCTTGTGTGGAGCACGGGCTCTAGGCACGCGGGCTTCAGTAGTTGTGGCTCGTGGGCTCTAGAGCACAGGCTCAGTAGCTGTGGCACACGGCTTAGTTGCTCTGCGGCATGTGGGATCTTCCTGGACCAGGGATCAAACCCATGTCCCCTGCATTGGCAGGCAGATTCTTAACCACTGCGCCACCAGGGAAGCCCCAAGGTCATTTTTAGATGGAAGGTTCTCTCAGGTTAGATATCACATGATAACCATAACAGTGTTTTTTTAAAGTCCAAAAATTGTACCTCTATCTTATAGAGACAGGAAGGCAAGAAAGGTTGTAAAGTCCTAAAGAAAAACCGTGATGCAAAATTCTATTTACAGTATAATGTTAAGTATGTTAGAGAAAGAGAGAAAATAAACAGAAGAAATGGAAAGAAATACAAATACAGGAAAGTACTAAAACATTTTTGGAATAATGGACCTGAGTAGGATTCTCCCAAACTTTCTTTATTCTTTAAAATAAAATTTTAACATCCCCAGATTGTTAGAAACCTAATATAACTTAACAAACACATGGTATCACATCAGGCAGGTTTTGACTGGGGGGATTTATTTTCTCATTTGTTTGGAGAACATAAGGTGAAATTAAGAGGCATTAGTTGTGGGTTTCCCTGGTGGCGCAGTGGTTGAGAATCCTCCTGCCAATGCAGGGGACACGGGTTCGATCCCTGGTCCAGGAAGATCCCACATGCCGTGGAGCAACTAAGCCCATGCGCCACAACTACTAAGCCTGCGCTCTAGAGCCCGCGAGCCACAACTACGGAGCCCATGAGCCACAACTACTGAGCCCAGGAGCCACAACTACAGAAGTCCGTGCACCTAGAGCCCATGCTCTGCAATAAGAAAAGCCACCGCAACGAGAAGCCCGCGCACCACAACGAAGAGTAGCCCCCGCTCGTCGCAACTAGAGAAAAGCCCGCGAGCAGCAACCAAGACCCGAGGCAGCCAAAAATAAAATAAATAAATTAAAAAAAAAAAAAGGAAAAGAGGCTCAAGTCACTTAGTGAAGACAGACGCCAAGTCAGGCACCGTTAAAAGTCTGAACGAGTGTTCTGTGAAACGTGGTCACATGTTCACATGTCAGGTCACATCATACATGTCATTATAAACTTTCATTTCCGTCCTGTAAATATTATGTATCAAATTGACCCCAAAAAGGAATTTATTGATGTTCTCATTGGAGGCAACGGAGCCTGGCTTTGCATTAGGGTCACCTGATGTGACCACGACAACCCAGGCATGGGTGTCCCACCCTCGCCGGACCAGGACGAGGTGTCGGGTCAGGAAGCCGGAGAAAGGCCCTCAGCTGCCCAGTGCAGGGTGGGTGGCTCAAGGTCTGCTCTGGAGCCCTCGGTCCCCCGTCCCCTCGCCCCTGCAGGGGGTCTCTGCTGGCACCATGAGCTGCACAACCTACATCCCCCTCCTCCAGCAGGGTCGCAGAAGAGAAGACACTTCCCTTAAAAACAAGCTAACCAAAAAAAAAAAAAAAAAAAAACAAGCTAACCACGTGCAGACACTCCTCTGCGGGGACCGTGCTGGGAGGACCCCTGGACGCTCAGGGACACGTCAGGAAGGCTAAGCAGTAATGCCGGGGCCCCTCAGAGCCCTTGGTGTCACGAGATCCGGGTGGAAAGACCAGGAGGAGATGGGGAGCTTTGCTGTGTGAATTGGAGGAGCGTCAGGCCCTCGGCCTCCGGACCAGGAAACACGCTCGGGCCCCGGGTTTGCTCCCACATTCTCACCTCAACCATCGTCACAGAGCAGACGAAACATCAGCACTGACTGGACAGACAGTGAGGGGCTCCAGAGCGAAGCCCGCGTCAACCCTGGGCAGTAAGTGTCACATTTCAGAAGCTGGGGTGACACCGGGGTCTTAGTGGGTCAGGAGCTGCTTGTGGGCCCGGGTGGACTGGACCCTGCGAGGGCACCGAGCTGCTCCCCTGGCCCCGAGGCCACCTCCCGCTCGGCCTGGAGCATCCTTGGCGGTGGGAACAGGGCCCCCAGAGAGCCCGCTTTTGCTGAGTGACGTTGTTGGAAAAACTAAATGCAAATGCCACAAGAAATGAAAGGGTTTCTTTTGGGTGATTTCTTTAAGCTTTTACACCATTGCATATGAGAACAAGAACATAATCTCTCATTCAACTAGAAGAAAAACAAAATAACAGTGTTAGCTGTCCAGAAAATGTATTTTTGCTCAGCATTCTAACACCCCTGAAAGATAACACTGTCCCAGGGGTTTGACGAGAGCCCATGTACCAGACGGTTAAAGACAGTGTTTCCTGTCACGTGAACGGCATCCTGACCTGCAGGTACACGATGCCCACGCCTTCCATTGCCTTTGACCCAAGGAGCTGAAAGGCTAGCTGTTCCAGCCCCGGCAGGCAGGTGTTCCCACTCACCTGGACGTGCAGGGCGCCCTCTACTGCCTCCCGGAGGTCGGAACAACTGCTGATGAGTGACAGCTGCTCCTCGGCGCCCCGCGAGCCTTTCAGGGAGCCCGCCTGTTCCAGCAACTTCATCTCTTTTCTGGAAAGCAGTGCAGAGTGAGCCGTGAGTATTCGGAAACAATTCAAAATCAAACAGAGGTCCGCGTTACTCATCAGCAGGGAAATGCAAATCAAAACCACCGGACGCCCATTAGGATGGTGACGGTGAACAGAAGAGAGAAGAAACCAAGCGCTGGCAGGGATGTGGAGAAACAACCCTGTGCACCGCTGGCTGGAATGTAAAAGCTGCAGCCAGGGGGGCAAATGTCCGGTGGTTTCTCAACAAGTTAAAAATAGGACTATCATGAACCGGCAACTCCACTTTTGGGTGTACACCCCCGAAAGCTAAAAGCTGGGACTCAAACACGTATTTGTACCCCCGTGTCCATACCAGCATTGCTCAGGGGCCAGAAGAGGGAAACAACCCTATGTCCACAGACGGATGAATGGATACACAACCACACAATGGAATGGTATTCAGCCTTAAGAGGGAAGGAAATCCTGACACAGGCTACACTGAAACGCAGCAGGACCCTATGGTCCCTGCCCCCCATGTCCTCAGCCTGCCTTTTGTCTGTGGAAAAACTTTAGCCAAAGAATAAGTTTAATCAGAGAAGTGAGAAAATGCAGAAGCAAAGGAAAACAGTCAAAGGAGACCAAAAAATAATAGTTTAGTCATTAAGCATAGTCAAGGACCTTTAGTTCCCCCTTAAGGGATAGAGATAATACTCTGAGCCGTATCCTGGGAGCTGTCTTGTAGATACTGAAACCCTCACCAGGTGGAAGAAGTTAACTCCATGATGACCAGACTGTAGCCATGACAGAAGCTGCCACAATTCCGAGAACTGGCCTCAAAGAGATGGAAACAAACCGAATGTGGAACTGAAGGTTAACTGCACCTAAAACAATCAAGATGACGTTGGTCAGACCACCGACGACCAATTTCATGGTGACGGTCAGAGCTGCCTGTGCTGTTCCTGCCGGTAGAATAAAAGCTGTCTGTAAAAGCTCTTGCCCCCTGGTTGTCAGCGGGGGGAGTAGGCCTTTGGACAGGCGTCTGTCTCCTTCCCCCCACCACCCCGGCTGCCGGCCTGCAAAATAAAGCAAACCTTCCTTCCCACCAGCCTGGCCTCTTTATTGGCTTTTGAGTGGCGAGCGGCCAGACCCCACTTTCAGTTACAACACCATGGATGAACCTTGAGGACATCATGCTCAGTGAAACAAGCCAGCCACAAAAGGACAAATACTGTGTGACTCCACTTGTATGAGGTCCCTAGAATAACCAACTTCACAGAGACACAGAGAGAGTGGGGGCTGCCAGGGGCTGGAGTAGGCTGCTGTCTAACGGGGACAGAGTCTCAGTTTTGCAAGATGACGATGACAAGAGTGACGGAGACAGACGGTTGTACGACAGTGTGAATGCGCTTAATGTCACTGAACTGGACCCCAACATGATTAAGATAATAAGTCTTATGTTATATGTATTTTACAATTAAACTTTTTTTTTTTAATTTTTAAAGGGTGAAACAAGGCCCATGGTGGGTAAAACCAGAAACCAGTGGTTGTTCAGCCGCAGTGGGCCCCTGGGGAGAAGGGCACGCGGAGGCGCCTCGCAATGTGGACCAGGACCGCGCGGTTGTAACTCACGACACGTTAAATACACAAGGTAAGCACACGCACAAACATGCGCAGGCTTTCCAGAACATTCTCTGGATTTCTCTGCCAGTGACTCAGCCACTTTCACATGGTTTCGGGCCGCAGGTTTTATCTTTAAGCTGTTGGAGTCCTTTGGAGGGAACAAGTCGGGTTGGCGCTCCTGGGCGCAGGGTGTCAGCCAAGGGTCAGGGAGGCCCTGGGTTGGGGTGATGGCTTGAGTGTGGCCAGTTACCTGAAGGGTCTGGGTCTCAGGTCACTGGACTGGGCGCTGTGGGAACAGGAGGCCACGGGAAGGCCGGGCATCATGTGAGTGAGGCCTGGACAGGAGGGACGGCCCTGGGCTGGTGTCTGCAGGGCATCCCTGAGCTGAGGTAACCCACGGGCAGCCCTGCTCGTCCTGTCCTGTCTTCTCCTGTCCTGTCCTGCCCTGTCCTGCCCTGTCCTGTCCTGCCTTGTCCTGTCCTGTCCTGTCCTGTCCTGCCTTGTCCTGCCCTGTCCTGCCTTGTCCTGTCCTGTCCTGCCCTGTCCTGTCCTGTCCTGTCCTGTCCTGCCTTGTCCTGTCCTGTCCTGCCTTGTTCTGCCCTGTCCTGCCTTGTCCTGCCCTGTCCTGCCTTGTCATGTCCTGCCCTGTCCTGCCTTGTCCTGTCCTGCCCTGTCCTGCCTTGTCCTGTCCTGTCCTGCCCTGTCCTGTCTTGTCCTGTCCTGTCCTGCCTTGTCCTGCCCTGTCCTGCCTTGTCCTGTCCTGCCTTGTCCTGCCCTGTCCTGCCTTGTCCTGTCCTGCCCTGTCCTGTCCTGCCCTGTCCTGCCTTGTCCTGTCCTGTCCTGCCTTGTCCTGTTCTGTCCTGTCCTGTCCTGCCCTGTCCTGCCTTGTCCTGTCCTGCCTTGTCCTGTTCTGCCCTGTCCTGTCCTGCCCTGTCCCGGGGAGGTCAGTGCTCCTGAGGCACCAGGACCCACGTGGGTCGGCCAGCTCCCTTGTTCTGTTTCTTTCTTAAAGCTGTGCATTTTGTATTTTGCTTTAGCTACAAATTGAGGAAGAGAAACTTTCTTGCTACTGTTGTTGTGAAAAAATGGAAAGATGTGCTGAAATACAGGTTTCTTTATTATTTTACCAAAAGGAAGCTTCAGGCAAAGAGAACAAGTCCACGACGCATCAGGTGGACGCAGCCTCTCCTGCTTCTGGGACGGCTTCGCGAAGAAGCCCTCGCAGGCCATCACCACGCAGGGGACTCGGGCTTCAGTTTTTTAAAAGGAGACAGAATCTGTGAGAGTTTTGTCATATAAATGATTTGGAAGAGCTGTGGTGTATCAGCTAAAACAAACAAACCAAAAAGCTAGTTACACTAGTTCCAATATCCTTCATTGAGTGTTTTGGAAGAACTTCTGCCTCGAGCTTTGCAGGGGACGAACATAAATACCTGGAAAATGTACGACTCTCAGCTGGCTTCTCAGCCTCATACACTCACTACTCAGAGGCCAAGAACGGGTTCCACTAGAGCCCGCTAAGAGGCTGCAGTGCCGCAGCCTGACCTCTAGAGGTCAGCCCAGCACCAGGACTCAAGGCTCCTAACTTCAGCAAAGTAGGAGAAAAGGAGATGTTAACAATTAACAGTCTAGGTACAAAATGGGTGATCTTCTTGTATATTTCTGTTTTTGAGATTTTATTTAAAACAGACGTTTATTAATTTAAAAAGATAAGAACTTATCAAAGAAAGAAAACACAAATATTTCCCAAACAGCAGAATGTGTTCCCAGGTCAGATCCTAAGCCCAGATGTAGGGACAGGGGACAGGAGACTGTGGGTTTGGGTTATAAACTCTAGTTAATAGCTGTCTTTATGCATGCATTTCCTTAATAAAGTTGTTTAAAATATAACAACCCAGGCATTGGGCTGTTTCAGAGGATTCCTGGTGTCCTGACCTCCCTGTGCTCTGTGCCCGCCTGCAGCCCCGGCCTCGCGGCCTGCTTCCTGTCCGCGGCCAACTCCACAAGGAGCCTCACTGTCAGCCTGTTATGAAGTGCCAAGGGGATGTGGGGCAGGTTTTTCCACTTCCCCCCTCTTCCCTGAGGTCTGAGGCACTGAGGCAGCTGGAGACGGACAGGAAGCGGGGGGAGGGCAGAGCCAGGCAGGACCGAGCTCACGAACGCAAGTCCACTGGGCCTCCGCCAACACAAATGCTAAATCCCAGAGGCACAGGGCAGAGGCCAGCTTGGAAACGAGAGGCTAGGCCAGACGTGTCCCAGGGCCCGGGGATGCTCAACCGCATCAAGCTGATGTTCCACAAAGGCCCCAGTGACGTCGGGACAACATGCCGCAGCGCCCTCTGCTCCTGCGGTGGAATGTGTGCGGACACTTTCTTTTCATTCATTCATCTCATTTTTATCATTTTCAGTGTCTCTGAAGTGGGAAAATACCAAACTTTTTATTAAAAATAGGAGCCCCAGGGCTTCCCTGGTGGCGCAGTGGTTGAGAGTCCGCCTGCCGATGCAGGGGACGCGGGTTCGTGCCCCGGTCTGGGAAGATCCCACATGCCGCGGAGCGGCTGGGCCCGTGAGCCATGGCCGCTGGGCCTGCGCATCCGTAGCCTGTGCTCCGCAATGGGAGAGGCCACAGCAGTGAGAGGCCCGCGTACAGCAAAAGAAAATTTAAAAAAATAAAAATAAAAATAGGAGCCCCAGACTTCTTTTGTTTGACCGCATAGGGCCTTTAAAATCTGGAATCCCTTCCACCAAAGCTGGTCCCCCATCCACCAAGGGCTGCACCTCCCCCACTCCATTCTCTCCCCACCCTTTATTCACACGGGTTACAGGCCCAGCCCCCTGGACGCCTCAATCTGGAAACGTCTCCGGAAGCAGATGAAGTTCAATATGCGGTAGGAAGAAAAGTCCCTGCGTCTGTCCCACAGGAGGCCTGAACATCCGCCTGCTAGGACCCAGGGCCCCGCTGTCACCCCTCTCAGGCACTCAGAGGTCTCTTCCCTTGGGCGGGAGACACCCCGGGGAGCAGAAGGCCTGCTTCAGCCTCCGCCGGTCAATTCCACCAGCGCTCGGTTAACCAAAGTGTCCCCTGCTTTCCTGTTGGTCGTTGCAGGAAACCTCATAGGGAGAAATGACCAGGATTCACGTTCTGAGTCCACACGCTGACGTAAGTCCACGTGAGCCTTCACAGCCCTCCACTCCCTGGGAACACGTGCGTCCTCCCACCCGGGCCTGCAGGACGGGGAGGTCGGCGTGAGTCCCCAAACCCAGCAACAGTCACTCCTGCCATTCAGAGACAGCCAAAGTACTCTGATTTCTCCCCAATTTAAATGTACAATTAGCATATGTAACTTTTACAGATCAGAGAAAGCAAAAGCCATTTCTGTTTGGGAAGAGGGGTAAATAACTAACATGAAGCAATTATCTGAACTGTCCTAGTGACAGCCAAGGGCCAGCAAGACCCGTGAACACAGACAACGTCAGGATCGACAACCCGCTGAACTGACGGGCCACTGGTGTCAACTTCTGGCGATGGCACTCAGGCCACTTCTGAACTTCGCAGCCCAGGTAGGTCTGGTCAGCTGCCGCTCTGCACCGTCCCTGTTAAACCCCTGCAGACAGGCTCCCGCCCACTGACTGACGTCTTCTTTATTGGCCTTCAATACACTTGATAAAATGTCCCCATGAGTGTCTTGTGCATGTTTCTTATAGCTCCAGCTACTAGATGGCATACTTTTTCCGGTAACTGTAGCCGACACAGATGGGAGCCATCTGTGGCCATTCTGTGATCTATTACCCTCAGTTATTCCGGCCAAAGCCATGTGGACAACGAAAAGTCAGTTTCAATCCAGGACAGACCAGTGCAGAGGATCCAGATGAAAACTGGGTTCAAGATATTGAAGCAAGTGCAGGGGCCTGGGTAGCAAGTTAAAAACAAGTCAGGGACCCAGTCACTGGGCCAGGGGCCTCAGTTAGTCAGGAGGCGGGGCCCAGGGCAGCTGCCTAGCTTCAGAGCTCAGCTCTGCGGTCCTATTAAACCCACATCCACGTAGAAAGCAGATTCATTTCTAGTGGACTCGAATTCAGAGTGACCATCGCCACACGGTAGTAGTGGCAGCAAAGAAACGGAGAAGAGTTCACCCAAAGTCAGCGATTGCAGACGGGGCTCCAGCCAGACAGGCAGCTGGTCCTCCGCCCTGCCTGGGGTGGTCATTCAGAGTCATGATGGCCCGGGCCAGGGCTCCTGGGCCCGTGAGGCTAGAACGGCCCCGTCACCACGTGGAAAAGAGACTGGACCCAAGTCATGGGGAGCCCCAATGTCTGGGTCCACATTACAACTCTGTTTACTTTTTGTTTTTCTTCTTAAAATACATCCATCCCAGAAGAAAGAAAACAAAACAAAACAAAACAAAAAAAAATACATCCATCCTCTCAAATTCCTGAGCCCTAATACATGCCAAGCATTGAGCATACAATGGAGAACAAAAGCTAAGCAGCGAAGCATCTGCTAATGGGTTTTCCAAGGTCAAGCTCCCTTTCTATTATGGGATTTAAATATGTGGAGTTTTTACCTTTTTTTTTTTTTTTTTTGCAGTACGTGGGCCTCTCACTGTTGTGGCCTCTCCCGTTGCGGAGCACAGGCTCTGGACGCACAGGCTCTGGACGCACAGGCTCAGCAGCCATGGCTCACAGGCCCAGCCACTCCGCGGCATGTGGGATCTTCCCAGACCGGGGCATGAACTCGTGTCCCCTGCATCGGCAGGCAGACTCTCAACCACTGCGCCACCAGGGAAGCCGTAAATATGTGGAGTTTTAAGTGACTTATTTTGCCACCTTGTTAGAAAAAGATTAGTCTCGGATGACAGCATTCTTATTTTCTTTTAATTTACTAAGTACTCTTGGCATGATATGAGTTGTGATCATTTCTTTTATCTTCTAATGTTTTAATACTTCAAAAATCAACTTGACCCAGTTCAAGTTCATTTTTGCAAGTTTAGAATCAAGATGTACCATTTCAACCCACTTAAGATTTGTGTTTAATAGGTTTAAAACTCATAGAATTTTCATGCAGGAGTAAAGAGTTTCAACATTTTATTTTCTACTATAGGATGTTCAGAAGAACTGAATATGGTAAGTGAGCCAAACCGCAAGGACGGGACAGACGACAGAAAAGTCTGTGAAAAACACAGCCACAGGCTCTAGAAAAGGTTCCTATGACTCAGTTAAAACAACTATGGACCTAGTGCTCAATACGTTCTAGGCTCTGGGGACAGGAATCGCTTTCTTTCTGTGCCCATCCTGGCTGGTGTTTGGAGATCGAACACCGAGGGGCGCCGAGAGGAGGGCACAGCTCTGTCCTCACCTGTGGGACAAGGACCACAGAATAAGGGCCACAAGAGGATGTTCCTTGGGACTTCCCTGGGGGTCCAGTGAGTAAAACTCTGCGCTCCCAATGCAGGGGGCCCGGGTTCGATCCCCGGTCAGGGAACTAGATCCCACATGCCGCAACTAAGACCCGATGCAGCCTAAATAAATAAATATTTTTTAAAAAAATGATGCTCCTTGAGCACAACAATGACCCACCAGTCAATTCAACCCAATTGGAAAGATACACTGCTTATGCTTCTTGACAAAAGGATAAAGTTGGCCCTCCTTAAGCCTTGTGCCTAAGACATGGTCAGGGACACTTCATCTTGGGGTCCTGAACCTCTCAGGACCACAGCCAACACCCAGTGTTGCTGCCGACGTCAGCCGACAGTCATTTCAGCCTGCGGGCTGATGCTTCTCTTACTGAAAGAAGCAGTGATAATTCTTTCCTGGCTGAAAAGATTGTGACACTCAGAACTCATCTTCCTGACCAAAATACTCCCAAAAGTAAGGTCTGGATCCGAGCCTCTTAACTTGGTCTCTGGTGCAGGAATGGCACATTTGAAAATCCCATGATTTAAGAAAGGGGAGCAGGTGGCCTTACATTAGTCACAAAACCTAAAACTGAGTGGTGCCCCACCTAGGAGAGTGGCCGGACAGCACTCAAACCCAATTCTCCTGGAGGCTTTTGCCAGCAACAATCTGAGCAGAGGCAGTCACAAGATACCCTGAAATCCCACTTCCTGTCAGAAGTACAACCAGTTCTGCATGTTAAAGTGAACTCGACTTAACACGTATGTGGGTTAGAAAAACAAAGCCACTGTATGAGGAAAGATTTGTGTGTACTCCAGTCTTAAGACATAAGAATTCAGTACACTTGCTTGTTCTATAACAAGGATGCTAACAGTAATTGTTTTGGTTTGGTGGTTTTTGTTTTGTTTTGTTTTGTTTTTGGTTGAAAACTCTTACAGGCCAATCTAATTGGCCACCAATAATATTTTAAAGTACTAGATCTTAATTAAGCAAAGTAGTAGGAAAATAGGAAAGCCTTTAATCTGGCCTAAAAAAAAAAAGGAACAAGAAAACCCTACTTATAATTTCCCCACGTTCTCCCTGATGCCTGAAAGGACTTTAAAAGTGGCCAAGATCTTTAATGATACACCTAAAAAATAAGGCCTATTAATACAAATACCCCAAGAAGTAGGACAAAGAACTTTTCAATTAGGAATCATAAGAGTTTTCTCTTGGTTACAGCTGTGTTGGAACTAGGTCTACAAAATAAAAGATGAAACGATAACAGAACTGAAAAGTGTAGAGGTCAGTAAACTACAGTCCAGTTCCCATAAGGCCTGAGAGAGAATGATGATTTTTACATTTTTAAATGGTTGAAAAACAAACAATACTTTGTGACGTGTGACAATTTTACGGACGCCAAAGCTAGTGCTAACACACTAAGTTTGCTGGGACACAGGCCTGCCCCTTGTTCGCACACAGACTGGCAGCTTCAGCTCCACAAGGAGGAACTGAAAGGCCTAAAGCTCTACCGTCTGGCCTTTCCGAGCTGGTCTGCAGTCCGCACAGGGCTGGCTCAGGGTCGCCTCTCCAGGCTGGGCTTCCCTCCAACCCTGGGCCTGCTGTTGAGCAAAACTCTCAGCTCCAAACTGCCTCCACCAACACGCTTGCCAGAAAACCAAGTAAAAGCCCAGCATGTGAGGCCCAGCACCACTGTCACTACCATCCCCATAGGGTCTCCCTGTGCCCTGACTCAGACAAACCACTAATGTGGGAACAAAAGGTAAATTTATCAAAGTCAGTGTAATTTTACCTACTTAGGAATGCCATAAATTCCTCAAAGTTCTTTACACTGTATTCCCCTTAATGGTTGTTACACTGACAATAAATTCCTATTGCTCCCTACATCACCTTGATGAAATAAAATTCGTATTTCAAGGAATTTTACTTATGAATTTATTTACAAATTTAATTTATGAATTTATTTATAAATTTATAAATTTTATTTGTAAATTTCCAGGAAAATTTAAACATAAAACTTTTCTCTGCCCATCTGGGCCTCCTCCCTCCCCTTTAGTGCTTGTTGTGCATCTGAATTAACCACACCTCCTTAGGAGAGAACCTTCCTTCTGAACCTTGTCTGGGGTCATGACAACCCACCATGTTTGTATGGTTTTAGTATGTTCAGATCTGGATTGTGTAAACTGTCAATAGGAAACAGAGCAGGACCCTGTGGCGTACAAGTCCTTTCCATGCCCCTCCCCGTTTCTCCTTTGTAGGAAACAGGCTTCATTCAGCCTCCTTGACTTTCCCTGAGCTCCAAGGGGCAGATTCAAACAGTTGCTAATGAGGGAAGGGAGGGTATTCAGAGAAAAGGGAGGAGCAGTCAGGAAACAATAATGCTGGGCTTCCCTGGTGGCGCAGTGGTTAAGAATCTGCCTGCCGATGCAGGGGATACGGGTTCGAGCCCTGGTCCGGGAAGGTCCCACATGCCGCAGAGCAACTAGGCCCGTGAGCCACAACTACTGAGCCTGCGCGTCTGGAGCCTGTGCTCCACAAGAGAAGCCACCGCAATGAGAAGCCCGCACACCACAACGAAGAGTGGCCCCCGCTCACCGTAACTAGAGAAAGCCCACATGCAGCAACAAAGGCCCAGTGCGGCCAGAAATAAATAAGTAAATAAATTTATTTTTTTTTAAAAAAAGGGAAATCTGGGGCTTCCCTGGTGGCGCAGTGGTTGAGAGTCTGCCTGCCGATGCAGGGGACACCGGTTCGTGCCCTGGTCCGGGAAGATCCCACATACCACGGAGCGGCTGGGCCCGTGAGCCATGGCCGCTGAGCCTGCGTGTCCGGAGCCTGTGCTCCGCAACAGGAGAGGCCACAACAGTGAGAGGCCTGCGTACCACAAAAAAAAAAAAAAAAAAAAAAAAAAAAGGCCCAGTGCGGCCAGAAATAAATAAGTAAATAAATTTATTTTTTTTTAAAAAAAGGGAAATCTGGGGCTTCCCTGGTGGTGCAGTGGTTGAGAATCTGCCTGCCGATGCAGGGGATACGGGTTCGCGCCCTGGTCCGGGAAGATCCCACATGCTGTGGAGCAGCTGGACCCGTGAGCCATAACTACTGAGCCTGTGCGTCTGGAGCCTGTGCTCTGCAACGAGAGGTCACGATAGTGAGAGGCCCGTGCACCGCGATGAAGAGTGGACCCCGCTTGCCACAACTAAAGAAAGCCCTCGCACAGAAACAAAGACCCAACACAGCCAAAAATAAATAAATAAATAAATAAAGGGAAATCTATTTAAAAAAATACTCTTACCATATGATCCAGCAATTGTACTCCTTGGTATTTACCCTTAGGAGTTGAAAACATGTCCATACAAAAACCTGCGTGGATGTTTGTTTATAGGAGCTTTGTTTATAACTGTCAAGATGCGGGAGCGTCCAAGATGTCCTCCAGTAAGTAAGTGGATAAATAAACTGCGGTGTATCCCAACAATGGAGTATTATTCGGTGCTAAAAGGACTGAGTTATGAAAAGACATGGGGAAAACCTAAGTGCATATTATTAAATGAAAGAAGTCCATGTGAACAGGCTACAGACTGTGTGATTCCAAACTGATACAGTATAAAGCTCAGTGGTTGACAAGGGCTTGGGAGGAGGGAGCACAGGTGAAGTGGAGCAGGACCCTGCGGGGCCCTCCTGGGCACAAAAGCCTTTTGTGTCCCCTTTTCTTGTTGGCAGGAAAAGGGGTTCAGCCTAATAGACCTTCCCTGAGTTCCAAAGGGCAGATTCAGACAGCTGCTGATCAGGGAAGGGAGGGCATGCAGAGACCAGGGAGGAACAGTCAAGAAACAGCGCAGACTTAGGGCGGGGTCCCTCCTCCTCCTCAAGGAATACACATCGCAATACCTGTCTGAGCTCTTCTGCAGAACCCAGGTGGAGGGTGGTAACTTCAGGCTGAGCACAGGATTCCTGGAGCTCCGCCCTCTTACCTCACCACCAACCAATCAGAAGGAAGTCACACACCCTGAAGCACTCACCCCAAATTTTGCCTATTAAAGACTTTTCCCTAAAAACCACTGGGGAGTTTGGGTCTTTTGAGCACAAGCCACCTGTTCTCCTTGCTTGGCCCTGCAGTAAACCTTTCTCCGCTCCATACTCTGACATTTTGCTTTGTTGGGCCTCACTGTGCATCAGGCACATGAAGTTTCATTTGATAACACAGGAAATTTTTAGGGCAATAACTTTTCCATATGATACTATAATGGTGGATACATGTCCATATGTCTGAACCCATAGAATGTACAGTAAGTCCCTTACATACAAACGAGTTCCATTCCAAGAGCACGTTGATAAGTCCAATTTGTTCCTAAGTCCAACAAAGTTAGCCTAGGTACCCAACTAACACAATCAGCTATATATACTGCTGCTTTTACGCTTGCTTCCGGACATCTTGGGCTTGAAATAAAGATACTGTACTACTGTACTCTAGACAGTACTGTATAGTAAGGTACACAAAAGCACAGTGGTTGTCCACTTGTAGAGGATGCACACACATGACAGTGTATGCCAGACAGGGGAACTAACTTACGTGACTGGACATGCGAACACATGTTTGCAACTTGAAGGTTCGTATGTAGGGGGCTTACTATACAACACTAAGAGTGAACTGTGATATTAACTATGGTCTTTGGATGACGATGATGTGTCATTGTAGTTGTAACAAATGTACCATCCGGTGAGGGATGCTGACAATGGAGGCGCTGTGCATGTGTTTGGGGCTGGGGGAAACACAGGAAAGCTCTATACCTCGCCTCAGTTTTGCTGTGAACCTAAAACTGCTCTAAATAATAAGATCTGTTTTAAAAAGAGAGGGACTTCCCTGGTGGTGCAGTGGATAAGACTCCACATTCCCAATGCAGGGGGCCTGGGTTCGATCCCTGGTCAGGGAATTAGATCCCACATGCATGCCACAACTAAGTTTGCATGCTACAACTAAGGAGCTGGCGAGCTGCAACTAAGGACCCCGGGAGCTGCAGCTCAGGAGCCCGCCTGCCACAACTAAGACCCGGTGCAACCAAATAAATAAATAAATATTTTTAAAATAAATAAATAAAATAAAAAGAGAAAACGCAGGAATTAAAAAGGAGCTGTTTCATTAAAAAAATATTTATCAACTAAAAAAATAAAAGAACTGAAACCAGCAAAAGGCAGGGTTGCCCTAAGGGTACGTGCACGAGGGGCCTGTGTCTGAGACCCGGGGTCAGGAGTGAAGGAGACAAAGTCAGACCCTACTCGGTCCCCCGACCCAGGAGCATGACTGAGAAAACCCCCAGTGGAGAGTTTGCAGCACACTACACTAGGTCCAGTGCAGGCCCAGGCTTTCCACAGACTAGGACCAAACTCATTCGAGCTCAGAGGTCACCAAACACACAAGGCAACGAAGGGGAACAGGATTTTTCACCCCAAAATACGCCACCTGGGCACAAGGATTGTGTTGAGATAAAAGCCATCAAAACCCAGCAGATTCAGGAAAGGCTCTTGCCTTCCCCCTCAATGGCCTAAATTTACATCGGAAAAGGGGCCTGGGTCAGAAGAGACAGTTTTACCGGAGAAACACCTGCACAATAGGGCAGCCTTTGTTATCCCAAGGTCTCCTCTCCTTCCTGGGAAAGGCCTTCCCTCCTCTGTATCCTGACGTCCCGCCCAGGCAAGACATAGAAGCCTCAGCTGCCCAGCTAAGCCTTGTGAGTCCTAATGGCTTTAGGGGGCTCCCCTATGTACGAATTACATCTGGTTTTCTCCTGTTAATCTGCCTTATATCAATTTAATTATCAGACCAGCCAAAGAACCTAGAAGGGAAGAAGGGGACATTTTCCCACCCCTACCGTGAGAAACCACCGCAAACTTTATCTTCCTTCTGAGTACTACTACTGTGATACCGTGACTTACAATAAGAAAGATGTAGCTGATCTTCACAGAGCTGGCACTGAACTCCTAAAAACTCTTGGAATTTCCTGTGAAGAGAGCAACAAAGGTGGCTTTTGTTATGTTAATGAGGTGACTTTTGAAAGCACCTCAGGATAGGGGCTGGTTGCCTGTGGCACCATCCCAGTAATTACAGTCTTGACCCTGACCTGGGGGCGGAGAGTGAGTTCAGTCACCAGCGGGCAATGATTTAATGGATTTAATCAACAGTGCCTAAATGATGAAGGCTCCATAAAACCCAAAGACGGGGTTCAGAGAGCCTCCAGATTGAACAGGTGGAGATTCGGGGGAGGGCACCCAGAGGGCAGGAAAACTCCGCGCCCCTCCACGTGGCCCCTGAGCCTCTCTTCATCTGGCTGTTGATTTGTAGCCCTAACACTGTTGGTAATAAACCAGAAATCTAGTGAGTAGCTAGTCTCCCGGGCCCGTGAGCTGCTCTACCCACGGTTAGCAAACCCAAGGAGGGGGCTGTGGGAACCTCTGATCCACAGGGCGGGAGCACTGGTGACAACTGGGCTTAACTGGCGTCTGAACTGAGGGGCTTGCGGGACCGAGTCCCTCACCTGTGGAGCCTGATGGCACCTCAGAACTGAGCTGAGTCGTAGGACAGGCAACTGGGGTCGGAGAGCTGCTTGGTCTGGGAAAACCCACACGTCAGGAGTGGAAACCGGAATCTCAACTATTAAACACGTGGGTCGAGCGATTCTTGTGTAAAGGGCCACATAGGGATATTTCAGGCTTTGTGGCCACAGGAGGTCTCTGTTACATACTTTTCTCCTTTTTTATTTTATAATCCTTAAAAGTGTAAGATCCAATCCTAGCTCACAGGATACACCAAACACACCGCAGCCCGGATTTGGCCAGTCGCCTGGTTTGCCAGAGCTGATGTTGAGACACCAAGCATGCCAGTGACTCCTTTTGGACTGTCCGCCCCCCTCCGCTCCCCTCCCCTCGAGGTTTGGGGTCTTAGTCTGTTGTGTTTACCACTTAACCTCCAGCCTCCGTGCCCAGCACACAGGGGGTGCTCAGTCAGGGTGTTTGAATGAATGAAAGTGGGAATAAGTCAGGAAAGAAATGTTTTTACCTCAAACTCCCCAATGGTTTCTGCAGTGGAGGCACGGGGGATCCCCCCAGATCTCCCCGAATTCCCTTTACCAGCCCATCCCCCCAGACTGTGAATTCTTCGTTGCCCCCTCCCTCAGGGCACCACCCTGGACCCAGAAGCCTGGGAGTCACACCCAGGCAGGAGTGTGAAAGCAGCTCCCTAGCCTCCAGGGATGAAAACTCTGCAGAGCATTTTATGCTCCAGGACTCCAATGCAAACTCGCTGACGCTGGATCTCCTCCCCAAATCTTACCTTTATCTTCCTTATCCCGACCCCAGTCCCTCACTGGTTTCTCCCAGAAGCACTTTCTTAATAAATCACTGGCCCAGGAATCTTTGTCTCAGGTTCTGAATCTGAGGAACCTGATCTAAGACAACCCCAGGTACTGGAATTATCAGATATATAATATAAAGCAATGATGTATTAAATGCTCAAAGGTTTGAAAAATGGAACCGCAAATAATCAGCAAGCAATGAGAAACTATTAAAAATGAGCAGGTATATTTGGAAAAGAAGCAAATAGAACTTTTAAAATGGAAATTTAATTACTAAAACTCAGTGGATGGTTTAAATAACAGATTAGACACAGCTAAAACTAGAATTAGTAAACTGGACGAAAGATGTAAAGACTGTACCCCGAATGTCCTGCAAAGAGAGGGAGATGGAAAGTTGAAAGAGACTTTAAAAGATCTGAAGGTTAGAATGAGTTGGTTCGATACACATATAATCAGAATCCCAGAAGGAAAACAGACCCAGCAATCTCACACTTAGGTATGTACCCTGTGGACACTCTTGCACTTAAGCACGGGGAGACATATGAAAGGATAATAATGCAGCATTGTTTACATTACCGCCCAACTAGAAACAGCTATAACGTTCATCAGGATAAAATATAAATAAATAACACCGAAGTCACACAGTAGAATATTATATAGCAATGGACATAGATGTACTACAGCTATAAGCAATGACATGGGTGAATCTCACAAAAATATTTTTATAAAGCACAAAAACAAGCAAAACTAAACCATATATTGTTTAGGGAAACAAATATATGATACAACTTTTTTTTAGGCAAGGTAATGGTAGATACAAAATAAAGGAAGATGGAGGTCAGATTCAAAAGGTGGACACAGGGTATTGATAATACTACTCTAGACCTCAAGTTCATGAAAGTTTGTTTTATTCTAGTCTTCATAAACTAGTATAAGTGACCCGTTCTTTTGTATATATTTAACATGGAAAGTAATACTTGCAGAATCTCTATAAAACAAACAGTATAGACAAATGCTGAAGATGCCTGTCCTTGGCATGTCAGATAAACCACGGCTGGACTCTGTGTCCTACTATGTCTTTGAGTGGGTTCCTGACCATTCACAGACCTAAGTTTTCTCATAAAATACGGCAGTAACTTCCCAGTGAAGAAACATTCACATGTCTTACCTCCTGTCCTAGTCCCAGAGCCTGTAAAGGTGAACCCACTGGGGCTGGCTGGGGGATAAGAGGAAAGCTTGTTCCAGATGGAACTGTCTGAGGGATCATAAAAATTTCTAAACAAGGCAAAGGAGGGAATAAACTACTGGTTGAAAAATCAGTTGTTTTTTTTTTTAGGTCTGAAGAAAGAACAAAGCATACATAATGGAATCCAACTCTTGGAGGATATCAAAAATGGAATTTTCTTATACAACCTACCGGTTCAAGTTAGCATACAATCATTTCAGCCTTTCTAAATAAAAGTTTCGGGTTTTTTTCTTTTAAAAAAAAAGGGCTTCCCTGGTGGCACAGTGGTTAAGAATCCACCTGCCACTACAGGGGACACGGGTTCGAGCCCTGGCCCGGGAAGATCCCATGTGCTACGGAGCAGCTAAGCCCATGCGCCACAACAACTGAACCTGTGCTCTAGAGGCCGAGAGCCACAACTACTGAAGCCCACGTGCCTACAGCCCGTACTCTACAACAAGAGAAGCCACGACAATGAGAAGCCCACGCACTGCACCGAAGAGTAGCCCCTGCTCGCCGCAACTAGAGAAAGTTGCGCACAGCAACGAAAACCAAAGCAACCAAAAATAAATAAATAAAATAAATAAATTTATTTTAAAAAAATATATGGCAGTAACATCCACCCCATGGGGTTCACTATGAGAATTAATGCAGTCAGATTACTAGGCTGTAAGCACCCTGGGGGGAAGGACTGGCTCTGTCTTGTTCATCTGTGTGTCCCTGGTTAATAGCACGTGCCTGGAACACAGAGGTCCGTAGGCCAATTCCCCTGGTTAATAGCACGTGCCTGGAACACAGAGGTCAGTATGCCAATTCCCCTTCCTTGCATACAGTACAGAACAACGCACTAGGGGGTGTTTAGTTTTACGGTGGTTGTTTCCTTTTTTGGTTTTTGTTTCTTTTATTTGCTTATGCTTGTCAGATTGATGTTTCATCTTGTCACTGGCTATATGTTACTCTATGTAAGAAGCAACTTGACTTCTCTGGGTTTTAGGTTCTTACCTGTTACACAACAAAGTTGGGCTAGGGTATATAATTTCTTGATGCCTATAGCCTGACATCATACCCTATATATTAGTCTTTTCAAAGAGTCAACGATAAAGCATCTTTTGTTACCCAAAAATGCACATTCAAGTTAACGATCATGGCTATGCCCCAAAGGAGGAGAGTAACTACCGAACAAACCAGGCCCCAGAGGGAACCATGATTAGTGATGGTATCTTGGGGGAGGGCGGGGCGTGAATTAGTTTGGTTCTTCTGTCTTTGGACTCCCTGTTTTGGCCTTTTTCCTTTTGGTTCCTATTCGTCCTCTTCCTGGGATCGCCCCTAAAACTCCACCCTCTGCCGGCTTAGCGCTCAGCCTTTGCTAACTCCACCAACTCTCATGCCTTAAACAATACTTATCACAGTTAATTCTGGTCCTGCCATGTCAGAGCAACAGGTCAGAACGAACCTCAGGACCTCTGTTACTGATGCGCAGAGTCCACACAGCTCCAGGGCGTGTGACACAGGAGAGCGGTTCCCTGACTCACGCGGGCTGGAAGCTGAGGGTCTGCACTCAGTTCCTCCACTCCCCTCATACGTCTTCACCGCCCTAAGTCCTGTCCTCATAATCTGAGCCCCTGCATTGGTGTGAATCCCATTCTCCATCAGCCTGGCCTTCACCCGCTCCAAGGCTGCGACAGCCAAGGAGAGTGAAATCACAGGACTTACAGCCTTGAGGACAGGGAGAACAAGACCACCTGTGGCCACGGGCTGCTGGATTCCTCCACAGGTGCAGTGGACTCACCTGATGCTGTCCAGGGCGTATGTTACCTGCCGCTGCTCAATGTCGTACAGTTTCACCTTGAAGCCTGCGCTGGCGAACAGCATTGCCCAGCTTCGCCCGATGAGGCCACTGCAGGGAGAGAAATTGAGAGGCCACCCGTTAGCTTGAAAACGGAGCATTTCCATTCCCAGCCCAGGAGGAAAGTTTCAAATTCCACGGCATCCTATTCCTAAAATCTTTGATATCTTAAAACTATACATTCTAACAGCGGTATCTACTTAAACTGTTGCTTCTGTGCAAGAGCTCCTGAGTCCTCACTCCAGTGCCCGTCCAGACCCCGCGGGGAGCATGGCAGAGACCAAAACCCCAGCAGGGAGGGGGCAGGGAGTCCAGGGGAAAGGCCCCCCTGGGGACCACCAACTGACCACCGTCAGCCAAGTAACTGCATCTGAAGAACAGAGACAGCATTTTCCTTCTCCTCCAATAAATAATTTCTGCCACCACCACCAGCACTTGAGGCAACATAAAAACTGTTCACATCTCGGGACTTCCCTGGTGGTCCAGTGGGTAAGGCTCCGTGCTCCCGATATAGGAGGCCCGGGTTCGATTCCTGGTCAGGGAACTAGATCCCACATGCAGGCCGCAAGAAGTCTGCATGCTGAAACTTAAGATCCCACATGCCGCCACTAAGAGCCGGTGCAGCCAAATAAATAAATATATTTTTTAATTTAAAGAAAAGAAATGAATGCATAGCGCCCAAACCTTGGTTTCTAATATCATCTCCAACGAAGGAAGCGGGCTCAGTACCCCTCCCCTGAAACATCCTCACTGAATCTGCAGGGATCCACCTGGACCCCCTGACGTCGCCCCGTGGGACTTGGGGGGAAAGGGGAGCCAGTGCAAAGGGGGTGCTCGGCTGTCGGCCTGCTGTGATCAGTGAAGCCCTCTGTCTCTGACCCCGAGCCTCTGTCTCCCCAGCGTTCGGGGAAACGGTAGCAAAGCGCATCATTGGTTTCCCAGTAGATGGAACACACAGCCCACAGGCTTCACCATGGTGAGTGTGTGAGCAGCTCCGGGGAAGGGGGGCCTGAGCAGCCGCCCGGAGACGGGCTCCAAGGAGGACTCTCCCCATTCCGGCCCCCAGCCCGCCTCCCCCCAACTCAGCTAATCTACAGTTCAGGTTCAGAAACATTCCCAGCCTCAGAGAGGTTGAGGGAAGGAGCATAGCAGGCCTCCTCTTGACCAAAATCCTTCCACGGTCCCAGGCGCTCAGCCCCTAATCCAACCAGGCAGCCTGGAGAGGGGCCACTGTCTGGTTTCAAGGTGTCTCCATGAAGCCACTGGTCCCAAATGCCGAGTGCAAACAACGAAAACCATCTCTACTCAACTTTGGAGCAGGGAGCAGCATTACACAGCAGGTTGTACTCCAGATTCTTCCGCACTATGAAATAATGTAAATTTACATGTTATGTACATACAAATTTTCGGTTAAACCCTCAGCGCCCTAGACCCGCACTGTCCAATAAGGTGGACCCCAGCCACATGCGACTATTTAAATTAACAAGAATTAAATTTGAAAATTCAGTCCATCAACAGTAGAGACCCATTTCAAAGTACTCGATGGCACGTGTGATCGTGGCCACCACCTTGGACAGCAGGGGTGAACAGAACATTTCCATCTTTGCAGAGCTGTTCTAGAGCATAGGAGTAAAAAAGAAACCCTGCAGAGCACAAGCCAGAGTCTGAACGAGATAGTCCTGCATGAAGACATCCTCGGCCTCTTCACACACACACACACACACACACACACACACACACACATACTCTCTCTCTCTCTCTCTCTCTCTCTCTCTCTCTCTCTCCAAGCTGCAAGGCACAGGTAAAGGCCAGTACCATTCATGCTGGTCACCCCAGTTGACCCACCAACAACTGGCTGGTCTGAAGCGGGATGCACTGCAAGTGTAAAAACATACTGGATTTTGAAGACGGCCCAAAAAAAGAATGTAAACTATTTCATCAATAATCTTTATATCAATTATTCATTGAAACAATAACACTTTGGAAATATTACGTTAAATAAAATATACTACAATTAATTTCACCTGTTTCTTTTTACTTTCTTAATGTAACTACTAGAAAATTTAATGACGCATGTGGCTTGCATTTGTGGCTTGCAGTAGTGGTCTCAGGGGCAGCAGCAACTTAAACGATGTCTAGAACTATAATTCGATCACTTATCCTTGTATTTAGGTTGGCACTGGGACACCTAGTTCATCCCCAACTATGCTCCCAGGCTGGGCTCACACAGAAGTCAGTCACATGTCAATCTCCCAGAGGCTGTGGTTCCTCGTGGTCCACAAATGCACTGGGAGACAGACCTCATGCTACTGCTTCCAACTTCCCATCAAAGATGCTTCACAACGCTCTAGGCCGCCATGATGCTCCTGTTTGAATACTGGCTGCCAGGTAAACTAACTGATCTTCGTAACTTTGTTTATGGCTAAAAAAAAATCTACATAAGACAAATGTCCAAAAGGAAATAATACTTATAATAGAGAAATACACAAAAAGTTCTACAAACTCAAAAGTAAAAGATGAACATGCCAAACAAAAGGGGGGAACCTGAATAAAGTACGTGAACAAATTAACTGGAAAACATACTTTACTGCCTTAGTTCAACGATAGCAGAGAAAATCCCGATCAGATGGCAGAGGCTGATCACGCCCAGTGCTGGTGAGGTGATGGGGACGCCCCCTCACCAGCTCCCAGGGCTTTTACTTCCAGAATTTATCTTAGGTTAATATAAGCAATGCACAAACATAGTTCCTCATGGTAGAATTTGTACTAGCAAAAAAGTAAAAACTAACCTTCTAATATTTAGAATTGGTTAAATAAATCATATACAGAAAAGGCAAATCGAGCAAATTTTTTAACCATTGTTGGATACAGAGGTGGGTATGTGGGTATTCTTTTTTCTGTATTTCAACTCCTCTGTGTTTGAGAATTTTCATAATAAAAAGTTGGGGAGAGATGAGTTGTATTCCATACAACAGGCATTAAAGGCAAAGTCAGTTTATTTTTATTGTCGTGGGTTTCAAGGTCCGTATGGCCTGTATTCCTCTAGAGGAGGGACCAAGAGCAGAAAGCCCGCGCCTGGCGGACCCCTCCCCCAACCGTCAGTCACTGATGACGTCACAAAGTGGACACGAGCGCCCTGTGCTTGAAGAGGACCGAGTCCGCATCTCCTTAAAGCTGGGCCTAAACTATGGAAGCTGTACGTCAGCATCAGGTACTGGGGCTGAAAGATGATAACGCTGGGAACACATAGGTGGGCAGGCGGGGGCAGGAGGGCGGACACAAGTGGGCAGGTGCAGCAGGGAGTCACAGCCAGACCCCAGAGAGAGGCGCAGAATCAGGCTCACAGCCCAGGACGAACGTGATCCGGCTCACCACCTTCCCACGGCCTTCTGGTCCCCAGCACTCCCCTACTTTGGGCCCCAATACAATTAGCTTCCTGGCCTTAGAGCCAGGGACATCTTGCTAACTTTTCCTGAACCCCTACAAGCCTGGGGAATAGAATGGGTCCTTACCGTTATGACTAATGCCTTAAAGCAGGGGTCCCCGACCCCCGGGCCGCTGACCAGTACTGGTCCTCGGCCTCTTAGGAACCAGGCCACACAGCAGGATGTGTGTGGCGGGTGAGCGAGGGAAGCTTCATCTGCCGACCCCCATCAGCCCCGTTACCGCCTGAACCATTCCCGTGCGCCCCTGGCCCGTGGAATCAGTCCCTGGTGCCAAAAAGGTTGGGGACCGCGCCTTAAAGCTTCTAAATTCATAGATCTGAATTGGTATCTCAAAGGCTGCTGCAGATGAACTTATTCTGTTATACGGCAGCAAAGCAGCCAGGGAGAAAAGTGAGGTAACAAAATTGGTTCAATTCTAATTTTATCATTAATGGCACTTAGCTTTGAATAAGTCTACTCTAGATACTTTTTAAAGTACTTTTCCATTCTACAGTTACTTATTTACTGGGCAAAAGTTGAAGTAAAACAGTCTTGATCTCAGTTGGCTATGGAATATTTGCCAATAAGAGCTATTAATTATTTTTAGGAAAAGCATGTTTAGTGTTGAGCTGATGACAGGCAGCTGCAGCGTCCTAGGGCTTGCTCTGCGCGTCTGTGTATATGTCTGTGTGTCTTGTGCTTTAATGCAGAAGTAGCAGGAAAAAATGTATGCCTCACAAATTTTCTTATAAAGAATGTATATAGTCACCTCAAAGTAAAATTCTGGAATAAAATAAATGAAAACAAGTTCAGGGGATGCATAGCCTGATATAAGACAACATCCTAGCAAGCCTTCCCACTACACATCTCTGTTACAGTAGCTCAAACATCTGTCTACTAGGACCAGGCATGAGGGACATACAACTGGTGGTAACAGTTTCTACCGTAAGGGGAGGGTCCCAGAAGCAGAACTTTCCCTGGAGGAGTTGGTCCCTGAGCTCAGTCCTAAAGGAGTGTGCCCAGGAAAAGGGGACAGCAAGAGGGCACATGGGGCCCCAGTGAGACAGGCTGGGACCCGGGACCCGGGACCCAGGACCCTTTGCCGCAGTGCTTACACCTGCGTACACACCTCTTCTCGAGCTACAGATACCAAGACACTATAGGGACCTAAAAATAACTGCGTGCATGAGCAGTGGGGACAAATTATGAACAAGATACAAAAAGACCAAAGACCCAACGGCCTCATCTGAGGTGCTAGGGGCAAAAGCAAGGTCCCGTGCATGATCGCTGCACACAGCTCCACCAGGGGGGAGGGCAGACCACTTGAGCCGCCCCTCTGGCGGACCGTGCATCCGCCCACACCCTCGCCCTATGTAAGGAAAAAGGTCACCAGCACCCCACACCCCCTCAGCACGAGTCCCAGTAAAGCCTTGCCTGAGTTTCTCCTTTGGCACCTTATCAATTTCTGCTGATTAAAGGGTCCAAGGACCTTGGCTGGTCACACCAGGAACACAGACCACGCTGGCCTCCCTAGACAGATCCCACCTTCAAAGCTCAAGGCCTAAAACCTCAGTGAACACAAGGCAGGGTACGTCGGAGCTCTGAAGTCACATTTCGCCTCAGAAACACCGAGGTCTCTAAGGCGAGCTGAGGGCTACCAGATACAACAGCCTGGCAACACCGCTAGGATGGCTTCGGGAGACCCATCCCTACTGCCATTTTGTAAAGCTGCCGTTTCCAGATTTTCCCCCTTTAATGTTCGCACAGCCCTGGACCCAAGGGGGTTTTCTCTCCTTTCTTAATTCTTCAAAAACACACTCTTACTCTCTCAGGCCCACTGCTCTGAAGGGGCTCACCCTGCATGCTCTCAGGAAAGCTAAGTGCCCTGAGGAAGAGTGGCCTTTACGAAAAGATCAATGGAAAAGAACTAAATAGGGGTTGTATTCCTAGTGTGCACTTTTAAGAGGGAGTCTGGTAATTATTAAGAAAAAATGGAAAAACAATGGCCCAGTATGTTCCCCAAACTTTGAAATATGTATATTTTGGTCTGTTGAAATCCAAGAATGAAACTCAACCAGGTTTTAGCCAATTAATTCACACTCCCCAGGCCCATCTTTTGAATGGATGCCCCTTGGAATGACCTATGGGGTTGAGAGAGAGAGAGAGGGAGAGAGAAGGGGTACAGGAGGGGAGATGAGAGAGAGAAAGGGACCAGAGGGGAGAGGAGGGGACAGGGAGGAGGGAGGAAGAGGGAAGGAAAGCAGGGCTACCGCAGAAGCAGAGATGGCTGCTTTCGGAGGTGCTAAAGGTGTGGGGGAGGGACTTCCCTGGTGGCGCAGTGGTTAGGAATCCGCCTGCCAATGCAGGGGACACGGGTTTGAGCCCTGGCCTGGGATGATCCCACATGCCACGGAGCAATGAAGCTCATGCGCCACAACTACTGGGCCTGCGCTCTAGAGCCCGCTACTGGGCCTGCGCTCTAGAGCCCGCGAGCCACAACTACTGAGCCCGTGTACCTAGAGCCCGAGCTTCGCAGCAAGAGAAGCCACCGCAGTGAGAAGCCCGCGCACCGCAACGAAGAGTAGCCTCTGCTCGCCGCAACTGGAGAAAGCCTGCGTGCAGCAACAAAGACCCAACGCAGCCAAGAAAAAAAAGTGCGGGGGAGACAGGAGCGTCTCCTAATTCGCGTGGTGAATGAAGTTCGCCAGCCCTTGTCTAATTCTTTCGTCAGCCTCCCTCAAGGAATCAGAAGTAAACTGACTTCCCTGCATAGCTCCTTCCCGCAAGAACCAGAGCCAGATAAGGGAGCCGTTGACCCCGGAACGACAGGGTCTGGACACCGCGGGGCCACTTACACGCAGGCTTTCTTACATGGTAAACCGTACGGGAAGCAGGATCTGGGGCTGGGGACAGCCGAAGAGGAGCCGACTGTCAATTAAACTGACTTTTCTGGTGGGAATGGACGGTGGGCGCCGCTGACCCGCGAGTGGTCCAAGGGTCACCTGTACAGTCAACTCCAGACTCCACTCAACATTGTTGGGTGCTGACAAGACACCAGTCCCAGGCCGTGGTTGATACACACTTGACCCTGGACAAAAGGTGCAAGGCAAGCATAGTCACCACGCCCAGGACAAAGTACACTTTTTTCTATATCTTATATCCCTTCAGGAGGCAGCCACACGTCCACGTGCCTGGAAAGGACAGAGGCACAGGTAACTCCACTTCTCCATGTAGAGGAAGCTGACACAAAGCGTCTTGTCTCCATCCTCGGAGGGCTCTAAGGAGACACCCGGACAGGGACTTGTTCTCAGGACGGGGCTGTGACGGGTGTCAGGCAGGCCAGCACCTCGGCGTTGTAACCGGACGCTGAGCTACCCAGTAGGTGCGTCTAACGACCCACTGCAACTACCGACAAGTGGGAAGACTGCTATGCTAGCTTCCCAACGGAAAGGTGCACACAGACGCCTGTTTTAAAAAATGAAAACAGCAGTTGTTTTGCAAGAGGGATGGAGCACAAACCAGAAAACCGTGGATGTAACTTAAGCTGCTAACCTGACACACAACTCCCGGCGAACCCGGATGCCCTCGGGATCGGGCGCCCTCGCCACGCAGGAGGCGCGGATTCGGATCGCGCGGACCGCGCCCCCCGCGCCCAAGCGGGTTCGCCGGGGGACAGCCTCGGGCCGGAGCGCGCGAGACCCCCCCCCCCGCCGCCGGCCCCTCCGCGCCTCCCAGCGCCCATCCCTGGGGCTGGAACGCGAGAGAACACCCTTGTGCGGACCCGCGGCCCGACAGCTCTGCGTCCACTCGCAGCGCCAAGCGCCACTGTCCCCGCTGGGGCCGCATCACCGAACTCCGCCCGCACCCGCACCGCGCCACGGCCGGGCCGCGGCGGGGGCGAAACGGAGCCGCGCCCCGCAGTGCGCCCCCGCCCGCGCCCGGGCCGGCCGGGTCCCGGGAAGGCGCCGGGGCCACCGCAGCGGGCGACAGCGCCCGCGCCCCGCCGCCACCCTCCCGGCCGTGCGGGCTCGAGCCCTACCTGCCGACTACTGCCACCCCGCCGGGCGACGAGGACGCTGGGGACGCCATGGCCCGCGCGGTGCCCAAGCCCACAGCTGCAGCGCGCGCCACCCGGGCACTGGCTCCGCCCGCCCCAGAGCCGCGACAGGGCCCGGGAGCCTGGCCCGTGGGTGGGGCGCAGGCGGAGCCTCCACCTCTACACTCCCCGCGGGCGCGCAGGGCTCTGGGCCCGGCAGGCGGGGCGCTTAGCACAGCGTCGGGTGAGGGGGGCCGCCTCGCCCATCGCGGACGCGCGGAGCATCCACCTCCCCTCGCCCCGGGGCGCGCACGGGAGGAGCTGCCGGGATGACCACGTGGACTGGACCCCCGGTGGCAGATCAGCCACTTCGGACTCCAGTAACTCACTTTGTTTTGGCCATTTCCCAACGGCGCCCCTAAAGTCGGTGCACGGGGAGGGGACACCTCCAGACCAGGACAAGGCGCGACCGCTGAAGGACCCCGCAAAATTACCACTAGAATCCCCTTCCCGTGTGAAGACATTAGCACCACTTCCGTCCACACCAGCTCAAGGCCTTAAGCTGAGGACGGTTAGTGCTGAGTTCACACTGGTAGTTGTCGCTGGGAAGACCCCGCCTTTCTCCGCAGATGAGGCCAAGGCCCAGGAGCCTTGGGACAGCAGGCAGAAAAGCTGGGGGGCGGGGGGAGGGGCGTCCAGCAGACTGGAAGGCCGTGGAGCCCGCCGCAGCCGGGCTGTGTTTCCTCCTACCAGAGGCCTAGATGGTTTCTGCTCGCGGCGAGAAGGAAACGTCACCGCGCCACCCCTGGCTCTTTTTGGAAACAGACCGGAGGAAAGGGCATCACATGCCCCGTGACAACACTGTCCGCACAGCACAAACGGGGGCACACCAGTCATCCAGGTCAAGACGATTAGGCAGCTGTCGAGCGGAAACGCGTGACACTGAGACTCGGGTGACGCACGGAGCCCTTCCTCTGTCTTCCCCGGTCAGGAGCAAAAAGAGGAATGTCAGAGCCAGAGCAATTTCACAAGTTATCAATAAACATTTGAAAAGGCACTCAACTCACTTTAGGGAAGAGAATGAAAAGTGACACAACAAAGATGTCGCTTTTCGCCCATCAGACTGGCTGAAATTATGAAGACTGATAACGTTCCCAAGTCGGCAATGAAGTCTTTCAGAGGCACACCTCTTTCCTGCACAAATGCTACAGTGGCACGTAGTTGGGAGAGCGTCAGGTGCACCTGGTGCTGAGGGTACCAGACTGCAAGGCTCCCCCAGCCCAGACCTGAGCGGTTTCCGTAGCCACACAGGCAGCACGCAGGTCAAGGCGCGCGCAGAGTGCGCACCCTGTAGGGCGCGCTCCCGGGGTGGCAGCCGCTGGGCTGTTCGCTGCTCTTTAGTGCTAGCTAGCTCTTTGCTAAGAAGGTGCTGGTCCCTAGACTAGTGGCAGTTACGGGAGTCGTGAAAAAAGGCAAAAATGGAAAACAGTGCTCAGCCTTTGTTTTTCAGCGAGCCGGTACAGGGGCAGCGCACGGCCCAGGCAGCAAGGGCGGCCCCGGAGACTCCACTCAGCATCTCAGCATCAGATGCCAGAGCTCTGAACTGTGTCTGTGAGCATCTGTGCTTCATCTCCATTTATTTTGTGCTCCCCTTAGCAAGACGTGTCCTAAGGTAACTGCTCCTTTGATTTACCCATTTCGGCTTATGAAAAAACTCATAGGAACACTCTACTTCCAGATAGCAGGAAACTCAGACCTGTGATTCAAGTTACATGTGACTTGAGAAAAGACTAATCTACTGTGTAAGGATAGGAGATGAGTGGCTGTCTGGGCCTGGGAGTGCAGGGGATGATGCCTCAGGAGGGGCATGAGGGAAATTTTGCATCGATAGAAGTATTCTGTATCTTGATTATGGTGATTGTTACACAGGTGTATAAATTTTCAAAAGTCATTGAAATATACACTTAAATGAGTATATGATATTATATGTAAGTTATACATATATACCTCAATAAAGTTGATTTGGGGGGAGTAGGATTTTGGATGATTTATATCCTTCGAGAATAAATGTTTGGTTCACAACACCCCTCTCCCACCTAGGGAAAAAAACACCACACAAAACCTTGATCAGCTGAGATGCTGGATGAGGGTACACTTGCAACATGTAGTTGGAAAAAGAAGTCATAAATATTATGTTCTTCTGACCAGTAACAGAGGTGGTGCGTGTTGCAGCCATTCATTTTTTCTTATTTTTATCTGTGTGTGTGTGTGTGTTACCTAATTTCTTTTGCCTCCCTCCTCCTTTTCCCTTATTATTTTATGTAAGGGCTGTTGGTAGTGTGTAACGTTATAACTTAGTCATTAGGTCACAAAATCCTCAGGGGAGACTTAAACAAATTAGACATGGACACCAAGAGTGCTGCCCAGAGATGGGGGCCATGACTCTCAGCTCTTGCTCTTTCTTCCCTTCGGGGCGAGAGGGTTAGGGCCTCTCTGGGAGAGAGAACTGCATCTTCTTAGGAGAAAGCATGACCTTCACTGTTGTGACGTAAAAGGTCAAGCATGTTTAGAAGGGTGTTTAGACTGTGCCAGTTATTATTAACCTGCTGTCTCTGCTCCACATCCACCCTCCTATACATATTCTGTTGTGTGACGCCGAAGCTGGCTTCCTGTGACAGCCCACCAGCAGGGGGCTGGAGAGAAAACACAGGGGAAATCGGCTTGCTCTTCCTCCTAATGTCGCCCTAACAATTGCCCGGGTGACCTCTGCCGGTTCCTCCTCCAGCTTTGTGACCTCCCAGGCACAGACTCTCACACCCCTCAGAGGCTCCACTCCCCCCCGGGCCCCTCCTCTGCTAGTACCCAAATCTTCCTGCATCCCTGAGTCCCAGGAGTAGCGGCCTTCCTGGCGTTCTGTGTGCTTTTCAGTCCAAGAATGACAGAACAAATTCTCCATATTAAATTCTCTGTTGAGTGAGATAGATAGATAGACAGACACTCTGCTGAAATTTCTAGGGTGGCTTCTGTGTTTCAGACTGGAATTTTGACTTGTATAAATGTCGACAGCTGGTGTTTATCAATCAATTCTATTGGAACCCAGGTAGTCTGAAATCCATATGAATCTGTAAAGAGGTTTTCATATGAACTTCCTGGTGATAGTTTAAATGTGTAATCTCTGACATGTTTTTCCCTCTTTTCTTTTAATTAGCTTAATTGAAATTGATCTTGATACACCTTGGTTATAGATTTCTGAGATTCTTTTCTTTTTTCTCTTTTTTTGGCCATGCCACGCAGCATGAGGGATCTTAGTTCCCCGACTAGGGGTCGAACCCGTGCCCCCTGCAAGGGAGGTGGGGAATCTTAACCACCGGACTGCCAGGGAAGTCTCCTGAGATTCTAATTTATCTTTGAAAATTCAACTTGGGTAGCCTGAGACTCAAGTATGAGAGGAAGGTCCGTGGATCAGAAGAGGAAGCTGTTAACTTGATGAACTTAAAACTGCATCCAGCCCATGAAAACATGTAGATTCTAACATAATTAGAAATCGAGTATTATTCATTGGAATGGGTTTGCACAGCCAAACTTTCCTTATTACAAACCTTGCACGTATAACCAAGTATTCAGCCACTGAAAATGGGCCAGATGATGGCTAAGGTAAATTTGGGACATGTTTCAGAGGCTGAATTCCTTGTGTATTTCCACTCATTTCTAAGATGAAACCACCGCAATGGCAGTTTCTTTATTTCTTTCTTTTTTTTTTTTTTTTTTGCGGTACGCAGGCCTCTCACTGTTGTGGCCTCTCCCGTTGTGGAGCACAGGCTCCGGACGTGCAGGCTCAGCGGCCATGGCTCACGGGCCCAGCCGCTCCGCGGCATGTGGGATCCTCCCGGACCGGGGCACGAACCCATGTCCCCTGCATTGGCAGGTGGACTCTCAACCACTGTGCCACCAGGGAAGCCCTCTTTTTTAAATTAGCATTTATTTATTTATTATTTCTTTTTGGCTGCATTGGGTCTTCATTGCTGCACGCAGGCTCTAGGTGCAGGGGCTCAGTAGTTGTGGCGCAGGGGCTTAGTTGCTCTGCAGCACGTGGGATCTTCCCGGACCAGGGCTTGAACCCATGTCCCCTGCATTGGCAGGTGGATTCTTAACCACTACGCCACCAGGGAAGCCCTATTTGTAGACTTTTTAATGATGGCCATTCTGCCTGGTGTGAGGTACCTCACTGTAGTTTTGATTTGCATTTCTCTAATAATTAGTGATGTTGAGCATCTTTTCATGCACCTACTGGCCATCAAGAAAATCTTGAACTTCATTTTGTCGTTTTATTTTTCACACCAATATCATATTGCTATTCTTAACTTTTTTTTTTGTATTCTAGACAAATCAAATAAATATGTTGATTTCGTTTAGCAGGAAGATTTCACCATAAAAGAAAATAAGAATTTAAAGAGGAATGCTGTGATGTCAGAATTGAATTGAAAATATCAGTAAGAACTCACACCTTTAAAAAAAAAAAAGGTATTTTCCAGCTCTGCTCGCTGAAACAGCCCAGGCCTAACAATACCCAGTGTCTCAAATCTGATCTGAACCCCCGATGCCCAAATCTTGGTCTGTAATGCCATGTTCACTAAAAGGAACCAGGACTCCATGGAGAAACTGTTGATGTGTGTTTGGTGCAGGAAGGGTACCAGGTTGGCTTGGGTGCCCAGAGGCAAGAAAGCGTTCAGATACCAATGGGACAACATCGGTGGGCCTAGCACTCAGCCTAGAGGGTCGTTAGCACCGAGAAGACCCACTTGGGGTATCTGGTCAAATGCTCCGCTCTTCAGTGACCCCAATTTACGGTTAAGACCTGGATTATTGAAATATTTTAAAAATATTTTCGTTTCATTGGAGTATAGTTGATTTACAATGTTGTGTTAGTTTCAGGTGTTCAGCAAAGTGATTATACATATACATATATTCATTCTTTTTTAGATTCTTATCTCATCTAGGTTATCTACAGAATACTGAGTGCAGTTCCCTGTGCTATACAGTAGGTCCTTGTTGGTTATCTATCTTATATATAGTCGTGTGTGTGTGTTCATCCCAAGGTCCTGATTTATCCCTCCCCCTAAAATATTTCTTAAGAAGTAAGTATATAAAGGTTTAAGAGAATAAAGGCCATAGTATTTATGTTTTTGAGTTAAGAAAGGATCTGTGCATACATGGTAATGCTTAGTGTTCGAGAATTTGGGTCTCAGGGACAGCCTTGTAACTGCTATAAAAATGTGTATTTTTGGGGGGGAACCAAAGACTGAAGACAGTTTGTATTTTAGGGGGGAGACTTTTGAGGAGACAGAAATATGTACCTCAAAACTAAAGGGTTCCTCTCTATTTTCATAAAGCACATTTATATCCACGGTCCCATGAGGTCTAGGAAAGCTTAAATTACACTATATTATTCATACTATATAACACATATAATACATTGATATTATTATTTTAACAAAGAGTCGGCATTTTGGAAGCTAGAATTTTGAAATATATCCCTGATAATTCTTTTTCCTTTTCTCTACCTATTAAACTTCATTTGTTCATTTTCACCAGTAATAGAGGGATGATTTTCTACAGGACCTAGAGCAAGTGATAAGCCATTTCACACCTTTCTGTAAGTAAGAAAAAGGCATTTTTTCCTTAAGACACTATATTCCCACCCCCAGAAAATTGTCATACTATACTGATGTTTTAGAACAAGATACTTTACTGCCATCTTCTGGAAAATTGTTTTTATTATTATTATAAGCAGCAAATCTATGAAACCTATTATGTGAATAACCCCGCCTTAGATGTAGCCCCCTTCTGCAGTGCACAACCTGTACAACCATATGTGACAGAGGCTGTGATGAGTATAATATCGTCTAGGGAATCCATGTGCTTGAATGTAACTGTGTCCAGATAGATCGTAGCTCCTTGTCAGAAACTCAGCATTTCATAACCATTATAATCACTATGGCTTCTGTCCAGATGATTTCTCTTTTTTTTTTTTTTGGCCGCACGTGCAGCCCCTTGTGGGATCTTAGTTCCTCAGCCAGGGATTGAACCTGGGCCCTCAGCAGTGAGAGCATAAAGCCCTAACCACTAGACTACCAGGGAATTCCCTCCAGATGATTTCTGAATTCACTCAAAGAAGATGTCACTCAAGGATTTCATCTCTGCCTGGGCTCAGGATTCTGGGGGTGGCAGGAGGCTCAGGGTGAGAAACCAAGACAGAAGGTAAGGGGCTCAGTCAACCAGCAGGGGGTCTCAGTTAAGCAAGCAGGACAGGTAGGACCGTCACCCTGAGGGACCTTGACTTTCTTTTCTGGGGTTGTAGAGAAAGTACTTAGATCTCCCTTTCAAAGTCATTGCTGGATAGAGACACATTTGCAATAAAAAAGAGAGATTTTTCTTGCCTTTTGACGCAGTTCAACCATGTTATGTACAAGCCGCCTCAAAAAGACAAAACCTGACATCTTCCCAAACCACCCCCATGCGCCCCCGGCATTAAACAAACCCACTCAAACACGAACCGAATGAATGTGTCGACTAACAGTGTTTCAGTGAAGTGATATCTAGTCCTTCATACGGAGAATTTTGAAGAGCACATGTAAATACAGCAATAATTCATTTCTTGGAAATTCCCTGGCGGTCCAGTGGTTAGAACTCGGCACTTCCACTGCAGGGGGCACTTCAATCCCTGGCTGGGGAACTAAGATCCCGCAAGACAGTCGGCATGGCCAAAAAAACAAAAAATAAAAACAGTAATTCATTTCTCAACATTCTGTATTGAATTATTATAGATATTTAGAAGAATTTATCTCACACATATTTAAAAAAATACTATTGGATCACTAATGATTCTTTAGATCATGCTTTGGCGCTTACAAACAACTATAGTTTATTCTAACTGTTTTCAGGTGCAGTCAAGTGAGTTTAATGTTCTCTGCATCCTCCCAGCACTGCCCGTAGACCCTTGTGTGATGATGGAAAAGTTCTGCACATGGGTCTCCGACACACACCTGTGGAACGCAGCTAATGAGACTAAGGAACTAAATTTATAGTTGACTTAAATTGAGGGCTTCCCTGGTGGCACAGTGGTTGAGAGTCCGCCTGCTGATGCAGGGGACGCGGGTTCGTGCCCCGGTCTGGGAGGATCCCACATGTCGCGGAGCGGCTGGGCCCGTGAGCCATGGCCGCTGAGCCTGCGCGTCCGGAGCCTGTGCTCTGCAACGGGAGAGGCTACAGCAGTGAGAGGCCCGCGTACACGAAAAAAAAAGCCACCTAGTATGTGGTACTTTGTTATGGCTGCCCTAGCAAACTAGTACTCAGCGACTAGGGAAGGGCTTCTGGAGAGAGGTGGCCGGGCTAAGAGGACAGTAGGAAAGATCATTTTAGGAAAAGAGAATAGTGTGCCATGAAGGCCTGGAGGTGAGAGAGACTTGAAAGCGAGTATGGCCGGGGCACGACGTGCCGGCGAGGAGGGCAAGGGGAGGGGTGGTGTTGTGGACATTTGTCCGTGGACATTGTTGGTTGCCCAGCATCTGACACCCTTTGTATTGTAGGAGGATCCCAAAATGGGTGGGAGGAAGCTTCGGGGAGCAGATACCCTCCGTCTGAGCTCCCTGGAAGCCAGAACACGGCCTTTGACCCACACACAGCAAGCTGGCATTCCCATCTGGGGCTCAGACCCAGGAAGAAGGCAGACAAAGGGCACGGTGCTTAGAAACGGTTCACAGTGGCTGTGATGGAACCAGGGTCGAGTGGTAAAGTGGTGCGTGCCAGAGCACAGCTGTGTGACAGCGCGTCCACCGGCAAGAAGGCCTCAAGGTACTGAGATGGCAGGGCCACCGCAGCAGGCTAAGCAGGGCGACCAACTGGTCCTGGTTTGCCTGAGCAAACGGGGAGGGTTGGTCATGACTTCGGCAGCTCGCTCCCGTGAGACGACTTTGGCTGGGTCTTGCCTGCCTGAGCTGCTGTTGCTTTTCCAAACTTTGTTCCTCAAGCTCTCTGACAATTCTGAGTTACCCAATAACGTTCCAAAAAATTCCTTTTCTGCTTCAGTTAGCAAGAATTGATTTTTCTTGGCTGCAACAAAGAATCCTGTGTCCTGACCCCTGAAGAGCCTTGTAAGGCACAACATGGACTTTAGACTTTGTCCAGAGGTCAAGGCCAGTGGGGAGAGAGGGCACCAAAAGGTCCTGAGCACAGAACAAGGTGGTCAGATCTTCACTGAAGGGTGACCACTTTGGCTGCAGTGTGGAAAATAGACTGAGTGACAGCAAGAGAGAAGATGGAAGAGTGCAGAGGAGGCGGTGAGAAGAGCCCGGAAGTGAAGGAACCCAGGGGGCAAGGGCACCCGCGAGGCCTGCTTTTAACTTAGTCCCTCTTTAAAGGCCCCGTCTCCAAATACTGTCACAGTCTGAGGTCCTGGGGGTCAGGGCTTCCACATTTGAATTTGGGGGCCACGATTCGGTCCCTAACACCTGGTGTACGTGAGGTCTTGTGGATCTACCACTATCAGAGCTCATAACATAGTTTTATAGTTACTGTTTATTCGTCAAAGTTTACTCAAGTACACCACAAGTGTTACCACCACTGGATTCCCACCCTAGCTTGGCAACACTTGGCTTATCTAATAAGTAATTTATTAGGCCCTGTGAAAAGCTTTCACCTCTTCTGCCCAGAAAAACACCACAAAATGCAGTGACTGTCTGCTGCCTAGCCCTCCAGGTTGGACGTGATGGAAACAAGAATCTCTGTTCTCTCTGGAGCTTATACTTTAGTAATATGACCTATGTGACCTTAACATTTTGTCTGCCGATGTAGGCATGTGCTTAATAAATGGTAGCTTCAGTCACGGCATGTAGGATCTTTAGTTGCAGCATATGAGCTCTTAGTTGTGGCGTGCGGGATCTAGTTCCCCGACCAGGTCTCGAACCCGGGCCCCCCTGCATTAGGAGTGTGCCTTGCTGCAACTAAAGATCCCGCGTGCCGTAAGGAAGATCCCGCACGCCACAACTATGACCCGACGCAGCCAAGTAAATAAATAAATATATTTTAAAAATAGTAGCGGGCTTCCCTGGTGGCACAGTGGTTAAGAATCCGCCTGCCAATGCAGGAGACATGGGTTTGAGCCCTGGTCCGGGAAGATCCCACATGCCGCGGAGCAACTAAGCCCGTGTGCCACAACTACTGAAGCCCACGTGCCTAGAGCCCGTGCTCTGCAACAAGAGAAGCCACTGCAATGAGAAGCCTGTGCACCCCAATGAAGAGTAGCCCCCGCTCGCTGCAACTAAAGAAAGACTGCATGCAGCAACTACCCAACGCAGCCAAAAATAAATAAATAATTTTTTTAAAAAAGATCCTGCATGCTCCAACTAACAGCGTAAATAAATAAATAAATAAATAAATAAATATTTTTAAAAAAATCGAGGGAGCTGCAAATTTATAGCCTGGAGATCTAAACAGATAATGAAAATGGTTGCCATATATCGAAGTGTAGTGATTTGAAGGGCTCTACAGTGTTCAGGAATTAATTCACCAAACATGTAGTGAACAGCTACTTTGAGCCAGGCTGGGTAGCTAGATACTCTCAAGAGCTGTGTAAGACTTTACCAGATCTCCAAGCCGACAAGCTAACAGGGTGTCCTGACAGCTGGCAGAAACACCTGGTCAGAGACAGAGGACCTTATTGTCACAGCCCAGCAAGCAGCCTGAGCTTCACACTCCCTCTGCCCGCTCACCTCCCCAGTCCCACAGGGGCAGCGCAGGCGGCTGCTGCATGCACAGTGAGGTTGTGTCACAGCTGAGGGACCCTAAACTTTGGAAACGTCAGTTTTTTATGATGAACTGCAGGCCAGCACGGTGCTCAGAGAGGGCATAACCCGCCTTTTACACTGGAGGGAGACAACATCTCAGTCTTCCAAAGCTGTTCCCTATACAAACATCGTCAAAAAATACTCGTATTAGTCGTATGAGTATTAGAGAATACGTATTAGTCGACACAGTGGGAGGGAAATGACTTTAAGGAACCAGCTCAGGCAGCTGTGGGAGTAGCCAAAGACCCAGGGCAGAGCTGATGTTGCACCTGAGTCAGAACGCGTCTGAGGCAGAATTCCCTCTTCCTTGGGGACCTCAGTCTTTTCATTCTTAAGCCCTTCAACTGATTGGGTGAGGCCCACCCACATTACGGAGAGTCATCCGCTTCGCTCAAAGTCTGCTGGTGTAACTGCTGCCACATCCGAAAAACACCTTCACACCAACAACACGACTGGTGTTGGAAAAAACACTGGGTACCACGGTCCAGCTGACAATTACATTAACCATCACAATGGTCCAGAACAGAAGCAAGAGACTCATGGAGAATTGTCTCTCAACATGTACTTAAAGTTTAAAACTCACTAATTACACTGGTGTCTTTAGACACCTCCCCGCCAATTTATCTTGAAAATTTAAGACAAACTTTAATGATGTGAACCGGTTAAAAACTTCATTCCTCGTTCTCTTGCTGAGCGTCACTCAGGCTGGGTGCCAGCTTTGGCACGTCTCGGGCCGCCCTCGACGTGTTCAGGGCAGGAGCACAGGGCAGGACAGGACCACGAGGTGTGCGGGGCCACGCGGGTGGCCTGGGCTCTAGCCGGGACCGGGGGGAACCGCGGTGGGGGGGTCCAGACAGCCAGCGCTGCCCGGACGCGCTTCCAGGGCTCACAGGCTAGTGCGGCGGCCACCGGAGCTATTCACATCAACCAGCACCACCCGCCAGTGATCTGCCTTCCGGATGATTTCATCAGGATCTAGGAGACGTTGGCTTCCCCCCAGTTCCTGTCCCACGCACCGCCCGCCAGGACCGCCTCCGCGGGGCCCCTCGGCTCTAGCTCCCTCCCCGGGGCGGCCCCGCCCCTCTCCGCTCAGACCCCTCCCCACCCTCCAGGCTCGGCCCCGCCCACAGGGCTCGCCCCGCCCCGCCCCCTCGCGGAGCACTGTGGGAGCGGCTTCCTTGGATCCGCGCATGGCAACGTCCCGGCCGCGCAGCTCTCAGCCGAGTCCTGGAAAGGCCGCGCCAAACCCGCAGCCCTCGCGGTCTCCCTGCTCCCCTCGCCGCGAGGTAGGAGAGGGCCCGGGGCGGCGCGGGTGCCCGCCGCCCTCCGGGTGGGCCGTGGGAGGGGGCGCGGGGGCTCTGCCCCTCCCCCGCCGCCGGCCCGTGCGGCCCCGCCCGCAGCCCGCGCGCGGCCCTCGAGCCCCTGACCCAGCGTTCGTGACTGGAAGCTCGGAAATCCCCGGGAAGGCTCGGCGGGTGAGGGAGGCAGGAGCTCGGGCCCCGTCTCGCGGAGGTGGGCATTCCGGGGCCGGAGTCAGTCCGCTCCACTGGGCGGCCGGGCTGTCCGGTGCGGCCCCCGGGGGGGCGGGAGGCCGCCGGTGGGGACGGGGGCGGGGCCCCGGGGAAGCGGGGTGGGGGGCGCTTCCCGCGCTCAGTCCAGACGGCGCTAGCCCGGGAGCTGCCTTGGCAACAGAACCCGGGAAACCCGGTCCGTGGCGGACCTCCGCCGCCTTAGCTGTTCCCTGGGTGCTTCACCTTTCCCCACCGCACCCTACCCTCCGCGTCGGTCAGCCCGAGTCTCTCTCAGATCTGAACTTTTTTGGTTTGGGGACAGCCCAGCAGAAAGGACCTTCAGTTGTAAAAGTTGCTTGTTGTTCTGAGAGACGTGTAAGCTAAATTGACTTAAATGGGACTTGTAATTAGGTGGTTCCTGTTGAGCACAGTGGTCCTCACAGTGTGGTCCCCGGAGCAGCAGCAGGAGCAACGCTTGGGAACTTGTTAGAAATCCACATTCCAAGGGGTGGAGGGGGGTGATGGCGACTCCCACCTGAGACTTGGTGAATCCGAAACCGGTATGGGGGAGTGGCAGTCTGATTTTAACAAGCCCTTGGGTTTCTTCCGTTTTTTCAAAATTACTTTGCCTATCAGTTTAGCATAGATTTGTTTGTTGTTGTTTTGGCCGCTCGGCATGGCACGTGGGATCCTATTTCCTGGACCAGGGATCGAACCCAGGTACCCTGCAGTGGAAGCGTGGAGTCCCAACCACTGGACCGCCAGGGAAGTCCCAGCCCTTGGGTTTCTGACACACGCTGATCTCTGAGAACCACTGGTGTCCCATTACCTGACCTAAAGCTTTTAAGTTAAAATATTTTGTATGTCTTCTACCACTGACAATATTTGGGGGGGTTATTTTGGAATGAACATTTCTATATGATTGACATTTGCTCTCATGGTGAATTTTCATCTCCATAAAGTAATGAGAACTTAACTCAAAACACCTAAATCTAAGAGCTAACGCCATAAAACTCTTAGAAGAAAACAGGTGTAAATCTTCTTGACCTTGGATTAGGCAGTGTTTTTTTTTTTTTTTTTTTTTTTTGCGGTACGCGGGCCTCTCACCGCTGCGGCCCCTCCCGCTGCGGAGCACAGGCTCCGGACGCGCAGGCTCAGCGGCCATGGCTCACGGGGCCCAGCCGCTCCGCGGCACGTGGGATCCTCCCGGACTGCGGCACGAACCCGCGTCCCCCACATCGGCAGGCGGATTCTCTACCACTGCGC
This sequence comes from Mesoplodon bidens, assembly GCF_964165515.1. NCBI lineage: Eukaryota > Metazoa > Chordata > Mammalia > Artiodactyla > Ziphiidae > Mesoplodon > Mesoplodon bidens. The sequence continues at coordinate 1,125,247 of NC_138174.1, forward strand.
CACCAGGGAAGCCCGAGGCAGTGGTTTTTTAGCTGTAAGACCCAAAGCACAACCAACCAAAGGAAAATATATGTGTGCATCATCAAAATGAAAAGGACACTGTCAAGAGGTGGGAAGAGTGCACAGAATGGGAGAAAATAGTTGCTAGTCATTTATCTGATAAGGTCTAGTATCAGGAACATATAAGGGATTCTTTTTTCTTTTTTGGCTCTGCCAAGCACTGAGTCCTAACCGCTGGACCGCCAGAGAATTCCTCAGGGTTCCGTTTTCTCAACATCCTCACCAGTGCTTATCTCTAGTCTTTATTTTTCAGGCTGCTCCACACGGCTCATGGCATCTTAATTCCCTGACCAAGGAATCAAACCAGGGCCCTCTGCAGTGAGAGCATGGAGTCCTAACCACTGGACCGCCAAGGAATGACCATCTCTAGTCTTATTTATTTATTTAGGCTGTGTTGGGTCTTTTTTTTATTTTATTTTTGGCTGTGTTGGGTATCCGTTGCTGCGCCTGGGCTTTCTCTAGTTGCGGAGAGCGGCGGCTACTCTTCATTGCAGTGCACGGGCTCTAGGCACATGGGCTTCAGTAGTTGTGGCTCGTGGGCTCTAGAGCGCAGGCTCAGTAGTTGTGGCGCACGGGCTTAGTTGCTCTGGGGCACGTGGGATCTTCCCGGACTAGGGATTGAACCCGTGTCCCTTGCATTGGCAGGCGGATTTTTAACCACTGCACCACCAGGGAAGTCCCAATCTTTTTTATAATAACCATTCTAACTAGTGTGAGCTGAAATCTCTTTTGATTTCATTTCCCTGATGATTAGTGATGTTGAGCATCTTTTCATGTACGTATTGGCCATCTGTATGTCTTATTTGGAAAAATGTCTACTTAGGTCCTCTGCCCTTTTTTTTTTTTAAGTAATTTTTTTGACCCCTTTCTTTTTTTCTTTTTTTTTCCCGGTATGCCGGCCTCTCACTGCTGTGGCCTCTCCCGTTGCGGAGCACAGGCTCCGGACGCGCAGGCTCAGCGGCCATGGCTCACGAGCCCAGCCACTCCACGTCATGTGGGATCCTCCCGGGCCGGGGCACGAACCCGAGTCCCCTGCATCGGCAGGCGGACTCTCAACCACTGCGCCACCAGGGAAGCCCGACTTATTTCTTTTTTTAAAAAAGTTATTTATTTATTTTTGGCAGTGTTGGGTCTTCTTTGCTGCGCACGGGCTTTCTCTAGTTGCAGCGAGCGGGGGCTACTCTTCATCGTGGTGTGTGGGCTTCTCATTGCGGTGTCTTCTCTTGTTGCAGAGCACGGGCTCTAGGCATGCGGGCTTCAGTAGTTGTGGCACACGGGCTCAGTAGTTGTGGCTCGTGGCCTCTAGAGAGCAGGCTCAGTAGTGGCGCACCAGCTTAGTTGCTCTGAGGCATGTGGGATCTTCCTGGGCCAGGGATCGAACCTGTGTCCCCTGCATTGGCAGGCGGATTCTTAACCACTGCGCCACCAGGGAGGTTCCCTCTGCCCATTTTTTAATCGAGTTTTTGTTGTTGTTGTTGAGTTGCATGAGTTCTTTATATATTTTGGATATTAACCCCTCATCAGATATATGATTTGCAGATATTCAGTAGATGCCTTTTCATTTTGTTGATGGTTTCATTTTCTGTGCAGAAACTTTTAAGTTTGATATAGTCCCACTTACCTATTTTTAGTTTTGTTGCTATTGCTTTTGGTGTTAGATCCAAAAAAAATATCACCAAGACCGATGTCAAGGCACTTACTGTCTATGTTTACTTCTAGGAGTTTTATGGTTTCAGGTCATTAATCCATTTTGAGTTGATTTTTGTTTATGGTGTAAGGTAAGGGCCCAGATTTATTTTTTGCATGTGGCCGTCCAGTTTTCCCAGCACCATTTATTGAAGAGACTGTCCTTTCCTCACTGTATATTCTTGGCTCCTTCGTCACAGATCAGTTGACCGTATATGCAGGGGTGTTTTGGGGTCTCTGTTCTGTTCCATTGACCTTTGTGTCTGTTTTGATACCTAGTTTTAAGAATTTGACATGAAAAAAAGTTTAAGCCATAAACACATGTAGAGATAAATTTGACCAGAAAGGTTGTTAAATAGGTATACTTTATTTCAATTAACAATTATTTCTTATTCGAAGAATACATTTACAGCAGTGATTTTTCATAGGTATAAATGATGCAGAATGTACACCTGGCCCCAGAGACAGATGAAGATGATCTTTATTCTGGTTATAATGACTACAATCCAACCTATGATACCGAGGTAAAAAAAAAAATTTTTTTTTTTTTTTACATTGGTCTTTGCTAACCAGCTGGTTCATGAAAATTTTGGATTTGAGGGTTCTGCTTTATCATACTTTTAGATTAAGTAAGTTGATTAAAAGCCTAGAAAAGTGCTATTACTGAAGACTGTACTAACTTCTACCAATAGTAATAATTGCAGCATAAAGATGTGAAAAAGTTTATGGAAAATAATTAGGATCAATTATATACTTGTATTCTCCTGTACTAATTATCTGAATATGTAAGTTACAAGACTTAGATCACTTGAAGTACCTAAAATCAGTTTTTTTAATGCTCTAAATTTGAAATGTCATGTAGTTATTTTTCTTCTTTGAATTAAATTATACAAGTATTTTATAGAAAAATTAGAGAATAGAAATAAATATAAAGAAAAATTAAAATCATAGAAACTATGAAACCACCCAGAAATAAACCACCCAGAGATAAACATTAACTAACTTACAGTGCTTAACGCTAAATGTTTCCCTACGCACATATGTATGTGTATATGTATACTGTATCTCTGTATGTTTTTGGATAAAATGGTATCATACTGTGTGTACTGTTTCGTAACCTGCTTTTTCCCTTTTATGAATATTCGCTTTTGTCAACAAACCTATATCTGCTTAATATTTAGTAGTATAGTAATTACAGGATGAAACTGTTACTAAGACAAATACTTGAATATTTTAAATCTGTTTACATTATTGTGAGAGTTATAGTTTCCAAATTGTAAAAGACAAAAACCAAACAAAACTCTTTATAAAGTTATCTTTAATTAGCTTGTGAAGAAAAGTTAGGATGAAGTATGTGGGCGTTAATTTACTTGCTAGTATTTAAGAATCAAATATTAGCATTTAGAGGACTTTAAACTGATTTAGGAAATCTCATTCTAGAGTGTTTCATATGGCTTTCAGTCATTTTTGAATTGTTTTTTCCTCTGGAGAAAAATGTTTGCCTGTGAATTTGAGACCTAGAGAGAAAGCAAGAAAAGAAAATAGAAATCATTCACTTACTCTATATGAAATAAAAATCTAGGAGATACTGTTCATCATAGAAAATTTGAAAAATACATAAGATTGGAGAAAAAAATAAAATGACATGAATACTATTACCTGAAGATCACCTGTATTAGATATATCACCCGACGTTTTGCTGTATTCCCTTGTCTTTTAATATATTCAGGTTCTTCCCTCCCTGTATACAAACACTTATACATACACGGATATGATTACATAGACTAGTTTTAAAAAATTTGTATTAAAGCATGGACATTTTCCTAAGCTAGTGTAAATTATGAAAACCATTGAATCTCCCCCTTTCTCCAAGTCGTAAAAGTTATATGTATAAAAAAATATATGTGCTCATTGTTGAAAAACAAAATTACCCATAATACCAGCAGTCAGAAATGAGTACGGTTAACATTTTGTTGCTTTGTCTTTCCTTCATGCATACACATACAATTTTCTTTTAGCATGTTTGGAATTGAACTAATGTTTACTTTTCTGTTTGCTTATTTACATTCGGCTACATCATAAACAAAGTTTCCTGGTACTAAAAATTTAAATATAATTTTAATGGCTGCATAATACCGACTATATACAGTTGATTATTTTCTGACTATAGGATAATTATAGTTTTCTGCCCCTATTAATAACAATAGCACAATGAGCAATTTTATGCATAAATAATTTTCTCTATTGTGATCAAACATTTCCTTGGGTAGAGTCCCACAAGTGGAATTAATATATCATCATGATCATTCTTAAAAACATCAGAGAAACTTCCTAACTCTTCAGGTCATCACAGCGTGGCTTCATTATTTAACTTGAAGCAAATATTCAGAACATAACACACAAAAATAAATCACACAGTAAAATAAAAAATTTGGTTTACCCATGGTTTTCTTTTGATTAATTGGTGTAAATTAATATATAACTGAATTACTTGAAACAGTTGCTAAGGTGTTCATAGATTATGCAAATTGTTAATCAAATCATGAACAAAGGAAAAATGACAAAAGTTGTGTTGATTTGGTATTTGTAATTGGAGAATTTGTTGACAATTTTTAGTTTGTCATTGAGACTTCACTGAGCTGATTAATCAAATTTTACTAATAATTTAGGAATATTGGAAGGCTTTTCCTAAAAGATGTGCCAAGGTAGTATAATTATTTCAAAGGCAGCCCGTGGCTTTATACTTCGTGTGAAAGTTGCCTGGTTTCTATGGCTGAGACTTGTGTACTTACTTCATTTTACATAGTTGATATGGAAGGTTATGAAGATTATTTGAAGTAAAATTAAAGAAGAATCCTTGTACATAATCACATTTAAAGTACATTGTATTAGCATCCTGGTTATACAGACATTTTACTTTGTCTCCAAGGTTTTAAAAAGCTAATTGATATCGACTCCATTTTTTTGTGTATTGTTTGTGTTTGTTTTTTAATAATCAGCAAGTATGTTTCTGTGGGAAGTAGATTGCAGTAAATCAGAGGTGAGTGTGAGAACTGAGCACAGATGTATGGAGGGCTGGAGCCGAACTTGTGCTGCTGGAGGGACAGGGGACAAAGGCTACTTAGACTGGCAGTTGGAGAGGCTTGGTGCTTTTGAGAGAGGCTACAATGGCATTTTGTCCAGGAAACTCGGAAACACTGGTATCTTGCACTTGACTAATGTTACTTTCCTCAGATTCCTCAGGGAGAATGTGAGCATAGGTCAGGAATCAGCAAAGCACAGTAACGTTTTATTTCAACGGAGGCTTTGGTTCCAAGTGGCATCACAGGTTGGACCCACTGGAGCCTAGGCTGGCTCTAGTCTGAATCTCAGACTTTACCTCTCCCGTGAGATGAAAAGCCATTTTCACTTGGGCAAGCAGAGATGAAACCAGAGCAAGTGTTTGTCCCATTTCTGGGAGAGGATACAGCCTTTTCTGTCCTAAGGTCTTCTCAGGTAAGGCTCCTAGCCATGGTCCGGAATATGGAAGAAGAGAGGGGAGGGAGAGAGGGAAAAAGGATGGGGGTGATTCTCTGTTCCTACTTCTCTAGCTGCTTGGAAAAGAGAAACAGAAGAAAGGCCGTATCCTTGCAGACTTGATCTTTTAACCACGTGTGTTGATAGCACCCATTTAAACAGTAGCCAGTGAAATGGCCTTAAACTTGACTGACATTGTCAGTACTCCTCTCCCTAAGCGGGGAAGGGGCTTTGGCATTTTGTACAGTGTAAAGGGGGATTTGAGGACAGGAGTCCTTGAGCCCTACCTGGATGTCAGGAGATGGAGGAAGATGGATTATAGAGGATCGTGAACACCAAACAGTCGAGGTTAAACATTTTAAAAAATTGTCACTTCATGTTGAATGTTAAATTTGCCTTTTCGTTTTAGGAATTGGAGAATGACACAGCTTTTCAGCAAGCTGTGAAAACTAGTCACGGCAGAAGACCTCCAGTAAGTGAATTTTTTTAATTGTGGTAAAAAACACATACTTTACCATCTTAACGGTTCTTAAAGGTACACGTTGGTAGTGTTAGATTAATTCCCATTGTTGTGAAACAGATCCCTGGAACTCTCTGTCTCCCCAAACTGAAACTCTGTCCCCATTAAACAACAACCCCCATCTCCCTCCGCCAGCCCCTGGCCCCCACCGTTCTACTGTCTTTATGAGTTTGACTATTCTAGGTACCACATATAAGTGGAATCATACAGTTTTTGTCCTTTTGTGACTGGCTTATTTCATGTAGCATAATGTCCTCAAGGTTCATCCACGGTATAGCCTGTGTCAGGGTCTCCTCCCTTTTTAAGGCTGAATAACATTCCATTGTATGGATGGACCACATTTTGTTCCATGGACACTTGGGTTGCTTCCACCTCTTGGCTGTTGTGAATAGTGCTGCTATGAACATGAGTGTGCAAATATCTTGAGACCCTGTTTTCAATTCTTTGGATATATACCCAGAAGTAGGATTGCTGGATCATATGGTAGTTCTATGTTTAATTGTTGGGGGAACCTCCATACTGTTTTCCATAGTGGTTAACGCCATTTTACAATCCCACCAACAGTGCACAAGGGTTCCAGTTTCTCTACAGCTTCACTAACACTTGTTATTTACTATTTTTTTGATAGTAGCAATTTTAATGGGTATGAGGTGATTCTTATTGTGGTTTTGATTTGCATTTCTCTGATAATTAGTGATGTTGACTGTCTTTTCATATGCTCTTTGGCCATTTGTATATCATCTTTTTTTTTTTTTTTTTTGCGGTACGCGGGCCTCTCACTGCTGTGGCCCCTCCCGCTGCGGAGCACAGACTCTGGACGCGCAGGCTCAGCAACCATGGCTCACGGGCCCAGCCGCTCCGCGGCATGCGGGATCCTCCCGGACCGGGGCACGAACCCGTGTCCCCTGCATCGGCAGGCGGACTCCCAACCACTGTGCCACCAGGGAAGCCCTGTATATCATCTTTGAAGAAATGTCTGTTCAAGTATTTTGCCCGTTTTTTAACTGGGTTATTTGATTTTTTTTTTGTTGAGTTGTAGGAATTCTTTATTGGGTATATGCTTTGCAGATATTTTCTCCCGTTCTATAGGTTGCTTTTTTTAAAATTCTGTTGATCGGGTTCTTTGATGCACAAAAGTTTTTATATTTGATGTAGTCCCATTGGTCTGTTTTTGCTTTTGTTGCCTGTGCTTTTTGGTGTCATAGCTGAGAAATCATTACTAAGTCCAATGCCATGAAATTTTCCCCTATGTTTTTTTTCTAGGAGTTTTATAGTTTTAGGTCTTTTTACGTTTGGGCCTTTAATCCATTTTGAGTTCATTTTTGTATGTGATACAAGATTAAGGGTCTGATTTCATTCTTTTGTGTGGATATCCAGTTTTCCCAGCACCATTTGGGAGAGACTGACCTTTCCACATTGTATGGTCTTGGCACCCTTGTTGAAGATCATTTGACCTTTTTAAAAATAATTAATTAATTAATTTAAAAATTGTTTTATTTTATTTTTATTTATTTATTTTTTTGGCTGCGTTGGGTCTTCGTTGCTGCACGCGGGCTTTCTCTAGTTGCGGCAAGCGGGAGCTACTCTTCGTTGCGGTGCGTGGGCTTCTCATTGCGGTGGCTTCTCTTGTTGCAGCGCACGGGCTCTAGGTGTGCGGGCTTCAGTGGCATGTGGGCTCAGTAGTTGTGGCTCATGCACTGTAGAGTGCAGGCTCAGTAGTTGTGGTGCACGGGCTTAGTTGCTCCGCGGCATGTGGGATCTTCCCGGACCAGGGCTCGAACCCATGTCCCCTGCATTGGCAGGCAGATTCTTAACTACTGTGCCACCGGGGAAGCCCCTGTCCTCACTTCTGACACCAGTTGCAAAACCACCTTTAGCGTCGGTCCTTTTCTGAAAGGACTCGCAGAACTTGCTGAAAGCTGGTATGCTTACGGTTTATTACAGGGGAAGGATACAGGTTAAATCTGCCCAGAGAAGAGAGACACAGGGCACAGTCTGGGAGGGTCCAAACGTGGGGCTTCTGGTCATCCTTTCCCTGTGGAGCCCTGGGTGGCATTAACCTCGCAGCCACTCTGAGTGGTGACGGTACTTGGGAGGATTGCCAGCAAGGAAGCCTTCCCACCACTCTGGTGTCCAGAGTTTTCATGGAGGTCCATTACGTACTGTCCTCATGGCTGCCCGTTAGTCTCCAGCCCCTCCTGGAGGTTCAGGCTCCTAAGTCTGAAGTTCAGACTGTCTGGTGGCCAAAGCCCCCAGGCAAACAGGGGTGTGTCAGACAGGACATTCCAGGGGCCTGCAGATCTCCTCCCAGTAGCAAAGGGCAAAGCCAGACCTCTCTTTGGGTGAAGTCAATTCTTGACTACACATTCCACAAGCTATATTTTAATTTTAAGTTTACTTTCATTATGGAAAGAAAATTGTAGGTTAAGTTCTTGCACTTGGCTAATGACAAGGCCGTAAGCTTTTTGAGGAGGCAGACTGTCATATTGTTCTTCCTTTGCCTGCTGTGGGTCCTCCACAGATCTTTATCACATGACTTAGTAAATAAGCAAACATTGTCTTTAGGTTAGTGATTCTGGGAATCAGACAGGTGGTAATGTCTCCAGGCTGGCCCTTCATCATATTTAGAAATGACTTCAGAGATCCTCACGTGATGATGAGGAAAACAAGCCAGGGGAGGCAAGGTCTCGCACTCACCTATAACCAGGACAGAGCTCAGGTCTCCAGCCGCCTTGAATGATATTTTCATCACACCCTACTTAATGTATTAAATGGGAAAAATTTGTGCAACTGTTATATGAAAGGGACTGGGCTCACTTAAGAGGGATAAAATTCCAGCTAGCTCCAGAGGAACTTAAGGAGGAGAATAAAATGGACAGAAATAGAAATTACAAGGCATAATGTACTATGTGTTGTAAAGAGAGTATAAATTGCTATGGGACCACAAAGATAAGTTCTTTATCGCTAGTTGGGACAATGAGAAGAGGCTGCTTAGAAGATAGATTTACAGTTGGATAATTAAGGCTGTGCACAGTTCAGATTGCCTTGAGATCTGTGAGGAAAGGCACTGTGGGGGAGGGTGCAAGGGGAGGAAAGAAAGCGGTAACGTAGGATCCAGTCCGCTTAAGAGATCAGTCCAGCGCCAAAAGTAAAAACCAGGGGAACAGATCTAGTCATTAGTGAGGAGTTAAAAAGAAAAATGGTCTCTTTCCTTCAATTTGTTCTCACAGAAAAATATTGCTGAGACCCACATCCTTCCTTTTCATGTTTTTCCAAGACCTGTTATCTGTCAATTAGGTCAAGTTTGTTAATGGCTTTGTTCAAATTTTCTATATTTTTACTGATTTTTTGTGTGTGTGGAGGGGAACTACAGTTCTATTAATGAGAAAAATGGTCAAATCTTACACTGTGATTGTGGTTTTCTTTCTTTTTTTTAGGTTTTTGATTTATGTATTTGGAGTAAAGACATTTAGAATTGTTATATTTTTGTGTTAAATTGACCCTTTTATTGTTATAAAATGTCCTGTCTCTAGTAATGCTGTTTGTCTGTTTTGTCCAATATTAGTATATTGCTAGAGCTACTCAAGCTCTCTTTTGTCTAGTGTTGTTTTTTTTTTTTTTTGCGGTACACGGGCCTCTCACTGTTGTGGCCTCTCCTGTTGCGGAGCACAGGCTCCGGACGCGCAGGCTCAGCGGCCATGGCTCACAGGCCCAGCCGCTCCGCAGCATGTGGGATCCTCCTGGACCGGGGCACGAACCCGTGTCCCCTGCATCGGCAGGCGGACTGTCAACCACTGCGCCACCAGGGAAGCCCTTGTCTAGTGTTTACATTGTATGTCTTTCCCATCTTTTTACTTCCAGCATTCTCATATCTATATATTTAAGATGTATTTATTAGCAGCATGAATAGAGCTCTGGGTTTTTTGTTTTTGTTTTAATATTGTCAGATAATCTTCTTTTGGTCTATTTACATTTAATGAAATTACTGATTTGGTTTAAATTTGTTGCCTTAGTATTTGCTTTTTGTTTTTTCATGCCTTTTTTATGTTTCATTTTCTCTCCTTTCTTATCTTCTTTTGTTTGATTATTTTTTATTATTCCATTTCTCCCTCTGTTATCTTGGGAGCTTACATTCTTTAGCCATTTTTTAGTGTTTTTGTAAAGATTACAATACTCATCTTTAACTTCTCAAAGTCTAGTATAATTTAGTATTTTACTACTTTCTGGACAATGCCAGAATTTTACGTTATTTTCAGTTTTCAGTTCTAGAATTTCCATTTATCCATTTTTTATAGTTTTTAGTTCTTACTGAAATTGTCATCTTGTCTTTTAATTCGCTGAACATATTGACCATAGTTGTGTTAAAGCCTGTGTCTGATGTTTCCATCGCATGTTTCCCCTTCTGCCTGTGTTTCCATTTATTTCTCTTGGTTTTGGTTAGGTAGTCTTGCTCCTATGTGTCTGGTTGTTTTAGGTTGAATGCCAGGCATTGTAAATGAACATTTTTAGAGATAATTTTAGGCTGTATGTCTCTGCTGTCTAGTGTGATAACCACTAGCCACATGTGACTATTTATATTTAAATCATTTAAAAGTAAGTAAAGTTTTAAAATCCAGGTCCTATTGCCTGAGCCCCATTTCAAATGCTCAATAGCCACATGTGGGTAGTGGCTGCCTTATCAGGACCGATATCTTTTACTAGAGAGAATTTACTTTTGCTTATGGCCTCAGAGATGCAAGGAATCCTGAATCACCTGAAGCCAGTTGAGTTTGAGATGATTCTAAATTGGGCTCCGGTCTTACAAGGGCTGGTGTCCTTCTGATTTCCCTTCCAGTCTGAGTGTAGCCTTTGGAGGTCAGTCAAGTCTGAATACTGGAGGATTGCCAGGGCTGCCACCTCAGCAGGCCCAGCTCCAGGGTTTATGTCTTCAGCCCCGTCTTCTGTGAAAAGCTCTGTTCCTTGCAGCCTGGGCTTCCTCATTAACAGACACCCCTGGGAGAAGAGCAGCCCAGATGCAGCTCAGCCCTCAGTCTTCCCTTCTGTTCCTCAGCTTGAGGCCTTGTAATTCCTCATGGCCTTGATGGTTCTCTAATGTATCCAAACCGATTTTGTGCAAAAATATTTTTGTCCCCAGCTGCCTTAGTGGTTCTTAGAGGGAGAGATGTTTAAAACAGCGGTCCGTCAAGCCAGCAGTAGAACTCCTCTAAAAATGATGTTTTAATCAAATACTTAAACAAAGATGCCCAACAGCTAACCTGTTTAGCACACTTTTTCACCTCTGCGGTCCTGTTTGATTCCAGTTACAAGTTTGTGATCAACATACTTTGTATCTTTTTTTTTTTTTTTTTTTTTTTTGTGGTACACGGGCCTCCCACGGCTGTGGCCTCTCCCGCTGCGGAGCACAGGCTCTGGACCCGCAGGCTCAGCGGCCAGGGCTCACGGGCCCAGCCGCTCCGCGGCATGCGGGATCCTCCCAGACCAGGGGCACGAACCCGTGTTCCCTGCATTGGCAGGTGGACTCCCAACCACTGCGCCACCAGGGAAGCCCCATACTTTGTATCTTTATTTCAGAGATGAGAACATTTAGGTTCAAAGCAATAAAATAAACAAGCAAGTAGAGGGAGAGCTGAGATTCAACCCTAGATTCCCTGAGATCCTCTGACTGTTGTTAGACCCAGCGTCTGGCAGTGATAATCATGCAAAATGAATGGTAGGCGTGACCGTGAAGACTCATCTGTCTTATTGGCCCCTCAGGTCATTCTAAAGTCCCTTTTCTCCTTTAAAATGAGTTCCAGAATAGGTCTCCTTCCTGATACTTAAAATACTTGGGCTCTTTAATATTTAGAATAATTTAAAAGAAATTATTCTAAATATTATATAAATATTTCTCTATTGATGAGCCTATATTTTCTATTTCTTTTCCAGTTTTCTATTATATAACTTAATCTGAATTCTATTAACTATGTTTTTTTTCCTCCCCAAGATAACTGCTAAAATACCAAGCACAGCAGTTGCTAGACCTGTAGCTACTGGATGTGGGGTAGGTTTTCTTAAGCTGAAGATATGAAGATGCATTTTCTCATACATAAGTTCAGTTTAGGCAGTTAGTTCTAAATAAGTTTGGCTACCTTTCAGCCCATGACCTGGATATATTTTCCATTTTGGTTAGTGATGAACATTATAAATTGTTGATTAATAGCTTTGAATATTTTAGTCATTTTGGTTTTAAATATAACAGAAAATATTTTATTGTCTTTTCCTACCTGTAAACCTCGTGTTTGTTGATTGACTTCTTTTCATTTTCTATATAATATAACCAAGTGTCATGTGTATTCCATTCGTATATCTTATGTGAGGTTAGATGTTATTTAAACATAATGTTTATAATTTTTAAAAACTTACTAATTAATACATGAAAAAATAAAATTTAAGAAAAACTTCAGAGGCATATAATTGGGTCTTGCTTTTATTTGAGATCGTTGGAGGAAAGATGCTATATTAAAATTCATAAAAGAAAATCTTTTAAATCTTGCCCAAAGTACCTACAATTTGGATATTTTAGCTTATGTGAAATAATAGAGGAATGGGAGAAAAATGGAGGAATGAGGTGAAATAGTGTTTCCTAGTCTTTATGATAATATTTCTTAGGGGTCATAAAAATGGTTTTAGAACCTAGAGGTCCCGGGCACTTGCCTTCCAAGTGTCCCTTCCTGTGAATGAAGAAAGTGGCCTTATACATTATATAACAGTGCGTCATGTGATGCATACGTTTATTAATCAACCAAAGCAGGTATCACTCATAAATTTGGTTTTTGGTGATGTTTCAGAATAGGAGACAGCAAGCTTTTCTGTGAAGGGCCCTGTGATTTAGGCTCTTCGGAACCCAGCTCAGCATTTTCAGAGAGGCAGCCACAGACGATGTGCAGGCAAATGGACTGTGGCTGTGGCCCAGTACAAAGGCTGAGGGTTATAGTTTGCCAATGCCTGTTTTAGAGTTTTATTGTTTGATCCTATATCCTTGGGAGATAAATGGAAAAAAATTATGTTTAGGTTTACTTGCCAATAGAATGAAGGAAAAAAAGGTATAAAGAAAACTTTTATACTTTGGTTTATAAATTTAAATGTAGGCCTTTTTTGGAATCGTTTTAACTTAGTTTTTTGTTTACTAGTCCAAGACATCCCTGGCATCGTCAATGGGAAGACCAATGACAGGGGCTATTCAGGTATCTCCATTGTGTGGGTGTTCATTTTGGGCCTTTCCTGTGACTTAGAATATTATTACCAACGTTTTTTTAAGTTGTTACTTATATAGTGACCCTGGTTCTTTAAACTGTGGGCTAAAGTTTGGACCGTTTGAAATCTTTGGTGGCAAAGTCTCTTAGGATTTATTTACTCAGGTCTCAAATGAAATCCCACTGGGAATGGACATAGGCCTGATAGTTTGCTTGTAGGATGTACTCTGGGACTTGCTTTTCCTTTGCTGTCATTTACAGCAGTTTCTGTGGTTTCTCTCTTAGGCATATAGGAGACCAACCAAAAGTAGGGGAGTAGCCAGTTACTAAGCTGCATAAGGTACTATCTAAAAATCCTTAAGAGTGCTTTTCTTTTCAAACTGGGAGTAAGTCCAGTTCGACAAGGAATCAAAATTTGATAGAGGAAAGGTGAAGTGCAGACAGACTGGCACGTGAGGAGGTGGGAGCACGGAGCAAGCCGGCAGGGGACGAAACCAATGTTAGACGCTAGGCTGTGTTGCGACGTGTGTCGTGCAGCTCTGCAAGTAAGAGGCAAGTCTTATTTAAGAATGCTCTTTAAATGATGCTTGTTCTCCTAAGGATGGAGTTACTAGACCCATGACAGCAGTGAGAGCAGCTGGTTTTACCAAAGCAGCTTTGAGAGGTTTGTTCTATTTCAGCTATTAATTTTTTTCAGATCTTAAAATTTTAAAAATGTTTTTGTATGTGTAAATATATCATCATATTAAATAAAGTCTAATATGCCATTGATTATTTTAGGGGCCATTAAGAAAGGAAAGGGGTGATGGAAATGTTCTGCATCCCAGTTGAGGTGGTAGTTACACTGGCACGTAATCTGTCAAAACGTGCCGAGCTCCACATCTAAAAGTTGTATGTGAGTTAGAGCTAAGAGTTAAAGGTGAAAATAGTATTTAAATATATGATAAGTTAAATAATAATGTTTAAATAAAATTGTTGTGACAAAAATTAATGATTATTATACCAGGAATGGAAAATTAAAAGGCTAATACCAAGTTATTACTCACATGATTGACCATTTAGAGTTCATAATAGGGATAGATTACTATGGGGGAGAAATAAATACCGAGAAATATTTATTTTTGTTTTTACATGGTAACACACAGTTTTATTTACATGGTTTTATGTATGTTAAAAATTTTACCAGTTTCTTAATATGCAAAATATTTATGTAAGCATAAAAAATGTGCATTCCATTTAATAAATAGGTAAATTAAGTAGCATGTGCGCGGTTTCATATCCCTTCGGTTGTGCTGGATTGAGCACTAAAGGTGAACTCTTCACTGTGTCTCAGGCTCTGCGTTCGACCCCCTCGGTCAGTCGCGGGGCCCTGCACCGCCCCTGGAGGCCAGGAACGAAGACAGGTATGCAAATCCTGTGCTGCTCTGCTGTGGTTGTTGCATGTTCTTAACTTTTACTTCTCAAGTGCATAATCTTTATATATATGAAAAGTTCATGTCAGCAGAATAGTAACCAAAGCATCATCCCTGGTTCTCGGAACTAGCAAAAGAATCAAGTCTCAGAAAAGCAGCCCTGTGTATTCCATGCAGTTTTAGTGTAATATTATTGACTTGAAGATGTGTCTGATTTTTATATGTGCCAATATTGATTCTCTTGAAGGCCAAATGGGGTTGTACATGTAATAAGATATTCTTATTTTAAAAGGATATTTCAAAGAAAAAAATTAAGCAAATGTATAAGTTAATTTGTCATATTGATATTGAGAAATATAGTTTTTTATAGAATTAACTTAGTTTTGGGCCACTGACTAGAGAGTAGCTAAAAAGCTACGGTGTAAATTCAGCTGTGTACATTTACTGATATCTAAGCACCATTAGATTTTACAAATAGTGATAGCAGCCAGCATTTACCGAGTGCTCACTGTGCGATCACTGCGTGCCCTGCGCTGTGCACGAGCTTCCCTGAGAAGACTGAGCTCTTGTGTCATCAGTTCGGGGGGAGGGAAGCACGGAGAGCTCGCTGGGTTAGGCTAGTGCACGGCAGGACTGAGACTTGAACCCAGGCGGTCTACTTCCAGGGCTCATGTTTTTAAATTGTAATTCTTAAACCTCGTATTTGGGCTATTGTATAAATTACATAATTTCCCTTTTTGACTAATAAGGAACTTCTATAGAAAGTCAGTTTACTTTGTATCCTAGTTAATGACAGCAAGTTTGCTAATAAATACATGTTATCTTACTTAAATATGTCATTTAGGATCCTGTCAGCTGCTAACAGCTGAAAACATCAGAAAAAACACACACAACAAGAATGTTTTATTATCTCCCATAACAGAAGGTCTGGAGGATGGTTAATTTAACTTCTCAATAACCTCACACTGGTTCAGCTTCTTTCTGATTCTCTTGGCTCTTCTCAAGAGCCTGCCCATCCTCATGATTCCAGGAGGGCCACGGGAGTTCAGAACCTTCCTGTAGTTGATAAAACCTAGAGTCAGAAGGTGCTCAGTCTTAGGTCCCCTTTGAAGAGCAGGGATCTTTCTGGGAGACATTTGTCCCAGGCAGACGCGTCTTCATTGCTTATTGGCCAGAAATTCATCACACATGCCTGATGGAACCAGACCTTAGGCAGGAGGGTGAGACTCTCCTGTAGCCTAGCTTTCACGTTTGGGGACGCGGGGCGGCGGCAGCCTCCTGTGGAGGTGCCCAGCAGTGTCTGCACAGAGTTCATTCTCCTGGCGGCTGGTAGGGACGGGGTAGTGACTTCCACTGTCTTCATAAAATTCTCTTACAGAGTTTTAGCGCTACATTTTTATATTGATATTTTACGTTTAATTATAACAACCTGTAAGCAACATTTAAAGACATTTATTAGAGTGTTTCAGACAGCTTGAAAATAGAATTCCGTACTTTGAATTCTGAACTTTCTAACCTTTAGAAAGCCACCATCTATTATTAGAATTTTACAATCTCTATAAACTAATAAAATATGTTGCCTTAATCCCAGGTTTTACTGAAGAATATGATTTTATAGACAAACCTATACTGTGAAATTTATTCCTGTGTTCTTTTTAAAAGTCCATTTGTAGAGAATTAAGAGAATTGATGTTTACTTCGATATATTTGTAGTAAAAGTTTATTTAGGCAGTGATGTACATTCAGAGTGTTGTGTTTTTTTTTTTGTTTTTTTTTTTTTTCTTTTTTGCGGTATGCGGGCCTCTCACTGTTGTGGCCTCTCCCGCTGCGGAGCACAGGCTCCGGACGCGCAGGCCCAGAGGCCATGGCTCACGGGCCCAGCCGCTCCGCGGCACATGGGATCCTCCCAGACCGGGGCACGAACCCGTATCCCCTGCATCGGCAGGCGGACTCTCAACCACTGCGCCACCAGGGAGGCCCCAGAGTGTTGTGTTTTATTGAAAGAAAGTGGTAGTAAAACAACACTGATGTTGTGTTTGAAACATGGCTGATCTGGGGACACTTCATTTGCTACTAATGAAGTCAGGGTTCTAAACTTCCTCACCTTGTTAGAAGTCTCTGTGGTGAGTGGGGCTTCCCTGGTGGCCCAGTGGTTAGGACTCGTTGTTTTCACTGCCATGGCCCCGGGTTCGATCCCTGGATGGGGAACTGAGATGCCACAAGCCACACGGCATGGCCAAAAAAAAAAAAAAAAGTCTCTATGGTACCTATTCGGTAGTAAATAATTTTTCTCTTTTATGGGGTCTTCAGTCTTTCTAACCATAGATAAAGTTTTCATTTGCCATAGAATCTGCTTTCCTTTGGGGATGGTAATGCAACAGCATGGCCCTAGAGTTACCTTATCATGTGTTTGAATCCTGGCTCCGTTACTTACTAGCTGTATGATCTCAGGCTTAGTACTTAACTTTCTTTCATTTTCTTTCTTTCTTTTTTTTTGGCCGCCCTGTGTGTCTTGTGGGATCTCAGTTCCCTGACCAGGGACCGAACCCGTGCCCCTTGAAGTGGAAGCACGGAATCCTAACCACTGGATCGCCAATACTTAACTTTCTAAACCTCAGTTTCCCTGTCAGTGAAACGATAGTACTTGTATCAAATATTCTTATGAAGATTAAGTGACATAATTAGGGTAAAGCATTTAGCTCAAAATTAAGTTACACTTATGCTAAATAAATGTTAGCTATTTTTACTATTATAAATAATTATATAACGTAGTTATTAAAAACAGTGGCACATTTATTCTTTAAGCCCACATATATTTCTCTGATCTGTGACTTACTCTTAAAGTTTATAAGCAAATGATGGACAATGTTAAAAGTAGGTTAACTTTTGTATGTATTATCAGTGGTTGAATGACTCAAAATATACTTACTTTTTTCTTTAACAGTCCAGAAGAAAAGATAAGACAATTAGAGAAGAAAGTAAATGAGTTGGTAGAAGAAAGCTGTATTGCTAACAGTTGTGGAGACTTAAAATTGGTGAGTTCATAAACTGATAAGATTCAAGATTATGAAGTATGTGCATATGTATCTTTATGTATGTACCTGTATAAGCACATGTCTAGATAAATACTTTCATTTTGTTGTGGACTGGCCTTAGAGTTTTCACTGAAATAATTATTTTGAGAACCTGCAGTTGTAACTCTGCTTCATAAACTCTGAAGTCAAAGCAATCGGCTGATTTTGTAATTTTTCACATCAGTCATTTAAGGAGGGGAAAAAATTCCAGTGCATCGGCTGGCTAAATTTTGCAGCCTGGTGGACTGCTGAATGGGGCACACAGCCTGCTGCAGGTGGAGCCCATGGCCCACACACAGCACTAAGGCTGTTTTCTCATTCAAGCCTGACTGCTCTAAAGTATTTTATCCTAAGTAAACTGCAAAATTGTGGTTTGCTCCTTGGCAATCCAACTCTGCTGCTTTTTTAAAAATTGACTCTTTTCTTAGTTTGCTTTGTTCACATTACTTTGGTCATCATAGAACATAAATGTAATTTCTGTGACTTAGTTATCAGATCAATGAATACCATTAGAAAGATTCAGTATAAGCTACTTTTATTGCTCACAGAACCTGTGCTTTTTTATCTAGTTCTAAAAAAAAAAATTCCATGTTTAATTAATGTGACTGTGGTCAGTCTCTCAGTGGAAATCGATAAAAGGTTCTTGGCATCCTGAGTAAGATCTGAGCGAAACTAAGGATCTGTTGCTGTATTGGGTAGCAGTTATCCATGATCCATGATCCAATACTTGTCTGTATTTTGAGCATCCGAGAAACCAAACAAATCCACCTAAATTCCTACCTCATGAGATTGAATTAAAACACCAAAGACTCAGGAGTTGGGAGGAAAAAGGAAGTAGATAGACATGGTCAGACCGAAAGGGGGTGGGAGGTGAGGTAATGGAGAACCTCGACGTGGGGCAGGTGTGCTCCAGGTCTTAACCCCCATGCTTCCTCTTCTTTCCCAGAGAAGACACTCGGCCTTTCCATGCGGGAGGAAGAGCTCCCGTTTAAACAATAGAAGGGGAGTTTATGGTAGGAGCACATGGGCATCAGGGAACCCAGGGGTAATGGCAGCCACCCCTGCTTCCCGCAGACACTTCCCGAATGCACCAAATTCCGTGTGAGTGCTCAAAGGAGTTTACACAGTGTACACTTGATTTCAGGCCTTAGAAAAGGCAAAAGATGCAGGAAGAAAAGAGAGAGTCCTGGTGAGACAACGAGAACAAGTTACAAGTCCAGAAAACATCAATTTGGATTTAACTTACTCAGTAAGTATGAAGTACCTGTTGAGTACAGTTATCTTGGTGAGAATAGATTCCAGAACTCTTTTTTTCTTCTTTGTTTCTTGTTTTCTCTTGTTCCTTAAGCCTTATTGGACTTAAGGTGCCCAGAATTAGATTAATAATAGTCTTTAGTTCATGGGACCACTCTTATCTTTGGTCTGTACAGTGATCTTCTTTAGTTAGTTAATTAGTCATTTTTAATAATGTAGTAAATATTTGTAAACCTACCAGCCAAGGACTCGTGAAGATTGCTAATATTTGGGTTCTATTCAGTGTGGATACTTTAACGAGATTTGTTTTGTTTTGTTTTGAGGTATAATTGAGATACGGTGTTCTGTTAGTTTCAGGTATACAACACGATGACTTGATATTTGTATATATTATGAAATGATCACCACAGTGATCACCAGTTAACCTCCGTCACCAAACATAGTTAGAGAGATAATGGGGTTCTTATTTATTTATTTATTTATTTATTTATTTTTGGCTGCATTGGGTCTTTGTTGCTGCGCACGGGCTTTCTCTAGTTGCCGCGAATGGGGGCTACTCTTGGTTGCGGTGCACGGGCTCTAGACACACGGGCTTCAGTAGTTGTGGTGCATAAGCTTCAGTAGTTGTGGCTCGTGGGCTCTAGAGCTCAAGCTCAGTAGTTGTGGCTCATGGGCTTAATTGCTTCGTGGCATGTGGGCTCCTCCCGGACCAGGGCTCGAACCCATGCACTGGCAGGAGGATTCTTAACCACTGCGCCACCAGGGAGGTCCCAATAACGAGATTCTAATGTGGACTTTTTGGTCTGTGATTTTAGAGAACTTCAAACTAGGTGAATAAGATAATGTTCTGTGAAGAGAGTAGGGGGGGAAAACCAGCTAATTTCTAGAAAAATTTATTCAATTCTGAAAAGACACTTCTTTGGTATTTATACTGCTGTTTAAAAGGGTGTGTTTTCAGTAGGAAAAGTCTTCATACGCTAAATAAGTGGAAAAAAGGACATTAGAACTTAGAATAAGAAGAATTTTTATATGTTTACTATTTATAGCTAATATTTTTAAATTCCACGGAGTCTTTAGATTTGGGAATAATTTGTGATGATTATTTTTTTTCCTTTAGGAACATAATTTACTATAACTTAATGATTTAAATTATAAATTTGCATATAGAGCAGCAATACTATACAAATTAAGGTTCAAGGTATTCCACATGATGTTTACTTTATATTTACAAAGAGAGTTTGGTCCACTATCTTCCTTATTCCTTTTATTACCAGCAATAGTAATAATACACATTTATTCTTTGTGGGTCTTCCTGAGATTAAAAGATAGCAAATCCATTAATTAGAAAGAATACATGGAAAATTAGGTGAAATTTAGAGGAAAGCTCCACCTGTCTTTTTTTTATAAATTTACTTATTTAATTTATTTATTTTTGGCTGCATTGGGTCTTTGTTGCTGCACGCGGGCTTTCTCTAGTTTTGGTGAGCAGGGGCTACCCTTCATTGCGGTGCGCAGGCTTCTCATTGTGGTGGCTTCTCTTGTTGCGGAGCACGGGCTCTAGGCACGCAGGCTTCAGTAGTTGCGGCACACGGGCTCAGTAGTTGTGGCTCGCGGGCTCTAGAGCGCAGGCTCAGTAGTTGTGGCGCACGGGCTTAGTTGCTCCGTGGCGTGTGGGATCTTCCTGGACCAGGGCTCGAACCCGTGTCCCCTGCATTGGCAGGCGGATTCTTAACCACTGCGCCACCAGGGAAGCTCCCACCTGTCTTAATGTTCTGGTTCATATTGGAATGCAAGGTGTTCTCTGTGTACTTCATTGCCTTGTGGGTTGGGAATCTTGATAGAAGTATCTAACTTTGTTACAGTATTTTAATCTCTAGAAAGATTATAGGCAAAAGGGGCCTAAAATGATCATTATGTGTCTGTTTGCAATATTTTTTTCTTAGGTTCTTTTCAACTTGGCCAGTCAGTATTCAGCTAATGAAATGTATCCTGAAGCACTAAACACCTATCAAGTTATAGTGAAAAATAAGATGTTTAGTAATGCAGGTAAGTGTGTATAGTCAGTTTTTCCAATAAGTATAGTTCTTTTGTACTGTTAATTTACAATTTCCTCACTTTATGCTTTCTTATAATGAAATCATCTGTGCTCTGAGCAAATTCATATTTATGATAGGGGTGCCCTGCTTAAAGATATGAAAATTCACACAAATACAAATGAAAAAAAACAGTTGGTATAAGATATATTGCCTAACAGTAAATGAAAACAGTATTCTGTATCACAAGTAGAAGGAGCCATGGCAACCTACAGAACATGCTTTCCCTTGTATAATTATCCACAAGAGACCTTTGTTTATATTTAACATTTATATTGTGTAATTTTTTGGTCTCAGTATTAAAGTATATCAGAATATTATTTTCTTTAATATTTTATTAAACTATTACATCATATAGTTTAAACCAGGTAAGTGTACTCTTTTTGTTCCTGAGCTACAGGCGTCTTCATCCTGGGTCCTGGGGTGGGCCCTATAGAGTGGAGGGAGGGTCAGGATTAAGGAGAGCTAATTATTACCTAAGATCCCCCAAGTCCTGGTGAGAAGATGTGTGGGATTATTCGAGTACGAGTTGGAAAGACTAGACAAGCTTTCTGAGTGGACGTTGCATTTGAGCTGAGTCTCAAGTTTGTAGAAACACTTTTTCTCATCAATTCATAAATGCTTACTGTAGAAAACGTGGGGAAAAAAGGATAAACTGTACATATTGGAGCTCTGGGAGATGCTGGAATAACGTCCAAAAGAAGGTCTAATTTTGAATTATCTAATACTTTTTAAGTCCCACGTTTTCTTAGAAGAACACAACTCCAGTTTTATAATGTCAGTCTATTGTTTTCTAGCCATGTTTCCAGGAATCCATCTGTCTTAAGTTCTAATTCCTTGCAGAGGTTTAGTGTGCACATACATGAAAATAGTATAACTGTTTTAAAGTGAGAATTTTAGTTAATGTCTGAAGCTTCATAAGTTGAGAAGACCTTCAAAAAATATAAATTAAGGTCATCTAAAATATCATAGAAAAAGTGAAAAAAATAGGATATTATATATTCATTAAATTTTTTTTAACTAGGACGGTTGAAAGTGAATATGGGAAATATTTATTTAAAGCAAAGAAATTATTCCAAAGCCATTAAATTCTACCGAATGGCCTTAGATCAAATTCCAAGTGTCCATAAAGAAATGAGGTAAGTTTGTAAAATTTAAGTGTCGTTCTTGAGAAACAGGGTCACTCTTTTGACGCGTTGCCAGTGGGCTGAGTGCTTTGTGGTATCTGTACATGAGAGGTGTTAGATTCTTGTTGTAGCTGTAGTGCTTTGGTCTGTCCCCTTGCGACTACTTGCATGCATTTGTGTGATGGAAGTTAAAGGTTGAAGGCATAATATGTGATCAGTTGGAATAAAACTAAGCTAATGGGCCTATATAGGGAATAACACTGCAGGCAGTTAGCGCCATAATACAACTTACTGCCAACACCAAATCAAACAGCGGTTCTTTAGAACATACCAGACTCCAGAATGCAAGACTGGAAACCAAGACCTCCTTACATTCTTACTACAGCTTGAGAAGGGAAGAGCGAGAGGACGAGGGAAGAGGAGGATGCTGGGATGTTTCTTGTTCTTACCGTATTTCAGGAGCAGAAACAGTAGATTACCTTATGGTCTGGTTATAACTATGGGAACATAGGAGGGTACCAGGATACTTACTGGTCATAATTTCTCCTAGGCACAGTACAGTGCCTCTGTGAAAGTTAATTTCTTTGTAAATGCCACTTTTCGCAATAATTTGTTTTCGAATTATGCATAATATCTCATTATCATCAGTAAATATCTAACTTACAGAGCACAATGCCCTTGAGGTACTTTTAACCCAGGTGAGGCCAAGAATTTGAGCATTTTAGAAAAAGATAATAATATTATATAGTATATGTTAAGTGCTTAACAATCCATAACAAGAGGTAGTATAGTAATTAAGTTGAAGGAATAATTATTGAGAACAAGAAAGGTCAAGAGAGGCTTAACGAAGGAGGTATACTTGAGTTGGTTACTAAAGTGAAGACAAGCGAAGGGGTAACATTCCCGACAAAGGGAGCACTGTAAGAAGAGTCTGGAAAATACTGTGATCTGATCAGAGAATTAGGAGTAAAAGGATTTAGTTGAAACGGGGTTATATTGAGGAGTGGTTAGAAATAAGGTAGGATCACATTCATTAGAATGGCTATAATCAAATATAGACAATAATTAGTGTTGAGGAAGATGTAGAGAAGTTGGAATCCTCATACGTTGGGGATGTAAAATGGCCCAGACACTTTGGAAAATAATTAGGTTGCTTTTTTAAAACGTTAAACACAAATTTACCATATGACCAATTCCATTCCTAGGTATATACCCAAGAGAAATGACAACATGTATTATCACAAAGTATTGTACATGAATGTTTATAGCAGCATTATTCATAATAGCCAAAAAGTAGAAGCAATCCAAATGTCCATCAAGTAGTCAATGGAAAAATAAAATGTGGTATAGCCATGCAATAGAATACTACTCAGCAGTAAAGAAGGAATGAAGTACTCTTACATGCTGTAATATGGAGGAACCTCAAAAAGATTATGCTAATTGAATGAAGCCAGACACAGAATATCACATATTGTAACTCCATTTATATACAATGTCTAGAAAGGCAAATCCAGAGAGACAGAATGTAAATTAGCGTTTGCCTGGGGCTAGAGGTGAGATCGAGGAATGACTGCAGATGGGCACAGGTTCTCTTTTTGGGGTGATGAAAATGACAAAGTAAGAATGTGGTTATGGTTCCACAACTGTGTTAATACAGCAATAATTATTGAATCATACACTTAAAATAAGTGAATTTTATGCTGTGTAAAGTAAACCTCAATATAGCTTTAACAAAACAAAACAAAAAAGAAGTAAAGTGGGAAAGAAAAGGAGGAAATTATTTGTGGAATGTCTTGATGGCCATACTAGGGAGTTCAGACCTCTAAAGCGAATCCATGTTTATTTTTCTCTAGGATTAAAATTATGCAGAATATTGGAGTTACATTTATTAAAACTGGGCAGTATTCAGATGCCATCAATTCATTTGAGCACATAATGAGTGTGGCACCAAACCTGAAGGCAGGCTTCAACCTGATTCTTAGTTACTTTGCTGTTGGAGATCGAGAAAAAATGAAGAAGGCATTCCAAAAACTGATCGCTGTTCCATTAGAAACTGAAGAAGATGGTAAATACATTTCACCAAATGTGAGTATGAAGAAGACTTATGTAGCCAGCTCCTGATTACCTGTGCTTCTCTGTCTCCAGAAATGAGAAAGTTGGAGTTGATGACATTTCAGGTTTCTCCCAGCCCTGTATTAATGTGTTTTTATCATTTTCATTTGTTATTTAAATTAGGTTGACACCAGGGCTATTGAAATAGGGCTAGAGATTATGGTTAAAACAGACTGCACAATTTTAGTCAAAAAACGAAAAGGAGAATCTTAGGAAAAATTGTCATTCTTTAATGTTGTTTTATATGGAGTCATACCCTGTGCACTTGCCTGTGTTGATACATCACAATGAATAGTAATGTCAGTTTCATAAATTGAACCTAATAGGTCTTCCTGATAGGGTGTAAGGGTGTCACAGCATAGTGGCTGGCCCCACTACTCAGTATTTAACTCTCCTTGTTCCTCTGTATTTAAAATAGCACTAATTATAACAACCTACCGTATAGGGTTGTAAGGATTAAATGAGGTAATGCATGTGAAATGCTTAAAATAGTACCTGGAACATAGTAAGTGCTGGGTAGATGTTAATTATTATATATAACTTTCATATTGAGAAAAAGTCATACATGTTGTGAAAGAAATCATCTATGTTTTCAATAGGAAGTAGCAATATGGATCATACTAAGTAATTGATGATCGTTAAAGCATTTATATTTGAGTTAAGAATTTATAATATCACACATTTGTACTAACAACCACAGCTTCTGTGTACTTGGCCCTATTCTTTCCAGCCTGAGCTTGTATCAGCTGCTAGCATCTATGTTAGTTCAGTGGAGAATGTGATAGGTAATCAGAAGTAAGAAGAAAAAGTTTACTTTACATAAGGGAAAATGTTTAGAAAGATTAATATATTCTCCATTTTATACAGCTAGCCTAGTGGTGAGGTTGATTAGAAATCTAGTTCTTGGGCTTCCCTGGTGGTGCAGTGGTTGAGTCTGCCTGCTGATGCAGGGGACACGGGTTCGTGCCCCGGTCTGGGAGGATCCCACATGCCGCGGAGCAGCTGGGCCCGTGAGCCATGGCCGCTGAGCCTGCGCGTCTGGAGCCTGTGCTCCACAACGGGAGAGGCCACAACAGTGAGAGGCCCACATACCGCAAAAAAAAAAAAAAAAATCTAGTTCTTGATTCTTACTTCTGAATCGCTCATTTTTCCCCCTAGGATGACCCACATACGAATTTAGTGATTGAAGCTATAAAGAATGATCATCTAAGGCAACTGGAACGTGAAAGGTACTATTTTGGGCACTTCCTGATTAAACCTTAATGATGTGGTCTGAACTCCTGTAGGAGAGGTGGACATGCGTTCCAATGAGTTCTTCCAACGCCCGTGTTCAGTATATTTCTTGAGTAGCGCTGTCGTTGCACCACTTCTATACTCTACTGGAGTCGTTTTTCTCCTTCAATATAACCTCAGTCCTCATGCTAATCCCAATTATTATTACTCAGTTACTCTGACTATTTCTCTGTAATTTGCTTTCCCTCTGCCTCTGGTGCAATATTAGAACTTTGTTCATATTACCTTTGTTCAAAAATTTATGTCTCTGTGTATTTTTATCATGCCCCCCAATTAAATTTCAACTCCCAAAGACAAAATTCTTTTTATTTATTTCATTTCTTCCTTTCTCCGATATGGTACCTAGTCTCTGTCAAGTATGGCTTGCACCTTCTAATATTTATTGAATATGAAACAGGTATCTTAGAAGTTATATCATATCACAGAGGGCTCTTTGTTTTTTTTAATTGTGATAAAATACACATAACATAGGGCTTCCCTGGTGGCGCAGTGGTTGAGAGTCCGCCTGCCGATGCAGGGGATGTGGGTTCGTGCCCCGGTCCGGGAAGATCCCACGTGCCGCGGAGCGGCTGGGCCCGTGAGCCATGGCCGCTGGGCCTGTGCGTCCGGAGCCTGTGCTGCGCAGAGGGAGAGGCTACAACAGTGAGAGGCCCGCGTACCGCAAAAAAAAAAAAAAAAATACACATAACATAAAATTTATCTTAACCAAGATATGTAATTCTTCATTTCAACGGTAGTGGTAGGTGCATTCACATCGATTTGCAGCCAGTCTCCAGAACTTTTTTTATCTTCCAAACTGCAGCTCTGTACCCACTGAACAACTCCCATCCCCCCCCACCAGCCCCTGGCAGCCACCGCTCCGCTTTCTGTCTATGAATGTGACCTGCTCTAGGGACCTCATGGAAGTGGAATCACGGTACTGTCTGTTTGTGACTCACTTTTCATCCATGGTGTAGCCGGTGACAGGATTTCCTTCCTTTTTTTTTTTTTTTTTTTTTTTTTGCGGTACGTGGGCCTCTCACTGTTGTGGCCTCTCCCTCTGCGCAGCACAGGCTCTGGACGCGCAGGCTCAGCGGCCGTGGCTCACGGGCCCAGCCGCTCCACAGCATGTGGGATCTTCCTGGACCGGGGCACGAACCCATGTCCCCTGCATCGGCAGGCGGACTCTCAACCACTGCGCCACCAGGGAAGCCCTCCTTCCTTTTTAAGGCTGAATAATATTCCATTGTGTGGATGGAGGGCCCTTAATCTTTAGGATTTAGTTTAACAGTAAAAATTAAACTTACACTTCTGGGAAGATGGAGTAGATGTACTTCTCCATGTTCTTCCCACTAAGTACACATAAAAACCCCGGAAATTGTATGTACAACAAAATGAGAAGAAAGGTATAGACAAGAGGGCAAATCATCAAGGGACCTGGGGGCTTGAGGAACAGCATGGCAGTGATTCCCCTCACATTGCTCAGACTTGGAGCTGAAGAAGCTAGCAGTCAGAAAGCCAGGGGCTGCATTTTTTAAAAAGGCTCTAAGAAAAGCCAGAGGACAAGGTGAGGGGTAGGCTAGCAAGACAGAAAACTTTCAGACAAATGCCACAGAAAAAAGTTGTGGTCCCATCCCCACACATGCCAGCAACAGCCAAGTGGGTGCCTAGACTTCTACCCTCCCAAGGCTCTAAGGAGACACTCAGTACCCCAGCAGACCAAGTAGGGAGCAGGACTTTAATCCCCAAGGCCCTTATGGAGCCCCACCACTCTAACTCTGTGGTGTAGTGGACAGCACATGGGGAGCCTGGAACTCCACCCCACCCAGCAGTAACAGGGCACTCTTGACCCTCCCTCCTGCGTGGTGTCACAGGGGCAGTGGGGAATCAGTGCCTCGGTCATCACTCAGCCGTAACAAGACCATGGGGGATGCAGGGACTCCCATCCCACCCAGCAGAAGCAAGGACCTCCTCCCACATAGGTGTCAGAGCAGGCTGTGCGAGAAATATGGGCTTCTCCCCTTATCTGGCATGTGATGCGGTGGTGTCGGGAAAGACAGCTAAAACAGAAGATTTAAATAAAATTCAGTCTTTTTTTTTTCTACGTCACTTTTCTTTTTCTCACAATAAAATACAAAAGCATTCAGCTCTTTAAAGTACATCACTTGGGGCTTCCCTGGTGGTGCAGCGGTTAAGAATCCACCTGCCAGTGCAGGGGACACGGGTTCGAGCTCTGGTCCGGGAAGATCCCACATGCCACGGAGCAACTAAGCCCGTGCTCCACAAGTACTGAGCCTGCGCTCTAGAGCACGCGAGCCACAATTACTGATCCCATGTGTGCCACAGCTACTGAAGCTCGTGCGTCTGGAGCCTGTGCTCCGCAACAAGAGAAGCCACCACAATGAGAAGCCTGCGCACCACAACGAAGAGTAGCCCCCGCTTGCCACAACTAGAGAAAGCCCACGCGCACGCGCAGCAACGAAGACCCAACGCAGCCAAACATAAATAACAAAATACATCACTTGCCCAAATCCTCAGAATCAGGGTGAAAGTAGTATTGAAGAGCCTGAATGAACATTATTTTATTTTTACTTTTTTATTGAAATGTAGTTGATTCACTATATATATATTTATTTTAGATTCTTTTCCATAGGTTATTACAAGATACTGAGTATAGTTCTCTGTGCTATGCAGTAGGTTCTTGTTGGTGTGCGGGCTTATTATTGCGATTGCTTCTCTTGTTGTGGAGCATGGGCTCTAGGCACGTGGGCTTCAGTAGTTGTGGCATGCAAGCTTAGTAGTTGTGGCTCACGGGCTCTAGAGCCCAGGCTCAGTAGTTGTGGCGCATGGGCTTAGTTGCTCCACAGCGTGTGGGATCTTCCTGGACCGGGGATTGAACTGGTGTTCCCTGCATTGGCAGGTGGATTCTTAACCGGTGCACCACCAGGGAAGTCCTGGTTATCTATTTTATATATAGTAGTGTGTATATTTTAATTCCAAATTTCTAGTTTATCATACACCCCCCCTTCCCCTTTGGTAACCGTAAGTTTATTTTCTATGCCTGTGAGTCTGTTTCTGTTTTTTAAGTAAGTTCATTTATATCAATTTTTTTAGATTCCATGTAGAAGCAATATCATATGATATTTGTCCTTGTCTGACTTACTTCACTTAGTATGATCATCTCTGGGTCCACCCATGTTGCTGCAAATGGCATTATTTCATTCTTTTTTTATGGCTGAGTAATATTCCATTATGTATATATACCACATCTTCTAAAATTCAGTCTTATAATGTAAAAATGTCCAAGTTTCTTTTTCTTTTTTCTTTTTTGGCTGTGCTGTGGCTTGCGGGGGGTCTCAATTCCCTGATCAGGGATTGAACCTGGGCCATGGCAGTGAAAGCCTGGAATCCTAACCACTGGACCACCAGGGAATGTCCAAGTTTTGATCAAGAATCACTCATCATACCAAAAACCAGGAAGATCTCAAACAGTGAAAAAAGATAGTCCATAGATGCCAACACTGAGATGACAGAGATGTTAGAATTATCTGACAAATTTTAAAGCAATCATGATAAAAATGCTTCAACAAGCAATTATGAACACACTTAAAACAAATGACAAAATAGCCTCAGAAAAGAAATAGAGTCTCAGCAAAGCAATGATATAAAGAAAAACCCAATGGAAATTTTAGAACTGGAGAATATAACAGCTGAAATGAAAAGCTCAGTGGAGGGACCCAACAGGAGAATGAAGGGGAGCCCGGAGAGGGTTGGTGACTGGAAGAGAAAATGGAAATTATCCAATCTGAACAAACAGAGGAAACAGACTAGAAACCAAAATAACCAGAGCCTCAGGGATCCCCGGGACTATTACAAAAGAACCAGCATTTGTGTCATCAAGTCTGGGAAGGAGAGGTGAAAGGGATTAGGCCAAAGAAATAGTAGCTGATAACTCCCTAAATTTGGCAAGGAAAATACACTTACAGTACAAGGAGCTGAAGAAATCCCAAGGAGGATAAACCCAAGAAAATCCATGTCATGATATATCATGATTAAACTTCTGAAAATTAAAAACACGAAGTCTTTTTTTCTTAAAATATTTATTTTATTTATTTGGCTGTGCCAGGTCTTAGTTGTGGCATGCGGGATCTTCGATCTTCTTTGAGGCTCGCTGGCTCCTTAGTTGTGGCATGCGAACTCTCAGTTGCAGCATGTGGGATCTAGTTTCCTGACGAGGGATTGAACCCGGGCCCCCTGCTGGGAGTGTGGAGTCTCAAACCCTGGGCCAAAAGGGAAGTCCCTAAAATCACAAAGTCTTGTAAGGAGGCAGAGAAAACAACCCATAAGGGAAAAGCAATTAGAATGACAATGGGAAAGTCTTAATAACCTAAGCTCCCAGCTTAAGAACCTAGAAAAAGTATAAAATAATTAAGCTGTAAGGATGTATTGTACAGCACAGGGAATATAGCCAATATTTTGTAACTATAAATGGAATATAACCTTTAAAAATTATGAATCACTATGTTGTACACCTGAAACTTACATATATAAGTTTCAGGGATTTTATATATATATATTAATATTTTTCAGGTATTATGTATTTTATATATATATATAATGTACATCAACTATACCTCAATTAAAATATAAAGAACCTAGAAAAAGAAGAGCAAAATCAACCCAAAAGAAACAGAAGGAAAGAAATAATAAAGAAAAGAACAGGAATCATTGGCACTGAAGAGAGAAACAATACAGAACATCAGTGAAACAGCTGATTCTTTGAATAGATCAGTAAAGTTAACTTCTAACAAGACTGATGAAGGTAAAAGAGAGAAGACTCAAATTACTAGTATTAGGAACAAAATAGTAGCTATCACTACAGACCCTGCAGACATCAGAAAGATATTAAGGAAATGCTACAGACAACCTTGTACACATAAATTTGAAACTTAGACAAAATGGACCACTTTCTTAAAAAATACAAACTACCACAACTCACTTAATATGAAATAGATCGTTTGAATAGCCCTTTGACCCTTTGAATGTTAAGGAAATTGAATTTATAAGGCAAATCTCCAGACCTATATGGTTTTACTAGAGAATTCTAGAAAATATTTAAAGAAGAATAAACATCATTTCTATACAGTCTCTTCCAGAAAGTAGTTCATTTTATGAACTAGTATTACCCTGATACCAAAATAAAACAGAAGAGACAGAAAACTACAGAAAAATATCTTATGACTATAGATTAAAAATTCTCAAGAAAATATTAGCAAACCAAAAATACTAACAAAATAGGAAAAGAATTATGCACCATGACTAATTGGGATTTATCCCAAGACTACAAGATTGGTTTACCATCTAAAATGCAATTAATATGATACAGGATATCAGTAGAACAAAGGACAAAAGCCACATGATCATCTCAGTAAACCAAAAAAAAAAAAAAAAGGAAAAACTGGGGGAGAACAAAATCCAAAATCCATATTGGATTTTGTTAAACAAATAAACTTCAACAAGGAGGTTGCTCCATCTGATAAAGGACATCTATGAAAAACCCACAGTTTCCCATTATACTACTTAATGGTGAAAGACAGGAAGAAAAGTAACTAAAAGACTTACTTATCCAGATTGGAGAGCAGTAAAACTTATCTCTGTTTGAAGATCACATGATCTTGTATATAGAAGATCCTAAGGAATGCACTAAAAAAATTTGCCACTGATAAACGAGTTCAGCAAGTTTCCAGAGTAAAAGATAAACATGCAAGAATCAACAGAATACTATAGAAGTGTGGTACACAGTGCTAGTGAGCTATCTGAAAATACCATAGAGGGGTGGTACACACTGCTAGTGAGCTATCTGAAAATGAAATCAACAATTACATTTACAGTAGCATAAAAAATAATTTATTAGGAATAAATTTAACAAATGAAATGCAAAACTTGTACTCTGAGAACTGTAAAACATCATTGGAAGAAATGCTAAATAAATGGAAAGAGATCACATGTTTATGGATAGGCACTTAGTATTGCTAAGATGGCAGTGCTCCCCAGATTACAGATTCAGTGTAATCCCTATCAAAATCCCAGTAGTGTTTTTGCAGAAAGTGACAAGGTGATCCTAAAATTCATATGGAAATGTAAGGAATCCAGAATAGCCAAAACAATGTTGAAAAAGAAAAGTTCGAGGACTCAAGCTACAAAGCCACACTAATTAAGACAGTGTGATAACACTTTGTTAGAAGCATAAAGACATACATGAAAGTCAATGGGATGGAATTGAGAGTCCAGAAATAAACTCTTACGTTTATAGTCAATAAAACTGTCAGGACAATTCCATGGGGAAAGGATAGTCTTTTCAGCAAATGGTGCTGGAACAATTGAATATGCTCATGCAAAAGAATGAAGTTGGACTTCTCCCTCACACCATACAGAAAAATTACTTCAAAATGGATCATAAATCTAAAAGTAAGAACTAGAGTTACAAAATTCTGAGAAAAAAAAACATAGAAGTAAATATTATTGACCTGTGTTAGGCAGTGGTTTCTTAGGTATGAAAAAAATAGGTAAATTGGACTTCATCAAAATTAAAGACTCATTCTTCAAAGTACACCATCAAGAATGTGAAAACAGGGCTTCCCTGGTGGCGCAGTGGTTGAGAGTCCGCCTGCCGATGCAGGGGACACGGGTTCATGCCACGGTCCAGGAAGATCCCACATGCCGCCGAGCGGCTGGGCCCGTGAGCCATGGCCGCTGAGCCTGCACGTCCGGAGTCTGTGCTCCGCAACAGGAGAGGCCACAACAGTGAGAGGCCCGCGTACCGAAAAAAAAAAAAAAAAAAGTGAAAACAGCCTAATGAATGGGAGAAAATATTTGCAAGCCATGTATCCAAGAAGGGACTTACTTCTACAGTAGGTAGAAGAACTCTTCCAACTCAATAATAAAAAGGCCAAAACCTAATTAAAAATATACAAAGGATATGATAGACATTTCTTCAAAACATATTCAATTGGCAATAAGCACATGAAAAGATGCTTAACTGCAGTATTCACTAGGGACATGCAACTCAAAACTGCAGTAAGATAGCACTTCACACCCACTAGTGTGATTGAATAAAAAAGATAGATAATAACAAGTGTTGATGCGGATGTGGAGAAGTTGAAACCTTGTATGCTGATGGTGGGAATGTAAACTGGTACAGCCACTCTGGAAAAGTCTGGAAGTTCTTCATAGACAACGTATGACCCAGCAATTTGTCTCCTAGATACATACCCAAAAGAAATTAGAGCATACATCCACATAATAACAATAAGTTATACAGGAATATTCATAGCAGCATTATTCGTATCCAGAAAGTGGAAACAACCCAAATGTCCACAACTGATGAATGGGTAAAAAATATATGATCCATCCATGCAATGGAATATTATGTAGCCATAAAATGAATGAAATACTGACATATGCTACAGTACACATGAACCTTGAGGACGTTATGATAAAGTGAAAGAAGGCAGTCACAAAAGACCACATATTCTACGATTCCATTTATAAAATGAAAGGTGAAGATTAGGCAAATCTATAGAGACGTGTAGTAGTTCAGTTTGAGTATTTAGCACAGTTTCTGTAGTGGCAGTTTTTACCCTTTCATTTCCACAGACAGTGCAGATTATGCAGCTTCAGCTGCCGAGTCCTGTGTATCTCGCTCTCCTTCCTTCTTTCTCCCTCCCTTCCCCCCCTTTCTTTCTTTCCTTCTTTTCTCAGAATGCATCACAGGCCAAGAACTGCTGACCCCAAGGGCAGTCATGGCTTGCTGATCACATTTCCCAGTCGTGGTTTTCAACCTGATTTGTAAACAGATTGCTAGCATAGCTGCCCAGACAGTGTTTACACTTACATTTTAAGAAATAAATCGAAACTCTTTTTATACCATATTTCTAAATCTTTTTTGTTTGTTTGACTATAGGAAGGCCATGGCAGAAAAATACATCATGACAGCTGCAAAACTCATTGCTCCTGTAATTGAAACATCTTTTGCTGTAGGTTATGACTGGTAAGAGAGAAATTCAGTAAAACTGGATGGACATGATGTTTTCTAGTTTATACTTTTATTGATTTAAAATTTTGTTATTAGAAAAGTAAATAAATAATTGGCAAATATTGATTTCTACTTATCAAGCAAATACTGTTATATGGTAAGATTAGTATAGGCCACTCTAAAAGTTCTAACATATTTTTCTTACTGTTCATGTCATTTTGTAAATTAGGTACTAAGGCAAGTGTGCTACATTTGATATGTGGGTACGTAATTGCTTTCATTGTATAAATTCCAGCCTGTGCCCTCTTCCTTTTTACTTTATCTTTTCTCAGTATGTCCTTTTTCTACCTTAAATTTGTCAGTACTACTGAACTTTTTATCCTGAGTAATACCTCTCACACCTAAAAAGGCTGTTGTCTATGGATATATTTCCCAGATAGGAGTGAAGGGTTTTTAGAGCTGGAGAAATCTTAGGTCATTTTTTGGATGAGTAGTTGAATTTGTTTCTTCCACCTGGTGCGAGAATCCTCTTGAGAGCATCCCATGTAGGTGCCATTTATCCTCTGCTTGGATTCGTTTTTTTTTTTTTTTTTGCGGTACGCGGGCCTCTCACTGCTCTGGCCTCTCCCGTTGCGGAGCACAGGCTCCGGACGCGCAGGCTCAGCGGCCATGGCTCACGGGCCCAGCCGCTCCGCGGCATGTGGGATCTTCCCAGACCGGGGCACGAACCCATATCCCCTGCATCGGCAGGCAGACTCTCAACCACTGCACCACCAGGGAAGCCCCTGCTTGGATTCTTACGGTGTTCAAATCATTTGCTTTATTTCTGAACATCTCTAAGGGTTAGAAAATTCTTCGCTGTGTTGAATCTATAGTTGCCCTTCATGAAACTCTTTTCTATGATCTTTTGAACCAATGTAGAGTGAGTCTGTGACCTCTTCTGCGTGGTACCCTACCAGAATTTTTAAAGTCCAAGGTACATGTACGTGGTTAGAAAACCAAGTAAGTACAGAAGAGTTACAGCTCCCGTTTTCTAATTACTTTTCATGTTTCTTCTTGGTGGAAGCAAAGTATGCTTTCTTTACCATATCCTCATTACGATTCAGATTCTCGCCGTGGAATCCATTGTCTCCCTGGTTTAGTTTGTTCTGGAGGCTTCATATTTGGCCCATGACATTTGTTTTTCTGGTGTCTCCAGTTACCTCTCTGTCTTCTCTTACACTCTTTGCTCCTCTTAGGTTATTTGGAGTCCTCCCTCTTGGAACTCTCCCTGTCCCAGTCTCTGTAAGCTGTTGGTTCCCTTAGCCTGGTGTTGAATGTCGTCTTGGGGTTTACCTTTCATTTCTTTCCCAGGTTGGATCCTCTTTCTTTTTTTTTTTTTGCGGTACGTGGGCCTCTCACTGTTGTGGCCTCTCCCATTGCGGAGCACAGGCTCCGGACGCGCAGGCTCAGCGGCCATGGCTCACGGGCCTAGCCACTCCACGGCATGTGGGATCTTCCCGGACCGGGGCACGAACCCACGTCCCCCACATCGGCAGGTGGATTCTCAACCACTGCACCACCAGGGAAGCCCGAATCCTCTTTCTTTTTGAACATCATCTTTATTTTTTCCTTGATTTCTTCCTGAATTAGCCCCCTAAGATCTGTCTGTGCATGTCTGTAAGTGTCTAATTCTGTCCTCATTCTTGATTGATCATTTATTTGATCAGGTGTAATACCCAAAGTTGTAACTTGTTTTCTCTTAGAACTCAAAAAGCATTTCTTCACTGTTAACTAGCACTGTTGCTGATTAGAATTCTAATGCTAGTCTCATCCTTGCTATTTGTAGATGACCTGCAGTTTCTTTCTGGTAATTTTTGTAATTTTCTCTGTAGCTTTGTTCTGAAATTTCATAATGTGTTTAAACTTGTCTTTCTTTTTTTCTATTTTCCTCTTAAGCACTCAATAGACCCCTCAATTTGCAGTCTGCTTCCTTTAATTTGAGAAAATATTATATTATTTCTCTGCTAATTTACTTCCTTTTCCAGTTATAAATTTCTGTCAATTGGATTTGGACTTCCTTGTCACTGACCTTTCTTATATTTTCCAGCTCTGCTTCTGCTTTGCTTTCTGGGAGACTTCTTTGAATTTCTCATTCAACTATTCCATTTAATTGTTTTATTTTACATTTCCAAGAGCACGTTCTTTTTCTCTGGCTGTTCTTTGTCATTGTTGAGTATAAGGGGAGGTCTGCAGGCTCTCCTGTCCACTGTCCGGAGATGGCGGTCAGTGGTTCCCGCTGCCCAGCTCAGCACTTCACTCCCCGTCCCTGGATCCCCAGCCTCACCTGGAGCAGGAAGCACCCTCCTCCGTGGCACTTTCTTATGTAGCCTCCTTTTCTCTGCTTCATAAGCCAGCACTCTTTTCATCCTTCCAGAAATTGTATTTCTCATGGGGGTAGGAATGGGAAATAGTGCATGCCTGCTACTGTTTTGAAGCAGAGGTTTTGCCATTATTGCTGATAGTGAGGTACGGGCTTTCTTCAAAGTTTTTTCTCTTTTCAGATAAACAGTTCCAGTTTTTCCATCCATTTCAGATATGGTGTGTTTTTCTAAAACGGCTGGTTTTCTACCTGACTGGTTCCTCACCTAGTTTATAAACAAGTTCCTTAAAATGTCCCTGTATCTGTACATGTACTCCACATATGTTTTGATCAATGTATAGCACAACAAATCACTGTATCCCTTTCTGTGAACACCAAATGTTGGTTGTAACCTAAGATCTCCTTGATTTGGGAGACAAGCATCTCACAGTAAATGAACTCTGTTCACCTTTAATTATACTGAATAGTAAATGTTGTTTTACTGTTACTAAATCTAACTTGAATTCTCTTAATGTTTACTAAATCATATACTTTTAATTTTCTAATGTTTTTAGCTTTTTAAGAAGATGATTATAGTTGTGTCTTTGCAATCTGGTAGTTGGTATGTAAGTGAAATTTTTTTTTTTTTTTTTTTTTTGTTACGTGGGCCTCTCACTGTTGTGGCCTCTCCCCTTGCGGAGCACAGGCTCCGGACGCACAGGCTCAGCGGCCATGGCTCACAGGCCCAGCCGCTCCGCGGCATGTGGGATCTTCCCAGACCGGGGCACGAACCCGTGTCCCCTGCATCGGCAGGCGGACTCTCAACCACTGCGCCACCAGGGAAGCCCGAAATTTTAAGTATTTATAAAATGCCAACCAGTCTGAGTGAAATTTTCCACTAATTTAACATTTTAACTTATCAAAACTAATTACTTTTGTCATATTAGACTTTTTAAAATTTTATTTATTTTAGTTTTGGCTGCGTTGGGTCTTTGTTGCTGCACGTGGGCTTTCTCTAGTTGCGGCAAGCAGGGGCTACTCTTCGTTATGCTGCGTGGGCTTCTCATTGCGGTGGCTTCTCTTTGTTGTGGAACACGTGCTCTAGGCTCACAGGCTTCAGTAGTTGTGGCTCGCAGGTTCTAGAGCACAGACTCAGTAGTTGTGGCTCACAGGCTTAGTTGCTCCACGGCACGTAGGATCTTCCAGGACCAGGGCCTGCATTGTCAGGCAGATTCTTTTGCTGATTTAAAAATTCTCTCTTTGTCTTTGATTTTAGATAGTTTTATTACAATGTATCATAGAGAAAATTGTTTTGAGTTGAACTTTTGGGGTTGTCTCTTAGTTTCATGAACTTGGATGTCCACATCTCTCCCCAGATTTGGGAAGTTCTCAGCTATTATTTCTTTTTAAAAGAATTTTATTTAATTATAGTTGATTTACACTGTTGTATACAACAAAAATAAATATTTATTGTTTACTGCAGGCCAGTTGGAAGTTTAGGATAAAAAGTATCTGCCTTCAAGAAATTTACAGTTTAGTTAATGTTGGTTGTCACCTAAGATCTCCTTGATTAGCTAAGTAGACAGATAATTATATTAGCAATCACAAAACATTGTAACTGCTGTTATACTAACGTAACAAGTTATGCTTTATTGTGTGCTGTGTGATTTCTTAGTCTCAGTTGCTAATGCTAATGTAGATTGTTGTCATGGTGTCATGGAAGGCTCCCCAGATTAAGTGACATTTGGGCTGAGGCTTGAAGGATTAGTAGGAATAAAAGTGGGGGAAAGGAGGGAGGATGTTGTAAGTAGAGAGAAGAGTGTCTCAAGGGCCAAGATGTTGGCAGCCCTTCTTGTATAGATTCTTCTGGATAATTAGCCCAAAGGTTCTAAGGCATCCTGTCTGTCTAGCATGGTGGGAGCTTTGTTCCATCCTTAAAAAATTGAGAAAAAAAGTGACTCCAGTAATTTTCTGTGGGGCTTAATCCCTTTGCAGAATCCTGTTTGGGAACAGGAGGGGAAGAGTATCATGCTTCTGTCTTTGAGCCACTTGATTTGTTGATGGCAGCTCAGGGAATGAGTCAGCGTCTTAAATATTTCCCACTTTTCTGATCTTCCACATCTTTGGGTTTGTGAGCCCCTCTTCCTGGAACACCCTTCCCCTTTTGTCAAATCGATTCATCCTTGTCCCTTAAACCGAGCTCAGACATGTCTGGAATACCTTTCCTAGTGTCTCCACCCCTCCATTCCTGTATTTCTTCACCGCGGTTCTTACACCTAACTCAGTTTACAGGTCTGCTTCCCCTCGAGGGCAAGAGCTGTATTTTGTGCGTCCTGGTAGCCCTGTACCAGACGTAACGTCTCACACGTTGTAGACATTCGGTGACCATCTGCTGCGTGCGTTGTGGAATAGAGGGTTTCCCCGTTATTTTGGGGAGCCCTGCACACTGCTTTGCTGAGAGGGTCCTCCAGGGGGGCCTGACAGGCTGAGTTTCACATCCTCTCTCACCACTCCAAGCAGAGGGCTGTTTTATAAATCAGGGTTTAAAAAATGTTCTGCTTGAAGAAAGGGATCTTCTGCTTTAATAATTTTATTTTTTTAAATTATGTATTTATTTATTTGGCTGTGCTGGGTATTAGTTGCAGCATGTGGGATTTAGTTCCCTGACCAAGGATTGAACTCGGGCCCCCTGAATTGGGAGCGTAGAGTCTTAACCAGTGGACCGCCAGGGAAGTCCCAGTATTTTTAAATTATTGGTCTAAGCCAGTGGCTTTGAAACATTTTTGAACCCCAGACCCTCAGTGAGAAAACGATGAAGCACCCCCCTTGCCCTTGTTATGCACAAAGCCCTTTGATATCTTTTCTCTTCTGTTATTTGAAAGGTCATGATCCTCAATTTGAAAAACATTAGTCTTGGTGCAGTGGGTTTTGGTAGCAATAGAAATTGGGCTCAAGTTCTTACTTGGCAGTTTTCTACTTGTGCGATCTATTTTTGTATCTATGACATGAGATAATGCCAGTCTTTCAGGGCTGTGGTGAGGACTAAATGTGTTCATGCTTACAGGAATTGGCACGTTGCCTGATGTTTAGTTAACAGTAGACGTTCTGTGTGCCCTGGGCAATGGATCCGTGAAAGTCTGTTCAAGTTTGTACACAAAAAATTAAATATATTCTCAAGTTCTGTAGAATTTTTCTCACCATCAGAGCATTTAAGACGAAAAAATATATAGAAACAGTTTTACCTGTTACAAACTGAAGTTTTATTAATTTTAAAATGAGAATTTTATTTAAAATACCATAAATAATTAGACGCGGCAAGAGGCTAATGAAAAATTGGCTGAGAAAACGGGTTTGGAACTGAAGAGCTCTGTAACTTAATGCCTGTGTTGGAAGGAGTCAGGTGCTCAGTCCTCCAGAACACTAGGGGCACTTTTAAACACTTCTGAAAAGTCACAGTTAAGAAAACCTAGATACATTAAAACTAAATAAAATAACCGTTTTTACGCTTTACTTTATAGGTGTGTTGAAGTTGTGAAAGCTTCTCAGTATGTAGAGCTGGCAAATGATCTGGAAATAAACAAAGCAATTATGTACCTGAGACAAAAGGACTTTAATCAAGTAAGTTAAAAAAAATGTTTAGATGGAAGTTAATGTTAACTGGTCAAAGCGATAATACCGTGAAACTCCTTTCTAGATTACTGTTACCTGTGATTATTCTGAATTTGAGTAATATTTTTATTTCTACCTTAACATAATTTCCTTTAATATAGCGTGTTTTTAATTTTGACCTGTTTGTCCTGTTTCCTTTTTTTTGGCCGCATGGCATGTGGGATTTTAGTTCCCTGACCAGGGATTGAAACCATGTCTGCTGCAGTGGAAGCGTGGAGTCCTAACCACTGGACCACCAGGGAATTCCCCTGTCCTGTTTCTTAAAATATAAACGCTTGCCATGTAAAACATGGCTGCTAAATTACTAAACCGTATTCTAGTCCAGAGGTCAACCTTCCCCAGAGGTTTTCAAAGTGTTCCCTGAAGCTCAGAGGCTGTTCAGAGTCAGGGTTCGTACACGGGCAGTGGGGGAGGCCAGGAGCCGGAGCAGCAGCCTGGTGCCTGAGCAGCTCTCCTGGCATCTGCTTTACGTGTTTGGTTTACTCGTTGACGTCGCGTTGGGCACAAAAGGAATCTGTCACTGGTCCCACCACTGTCCTGCCGCCTGGGGTGGGGAGGAACGGTGCTCCCCTTTCACAGTCTGCCTCACAGGAGAACAGAAGAACAGCTTTTTAAAAGGGGGCGGGGATCACAAAGGAGAATAAAGAGAATGGAACTTGATACCCTAGTTTATACAACCAGTGGTTAGTAGCATATATGCCTGCAATGTAGAAAACTCAGCTCTTCCACGTTTAGACCCAGAGAGTGAGGGCCAGAGGGAGCCCCAGTGTCTTTCCTCCATGCTCTCCTGGGCCAGTTTTCAGGCTTTCTTCCTATTTAAGGACCTTCCGTTTTCCTGGAGACAGGAGAAGTAACTGACCCTTTGTCGGGGAGGAGGGAGAGCAGCATCTGCCCCGAGGACGTGAGCAAAGGGGAAGCAGCCGCCCGGTCGGTGCTCATGACGTTGCCGTGTGGTGAACGCTGGGCAGGTGCTCGTGGTGTTGCCATGTGGTGAAGGCTGGGCAGGTGCTCATGACGTTGCCGTGTGGTGAAGGCTGGGGCAGGTGCTCGTGGCGTTGCCGTGTGGTGAAGGCTGGGCAGGTGCTCGTGGTGTTGCCGTGTGGTGAAGGCTGGGCAGGTGCTCATGACGTTTCCGTGTGGTGAAGGCTGGGGCAGGTGCTCGTGGCGTTGCCGTGTGGTGAAGGCTGGGCAGGTGCTCGTGGCGTTGCCGTGTGGTGAAGGCTGGGCAGGTGCTCACGGCGTTGCCGTGTGGTGAAGGCTGGGCAGGTGCTCACGGCGTTGCCGTGTGGTGAAGGCTGGGCAGGTGCTCACGGCGTTGCCGTGTGGTGAAGGCTAGTGCAGCACCCCGGCTGGCCCACGGCGTGCATGGCTCCAGTGTGCTGAGTGATTGTTTAGCGTTTATAAAGCATAAAAAGACTTTCTAGGTATCTTTGTGTCTGTTCTGCCATTTGAGCATCACACCCTTGGGCATTAAAAATGCCACAGATGAAACTCTGATCCTGTTGGGATGCTGAAAAGTGGAAGTGAAGTGAGACAGATTGGTCTTTGCTATCTTGCTAGAGTCATCTGTGGACCAAAAAAATAATTTCGTGTCTGTGTGAGAAGTACTGTTACAGATGACAAAATAGAGAAAGCCATTTTCCGAGTTTTCTGTTGTTTTTTTTTTTTCCTGCGGTATGTGGCCCTCTCACTGCCGTGGCCTTTCCCGTTGCAGAGCACAGGCTCTAGACACGCAGGCTCAGCGGCCATGTCTCATGGGCCCAGCCCCTCCGCGGCATGTGGGATCTTCCCGGACTGGGGCACGAACCCGTGTCCCCTGCATCGGCAGGCGGACTCTCAACCACTGAGCCACCAGGGAAGCCCTATTTTACTGATGTTTTAAAAATGTAATTTCTGCTTTCTTTTACATCGCACTTTTACTCTGTGTTTCTTTTGTTGTGTATTCTAAGTATGACGAGGTAGGTATAACACAATCTTAGTTTGGAAGGAACACTTTTATGTTAAAAAGGATTGGATTGACGTATCTCATAAGGATCATTGATTAAGATGCTTTATTTATTTATTTATTTATTTTGGGCTGCGTTGGGTCTTCGTTGCTGCATGTGGGCTTTCTCTAGTTGCGGCGAGCGGGGGCTCCTCTTCGTTGTGGCGCGCAGGCTTCTCATTGCGGTGGCTTCTCTTGTTGCGGAGCATGGGCTCTAGGTGTGTAGGCTTCAGTAGTTGTGGCGTGCGAGCTCTAGAGCGCAGGCTCAGTAGTTGTAGCGCACGGGCTTAGTTGCTCTGCGGTATGTGGGATCTTCCCGGACCAGGGCTCGAACCTGTGTACCCTGCATTGGCAGGTGGATTCTTAACCACTGCGCCACCAGGGAAGCCCGAAGATGCTTCATTTACAACTTGGCTTAATGTTGTAAATGTTTTTTTAAAAAAATGCTGAAATTGAAATCTCAGAGTATGGTTTTTTTGTGGTGTTAGTGTTGTTTTGTAACAGAGAAAGAACTCCACTAAAGCCACAGGTGGATGGGGTGATGGCCAGTGGTGGTGGACAGACATACCCAGAGGAAAGCTGAAGACCATAGCGGACGGCATCAGCCAGTAAAGAAAACCAAAAGATTTGTCTATTTTCCTAATTCTTCTTGGGGAAAAAAACCCCCAAACTAACAATGTTTATTTTCATTATTTGTTTTGCCATTTACAATTAAATTTTATTGTGAACTTTTATCTGTTTCATTTATACATTGATTTACATTATTTTACTTTTAAAAACAGAGATATTAGAGATGCATTCATTGAATGTATAAAGAACAGTATGAAAACAGCCTATTTCAAAGCCAAAAATACCTGAGAATGTTCCTTTTATTAGAATATTTAGCCTTTTCAGGATAGTTGTAGTTTAGAAGCTTAAAATTTGAAATATGTTTTTACTCTGTCCATGTTTTTTTTGTTTGTTTTTTTTGCGGTACGCGGGCCTCTCACTGCTGTGACCTCTCCCGTTGCGGAGCACAGGCTCCGGACGCGCAGGCTCAGCGGCCATGGCTCACGGGCCCAGCCGCTCCGCAGCATGTGGGATCTTCCTGGACCGGGGCACGAACCCCTGTCCCCTGCATCGGCAGGCAGACTCCCAACCACTGCGCCACCAGGGAAGCCCTGTCCATGTTTTTAAATGAATGATTTAAGTTCTAAATATTTTGTTAATTCTCCTGAGTAATAGCTTTGGGTTTATTATTCTTTATGTATTATTTGGATTCGTAGCAATCTTTTGTGGGGAGAATAGATTTGGTGTTAAACGTAGTCTTAAAGTATTGTTATCGATGAGCCACAGATTAACAAATATCAGAATTTTAAGATCCAACCAACACATTTCCTTGACTATAATGAATAGCTGCTTTGAAAGCAACAATATAAACTGATAGTGTTCCGTTTTTTAAAAATTACCATTGTTGTTAGTTTGCTTTCGGGTTCTGTTTTATGGATGTCAGAAATATCAGAGAACAGCCTTCTTCCCCTCTGCAGTCTACTCGAATCAGAGGATTCAGTGGATATGTGAGTTATGCCTATTCACGTGCCTTATATTTAATTAATCAATTAATTAATTATTTTTGGCTGTGCAGCACGGCTTGTGGCATCTTAGTTCCCTGACCAGGGATTGAACCCACACCCTCAGCAGCAACAGCGTGGAGTCCTCACCACTGGACCGCCAGGGAAGTCCCCACTTGGCTTATATTTTAAATTAGCACATACATTTATAGTGACACAGTCTGAAAGTAAAGATGAAAACATCTCAATTCTTATTCAATGTGAAATGCAGCTTGTAAAGCTTAGAGGCTCCGAAGAGGAGCTGGGGGTTGGGTAGTGTTGGTGAGGTAGCTTCTGCAGGGAATCACTTCCAGGTAAGTTTTAGGAGCTTCTTGTTATGGAAGAGCCTTCCAAGAAAGAAAGTGAGAAAGGGGCTCTCAAGATGGACGGTATGGCGTTTGGGTTTTTCTCTTCCAGAATTTACTTTGTGGGATTATAAACTAATGGTCTAGAAACTTCCAACGGTTTTCTC
Source organism: Mesoplodon bidens (assembly GCF_964165515.1). Classification (NCBI taxonomy): domain Eukaryota; kingdom Metazoa; phylum Chordata; class Mammalia; order Artiodactyla; family Ziphiidae; genus Mesoplodon; species Mesoplodon bidens. The sequence goes on from NC_138174.1 coordinate 1,168,695, forward strand.
TCGAGTAATCAAGACCCTTTAAGAGAGCAGTTCTTTACTGCGCTATGACTGGGTGTGCACGTCTCCTGCCCTTGGCCGCAGGGGAGTCACGTGCTCGCTGGCCCAGTGCAGGGCTCGGACCGCACGGCGTCCACCGGCGCAGGGCTCGGACCGCACGGGCGTCCAGCAGCAGCAGCTGCGACCCCTGCAGAAGCTGAGCACGGCTTTGCTTGGACACAACTGCTCTCCAGGAGCCAGCGGCCAAGCATTTTCTATTCAGTAAATATACTGTAAAGGAAGGAAGGAAAACCACATCTTTTTCCTGTTTCTGGCACCTCTCAGTAACTTCTAGGTGGAGAACTCATCCCCCTCTTGTGCAAGGAGCCTGGCATCCCAAGTGTCCTGCCAGGTCGGGGCATCTCAGACTTGCCAGGGGTTTAAAGTGTGCTTTAAATTGCTCATGGCTTCAGAGTGTAGTTACATCTGGATCTGTATCAGGTCACTTTGTGACACCCCCAGAATTGCTTTCTCTCCCAGTTTTGAGAACCCTTTTCCACAAGTGCTGACAATCACGTGACATTCGCGTCTGTTACCTGTTGTCCTGAACACACCAACCACCCCCTGTGCCTTCCCTGGTCTTGTCCCCAAACTGAAGCCTAAATGCTATCATATTACAAAGGTAATAACTTGCAGATATTTCATGTTTAGGCTGTAGAGACCTTAAAAATGTTTGAAAAAAAGGACAGTAGTGTGAAGAGTGCAGCTGCAACCAACCTCTCATTCCTGTATTATTTGGTGAGTTCTGCTTTTCATAACTACGTTGGTACTGTGGTATGTTTACGTTGCTGCCCCAGGAGGGGCTCTGGGGAAGCAGGGTGGAGAAGGACAGCACGGCTGGGGTGGGTCTGGGGGCTGCTTGGGTTGTGGACATGGGTGCGAGGCCATCTCAGAAGGAGGACGGAGGGAGGACCTGTGGAGCTGATCTCAGATGGGAAATCAGGGTTAGAGATAAAATGTGTGGTTGTCTCTGTAGAGGTTTAAGCCTTGATGATAAATGCCATGGATGGAATGATTGTCTCCCCAGAACTCATCTTTGAAGCCCTAACACTCTATTTGGAGGTGGGGACTTAGGGTTAGCTGAGGTCATGAGGGGAGCCCCCATGATGGGATTAGTGCCTTTATTAGAGGAGAAGGGAACCAGAGCCCTGTGCCCTGTGAGGACACAGCAAGGAGGCCACCTGCAGATGTGGACGTGGGCCCTCACCAGATACCAGGCCTGCTGACCCCCTGGTCTTCGACCTCCAGCCTCCAGAACTGTGAGAAGTAGCTGTGAATTGTTGAAGCCCCGTCTCTGGCATGCAGACAGCGGGCGGTGTCTCCAGGGTGTGAGCAGGGCACAGGGCTGGGGGCTGAGGAGGCCAGAGTGCAAATCCGTGGAGAGACAGGAAAGGAACTAGCAAAGCATGACGGCTTTGGGGGGCAGGCATTGTGAGAGCAGAGAGGGGGCACAGGAGAACGAAGGCCCCCCGGGGCGGGGGAGGCGGGGGAAGGCTCAGCTGATGCAGCCCAGCGAGGCTCAGCCCACCCTGCAGGACGGTCGCTGGAGCAGGCTGGGCCTTTGCACCTGCAGCCGCCTCGTGTTCTCCCCCCTCCCCTCCCCGTCCCCTCCCCCTCCCCTCCCCCTCCCCTCCCCTCCTCTCCCCCTCCCCTCTCTTCCCTTCCCCCCTCCCCTCCCACCCCAGCCCCTCCCCTCCCCTCCGTGCGCAGCTGCCCTGCCCTCCCGGGACCCCGAGGTCATCCCCTCACAGCTCTCCAGTCCCCGTCGGCAACCTGTCACTGCTCTTCTAAGTTGTGCCTGAAGCTTAATCCAAAAGACAGTGTTACAGGGTTTAGTGTCTATGACAAGAGCACCCCGCTCTTAGGGAGTCCACACAGATACGGGTATGTGAGTGTTCAGACCAGCGTTATTCATAGTAACCAGGAGTGGGTGGAAACAGCCCAGGTGCCCGTGAACTTGGTGGAGGGGTCTGTGGGACTCGGATGCCCTCTGTGGTCCACAGCCCAGCCCGGCGCAGATCTGGGTCCTCTGCAGGAGGAAGAGCTGGACGTGGGTGGGAGCGAGGGCAAGCTGGGCCGGGGGGGCGAGTCTGCACCCGCCCTGCCCTGGAGCCTGGGAAGGGCCTTCAGAGGGTAAGGTGCCTCCGCACGTTCACATCCACGGCCACTGGACAGGGACCACGGAAGATGGGAGGTGGGAAGCAGCACCCCTCCCTCAGCCACGCCGACGAGGCACCCAGCAGCTACGTTGTGAGAGGTGGGAGGCCCTCGCGGCACAGGTGAATGCCAGCCCAGCCGCGTCCTAATCAGGCACTGGCGGTGGGGACGGAGCGGAGGCGTGGACTGTGGCGATGCGGGACCCACCGGCCATGCAGCCAGGATGACGGGGCATCAGGGCAGTGGGGCCTCTAGCTGGGTGGGTGCCGTCGGTGTGGGGAGCTCCTACCTGCAGTCAGTGAGGACAGGACAGTGGGTGCTGGAGATGGAACCGCTGATGCGGAAGTGGTGGTGGTGTCCAGACCTCGACTGTGGAGCAGTCGGTTGTAAGAAACTTCTTGACAAGTAAAACCTTTTGTGGAGTGAGTCCAACGAGACCAAGATATGTAAAATACGTGCTTGTTTATCCTGTCTGTAATCTCGGAAAGTCCCTTTATCGTGTCTAATCTCAGGAGAGGCAGAAGCGGTACAGTGAACTTCAAGTAATTTGTATGTGTTTGTACTTTAGGAGAATGAACTCGCACAAGCCAGTAGCTACGCAGAGTTAGCTGTGAACTCTGACAGATACAATCCGTCAGCTCTTACTAATAAAGGGAATACAGTGTTTGCAAATGGTGACTATGAGAAGGCAGCTGAATTCTACAAAGAGGCTCTAAGAAATGATTCTTCTTGTACTGAAGCACTTTACAATATTGGTAAGTGAAACAAGCAAAATGGCCTTCTTCTTCTTCTTTTTTTTTTTTTTTTTGCTTCAAAACCTCCAATTCATTGAGAGGAAGAGTTCCTTGCAACAGAGAGTTGAAAAGAAGACTTGGATTATAGACTATTTTTAATGGAATTAATGACTCAGAATCTGGACACTTGTGAGATTTGGGTAGATGTAGCCGAAATTCCCTCTAAAAAGACTTCCAGGTTCCTCCCACCGTGATATGAGAATGTTTCCCGAATTCCTGCTAATACTGGATATTATAATTCAACTTTTGCCAAACTGATAGGTGGGGGGAAAAAATCTCATTTTCTTCCTTTTTTTTTTCTTTTATAAATTTATTTATGTTTAGCTGCGTTGGGTCTTTGTTGCTGTGCACGGGCTTTCTTTAGTTGCAGTGAGCGGGGGCTACTCTTCGTTGTGGTGAGCGGGCCCTAGGTGCATGGACTTCAGTAGTTGTGGCACACGGGCTCAGTAGTTGTGTCATGCGGGCTCAATAGTTGTGGCATGCAGGCTCAGTAGTTGTGGAGCATAGGCTTAGTTGCTCCATGACATGTGGGATCTTCCTGGACCAGGGCTTGAACCTGTGTCCCCTGCATTGGCAGGTGGGCTCTTAACCACTGCACCACCAGGGAAGTCCCTTCCTTTTTAATTACAAACAATTTCAAATACTGAAAAAAAAGAGAGAAAAAGCATACCTCTGTACCTACCACCTATATTTAACACATTTTTACATTTTGTTATTTTTACTTCAGATTTTGTCTTTTTTTTTTTTTTTTTTTTTTTTTTTTGCGGTACGCAGGCCTCTCACTGTTGTGGCCTCTCCCGTTGCGGAGCACAGGCTCCGGACGCGCAGGTTCAGCGGCCACGGCCCACGGGCCCAGCCGCTCCGCGGCATGCAGGATCCTCCCGGACCGGGGCACAAACCTGTGTCCCCCTGCATCGGCAGGCGGACTCCCAACCACTGCGCCACCACGGAAGCCCCAGATTTGTCTTTAATAAACTGTTAAAAACCTGAAGGCTCACACCACCCCATCCCTCCCCTGCCTGTCAGAGGTCACCTGACCCCCATCGTGTCCCCCCGTTGTGTACCCCCATCATGCCCCCCAGTCGTGCCCCCCGTCATGCCCCTCCCAGTCATGTCCCCCCGTCGTGCCCCCTCGGTCGTGCCCCCGCCATTGTGTCCCCCTCATCCCCCCACCCCCACCCCATCGTGAGCTCGTGCTGTTGCGGACACATGTTGATGCAGTGCAGGCTCATGTCTTGGCTTTTCAGTGAAGTTTCCTCTGAAGGTTTCTTCTCCTGCTTCTTTGGTTGGCTTGTTCATGTTATCCTCTCTTTCCTGTGACGATCTCTCCTCCGTGTCTGATGAGCCTGCCCTTCTCCTCGTATCTAGGAGTTTGCAGCTGAGGCTGAGTGGGACCTTCGAGGCCTGCCCACTCCCCATCATGGCGCCCTCTGTCTCATCTGTGTCCTGGGGGTGTCCAGGCAGCTGGATCTCTCCTCCCCGGGCTGGGCTGGGTGGGACGGGAGGGGCAGGGGGCATTAGCAACTCTACCTGGCACTGAGGGGTTGGGAGAAGAGGGGTGAGTGTGGGGGCCTGGGGGCATGAGGTCACTCACCAGGTCCCCATCCATTTGGCCTCTTCATATGTTTAAATGCCTCTCTTAGTCCGTCGCTTAAGGGAGCTTTATAATTTCTTCTGTGAAACAGAATTTTTCTATTTTTTATGTAGTCAAATTTGGTTTTTGAAAATTTGTGGCTTCATTTGTTTATTGCTTTATGAAGCCCTTCCCTACCCCAAGATTACAAAATCATTTTCCTTTCATGCTTTTATAGCTTTGTTTTTTCTATTTAGTTTTGAAATAAAACTTGAATTTATTTGAAAAAGGAATAAATTCAAGAGAGGAATGTGTGGTTTTCTCGTCATGCATAATCACTTGTCCTGGCACTGTTTATTACTTGTCCCTTAGTCCTCCTTGAGTTTATTTATGTTTTTAAAATTATTTATTTATTCATTCATTCATTCATAAATTCATTCATTCTGGCTGCGCCTGGTCTTAGTTGCAGCATGCATGCGGGATCTAGTTCCCCAACCAGGGATCGAACCCAGCCCCCCATCATTGGGAGCACGGACTCTTACCCACTGGACCACCAGGGAAGTCCCAGTCCTCCCTGACTAACTAAATTCTGTAACCCAGCCCATTTCTGAACTGTTTGTGCTGTTCTTTCAATGTTTGTCATTCCTGCTCCCCTCAACACTTCAAAACATGCACTAAAGCTTTCATGATTTAGTGTCTGCCAAACATTAGTGGAATTTCCTGCCCCGCCTTGTTCCTTTTTTTTTTTTTAATTGTGTTCATCTTTATTTTCTCTTTTGGATGAATATTTACCTATATTTAAATATTCATTCTGTTACTTTGAGAAAATTACTACCAGTACTAGTATTTATAGCTTACCTTTTTTTCTCTTTCTTCTTTTTAAAGGCCTTACCTATAAGAAGCTAAACCGGCTTGATGAAGCTTTGGACTGTTTCCTGAAACTTCACGCAATCCTGAGAAACAGCGCCCAAGTCCTTTACCAGATAGCAAATATGTATCTTATGTGAAAAACTTAAGGACAGTTATTAATTCACTCAGTTGGTGATTGAGTACCACTTATTAAATAAGCTTAACCAGTGAATTAATTGATGGGGGTATATTTTAAAACCTGACTATCAAATTAATATGTGATGAAAATATGATTTGAGTGATCCTGTTTTTAAAGGGTCATTTGCATTATAGGAGGAATTATTTAGAAGTTGCAACTATTATTAATTTTTAGACATAGTAATTGAAGTAACTGGGTATCATGTCGAGTCCACACAAAATGTTCATGGAGCATAGATTAGACCCTTCAGGGAATTCCCTGGCGGTCCAGTGGTTAGGACTCCTCGCTCTCACTGCCAGGGCCCAGATTTGATCCCGGGTCAGGGAACTTAAGATCCCGCAAGCCATGTGGTGCAGCCAATAAATAAATAAATAAATAATGATAATGATGAAAAAATTTTAAGTATTGCCTCCTGTGTTTCTGGTAGAGTAGATAAAATTTTTTTGATAAAAAATGTTAATTTTAGAGCAGATAGTGGCATAGTTATTTCTTTTAGCCTTTTTGTTTTGTCCAGTTCATTTCTCTGAAGGTACCAGTGTCATGACTTGCTGGTGCCCAGTTCCTGATCAGTTCAGATACAGTCAAGGAATTGTTGTGTTTGAGGCTGTTTGAATACATTTCCTTGTTTTTATGTTTTTCTTATGGTATCACATTGGTCATCATTAAAAATAGAAGGCTCTTCTTTTTTTTTTTTTAATAAATTTATTTTATTTATTTTTGGCTGCATTGGGTCTTGGTTGCTGCACACAGGCTTTCTCTAGTTGCGGCGAGCGGGGGCTACTCTTCATTGTGGTGCACGGGCTTCTCATTGTGGTGGCTTCTCTTGTTGTGGAGCGCGGGCTCTAGGCGAGCAGGCTTCAGTAGTTGTGGCACGAGGGCTCAGTAGTTGTGGCTTGTGGGCTCTAGAGCACAGGCTCAGTAGTTGTGGTGCACGGGCTTAGTTGCTCCGTGGCATGTGGAATCTTCCTGGACCAGGGCTGGAACCCATGTCCCCTGCATTGGCAGGCGGATTCTTAACCACTGCGCCACCAGGGAAGCCCCAAGGCTCTTCTTTTTCAATGAAACTTTGGATTGGAATATTTTCATTTCATTAAGGCAGCTAATATAAAATAAATAGTAATCAATAAGTACTGGTGTGAATAAATTATTTGAGTGCATGCAGAGGACTTACTAGGCATTAAAGCTACAAAAAACTGTTTTGGGCTTGTAATGTAATTAGGGAAAACTCACTGGAAAATACATGAAAACCATCCCTTTAAAATGTTGAACATTTAAGAGAGGTAGAATAATTGAAACACAGCATTCAGGCATTTTTATTAAGGACAAATTTTGGACAAAACTTTGAATAAAACAGTACACTATTCTACTAGAAATTTGTCAGTTGATGTTAGTGGGTAGTAATGAAGTAAAAGGAAAAGCAAGGTGTGTGTGTGTGTGTGTGTATGCCCCATATACATATATATGGGACAAAAGTGTTATTGCCAGTATGACCATTTTTCATCCTCATCCCTGATGAAATCCAGAGTAAATAGTATTAAGTAGCACATTAGTATAGACTAAGAAATGTTTTAATGAAATGTTGGTTTTAGGTTTGCTTATTGATCAATGAATTTAGAAAAGTTGTGTTATCCTTCATTGAAATTGTCTAAGATACGAATTAATGGAAGATCCCAATCAAGCTATGGAATGGTTAATGCAGCTGATCAGTATTGTTCCAACTGACTCCAGAGCTTTGTCTAAACTGGGAGGATTATATGACAGTGAGGGGGATAAATCCCAAGCATTCCAATATTACTATGAGGTGGGTGTGCAGTCTTGCTTTCCTTCTGCTTTTTAGCCTTTTATGAATTGTTATAAAAAAGACAGCAGGCCTCTTAATTTTTAAAAATTATAAATGCTTATTAGCTTTAAAATAAATAATGATTTAAAATAAAACATTTATGGAATATAAAGTTAGTTTTTGATTATTTTACTAAAAAGTAAAAGGTACCAATGCATTTTTCTCTTGAAGGGTGATTTAATCCCTTTTGAATCTATTGCATATTTAATTTGGCTCGGATCATATATCAGTACATCAAAAAGATATTTATAGATAATTGAAAAATGTGTCAAACAAATCTTAAGTTTTCCAAACCTTATGTAGTTTCAAAACTTGAACAGTGCTTGTGACAGCTCATACTTTTTAAGTAAGAAATGTCTCACTGAATAAATTAATTCAGCTGGTGGGGAAGATGTTGGGGAGTGAACTGTGCGTTGTGACTGAAGTTCTTTTGTCACACCTCCCTTTCCAGTCGTATAGGTATTTCCCGTCCAATATTGAAGTCATCGAGTGGCTCGGGGCCTATTACATCGACACCCAGTTTTGTGAAAAAGCCATTCAGTACTTTGAAAGAGCTTCTCTTATACAGTAGGTAACCATTACGATTTTATGTTTAGTTAAATGTCTACAATCTGATAGACATACTGAGTTCATGAGCAGTTATTAGTGAACATTCAGGCATCATTTCAATTTTCTTGTATTGTGTTTCATTTGACTTGGTCTTTATTATGATAAATATATTTCCTTTTTATGCAAATGTTTTAAAAAATACCTTCAAGGTACTTTTCTGTGTGTATTTTTCTTTTTCACATCTCAGTAAACAAGTATTTCTTTATCAATCAGAAAATGACTCTCTGGGCTTCCCTGGTGGCGCAGTGGTTGAGAGTCCTCCTGCTGATGCAGGGGACGCGGGTTCGTGCCCCGGTCCAGAAAGATCCCACATGCCACGGAGCGGCTGGGCCCGTGAGCTATGACCGCTGAGCCTGCGCGTCCAGAACCTGTGCTCCAAAATGGGAGAGGCCACAACAGAGAGAGGCCCACATACCGCAAAAAAAAAAAAAAAAAAAAAGACTCTCTCATTCCAAAGACAAAGTTTCATTTCTGAAAGAGTCCTAATTGAAATGTTTCATTGGTCTCAATTTGTAATTGATATACATTATATATTAAAAATCAGGACTTCCCTGGTGGTGCAGTGGTTAAGAATCCGCCTACCAATGCAGGGGACACGGGTTTGAGCCCTGGTCCGGGAAGATCCCACATGCCACGGAGCAGCTAAGCCCGTGTGCCACAACTACTGAGCCTGCACTCTGGAGCCCACAAGCCACAACTACTGAAGCCCACGTGGCACAACTACTGAAGCCCATGCGCCTAGAGCCCGTGCTCTGCAACAAGAGAAGCCATCGCAATGAGAAGCCCGTGCACCGCAATGAAGAGTAGCCCCCACTCACTGCAACTAGAGAAAGCCTGCATGCAGCAACAAAGACCCAAAACAGCCAAAATTAAATAAATAAATAAATTTATTTTAAAAAAAAGAAAGAAAGCAGGAGTAGCAATATTAACTTCAGACAGAACAGAAATCAAAGTGAGGGAACTTATAAAAAAAAAAATTAGGGCCCATGAGCTATGGCCGCTGAGCCTGCGCATCTGGAGCCTGTGCTCCGCAACGGGAGAGGCCACAGCAGTGAGAGGCCTGCGTACCGAAAAAAAAAAAAAATCAAACTCTTAAAAATGTCTTTAAGTTCATATCAGAATGTTTTATACATTATTCAGAAATAATTGGGATATATCCTGTTGTGTTTTGTATTTGGCCAAATTGAATTTTAACATTAGATGTGGGAGAGGGGAACGGGGAGGGACAAGGTAGGGGTAAGAGATTATGAGGTACAAACTACTATGTATAAAATAAATAAGATACAAGGATGTATTGTGCAGCACAGGGAATATAGCCAATATTTTATAATAACAATAAATGGAGTATAATCTATAAAAATTTTGAATCACTGTGTTGTACACTTGAAACTAATATTGTAAATCAACTATACCTCAATTAGAAAAAAAATAAAAGAGAAGTGAGGAGAGCATTAAATTATTCCCTCATCTTTTATTCCTTCAAATTTTGTTTTTCTCAGAAATTTTTAGTAGTATTTAGAAATTCTGGTCTTGTTTATTTTAGAAAAGAAATTCATTTCTTTTTAAGGGGAAAAAAAGAATGAATAGATTTCTTTTTTACTTTCTTTTTAGTTGAAGTCTAATTGTTCAAACACAAGGTCAAAAATTGTCTCTTGGATACTAAATTTGCAAGCCTAAACCTAGGTTTCTAAGCCTTAGGTACTAAGTATAAGATATAGCACAGGTAATAAAAATGGTTAAAATAGAATGCTGTGGTCTTTACCCAAACTGGTGAGTTGGTTCTTCTAAGAATGTCTAAACAAAGGTGTGAGTTAATTGAAGGGCTCTAAATTTAAATTTCCTAATATCAGTATGACAGATAATAATGAAGGAAGTTGTATATATGCTGTTGTTAATAATAAAGATGACCTAATGAAATGTCAAAAGGTAATTGAAAGCTAGTACAGATATGTAGCTTAGCTTTATAAAACCGTTTGGCCATCACAGATTATTTTTGTTTCATCTCTAATTTCACATAATTTATTTCTTTTACAGGCCTACACAAGTGAAATGGCAGCTGATGGTAGCTAGTTGTTTTAGAAGAAGTGGTAAATGCTTTAATTTTATTCACTTTAATATATGTTGCTTGTTTCTATCTTTTAGGTAATTATGCATATAAATGTGTTCCTATTGTAGATTCATTTATTAAGATTAACTTTTGATAAGTACACATATCAAGCATTATATGAAAGACACAGTGGTTACTACGTACAGATAAAAGTTACGTTTACTAACCCGCATCCCCTGCATTGGAAGCGGGGAGTCTTAACCACTGGGCTGCCAGGGAAGTCCCATCTAGTCACCTCATTGTAAACATCCTGTGTGCTCTGCCCAATGTGTGAGCCTCTCTCACACCTGGAAAGCTGAGGAGAGCCCAGAACTGGGGCCGCAGGACTTGACTTTGTACAGCAGATGTCACTAGTCATCCTGGTTGTGTTTTCAGTGACTGTCTTTATCCCATCCTGTGCTGCTGGCCTGTTCTGCAGTGTCAGTGTGTTAATGGTTTGGGACTAGCTGTGAAGTGAATGATACTGTTAAAATGTCAGGATTAAGCAGGAGGTAAATGTTAACACGTGGTTAAAATGTTTAGTGTAGTTAAAATAACATGCTAATGTAGTTAAGTGTGAAAAATGCAGTCCCTCTTATAGAGCAACCAGATGTCCAGGAGGAGAACTCCCTCACCGAGGGAAGCGCGAGCCGTGACCATCGGCAGCGGTCCCCGCCGTTTCTTAGGGCCCTCTGTCTGCCTCCGAGAGCCCCTCAGGTGTCAGCGGGACACAGGTGCGGTGTGGCCTCAGGTCATTTTGCGGGTTGGTCTCTAATGTTACCGTGTTTCCTGTTGGCGGAAAGACCTTGCTGTATACACATTTCATTTACATCAGGGCGAATTCGAGTTGCCTGCGCGCATGTAGCACCTGTCTTGTGGCGCGCGCACGCGTGCGTGCGTGCGTGCGTGCGTGCGTGTGTGTGTGCGTTCGTTCGTTCGTTCGTTCGTTCGTTCGTTCGTTCCTTGGGTTTGAGCACTGAAGCGCAGGCCAGGGGAAGAGCGGCCACCTTAGCCAGCCTGGCCGCGCGCTGGGTGCTCCGCACTCCATCTTGTTCAGCCTCCACCCCAGTGCTGAGGCCAGTGGACCACCCCCTTGTGCAGCAGGCCCAGACGTAAGGGCGTAACTCTTTCCTGAGATTTTAGCAAAGGTCTTTCATCCAAAATTCGTTTTTCCTATCCTTTGCTGCCATGTGAAGCTAAATTATTTTATTACAGAACAAAATGCTTTCTGTAAACTTTTTAATGTTTGAAAATAAAAACTGCAAAACAAGTTATTTTTCATCTTTTCCAAGTGAATAACATTGACGTTAATGTTATTACTTCGTTTATTTTAAGAAGTAGAACTAAGTTTCAACCATTTACTTCCGCTCTTCCCCTTTTTCAGATTTATTTTATCTGTACATTTTCTTCCAGAAGTTATATTGAGGGACCTCCCCGGCGGTCCAGGTGTTAGGACTCCACGCTTCCACCGCATGGGGCACAGGTTTGATCCCTGGTCGGGGAACTAAGATCCCACATGCTGCACAGCCAAAACAAACAAAAAACAGAAGTTATATTGGGAATGGTTATTTATGCCTATGGCAAACATGGAAGTCATCCTTCTAAACCAATGAAATGGTGCCAGCATATTGAATTTAAATTAGTATTTTGCTGAATCCTGTTAATTTCTATAATCTGCTAGTATGTTTGTTCTTTCTCCTTCACTTATAGGTAACTACCAAAAAGCATTAGATACTTACAAAGATATTCACAGAAAATTTCCAGAAAATGTTGAATGTAAGTGAGACTACATTTTGTAATTTTGAAAGTATAGGTTCTCACATTTTATGTCCTAATATGTAATAATTACCTTTGCTACAGTAATTGCATACATAGATACCAACCTGTAATTTGTGGTACATATGTTTAAATATGTGGTTATAGGATCAGAAAATTTGACTATGCAAGTACACATTTTTTTTTTTTTTTTTTTTTTTTTTTTTTTTGCGGTACGCGGGCCTCTCACTGTTGTGGCCTCTCCCGTTGAGGAGCACAGGCTCCGGACGCGCAGGCTCAGCGGCCATGGCTCACGGGCCCAGCCGCTCCGCGACATGTGGGATCTTCCCGGACCGGGGCACGAACCCGTGTCCCCTGCATCGGCAGGCGGACTCTCAACCACTGCGCCACCAGGGAAGCCCGCAAGTACACATTTTTATAGGATTTAATTCTTGACGGATTTAAATGTACCACTGAATTCTCTTCAGTAGTAAACATGTATATTTCAAAGCTTTATGAAATTTTAAGAATAAATTTTGGTTTATTATTTTATAAAGTTCATAAACTGATATTTTATAGAAAAGGCATTTTATTTATTTTTTTAAAAGTCTTTTTTATAAATTTATTTATTTTATTTATTTTATCTTTGGCTGCGTTGGGTCTTTGTTGCTGCACGCGGGCCTTCTCTAGTTGCAGCGAGTGGGGGCTACTCTTCGTTGTGGTGTGTGGGCTTTTCATTGCAGTGGCTTCTCGTTGTGGAGCACGGCCTCTAGGTGCGCAGGCTTCAGTAGTTGTGGCACGTGGGTTCAGTAGTTGTGGCTCGCAGGCTCTACAGTGAAGGCTCAGTAGTTGTGGCACATGGGCTTAGTTGCTCCATGGCATGTAGGATCTTGCCGGGCCAGGGATCGAACCCATATCCCCTGCATTGGCGGGCGGATTCTTAACCACTGTGCCACCAGCGAAGCCCTAGAAAAGGCATTTTAAACCATCCATTTAATTATAACTTTTTGAGACTGAAAAAATACCTTTAGAGTTTATGAAAATAGAACATTAATAATCTTGCTGATAATGGTGGCAAATTAATTTTAAAACATTATGTTGTATGTAACTTGTTTCCCTTTTATATAGTTGGTTTTGTATAAAACGTTCATTTCTTCTAATCCTATTGCACAGTGGATTTGATGCAACCTGAAGTAACAGTGTTACAGTAACAGCAACAAGATCAGGATCCAGAAAAGTACAAAATAACCATATTCATAGGTCTCATATTCTCACTAAACTATATATGGCCCCGAGTAGCTTTGTGACTAAAGGAAAGAGAGAAGATACAGTTGGTTTTATAATCTTTACTATTTATAAGGAAATAAAAAGTAATTCCTCGGGAAGAAGAAAATCCTTTCAACTCTTACTTCAGTCGTGTTGAGACACCGAGGAGAGTAGCTAAAAGGTCACTGGAAGACGTCATAGCTCCTAGCTTTACTAACATCCCCCCAACAAATAAAATAATGTGCTTGAAAAGACCGTTTTGAATGTTGCCCTTCAATGACCATGCACACAAAACAGCACATTTCAGTAAAAACATCTTTTCTGGGCCACGTTTTCCTTGGCGCAGCCTGATCCAGGGGTTAGATGTGCTGCATGTTCCTTCAGTATTATTTTTCTCAATTTGACTTTTGTGAAAGCAGAGAGCTCAGAATTATGGCCTTTGGTAAGAGCCTAGGGGCGAGGAGTTTTGTAATGCTGGTCAGATGTGGGTCCATTAGCTCACAGCAGTTTCCGAATGCCAGTCGGAAAATAGGATACATGGGAATTACTTGTAAGACTTGTAAAAACTACAAATCTGTAGCCCAACCTACAGAGATTCTCATTCAGGTTTGCAGTGGACCCAGGTACCTGATTTTTCCTATTTGCTTTTTTTTTTCTCATCTATTTATTTTCCTGTTTCTTTTTTAACAGCTTTTAATGTGATTCTTAACTTCAGCCACATTGGGGAACTGATACTTTAGAGATTAAATGAGAGCAGTAATAGCTTTTGGGGAATGGAAACCCAACAGTCTGCTGGGCAGAGTTTCTCAGCTTCGTCAGCACTAACATTTGGGATCAGATAACCCTGTGCTCTGGGGCCATCCTGTAGATTCTAGAATGTTCTAGCAGCATCCCTGCCCTCCACCCACTGGGTGCCAGGAGCACACCTCCTGTTATGACATTGTCAGGTGTCCCCTGGGGATGCAGCTGCTGCCGGTTGAGGACCACTGCAGTAGCTGCAGCACCTCCGCACTGGACAGCAAAGGGAGCATCATCAAGCAAGGCCACTTTTCTTTCTTTAAAGAGAGTTTAAGATTCACTGTAAAAGTTGAATGATTGGGACTTCCCTGGTGGTGCAGTGGTTAAGAATCCGTCTGCCAGTGCAGGGGACACGGGTTTGAGCCCTGGTCTGGGACGATCCCACATGCCGTGGAGCAACTAAGCCCGTGTGCCACAACTACTGAGCCTGTGCTCTAGAGCCCGCGAGTCACAACTACTGAGCCCGCGTGCCTAGAGCCTGTGCTCCGCAACAAGAGAAGCCACTGCAATGAGAAGCCCATGCACTGCAATGAAGAGTAGCCCCTGCTTGCTGCAACTAGAGAAAGCCCACGTGCAGCAGCGAAGACCAATGCAGCCAAAAGTAAATAAATAAATTTATTTTTTTTTAAAAGCGTTTAAAAAAAAAAAGTTGAGTGCTTATCTGTGCTGTGGGGAATGTCCAAGGTACTTTGGCCTGTTTAATTTTCAAAACAGGTGTAATCAGTAGTCTACCTTATGGTAGCATAGGAAAAACACTTGCACTCATGTAAGGTCTCACTTTGAGCAGAGTACTTTTTTGATGAACCCAAAGGGTGATTTTGTCTTAAAATACATTCTTCAGTTATCAAAAATTGACCTGCTCTGTAGAGTTATAGGTGATACGGTAAATTTCAGAGGACATCTACCAAAAACAGTGGGTTTTATTTTACATTAAATATTCCTAAGCCACTCTTTCCAAGGATGGGTAGATAAGAGAGATAGTTGAGTATTATTTGTAGAAAATATAAATTACCTTCTTACTGTGCATTATCAGGGTAAATGTATACATAGGCAATTTACACAGTAGTAATGTGTGACATTTTAGATTATTTTAGTACCATTACTTTTGTAATACATTAATGGTCATGAATTAGTCACTAACGTACAAATTCTAATGGGATGACTGCAGTGCTGGTACACAGCACTGTTCCCACCCTGTGGGTGTGGCAGAAAACAAGACAGACCAGAATCCTGGCCTCGTGGAGCTTGGATTCTAGTGGGAAGAAAAAGACAATAAACAAGTATATAATATGTCAGGAGTCATAAGTGGTATAAAGGAGAAGCAGGTGAGGAGATAAAGACTCGGGTTATAGATGCTGTGGTCTCTCCTGAGAGAGACCACTCTGCAGGTGGGCAGAGTCCCTCTAAACCCTCTTCCCAGGAGGTCAGTTCTCAGAGGGCCAGGAATACAAAGTGTAGTAATTTTTCAAGAGAAACAAACACTGTTTGTGAGCAGCATTCCTACCTGGGTCCCAGAAGACTGAGTTTATTGATTTATTGTTCTTTGAACACCATGGATAAATACTTTTCTAAAAATATTTTTCGTAATTTAGGTCTACGTTTCTTGGTTCGTCTCTGCACAGATATTGGATTAAAAGAAGTTCAAGAATATGCAACAAAACTCAAGAGATTGGAAAAAATGAAAGAAATCAGGGAACAGGTCTGTCATGTGAGCCGAAAACTGGTGTCAGGTTTGAAAATGTCAGCCTTCTGTAGCTCAGCTGAGTGACGTCTGGGCTTCTGTCAGTGAAATTAAGTTGCAGTTATTTTTCTGCTGTGGCATAAAAGGAGGCATAACTAAAACTCTAGTTTTAGGATAAAATTCAGTCAAAATCTAGTTCCTAAATCAGAGAAAGTACAATAGATTTAGTGTAGTCTTTAGTGGAAATCTACTAATAGACTAACAGTTGTAATTTCCCCAGTACAAAGTAGCTGCAGGTTAATTTGTAGGCATAACTTCAGCTGGAGAGCCTCGTGGCCTGTGGAAACCAGGAGACAGTCACTTGCCTACGACAGCGGTTCACTGTTGCATCGTAGGACACAGCTCTGAGGATTGCTGATACAGAAGCTGCAGGTGTATTTCTGTGTTCCCTGCAGTGTTTTACTTCTGTGAGAGCATAATCCCTCCTGTGTTTGAGCCTAGAATATTTAAAACTTTAACATGATTTCTGAGTATCTGCCTTTCATAAAAAGAAAATTCTTTAAGCTCAAGCTTTTGCAAGAATTTAATTACCTTGGGTAATTAAATCTAAATTTCGTATTTGCTTTCAAAATGTGGTTATCTTGTTTTTGCTTTGAAGATGTGACCTGATTGTTTTATTCTCTTTTTTAAATGATCAGTTGTAAAAGCGTTATGAGCATGACCTTAAAAATCCTATAAAACATCAAGTTGGTATTAAAATGCCACTGCTAGGGTATATAGTTACAAGCTGCTGTGAAGACCAGCTGAATACCACGTACCAATTGCTAATTTAATTAGATAACCTGTGTGAAAGTTTTGTAAAATTAAACTAGTACAAATTGGAAGTTCAAATTATCATAACTATCATCATAATTACTATCACATTTGTTTCATTAAGAAGAATCAAAAGGAAGTATCTATTTCAAACCATGAAATTCTTTGGAGCTCAAAACTAGTTCTGTGAAGTTACTTAGTGTAGAACTGTGGGAGCATCTGGAAGTCTTCAGACTTCGTAAGTTTAAGCATCAGTAGTTTGTCACTTATGAACGGTGACTGAACGGTGCACATGAGCTCAGGCAAGTTCTAGATCCCGCATGGGGCCCATGTGCTGACCCCGCAGCCGAGTGGGAGTGGGCCTCCCGGCCGGACGCCCCCCACCCCAGTGAGGAGCCGGAGCCTTCTAGCTCCTGCTTCCGGGGCCGCACTCAGGCTTTAGGAAACATGGATTCCGAGGACTCCTGGGAAGTGAACTTGGGGGGTCAGTTCGAGACCTGTGCCCGCCACGCACCCTCCTCAGAGCCCCCGCCAGCCCCTGAATCTAGACGGCCTGGGCCGCTACAGGCACTCCTCTCCTTCTGACGCGGTGGCCCGTCACCCCGCGGTTTCCCCGCCACTGCAACCCCTGTCCTGATTGTTCTCGTTTGCTCATGGGGGCTTGTGATTTTACTGTTGTAAGTGAGTATCGAATGTCACTGAAACGGCTTTTCCTTTCTAATTACTACTCAGCCTCTTGATTCCTCTTCATCACAATATTTGTGTATTCAGTGAACATAGTCAGCTTTTGTCTGTGTCTGTCATAGACCTGACCTCTTATCCTTATGTTGTACTCGCCATGGCGTAATTAAGGACACTTAGTAAGCTCAGACGAGTTACAGTTGATGCGTTTAAGTTACGCAGTGCTTACCTTACCGGCTTACCCAAGTGAGTGCTGTGTCACTGTGCTCGAGCAGTGTCTCTCTTCCTAACGCCTTATCACTGCCGCACTGTGCCTGCATCACTTAGGTACGTCCTCTCGTCCCAGCCGTTCCTTCGTCTTCCTTTAAGTCACAGTCCTTATCCACAGAGCACTTTCTTTCTGTTTCCTTGAGATCAGTTTCTTCATTGTTCTTCAGGACTGCTTATTACATCTTACGTAAAGAGAAACATTTTCTTGATGTTTTCTCACTTATATTATGCATATGAACACAAAATTGAGGGGGAAATTAGTGGAAAAGGTCAGTCCTAGGAAAGCGAGCAGAGGCTTACAGAGAAGGAGTCCTGTGCGTACGAGAGCAGCCTTCTCGGGAAATCGCTGCGTGTCCCCGTGCGTTTGTCTAGATTGTGAGCCGTGGGGCGGGCACCCTGTTTCTGGCTGCGTGGTGCATGAGACGCTGTTCGTTATGAAACCAAATGTCACAAACGCCTGAAGTAAGGATGCTATCCTTTTCTAAATTTGAACTTAAAACTTCTTGTTACTCTTCTTGTGTGTCTCCTGTTTAGAATCTGTCTCAGTGCAAAAACTTAACGTTTTTCCTTCGTAATTAGGATTTCTTCATAAAATCACTGTCGAGGCCTGTGTAATACCTGTTGTACAGATATATCTTGATTTCTTTGAATATTTCCACATGGTTAGGTACCTTTTTTCCAGTTGGTGACTTTCTACAGTCTGTCTAGCTTTCAGGTGTTCCTTGCTAAAGCTCTGTGGGCCTCTGTGAGCGTCTGTAGTCGAGCTCGTCCATATCGTTAGCTGGAGACGTTTGGGAACCAGCCACAGGGTTGAGACCAGGGATGTCCTGGATAACCATGCCACGCCTTTACCTGAGCTGCTAGAAGGAGTGCAGGGCTGAGCCCCAGTCTTTACCCCGCCCTCTCCCCTGCAAGTGCTGACAGCGGCAGAAGTTTGGCAGCAGAAAGGAAGAGAAGTGAAGAGGCTGGGTGGCTTTTCCTGATCTCCCTGCTCCGCTTGCAGTCTCCCCTCCTTCCACCTGATGACGTCTGCTCAGCCGGACATCAGCGACCAGCGGCGGCAACACCCAGCGCGTGATGAGCGCGGGCCGCTCCAGCCCTTTGCATGTACTGGCTAATTTCATCATCACAGGAGTCCTGTGCTATGATGTTGGATGTGGTTTTAGCATTACTGTTCTTTAAGATGAGAAACCTGAGGCCCATGGTTGCAAAGCAACTTTCTCCAGGTCACACAGCTGTTGGGGGGTAGGGCTCGGATTCACATCCAGGAGGGCCAGCTTCCGAGTCCAGGCTCCTGGCTGCCATGCCCTGCTCCCTTACGGATAGTAGAGAAAAAGGATGATGCGAGTAATAACTTTCAGTTGATGTATAGTCCTTACTTTCCTGCATCCGGGAAGTTGGTAGCTCACTCCATGAGCTAAACTGGAATGTACCTCTGTGAGCTCACTCTAATTTGATCAGAGCTAGGGCCTCAGAACAGTGCTCTCCAAGTGTGGCCTGTGGACCCTCAGAGCCTCAGAATCGCCTGGGCTTCTTACAGTTACAAAGTCTTGGGCCTCACCCCAGACTACCCCAACCCCAGAATTAAAATCTCTGGGTATGGAGTCCAAGAATCTATGTGTCTTTTAAACAAGTTCTCAAACTAATTTTTTATTCACAGAAGCACTGGTGGTGTGTTATGCTCCCAAAGGGTTGCCTTCAAATGATCAAATACCAGCTCAGGATACAGAATCTCCTTTAAGGGGAAAAGTAAACACAAAATAAATCAGGCCGTGGATTTTTAAAAACTGTTTTAAAACAGAAAGGGATTTGTGTAGACCTAAGAAGGAAAGATAAACAGATTCAGGATTATGTGGATCAGGATAATGGACCTCCCCCGGCCCCTAGCTCCAATCTTAAAGCATTAAAGCTAGAAATTCATTTCTCTGGACTGACTTTTCAGAGAAGTACGTCCTCTTCTGGAACATTTATGGAGAAGGCGGCTGTTCTCCCCTTTGTGCTGGGGGCCTGTGTTCCTGGGCGGGGAGGGAGCTTTGTGCCCTGTTCGCAGAGCCGTGGCAAACAGTCCCGGGCGTGGGGTGGAGCCACCCCCCAGCAGTGTTGGGTTTTAAGACAGTTTTGCGTTTCCGCTTCGCTGAACAGAAGAACGTTAGCTGCAAGGAACTCTTCAAACTTCATTGCACAAATGGAAGAGAGCAAAATGGGAAGACAGGAGTTGAAGGCTGAGTATTTTAAATATGCCAAGGAAGAGAAAAATACCAGCCCACAGCAAAGAGGATTAAGGGACAAAAGGAAACGCTTAGGAGGGAAAAAGAAGATGGGGAAAGAGATAGTTTACGAAACACAGTTTTAATTGCTCATTCACAGATGAAGTACGTTAATAATTTGTTCCTTTTTAAAAATTGAATTCTGAATTTTCACAATATTCAAAAGGAGAATTCCTCTCCCAGTATTTGCCATTTCCTCCCCAAAGAAATCAAATAATTTCAAGAAATTCTTTCTTTTGGCCAACTTAAAATAATATGTGACATTCAAAACTAATGTAAAATATAGTTGGTACTTATCCTCAAATTTCCAGTTATTACCAGAAGCTAGTTGAGCAGAAACCCTTTTGGTCATAGTTCTTAAAAGGAAAAAGATTCTGTATGAAGATCTCATAAAGGCACAGCTTTAAATTAACTGTGAAGGAAAAATGCACAATTTTTAAAGTTTACGTATGTAATGAAAGCTGCAAGAATGTTTTGCCCATTTTATACGTTACTGCATTTATAAAGTTCAACAAAAACACAGAAGAGGGCTTCCCTGGTGGCGCAGTGGTTGAGAATCTGCCTGCCAATGCAGGGGACACGGGTTCGAGCCCTGGTCTGGGAAGATGCCACATGCCGTGGAGCACCTAGGCCCGTGAGCCACAACTACTGAGCCTGCGCGTCTGGAGCCTGTGCTCCGCAACAAGAGAGGCCACAACAGTGAGAGCCCCGCATACCGCGATGAAGAGTGGCCCCCGCTTGCCACAACTAGAGAAGGCCCTCGCACAGAAATGAAGACCAAACACAGCAAAAATAAATAAATTAATTAATAAACTCTTACCCCCAACATCTTAAAAAAAAAAATTCCTTCTGGAAAAAAAAAACACAGAAGATAATTTATATAGCATTCATCCTTGATATCAAGTGTGTGGTGATTTGGGCCGTGACGTTTTCCGGGGTGAGACTCCCGCAACGCTCTGGTTAAAGGCCGTGGAGTCCTCGCCTGCTGGCATCACCCTGTGCTGAGTCCTTGGTTCACCTGTTCAGGAGACACTTGACATGGATGAGGTGCTCCAGCTGCTCGTCACCTGGCAGGAGAACGAGACAAACACAGGTCGCTTGCTGCCCGGTAGAGACACGCGGCGTGTGCACTAGATGGGGTTTGGCCCATGACCAGGGGTCCGAGTGGTCCCCGGGGGAGGTGTGGTTGGACCTCAGGGCCTGGCGTGGAGACGGGAAGGTGTGAGAGAGGTCCGAGGGCAGGAAGGTGCGGCCACGTTCGTGGGTTCTTTGGAGTTGAAGCTGCAAAGAAGCGTCTTAAATTCTGTTTTCTCTTGAATTTTAAGTCAGAGCCCATCTTCTTAAGGATCCTTAACTAGGTAACAACTGCTCCTTGTTCTAAGACAAAAATCTAATTCTTACGGAATAAAAGCCCAGGATGGTGGACGGAGCCCTGGGCTTTCCTCCTCAACCCTGGTCAGCTGCAGAGCTGGTTCTCGTCAGTAAGATGAGGGCAGTGTTCTCGGCTGGCCTTCACAGACTGTCCACGGTGAACTTAGGTTTGTCACAGTCTGTCACCGACATTGCTAGAAAATGACCACATACTTGGATGTCAGAAATGTCAAATCGCGAGAGTTTGCAGCCCTCACCCTCGGGTCCTGTGCCCACTGTCCTCCGGGGGCAGGTGACAGTGTGACAGTGTGGGGCTGCGCGGGTCCTGGAGACTCTGCCTGTCCCCTGCAGGAGAGCAGTGTCGTGTGTTCCCGGCGGGGAGAAGACACTCTGCCAACACTTACCTGTTTACTTTTTCCATCATTTTATTTATATCTACTTGGCTTGTCTCTTCTCTTTGTACCTTCTTCTCATTGTTTCCCCCAAAGTGGGAAT
Source organism: Mesoplodon bidens (assembly GCF_964165515.1). NCBI lineage: Eukaryota > Metazoa > Chordata > Mammalia > Artiodactyla > Ziphiidae > Mesoplodon > Mesoplodon bidens. The sequence goes on from NC_138174.1 coordinate 1,190,235, forward strand.
GGCATCTTTTTTTTTTTTTCATATTATTGAAAAAACAAATGTTATTCTAAAAATTCAGGTAGATTACTTTTGTAAGTAACGTTTTAATTCAAATAAAAATGTGTTAAGGAAAAAGTGAAAATCATTCAACCACGACTTTGAGATCACTGTTAGCATTTTGACATTTCATCATCCCAGGCATTTTTACAAATATATGCAAACATATATCAATACGCTTTTTAAATGGGACTTTTTTTTTTAAGCAAAAGTGGATTTCTATAAAAATACTGTCTTGTAACCTGAGTTTTCCCCTCACTGAGGAAGATAACCTGGGCAGCTTCCCATGTCAGCAAAGGCAGGCCTCTGTCGTTTTTTGCCCCTTTCTGTGGCCGTTTGACGTGTCAGTGTTGCTGTGATGGGAATCTTCTGTCAGTCCCGCTTCCGTACCTCACAACCCTGCAAGTGAGTCCGGATTCCTGGGTACTTTATGAGGTGTTGAAACTCTGAGAAGGCGGCAGTGTCTCCTGCTGAGAACAAAATGTGACACTGCAGTGCGCCTGTGTCCCTGGGCCTGTGGTCCGCCCCCGGCATTCGCTGCGGGGCCCGTGTGCACCGGCCCCTCTCAATAAGTTGTTACTGTTGTGCCTACTTTATTTTCAGAGTTTCATGTTCTCTTTCTCCAGAAGGTTCCCCCAAACTGGACCTCACCTTGACCCCCTCCAGTCACGCGGCCGAAGCATTCCTCCCCGAGACCCTCAGGGCCATGGTGTGAATGTAGCGGACACTTCGACCTTTCCACCCTGCCTGACGGAGCCCCGCTCTGTCACCGCCTCCCTGTCCCTTTAGTTCCCGGGGCCCGGGGGGGCGGGCGGGACCTGACCCTCTGAGGGCTCCCCTTCCTCCCGTCCCCTGAAGGCCCCGCGACCCGGTCTCTGGGTGTGGACGGTCTGAGAGAAGACTTGGCGAAGTCTCCACAGGTCACATTGCTTTAAACGTAGAACCTTATCGAGCCTGTGTGCTGGTAAACGTTCTGGTCTCATTTGTGACATTGCCATCTCTGTAACCTCCACACGGACTCGCTGCTCCGGCTGCTGTGGTGATGGGGACACAAGATTGGTCACGGTGGGGTTTATTGATTTCCAGTGGCAACTGGGTGGAAGAGGATGAGAACCCTGACCTCCGCCCACAGACGAGTGAATGGAGTCGCAGGGGCCTCGGGGAGTGAGGGGGGCTGGCCGGAGGAGCCGGTGGAGCTGGGGGATGAGCCCACGAGGAGGAGGCCGCACTGGGGAGGGGGCATGCGGTCCCGGGCCCAGGAGGATGGAGTCTGAGCCCACGGCGCACGCCGGTCCACTTGAGTCCATGGGGCTCGGCTGAGTCAGCAGGCTCTGGGTTCTCCTGGGAGCAGAGGAGGCCACGTGGGGACCTGGGGGTCTTGATGCAGATGTGCTTGCCATGGCAGGGGGCTTCCAGGCTGGAAAAAAGTGAGGGCTTGAAGGGGTGAATTAGGCAAAGGCGGGTGAGAGCCAAAGCATGGGAAAGTTCTAGACTGGCGCAAGGACAGTGTGACGGGGCATGGTCATTGACGCACGTGCTCACTTTCCTAGGTTGTCCTGTGCTAAGCTTACAGTTTCTTAGATCTTTTCCCACGTTTGATTTGGAAAAAAGTTTCAAGTTATGTGGACATTTGTCTTTATGAGTTTAATTATTTTATCATTGTCTAGGTCTTACAGATATGCTGGCAATTATTAATCTATGGATAGATGAAAACCAAGTTCTGAAATAAAATCTGATTAGAAATATTAAAATATTTATTTTGTTGCATTATTTTTAGATTTTCTTTTGTTTGTGAAGGCAGAGGGAGAGATGGAGTTCTGGGGAGGTTTCTTTTAATAGAAAAAACTCAAGCATGTTTACATATATTTGAAAGTTCTAAGTTTTAGGAGAGTGTTTCATTTTACAGAAATGAGTCTTTTTGTTTTTTGAATTTTATTTTATTTTTTATACAGCAGGTTCTTATTAGTCTTCTGTTTTATACATATTAGTGTGTACATGTCAATCCCAATCTCCCAATTCATCCCACCACCACCCCACCCCCCTGCCACTTTCCCCCCCTTGGTGTCCATACGTTTGTTTCTCTACATCTGTGTCTCTACAGAAATGAGTCTTGAATCATTGAAAAAGATTGGTTTTTTTTCTTCCTAGGAGACTACAATGTCAGTAATCCCACCTGTAACCTGATAATTTATAAATATTTGGGGAGTTGTCAGGGTTGGGGGAATAAATGGTGTCCTTTGAATTAATGATGAAATTATTTTTATGTTATTGAAGACCTAAATAAGATACCAATCTACGTTAAGAAATTTTAATTCAACTGTAAATAGTTGTCAAAAGCCATCTGTTTCTGCTCACTGACTACCCTCTTCTCTAAACAAACGATTATTCATACAAGAGCCTGGAGTCAGCGTTTAATCAGAAGCTCTAACTTAGGCACAGTGAAGCGTGTAAAAAGAAACCTAAGAATGTCACAGTTTGGAGATAATGCTTATGTCTTAAGGGTGAGTTGGTGTCTAAGAAAGTAGACTGTTGGGCAGATCTTAGGTATTTTGTGAGATTGAACAGTGCCTTTATTGTGGAAGCTGACTTTCAAAACCCTGTTGTCCTTTAATCGTGTCAAGTGGGGCTAAAGCAGAAATAGCCTATTCGCAAGGTCCCCTTCTCCCTCCAGCCCTTCAGCTACTGCGTTTAAGACCTGAGCTTTCACATGTGGGAAATACTTGGTTTTTAAGTTGTTTGCAGAAGCAAGGGCGAGCCTGCACTTTGAAGCCTGAGTGCCGTTCGCGTGTCTGGCGGGACTGGTGGCCCTTCTCAGGGTTTCCCCCTTCCTCCTTACAAGGCAGCCGGGCCTTCCTCCTGCGGGGCCGACCCAGGGGCCGCTCCCGGTGAGCCCAGCCTCGGGAGGCGGGACAGTAAGGCCTGAGGGACGCACAGTTTAACGTGTGTTTTAGAAATCGGTGCTTGGTTATTGTTGACCTTGAAGGACTATGATTTATTCCTGTTTTCATTACAGTACAGCTGACGTCCAGTATGTCCTTTCTAACGTGTCGCCTTCTTGCTTTAGCGCACCAAGTCTGGCAGGGACGGCAGCGGGGGTCCCCGCGGCAGGAGAGACGGGAGCGCTGGCAGTGGTGAGTGTCCCTGTCCCCCTGGAGGTGCCGGTTGACAGATTTCTAGTACATGGGCTTCTAGAAGCACCTTGAAGTAATCTGAAAATGTCCTGTTTGTTTGTTTTATACACAGTAAAACTTCACCTACTCTACTTTTGTGAGCGTCAGCCTGCTGTGTAATTGAGTGTTTTGTAGGTGTTAGTGGGTGTTGGTTCCTGAATAAACGGACCTGTTTCTGCTAATTGATGAATAGACAGTTCACGTTGGATAGATTATCACAGGTGTCCATACTAGTGGGTTTTACCGTGTTACGTTTTTTAGATTATGTTGTAAGGAGGCGCCATGGGGCCTGGGGTCGTCACCTGGATGCTGACAGACCTGTACACTTGTAGTGTAGAAGTGGTGCCGGTCTGGGCACTGGGAGGGACGGCTGTGGTCCCAGCCGTGGCCACTGTGTGTCTCTGGACCAGCCACGCAAATGCTGTCATTTTGGGCGATTCTGTGACTGCTGGGGACATTGTTACTTAATAAGAAGCTTTGTTAAGTTATCCTCCCTTTTCCCCATCAGCAAAATCTACCTTCTGTCTCCATTTCAGGGGATAGTAGAAGTTATATTTAGGGGAAATTGGATGGTTTTAAAGAAACTAATTAGAAAAACAAATGCTAAATTGGGATCCGTATCATGTCCACACGTAGCACCATCGTGCAGACAGGACTCGACTTCATCCTGTTGTGTCTGTCTGTGGTCAGGAGTCACGACAAAGAGAAATGCGACCCTCGGTTTAGGGAGGTCTTTCTTTCGTTCGTTCATTTACTGGATGCACGCTGGGTGCCGAGGACATGGGGACGAATGAGACGGGACCCCTGCCCTCAAGGAAATCAGGATCAACTTGGAAAGACACGCGAGCCCTGATCTGCTGAGGGCGCCGCCTGGCGGGGGTGGGGACGCAGCTGGGACGGAGACCACCTTCGAGGGCGGATCTCTGCTCCCGAGGTGCGCCAGGCGCCGACAGCCAGTGCTGTGCCTGGTCCAGCGGGACATCTGGATTCTCCGAGGGTCAGTCCCGCTTCTCCAGCAGAAGCCCCAGTCCTGGCCTGGGTCCCTGGTCCCAGGGACCATCACCCAGAGCTTGAGAAGTTGGCAGGGCGGCCCTGAGCCTGGGTCCTGCGTGTGCCGGGGCCGCCCCTCCCCTCCCCCCCCCCTCTGCCCCTCCCCGCCCCGTGCGTGTGGGTGGCCCTCCATCCAGGTCCTGGTCTGGAGACCTGTCCCGGCAGCTCTTGGTCCCTTGTCCAGCGGGGCCACCTGCGGTGGAATTCAGCATTTTGCGGAGTTTCAAGAAGTATGTATTGTGATGCATTAGCCACGTACCCTATACCTCCCCTGGGAAGCACCTCTGAGTCAAAGGAGTCTCACTACTTCAGTGAAGCGTGAATATTCACACTAAGGATAAGTAATGGCCCAGAATAGCTGCAGGTCAAGTCAGGTTTTATTCTTGACGTGAAGTTGTGTTGCTGCCTGGAAACTTGGCTTTAGAGCTCTTTGGAATTTGGATTGTCGTTGAGGGGCTCTGGGCCTGCGTCTACCGAAAGTGTTGAAGCAGCTCGGGGAGGGTCCGGGCAGCCCGCCGCTCTCACTCGCCTGCTCTTAGGAAGCCCGCCAGCCGGCCGAGGCGCGAGCTCTTGAACTGCGTGTCCCTCGAAGGAGTAACCCCCAGGGAAGTGTCAGTTACTTACTGAGTTCTAGGACCAGATTCACCACCCTCTAAGGGTCCTCCACGTCCCGATGAAAATCTTGAGCTCAGAGTAACCAAGCGGTCCCTAACGCACACCCATCACCAAACCTGCCCTCGGTCCACAGGGCCTTCCCTGGTCACCGTGGGCTTGTGAAGTGTCGCTGAGGCCCCCGGGGGTCCTCACGTTCAGGGTCCACTTGGGAGACTCCAGCCCTCCGAACGAGGTGTCCTGAGAGCTGCCGGTGCTGAGCTGGAGCCCGGAGGATGGTGTCCACCCCAGAGAGTGGCCCCCGGCCCGCCTCCCAGGTGCCACCCCGCGCAGAGGAGGGCGCCTCCTGGGCCAGCCTCCCCGCCACTGCTGTTTCTCTCTTAGTAAGTTTTCCTTTCTCCCATCCAGCGCGTTGCAGCCCAGCACAAACAGGCAGTCCTGGGGCACAAACACGCTTCTTGGAGCCGAAGCTCTGGCCGTGGGCCTTGCGGGCCAGGGGTCATGGGCCTGGCTCTGGGGCAGGTTTAAAGCAGCTCCCGGCTCCCGGGGGGCTTGCCTCTCTCTCTCTACACTTGCCCTTTTGTTCCTGGTTTCCCATCATCGCCGACACCCCAATTTGTCCCGGGGCCCCTGCCTGTCCCCGGAGCCTGACTCTCGGCCCGCCTCCAGCTCGCACAGGCCAGGGGCCGGCCCGCCCAGCTTTGGGGTCTGAACCCACCGGGCTTCCTCCTTGCTTCGCCTCGTGGCCCCCGGAACACCCTGGGCCCTGTGGACGAGCCCCCCCCTCAGCAGCGTCCCACCCCCGCCCCCTGCAGCCCGCCGTGGGCCGAGGTTGCTGGCCATCCCTCGGGCCCCTGGAGGAGCTCCCAGCACGGCCTGCATGTTGAAGGGTGCCCGGGGCCCACCACCTTCCACCTCTGCCCCTGGAGACCCAGCGGCGCACGTCTCAGCCTGGAACTCTCTGGCGCTCTGTCTGGACGAGACCCGCAGCTCAAGTAGGGGAAAGGGACAGTTTTCTGTATGGATCCAGGTGAGGCCAGCCTGGAGCTGGTTAAGTATGATGTGTTAAAATTAAGTGCAGTGCCTACAACTAGGTTTTTAAAAGTGTTGCCTAGGAGAGAAGACCATAGGGAACATGTCATCATAATTATTCGTTTGTATAACATGGCTGTTTCTGAAATGCCTGAGGGCCCTTGAAAATTGTTCTTTTTCTGTGCACCAGACTGGTCTCACTGCAGCCTTGTCTCTCTGTTAATTTGCTGATTGACCTCAGCGCCCTTCCTCACGAGGGGTCCTCAGATTTGAGTGTGTAGCAGAGTCACTGGGAAGGCTGGTTAAAACAGACCCAAGCCCCCAACCCCAGTGATAGGCCCGGGGTCCTGTGTTTCTGACCAGGTCCCAGCTGCCACTGCTGGTCCTGGGACCACACCTGGAGAACCACTGCTCTATCTCAAAGGAGAGAATGTTACATGCGGCCTCATGTATGTAAAAGATCACCACCACTACTACCACCAAACCCACGTTCACGTATGTGGCATTCTCTGGTCACCCAGCCTCCGGGCTCCGTCACCCACAGGGGGTTCCCCCCGGGAGGTGGTGTGAGACCCGCCTGCACATGCTGGTGCTGGGCAAACAGTGTGTTATTATTATCACTTACACAAATCGCACTGGAAAGCAGCAGCGTTTGCTTTAGAGCTTTGCAGGATTTTCAGTACTTTAGTTTGTTTTTTACAGAATAAGCTTAAAATGAAATGAACTTGTTTTAAGTACTTGAAATAAAAAATGCATTACCCTTAAATGCAAAATTTTGGCTTCACGTTTTAACAGCTCGGTGCCAAAACATCAGTTGAGAAAAACAAATCAAATCCACATGCACAGGCAGAGCTGAGCTCCACGAGTTCAGGGTCCACATGGCCTCCCTGTAGCGTCTGTGGGGATGAGGGGTAAGAGGGACAGTGTGTTTCCGAGGCCGGGAGCCGGACGGGTGGCCTCTCCTGCGGCCCCGTCTGCCCTTGGGGGACAGCGGGTTTGCTGACTGACTCCGTGTACTGGGTTATGAAGGTTTCGTGTTAAAATTGTTGGTCGTTTACTGTGTGTGATACTTAATGGTTTATTGCGTTTTTCAGTCTAATTTTTATTGTCTTGGGTGTGAACGTCTCTTATGCACTATTTCCATTCCATATTTGGACTCTATCATCCTCTTAAGGTTTTTCTTTAAATTGGGCCAGAATCTATCCTCCTCTGCCGGGCACATCTGACCTCTTCTGTACTCGTTCTCCAGGCCTGTGAAGAGAGTTGGGGGGCGGTGCCTGGGCCAGGCTCGCTGGGCCTCTCCTGCTCCTCACCTGCCCAGGCCTCATATGGCTCCCAGGCTCCACGCGGGCGACAGCCCAGCCCCTTCCCCCGACCCGCTGCCCTGCTCCGCGCCAGGGGGTGTTCGCCAGTGTCTCCAAGCACACGGTGGAAAGGGTCTGATAAAGCCTACTCTTGAGTGATGCTTTGACTATATTATAGGTTCCCAACAAGAGATTGCTTTTAAATTTCAAAAAACAAGAATTACATCCTTTGGAAATTGGCTGTCAAATGAAACAGCCTTCCTGTTTCTTGACAAATCAGTAGACTTTAAGATTCGTAACGCAGTGTGATGTTGCCCGGCCTGCTGAACACGTGTGTTTTTGTTCCTGTGTCTCCAGACGGTGGCCAGAACTGTGGTGCCGGTAGCAGAGGCGAGCGGCTCAGCGTCCAGCTCCGAGCCCTGCCCAGGACGGAGGAGCCTTACGACAGCAGCAGTAACAAGGAGCTAGGCAAGTGCCGGGGCCTGGCAGGTCTGGACTGGAAGGGGCGGGCAGACGCGTCCACCTGGGCGGCATTAAGGGTTTTCCAGCACAGACAAGTTTTACATGACTTGGGAGAGCCTTTCTCTTCATTCTGGGTTGTTCAGTTGTGAAGATGAGCCTCACTGGTTTCACATTTGCTGTTTTCCCCTGTTCCTCTAATGCAACCATCTGTTCTGAAACCTAGACGCCTCCTATGTGGATCCGCTTGGCCCGCAAATAGAAAGACCCAGAACTGCAACCAAAAAGAGAGTCGACGAGGATGATTTTGCTGATGAAGAATTAGGAGATGATTTGCTTCCAGAATAATATATATTTAATGTATTATTTATTAATTAAAGGGGAGGAATCGCCTTACAAGATAATACTCATGTTAAAGTTTGGATTAAATACCCAAACTTTAATTTTGCACACTGTCAAAACTTTAAATAAGTGTATTCTGTTCTATGAGTATGGATTTAAATTTTGTTTTGCTTTTAATGGAATAAAAACGTGAAAATAATACTTTAGGCCAGAGACTGACTTACCCTCTTGAAAACATGGACCCACAGTAAGAACTAGATCGTGTAGCACTACCTAGTACCTCCACACACGTGAGTGTTATTACTCACTGATTACTACAGTGTGTGCTGCATTTTCTGTAATTTCATTGAAACAAAGTGTGAGTAATGGAAACACTATAGTGATTTCATGGTTTGCAGCTGAAAAATACTGTGCTTGGGCATACCCTTGATGAGTCGTTATTCAAGGTAAATTGCTTTGGAAGTTTTGCTTTGTGGGGATTCCAACACTAGTCAAGCAGTTGTGTTTGGGGGCAGTAAAGTCGTCAGAGAAAACAGCAGCCTGTGACCCTCCTGCTCTTCTCCGTAGTCCCTTCAGCCCCGAGCGCCGGCAGCCTCGAGTTGTGCTTCCCGTTGAAACGCGGGGTGCGGGGTCGAAGCCAGGACTGCGTGCATCCTTCTTACGGTATGTCTGGCTGGCGGGCACCGTCCAGAGGAGTGCGGTGGTGGGCAGTCAGGGTAGGCGTGGCTGGTGGGTAACACTTCACGAGAGAGGATGGACCCTCCACCTCGTTTTACATTGTCTCCACGGCATGCACACTTCTGGTAGGTGCGGGAGAGGAAACACCGAAATCAGAGCACATTCCCTGCTTGCAGAAAAGGTTATGATCTGATGGGGAAGGCGTTCACCAAATACCCTAAACGGCTAGTGTGTGCGAGAGCCTGGGGCTACGGTCGTGACCAAGACAGCAAGACCCTGCCCTCAACGAGCGTAAATTCTGGCGGGGGCAGACAATAAGTGTATGTTTCAATGGGCTTTGGGTGTTGTTAAGGGCGGTGAAGAGAGTGAAATGGAGGAGCGGCCCGGGGAGTGACAGCGGTGCAGCAGATGAGCTAGACGCGCGCGTCGTGGGGGGGGGGGGGCGTTGCGCGCGGTGGGCGGGAGCGTGAGGGGCCGGGGCCCCGGGGCGGGCCTCGTGGAGCCCAGCGGCACCTGAGGCTTCACTCTGCCGCCGGAACAGCGGAGGCACGTGATGTGGTCTAACCTACGGAGCACGAGCCCACCGCCCTGCGGGGATTGGCTGGGGCCGGCGGGCGGGGGCGGGTTGCAGCCGCAGCGTGGCGTGCGTGGGAGAGGGGTGCCTGGGGGCTGTGCGGGTCGCTGCGGCCCAGCACACGTTAGGGAGGGAGAGCTCAGCAGAGTTACCGGGGGCCTGCGTGCGGGTTGTGAGTAAGAGAAGAAAGCAGGATGGCAGCGTTTGTGGCGGAGGCGCTGACCGGCCGGGGTTGCCTCTCTCTGAGGTGGGTGCCAACGACGCCGCCGTGGTCGCGTCAGGTCAGCCAGTGCTGCCACGCTAGGGCCCCGGGAAAGCAGCAAACAAATCGTGCGCTGTGCGTCAGGAGGGCCGCGAGCAGCAGGGCTAAGCGACATGCATTCGGAGCCGGGCGAGAGGTGGGGAGGAGAGATCCGAGGAGGGAGACGGAAGCTAATCATCTCGGGAGGAGAATATAACTCGGAAAGTGGGACAGGCCCGCGTGTGGAATGGCCATCTGAGATGCGGCG